>NC_052623.1:300915741-302165741 GCF_016161935.1 Mauremys reevesii
ACTTCAAAGAGTTTGCCTGGGGCTCTACAGAAAGAAGCTGAAACTTAAAATTAAGATCTTTCTTTCAGTGGGTGAGCTGAGTCTTGGGACATTCTACAAAGTTTCTCCTGAGCATGAGAGATAATGCTGGTGGAGTCTGAAGTACTGTAGAGGATTCTTTGAAAGAGGAGGGTAGGGGATGAGAGGGTAAGACACGTACTGTAGTTTTTATTAAAGCAGGTATGCTTATACATACTTGTGTTTTGTGAGAGGTATGTTTAGAGTCAAAGATAATCCCTGATATTGTAGTTTAGTTGACAGATTACAGAAAGGGAAAATGCATTACAGAGCTGTGAAATGGAATGTAAAAATGCATTGTAAAGATAGAGACTCTTGTAAAACATTAGTTCAGGTAAACAGCTCTGCTGAAATATTAACAAAAAACAAACAAACAAACAAAAAAACACCCCACACCACAACAAAGAAGTGAGTTAAAAGATTGGAAATGTAGAATTTGAGGGATTCAACCCATAGTGGGAACGTACATTATATTTTATCATATATTCATGCACTGAAGTCAAAATTATCCTTTCAAAGAACTCCCATTCTGTGTACATGAGGGGAGCATAATATCAAAGAATCATTTTGCAGCCTGAGAAAATTTTATAAGAATCATCTGCAATATGGAGCTTGAAGGTAGTAGTATTTTCAGAAGTTCAATGAGACCTTATTAAGCGAATTATGTAGGTCATTAATAAAGCACAAAAGTTTTTCTGATAGCACACGCTCCATAAAATGGATTCAAGTTAAATCAGCTTAGTGGTGCCTTATTAAAGTTTTCAGCTGTTCAAGCAAGCGATGTTGAGGCCCATCCTTAAAAAAACAAAATCATAATCATGAAATGATGACGTTGAGAGTTATCACCCTCTTTTTACTCTTCCTCTTTGAGGGGAAGATATTAAGAAAGTTGTGATGAGACATCTTTGGTGTCATGTAGAATTTTCAGGTTCCTTGATTCCTTTGAGTCTTGCTCTAGTTCTGCATGTGTCTGCACTAGTTACATTAGTTGAGGATCTTCTAGTAAAGAAGAAAGTTAAGGTGTCAATATTGGTTCTTTCAGCTCTGTCAGCAACATTTGATTCCATTGATCACAATGTTTTCTTGACCTATCTGTAGACCTTAGCTGAGGTAAACAGTATGTGTGGTTCTCTTCTGTCCTATCAAACAGTTCCCAGAGAATTTTTGGGGGGTAATTACTCATCTACTCTTAGTGAATTATTGTGTGGTGTTATTTAAATAAGGTCTGTAAGCATCACCAAGCCTATTTTACAGGCAGGGTAACTGAAGCATAGGAACACTAAGTGCCTTTCTTGCAGTCACAGAGTGAGTTAATGACATAGCTGGGAATAAAGCATAGGTCTGGTGACTCCCAACTATGTCAACACACCACAGCTTGCCTTTACTAGACTTCAGTTACTCTTACCACTGTGGCACATGATATCTGCTGAGCTGCTTGACTCTGTACATGTAACCATGGGGGTACTGGAGGCAGGATGCTCTAAGTAGATCTTGATTCTGAAATTTGCCTCACCATCTGGTTCAGCAGCACTTGAGTCCGTTAGCATATAGTGGTGCAGTATAAGGCTCTTTTTCTACCGCTTTTATTTGAGGTAGAGCTGGGTGCAGAGTGGGCATTCGTTTTTAAGGGGAAGGAATGTGGAGGAAGATCTTTTTGCTGACTCACAATTCAGAATTGTGTATTTTTGTCACGTGCCCTGACACAGTGCAGGTCACATTTATGAAATAAAAGAATAATAATAAAAAGTGTATCAGTATGGAATATTCAAGACATATTTCCCATAAATTGAGTAGATTATTATAGAAACCAGAAGCTACCTGCTGTAGTACAGAAGACAAGATTTTTTTTTAACTCTGTCAAATCCTGAAGGCTGCTCTGAGACATGTGCCCCTGCTTCTTGCTGTGTCGAGATTTCTGGCACATGGCCCATCAAGTGAGAGAGAGGAAGAGAATAAAAAGTCTTTATGCCAAGTGTTCCTTTCAGTGCCTGAGAACTGGATTGGTTCTTTCCCCCAGTGAAATTATATAATTAGTAATCTGGAACCTCCATCTGTTGGAATATCTGTTAATTTGCAGAATGTCTGCACACTTTATTGTATCATTTGCTGAAGAAGTTTGATAACATCCTAGGAAAGAATGGACATTCTACCTCCTGTAGTATTCACAAACTGCTCACATTATGTGCTCAGTTGTGCCTGCTCTGCACAGCCCATTCTTGTGAGTGATGTCAAGCTACAGTCCAGGGTTTCTCAAACTGGGGGTCATGATGCCTCAAGCGGTCACAAGCTGTTAACCCTGTGCATGGCTGTCGGCAACATGCATGGTTGACAGCTGGAGCACCACCATGTGCAGGGCTGAGAGCTTGATCCCTGCCATGCGTGAGGCTGACAGCCTGAGTCCCTCCAGCCCAACTCCATCCCCACCCAACTCTGTCTCTAGTCCCACTCCACCTCCAAAGAAAGGGTGCTAAAATAGAAGTTTGCCCAGGGCGCCATTTTCCCTAAGAAGGATCCTGAGACTGAGACAACATTAGCGGGCTTCATTGTTCAGTAGCTGAGGAGCTACATTAAACTGCAGACCAATCAGATAACTGAGATCAGCAAAAAAAAATTATAATTTAACAGTCTGACACAGAAGCAGAGGCAGCACTGGGGGGGCTTGCGGGGCCTATACGTACCCCAAAATTTGCCGTAGCCCCCCTATAACTACCCTCCCAATGCAAAGGTCAAACGTTATGCAGAAGTAAGAGTGGCATGGTATGGCATTGCCACCCTTACCTTTACAGTTCTATGCCACTGCTGGTAGCAGCGCTGCCTTCAGAGCTGGGCACCTGGCCAGCAACTGCTGCTCTCTAGCCACCCAGCTCTGAAGGCAGCACCTGCTGGCAAGGGGGCATTAGTAATTCAGCTGTGAAAAGTGATATTTGTATGTTTGTTAATATCACTTTTCACTGCCTCCCAGCTAGCTAGAAAGTCTGCTGTGAAGTCTGCACTTGTAAATCTCCTGTGAAAACATATTGAGAAAGTTTCTTCATGCCCCCCCAATATTAAACAGTAACTATTAAAAAAACCATTTTCTGCTTATAACAAGAATTTGATAAATGTATAATGTATTTTAGTCAATTTAAAAGCTGTGAGAAAAGGTAAATTAATTTTAAATAAGAGGGTTATAAATTTAGCATTTAAAATAATGTTAAATATAAAAAAATGTGTTTTTAATGTAGAAAGGGGGGGTCACACTCAGAGGCTTGCTCTGAGAAAGCGGTCGCCAATACAAAAAGTTTGAGAGCCACTGAGCTACACCAGCCGAGTGGATGTGCAGGAGACAGTCTGCCTACCAGAAGCAAAATATATCATTAAGCTCAGCTCCACTCTTGATACACAGGAGAGCACACAAACTGCTACTCGCTTTTAAAGGGTGCAATGCCGGCCTCACATGGTTGAGCAGCTCTGTTGGCTAGTCCCAGGGGAGGAACAGCAGCATGGTTCCACCTGTTCCCACTCCACATCTTCTTTGGGGAATTTCTGCCACTCTTGGCTGCAACTGATTAGCAGTCCTGAATTCTCCCAAGCTCAGCAGAGGCAATTCTAGCTGGTCTTTAGAGCTGGGCAAATGTAGAAAGGTTCCTTCCTCTCTTCCAGCTCCTGTGTGTGCCTCTGATAAGACTAAATTATCACTAACACTCTTCCCCAAAACCCTCGTCCCAAAGCTGTATGCAGTTTCATGGGCCCAGCCAACATGCAATTTTCTAACTGAAAGTAATGCCTCAAAAGGAGACAATGGAAACACTCATTCAGGATAGTTTTAGGATGAATTATTTTTGTATTCCTGTATATGCAGTTATAGCTTTGCTAGTGAATCCTCATCTGTGACACAGCCATAAAAATGCGTTGACTTTTGGGAGACAGAAGATTGGCTCAGCAATGCCAAAGGACTGATTGAATAAAATTAGCCTCAATAAGTCTAGGAGGATAAAGTCAGATGGCTTAGAACTCGCCGGGTCTAAGAGATTCTACATGAAGTACTCCATCTGTGGTTTTATGTTGGGTAAAGATTATGTGCCCAGCTGGGACCAAGCCAGTTTGCTGTGTTCTTCCAGTAAGTCTTTTTCTCAATCAACTGAGAATGTAATCCTGCTTTCCATTTCAGAACACAGCCGGTGCCTTGGGAATATCTGGGGCTTGATTTCACTAGGTTATTAGTGAGTTGATTTCAAGAGAATGCTTACATCGTAGTTTTTTTTATGTTTTTCCCAAGGGGGCAAAAGTCTTCCCACAAGGATGGCTTTAACTGGTGGCTGGCAGACAACCGATGGATGAAATTTTCCTCTGGCACCATGCAGTAAAGCATGCTTGGCAATGTGATTATGGCAAACCATTCTTTAGCTTTGTTTTTAAAAGGCTACCAGGGATGCTGTTAGCGCAGTGTCATGTGAACCTCTGCTTACCATCCTTCGTCTAACTGGACTAAGTAGGTTAATTGCATGGTAGAGGTAGCTCGCCAAGTGTAGCTGGGTTAATATCTATAGGATAAACACTTACCAAGAATTACTCCTTTGAGTTTTCGAATGGCTTTCTGTGGAAGCACTATGCTCTATCCAAGAAGCCTCTTAGGGCTGCTGTTTGAGATATGCAGGGTCTAATGTGTACAAATTACCTGCTTTTGCTGTTGGGTGGCAATAAAACAAACCCTACCTGAATGGTCAAACGAGTGTCTACTCCTTTATTTGTTTTAAAGATTCAAGTGAATAAACTGATTAGTTCAAAACCTGTCCTATAATGTTAGACCATACAAGAAAAAAGGGATCCTAGAGGAAACTTAAAAACAGTGCTGTACATTTAAGCCGGTTAAAAGGAAATGTTTCTTTACACAGTATATTCTACTTTGGGTGTGCATGGACTTTGCTGCTGCGTGAAGTTTTTGAGACAAATAGTGTTGCAGGACTTGAAAACTGCCTTTCCATAACCCTTGCACTTATATAAGTTTAGGATAATGTTAAATGTGTAATAAGTAGACTTGGCAAGCTGGTCAGTTTACCAGTCAGATAATGTCAACTGACCACCTATTATTTGACCATGGTCAAATGCCAAATATTCTAGCAAGAATGCTCTGATGTAAGTGGCACCTACCTTTTTTGTTGCACCATGGTGCCATTCTTTCATTTTTTAGAACTTAATTTAATCACCCTTCACATTCTTCTGAGTAAAAACAACTCAATTCAGTAACTTTTTTGTAATTGGGTATACATATCTGTCAAAGGTGAAGCCTGTTGGAGATGATAAAGTCTTACTCTTTGTTACTGTTCTAATAAATTAGTACTTTGAAATATTTGACCAATATTTGACAGGCAAAATGACAAGTTGTTTTTGGACTGGTCAAATGTCCAACCCTAGAATAAGCTCTCATATGCCAGAGAGTGAGATGAGTTTATAAGGGGACTGAGGGTATATGAACAGAAAGGAATTTCCCACATCATGCATTTAGAGTTTTTTTTTTTTTAAATCATAATCTTATATATAGAGTGGCACATTGAGCTACAGTGGACCATTCTGATTTGGTATAGCAATTTTTCTCTTCCACTTCTTACAGAATATTTTACAATGTGCCTCTTTATAGCTGTTGATTTATGAGCCTGATGCATAAACCTTTCCAGTGTAAGCTTTTTCTTTGCTAGTCAGTGTAGATTCCTTAGCCTATTGCTTCTTGGTGGCATGATCTTGTTAGAAAAAGTTTTGCTAACGCTTACATTAACATTCTCTCTTTCTCCCCTTCCTTACTTATTTTTCCTTCCAGATGTTCATTAATAATAATGGGCTCAATCATCAGCTATGTGAGAATGACACTCTGCACAAATAAAAGAAGAGGGAAAAGTCGAGATGACTGTTTGGCATCTTTATACCATCTTCTCCCCTAATACTGGGACTGCCCAAGGGCCATTTTCCCCCCCTCCACTCTAACTTAGAGCTGCCTCAGTTATGCCAGCTTGTAATGAACCCCTAGTGGCCACGACACTGGCCAGGGCTTACCAAAGTGCAGTGCAGTCCTGCCATACCCCCATTTGCTTCCTTCCCATCACTGGTATTCTCCCTACACTTGCCAAGGGGAGATATTTCGCTGCACTCTGTGAAGACTACCCCACAGTCATGGGAGAATGGGACTATGTCCATGACCCTCTCCACCAGACACAAAACTTGACTAGCCTCCCTCATTATGTTCATAAGTGAGCAGCCCTCCAATCTGTGGTTGCCCCCTGTGTGATTTCCAGGGGTGGGATGGGCTTCCCGGTCCCTCTCTGTCTTCCGGCATTTCCATGCAAGGCTACTATAACTTGGCACAAGGTATATTCTAGATACTTGGAATATAAATGATCAAGATACTAGACTCTGAAAAGGCGGAAAAAGGTTACTTCACAGGAGAAATATACATGTACATTTTCATACACACGTATTGTAGCTATGAATTACCTGGGTATGCTGAATCATGTAAATGACATAAATGAAGGCCTCTGAAGGAGGGATTCTAGTCTATAGAGTGAATAACACATCTGTGGGAAACATATCTAAAGAGCTGTTTAAGTGGTAGTATGGAAGGGTGCAAAGGGCAGGATGAAATTATTTGTTATATGGCAGATTCCACTGTGCTACTCCTTGTGACATCTGGAAAATGATGCAGCATGAGTACTGTAACTGTTGTCTGTCATGAGACACAGTGCTACCATGATATGCCTCACTGTCACCACTGAGGACATGGGAATCCCAAGGTTGCCTCACATGGGTATAAAACATAAACTGAGGCTGAATATGGCCCAGCTTTTGCAGTCATCTCTCCTAGACACTGAAATCATCTAATGTCCCTGGTATGTGCAGTTGTGAGAGAGATCGTCCCAGTGCTAATCTAAGCTCCACAGTTTTCCATAGCAATATAATTGGCTAACTCTGTCCGTAGGGGCCTTGTAGAGGTGCAGACTTACCGCTGCGGTGCCTCCTTCTGGTGACTTCCGGGAATTAGCTCATTCCAGCTCTCTGCAGGCCAGTGATCTGCCTGTCCTCTGGCCCCCATGTCCCGCCCTGGACCCCAGTGCCCTTTTACCTGGGGTGCTGCACCCTGGCAGTAACCCCTCACTCTTAGGGTCTCCCCTCTCCGGGGAACCCCCACCCACTAGTCCCACCTCGCCTCAGTATAAGGCTACTGCCAGTCATCATCTAGCCTCACGCCCTGGGGCAGATTGCAGTATCAGCCTACTCATCACTGGCAAGGTTGGGTTTGGACCTGCTGCCTTGGCCCACCCCTGGGCTGCCCTCTGCAACCCCCAGTACCACTTGGCCTTCTGCTAGGCTGCAGCCTGGGGCTTTCCAGGCTGGAGCTCCCCAGCTCCTCTGCCTTTCCCCAGCCCTGCTCCACTCAGGTACCCGGTCTCTAGCTCCCTGCAGCCAGGCCCTTCTCTCTCTGAAGGCACAGAGAGACTGTGTGTCTGCCCCTGGCTTCCCTGCCTTTACAGGGCCAGCTGAGGCCTGATTAGGGTGTGGCCCAGCTGCGGCTGCTTCCCCAATCAGCCTAGTAGCTTTCCCCTGCCACAGCCCTCTCCTAGGGCTGTCTTTAAACCCTTCCAGGCAGGAGTGGGGGGCCACCCCACTACAGGCCTGATTCAAAACACAGTGACACCAATGAGAGACTTTCCATTGATTTCAGTGGGCTTTGGATCAGGCCCTTAGTGGGTTATCTTCATTAAAGCTGACTTTAATATAAGTAAACCATTGCTTATACAGTTTTCATTAATCAAACACAAAACTCACCTTTGCTATATTGGGTAAACATAACACAAAGATGTTGAAATTAACCACATAAAATAATTATTCTGTATTTTTCTTTTTTGCAAATCTTTATTTGGCCTTCAACAGAAAAAGCTAAGTTGGAAAGCCTGTCTCAGCCACAGATTTGTATTTCATTTTACAGTATACTCTTGCAGCTACTAGCATTTGTTAAGATAGCCTTTAAAAACTATGCAACCGGGACTTTCTCCCCTAATTTTGCAGAGGTATTCATATCCTTCCCATCTAGAGTGACACAGCGAGACTGACATGACATATTGAAATTGCTGAAGTGTAGAGGAAAGATAACCTACATTTGCTTTCCATGTCAATCAGCATGAACAAAGCAAACATTTTCCATGTAAAAAACACCAGTTCTTTCTCTGGTCACTTAATAATATGTTGATTTAGGGCTAGAACTGGAAGATGTTATAGTCAAACTACTAATTTTGTTTTATTTTTTCTTCTATCAATAAAAAGTCAGACTTCTTTAGACATTACCAGGGCAGAATTTTGAATAATCATTCATTGTAACCCATGTAAGAATGTGGCAGAGTGGCAACCAGCTGAATTTAGTATGGGACTGCTTTCACAGTTGTCCCATTTTAGTCCTTACTGTAACTACTCCTGTGGATAAGGAATATTTGCTTGAATAAAGACTGCTCACATGAGTAAAGGTTTGAAGGAAAGGACCACTGCATTTATTTTGTATAAGATGTCTTGTCCATTAGGCCAGAGAAGATTGGGAGGCCCATACTAGCAGACTCGGCTTCTGAATTAAACTTGAATTCACTGGAATTAAACTTCATGGAAAAACAAAGCTTTTACCCTTCCCTCTCCCTTTGTTTGTGTCACCCATTTGTTGCTGCTTCTTTCAGCTAAGGGTCTGATTCTGCAATGAGCCTGTAAAAAATATACACCTCAATAGGACTACTCACAGTGCATTGAGTTAAGCATGCATGTAATTCTTTGCCAGATGTGGGATTAAGATTAAAAGTCTTTGAGACAGGGTTTAAGATTTTAAGGTCTATTACTCTGTGTTTGTACAGCATGTAGCAGAATGGGGCCCAGACTTCATTGGGATATTTAGATACTACTGCAGTACAAAGTAATACAAAGAATATTGAAGAGTGGCGTTTACCTGAGCCCCACCCTCATGCATAATTTTAGTGACTTGCATATAATATATTCATGTCTGTTAAAGCAAAGTACTAATCTCATGCATCAAAACACTCAAAAAAGCTAAACAAATTTTGCTACCAGATGCATGTGTGCGAATCTCATTGAAATCATATTAATCTGAGGGGTCTAACACTTGGGAATAAATATATTTTTAAACTAAATAACTGGCTTTTATGTATAGTATATATAGATTAGAGAGCTTTTCTTGTTGAATTTAAAAGCATTCTTTAATATTATACATATTAAGGGATAATAACTACCTAGCCTTAATTTCTTCATTAGCATAACTGGTAACACATTAAATTTCAGGGTACAAATATTGTGTAAATACTCCTTTATATGATAACTGCAGACCATTTAACTCCATGAAAACTACCATAAAGTGGCAGATTAATTACAGCTCATGCCATTACAGGGTAATGACATGATTATTTCTCTTTTCTAAATGCACTCTACGGTTACATAATATCTTCTGGAACTATGATGTGTAATTATTAATAGCACTTTGTTGTATGTACACAAATACTTCTGGGCCTGATTCAGCAAACTTTACTCACATGTGTAGCCCCACTGATTTTAATAGAACTAGACCTGAATAGGGTGACCAGATAGCAAGTGTGAAAAATGGGGATGGGGGTGGGCGGTAATATGTTTCTATACAAGAAAAAGCCCCCAAAATTGGGACTGTCCCTATAAAATCAGAACATCTGATCACCCTACATGTGAATAAGGATTACTTATTTTAGTAAATATTGCAGGCTTGAGTCCATAAGGTGTATTTTTGAATAATTAATTTCTGTAGAATTCCAGAAAGGACTTTGTTTCACAAATACTTTCTGTAAAGCAAGCTGGACACTTTGAAGAAGAAACAAACCAAAAATGTGACTCTCATAAACTACTATCTCAGTTTGGAATGGTTCAACGGTTTAATGAGGTTAATTTGTATTAGGTTGAGGGAAATCCTTTATCTACTGTATAGAGGCTTTCGTTTCACATGAATGTGACAGATATTGTACTTACTGCACTGGAACTTAATTATTTGATAGCACAAGGAACTGAAATTCCCCCATTTCCTCTCTAGGAACATTCACGGTATACTTTAGACGGTAAATAGAAACTAGAGGATAGTTGCCCTAGATTTTTAATGTGTTGAAGAGACAGAGTAGCCTTTTCTGGAAGGTTTTATTTTTCTACCTCCAAAAATGGAAACAGTTTTACTAAACGATCTCTGAAATGCTATATTGGCATTTGGTTATTTTTTGCTCTAATCTAGTCTTCACATATCACAGCATCTTTTGAAATGCTTTTCTTTGCCATTCACAAATGTAAATGATCGTTTCATTTAATTAGATTACTTTGGCATAAAAGCCTTGGAAAATGCTCCATTTTCTCTCTAATGACTACAAAGTAAAAAATTAGCTGTCTTGAAAAGTTTTTGTTTCAGCTGTTATTTTTTTCCTCAAAGCATTATACAACAACCTAAATCCACTAACTAGCTTGCATTTCAGATGACTATTGGTGCATGTAGGTGATGTTTTATTTCTGCTTAGAAGGTGTAATATGGAATCTCTAGAGAGCCAGTCAAGCTGTATAAAACTGTTAAATAGGAGAGCATAGAGGCAAACAAAATTTCAGAATCAATGAGACAAATCAGAATACAAATAAGGACTGAAATCTAATAGAGAGAAAAATAAGCAGGAACAAATTCACAACCTGACAATAAATTTACTTTCTTTTATAGCTTCAGTGTCAGGTTTGTTATATGAATCTGATGTCACCTCAGTGAAATGAATTTGTGTTAGTATGTGTGGGTTTGAAATGCATAATTGCCCATTATAATAAAAATAAATGTAACTTTTCAGAACAGGTATGTGTGTCTGTTCTATGTTCATGCTACATATTATATATAAGAAATATAGCGTATAAGTAATTTATTTTACTGTATACACAAGTAAAGATGCTCTGTTCTCTATAAAACATATAAAAGATTAATTGAGAAAAATGTATGTAATTCTTTGAGTCAACATGTTAACATGCAATGTTAACCCATGTAAAATAATTTTCACTGTGGTTATTTTGTACCAATGGGCCTAAAAATATCTGCTTAAAAAATTTCATAGGTATTGGGATAACATGCCCCACTAACTTCCTAGAAAAGTTCAGGTAGATAGCATGAGCAGCATCCCTCTTTCTCAATTTTATTAGCAATAGTTAAAGCTTTTAAAACATAGAAAAACATTTACTCATGTTCAATTTTTCAAAAGGTGGAACCTCTTTTGAATTTCTCACCTGATATGTCACCTTTCATAATCTGTGTGGCTGTGGTTTGATCAGTCACATTGTGTTATATCATTTCAGCCATAACACTGTACAACCTGACACTGTACAATGCGATGCTGAACTGAAATGTGTAGAGAGTAATTACAATGATCACAAGCTGTTTGACTGGCTTTGTTCTAATGAAAAATATGTGATTGCTTGAATATAATGTTCTAAGCAGTAGCTTCCATTTTGGTAACTAAGAGCCAGATTGTGGGCTACCCCTCTGTGGCTGTGCATGGATAAGGGTGGCAATTAAGTGGTTGCACAGTTTACAATAGCTGTCCTTGCACTCTTGGGAGGGGAGGAATTTGCTTGTTCCTGCTCCCTGTTCTTTCAGGAAGAAAGACTCTGAAAAGGGGTCAAAGAAGAAGTATGGTTATGGCCCTGCTTTCACTTCTCTCCACCATTACTCCAGAGAGTGGAGCCGGCTCACTGAGGAGAGCATCTGCTTTGTCTTTATGGGTAGTATAATCTCTTTAGTGTTCATCTTGGGTTACTGTGGCTTGGCAATGGCCCTAAGTTAAGAGTGGAAGCTTAAATTCATAGTCTAGTTTTAAGAATACAGGCTGCTGGCCAGAGAGGGCAGTGTGCTTTAGAACAATTATAGGTTCCCCAAACACTGTAGCATGCGAAGAAAAAGCAAAGTCAAAGCTGCCTGTAAAAGGGCCCAGTCCTACATGGCAAGTCTCCCATTAGAGCCTCAAGTTTTGTATTTGTTTGTTTTGCCAATTCAGGTCACCTTCTGCCAACATACCAACGTTTGGAATTTGGGTAGGAAGGGGATGACAGAGTCCATATTCTTGATAAAATTGCATAAAATATTTTGGACTTGCTACCTCTCCAGTGCCCCCTCCATGTGATTCATATAGAGCTATCCAAGGCTGAGGCAGTGTAGACCTGAGGAAAGGAAGTTTTACATAATATTTTCTAGCAGTCTCTTCAAGGTAACATCTCACAATCTCATTTGGGTACAATATAAGTCCTGTGTATAGACAGTGACTCTCCGGTGCTTTAGCAGTAGTTTTACGATCTGTCTGTGATCTGCCCTATAATTTCTAGCAGCCACTGGTTCAGTTTGCAGTCTCAGCAAGCTTTGATGAAATGAAAATGATACAATAATTAGTTACTATACCTTAAATAGTTAACCTTTCCCCCAGGCAGATCTTCTCCTGGGACTGCTCTAGCCTCAGAGCTGAAGTAGTTCCTGTGTCTGATTAGCTGATCCTGAAACAAGAGAGAATGGATAGTGTGTCCAAGTAGTCATTGATCCGCTGCTCCCCAACCCTGCTTTACACTGCGAAGCAGAGAGCTCATGACATGATGGGGGATCATATTCCATGTGTAGGGTTCCCAAATCCTGCCACGTCGTCTTAGTAGAGCTGTACCAGTTGACTAGTGAAATGAAAAACAAACAAACAAAGAAAAAATGGGACATTTCAAGTGTCTTAAAGGAAGATCCTGGGACATGATATAAAAAACTGGATCTGTCTGGGGACATGTGGTCATCTTACATTTATAATGTGTGCATTCCAAAATATATATTCATGCTGCTATTTTAATGTTGAAGCACTTTCTTTTCTGAGTGTCACCCTAAGAAAATATATTATATTAGGTTTATATGGAGATGCAGGTACCTATGCTATTCTGAAAAATATATATTTATTTTCTATGATGACTTTTCAGTGCCTCTACATTTTGTTCCACTGAAATGGTGCAATGTGCATTCTTCTCCAATTGTTCTTATTTTCTGTCCAAGACAGTTATGCTACGTTTAGAAAAGAAATCAGCTTTGCACTACAGAGTTGGTGTTATTGTAATTCTAACTGTGTGTATTGCAGATCCCTTTATAGAGCTAAATATAAAATATTTTTAATAAAAACAAATGCTGTACCATGCTACCGAGCAATGTTATCACCATCATCACCTTCTTCTTTTTGTTTGCACAGCTCACCATGTTAAAACTGGAACCTGTGAGGTGGTGGCTCTTCACAGATGTTGTAATAAGAACAAGATAGAAGAAAGGTCACAGACAGTCAAGTGCTCCTGCTTTCCTGGGCAGGTAGCAGGTACCACCCGAGCAGCTCCTTCTTGTGTTGATGGTGCGACGACTTCTCTTACTTCATTTTCTTGTATTTTTGCTAGTGGGTTCTGTAATGTTTAGTGTCAAAACTAGGAATCTTTCTTTTAAACCGAGCAGTGTTTAAAAGTGTTAGAAAGGATTCTGAGGTTTGAAGGGCGGCTCCAAGATAAGTGGGAGAGGAGGATAAGAAAAATGAATTATTTGCTATTGCTTTATGGAAACACTATGTGAAATCATTAGATGACAGTGAAACAGACCTTTTGAGAATCAAAATGTGATCTAAATAATAGAATGCTCTTAGTGTTGTATCAAGTTAATTTAATTAAAAGTGTTTATGCATAAGTTACATCAGCATATTATTTTCATATGCTGCAGTCTCATACTTTATTTATCTGTTACTTTGCCACAAATCAAGGAAAAACAAACAAGCAGAGCATAGTTTGTTCGTTTTTAGGCTTTTTAGACCAATGTTGTTTTTGCTATCCATAGTGCGATCTTAATATTGCAAACAAAACTGGCATAAAATAGGTTTTATTTGAGAAAATATTGGCTCAATTTGCACAAGGATAAGGCTGTTTCACCCTTTACATGAATTATCTTTTCTGTGTTTGCTGTCATAGAAGCTGTAAGTATGTTATCTTCAGGGAATACATTTAATCTTACCTTGAATGTGCAGAACTTCAAACACAATACATTAACTCAAAAGAAGAGATTATGCCAAAAACTTAGACATCTGACCAGGAAAAAAGAATTGGTGATTGAAAAGGATTGCTGTGAAATTTGTTCTGGATAAATTTAAACAAATGTAACAAACATAAAAACAAAATAGTAATAACTAATAATTAAGAAGAGATGCTGGTGCCAAATTCACACAGTGCCCTTGACAAATAGAGTCTTATTGATTTAGGAAGATTCTGACTTGCAGTGTAGCTGTTGGTCAATATACTTTTTTCTTAAAATGTTGTGGAGAATAAAATTGATGCTACCATATAATGGGGATGTAAAGTGGCCATTTACTGAACGTGTAAATGTGTATGTTTTCCCCTCTCATAGCTTCAATAGTGGAACAGAAATGGTGGTGCCACATGCAACCATGTCTTGAAGGGGAGGAATGTAAAGTTCTTCCAGATCGGAAAGGATGGAGCTGTTCCTCTGGGAATAAAGTGAAAACAACTAGGGTAGGTATAGTACCAGCATCACTTGTTACCAACAGAAAACTAACACACAGGCCCTAAGTAAACACTCAAAAGAAAAGAGCCTAGAAGAGTAATGAGCTGTGGGTAGGCAGTTTTATTGAGGTTGGGTTTCCTGACTCTATACACTTCTATCAGCATACTTTGCAGTTGATTGATCATAGCGTGCACTGTTCCTGTCATTTTCAGGTCTGGGCATTGCAGGGAAGAGAATAAACCCCCTTTTCAGCTGCTACTACTAATAATTTATATTTTATTTGATCTGTTTGTCCCTCTATGACTGGTTGCAAAAAAAAGCCAGCACACCCTGCTAATCTCCTTGCAATGTTCCAAATCCTGTTGATTTACAACATATAAAATAAATGCACTTTTGTCAATTGCTTGGAATTATCATATTTCTACACAGAAACTGTTGAATATGGTAAGCATTTATTGTGTCATTAAAGAATAATCTTCTGGTTATTGATGTCTTGTAAGACTGAGAATTACTACAAAATTTTGACAGTGGTGCAATATGTTCCCTTTCCCATTTGACACTTATTATGTTATTTGTTCAAAATTGCATTAGTAGGAATCCATCTAGCATTTTGTTTTACATGATTCTTTGAAAACAAAGTAAACCTGTGCTTTCTAATTGCTAACACAAGCAAAAGAACAACAAATTACCTTAGATAATACTAAGCATTATATGCTCAGACTTCTAGAAACCACAGCTTCAAATCCCTGCAGATTCAATTCAACTTTTCATTCCTGTGAGGCAAATTAAGGATCCAGCCTGCAAACGCACACACAAGTAAATCTTATGTGAGTAGCAATGGTTAAAATTAGTCACATGAATAATTGTTTGCAGGATTAATTCATAACTGGCTACAATGAACTTTACTCTGTGTATGTGTTTCTTTGAGCCTGTGACACAGAACAAAATATTTCCCCTCCCTTCACTGTACTATAGTGGTCCTATGTATCGACTGGCTATCTCCTGTCTATCCCAGAGGTGGCTGAATGGTGTCTGTATGTCTGAGTTTGTAAAAGCACTTTGACATTCTTTGGATGAAAGGTACTTCATTAGTCTAAGTTATTTCATTCTTCCTTCTTAAATCCTTTTTCAAAACACTAATCTCTGCTTGAGTACTGCCCCCAGCTAAATGTGTGTATGTATATATATATAAGGTGTGCACACACACTCACTCTAGATAAGTATTATGTATGTTGTGTATGTGTGTGAGATATATCCAGTTAGCGGAAGATGGTTTAACAACAGTAACTAACTGCAAATGGAAAAGAAATTGGGAAAAATGTGACTAGTTCATGTCCCTCTCTCCTCTTCTTTTGGCATTTAGCTTCTTCCCCCTACCGTCCTACCATGTTGTTTTGCTCTATTTATATGTGAATTGTCTAAACTAGATAAGATTTCTGGACAGGGATTTTTCTCCTTATATATGTGTAAAGTACCATGCACTATATTGTCCAAATACTGCAGTGTTAGGTATAAATGTTGTTGTTTGAAAAATTATGTCATTTTTGGCAATATTTTTAGTAATATAAGCTCATTGTTAGCACTTAACAAACAATAAGTAATAGGTGGCTGGATCATATTCTCCCACTCTCCTGCCCCCCCGGTGGTGGGCCCCAGACACTTTTAAACCACTCTAGAGGTCCCAGGCTCTATTCATCATCCTGCTAAGACCTACAGGTCCATTGCAGTGGATGCTTCAGCCTCATTTCACCTTGGGGGCAGAACCAGACCTGTTAGTCTGTGGCAGCAGGGGATTTCCTGCCTCTTGAAGTTCCCTCCAGTTTTACCTGCCTCACCAGTGGCTCAGCCAAACCCCTCTCCCCTTCTGCAGAGCTTTTCTGAGGGAAATCCCACGCTTTATTTCAAGTTTGCAACTAACAATTGGCTCTCTGGGCTCTGAAGGGTTAATCCTGCCTCTCTATAAACATCACATTGAATCTTCAGTATCCTTGATTTTGAGAAGCCCTGGAATACCTATGCTGCTATTAGGAGGCTGAATGTCTTCTTTGTCTTAAGAAAGTACCCTGTTAACAACAGTGAGTACTCATCCCTAATGTATGGAGGCTGCAGTGTGTATGTAGCTCTTGTCTATAGTAAAAGGTTCTAAGTGAAAGGAAAAATTCTGAAGTGTTTGAACCAGTAAACTCCATATTCAGAGAAAAATAATAAAGAGACGACAAAGAATCAGTATTAAGAGAACAAGTATAATAAGCTTTTATTATTGTCAAATGAAGTAGCCCATATGTGATGGTCATGTATAACGTAAAGGCAGCAGGAGCCAAAGGGAGCTAGCAAGTCTGTGTGATTAAACACACAGCAACATCTGTGGAAGCCTTGCTAAAAGCAATATAATGCATTAAGTCTCAATTCACCTCTAAACACTGGGTCAAATTTTCCTCTTCAATAATACATGTGAAAATCGTAGGTAGATTATAGCCTCATAAACACTTGCAAAGCAACCCTCTTCCACAAAGGTATTTGATTTCAAAACAGCACCTGGATTTCCAGACCCCAGGATGGCAGTAATGGAGTATTATGTTAGGGAATGGAGGCAGCCTCTGAAGGGAGGTGTTTTTTTGCCCAATTCTGGTAACACAGATGGTTGTGGTATTTGTCACTAGGGAAAGGATGCCGGTGAATAATGGGAGAAGACTAACTGATTTTTCTAAAATGTGACTTGGTTGAAGTGTTGTTCAGAGATGCAGATATCTAAGAAGAATATGCATGAATAATGAATATTCTGGTACTTAGAATTCAAATCTTAAGGATATTCAGGTAGATATTATTTACACTAAGAATACGGAAATAGGCATTATGGAATTATGTTGTAATGGAATCACAGTCCCTACAATGTCAGGGTACAGCTAACAGATTAGAGGGCTAATGGGTTAATAAGGATTAATCAGAGAGACGCAGTACATGTGGAGAGGAAGTGTTTAGGGGTCTGAACTTACCTCTGATTAACATTTTTTACTCTGTTGGAGTTTATATTTGGAAGGGTGGAATTTCTGTCTCTGTATTTAGAGAGGTCTGAGGAGAAAATTGCTATTCTGGCTAAAATAATGATTTATTTTTAGGCAGAGATATTGTAGTGTATGCCTGCCTAGGCAATGCACTGGAACTGGACAGGGTGTTTAGAAATAGATTATTAAGGCTATGAAATAAAGATAGCTCAGAGATTTTCCAGAGACGACATAGGGTCCAGGATGCAGTTCTAGGATTGTGTTAAGGTACAGATGGTTGACATTTTTTTACATGAAGTTTTCATTTTATTTGTTTTCACTTTTTTCCTATTTGTTGACAAAAAAAAGATTTTTTTTCAAAACAATAAACATTTGCATTTCATTTTGAAATATTTTGTTTATAATTTTTTGTCTCCCCTTCCTTTTTCTCAACTTTTTAATTTTTTTCCACTGGAAAGGAATTAAAAAACAAAACAAGGAAAGCAACACTTCCCTTCACCTTTCAACACTTTAAAAAAAAAAAAAAAGCTCCTCCCCATAGTGCGGGGGGGGGGAGGAAGGGGAGAGAGAGGTGTGAAAAAATGAGAGGGTGAGAATTTCCCCTCTAGTCAGAAAACCAAAAAATGTATTTGAATAATTTTTTTTGGTGAAAGTTTTTCATTTTCAATGAAACCCCATTTTCCAAGACAAAAACTTTAGCTGAAAAAAACTTTGACTAGCTTTAGTTAGGAATTTAATCTGACAAAATCAGCGAGAGGCAAGATTGTTATCTTTTACAGTTGGAGAGAGGTGTCTTTGAATTGATTTTGAGTGCTTGGAGCTCAAAAAAGAGAGAGCTTCTAAGAAGGACCAGGGGACTTCTAGTGTTCATGAGAGTTACAGAGACTTTGGCAGGGGACAACCTTATCAAATATGTCAGCACAGGGGTAGGACTACTAGAAGAGTCATTGTTAGCCTGAGGCACACTTAATATGGTATAATTATGTTAGAGTGAGTTTGTTTCCTCTATCACTCAGAAAGTGTTAAGGACACATTTGTGTTCACTATTATTTCTTGTGTTTTCTGATGTATCATATTGTTCCTTATTTTATTTCATAAGTAGTATTTGGATTTCCCTCCCTCTCCATTTCTTTCCTTCTTCCTTAGATTTTCCTCTGAGTATATATAATTAAATTCCTCTTTCGTTTCATCCAATTATTTTGACCTATTCCATTTGGCTAAAAGTGAGTAAAAAGTTATTGAACAATAAGGGAGATCAAGGTGTTTCCATTCTGCCATAAAGAACTTGAAACTGTAAAGAGTAGGTGTTGGTATCATAAGGTATTTTTCTAAGGAACTGCATTGCAAAGGATGGTTTCTACTACCAAGAAGATGTCCCTGACAAACTAAGGTTATCAATAACTTTTCATTATCTTGCAAAGATATACCTAATTTTAAAAAGGGAAATATGAGTGTACAGATGCATGCTGATGCACAGTTGCACAGAGAATGAGGTGTGTGTGTCTTATCTTTATTCTTGTGTACATCTGAAGATATTTTTATTAGATCTGGGTCAAAATTAAAACCATGGATCTGAACACCCAGAACTTCAGGAGGTTTTGAATTCTGAACTCTCATATTAATGGGCTGTGTCAGAACCCTTGTACTATAGGATGTTCCAGATCTCTATCTGGGTGCAAATTATGCATTTGCACTGTGCTGTGGCTTTTTGATGTGTGCATTTATTCAGCATGTAAAAATAGGTGAAGACTGGGAAGAAATTCAAAATAGTCACATAGGGTATGTCTACACTACCAGATTAGTTCGATTTAACTTAATTTGAATTTGTGGAATTGACCTTACAAAGTCGAATTTGTGTGTCCACACTAAGGACACTAATTCGACTTTGTGAGTCCACACTAATGGGGCAAGCGTCGACATTGGAAGCGGTGCACTATGGGAAGCTATCCCACAGTTCCCGCAGTCCTCGCTGCCCATTTGAATTCTGGGATTTCCCCTTAATGCATGCTGGGGGGAAAAATGTGTCGAGGGTGGTCTTGGGTAACTGTCATCATTCAGCGTGCTTTCGGACGTCTCAAGGGGAGATGGAGGAGCTTACTGACTCGCTCGGATCTCAGCGAAACCAATATCCCCATTGTTATTGCAGCTTGCTGTGTGCTCCACAATCTCTGTGAGAGCAAGGGGGAGACCTTTATGGCAGGATGGGAGGTTGAGGCAAATCGCCTGGCTGCTGATTACGCTCAGCCAGACAGCCGTGCAATTAGAAGAGCCCAGCGGGAAGCGCTGTGCATCCGGGAGGCTTTGAAAGCTAGGTTCCTCAGGGAGCAGGGTAACCTGTGACTGTTCAGTTTCTTTACAGAGAAGCTGAACCTGCCCCTGCTTCAGTTACTGTTGACTTTCTTCTGCGGTTACATACCCCGTTCACCACGTTTCCCCCCTTCCAACACACGTTTAAAAATAAAGTTAATGGAACATTGTTAATTAACAACGTTTTCTTTATTAATGAATTCGCGTTAAAGGGTTGAAACAGGGACACAGACTGTGGTGGGTAGGGTGACCCTGACGCTTCTACACTCGAGGAATGATAGGCTCCTGCTCCTAGAGTGGTCTGCAGTGCCGGACTGGTTGTTTCAACGGATCCTGCCATCCTTCCTTTTCGGGACTCTGTGTGCGGGGGCTACGTGACCTTGTGGCAGGGGAGGACGGTTACAGATTCCCCTGCTGCGTGGCTCTGTGGTCCGGGACAAGGACCGCTGCATAAGTTCTGTAACCACCCTCCCATGCCACAAAGTCACGTACCCCCCACCCACACAGAACATGGAAAACACCTCCCAGACCGACCAGGGTGCCACACTGTGTGTGTGACCTGCTGTTGATCCTGCCCCCGTGTCTGTACCCTGGTAAAGGTGACTGTCCTATGCAATTAACAACCCCCTTTCCCTTTCCCCCCTTCACAGACAGTCTTCTGTAGAAAAACTTGACGGAAATAGTAATTAACAGCAAACTACTTTTAATAATCAACTACGCAGTTAGGAGATGAAACTGGGATTGGGGCTTCGGTGAGCCAGGAAGGGAAGGACTTCTCAACATTTAGGGAATGAGAGCCTTCTTGTATTTGTGCACTCTGCAGGGGTGCAGTGACAGTTTTCACGGCCCCTGTCGCCCCTCCTTCTTGTTACTTTGGGTGAGGGGGGTTTGGGACTTTGTGGCGGGGGAGGGCAGTTGCAGATACAGTGCAGGGGTGCTCTGTCCTCCTGCCTGCGGTCCTGCAGAACATCCACAAGGTGCCGGAGCGTGTCAAATTTTCCCTGGGCATTTCCTGTGTGGCTGGTCAGAACATCCAAGCTCGGACTGCTGTCCAGAGTGTCAACAGAGTGGTGCACTGTGGGATAGCTCCCGGAGCTACTAAGGTCGATTTTCGTCCACACATAGCCTAATTCAACATAGCCATGTTGAATTTAGCGCTGCTCCACTCGTCGGGGAGGAGTACAGAATTCGAACTAAAGAGCCCTCTAGGTCGAACTAATTAGCTTCCTGGTGTGGATGAGTGCACGGTTAAGTCGAATTAACGCTGCTAAATTTGACATAAACTCCTAGTGTAGACCATGCCATAGAATCATAGAACTAGAAGGGACCTTGAGAGGTCATCTTGTCCAGTCCCCTGCACTCATGGCAGAACTAAGTATTATCTAGACTATTCCTAGGTGTTTGTCTAACCTGCTCTTAAAAATCTACAATGATGGAGATTCCACAACCTCAGTAGGCAATTTATTCCAGTGCTTAACTACCCTGACAGGAAATTTTTCCTAATGTTTAAACCTCCTTTGCTGCAATTTAAGCCCATTGCTTCTTGTCCTATCCTCAGAGGTTAACAAGAACAATTCTTCTCCCTTCTTCTTGTAATAACTTTTTATGTACTTGAAAACTATTATCATGTCTCCTCTCAGTCTTCTCTTTTCCAGACTAAACAAACTCAATTTTTTCAATCTTCCCTCATAGGTCATGTTTTCTAGACCTTTATCATTTTTGTTGCTCTTCTCTGGACTTTCTCCAATTTGTCCACATCCTTCCTGAAATGTGGCACCCAAAACTAGACACAATACTCCAGTTGAGGCCTAATCAGTATGAAGTAGAGCTGAAGAATTACTGTACTTCTTGTGTCTTGCTTACAACACTCTTGCTAATACATCCTAGAATGATCACTTTTTTTGCAACAGTGTTACACTGCTGACTCATATTTAGCTTGTGATTCATTATGACCCCCCCCCCCCAGATCCCTTTCCGCCATACTCCTTCCTAGGCAGTCATTTCCCATTTTGTATGTGTGCAACTGATTCTTCCTTCCTAAGTGGAATACTTTGCATTTGTCCTTATTGAATTTCATCCTATTTACTCCAGACCATTTCTGCAGTTTGTCCAGATCATTTTGAATTTTAATCCTATCTTCCAGAGCAAAATTCCAAGAATATCATTGAACAGTAACTTCCAACCACTGTATGTGATTTTGAAAGTGACTTGTAGGTGTGAAATTATGTTGTTTTAAATTTGAAAAGTATCTAAATTCTTTTGTTAAGGCCATATTCTCCGCTGGTGTACCTTGATTCATACCTGCTGAAGATAACCACAATGCTGACATATAATTAGGCTTATTTAATTTGCAGAGTGACTAAAAACAGAGACCCCAGAGTTCAAAACGCTATTGACAAGGCATATTTGAATATGTAAATCATTTTATTGAAGGAACAAGCATCTGAAATCTGACATTGCATAACAGGAAATGCTTGTTCTTAGAAAATCATCAAATCAGAGAAGTGAGCAATAAAGTCCAGTCATGTATTATTCTCTTAATAAAATATGTAAATGAAGCAATATTTTAATATACGTAGAAATGCATGTATATTAGGTGCAAACTTTTGTAAATGCATGGTCCAATTTTCAGAAGTGCTGAGTGCCCATATCTTATCTTGCAGTGGGAACTGTGAGTGCTTAGCACTCTTAAAATTGGGCTAGTATTCTTTAATAATGTGTGGGGAAAACATACTTCAGCTCACAGAGAAATCAATATTGAATATATTACTACATAACTATATTCCAAACCAATATCAGAAATCGACTACTGTAAAAATCATAAATATTGCAGGGACATAAAGAAATAGAAGTATTACAGGGAGATAGAGAAATCCATATTGACTGTGTTTATCTACATTCCAAAACAATATTAGAGAGAGCCTGAAGTCAGATATTCATAATTTTCCATGTAATTTAATTTTGCTTCATGACATCTAAAGTTTAGAAGAAAAAAAAATCAAACAACATATTTGTGGAAGAAGAGAAGACATGGTGTCCAAACTCGCCAACTGGCTATGCATAAAGCCAAAGAGTGGTCAACAGAACCAAACTACTAAACTAAATAAACACACTTTAGTTGCTGTGTATTTAGTGGTGCTGATATTTTTATCTCTGTCTCCCGCTCTCTCACATACAGATGTTGAAATGTTTCTAAATTCGTTACAGCAGCTGCTAGAGGCTGCATTAATTTTATTTGTATTTTAATTTATAAAATAATTATCTTTAATAATAAAGCTGATCACAAACTCTCTTAGCACATGGAATAAAAAATACATCAGCTAGATGACTTTACATGTGGACACAACGTTGGCAATTAAAGGAACAGACTCCTCCATCAAAAAAGGAAGCACCATGATTTTCGTAACCCCTCGTGTAACACCTCCAAGAATAGTTGAATCCTGCAGTTGGCCCTGTAGTTTGATAGGTTTGAGGTCTGTTCAATCAGTGGAGGAAGTTGGTTTCAGGATCTAGGGCACCCCTCTGCTGTCAGCCACTTCCACTTAAACCTTAACTTAAAGTGACTTGGGCGAACCACACTGCATGGAGAGAGGCTGTTTATAAGTAGCAAGGACCCAAATAATCATAGAGCTTATAGGTCAAAACCGCAATCTTCAATTGCATCTGGAAAATAGTTGGAAGCCCATGCATATTATGACACATATATTGCCATACGTCTCTTGAGAGAAGCTCTACCAGGTGAGTGGACAAAGAGCACATTCTTTGCTCTTTGATGTGTGGAGCCTTAGGTAAAAGATGTAATAATAATCTAATATTGAGGAGACAGGACAGAGAGAACTCTGGTGAGGTCCTCATTCAAAAGGAAAATTACAGACTCTTAGCCAGAGCTAGATGCAAAAAAGCACCCTTGCCCACTGCTGCTTCATGATGAAGTCAGCTGGGGATCTACAGGTCCCTGAGATTGTATACTTTACTAACAACAGTAGAGCAAATACTATCTGTTACAAAGACCTCTAAGAGCTCCATCATCTCCTTTGGATGTTTATCTCCGCCAGTCAGCACTTTCTCTGTTTGATGTGGATTGAGCTTCAGCCAAAATCTTTCCTCCACTCCCCAATCTTAACTACTAATGGGCAAGCTGAAAAACACCCCTATCCAGATCTAATGAAAAACAGATGGATTTGGATATCACTGCAGCTGAAAGCATCTCTCTTTCCCCTAGTGATTAGAACAGGAAAAGCGACTTGGCTGAATCTCATGGCACTTCACGCCAGGGAACCTTTGGGGCAGAAAAACAATCACCCAACACTTCTCTTTGGGTTCACTTGGAGATAAAAGAATGGAGCTACTCTAGTACTACTTCCCCTGTTACTGGCAGGGTCCAAAGCTTTATCCACATTGTAATCAATGAATTCAAATCAGCAGATAGATCTAGGAGAATTAGCTGGGTACCTTGACTTTGTTCAGTATTAGGGGATGATAATCAGATAATGAGACCAGAGCTATGTCGGTACGAAAATCTGGTCTAATCCCACACTGTGTGGTGTCCATGAAATCTGAGGACTCCAATTATTGCCAAAGATTCCTTGCCACAAACTTCTCAAGCATCCTAAAAAATGAAGACTAGAGCCATGGTGGTAATTAAGCATCAGGAAGTAGCATTAATATTTCCACAGCTATTACTGCCACAGTCACAACCTCCTTTTTTGCTGCTATCGCCCCCTCTACTATCCTCAGATCCCAGAAGGGAAGAATGATAATGAATAAAAAGAAGCAGTGTGAGAGAGTTGAGAATGAGTCCCCAGATCTGGTAAGAAAAGGAAATTTATCTTGAAACCAAGCCTGATGTTAGTGACAGTGAAGCGGCTATGTTAGCTGATGATTTGTCTTCCTGAATCACAGCAGCTGCATAGGCACTTTAGGCAGCAGCTGAGGGGGAAAAAAACAGAAAAGTATTGCTGTTTGTGCTGCTGCTAAGGTTGAAAAAAAAAGCACTGCCCTCCTGCTAGACTATCCTTTCTTTTCCCCCCTCCTCTTCCTTCTTCCAAGTTTTATGGTGGGTTTAGAACCCACCATATTTGTGATTAAATGGCTTTGATCTTGAAAAATGGTATATACTGTATGCTGCAGTTTAACTGATAGACTACATACTAATGAGGTAGCTGCGGTTAATATGGGGACACATATCTCACACTGATTTCCTTTGCCTTTTGCTGTTGCCATTGTTAAATTTGAAATATGTCCAACTAATGACATTGTAAGTCAATAGAGCTTAAAAATGACTCTGTTGTCTGTCATGTAAAATAATTTTAGAAGTTGCTTTCTTCTAAAACTGAACAAGGGGCTTTATTAGAAAAAAGAAAATAGTGTTATCCCTAAAGCTACTCTCTCTCTCTGCTTCACTGCAGAGCTCCTACCTAGAATCTTCCCTTTCTGATTATAGAAACAGTACACATATCTTCAGTGTCTAGCAATACTTTGTGGTTCATAGAAAGGATGTGATCATAACACAATTATGTGCATATACTGTAGCAAAATATTAGACACAGAAAAGAGTGATTACTCTTTATTATAGTATTATTGTCAGAGAGTTTCTTTCAGAGCCTATGGGCAATCAATTTTTTTTAAAGAATTTTTTTTTGTCACCTGAGAACATAAGAACATAAGAAAGGCCGTACCGGGTCAGACCAAAGGTCCATCTAGCCCAGTATCTGTCTACCGACAGTGGCCAATGCCAGGTGCCCCTGAGGGAGTGAACCTAACAGGCAATGATCAAGTGATCTCTCTCCTGCCATCCATCTCCATCCTCTGACGAACAGAGGCTAGGGACACCATTCTTACCCATCCTGGCTAATAGCCATTTATGGACTTAGCCACCATGAATGTATCCAGTCCCCTTTTAAACATTGTTATAGTCCTAGCCTTCACAACCTCCTCAGGTAAGGAGTTCCACAAGTTGACTGTGCGCTGCGTGAAGAAGAACTTCCTTTTATTTGTTTTAAACCTGCTGCCTATTAATTTCATTTGGTGACCCCTAGTTCTTGTATTATGGGAATAAGTAAATAACTTTTCCTTGTCCACTTTCTCAACATCACTCATGATTTTATATACCTCTATCATGTCCCCCCTTAGTCTTCTCTTTTCCAAACTGAAGAGTCCTAGCCTCTTTAATCTTTCCTCATATGGGACCCTCTCTAAACCCCTAATCATTTTAGTTGCTCTTTTCTGAACCTTTTCTAGTGCTAGAATATCTTTTTGAGGTGAGGAGACCACATCTGTACACAGTATTCGAGATGTGGGCGTACCATGGATTTATATAAGGGCAATAATATATTCTCAGTCTTATTCTCCATCCCCTTTTAATGATTCCTAACATCCTGTTTGCTTTTTGACCGCCTCTGCACACTGCGTGACATCTTCAGAGAACTATCCACAATAACTCCAAGATCTTTTTCCTGACTCGTTGTAGCTAAATTAGCCCCCATCATGTTGTATGTATAGTTGGGGTTATTTTTTCCAATGTGCATTACTTTACATTTATCCACATTAAATTTCATTTGCCATTTTGTTGCCCAATCACTTAGTTTTGTGAGATCTTTTTGAAGTTCTTCACAATCTGCTTTGGTCTTAACTATCTTGAGTAGTTTAGTATCATCTGCAAACTTGGCCACCTCACTGTTTACCCCTTTCTCCAGATCATTTATGAATAAATTGAATAGGATTGGTCCTAGGACTGACCCTTGGGGAACACCACTAGTTACCCCTCTCCATTCTGAGAATTTACCATTTATTCCTACCCTTTGTTCCCTGTCCTTTAACCAGTTCTCAATCCATGAAAGGACCTTTTCTTTTATCCCATGACAGCTTAATTTACCTAAGAGCCTTTGGTGAGGGACCTTGTCAAAGGCTTTCTGGAAATCTAAGTACACTATGTCCACCGGATCCCCCTTGTCCACATGTTTGTTGACCCCTTCAAAGAACTCTAATAGATTAGTAAGACACGATTTCCCTTTACAGAAACCATGTTGACTATTGCTCAAGAGTTTATGTTTTTCTATGTGTCTGACAATTTTATTCTTTACTATTGTTTCAACTAATTTGCCCGGTACCGACGTTAGACTTACCAGTCTGTAATTGCCGGGATCACCCCTAGAGCCCTTTTTAAATATTGGCGTTACATTAGCTAACTTCCAGTCATTGGGTACCGAAGCCGATTTAAAGGACAGGTTACAAACCTTAGTTAATAGTTCCGCAACTTCACATTTGAGTTCTTTCAGAACTCTTGGGTGAATGCCGTCTGGTCCCGGTGACTTGTTAATGTTGAGTTTATCAATTAATTCCAAAACCTCCTCTAGTGATACTTCAATCTGTGACAGTTCCTCAGATTTGTCACCTACAAAAGCCAGCTCAGGTTTGGGAATCTCCCTAACAAACCTGAGCTGGCTTTTGTAGGTGACAAATCTGAGGAACTGTCACAGATTGAAGTATCACTAGAGGAGGTTTTGGAATTAATTGATAAACTCAACATTAACAAGTCACCGGGACCAGATGGCATTCACCCAAGAGTTCTGAAAGAACTCAAATGCTTAACAGTTCATGCTTAACAGAGCTGCTCCCAGCACCCCAGTATCTCATAGTTAAAACTGCAGTATACACCAGGTACAGTTTTTCAAGATTAAATGTATTTCATGAAAAAAATATAAATCCTCATGTTGTAATCTGCCAGTAATGGAGATGGGGTGGAACGTTCCCTGTGTGCAGGTTAGATTCTGGTACTAGCCATTGTCAGTGACAGAATGTTGGATTGATCTGCTATAACACTCGCCTAAATGGTTGCACCGGCCCTGTCCCTACCCCTACTCTCATTTTATTCAAGTACAGCCCCTACTGTGGAGCCACCAGCCTTCACTGGCTATCGAAGTAACTGAAAACCCTAAAAATAGATTCTGTGCACATCATTGCATGTAATGCAGGGATCGACAACCTTTGGCACACAGCCCGTAAGGGAAATCCACTGGTGGGCCAGGATGGTTTGTTTACCTGCAGCGGTTGTAGGTTTGGTCGATGACAGCTCCCACTGGCTGCCGTTTGCCGTTCCAGGCCAATGGGGGCTGCAGGAAGCAGCATGGGCTGAGGGATGTGCTAACCACTGCTTCCGGCAACCCCATTGGCCTGGAATGGTGAACCGCAGCCAGTGGGAGCAGCGATCGGCTGAACCTGCAGATGCTGCAGGTAAACAAACCATCCTGGCCCACCAGCGGATTTCCCTGATGGGCCGCGTGCCAAAGGTTGCCGATCCCTGATGTAATGGATGGTATTTAAGTTACTATGCACTGGGTGTAACCACTTCCCCCTTACTTACAATACTTAATTTATTTCAGGCCAATTTGGGCCTACAGCTGGTTGTTATTTATCTATTTATATAGCACCAATTATATACAAAGCTTAGAAAAAACATAATTGCCCCACAGAGCTTACAATATAAGTTTAGCCAAAGCAAGACAAATGATAATCACAGACACAGGTAGGACAAGATAAAGGGGAAGCAGGTGGTGGGGTTGCTTGTTTTAATCTATATTCTTATCTAGTTGGTTCTGTTGATTTTTGTTCTTTGTTTGTCTTAATACTTGCTTGTATGGTATTTTTTGGAACTGGCTGGCTTGAGGGCATGCAGAGATGCACACTTCATTACAGAGTGTGGACTGAGCATTCACGCTAGCACTTTGGCTCTGCACTTCTTTCAGCAGGACTGAGTCCATAGGCAGCCCATCTTCATTACTTAAATGTGCAGCATCTAGAATCTAAATCATGTACATAATTAAATGCAAAACCTTTGTTGATACAACTGAATACCAAAAACTACAGAAATGCAAAATGTAAGGTTCCATTGGCTACATTAGTTCAGCCACATTGCACATACTGGGCCTGATTTCCAACTTGGCCTTAAATTCCTTTTCACATCTGTTTTGTACCTCAGTTATTTAGGTCACTTTAGACATTTACTTGATCTTTAGGTGGAACAAGTACATAGGGTCTGATCTTCAGTCCAGTGAAATCAATGGAACAATTCCCAGGGACTTCAATGTGCTTTGGATCAGGCTAGGGTTGTAAGGCATCCCTTTTCAATCAGAACACCTGGTTGAAAAGGGACCCTGGCAGCTCCAGTCAGCATAGCTGACCGGGCCATTAAAAGTCTGGTTGGCCACCCGCGGATCCCAGGAAGCAGCTGGCATCTCCCTCTGGCTCAGAGGTGTAGGGGTGGCCACAGAGGCTCTGTGTGCTGCCTGTGTCGTGAGTGCTGGCTCCGCAGCTCCCACTGGCTGGGAACCATGGCCAATGGGAACTGCAGGGGCAGTGCCTGCAGGCAGTGGCAGTGGCAGAGCCACTTGTCCACGCCTCTGCCTAGGAGTCAGAGGGAGATGCCAGCCGTTTCCCGGGAGCTGCCTAAGGTAAATGCCATCAGGCCAGAGCCCGCACTTCAGATTCCTCCCATGTCCCAACCCCCTGCTCCAGGCCTGATCCCTCTCCTGCACTCAAACTGCCTCCTGGAGCCCCCTCCCACACTCTGAACCCCTTCGCCCCAGCCTGGAGCCCCCTCTGGCACCCCAAATCCCTTATCTCTGTCCCTAGCCCAGAGCCCCCTCCTGCATCCTGAACGCCTTATTTATGGCCCCACCCTGAAGCCTGCACCCCCAGCCCAGAGCCTGTACCTTCTCTCACACCCCAACCCTCTGCCCTAGCCTGGAGTCCCCTCCTGCACCCTGAATCACTCATTTCTGGCCCCACCCCGGAGCCCATATCCCCAGCCAAAGCCCTCACCCTCTCCTGCACCCCAACCCCCAACCCCAGCCTGGAGCCCCCTCCCACACTCCAAACCCCTTGGCTCCAACTCCCAGCCCAGAGGTGCCACCTGCACCCAAACCCCTAATCTCCAGTCCCATCCCAGAGCCCATATCGCCAGCTGGAGCCCTCACCCACACCCCAACCCCCTGTCCCAGCCTGATTGAAAATGAGCGAGTGAGTGAGTGTGGGGAAGAGTGAGCCATGAAGGGATGGGGCATGTAGTGAGCAGGGGGCAGGGCCTTGGAGAAGGGCCAAGGCAGGGATGGGGCCTCGGGGCAGAGGTGGGGTAGGAACGGGCAAGGGTGTTTGGTTTCCTGCAAACAGATAGTTGGCAACCCTAGATCAGGCACGCACATAACTGTTTCTAAACACAAGTAAGTTTGAATATCAGAGCTGCACACACCAAATCTCAATGTTGGATCCCATGGATATACATTTCTAATGTCAAGCTGTGAAATAGAGTAACTCCTCACTTAATGTTGTAATTATGGTCCTGAAAAATGCAACTTTAAGCAAAATGATGTTAAGCGAATCCAATTTCCCCATAAGAATTAATGTACATGGGGCGGGGGTTAGGTTCCAGGGATTTTTTTTTGCCAGACAAAAGGTATTATTTACATTTTAAACAATTTTAAACAAGCAATTTAATACAGGTATTAAACAGGCTGGCAGCCCCCCATCCGCTCCCCTATCCGCCCCCAGCAGCGCTTCCCTCCTGCCAGCGGACCCTGAGGATCAGCACCTTCCCTCTGCTCCCCCAGCCTCTTGCCTGCGTCAATCAGCTGGTTTGCAGCATTCAGGAGGCAGGGGAAGGAGGGGGGAGGCTGTGCGCCGCGTCCTTGCTCTTCCCCCCCAGCCTCCTGAATGCTACAAGACATCTGAGTGCCACAGGCGGGGGGAGCAGGGGGAGGAGCTGATTCGCGGGTTCCACCGGCGGGCGGGAGGCAGTGGGGGGGGGGAGCTGATGGGGGGCTGCCAGCCATGGACAAAGCAGGTGGCCAAACAATGTTATAGTGGCGCATTGCAGAACATTAAACTAGCATGTTCTGTAACGGAGCAGGGCTGTAAGATCGAAACAAAGTTAAGCGAGAGGATGTTAAGTGGGGAGTTACTGTAGTGTAGCCTTAGCCAGATTTCCACAAAGGGCAGGAAAGCTTGTTTGAGAAGTAAAGACCACTACAGAAATGTTCTAAAAAGTCCACACAAACACAGATTACCAATTTCAAATGGATTTCAAAGTTCCCATAGGTGCTGAGGTTTCTGAGAGAAATGGTGAGGAGATAGAACAGCATTAAATGCTTTTTGAGGACAAGGAACCTGTCAACATAACCCTTGAAAGAAGAGGGCTTCTGAACACAGACTGTAGTTATTTTTTGTGAGTGGCTGTTTGGGAGCTGGTTGCTCTGTCTCTTTGTGTTCTGTCCTGTTTGATTTTTGTCCCCAGCTGCTTGTCCTGGGACGTGTCCCTTTGGCTACTCTCCTTCAAACTTTTTTTTGAGGTGCCTCAATTCATTTTTGTGTGAGCAGAGATACTACAGAAACCTTAAGTGGTTAAATCCTTTCTGAATTATGGCCCCAATCACACTTAAAGCAATATTATATTATTAGTAACAATATATCAGTATCATATTTAAATACATTTTGGAGAGGGGGAAGCCTCTCCTCAGTTAAGGTTGCAACCATTATCCAGGCCTATTTTAGCATCTGTGTAGCTTGAAAATTGCCAGATTTACTCTGAAAACAAAGGAGAATGTTTGTGCAGAAAAAATATCAAATGGTATTTGAATTATAGGTCATTAATTAGGTCATTTTGTCGAACGTTTCTGGCTTCCACATGGTGACGCACCAGTTCTTTAGCCCAATACAGAAGGGTTTTCTGCCTTTGTCCCACAAGATTCCTTTTGTGATTTTTTTTTCTAGTTGCTTGTCAGCTCCCCTCACTGGCATGTTTGAAACACTGTACTCACGTTTTCAGAGCAATGTTCTGCTTCTGTGGTGAAAAACAGAGATGCTTCCTGAAGGCTGGGTCCAGATAGGGTTTTGGTTCATTCACTGAAGCATTAATGGAAAGCCGGGGATTTCCATACACTACTGGTTTTCTCCAGCACTTCCCCATAGAATGGGTTTAGTGCTAAGCTAAACAGGCCTCAGCTCTCATTTTCAGCTCCACATACTTGCAGCCTCTCTCCACTTGTTTCAGCGATGCTAGGCAGACCCTTTGTGATGTTTGGTAGCCTTTTACAGTGAAGGAACTGGCTCTTTAGGATCTCACTGCCAGCTTCTCCTACCTCTTGAGTTACCCAATAGTGAAATGTCAGCCAGATGCCAAGATCAGGTCAGCTGGAGGGGAAGAAAATGCTTGAAGTGTTGGGACTTATATAGCAGCAGGCTTTTTCTGCCCCTACTATCCAGGTAGTGTTCCTAGCTTGTACAGTAGATCCAAACTGTGCTTTCCATCATTCAGCATCATTGTTACATCAGTTTTATGCCTATCTAACTGAAATGACATCAGTGTAATACTGACGTAATGAAGTGGAGAAGTGGGCCCCATATGTCCAAGATGCATGACTTCCCATGGTCCTGAGTCCTACAGTTCTCACCAGACTGCTCTCTATCCTCTAGCACTATTTGCAGAAAACTTTAAGAGTACCATCCTCCCTCATTTCTGTTAGACTTCTCCCCTGGAAACAGATAATAGTTACTAAGAAAAGAAAATCTCAGCCTGTGTCATACTCAGAGGAGTTATTCAGTTCCCCTAAGTCCAGAAGAGGGAGGAGAACGCTCCTGCTCTGACTTGGACCAGTCTGAATCTGATGATTCAGGTGCCTTTTCTTGCAGGACAAACAAAATGAGTTGGTGGATCTTGTTCATTAAAAATAATTAACCCCACCATGCAACTCCCTTCAGTCCAAGACCCCTTCAGGATGAAGCAAAAAAAAGCAGGATACAGTGCCTTTCATGTATCAGAACTGATGGAAGAGATAGTGGACTTTAAATAGGCCAACCTGGAAAAGAAGAGGTCCATCATCAGTGTCACCCAAAAATGATACCAAGTTCAATTGCATAAGACCATCAAATCTGTTTTGGTTCCCAAGGTTGATGACTCCTCCTTCCACCTCAGTCAAGGCCGGTTTCATCATAGGGAAGGCTCAGTTCCTGTGGATGGAACTAGAACTCCAAAGGAAGTTTGAGCTCTCTAAAATGGGCTTTGAATCCTCCTACATTGCAATATAATCATCTTGTAGTCTCAGCTTACACAGCCTTATCCATCACTCACACCCCGCTAGATTCACAGAGTAAGAGATCGTCTAAAGGAAGAATCTTGATAAAGGTAAGAGCTACTGAACTCATCCTGAGTTTTCTGTACTATGCAGCCTGTGACGTTACCAAGTTCTTTGCCAGATCCATCCTCTAACTCCTCAAGGCAACAGAATGATTGTCTCAGGTTTGTAGAGATGTATGTGACCTCCAGGACCAATGTTATCAAGACACTCTTCAATGAGGTGAAAATTTTGAGAGAATTGTTTGAGAAAATGATTAAGGATTCTTTAGACCTGGACAAGATCACACCAAATCAATCCTTTTCAAGAGACTCCAGAGTGAGTGGTAAATCCTTGTACCACAACTTTTAAGTTTCAACCATCCAAAACCATTTTTATTTTTGTCATTCTTGCTCCATCAATGCCAGAAAATATTTTCCAAACCACAACCAGAAAGGGCCCTTGCATGCTGCTTTTCCTGTATGAATGAAGCCTGTTGGCTCAGGAGCTCATCCCTGTAAGAGGAAGATGGAAGAACTTATTTGACCTTGAGCCAATACTACTTCAGCTAGATGGGCTCTTGAAATAGTTGCAGTAGGACTCCTCAAGATTCCATTCCTCTCTCTGTCCTGTCATCTCCTCTTCCCCAGGGCCTCAAAAAATGACAAGTATCAGGGGGTAGCTGTGTGAGTGTGTATCCACAAAAACAATGAGGCGTCCGGTGGCAACTTAAAGACTAACAGATTTATTTGGGCATAAGCTTTTGTGGGTAAAAAACCCACTTCTTCAGATACAAAATGACAGCCATCTCTGGACAATGCAGCAAAACTCATCACCGTAGAGGCCATCGTTACTACACCAGTATTCAAGAAATTTTTTGGTTTCTAGTCAAGATCTTTCACAGAGCAAAAAGAGAACAGAAGGTGTTTTTTTCCCCCAGCCTGGGACTTATCAAGAATGAACCTAGTAGCTTGCAAACCCCAATTCTGGTTGGACACCATCACTAAAGAAGTTGCCTCTCCAGATTTTCTTTGTTCCATTGATTTCAAATAGGCCTATTGTCTTATATGTGTACATCACCAATGCTACCTGCCCTTTGCAATTAGATGACAATATCCAATTTCAGGCAGTGCCTTTTGGCACTTCTCCTCTCATCAAGACTTTAGAAAATATAGTTATGTTGATTAGCTTGTCTCAGTCAGGAAGGCATCCATATTTACCATTGTTTGGATCATCCTAGGGTCAGAGTACAATCATAAGAGGTAGCTGTTTTTTGTACCAGCCAGCAAGATTATCCAGATACTCAAGAACCACAGATTCATAGTCAGTTACAAGAAGAACTCCTTAATTCAGTTTCTGGAACTCATTCACTTCTTCTGGACAAACCTTAGACTGGCCCGTATGCCCACAAGATTGAAAATCTTATCAAGATGTGTGACGAACATCAGAAGTCAGCTCACCAGTGCCTTTCATTACTGGGTATGATGGTGTCCTCTGTAGAGACCAGGCCATCTCTCCTTCTGTAGAATTTTCTCGTTGATGGTTGAATTATGAGAACAGAAGTAAGATCATCTGCTCACTCTTCCTTTTGCACTAGAATTGTCGCTTCCCTCGTGGATATCCCCTCAACACTTCTGTAAGAGTATTTCTCAGACCAGTCCTTGATCAATGAGATGGCAACTTGTCAGGGTGGGGCGCTCCGATGGGCTCCCACATTATTTAGGACAAATGGTTATTCCAGGAATGACATCAGAGCTCTATTTCCAGGAGTTAAGTTGTAAAGAATATGATTGTAACCCCTTTGCCAGGCTGAAACGATAGCAGCAAGGGCCAGGTTCAATACCTAGGGGTCCCTTCCCCACAACGTAATGCAAACCAGCTCGAGCCCCCACCCAGTGACCTGGGAAAATCTTACACACACCCCTGGGCGCCTCAAGGAGGCAATACTTCCCCTCTCGCAAGCATAGACTCTTGGTGTAGCAGAAAAGGTGTAATTACATAAGATAAACAACAACAAGCATTAAATTTGGAAAATACCTTAACTAGAGATCATAGGTCAAACCGTGAGCAAAGACCCACCCCAGCAAATTGGGCCGTGTCCTTCTTTCCGGGCCCTTGAGTCCAGCAACCCCCCAAATCACCCACAGTCCCAAAAGTCCCACAATCCAAAAGTCTCTGTCCCGGGTCAGTGCAGCCCCAGAGCTCAAGAGTCTCTCTGCAGAGGTCCCCCTCCCCAGCCTGGGTAGAAAAGGGGCACCTTACGTGGTTCGGGGCCAACTGCCCTGCCTCTTCGTGGGGTTCTGCTTCCACCAGCCGTCCCCGCAAATGCTCAGCTCCGCTGGCTCTGTGGGCTGCTCCGCTCTGCCAGCTGCTCTGGTCCACCAGCTGTCCTGCGATCTGCTCCGGCCGTCCTCGCAAGTTACTTGGCTCCACTCACCCAGGGCTGCACAAACTGCTCCACTCCGCTCTGCCAGCTGCTCTGCTCCACGGTATTGCTTCAGGCTCCCTCACTCATAAGCACAGTACTCAGTGCTCTCAGCTCAGCAAGTCCAGCTCTTCAGTGATTTCAGCTCTTAGTGATTCCAGCTCATAGTAGGGGAGCCCCAGTGCCAGTGAGTTCAGCTCAGTAACCTGTATCTAGATTCTTAAGGGAATCAAAAATTAACTCTGACATTCCACAGTGGAGAGAGGCACAGGTGGAACTGGTGCTTCTGGCTCACACAAGAAGCCTGCACCACCCAGTACAGATATCTGTCCCCAGCCTCTCTCTCTTGACTGGGTTTTGGAACCCATGTCCCTTGCCTAGCAAGTGCTATTTAATTGATAATGAAACCCTCTATCATAAGACAGTTTTGTAGTTCCTCATTCACTTAATCGGGGTGACAACATTTTATTGCTCCTGCCTCAATAACAATGAAATTGGGGCTCCCACAGCTGTGAAAATAACCATCCCATGCTGCTTTGCGGTATGCTAAGTGGGGTGGGAGTGCTGATGCAAATAACCGAAATACCAATGCAACACTTTAAACTTCTTTCCGCACTCCCCATAATTTACCACCAGATGTCAGGGTGGGGCTCATCCTGACTCTGCTTACATGATATTTAACTACCAGAGCCTAAGATAATCCTTTTGGGAAGCATTAACAAAACATGACAGGAAGACAGTGAGATTTTCTGTCTGCCACTCACATCCTTAAACATGGTGGGTGGCTATGCTATCTTTATTTTTCTTACATGGGCAATACTGACATGTTTTTTTCCTCACTCCCCTCAAATGGCTGAGATGCCTAGGAATATCAGGCAGGAATAAGCAACAGTAATCTTAACAACTCTACTTGCTCAGAAATCCATTGTGTATAAACCAACTGTGGATCCTGCTGGTCTTTCACATTCTCAGTTACCAGGGCCCCTTAGTGCATGCTACACATGCACACACACACTGAACTTTCCATTGTCTGAGACTTGGAACCTGCTTGGAACCAGAGCCATATTACATCTCATAGATCTTGGTTCAGAATTACGGGAGGGATGGAATTTTCTAGAAAGCTTCCAAGTAAGAGGAACATGAGGGAATATGGAGAAATTTGTATTTGTGTGTGTGTGTGGAATAATGCCAATCCCATCTCTACATCTTGGATCAGCTACGTGGTCTGATACAGTTTTCAGGTGGAAAGTTCTTCCATCTTCCTTTGGTCCTCTTCCATAAGGATCTGAAGGGCAGGGACAGGGTGACATTTTTTTTTCTGTTCACCTTCGTGTTCTGCTACCTTTTGCTGCTTCCTATCAATATTAGACTGATGGAGTGATGGATACCCATGTAGGAGAAAGGTGAAATTAGCTTCATTTAATGTAATTTTATTTTTTCTAAATGAGTATCTGCCACTCTGTCAGAACCCACTAGTCTTGACTGAGACTGAAATTTTCCTTCTAGCATGAGGAGCTCTTTTTTCCATATGTAAGTAGAGCTTTGGAAGGAAAGACAGATGAAAACTATTAAAGCATTTCAAGTTGATACTTTTGGTTTTGTTTTAATTTCTTCCTGGAAATTTCTCTGTTGTTTTCTAACTTGTTCTCTAGTTCTCATATTCCTTCAGTATTCCCAGGAGCCAAATATGAGTGCAATACCTCAAAATGCCAGCCAGGGGAGCTGGCAAACAAGTTGGGGGGGAAATCACAAAAGGAATCTTTGCCTCTGAAGCTTGGGGCAAAGGCAGAAAACACATCACACCGCACTGACAGACCAGCAGGTACACACACAGAGAAGTTAAAATCACAGGTAAGAACATCATTTTTATTTTTGTCTGCCTCTAGCTCATGTAGCTTGTTAGAGCCCTTTCAAACTTCCCATTGAAACTTCCTTTCAAAATTGTGATGCCATCTATATTTGAAGAAAATAGGTTGTGATTAAGTCCAGCAAATTCAGGATTTTTATTGGGGATAATCTGAGGCACGGTCCTGCTTCCATGATTTCAGCTGAGGTTATGGACTTAGTCTTGTCTCATTAAAACCAAAAACAACAATGGATTTATTTTAAAAAGGAGTTAATAAGCATACTAAGTGATTTTCAACTGGTTTTGAAACTATTTTTTTCCCTTTAGAATAATAGATTTCCTCAACCCCATGTTATATATTTTTCCTGTAATTATAATGTTTTTATAGGTTTGAGCAAGAGATTAGGCATTAGGAAACAAGTTCTGATCCCATTGGTTTGCTGTGTGATCATGGATAGGTCAGTGTGAGACCCCTCAGTACCTCTGTGAGACCGCTTTTCCCCCCGTATTCCCATGTGCAAAAAAGCAAAAAACACTTTGCCACCTTTGTCTTCAGTTTGAGATACTCAGATGGAAAGCGCTATAGAAGTGAAAACTATTATTAGTATTTAATTAACTGTTTTACAGCCCAGTTATACAATGCTATAATTCTACTTTGGGGTTCTGATTGCAGCATAAGCCACATATATTCTTGTGTTGCACTGTTGCATTTTTATCTGTTATAGAAAAAAATAGAAGGTTCTATTTGAAAAATTGATTTTTATTTACAGTTATGTCATCCAAAAAGGTGCTCTTAGTACTAATATGTTGTAACAATTCTACTATGAGACTTTCATTTGTATGCTGTGCTCTAGGAACATACAGAATACGTAGGCATTATGAGTGTGTGCACAAGCGCACTCACACAAAGCATATACATTCTAATGGAGTTACTTTTTGGAAGAAGATGGAAATGTGTTACACTGAAAACATTAATGGGCTAGATCCTTGATGTGATGCCACTGTCTTCAGAGAACATACCTGAAGGATATTTATCTCTGTGAATTGTACGAGCTAAGGTGATTTTGTAAATGATCCAATTCAAGCAAATATACAAATCAGAGACAAAACAAAACACTCCTCTACCCCTCTCCCCGCACCCTTATATTTGTTTGCTTGTATTTTAACATTTAGGGACATAATTAAAACACAAAATGTTGAGTTTATAAGTCAAATCTTAGATCTCATTGCAAACTTCTTCAATGACAGGCTGTATGACCTTGATTCTTAATACCAAAAAATATCAGGCAGTATATTAGGCAGTACCTAAATAAAATGGCCTGAGTTTTAGAGGTGCTGAGCATGCTCAGTGTATCTGAAAATCAATCCACAGACCACTTATTTAGATATCTAAATGTGGATCTAGATGCCTAACTTTGGGCATCCTATTTTGAAAAGTTTGGCCTAATACTTTATATACCTATAAAGGTATATGTATAAAGCTTAGGGTTTCCTATAGCATACGCCACAATAACATCGAGTGTAAGGAAAGTTCTCTTCTGACTATTCGTCTATTCAAAATTCCCAAACTGGTCTATGCTTTTTTTTTTTTTTTTTTTTAAACTACATATGGGAAGAACACACATCTTTCAGAAAAAATAATTCTTACATTATGTCTTTTTCTTCTACATCACAGGTCTTACTAATTACTTATTTTCAAAGGCCTTTCCAGTATTTGGTTTATCAGAATTAAGAACTGTTGATGTACTTGTATGAAATGAATGTTAGTGATCCATTTCTGTTGCTTTTGCTGACAAATAGAATATTTTGCTAAATTTAAGTATGTTTAAATCTTTCCCCCGATATTACTGTGATTGTTTTTTCTTATTCTTTGATATCATGGCATTTTTGATATGAGAAGTTATCTTTTCTCAAAAAATTTTTTTGGTCATTCTGTATATTCCATTAATCCCAGTTTTGTTTGATGTAATTAATTCCATAACAATATAGTACCTGACATATGTTTGTTCCTTAGGCAAACGTGTAAAACTCTTCAAGTCCGAATGGAGAAGTAGAAAAAGGAGGTTTCTGCTGTTCCTGATGACAATTTTTGATTTTTCCACACACACAAAATATCCTGGCTCCACGCTGGAGCACTAGTTGTGATGAATCCTAGGCTTGGTCGGATTCTAAGGAAGGGCCAGAAGGTTCATTGAGGAATAAAGAGTCAAAACCACTCCAGAAATGTGTTCCAGCCCTGGTTTATTACTCACACAGCAGCAGGTGTGTACAAATACTGGTTTCCACAGTCTTAACAGGATTTTCTGTACCTTATTCTTTACTGTAGTTACTTATAGTGCTCCACATGCCCATGAACCTTGGGTTACTGATAGAAAGAATAATTGGGTGTATCTTCAGGAAAGATGATGTACTCTGCTGCTAAACAGTGTAGAGGTGTCAGCCAACTGTCATCTAGGGTCTTTCCTCTGCCTTTAATGATCTTTCCTCTCCAATCCTGCTCTCAGAGGTAGAACAAACTCATTGAATATGGGTTGGTCAAGAATATACCAAGAACATGTACCAATACTCTACTGGAAGGGATTCAGACACTCCGGAGATGAGAGCAGTATGAGAACTTACATAGAACAGAATAGAAGAATGTACTTGACATTCTCAGCTAGGCATTTTATATTTTCATAGGAAATAGCTCTTCATCCTGCACTGGACCACTCAAAACTCCAGAAAAAGTTCAGCATAAGGCAAAGCAGGGGCTTCTCCTATATTTCTAAAGACTGGTAGATGTTGACTACTTTTGTTTAAAAACAGTATTTTAGATAAAATACTATGGAGACCTGTGCAGTTTCCTGAAAAATATGCAGTGCTCTAAAATGAATAGCGATTTGTCTATAGTTCCAGCTTTAACAATGGTTTGGTACATACTAAGTAGGGATGGACCGAGTGGCAAAGTTCAGGTTAGGTGCCAAACTTTCCCAAAATTCTGACTCTTTTATTTTTATCTGGGGTTTTGATTTGGATCAAGTTTGCCAGAAGCTGGGAATGAGTGACAGGGGATGGATCACTTGATGATGACCTGTTCTGTTCGTTCCCTCTGGGGCACATGGCACTGGCCACTGTTGGAAGACAGGATACTGGGCTAGATGGACCTTTGGTCTGACCCAGTAGGGCCATTCTTATGTTCTAAGTTTTAAAGCCAAGAGCCCAATTCTGCATTCCCTGCACATCAATTGACTTCTCTGGGTGCACATGTAAAAGTAGAACTATGCCCTAAAATGTCATGTTGGCCCCAGTGTGCACTCAGTCTACAATACATCTATTTTCTTCATAATGGAAGGCCCTAAAGAAAGGAATGTGTGCAAATCTAATCCCTGACTAATCCCAACTAGAAATAGTTTATTAAAGACAGGAAAGGTTTGATGTTTGGTGTCTTCAAAGACACTGGGAACTTTAGGGCCATTTGGATGGATTGGGAAATGTTCTGTTTCGTATCCAGAATAAGCTTTATCTACTAGTTCAAGCACAGAATAGAGCATCAGGAGACCTAGATTTCTCTTATACTGACTTACTGTGGGATTCTTGGGAAACTGCTTAGACCAAAATTTTCAAATTTAGATGGCTAAAATTTTGCGAAGTTCCTAAGTGACTTAGGCACCAAGGGGCCTAAGTCTCATTAAAAATTAATGATCCTATGTTACTGCAATCATCTCAGGAAACAGCCTGATTTTCAGAGATGCTGAGCACGTAGAAATGTAACTGAAGTCACTCAAGTTTGAAAATTTTGGTCTATGTGACTTGCCTAAGCCAAATATCAAGTCTCTGGCAGACCAGGACAACAACCTGACTCTCAGCTCTCTCCTTTAACTAGTAGATCATGTGTACGCTATGGAAAGTATGGTTGAATGGTGTTAAAGTTTCCAGAGCCTTTGAAACAGTTTCTTGAGCTCCCAGAGTCTTGGTTGCCTACAGCTGGGCACATGTAAATCCCCATATACCTACTGTGTAGTCAGGGGCGGCTCCAGGCACCAGCACGCCAAGCATGTGCTTGGGGCGGCAAGCCACGGGGGGCACTCTGCCAGTCGCCATGAGGGTGGCAGGCAGGCTGCCTTCAGCGGCATGCCTGCGGAGGGTCCACTGGTCCCACGGCTTCAACAGCCTCCCGCAGGCTACCATTGAATCTGCGGGACCGGTGACCTCCCTCAGGCAAGCCGCTGAAGGCAGCCTGCCTGCCATGCTTGGGGCAGCAAAATGCCTAGAGCCGTCCCTGTGTGTAGTACATCTGGATTTATGTGCCTAACTGTAGATACCCGTGTTTGAAACTTTTATCCTTAACATCTCTGTGTTCTAGTTTTTTCACTTCTAAAAGGGAATAATAAAATACTTATCTTACGTGAGTGTTATGAGGCTTATTTAGTTAACCTTTATAAAAAACATTAAGATTCTCAGATGCAAGGCATTATAGAAATGCATAGTAGTACAATTATATCAGCAAGTGCCTGCCAATCTTATAAGCTGATCTTTTTCAGAGTGGATGAACATGCACAAGTGGCAATACAAACTGTCATCTGCTTTCATGAATCGCATATGAATGATAGTTTATGGCAAGCACACTATGGATTTCAGAGTTCCAAGAAATAGTGCATGCCCATCTGTTCAAAAGATTTGTTTCTAGCCTAGATCTTCATTTGCAGAGTACAGGAAACTAAAAACCATTGACAGATGTTTCTGGTTGTGCGGGCCCACATTGATTCTGAATTCTAATACTACTATTAGGCTTTTAAAAGAAAAACATGGTTATTCCCATAGAAATGTGTAACTAGCACAAGCCAGTTGGGTCTATTCCCTGTTAGGAAAAGTTCACAAATGAATTGTTTTTCTGAGCCTCTTTTATTAATGTTTTTTGGAAATGTTAATGCTTTACTATGAACAAGAATTTGGAAGCAGAAAAGGAAGGAAGTGTCCTGTGTCCACATAAGAGAGGTCCTTCTTGTTGCATGATTACAGAACTCTGCTTCCATTGCCAACTATTACAAATATAAGGCATAATTCTGTAAAACTTTATTCACATGAATAAGGATTGGCATCAGAGGGTCCAATAGACAAGCATGTATGAATGTTATCATATGTAGAAATAGGTTAATTTAGCATATTTACCTTATCGTTGTGTCTTGGAGAATAATATGAAACTCAGGGTACATAGCCAGGAATTTCTGTGAAATGTCTCATCCCTTACTTATTTAGTTTAAGGGGAAGCTGGTAGAAATGCCTATATTTAGGTTGCCTAATGTTATCCATTATAAGAGATTCTTGCAATTTTTTCTGTTAAGAAGGTCTCCTAATTCCATTGTTGGCAGCAGGCCTTAGAGATCCCCCTTTTCTTTGTCCCATGAAATTCCAATTAGATTAGAGTGAGAAATATAGTATTAAAAATCACTAGTTCCCTCCTTTCGCTTGTGTTTCTCAGAAAACTGTTGATGGCCTGCCAAAATCACTGAATGTTCCCAGGCCCAGAGCAAGAGCATTACCACACACTCCTTTGGGAACACAAGAGGGTTGGCAAAGGAGCTGTAGCAGGGTTGGAGAGAAGAGAGCTGTGCTGGGTCCTCCAGATCCAGAAATGGCCATTTCCACTATTCCATAAGCCTTCGCCCAGGGAGTAGCATGTGGCACAGAATCTCCACCAACTCCTGAGGGATGGGAGAGAGAAAGAGATACACAGCTTTAATTCAGTTCCCTTGTGTATATGCATTATAATATAGTCTTTAAACTACATTATAACATACTATTTTGTCCCCACAGAACATCTGCTTTATTCAATGCACAGGATAGGCGCACAGGGGACAGCTTTAAAGTTGCATAGGCAATCATAAATCTGGAAATTCCTAACTTTTGAATGCTTGACTTTGCAACCTAAATTACATACTTTTAATATAATTGTTGTGTGTATAATATGTATTAAAATCAAAAGAACTGTCTGTCAATAAGCTGAAGATGTTCAAAGTATTGTAAAAAATAGCTAATGAACACAGAATGATCCAGTACACACTGATTTCAAAATATTGTGCACTGTTGTCTGGCTACTTATCTTCTAAAATTATTAAACTATTAAGTGAGAATAATTAGATGTCCCAGTTAATCCTATAAACCACTCTATGGTTAGCAAATACATATAGATGTATTTACCACTCTTAATTAATAGATATTTATATCAAAACACGCTGTATCACATATGGACTGGATCCTTCAACCCTTACACACACAGGAATAAATGACCTTAATGCAAATTGTCTCATTGGGTAAAGAGGAACTAATCATGTAAGTAAAGGTTGCATTTATGGGCTTGATCTTACCGCCACAGGTGTAGAGAAGTGTAAGCCTTGGTCCTTGGCTAGCAGGAGCTGTTATAATGGGGGTTCATACCCAGGGGAGGGAAGATGCTGTTTGCACTATACCACACTCCTGGGAATTTCACAAGTGGAAGGCCGCTTTAATTTGCATTCAGGGTTCCAGGGCTGGAATCTGCCCAGAGTCTACCCAATCACCTGGTTCTGCCCCCTCCTGGCTAACAATATCAACTTTTTGGGCTACACAGGGTAAGTCTGAGGATCAGCTTCATGACATCTTCTGAGGCCTGGTCTATACTACACAATTAGGTCGATGTAAGCTGCCTTGCGTCGACTTAGCTGTGGAGGTGTCTTCACTTAAATTTGGCTCCTGCTGATGTAAGTGCCCCTCTATGTCAACTTAGTAATACCACCTTTTTATAGGATGTCTTTTGAGTTTGAGATCATTGAAGATCTCCTGGTTAAAGCCAGGGTGGTCTCTTGGCATACTGCCTATCTTTCCATGAAGAGGTTACGGATGATGTAATTAGGTTGACGGTGTTAGTGTAGACACCATGTTGCTTATGTTGACTATTACTGGCCTTCAGGAGCCATCCCACAATGCCTTACACTGGCTATACAATCGATACAAATGCTTCTGAGAGGATGTGCACTGCCGACACAAAATGCCAAATGTACACACACCAAGCGATTTAATAACTGTGGTGGCTGTATGCTGATGCAAGTTAGGTTGATATAATTTTGTAGTGTAGACATGGCCCCAGTTATGCTGGCAAGAGATAGTGTAGCCTAGGGCTGAATCTAAACATTTACTCTCCCACATGAAGAAATGTGTTAAGGTTCAGTTGTATTAAATTATATAGTGTTGTTTTAAAATAAAGCAAGTGTGTTCACATACAATTACAGCCAACTTACAGCAGCCACTCTCCAATTTAAATTAAAAAGTCTGCAACTGCAGAGTAATTATACTTTAATTGCTCATTTAGAACATAGAAATGAAGTAAGTCTAATTCGTTGTATTCATAATATAACAACCGTGTGAAAAAAGATATTAGCATAAAGGGAGCAATTATGTTCCAAGTATGAACAAATTAATTCAAATACATATTTAGGGTGTTAAAGGTGTTATGTCCTTTTTTCCACTAAGCGCCAGAAAAGTTAATTTTCAGATTTATTATTAAATGAAAAGTTGGTTGGAATTTATTTGTGCCCATTTGGAGTGTTACTGTTCTCTTAGGATTTTAAAGATTGAGTATATACTGCTGTCAAACCTTGTTTTTCCATAAAAAAGTATATTGGCACAATACCTTGCCTTCCAGCTGCTCAAATGAAAAGCTATCCAAAACCAAACATTTCTGTAAATAACACAGATAGATATTAGCTAAAGTTTAACTGACTATTTAGGAAATTGACTTCAGCATCCAAGGGATCTATTCTCCCCCTAATGTGTGTGCGTGTATAACTTTGCCATTAACATTAATGGATGATGTGTGCTTACTCATAACAAGAGTTGCATACTACATAAAGGCAAGTACAGACCACTATGTGAGTCACTCAAATTAACTGGATGTGACCTGTAAGTTAAAAGAAAAAAGGACAGGTGGAGCAGCATCAGTGCTGGCACAGGAAAGCAGTTAAAAATGCCAATGAAATAATAGTAATGAAAAACAAACTAAAAAATAAAGTCAGTGAGGCTTGATTTCATCTTCCATATAAACATGATTGACATCCAGTGCAATAGTGTTTTGCTGTACTGTACAACTGACTGTCAGAAAGATTTATTATAGCACTGTCTATCCCGGTATCATAATGCTAGTGGGTGCTACCTAGATGAAGTGCTAGATTTTTTTAAAAGTCCGATGCCTGTCATTATACAATTGTGTGCCTTATTACAGCAATTGTACATCTGCTGTGAAAACAGCCATGTAGATATGTAACTGACCATTTCGGGGTGCAAATGCTCATTTTGCTTGAACATGTATACCTGTTTGTCCATGCAGTGCCATAAATACCTTTGGTGTTACAAAAATAATAACTAGAGTTTGCATATACATTGCTACACACATTCAAAGGCTTCTGACCTGGAAATCTGACTATAAAATCATTATATCTGTAGATCAACTCATATAATATATGTGTATTGGAGTAGTACATGTGATAATTTGCAGAGCCATATGATAAAGTGAATATTATTGTATACCTTTTACCAACTCAAAGGTGTAAAACATGACCCTGCTACTGTCCAACAGCAAGTAGTGTTAAACAAGGTTCAGGATTTGGTACACAGGGACCTTAGTCTACTTAGTCTCATGGCAAATCACTAGGAAAATCATGCCAGTGGTTGGAAATCTGTTGACTGAAACACACAAAGGAAAAAATCAAAACCAAGTAAAAAGCACGGAAAAGGAAATTGAGTGATTGAGCAAAACAAACTTAATTAAAATATATCAAAGCCTCTTTTTTTAGAAAGGGTGAATATTGGTTAGAGTCTCTTATTCTGTCAAACAGTCCTGTTTGGTGGGGAAGAAAAGATTAGTTCTGTTGTTCAATTTCGAGCTGGGAATGATAATCACTTTCCTGCTTTTGACAGAAGACAAACACAGAAGGGAGAGAAGACACAGGATAGTAAAGATGGCGGGGGTGGAAATATGATTTTTGTTGATGTCCTTAGAATACAGATCAGCTGGTCAGTCATGGATGGATACTCTGTGCTGGCAAGTCAGCTACAACAGTTGTTGCTGTGTACCCTGGCTTGCCTCGTTGGATAGGAACATCATATGGTTGGTCTGGTCAGGTTCTTCTTTCACTGGTCCTTCTTGGGCCAAGCATTGCTGAATGGGCATCTCATCTCCCTTTGCTGGTGCCATGCAGTATAGTTGATTTCAAGATCAGGAGAGAAGCTGAGAGAGAGAGAGAGAGAGAGTGGACAGGAGAAAGGTAATGGGGGATGAAAAGGGATAAATGAGAGAAAGGAAAACAGTGGAATCTCACCAGTATCAGGCTGGGCTCCTTGCTGGTGCAGCGGTGATGGTTGAGCCCCCTCACTGGAGTATCAGGGTCTGGGTGTTGTAGCAAAAATCCTTCCACCACAGCCACAGTGGTGATAGAAGTCTTTTTTTTCTTTCCACAAGTCTCTTTTTAGGGCCCCAGAAACAGGTCATGGGTGGAATGGTCCCATCCACTTAGTATTTTGTCCACTAATTAGGCCTAATTTTCAAAGCATCTATTTTGGTCCATTAATTTCCAATCCCCTACTACTTTTGTTTACCTGTCATAATTTTAACCCAATCTTTGGGTGGTATCAGTTTAAATTAAGCCAGTCTTTCTGTCTCTTCCTTAAATTTTTTTTTAAACAATTTTGTATAGCAGGCCACTGTAACAATTCATGAACCCTTTACTCACTTTCCACTGGTGTGTTTGCTAAGTAGACTGAGGTCTCTGTACATCAAATCTCCAGCCTTGTTTAACATTTTACCCAATAATCTCCCTCCTGGGGATTCATCCTAGCATTCCAAACCTCTGGGCAGTTTCAAAGGGCTGCTATCTAGGGGGAGGGGAGAATGCTACAGAAATGTTTCCTTCTCTTCCTATATCTCCCATTCCATCTAATATGGAATTCTTCTTCTCTCAGATAACACTGGTCTGAGTATACAATATTTCAACTTGGATCAGCAACAGATTTAAAGACTCCTCTTTGGTGAATTTCAGGGCTAAAAATATGCTTCAGTCTGACTTGTATAACTGCAAATCTGGGAACTTGTCTTTTAGTAGTATAAGGTTTTCTCAGTGCTGAGGAAGCCAGAATAGAATACACATCAGAGGGATTATTCTTTCATGGGGTGCATTGTGATCATGAGAGTCCTCCCACCTATCCTGCATTGGCCATGGTGCACAAGGTGTAAACAGCCATGGCCATTCAGTACCCACCCTTTTTGGGGAATCTAGCATTGCTAGTAGGGTTTTGACTCTCCCAGGCACTCCATTTGACCATTGACTACAAGAGAATAGGCCTGTTTAATTTACTACAATTGCCTATATATTTTTCAAATTAAAGTAGCATAAATCTTCCTGGGGAATGGATCTGGAGTAGGTATGCTGTGTTGGCCATTTTATTTTTTGAATGCATAACACAATAATATGTAGCCTGACTTTTGTATTATTTCTTGATTATTTTTTTCAGACAATTGTGCAGAATAGAAATAGTCATATGAGGCTGCTTCAGCCAGTGAAAACTCGGTAAAATAAGAGCAGTGTAATAAACATATATCATAGAAATCACAGAGCACAATTTTATTACTGCTTTTTGAGTGCAAATTCTAGAAATTTCCCAGTGTTGAAGGCAAAACTAAGTAATGAAACTCCTAAATCAATCCTTTTAAAATTCTGCTCAATGTTTCTGCTCTGCAGAGCTGACAAGAGCTGTATGCAAATGATTTTGCTGAGGGCAAAGGAATGCTTCATCATTAACAAGCATGACCCTTCTCTCTATGATCAAAATGTAAAACATATGGCCCTTGATGTTATAGACTGTGATTGTGACCAATCCAATGCATTGCTCCTGAAGAGTAGGGATAGTGTCTCTTGACACAATTTTATATTAAAAAGTCACATGATCATTAATTGTATCCACTGACACAGCAGAAATATTCCTGAAATTAATATTTCTTTAACATAACAGAGGTTGTTTTTTAAATGTTTCATGTTTAAAATACAAATCAGACATAGGGAAAATCCAATTACTGTGAAATATTTTGTCTCCGACTTGCTTTCCCTGTGGTCCTTCTGGTTTATGTTAGCTTGGGTGAAACTGCTCAAGTGAAATTTTTGATAGTTATTGTATGAGCAGTGAATAATAGGGTAAACCTAGCTCTTGCTTATGCTATATGGGATTTTCTTCTAAAATGCTCCCTTCCCCCCACTAAATTATTATTGCTTGCTAAAACGTAGTTAGTCTTTAACAGGATAATACATCTTAATATAGTATGAAAATATGAAGAAATAAGAAGCAAGTCTCCAAATCACCCTTTCTGTTCAAGGGCAGCCAATAAAAGTGTTGTGAAAGCAGAGTTGTTACAACAGACATCCTCTTATGTTGGAGCTGATGCAAAGGGCCGGCTCCAGGCACCAGCATCTCAAGCAGCTGCTTGGGGCGGCAATCTGCAAGGGGCGGCAGTCCATGTGTTTTTGCCCCCAAGCAGCACGCCAAATTGCCGCCACGGACGGCGGGGGCAGTCCGTGTGCTGTTAGGGCGGCACACGCGTTTCCACGGCGGCGGCAATTCAGCAGCAGCTTCAGCTGTTGAAGACAGAAGCTGCCTCTGAATTGCCACCACCGCGGAAATGGGCATGCCGCCCTAACAGCACACAGACTGCCCCTGCCTTCTGTGGCGGCAATTCGGCGCGCTGCTTGGGGCAGCAAAAACAGTAGAGGCGGCTCTGCTGATGGAGGTAGCACAGAAAGCTCCTGTAAAAATTAATACTTCTGACTGTGTGGGGCCTCATATTTTGTGGCCTATGGAATTTTTTCAAAACAGAAAACCCCACATTTTTAAGCACAGTCACAGTTCAGATAACAGCTTCCTTCAGGCCCTGTGAGGCAAAGCACTGAAGTACATGTGTCACTTAAGCAATGAGTAACCCCATTTTCATGTCAGTGGGACTGATCACTTGCTGATAATCATGCCCACATATAAGTGCTCCTCTACACTGCAGTCTCATAAACCCATTTCCACTACATAACACCAGATGCTATATCTAAAGTTTTGATATTCTTTAATTTTCTTTTTCTTTACAGGTAACCCGATAGCTAAAGACAACTCAAGTCTATCTCAAGGCTGATAATGCTAACAGAGCAGGAATTTCATACCTCCCTCCAGGCAATCCTTGAAGTGAGTTTACACTGCTGGGGTGCATTGGCTTGTAATCAGCAACAGCTTGAGATCAAAACTACTGGAAAGTCATTGTGAACTTTTCTGTCACAGAGATTTCAACTGATTGAACTATGTACACTTACAAAATTGCACTTGCTGAGGAATTTATGGCTGCAATCTAAAGCGGTGATGCTCAGAGGGTGTAGAAGAGGCAACAATCTTTCGGGTTCTCCATTCCAGACTGACGGCTTTTCATCTTTACAAAAGCAGTCTTCGAAATGTACTGGTTCTTTCACTCTGAAATGTTCCCTGGTTCTATGTACAAATTGCTGGTGGGACTGCACGCTACTTTAATCAAATTTATGTTGCAGAACTTGTCCTTTGGCATAGCGCAGTTTTAGACATTTTTATTTGTATTTCTAATCTTGGATCTCTGAAAGGCTACATGTTTCAACATCTTGAAGTTGCTTTTGTTATAGGAATGGAAATATATATCCATTGTTAATAATTATTGTTGACAAGTAATAGTTATCGGAATACATCAATCATATAAGAATGTATAGCCAGCCTGACATGTTTCCCTAAGGCTAACCAACTACTGTAGCTCTTTGGCAGTTTCATTATAAGTATTTTATAACTTTAAAAATATACATTTCCATTTAGTTTGAAGATGATGGGTGTTTCTGGTATGTCCTTTACTTTCTTAACCTTAAGTCCTTTCAAGTTGACAGTAAGCAGTAAATGACATTAGCTAGTCCCTTTTTGTAAAGGTAGACAGGGATGCATGCAAGTTTTACAATTCTGAGATTGGATGTCATTCATTCAGTTTCTTTTAGTTATTTATTTTTTTAAACTATCTCTTGCTTGAACACAAGTACTATCTGGATGCTTACGTAGATGTCTGCTCAGTTTGTTAATAGAGGAAAAAAATCTTTTCCCCCCAATCTGAAGTTCATAAATGTTTTGCTTACAGTTATTCATTCCAGGTCTTCTGGGGCCTTTCCATAGTCATTTCCCCAAATTAACATTTATTTTCCTATTTTCTATTTCCGTAGCAAATTTTTGTGATGTACTGTTCTATGAAACCCTTAATATTTAAAGGCCTTAAACATATATGAATTTTGTTTCTAAGTTATTACAGAATGTATAATTTTATACTCCTTTTAATATATTCAGTACCACTGGTGATACTAAGAGAAAGGAACCCTGATCATTCATTGTTGTACTGTACTGATGCTGCATAAGCATGCTGACCGGAGAGAGAGAATGAGAGTTATATAGTATGCTTTATTGTCTAAATAGAGACAAAGACCACAGCAACTCAGACCTAGTGAAAATATTTGTGTGGGCAGTCTCATTCAAATGGCCTGCATGGTTACCGGTATTTTTAAAACAGCAGGGAGAAGTCCTTTTATAGTTACAACCCATTGACATGGCTAATTAGATATAAATTGGGTTCCATGATGGATGAACACACTGGAGTGCTCTGGTTAGTCACAGTATCCTAGGTTCTTCCAAGAATATTTCATTAAACCTCCCATGTTATTGCACAGGAGATCTAAAAATTAATGATTGTTGGGAATAATTTGAGATGTACATTTCATCATTCTGCTGAGAAATAATCAAAAATATTGGCAGGGAAAGATATTCTTTTCTGATTAAAATTTAATTTGGATAAACTGTAGCACCACTAGCTATATCAGTTTTTTCAAATGCATTAATATTGTATGGATTTGTGCTAAAAGAGCATCTTAAGGAGAAAAGAAATTCCTTTGTTTGGAACAGTACAAATTATAAATGTGTTATTTTGTAGAATATTAGTTTGGCCTTAATTTGGTCAAAATACTGTATCATGCTTCTCAAGATTTGTTTCCTTTGACTTTGTTCTCTGAATCAACACTGAAAATACTGTATTATATACAAGTGTAACACATGCTTATCAATAGGTGAAAATAAATGGATTTTCAAATATACTGAATAGATTATCTGCAGTAGATTAATGTTGTGACTATTCATAACAAGTGAATAAAATTGTGATATCAAATTGACTCCCCTGTATGGATATGCACTTAGAAGATCAGTTCTGTTTACCCATAGAGCAAAGGTTTTTATACCCAGTGGAAAAGAAGATCATGAACTATATTAATTTCATGTTTCCTTAGAAAAACTTGGAGCAAATTCTACCTTTTTCAATTTTCAGAAGGAAGGAGTTTGAAGAGATATTTTAGTATTGTTTTCTGTGACACATACTGTCATGTTTCAAACGATAAATATTAGAGTTGAGCAAAATTCAGAATTACGATCCTGTGGGATACTTTGATATACAAGCATTTGGTTTTGGGACAAAATATTAAAAATTTTTCACAGAAGGGAAATTGTGAAAAAAAAATTGATTTGGACATTTTTGACCAAAACAAAGCATTTAGCCATTACCAAAAAGAAAATATTTTTGTTTTGTTCTGTTGTATTGACCTGAAACATTTTGTTATGAGTCAGTTAAACACTAAACTTCATTTTCTTATTGTGGTGCATTGCCTCATGGGAGTTGTAGTTCAGGAGCCTGATGCCCCCATTTTCCCTTATGGACCAGGCTATCTGGTTGGTCCATATCTCCAGAATCATGTGACTCCCATGATGCATCATGCAGCTCAGAGGGAAATCTAAATTGCATTATGGAAGATGGAGTCATCCAAAGAGCCCAGCCATATGAAAGAATTGGGACCCAAACTATAACTCCCATTAGGCAACATTCTGATAGGAAAATACAGCTTAATGGTTTGTTGAACTGATTCAAAACAAAATATTTTGGGTCTGACAAAATTAAATATTCCAATTTGTGTCAAACTGATCTGAAATTAAATATTTCATTTCTATTTTCCTGATAGAAAATGTAAATGTTCAGGAACATCTAATTTTTCCTGCATCAACTGTATTTTTCTGTCTGAAAATCATTTCAACAGAAAATTCCCAGCCATCTCTCATAAATGTGAAATAACACTTAAAAGTATTGCAAGCATATGTCTTGTTAATGTGTTGAATATTGATCAATAAGTCAAATATTGCTACTGCTGCTACTGCCAATTTTAATAGCACTGTAACCATTTGTTTCAATATTCTAGGCCAAGCAGTGACTCTGATTGAGACTCAAGGCAGTAAAGATCCATCCACAACAATTTTATTTCTGTTTAAAAGTTTCAGCACTTCATTGTGACACCACACTTAATTCAGTGCAACTTTTTCTGTATAGGATCTTTCACATAATCTCAAAATGCTTTACATCATTACACGAGATGCATAGAACAATTTTGTTTTGAAACTAAAGTATATTATAATGTATATTATTTTGTAAGTGATCTGTCAAGTATTTGCATAATCATAAATGCATATGGATTTTGTTAACAGGTTGTGATTATATAGTTATTTAACATACTGACATCTACAGGAATACAGATGCAAAACACTAAACTATGATTGACATCTTTTCTGTGAATTTACTGTCTTATTCCTCAGCCTGAAATTATTGCACATCAGCTGCTAGCCAAGATACTGGCAAGTGGAACATGGTTTTGATTTGTAATGCTAATATCATCTTAATCTTTTTTGTTTTCTTGCTAATAGTTAAATCTCTTGAGCTCTGCATCAAAAATGTCACAAGTAAACAATCTGATGGAATTAAATAGTTTTTCATAATTTCAGTGCTATTAAATGGCACTATGAACATTACCTAATCACGGCTGTCAGGCTTCACAGTTCAGTTCTTCTCCTGGAAAACACTTAATGTTTGTTCTTTCATGGTATTAGAAAATGTTCCCAAATTACATCTTTAAAGTCATTTATGAGAGCTTACAAAAGCTGTCTGCTGCCACTTCACAGTCAGATGATCTAAATATTTTAGTGAAAATGTCCTCCTTGGCTTTCTGTCATACAACTTCTATGTTTGCTTGAACCACTTATGTGCTGATTACAAGATGTGATACACGAAAGATCTGAATTTTCAGTTTCATCGTTCTGACAGCCAATGACACATGTTGCCAACATCTCTCAATGCAAAGAGAAGCTTAAGATTGTCTGACAAGAAAACTGTTTCCAGTGACATATCAAATATTATTCGTATGTTCTCTCTCTCTGTCTTTGTCCCTCAGATCTCTGTGAAATGGGCTCCCAGGGGCAGCAGTAGCCAGAGGAAGCCCTGGTAGTTCAGCTCCACCACTAGAGCTGCTGGGGACATAGGACTAGTATGGCAGTGTAAGAGATCTCCACTAATCCCAACCTCCCACTTATAAGCAAGGTCTGTATGGAACTGTGTGGTTCGGAGGGTGGATCCTGTTGTGAGGTGGTAGGGACTTTTGCTCCACTTCCCAAAGGAACAATGTGCATTTGGGGTCTGATCCAAACCCCACTGAAGTCAATGGAAAGACCCCCACTGACTTCTGTGGGATCTGGGTGAGATCCTCAATGGGAGTTGAGGGTGGCCAGCCTCTTGGAGGATAAGGCCTGTATGGCCTATTTCAGCAAGGTAATTAAGGACATGCTTAACTAAAAGCATGTGACTAGTCAGTGAAGTGCCATGTGAACTTTTGGGCTGGTGTGCTGTGGAAAACTGGTCAATTCCTTTTCAAGTTATTTTCCATTTCTTCCTATTCTCCCTACATCACACACTGAAATGTTTTCTGGGAGTGTGGATAGAATCAAAATAAAAGTCATCATATTTGTTTATTGATTGTCATTAATATTTGCAGATAAAATATCATTCATCAGTTCAACCTCAGCAGTGATCTAAGGACTTGCAGCCAGAATCAGGTGCATTTCTTCACTAAATAGTGTTGGAAACTATTCCACGTAATATCAATACATTTCTAAGCCATTTTCATACTTTCAAAACTTTACTTAAAAAACAAATAGGCCTTTGCTGTTACATCAATGGAGGTACCAACATTAGGGATCTACATTTGGGAAAGGGGCAGGCCCAGTGGAATTTGCACCATCCCACCACCAACTCCTACAGGAATTCTCTCAAAAGTTAATATGGAGCCACAGTTAAGTTGTTTATTGTTACAGCCACCTATCCCTTCACTCGGGCAACACCCTTTAGGGTCAGTTCTGGGGAAGGACCTGGCTAGAAAGTCCCTGTCAAACGAATACAGTTGGAGCTGCTTTGCTGAGGAGGGGTCTGGTGGTATCATGGGCCATGCACAGGCATAAAGCCTGTGTGTGTGAAAAGCCCTGAGCTCTGATGGTGAATCCTTGAAAACCTGCAGGATGTAGGGGCTAAACTCCCAGCATATTTGATGGACTGGGGAGAGGCAAACACTGACCTCTCAGTATAGAGAGGGAATTCTGCAAGTGAATCTCCTTGAGCTTCCAGAAACCTATATTGTTTTGTCTAATGTAGCATCATCACTGATATCTTTTCTAGTTTAGACACCATTTTCTCTGTGGAACTATGGCTTCTGATGCCTGACTACTTGATACCTGCAGTTGGGTAAAAGTGATGAAAATACTTGACATTTGCTGTTCTGATGGAGCATTTTTCTGGATTTAACTTGACTCTTTTTTCCCTCTCTAGATCCCTGGAGCATGGTAGGTAGAGTGGCATCGTGTTCTTCCATGATTATTCAAAAAATATCAATATAACATCTTTACTGTCTTAAATCCGTGAAACTCAATGTTGGTTTTGTACACTATCTCTTGAAAAACACTTCTTGGGCTGAATGAATATCAAATGGTAACCCAGAGAACTAGTTTCTCCCTTGTGAAATATTAAAATATGGGAAGCATTGAACTTCCTTAGTCCAGATTTATCCACAATGGCGCTGATGTGGTATCTAGAGCACCAAAGAAATGCATACCAGCTGATTTTCTGATACATCATCAGAGAGAGGTATCTGATAATCTTTTCTCTTCCTGTTTTGGTAGGCTCTGGCAGCATTATCTGTTTACAGGGAAGTGCCAGTGTTTGGAACTAAGGAATATAACTCCCGTGCCCCTTTACTGATGTGGAGTTAATTTTTTTTCCCCTTTATTCCTTATTTTTTGTCTCCTTTTCTTTTTTTGTTGTGCTGGGATCCATCCAGTTCTGACAAAAGGGCTCATTGTGTGCAGGCAGGAACTAGGATCACGGCGAAATCAGAGAGGTAAGTACTTTATTAGCAGTGGCCTGGAAGTGACATAGAAAGATTTGCAGCACTTCTGGGAGTAGTGAGACCTACCTACATTATCATTTCCTAAAGAGTTATCCAGCACAGGCTGTTCTGTGGGCATTGAAACATTTTTGCCTAAATGTAGATGATTTGTATTTCACTATGCTCACTGCTCATAAAGCTTATGGAATGGCCCTCTTTGTAATGGCAGATGATCTCAGTAGAATTTACAAACAGATGAAAATTATTTTGCTAATGTCCATGGGCCAGATAGGCAGAATTTGGTCCCAGATGCTCTGCCTAATGTTCATGGTAAAAGGGACTTGAAAACAATGCCTCCATATGCCATAATTGCTGGAATTATTTCTTAGACATATTCCCTTGTCATCCTTCATATGTAGAGCTCATTAGATTCCTAGTGGGAGAACATATGGAAGGGGAAGATGATGGAAAACATTGTAAAACAGATTGTATATTTACATTTATATTATAAAAGACCTCTGTGCTCACAGCAACATGATGGAGAAAGTTTGGACTCATTCTTCCCACTTCATAATAGGATAAACATTTATACAGCTATAATCTCAGTGCTTTTAGAAGACACATAAACATACTGGGTGAAATGCTGGCCCCACTGGCATCAATGGAAGTTTTGCCATTGACCTCAGTTTTGCCAGGGTTTTGTCCACCTTTTCTAAAGTCATAATCAAGTCATGCTCCTGCAAAGTGTTTTGTGTGGAATCCTACTGGCTTCAGTGAGTTCTGTGTGAAGGCAGGGGCTCATTCACAAAGCATAGTTTGCAGGAGTGGGCCATAGACTATAGGTTTGTTACAGCCATGATTTCTGTGACAAAACCAGGGGTTTTTGTCATAAGTTACAGGTTTTTTCACCCAGCTCAGTTGGTGAACAGGATTCCTCCATGAAGTTTTACTAATATTCACTGTGGAGGGATATATCTTTTTTAAAAAAAGGTAGACTATTAATAATTAATTATTTCACTTTTCTCATGATTTCCCATGACAAAAATACAATCCTAATTTAAAATATTGTGTGCAATGACTTTTCCTATTTTTAAAATGAAAATGAATTATTCATGTTGTTTCCATGACAAAACCTTGACTTTTCCCATCTTTTGCCAAATATTCAGGCTGTATGTGGTTGGAGAGTATCTCTCTCTCTCTCTCTCTCTGCCTCCCCCGCCCAGCGAAGAGCTACTGCAGTTTAGAGACCTGGTGAACATGAAAAAAATTCCAACAATGGTGATTCTTTGTCAAGAATTGACCAGAGTTAGTGCCATTTCACTGTGCTCTGAAAATTGAGCACAATGACACTCCATAACATGAATGGGTTTCAGAATTTTGGGAAATCAAGAGCACTGACTGTCAGGAGAGGAAGCAATGATAGGTTGTTCTTAAAATGAAAACCACATGGTATGCTACATGAGCAAACAGTGCCACTGGTAGTGTTCTATGTGGTGTTCTTCCTCAGACAAAATGACTGCTTTCACAAGTTATGTCATAGCTCAGTATGATAATATGGAAACAGAAAAAATAGATACGTTTTTTCAAGAAGCACTAAGTATAATCATTGGCTGTATTATGCTATCTTGACATAAATGACCATTTAATGAGATGATTCCAATAGTTCCATAGGGGTAATGATTCCATAGGGGTAAATAGCTATGATCTGATGCCGATGTTTGTTTGTACCATCTGTGTGCACTGTAATTGAGTGGTATATTTATATTAAAATATTAGTGACTTTTTTCCATGTTCTTATTAGTATGCACCTTTCTTCATTGTATTACAGCTGAATCACTCTTTACATTATATCGGTTCCTTTCTCTTTATCAGCTACCAGTTGGAAGCAAGCACTGCCAGTCTATGCACCCAAGAGAAATTAGTAAAGAAAAACACTTTTAAAGATGTTAATCCTGTAAAGTACCATGTGGTTGTCCACTCCCTCAGTGCTAGGATAAGAAACTAGAAGAGCAAGTGGTGAAATAGCCCTGGAGGTTACCCTGAATTACTTGCAGGCATGCAGCTTGATCCTGCTCACTGAAGGCAGTTACTTACTACTCACATGAGTAAACCAAGGAGGATATAGTCCATCATCTATAACATTAAATCTGATTGTTTAAGATCCTACATGTCCCTTCAAGCGATAGTAGTGTATAGAGTATCATAGTGTATCAAGCAGTAATAGCACCTTGCTAGATAGAACCATATGTACTAACGTGGGGCCTGGTTGTCAGAAGTGCCGAGCACCCTAAGCTCCCAGAGGAAGTAGCTGGAGTTCTGGGTACTCAGTACTTCTCAAAGTCAGGGATGTACTTTAATGATGGGGGCAGGGCAATAACAGACATATGCATATTTAGGCTGTGGGAGGAATTTAGGCTGGATCTCCATATATTGATCTCTCTCTGTCTTTGTTAAAGGTGACTCCGGAAGTTTGGGAGCTGAACTCATTAATTAACTGGAGTGTAGTCAGCTGTGGCTAAATAACTCTGTGGTTATCTTCTACTAAATGGCCTGGATAAAACTTTGAATTTAGTTAAGGCTGGGGACCTTATGTTGGTCAAGTGCCTTTGGCTATTTGGAAAAGAAATACACAAGTAACTAAAAGCAGCAAATAGTCCTGTGGCACCTTATAGACTAACAGACGTATTGGAGCATGAGCTTTCGTGGGTGAATACCCACTTCGTCAGATGCATGTAGTGGAAATTTCCAGAGGCAGGTGTATATATATGCAAGCAAGAATCAGGCTAGAGATAACGAGGTTAGTTCAATCAGGGAGGATGAGGCCCTCTTCTAGCAGCTGAGGTGTGAAAACCAAGTGAGGAGAAACTGCTTTTGTAGTTGGCAAGCCATTCACAGTCTTTGTTTAATCATGAGCTGATGGTGTCAAATTTGCAGATGAACTGAAGCTCAGCAGTTTCTCTTTGAAGTCTGGTCCTGACATTTTCTTGCTGTAGGATGGCTACTTTAAATCTCCTATTGTGTGCCCAGGGAGATTGAAGTGTTCTCCTACAGGTTTTTGTATATTGCCATTCCTAATATCTGATTTGTGTCCATTTATCCTTTTACGCAGGGACTGTCCAGTTTGACCGATGTACATAGCAGAGGGGCATTGCTGGCATATGATGGTGTATATTACATTGGTGAATGTGCAGGTGAATGAACCGGTGATGGTGTGGTTGATCTGGTTAGGTCCTGTAATGATGTCGCTGGTGTGGATATATGGGCAGAGTTAATTCCTGGGTGATTCTGTTCTCTTTAGTGAAGTTATTTCAGGGATGAATCTGGCCTTAAATGACTGTGTTATGTCATTTAGAATCTTGGGTTTCAGTCCATTTCAATATCTATATGCAACAATTATGTGAGACTGAAACAGCATCTGACTAAGATATCAGCAGTATGCAGATTACAAAGAGCTCTGATCCTTCTCTACAAACAGCACTATGCCCAGTCACTGAAGAACTTGATACCATGATGATCACAGATCACAGTTCCTTCAGAGCTCCTGTGACTTAGTCTTTCACAGTAAAATCACATGTAAAAGGAGCCCCATCACGTGTACTTGGGGTAAAATTCACACTCCCTGCTGCATTTCACTCCCACGTACACCCTGAAAATAGGGCTGCAGCAGTACCTAGGTGTTACATGGGCCTGTGATACTCCTCTGCACAAGTTTGAAATTCATCCTCACTGTTCATTTCCAACAGCCAACTTTTCTCAAGAATTTAACTATCCTCCAGCTCCAAATATTAGTCTGTCTGGTCAAAAATCTGTGTTTTAAAATGTCTCCATATTTATATGTGATCCTGTGCAATGATTCCAAAAGGGCTTTTCTTACATTGTATCACACCTTTAAGATTATTTAAATATCTCAAATGGGCATAAACTCAGCCAGCTCATTCACAATAAAAATCCATGGTGCCTTAAGCTACTTTTTATCAGTCACAGGAGTGTCAAGGTGACCTTTCCTGCTGTTTCAATTACAGAGCAATGCCGTCATTTAACTGTTAAAATGATGGAAAGCATGCACTTTGCTATTTGAGAGGCAACATTTCTAGAGAGGGAGCACTCAGAGAGTGGGTCTAAGAGGCTATATATATATATATATATATATATATATATATATATATATATATATATATATATATATATATATATATATATATATAATGTGTCACATTAAGAAGTTGAGGAAGACTATACCTAGTGGAACAGTCTAGTCCTGAAATCTAAAAATTCTTTTGGAAAGCTTTCTGGAATCACAATGTCTCTTACTAATGCTGAATCATTAATAATGATTACTTTGTCCTTGATTTCTTCTACCACTGTAGCTATTTGCTGTAAACATTCAGGTTGCCTCCTGGTTTTTAGTTCAGGGAAATTTTTACATGACCATGAAGATATGAAAATAATGGAACCTTTTAGAACTTCTTTTTTCATGTAGTTTAAGTTCAAAATGGGTTGATATGTTTTATTCAACACACTTTCTAAGCTTCATTACCATGTTCCCTAACATACTTCAGCTCTGGTGTTTTGACCATCAGTCATTACTGAAACATATAGGAAAACACAATCATTATAATGTTGTTAAAATGTACATATTAATATAAAATTCAAGTAATAAAGAGCAGAGGAGCTAGAATTGCAAAGATGCGAGATATATAGTAATAGCTAAACTCTGGGAATGATTAAAATATACTGTAATTATTTTAAAAAAGCTCTTTGAACAGCTATTTTAATTCCTTTGCCTTCAAGTTTGAGAAAAATAATTTCTACAAATATAAAAATGCAAGCTACATTTTAAAATAACTTATGTAGAGCTGGACAAATATTGGAAACATTTTATTTGCAAATAAAGAATGAAGAAGAAGACATCAAACTTTGCATGAATAGTATTTAGAAAGGTTACTCTAAATTATGCTGGTTTCAGAAGTCCCATTGGATCTGCTGTGTTCACCCAGATCGGTAGTGTGCCATGTGCTCCAGTCTTGCCCTCCCTGCCAATGACATGCCTACTATGAAAATTGTGTAGAGCCAATTACGCTGGCTCCATGCCACCTCAGGGTTCCCTGTATCCTCGGCTGTGCCTTTAGGGCAGGTATATGGCTGCTTTGTACTGATAAGGCAGTTTGAACTAGTATGAAGTTGGGTCAGATTCTCATCCCTATAATTTTTTGTGGGGTGGAAAAAAAGAAAATAGAGTTAAGGTTTCCCATGCAAAAATGTAATTTTAAGAAAATCATAGTTCATATTTTTAAAGTAAAATGAATAGAAAAGACAGGATGTAATTTTGGTGTCTATGCAAGTGCAGCGAATTACACGTAGTTGCCATCCAGAAAATTATTAGATTTGAAGTTTTTGAAAATAGTTCTGAGCCTGCTGATTACCATGTAAAAGAAGGAATAACTGCTTCATGATAGTAAGATTAAATACATTCCCTTTTTCTAGTGTAAACAGCAAGGCTTCATGCTATGTGTTTGTAGTAAGCAAAATCATTAGAAAGACTTAGCCGGTGGCAAACCTTTTGTCTCTTTAGAACTATAGGACTAGTGAAATTTTAGAATGGTGCATAGTAGACTGTGGAAGCATTGCAGACAAACAGAATATATGGAGACTTTGCAAGGTCTTTCTCTCCATCAGTGCTCAGATGATTTGTGCACATGTCTCTTATTAGCACTAATGGGAGTTACCTGCATAAATCTTTATGGACCTAATCCAAACCTCACTGAAGTCAACGGCAGTCTTCCCATTATCTTCAGCGAGCTGTGGATCAAGCACTAAGTGTGTAGATGTGTCAGTTTGAAATATTGTACCTTACAATTCCAGTATACTCGATCCACATCTACAACTATAAATGCTGTGTGCATACTTAAGTATACTTTTAGAATGTGAGCCAAAGGCTTGGGTAAGGAATGCACTGCTGCAGGGGATGCCAAGCTGTGCATTCACTGTCATGTGACTAGTTCAGCACTGTGCAAACTTTGATGCCATGTGAGATAAATTATGCATTTGAGGGCTTGATGCAGATGACTAAAGAGGGATATGATAAAGCAGTGGCTCTCAGCCTTTTCAGACTATTGTACCCCTTTCAGGAATCTGATTTGTTTTGTGTACTCCCAAGTTTTACTTCACTTGAAAAGTACTTGCTTACAAAATCAGACGTAAAAATACAAACATGTCACAGCACACTATTACTGACAAATTGCTTACTTTCTCATTTTTACCAAGGAATATAAATATTGTACTTACATTTCAGTGTACAGTATATCTTCATCGGTGATCCCTCGAGGTCGAGGATGATCTCTTTCACAGGTTTTATTTTTCATGGATCCTTTGGTGACTGAGGAGTCCTACAGGCTCATTTACAGGTGGTGTTGGAAGACAGTGGTGGGCCAGGATTGCATGACTGTTGTCTTTCCTTTCTTTTCTGGTGTTTTTCTGTGACCAGGGCAAGGCAGTTTTCCTCAAAAGTGGATGTGCCCTCTCTGACAAGTCTTTACCAGTTATCTCTATCCTGGGCTGCTGTCTCCCAGTGTGTGGTATCGATGCCACTTCTCTTGATGTTTATCCTGAGGATTTTTTAAAGCATTTGTTTTGGCTTCCTGGTTTCCTTTCTTCTTGGTGAGTTGGGCATACAGCTAGTATATAGTATATAGAGCAGTATAAACAAGCCATTGTCCATATGAAATTTTAGTTTGTACTGACTTCACTAGTGCTTTTTATGTAGCCTATTGTAAAAGAAGGGAAATATCTAGATGAGTTTATGCACCCCCAGGAAGACGTCTGCATACCCCCAGAACCACTGTGATGGAGGTCTATAAATTCATGAATGGTGTGGAGAAAGTGAATAATCTAGTTATTTACTCCTTCACATAACAGGAACCAGGGGTCACCCAATGTAATTAATAGGCAGCAGCTTTAAAACAAACATAAGGACGTACTTCTTCACACAATGCACAGTCATCCTGTGAAATTGGTTGCCAGGGGTTGTTGTGAAGGCCAAAAGTATAACTGGGTTCAAAAGAGAATTAGGTAAGTTTATGGAGGATAGGTCCATCAATAGCTATTAGACAAGATGGTGATGCAATCGAATGCTTTGGGTGTCCCTAAACCTCTGACTGCCAAAATCTGGGACTGGACAACAGGGGTGGATCACTCAAATTGCCCTGTTCTATTCATTCCCTCTGAAGTATCTGGCACCGGCTACTGTTGGAAGACAGTACTGGGCTAGATGTACCCAGTGTGACCATTCTTATGAAAATTTACCTGAAGTACTGTTTATAACTCTTTGGCAGTGAAAGTGTACATGTAATTTCTCCCTACCTCAAGGCCCCTGCAAACTCCCAGAGTGATGAAATGGTCCTTTAGTATAGATAAGAATCAGTCCCTAAATCATTAAAATAAATGTGTGGATCAATTTCATCTGAGCTATTTTAGATGGCTGAATCTGACTTGTCAACCTCTTGATGCTGTTGTATGGGATACGTGAGTTACTGACCACTGAAAGGTGGACACACTTTTCCTTCAAGGTCAGCTTCTCTCATGCTCTCTATCATTGACATATTTCCCTCATGTTTCATAAACCTCCAGGAGCTCTTCCAGTCTCCTTTTCCTCTTGTGACTGCAGCCAGGAGGCATTGCTTCTCTCACTGCCAAAACTGCCTCTTCCTACTGCTCATCTGGAAAGTGCTCCATGTATTTGCTGAAGTACTTATGGAGAGTGAGGAATGGAACATTGTTCAGGGGAGCTTCCTGACTCTTTTCTTGCTACATACACTGGTCTGTTACTCTAACTCTTAACTCTGTGTGTGAAATAAAGAGAGGAGCAGGAAAGAAGTGTATATTGAGGAACCTACATGCAGGATCCAACTCCAAAATGTTAGTAAACAGGCTATGTTGCCCAAGGCTTTGTATCAATTTTCCAGTGCCATGTGTTGTGCTAAGTGCATAATGGCTGCATTTGCCTACACAGTCACTACATTATCAGGGTAGGGTTGCCATATTTCAGGTTCCCAAAAAGAGGATACTGCTGGGGGTGGTTTATAGTTGGGATGGTACTGCAGGAGACATTTGGGGGGTGCTGGAGGGGTGTGTGCATTGGGAGGGAGTTTCTGGGGGGTGCTGGAGCAGGTTCCTGTAGTCTCACGCTCAAGGTGGGGTGCAGTGTCTCTCCGTATGAGAGTGGCAGAAGGCTGGAGGTCCTGATTGGGCTGGCACAGGTCTGGGACACAGCGCCAGCCCATCAGTTGGAGTCTCCATGGAGGCCTCTCTCCCTCCTCAGGGCTGGGAGCCAGGGCCTGAGTGGGTGGGATCCAGCAGCTGTGGCTGCAGGGGAGGGACCAATCAGGGCATGGAGACAACTGTTTCTGAGCTGTAACATCTGCTTTGCGAAAATCCCAGACATTGCTGCTTATTTGAAAAATCTCCTGGGTGGAGGGTGAAGGATCAAAGAAGTCATGTCTGGGAAAACCAAGACATATTATAATCCTATATCAGGTTGAACCCCTGGATCCACTGAAGTGAATGGCAAAACTCCTACTGAAGTCAGTAGGGCCAGGTTTTCAGCATCACTGTCACAACCAGGACATGGGCGGTCTGACCTAGTGGTCACAGCAGGAGCTAGGAACCAGGCCAGGTCAGATACCAGGAGGATAGAGTCCAAGACAATCCAGAGGGCAAATCCTGAGTCAGGTGTCAGGAAGCAGGCTACCAGGAGTCTGAGACAGTTCAGAGGGCAAACCAGGGGTCAGGTGGCCAGCATGTCAGGTTATCAGGCAATCAACAGCAGATATTGCAAGGGAAACACTCCAAAGCAGGGAAATCCCAGCTACATGGACAACTTCCTGTTCCAGTGCTGGGTTTATATAGAAGCTGTGAACCAATCAGTAGCCCCAGCCTTCTGCCAATCAGAGTCCAGGACTGGAGTCCTCTGTCAAGGTTCAGCTTCTAGTCTAGGAGCTACTAGCAAGCCACTGAGTGGCTGGCTAGCACTTACCATTTCCTAAGTACCCTGCACACCAGGGTTCAAGACCTGTGGTCTCTGAGGCTCTGTATAACTCTTTACTTGCAGACTGATGTTCTTCTCAACTTACTCGGGCAGAAGGGAGCCAATAAGAGTGGGAGGCTGAGGAGGAGGAAAGGAAGACCAGACCAGCAAGGGCCATGTTGAGGTGGGATGAGCATGAATGTTCTATGCAGCATTCTATCCAAACCAAGCTGATTTTCAATTGGAGTTAATGCTGTTCAAAGCATTCATTCCTAAACTCTGCCCCCAAAACACTTCATATCTTTTTGATATTTAAAAACTAGGCTCTTAAAATATATATTGACATTTGTCCCTGTGCTGTGATAACTGCTGGCTTCTGTAATATAAGATGTATGGCTTTTGCCAATATAAGATGTATCTCTCCTCTAATGACTGGCTGATGGAGAATAGCCCTAATATGGCCATGACTAATAGAGACCTTCTCATTTTTGTCCAAAGTACAGGGCACTGTATTTTTGGAGCAGAAGGTCTTAAGTTCTATTTTGCTGAAACTGTGATGTTTATGCAGTCAGGAGGTTAAATAATTGTTGCAAAAGCCATACATCTTATATTACAGAGGCCAGCAGTTATCACAGCACAGGGGCTGGGCTTGATGACTTTTCAATATCCTTTCCAGCCCTACATTTGTATGATTCTATGAAAAGCATGTAATTGTGGCATTGGCTTCAAGAAGAACTTGTGTACTGGAGTTGAGCCACTTAGATGGAGGAAAAAGCTACTATAGTGCTAATAATTAGAAAGCTGAATACATCTGGGATGTTCAGGAGGTCAGTAATGGCATATTGAGCCCCTAAGGTCTAGATCTTTGGTCCAGTCTGGTCTAGGTCAATAGAATAGGAAAGTGAATCTGTTCATTCTTCATTTAGTTTCTAGTGGACTGTATCCATGTTACAAAACTATCACTAATGGCTAGAGCTGGTCATATAACTGATTTTTCAGTTTGCAGTCAGTTCTGAAAAATCAAAAAGAAAATTTCAGTTCAGGTCAAACTGAATCTGAAAATTCTGAAAATATTTGGCAAAGTAGAAAAAGTCCATTTTTGGGGTTAATAAAACAAGCTGTTTCTGGGCATTTTTAAAGGGCTAGATTCACAAAACAACTTTTAGCCCAGTGGTTAGGGGACCCAGCTGGAATGTTGGAGACCATGCTCTGTAGCAGGGGTTTGAATCCCAGTCTCCTCCCTCCATGTAAGCTCCCTCAATAGAAGGCTGAAGAGTCATTCTCTGTCTCTCTCTCTGGCCCAATGACTATTCAAGTAGTTCATATAAAGTGGAACAGCTTCAACAGGGAAGATGGAGAAATACTCACTCCAGATACGTTACAGCCCAGTGGTTATGGCTCTGATCGGGGGTGGAGGGCAGGGCAAAATAGGTTCAAACCCCACCCTCAGAGCAGGAATTTGAACCTGAGTCTTCCACATCCTAAGGGAGTGTCCTTACCACTGGGCTAAAAGTAATAAAATGGGCTCCTCTTACTCTTCTGCTGCCACCACCACTGTACTGTATTGTGACTCTAGCTCTAAAAAAAATGGTGTCAAATTTGTGGATACCCAAACTGCATTTTTTGGCAAGTAAACTAGTTTTCTGAAAATTTTTGCCTGGCTCTGGAATCCTTTTTACTAGTGTTTTGTTTGAAGGGCAAAGGTTGGAATGGGCATGGAATCATCAGTTCTGAAAGTTGAGACAATCTGTCTAGGTCAGGGCAGAGGCATATAAGTGGGACACTGGGAAATTTACACTGCCACTAAGCATGACGTACCTCCTTTGTGGATAAATGTAAAATTTCAATCCACTGGTCCATCAGTAATTAATTGTGCATTAGAGAATATTTATTGTTAATTACTAAGAAAGAGAAATGTTCTCAAAATGTTCAGCGAAATAAAGGATTTTTTCTCTTTTACACCATTACTACAAATTACCTTGCTTTCCTTCATGGAGTCGTAAGAAATGAGACTTCCAAGGGACCCCAATTAAGGCACAATGGGCCCAACAATGGTTAATTTCTGCAGTCCCTAGATGAAGTGAACTGATGTAGTCAAATACTATGTGAAGATAGTAACAATTATCACATTTGAGCAACAAAATGAATCCATGACATTCTTTGATCCACTCACATGTAATATAAATTTGACACTATCCAAGAAAAAAAAATTAGCCTCAAGGAAACTGTGAAATTGTTTGATTTGACAGGATTTAAAACACACGCAGAAGAGTCTGATTGGAAGGTTTACACAGAAAGTCTATAATACAGTGGAAGACAGACATATGACAGGTAGACACACAGGCAGTGAAATAGAGCAATGGATACACAACAGACAAAATACATTTTGATATTTTCATTGTGATGTGTCGGTGTTCTGTGTCTGCTTTGACACACTCCTAGTAAAATATTCTTGATTAAGAAGTTTTAATTTGGTTGGGGGATGAAATTCATAAATGTACAGTTGTGAGGGTTCTTGGGTTGCCAGGACTGTGAGTCGACTTGTTACCTCCCTACCTCCAGTGAAAAGGAGATGTGCTTGAGCTTAACTGGGTGCCAGCTCCATGACACTATCAGCCTATTAGCCACCCAGACAATCTCCTCAGGGCTCTTCCAGCCCTTACTTTTCCATGCAAGTTAATAATAGGTGTAACCTCAGTCCCTGAGTCCCTTTGAAGGAACCCCTTGTAGTATCCAGCCCCTTAGCCACTGAACACTCACAGCCCCAGGGGATAGTGTGCACACCAGCTTGAATGATTCAGTTCAGGATCAGCTCCTTGTACAACACCACAGCACTGAGATATATTTATAGTGAAAACAAGAATAAATTTATTATCAAGGGATGAAGATTCAAGAGCTAGTGAGAAAGGATAAATGGAAACAAAAGGGTTACATATAAACCAAAATCACAACAGGATTTCTAGAGACTAAACTTAACTGAACAGGCTAACTTTCTGTCTGTAATCACACTGCCCAATTCCTTCCTAGTTGCAGGGTTCTTCTTTGCCTTCTCCTTATATCCCCTCAAATTCACTATCTGTACCGGAGGGTCCCTACCGCACACACTGTAGTTTATGCTCCAGTGTGTGGCTTCCCTGCTGACTTCAAGCCCCCTGTTGACTTTGTATGTAAATGACTCCCCAGAGTGTTAACTTACAATGCTTCATTTACATGCGGACTGAGATAGGTGACTGAACATTCTTTGTGTGGCAGAAAACCTATTTGTCAACTATGCCTATGTTTAGGAACATTTAGGAACATATATTCAGCATACATACAGCATATGTACATAACTCCATATATAATATTTGTACATACAATTCATAATATCATCAGTGACCAGTGTGATCCTGGCTTTTATGTAAGACCTCAAATGATATTCTTTGGTGAACCAGAATGTACATATCAGGATCAGAATATTCTTGTAAGACCATTGTCATTGAGAGCTCCTTAGGGTCATAATAATCAACTATAAAACAAGGTGAAAGTTTGTACTATTGTAGTCTTCATTCCATTGCCCATATTAGCCCCCCTCAAACTTTACATTAGATAATTTTCATATATTTATTCTTCAAATGCTTCATATCCTTACAGAGAAACCGTGGCATTTCCACATCCTGACAGCCTTTGTGTGTGCATCAGAGAATGATTTTTTCCCCCCCTGTGTTATGTATGTCTGGTTTTTAAAGGGCATCTCTTTTTCACCTGAATGGGAAGCAGCACCCTTGTGAACAGTACAGCTTTCTTCTTTCTTTGTCGATGAATATAATATCATAACACTTATGAAAAAAGTGATTTGCTAGTGATTATTTAAATTGCTCCTAATTTTTCCAATAACTGTGGCAGAAGACCTCCTGAACTGAGAGAGCCACACACATTCGCTTGCCACTTTTGTATTAATTTAAATTAGGGCTGGTGAATGCTTGTGCAATGATTTGGGAATCCATCTGTACAAACTTATGAATTCTGTTTGATATTATGAAATTATAATGATGTGTCATTATAGATTTACAGATTCCAAGAACATAAGCATGGCCATACTGGGTCAAACCAAAGGTCCATCTAGCCCAGTATCCTGTATTCCGACAATGGCCAATGCCAGGTGCCCCAGAGGGAATGAACAGAACAGGTCATCATTAAGTGATCGATCCTCTGGTGCCCATTCCTAGCTTCTAGCATTGTGACCATTGTAATTATCTAGTCTGACCTCCAACATAACACAAGACATAGAACCTCCCCAAAATAATTCCTTGAGCAGATCTTTTAGAAAATCTGTGAAAACTGCTGTGCCATAAATGCCTTTTTGTGTGTATCTTTACCCAACTCTATTTTGAATGTGCAGTCCTTTGGCTTCTTTATTGCCAGTTTGCTTGCATGTTGGACGCAAATTCCAAAGGCTCATGGCAAAAGAGGAACAAAAGAGAGTGGTTAAGTTAAAATGCTCCACCACTGAAATGTAATCACTCTAGATAATAAGATATCTCCCAACCAGGAGAACTGGTTTAACAGGGGAGCAGTCATCTTGCCAATGAAATCACTTGGCCAGGGGTTTGTGATCACCAGGGTAAGATGGTGGGGGGCAGAGGGGGGTCACCAGACAAAATGGGAATAAAAGTTATAGAAAGGGTGGTGCTGATCTATCTGGGTCTTTGACCTTTTTCTCCAGCTCAAGAGGAGAGAGAAGTAACCCAGTATGCAGGGCTCTGAGTCTGCCGGCTTTCTTGAAGCCAGAAATCCCCCCCAAGGACTCCCCAAGGGCTAGTGAGGAGCACTGTGGTTAGGATGTTTATTATTTTCTAAATGATCTGTATTCTCTTGTGCTTTATCTGTAAAGTATAAAGGAGAAATTGTGAGATACTCTGGGCAAAAGTGTCTTTGTGCGCTATGTGCGTCACAATTACCACATGCATCCTGAGGGAGTAAAACACTAAACCAGAAGGCTCATATCTTTTGGTGGGATTCTCTGTTTGGTAGGGGAGTCTGAAGTGACAGCACTGTGCCCAGGGCTAGGCAACCAGCCAGCAGCATTCCAGCTCTTGGGATGGGATGCTAGACAAAGGGTCTGTGCCCTGAGAGTGTCCCTAGGGACCCCAAGATTGGGGCAGTGGATGGACTCCTTTGTGGCTCCAGAGGCTTGTGCCTTCAGGTGCTGGCCACACCCCTCTGTAGTCAGTGAACTGTCTGAGGTGCTTGACAGTCCCTAACCTTGTCTATGATAACTTGAGTAAAGAAAGAGAAATCAATCCTTTGTATAGCAAATTGTGGTTTGTGTAATTTTACTGTTTTGTACTGAAAAAGAGGGAAAGATTAAAAAAAAATTCTCTGTCTCCCTCTCCCTCTGAGCTGTTGTACTAATAAGCCCAGCTGACAGGCTGGTGCTACTAGTACCTGCGAGAAAAGTCTAGTGAAATCCTCTCAGGAATCTGTGGTTTCCTGCCTCCTGAGTATTTCAAAAGACACAGGAGAAAAAAAAATCTGGCTGGAGGGTTCCTCTCTCCCCCCACCAAACCTGTTTTTCCGGCTGGACGGAATCAGCTCTGACGAGCACTTCCCCCCACCTTAGGAATCCTGACTGATACCTGATATCACAAAGGAAGGACACACCTCTCAGCAGGAGGGCAGTGCAATCGAGAGCCCTGAACTGCTGCAGAGTGCTCTAGGTAGAAAAAAACGTGCCTCTATCAGTGGGTCCGAAACACCGCTTGCCACCATGTCATGGTCTCACCCTCACTTGAAACTGGGGGGTTTCAAGTTGAGGACCAGCATGTATCCCCCCCACCCTAAAATCCTAGGGTAGGTCTCCTTTTTGCTGCCACCACCCGGTCAATTTACGTGGGCCGGGACACCCCTGTTTTCCCCCCTCCTCTTTCCAAAGACGTTCCCTGGGGAAACACAGATCAACTCACAGAGGGAGAAACCTCCCCGTCTCCTCCCTCCCCTCTCTGCCCGGAGATAAGCTTGTCTCACCACCGAGAGAGAGTTTCTTAGCCCCCTCCCCCTGTATCCACAGTAGAACGGATTTAATCAAATCTTTATAGAAAGAATTTATTAAAAGGAAAACAAGAAAATACACAATCTCTATGAGTCCAAGCTGGACATTCATAGGGTATAACCTTACTATTTTCTGGAGAGAATCCTCTCTCCTTCTCAGTACAAGCAATACAGGCAAAATTAAGAATAATCAATAACAAACACACAGAATTGCAAACATAGGATTATTAGATGAGGACACAAAGTACCTTTCTAATACTCACTATCTTGACTAGAAGAAATTAGTTCAGAAGGATGGAAACTTGCAGAAGACTTGATTAAACATCTGGACCCTTGTAACTCCAAACGGCTAAGAACAACACACACAAGAACAGAGAGACAAAGTTCCCTCCTAGGAATTTTAAATTCTCTTCCCTGATTGGTCCTCAGGTCAGGTGTTCACCAGGTACTATGTGTTAACCCTTTACAGGTGGAAACTTAACCCTTAACTAACTATTTATGACAGTAGGGGAGTCTGAAGTGACAGCACTGTGCCCAGGGCTAGGCAACCAGCCAGCAGCATTCCAGCTCTTGGGATGGGATGCTAGACAAAGGATCTGTGCCCTGAGAGTGTCCCTAGGGACCCCAAGATTGGGGCAGTGGATGGACTCCTTTGTGGCTCCAGAGGCTTGAAATATCTGTGGCTCTACAGGCATGAATTCCGCTCACTGCAACCTGGTGGGTGACCAGCAGAGGGCACCCAATCAGATCTGTGATAGCTTACAAAGAAAAACATAAACCGTTGGGAACCAGCTGGAGGGAACCAGCCATATAAAACACACACAGTGAGGCAGCTTCTCATCTGAATCTGAGCTTCTCTCAGGCACTGTGAGAGGGAACTGCAGTTTCTTATGCCATGCTTTGCTACCTCCAGCCATTTTCTGCTAGTGGAGGGGTCTTCTGCACAGGGCAATTTGCCACTGGCTGTCTCTGGCCAGTTTACCTCCATTCTTTGCTGCCTGAGTTGTGGAAAGTGGATTTAGTAGACTGCAGAATCAGGGTCCAGAGGTTCAAGCTTGAGTTGAAAAAAATATCATGAGAAGTAAAATATCTGCTTTATAGGAACCGTATTTTGCAGTGAGAACCCAGAAAATCATGTACTTTACAAGCCAGTTCCCAGGGCATGGGTGGTAGGACAGGCTACTCTGGGGTCAGGCTCCTAGAGTGCTGCTCCAAGATCCCATCTTTAGAACTTGGAGAGGACTGGCTGATTGTCTTTGTTCTTTCCTGCCACCCACACTTTCCCTGCAGTGCAGTCTGTCTTGGGCTGAGATCATGATGTGGTGACATTTGTATTGTGACACTGTGTCACGAGAACATCACATAAATGTGATTTTGTTGCCAAACTGTTTGGTTTTAGGCTCATTGGACTTTGTGGACAGAACCATCCCTAATCTTTGTGTTATGGACCTATCCACTCTCATAAATGATGGTTTCCTGAAAATGGCATTCACCACTATGAATTGTTTGCAGATTCAGATGAGACTGCATGCTTGTTTGGCTGTTGGTATGTGTGCAGCTGAACATTTTGACATGTAGAGTTTTTAAAAAAAAGCTTTCCTGTGGTATTTTTATATGAAGTTTAATTAGAAAAAGTGATGTTATTATATCTTTACATGGAAAAGCTTTCTGTAGAGAAAAGATTTCTGACAAAATGGACTTGACATGTTTTCCCCCTCCTATTGCTCAAAATGTCCATTTCTATTACTGTTTCTTTTTGTTCACCTTCCTCTTGTGGAGGCTTTTCTTCCATTACAGAGAAAATCCTGTAAAGGACCATGACATGTGGTATGCATAAATTGGCAAACATCTGGCAGAATTTCCATGGTGCTAGCTGTAGGGCACCTCCAGTGCTGTATTAACATCTGGATCTTATTTTCTTAGAATCCCAACGTTCTTTTCAATCATTGGTTGAGATTTCTTTTTAATGGTCCATTTGATATCTCCTGACTAATTTTTAGGCTGGGTAAGTGGAGTAATTCAATCGAGTAGTCACTCTCACGCACCTTATGGATGTTTTAGTGTCAACTTCGTTTCAATAGAGATACTGTGTCATGGACACTTCTCTTTCCATTCACTGTTGTGTAATGTTCCTGTGGAGCTATAACAACTGCTTACATGGCAGGGTAATCGTAGGAAAGTATTTAATTGTTTGTATCTCTACTCAATGTGATAGATTTATTGAAAAAGACTAACCAATCTTCCACTACTTCTATTTTTTGCATTTCATTAAAGAAATTCCTCCCATCTTTATTATCTTAACTTCCCCTGTATATGTTCCTCTATTTCCTGGTCATCTTCTCCTCCACAATTCTATACATGCTTCACTGCTGCCTGGTCTTCCTCTCTCCTTCCCCTGTGCCTGGCCACCAACCCTTCCTCTTTCACCCCTCCCATGGATAGTCCCCTTCCTCCAGCAGCTGTGGTTCCACTGACAACTCCTGATTTCTCTCCTGTTGTATGCAGCGTTGTAGCTGTGTCTGTTCCAGGTCTCCTGCTGACAGCTCCAGTGCCATGGTTCCGGTTCCTGAAGGCTCCAACTATTTTCTTCTCCAATTTTTGAAATTCCCATTCACATTTGATGGTTACTCATTTTGTATCTAAGAAGAGGAGGAGCCCTGACATCAGAAATGAAACTTTCTCGTTTTGAGGTGTCTGTAACTCCCTCTCTCTTGTCCCCACCACACACCCACAACAGTCACCTGTCAGGGGTCATACCCGCTACTGGCCTGCTCCCTTGCTAACTTCACAGCTAGGCAACTAATAGCCTCAGCTGTCTTGTATTGAAGGTGCATGGTTAATCATAACAGCTGATTGTCTGCAGGATCAGCAGCATGATTTATCAACCCCCCAGGAACAGCAGAGCACTGACGGTTCAGCACATGTGCCTGTGGACTCTCTGCCTTCCTGTGCTCCGCTCACTCTAGCCATGCTCCTGCCTTGCTTCTGTCCTGCTCTAGTCTAGACCATGCCCTCAACCTGGCCTCATTCCATTCCTGTCCCAGACTCGCTCCTGCCTCAGAACCAGCCCTGTTCCTGACTTCTGTGACTCCAGATAACCTGGTGGTGACACCCAGCTCTGATTCCTGGCTTTGACTCCATCTTGACCCTTGGCTCTGTCATTTGTACTCTAATTCCAGTTATGACCTCCTGCTCCAACCACTAGGCCAGACCACCTACGAACTGGTCTCCTGAGATCACTTCATTATTTATGTTTTAAAGAGTCCATTCCATTCTGGATGAGGCCTTGGGCTGTTGTGGCAGGAATGAGCAAAAAGAGGAAAAACACAACAAAAGCCAACACTATCACTTTAATGCACACATGAGCTTTTAAATGAAGAACCTCTCTGCTCTGGCCAGCTCTCAGAGACTTAGGGACAAGGCTTATCTTAGCTTGGATCCAACAGGAAGAATCCACTGCCAAATACAGGCAGACTCACATAGGAAACCAAAATGAAGGTGAAATAAACAGTCTTAAGTTAGAGTCTCTGGCAGGAAGTAGAATCTTCTGTCAAACCAGCCGGTTCTCCAGGCCTCCTGGGTGGGGCTTGGTTTGTGACTTTCTCCTCTATTGCTTCCCTATGTTCTGTATGGCATGATTGGTGAAGTGAATGTTCTTTTGACCATTTTTTCAACTGAAATAGATGAAAATGCAATAATATGAGGTGGCCGTGCCTCAGTTGTCCATGTGGCAAAGTGCTATTCCTTTATCCCCATCTTTCTTTTAACTGGACTATGTTCAGAGGTCATTCTGTTGTAAATTGAAGTTTCCCATAGCTCCCTTTCTCAGCAAGTCAATAATAAATGAGGATCACTGCCCACATCAAGGCTCTTTAAGGATCTTTATTACACTCCAGCTCTACGTAAGAGGCTGTAATACTGGGTTTTTCTGTATGGGGTACAGAATAGCTGCATTACAAGACTCCTGTGGGAGCAGCAGATGATATAGAAACAACAACTTCAAAGTAGCAGACAGCTGATTAGAAGTAATAAATAAATAATAATAAGAGATATACCAATCTCCTAGAACTGGAAGGGACCTTGAAAGGTCATTGAGTCCAGCCCCCTGCCTTCACTAGCAGGACCAATTTTTGCCCCAGATCCCTAAGTGGCCTTCTCAAGGATTGAGCTTACAACCCTGGGTTTAGCAGGACAATGGTCAAACCACTGAACTATCCCTTCTTTCCCCTGCTCCCTCCCCCAATGGAATGGTAGAATCATTCCATTGGAAATTATTTTAGTGATTCTTCTTTTGGAATAACCTCTTGAGAGAGTGGGTTTTTTTTTCTTAATTCTTTGTATAATGAATAGGACTTGTTAGGATTATGCATACAATCTTGCACCTTGACCTAAAAATGACAGATCTATTTATCATCATGAATGTCACCGTTAATAAAATGTGCGCTAAACTAAATTACATCTAGATGGAGCTATGCTTTTTCAAAGCCTCTACGTAGCATACACTCTCAGATCCATTGAAAACCGAATGGAAAATGAGGAATTAGGCATGGTATTACAAGAACAAGCCCCAATGCAATCCTTATCTTTTACATGTGAATGGTTTATTGTGCTGAAAGTGGGCTGAGTCTTGTCAGATAATGGTTTGATGCTTACAATGATGCTATACCAGCATCATACCAGGAATTATGTTCTAGCAGCTACTGTTTCAGATACAGGGCTCAAAAGACTGGGTTGGTCTGGTCAACTAATGAATTCTGCTGATGGTTTATGCTTTTACACACAGTGACACAATTTGATAGATCATACTGTATTTTGCTAGATTATAATATTATTCTTCATACATACCACATTGCATGCATGCATAAATCGTATCTTCTGTTCATGATCATATTGGATATAACTCATGAAAGTTTATGTTGGGAAAAGATGTTTTGGAATCACTGAGAGCTGCCTGATGTTTCCCCTACATAAATATCAGACCCTTTTTCTTCTTAAAAAAATTGTGAAAGCTATAGCTGCGGTAGCTACAGTTTTGAAAAAGCTGGAGTGTTTTTCTCAGTACTCCTGCTGGAGCATCATGCTACTGAACAGGATTAAACTGCCATGTTAGATAACTGGTGATACTGAACATAATGAGAAGGAAAGAGGATATTCCACATTGTGACAATCAGCTAAAAAGTGTTACTATCCTTAGAAGAGCAGTTCTGAGAAGGGAATAATACTAATAAATACCTTCCATTTATATTGCATCTTTCATTGCGTATATATTGAGAGAGCTATTTCACCCAGCACTGAAATATAACTATTGTAGAGTGGAAGATGACAGTTTTTAAATAGCACACAGCATCACAACATGACAATTCAGCAAAGGATGTGAAGAATATCTCATGTGATTGAAATGGCTAGGAGAATTATGTAGGCAGAAAAGAATATTTAATTAGAAAATTATGTTTTTAAATTAACACATTTCAAATGAATGGGCTAAAAATTCAACACCTACTTCTTTTGAAGAAGGATATATTACATATTAATACATCACATTTGAACACAGGTACTGTAATTTAAATTAGCCTTTCTATTCAGTAAGAAGTTCTGCTAATCTGACCTGTCTGTTAAATTGATCTAGTGAGGCTGGTGGATAGAGCATTGTACAGACTCAGGACATAAAGATTCTATTCTTGGCTGTACAACTAATGTGCTATTTAGCCTTGGGCTTGTCACTTAACATTTCTATTCCTCAATTTCTCCATTTGTAAAATGGGGATAATGATCCTGTACTCTCTATTGTACAGTAATTAAATATCCTTGGAAGAAAAGTGCTTTATAAGTTCTAATATTTTCAAATAAGGCACCTACGGCCAGATGTGGACAACTTAATTAAGTGGTCTGATTTTCTGGGGTGCTAATATAACCTGTCTATTTCAAATGCGACCATTTTTGCATTAGACACCAACAGAATTATTGGAACGCACTGAAATACAGCATGTATTGTACCTGACTGATTTTATTGGGTAGTTCTGAAACATGTGTAATAACAAAGTATGTCTGTTGAAAAACTTTGTCATATTGTACTAATTTATCAGCAGTAATGGAACTACAAATTGTGGTATGTGCTGTAATTTGTTTTGTGGTAGCTGTAAAGTGCATTTTTATCTAAACTTCCCGTAAAGAGAGGATGAGAAACCCTTTAGCTTCATCTATTGTAGTTATCTCTTCTCATTTTTTCCTTTGCTCCTGAAAATAGTTACAGCAGCCAAGAGTCAGATGGGGACTATTATGTTTGCTGATACATACATTTCTTCTTGAGTATTTCTTGTATTTGTAATTGGTACCAATTAAATAATCTACAGTCATGGTACTCATTGGACTGGGAACAAAAAAGGGGACTCATTTTATTCATTTTAAAAGTATGGTTAGCAACCACTAGAAATATAGTTACTTATTGGCTGTAAGCTTAGCCATCTCTCTGATCTTACTGTACCAAGTTAGATTTCTGTTTTATATGTTTCAGTGTCAGTCTCTCATTATATCAATAACTCTACAGCTTCTAAGTGACCAGTGTTTGACCTATAGGAAATAATTTTGCTTGGTGTGGAGTACGGACCGGCACAGCAATGTGCCAATCTTTAATTAAACAGGCAACCTACAAAAGGCACATAGGAACATTTAAACAAATGTCTGAAATCAGACATCAGAAATTGCATCTGTTATTGTTTTATGCCTCTGTCTCCCCCGGCTCCCTCGGATTATGGAGGTGGTACTGCCAGCTCATTAAAAGAGAAAAGCTTAGCCTTTAATTTCACACTGCTAGTTTGTTAAAAGGAAGGGTTCAGCCTGTATTCTTACACTAGTGTTTAATGAGCTGGTATGACTATGATCGGAGGAGGGAAAGGTACCAAATGTACCTGTAAAGTTATATTAGTGAGTTATTAGCCATTTGGAACTGCTGCTCACAGCACATTGGAATGGAATCAATGGCATGACACATAGTTAGCAATAGGGCATTTATATGGAAAGCAATCCTGAAATGTAATTGGTAATAAAAACTCTATTAATGTCTTAAAATATGTTAACAGGTTCATTACAGTAAGCTGGTGAATAATATAAGTCAAAGATAATAATTAGGAAGTAAGAAATTTAAATGGTACCGGAAACCATATGCACAGGGGTAGTAGTACTCCCCCTAATGAGATCACGAAGTCTGACTGACTGCAGCATACCTCGACATGCTTAACTTGGCTACAGTGCACCTAATTTGTCATGTCACTTGAACATCTTTAGGGATATTATCTGATTACACTTTTATTTTTCAATTATAACAGCATATTATGTGGTTTAAGAGTTTCCCACCAGCTTGTCAATATCTTCCAAAAATTGTAGTTGCTCTCTGGCTTTCCCTTCTATCTTGACCTTTCCAGAACCCATTCAGAAGCAGGATCCATGCACTGTGCAGTGTTGTGGATGGGGGAGGCTGAAGCTGTCCACTGTATCAGAAATTTGCAAAAATATAGATTTTATGAGTTAAATACAATTAGATCAAACACCAGTGAGTCAAATCCTGGAAACAGCAGTCTGTTCTGCACGGGACTTCTCTGGTGAGAGTAGGGGAAAGGAATTCACATTCCCTAGCTGCTACTGCAGTTTTTTGGCCTTGATGACCAATACCTTCTCCCTCTGGGGAATGGTCTGTCGAGGCCCATAATCATCTGCTGATGTCAGTAGATCTTTCTGCACAAGGACTGAATAAAGAGTAGTAAGATAGTGTGTATCAAGGTACAGTAGAGCCTGCTTGCTGTCTATCCACGACAGATAATATTTGTTAAAGCAGCTTTCGTGTGCCCCATTAGACCCCCAAATACCAAACCCCATTAGAGAAATGACAGTAAACCCTGAACTTTCTGAGCAGCCATTCTGTACCCATTCATGGGTTTCTAATGGCTCACATATTAATATACCATTAAAGTACTTCTCCCAGGGAATGTAGTGTAATGATTGTTCAATATATGTCTATCATTTGTTTGAGGTTATTCCTTTGTGTGTGTCAACACTTTTATTTGATCACTTAATTACAAAATCAAGTGCTCCATTTTTGCTGCTTTAAGCCATATCAGGCACAATTACTGTTTTTACTGCATTAAATGGGAAAGAAAGAAACTTCTTGTTAGACTTTATTGCTTAAGCTTTGTTCAATGCAAGAAACTAGTTCATACTACACATTCCTGTCTCCAAAATATGTAATAGAAGGCTATTGTGATATTAGTGTCTGATGCCACTCTAGTAGGTACCAATCTGGTAACTTGGATGAATTAAAACCAGGGAAGAATTCTATAGCTATTAATAGTAATAGAATAGAAACACACAGATGACACTAACAATATACATGGAAAATATTAACACATTAAGTGAAAGCAATTTGGCCTTATGGCATTATTGGACATTTTCATCTTTTTTATTAGTTTTCTGAAAACAAAACAAATATCACTTGTTATACAATTTTATATGCACGCACCTGTGAAACTAATGATGTTAGGAAAAACAGATTACAAATTAGTGACTCTCTTCTAAAAGAGAAAAAAAGTAGTTAATGCTTAAAGACAACCTTAATGAAATTTTCCAGATTGCTGATTTTTAGTTACATTCATAATGACCAGGCTATTATAAGTTATTTAACAGAGAATCTGCATGTGAAATATATTCTTCACCCAATGTTTAATGAATGTATGACAACTATAATTAGAAGGAGCTTCGTTATGCGTGCATAAAACTTATATCTTCTGGTCACTTTCCTTTCAGACTAATTATCTATTTTTTGTCACAGAAAATCAATACAGTAAAGAGATGTCCTGTGCAGTTTGGCCTATGGATTTGTGCTAGCATATATATGTATATTTTGACCGTTAGATATTTTATTTTCCTTCTGAAACAATTTGATTAGCTTTTAGAGCAGCCATTTATTATGTGGGATTTAACCAGGGCCGCCCGGGGAGGGGGGGGGCAAGTGGGGCAATTTGCCCCAGGCCCTGGGCTCCTTAGGGGCCTCCACGAGAATGGCTGAGGCTCCCGCCCCGACCCCAGCCCGACCCGACCCCGTCTCCGCTTCTCTCCCGGAGCCTCAGCCCATCCAGGAGCGTCCCCGGACAGCGGTGCACCGTGGCTTCGGCTGGGACCCTGAGCTCCGCCCCGCTCAGAGCCGCGTGGTAAGGGGGAGGGGCTGCGAGCTCTGGGCCGAGCGGCTCCTCCCCTTACCACGTGGCTCTGAGCGGGGAGGAGCTCAGGCCCTGCCGGAGCCACACTGTGGCTGTCGAGGGAAGCTCCTGGATGCAGTGAAGCTCCGGGTGAGGAGGGAGCCGGGGGTAAGGGGCCGGGGCCAGGGGGCTTGGCTAAGGGGCAGGAAGTCCCAGGGACAGTCAGGCCACAGGGAGGGGGAAGAGGTTGGGGAGGGTCAGGGGACAGGGAGGAGGCAGAGGTTCTGGGGGGGCGGTCAGGGGACAGGGAATGGGGGGGTTGGATCATGGGCATTCCGGGGGTCTGTCAGGACTCAGCGGGAGGGTGGATAGGGGTTGGGGCAGTCAGGGGACAGGGAGCAGGGTGGTGGTTGGGGGGGTTCTCTGGGGGATGGTGAGGGGACAAGGAGCAGAATGGGTTGGGGATTCTGGGGGGGGCAGTCGGGGGGCAGGAAGTGGGTGGGAGTCAGATAGGGGGCAGGGCCAGGCTGTTTGGGAGGCCCAGCCTTCCCTACCCTAAAGCTCATTCAGCAGTTTGAGGCTTGCAGAAGAGCCAAGCTGTTAGCTTTTCCATTAGGGCTACCATCCCCTTCACTTCTCAAATGCCAAATTATAGTCTACATTTAATTTCAGTGCCATAGGGAGATTCATGTCAGGGGAGGGTAGCTTCATCTAAAATTAGCCACTGGGGGAGGGATCACATGAGAAGAGCAATATCCTTCGCAACCCTACCAAGGGAGACCCCCCCTCCCCTGCATTCCCTGAGACTCTAAAAGGGTTAATTCAGTGGTTCTCAAACTTTTATACTGGTGACCCCTTTCACATAGAAAACCTCTGAGTGCGACCCCCCACCACACTTATAAATTAAAAACACTTTTTTATATATTTAACACTATTATAAATGCTGGAGGCAAAGCGGGGTTTGAGGTGGAGGCTGCCAGCTCGCGACCCCCAGTAATAACCTCGTGACCCCCTGAGGGGTCCCGACCCCCAGTTTGAGAACCCCTAGGTTAATTTAATTTTAGCACCCTGTGTCCATTCACACGCAAGTGCTATTTTGAGCATTTCAGTTTTCACAACATAGGCTCATCCCAGATTCTGGAACAAGCTCAGTTCATGGGGCATGTACATAAGCTACACTAAAGACAAACCCACAGTAACCGTCTCCAGTTTGTGAGGGACCCCATGGAGCCAGTCTCTAGGAAACAGATAAATGCATGGTGGTGAAGTCCATCAATGGCTATTAGCCAGAATGGGTAAGGAATGGTGTCCCTAGCCTCTGTTTGTCAGAGGATGGAGATGGATGGCAGGAGAGAGATCACTTGATCATTACCTGTTAAGTTTACTCCTTCTGGGACAGTGGGCATTGGTCATTGTCGGTAGACAGGATACTGGGCTGAATGGACCTTTGGTGTGACCCAATATGGCTGTTCTGTGTTCTAACCTAAATGAACTCAAAGTTATGTAGACAGATATGAGTCAAGGAAGCCAGCAGAGTATCAGAAACCTGGAAAAATCTCTGACTGGATGGGCTCAGGCGTTGGGTCACAAGCTGAGGTGGTTCAAAAGTTCTGGATTTTTTTTTAAGCAGAATTTTTTTATTGTTTCTTTAAACAATCAAACACAGCAAGCAGCAAATATTTGGCCACACACTTCTGAAACCCCAAACCCTGTTCAGGTTTTGGCAGACTAATTTCAGCTTTTCAATTAAAAAAACCACAACAAATTTTGAAGGAAAGCAGACATTGTCCATGATTTTTTTCTGCTTTTTAAAAGCCCCTAGTTTTCGATCCAGAAAAAGTTTTGACAGAAAATATTAGTCCAACCCTTTTAATGAGCTTTAGTGCCTTTTAGCACTAGCTGATGCTGAGAACCAGTGATACCTTGTAAAGAAGTTTTCTCAAAACTGGGTTTGTGCCGAGATGCAGAAGGTTTATTTTTCCCAGGGCCGCCCATGGGGGGGGAGCAAGTGGGTCAATTTGTGCCGGGCCCCGCAGGGGCCCCCACGAGAATATAGTATTGTATAGTATTGCAAATTTTTTTATGGAAGGAGCCCCCAAAATTGCTTTGCCCCAGGCCCCCTGAATCCTCTGGGCGGCCCTGGATTTAACTCTTACCCACTTGCCCTAAATCATAGCCAGAGTCTATCTTACACACTCATATCACAATAGTGGAACTCCCCATCACCCATGTGAGCTCGGGGAAGAAAGAAAAACTGCTGGGAGGGGCCACCCAGAAACTTAGCTGGCAAGAGTAGAGACAGACAGCTGCAGCATGAGGGGCCTAGAGGAGCAAGACCCACTGTGGCCCAACCAGGGGCAGCTCCAGGCCCAAGCACGCCAAGCACATGCTTGGGGCGGCATGCCACGGGGGGCGCTCTGCTGGTCACCGGGAGGGCGGCAGGCGGCTCCGGTGGACCTCCTGCAGGCGTGCCTGCGGAGGGTCCGCTGGTCCCGCAGCTTCGGTGGAGCATCCGCAGGCACACCTGCAGGAGGTCCACCGGAGCCGCGGGACCAGCGACCGGCAGAGCGCCACCCGCAGCGTGCCGCCATGCTTGGGGCAGTGAAATGGTTAGAGCCGCCCCTGGGCCCAACTGTGCAGACCCAAAACTGTGCAGGGGGCAGCCTGGGCCCATTTGGCTCCACCCATCATTCCAGCCATGTGAGAGCCAGGAAGATGACAATTGGTGGGAGAGGCCATGCAGAAAGTGATCCTTCAGGAACAGGGACAGACAGCTGCTTCAGGGACCTTTGAACAGTGATGAGGTGATTAGGGTCTGATGGATCTTTATGGTTTTTACTCTGGGCATCCTCTACCCCCTCTTCACTTCAGCCTCATCCCACCTACCCACCATTTCCCCACTCTTCTGCTGTCTCCTGTCTGCCAGTCTCCTTCCCTCAATGTCCCTCTTCCCTTCCTTTGTTTAGCTAATTACATCCCACCACAACTCAAAAAAATTATTTAAAGAAACAAACCAACAAAGAAAACATGGAATTAACGTGATGTTTGAAGACCATCATATAGTTCACACTGCTTGTGTGTACTATCCCTTCCACCTCCAAACCATTGTCTGTCTCCTGTGTTTATATTGTAAACTGTTCAGGATAGGAACTGCCTCTGATTTCATATTTGTACAAGCCTAGAACAATGGGGAACTTATTAGGGTTTAAGTTCCTGGCATTAGGCTACCATGATACAGATGATAAATAATAAAGTAGTCTATGAACCTGAATAAAACAGAAAATAGAATATATGGTTCTGATAAGCCTTCAAATTACCTCAGGGTTCCTTGTTTCCTAATTAATTTTTTTTGGCTTTTGAATGGCAAATTAAAAAGCAATATTAAAAGTTGATGTTCAAGTTTGTCATCCACTCTATAGCACAGGGGTAGGCAACCTATGGCACGTGTGCCAAAGGCGTCACACTAGCTGATTTTCAGTGGCACTCACACACCTGGGTCCTGGCCACCGGTCCAGGGGGCTCTGCATTTTAATTTAATTTTAAATGAAGCTTCTTAAACATTTTAAAAAACTTATTTACTTTACATACAACAATAGTTTTGTTATATATTATAGACTTATAGAAGAGACCTTCTAAAAACGTTAAAATGTATTACTGGCACGCAAAACCTTAAATCCGAGTGAATAAATGAAGACTCGGCACACCACTTCTGAAAGGTTGCTGACCCCTGCTATAGTATCTGGTGACATGGAATGAATCAAGGCTGTTTCTCTGGAGTAGAGTCTTAGAGGGCAGCAGTTCACTAGTGGTTGGATGTCTTCTCCACAGTTCCGTGGTTTGGAGGTCTTCTCCATGTTCACAGATCAAACTACTCTTCATTTTCCATTTGCGTGGTAGGTAATTGCAATGCCCATATGTGGTTCTGATGCAGTTCACTGTGATCCGTAAATTACATGACATGGTGAAGCCTGGTGGGTGGTTTGCAGTACCTGTAAAAAAAAATTCTTGACTCCACTATTTCCCCACAGCCTCTGCCACTCGTTCTTTGGTGATAGTCCTCAGGTTTTGAGAACTTTGTCTGCCAACTTAAAAGGGTTCCTGGACTTAAGGTGGCATAACAGGAGGGAGATTGGAGATCTTCATAGAGGGCAAGTCTGGCTCATTATTACGTGGTCGTATTCCTGTATTATTGCTACTGCTCTTTGGAGAGATGGTGCACAAAGATGGGAAGCTAGACTTCAGTGCCAATTTTAGCACTCTGATTAACTTGCATAGCAGGGTTCAATTACACACCCATAATTTTTGTATATATGCTACCCACCCATACTGGCACACAGTATTGAGCTGTTGTGAAGATGTGGGCCATGGTGGCTATCCACAAGTGTGAGCATTTGCTCTTCAGCTGGTCCCAGCTAATGTGTGGATTATATCCTTCCTAGTGTTTATCTTCATAGCAGTCTTCATCTAATGTTGGCAGTATATGAGGCTGCAAGCCAGAACCACTACAATACATTTCAGGAAATCCTTGTGCCTGGGTTTGGGGTCACAGACGGTGACATTCAGTTGCTTCTTTGCATGGTGGTCACTCAGGTGAAATGCAGACACAGCTGTTTTTTGAGGGCTTGGTTGGATTCACCCTAACCAATAGTACTCCTCCAGATTTTTCAAATCTTCTGAGAAGGTGCATTCCTCTTGAGTAAAAGTATTCACTTGAATGGCGAGTGCAAGAGCATCTTCATATCCAAACTTCTGTGACTGGGTGGATGGCATGTGGCTGATATAAATATTAAAGAACACTGGTGCCAAGATGAGTCCTTGTGGGGGCCCAATGTTCAGTAAACAAGGTCTGTCGGCCTGTTCCATTGGCTGTACACAAAATTTGTGGCTGTTGAGCATAACTGTCAGTAGGCGCAGTGTTGTTTTGCAAAGCACTATTTTTGACACTGTCAGAAGCAGGGCATCCTGCCAAACCATGTCATGTGCCAAGCACAGGTCCACAAAGGCTGTTGCTGTTTTGAGCCCATGTTGATAGCTGGCTTTGATGCAGGTCATTACTGTGATCATTTGATCGCAGGTACTTCATCCTGGTATAAAACCAGAGTGCTCTTAAGGGATATAGTCCTCAAAGATGAGTGTAAGTCTTTGGAGTAGCATCCTTTCCAAGAGCTTGCAAATTATGCACAGTAATGATATTGGCCAATAGTTTTTTAGGATCATCGGCTGCTTTCCCCAGTTTCAGGAAGGAAGTGACCTTTGCCTGTTGTCATACCTTGGGCATTTAGCCAAGGGCATGTACATTGGAAAGGAAGCGTGTCAGTCAGTTGCAGCCACGCTGAGCTAGGTTTTTCAAAAATTTTGGGAAGATGCCATGCAGCCTTGCCAAGTATGGCGAGTGTTATGGCCTTCCCAATTCTTTCAATAGCTTTGATAATGCTGGCCAGTTGGATAAGGACTGGTAAATCTCTCTCTTCACTTTCCTTTTGTGATGACAATCCATTTGAGCCTTAGAATTCAGGATCTTATAGATGGTGATTGCATTGACTGTGACATGTGGCTCTCTGATCTGGGGAGGGTTAGCACTGCCAAGATTATGAAGAAGGCTTCAGGCTTTCCAGCTTGAGTGGGAGAAATCTAGATTCTGCATAGCTTCTGCCCATCACTCTTGTCTAGCAGAGATCAGTGATTGCAGAAGCGTAGTTGCTGACGCAGGGTTACCTATTGTCCTGTAATCCTTTAGGAGTGCCTTGCTGACTACCAACCAGCAAGAATTGTAAGTTTTCCTGTAGCTGCAAGGGATGTTACTTCTCATGCCCACTTTAAGGAGGCTGATAAACCTGTTGTAGTCCTCTTCTTTTGCAGGTATTCAGTACACCGCTTTTTCTATGGTTTCTGTGTAGCTATTCCAATCAGCCTTGTTAGAATATACATATTCAGGCCTGCCTGTAAAGGCCTATACTTTAAGAACTTAGTGTATTTTTATCACTTAGCTTATTATAGATGAATAAAACAAAGAATCAGAATCACAGTATGCCTGTGTAGAGACCTTCTCTTATTAGGATGTTGTTTGGCTAAGCAGCAGGGCAGCCATAAGCTGGGAAGCGTACGGTCACATCCTCACATTCCAAACCAGTCACATTGAAATGAGGTGGTATTGGGCTGTTAGGAATACAATCCTGTCCTGATAATGCCTATCACCACCAGCTAAAGAAACAGATCTTAAGATAGTATCCTGTCTGGCAAGAAATCACTTCTCAGTGGTTGTGAAACCCTCATTTCTGTATTGTTTTATCTTTATGGCCCCCACTTTTCTATTGTTAATCTGTCTGGTTCTCTAATTGTTTCCATCTGCTGTATAATTAATTTTTCTAGGTGTAAGTTAATTAGGATAGTGGGATATAATTGGTTAGAGAATTATGTTACAATATGTTAGGATCGATTAGTTAAAATTCAGTAAAATGACTGATTAAGGTATAGCTGAGAATATTACTATATAAAATGGGGGCAAACAGGAAGTGGAAGGGGAAATTGAAATCATGCTAAGAGGGGTGGGGAACAGGAATAGGGAACAGGGACACAGGCAAGGCTCTGTGGCATCAGAGCTGGGAAGGGGGACGTGGGGCAAATGCTCTGCGGCATCAGATCTGGGAACAGAACACTGGGGAACAGACTATCGGCATATAGAGATAAGCCCGAGTGGTGTGAATGTCTTCGGAATATGCTTGCTTGGAAACTAACCTCAATAAACATTACATTGTCTGCACTTTGGACTTCTGGTCTTTTGCTGCTTGCTGTCTGTGTGACAAGAACCAGGGAAGTGGAAGGGTGGAGGGAAAGCCCTCTTACAGGCCTTCCTAAACTTCCAACATGGCTTTGGTAGTGATGTAATTAGGGGAACTCAGAGACCAATATGTATGATGACAGTATGCTGTTGGTTATGCGGAAAATCATCAATGTCCATTCATTCTACCATGCGTACATTCTGGTCACAGGACACGAAGCACAGGTCCAGTGAGTAGGCTTTTCTCCATCTCGCAAAATGAAAGGTTCCTGGCTGCTTCAGATTAAACAGTAGATGTTATCTTGATTTGAAGCCCATTCAATAATTTGTTGGCCTGCGGTATTATTGTTGTCATAACCTCAGGATGTATGATGGCAATTGAAGTCTTTGACACATAATTAAAGATGGCTGTGATTTGGTAGAACCGGTGAGGGCTAGACAATATTTGATGACTTGTAGAGGTTGGTGACCATAAACACAATAATTCTCATTGTAATGGTGTATGATGTTGAACAGTTCAAATCCACACAGCAGATGTTCCAGAGCTCTTGTCTCATGAATGTTGCCTGTCTGTGTTTTGGGTGGTGGTGGCTTGCTGCTAAGTGGTATCCTGGAATGCAGCATTAAGATGCTTTTTTGTTATTGAATAAGTGAATCTCTTATAGCACAAGGCTATTGATCTTCTGTTTGCATAGCAGCTTAGTCAACTAATTGTATTTTGCAACTCCTGTGTTGAGTTGGCAGGCTGAGGCTGTGTTTTGATGTTTGTCCTGAAAAGGGCCATTTTGCCTGAGATCATCGCTTGAGTTGCTTTTTAGACCATGATGCCACTGATTGGCATTGCATCGCCACATCGATGGCATTGGTCAAGCCAAAGCACTTAACAGGGAGGATCACATGAAGGTTTCCATCTTCCTCCCCATTACAAAACAACAAGCCACAAAGCAGTCATGGTGTCATCATTTATGGGAACCTTTTAGATAAATTCCCAAATCATTTCAATCAGTTGGAGTTAAATGGGCAGGGTGTGTATGTGTGTGTGTGTGTGTGTGGTGTTAGAAGTCTGAGAGTTGTTTATTTTGCAGTGTTCATCAAACTCCCCTTGTGGCAAGCTGGAGCTAAATTCTCCATCCAGGCCTTTGAATTCTGTCCCACATCAGTGTAACAGGCTAGGAATTCTGCATCAGCTTCATTAACATTTTAAAATGAAAGCTTTTATTGAATTAAACATGAACATGAATAATCCAACCAGTAGAGTAGCCTTTGAGGTTTTTCCATTTTCACACTGAATTCAATTTTTATTGTAGATTTCAGTTTTTGATGCACCATGTATTTTTGTACTGATAATGGTAACTGTACTGTAAAAGTTGTTAGTGAAGAAGCTGGAGGTTTGGCAGCTGGGTAGGGGTTAGCTGAGAATTTCAGAACATGAGAAAGTGTGGCATAAGCACATTAGTTAGATGTTTCTGCTTCCCGTGTAATGCTGGGGCTAAGAGAACTAATGTAATCCTTGCATGTGTAAGCAGGGAAATACTGAGTAATGTGACAGGGTCAGGCCAGATGGCTACAAGAGAGTGGTCGAAAGTGGATACATTAGTTCCAGGTTAAGCAGGTCCCTTTTCCCTAGGTAAGATAACAAGGACTATTCCAGAACTCTCAGGAACTTTCTAGAATTAATTAAGGCTAATCAGGACACCTGGGAGGAGGCCATGGGGAAATAGCTCAGGGAATTGTAGCTGTCGTGCAGCTGTTCCAGAAGACACTCTAGACAGCTGCAGTCCACAGGGCCCTGGGCTGGAACCCAGGGTAGAGGGCAGGCCCGGGTTCCCCCCAAACCTCCCAACTCCTGATCCAACACAGGAAGGTCTCTGGGCTGTTCCCCCACCCACATGGTGGATCAGCAGAATCTGCGGGGGTTGTTCTTACTCTTTTCCCCCATACTGGCCAGTGATGAGGTTATATGAGTGAACAGCAGATTTGAGCCACAAAAGTGGCCAAACTGACGGCTACAGTGAATCTCTGAGGGGAGCAAAATCCGCCAATAAGCGCAGGATCCACCAATGTAGAGGAGGAATTTTATCACAGTAAAAATAGGGAAGTGATATTGCCACTGTATGTGACAGTAATGAGACAAATGGGGGAATACGGTGTCCAGTTCGGGTGTCCACATTGCAAAAAAGGATGTAAAAAATATCACAAAAATAGTTGAAAGAATCATTTGAGCTCTGGAAAACCCATCTTACAGTGAGAGACTTCAGAAGTTCAATCTATTTAAGGAAAGGGTAAGGAGGTGACTTGATAGCAGTCTATAAATGATTACACAGGGAGAAGATTTCTGTTAGTAGAGGGCTGTTTAATCTAGTATAAATGGGCCCAATAGCTGGAAGATGAAGGTAGAATGGAAATATTGGAACAGGGGAATCTTTCTGCCTCTGCACGTCAGTCCTGGTAAACTGCACACATGCGGGAGAGGGGAGTGGAAGAAGCAAGATTGGGATCCAGAGGGGCTGGAGCAATGCCCAAGATCCCAAAGTTACATGCAACCTGAGCCTCTGGAGTCCTGACTGGTCCCCAGCCTTTATTTAACCTAAGCATAGGAACAGGAAGCTGTCCATGCAGGTGGGTTCTCCCCTGCAAAACCTGCTCCTACAGTCTGCTGTTGATCTTCTGGAAATCTAATCCTGCCTGACTCCTGACACCTGGGGTTTGCCTGACCCTGCTCTGATCACTAGGTCAGATCACTGACATCGCGGACATGAAAGCTTGCATGGACCATTTAGGTCACAGGAGTGGCCCCAGTGCCAGCAGAAGAGACCTAGCTAACCCTTTGGGAGCACTGGGCATGTTTGAGTGGGCTGCACATCTTTGGGCAGACAACTAGGCTCTGCAGGCCCAGGGGATCCAGCTAACCTCAGAGAATCAGCTCAACCCTGTTCCCTGGTATCACTGCTGAGTTTGAAGTAACTGCTTGTGATTCTGGGGTTTTATAAACCAGTGCCACCTCCTGTTCATGATGCATCCACAGTCCTATAATACTCAATGCATGAGTGAACCTGGTCATCGGCCTTCTACTGGGCTTCCCCCTTGGAGTGTGACAGCCAGGGCTATCAAACTGGGAAGTCTTTCTCCAAGACATGTTGGTACTATTTGACAATCCACACCAAACTTGAATGGTGGAGGCTGCCCTATGGAAGCTCCAATAGGGGCAGGGCCTCCTATAGGAGGAAATACTTGTGGACAGGATACAGGGGGAGGGATAGCTCAGTGGTTTGAGCATTGGCCTGCGAAACCCAGGGTTGTGAGCTCAATCCTTGAGGGGGCCACTTAGGGATCTCAGGCAAAAATTGGTCCTGCTAGTGAAGGCAGGACTCAATGACCTTTCAAGGTCCCTTCCAGTTCTAGGAGATTGGTATATCTCCAATTACCTTTAATTCCTCTGCCTCACAGCAGATACAGGAATGAGGCACCACAGGCGGGCCAATTCTGGTGGGGCCTGCAAGAAGAAATTAAAGATGAATTAGCCTGTGTAGAGATTCCTGCCTCTCTGGATGCCTTCGTAGATCTCTCCATCTGTACAGATGACTGGTTACAGGAATGAAGGGAGGAAAAAACAGGGGTCTTGCAACCCACCAATCTAGGTACTGTGATCTTTTCACCACCACCACTCGCCAAGCCATTACCAGAGATGTGGGACATCAGCAGCTCTACCCCATATAAAAGGAACAATGACTTATTATTCAGGGAAGCTCACTTCTGCAGAACTACTTGATGCTACTTGACTACAAAATATTTGATAAGGAACTCCTGGTAATAACAGCCACCTTTGTAGAATGGCGGCACTACCTGGAAGGAGTTTGCCACCTGGTCCAGGTATTCACTGATCATAAAAATCTGGAATATCTATGTAGGGCAAAAGCCTTAAATCAATGGCCTCCCTGGTGGGACCTATTTGTCTCATGATTTGATTTAACTATCACATCAATTCTGTCTGATGAGTAAGCTATTTTCCACAAGTAATTGTGTAACATGAGGGACTATGTTTATATTCCACTGGACCTGCAAGAGTTGCAGTCCTGTAACTATGCCATGATTTTTCCCTAGCAGGACACTTAGGGCACTTCAAGTCCCAACAAATAATGTCCTGCCCCTTTTGGTGGCCCCAGGTAGGACTGACAAGACAATCATTCATTACTTCCTGCTATATTTGTGCCAAGAAAACTACACCACAATCCCTGTGGCTTTCTTCAGCCCTTGAACACCTCATCTCGACCCTGGGTGGCAACAAATTTGCAATAATTTTGATGCTAGTGGACCACTTTACCAAAATGGCCCACTTCTTCCCTTGTACAGGCATCTCCTTCTGTGGAAGAGACAGCCCAACTATGGATTAGTCAGGTAGTCTGCCTCCAGGGCCTTCTGGAATACATCACCTCTGATTGAGGGTCTCATTTCACAGGCCCGGTTCTAGTGCGAGGCCCTGCACCTGCTTGGGGTCTGCACATGTCTTTCCTCAGCTCACCATCCTCAGTCCACCAAACAGACAGAAAAGACCAATCAAAATCTTGAGCAGTATCTGCAATGCTACATCCGTCATTGCCAGGATGATTGGTCTTCACATCTCCCTTATGCAGAGTTTGCATACCACAAGGTAGACCATACATTTACAGATCGAAGCCCCCCACCCTCTCCTTTTTAAACCAACTATGGATACCAGCTGCAATTCCACCCACAACTGCCCCCATCCTCTCCCAAGCCAGCCACCTCAGACCTAGTGCAGCAGATTTGTCAGGCCCAGGAAGAAGCATCTGGGAAAAGCAAGGGCAGACTATACGCAGCATTTGAACCAGCATTGACACAAGGTCCCACCTACTCAGTCGGACAAGAGGTATGGCTCCTTCATGGAGCATTTCAATACTGAGAGAGCTGCTTGCAAGCTGGACTCTTGGTTGCTTGGCCCTTTAAAGATCCTGCAACAGGTTAACCCAGTCATGTTGAATGTCAACTACCCTGCTCTCTGAAGAGTCACCTGGTATTTCATGTATTGCTTTTGAAAGCCTATACAGAAAACCCTGTCCCTCACAGGCCCCAGCCACCTCCTTCACCAGTCCAGGTCCAACTCCATGAGGAATACATGGTTCATTAAATCCTGGACTCTAAATATAAACATAGCAGGCTGTGGTATCTTATTGATTGGGTGGGATATGGTCCTGAGGAGTGCACTTGAGAGCTGGCGGAAAATGTATAAGCTCCGACATGTGTGCAAGCGTTCCATACGAATCGCCCCCAAAAGCTTGTTCCCCCATCACCCTAAGGGCACACCTGACATTTGGTTTGCCCTCTGCCTTGATCTTCTCATATCTGACCGGGCTGACTCACAACTCCTTCTCTGACACTAGGTCAGACCTTCCACATCCTGGTCATGATAGCCTCTGCTTAGAAAAATGCTGATTGCACCCCTGAAGCAGTCAGACAATTGTACATCAGTAGTGGACAATTTCAAAGATAGGCATCCCCCACTTCTAGAAATTTGACAATTAAATAGTGTGGATCATTACATCAACGTTTTTCATTCCTATACCATGGCATCAATTTATTTGATCATGGAGAAAATGAGAAAAACATGAGCTGCTCAGTTATGAGGTATCTCCTCTCCTACCATGATCCTGAATGGAGTGCTTCCTCCATCTGCAGTGCAGCTCCACATTTTGACTGTGCTACAGATATCAAGGCTCAGCCCAGCTGATTCTTCATGGAAAAGAAGAGTAAGTTATATTTCAACTGTAATTTTCACTATCCTCACAGCTTGGTGTATTTGTTAGCGTCAATTGTTATTTCCTTTAGGAGTGGCCAAAGGAACTTTGCTTAATTTTGAACAGCATCAGATAGCACGAGTGTGAAATTTGGTCACTAACATTATCAAGTTCTCATTCCATATGAGAGAAACTGTGAAAATAAGAGCAGAGAGGAAAAATAAATACAGAGAAACTGTGAGAAAGAGAACATATGTTAATTGAATCTCCCTTGAAAAAACAAACCTTGGTTTAAATTATGGGATTAAAAAAGTTTTGCAAACTCAAAAGGGTTTGTAGCATCCTAAAATAGTGTGACGTTTGCAAACCCTGAGCCAGTGCTAAATTCCCCCATTATTATTAAGTTTATTTCTAACTGCTCCAGAAAGTGTATTAAATGCCTTGTAATACAAATAAGACTTTGTCCTTGCCTAGGAGACCTTGTCCACACTAGAGAATTGTACTGTTTGTACTGAACCAGTTTAAGACAAAGAGCTAAATACACAAAGGAATTACTTGGCCATTGCAAGATGTGATCTTTCTGTATGTACAGCCCAAAATTTATTGGCTTTTTTGGTTGCAACATCACATTGTATATTCCTATCTTATCTGTTGTCTGCTCTCACACTAAATATCTGTTTCAGATGCTGTTTCTACAGGCATGCTAGTTGTATTTTTCTCAAGCTGCATTTTGTTATTTCCAGTGTGTATATATCTAACTTTTCTAAGTTCCATGTATTATCTCTCTCTTTATTGAAAAAGGACATTTGCTACATTTCCCAATTTATTATCATCCACTAATTTAATTATCATGCTGTCTAACCTCATCTTCCTGATCATTAATGAAGATGGATCTCCTAGGTCTTTTCCATCTCTAACTTTGAGGGTCAAACATCAAAGTTTGTATCTACACCGCGGCACGTTCCAAAACACCTCCTGAACTCCATTCATTGCTATATATCACTCTTTTTACTGTGTTTTCCTTTATCCAGTTTTCAGTACTCATTTCCAGGATCATTTGACTGAATTTTGCAAGATGCATTGAGACATTATCGAATGCTTCATATAAATCAAAATTTACTCAGTCTACTTCTTCCTCTCCTTCCCCCATTAATTTTGTGTTTCTGTCCCTCCAAATGTTTGTCCAGTAAAATCTGGTCTTTATAAACCCAGGATGCTCATAGTTCCATTATATAGTGATTTTTATACCTTAATATTTGTTCAGTCATTTAATAGGGACTGAAGTCAAGTTTCCTGGACAATAATTGACAGGATCACTTTTATTTTCTTCTTTGAAAACTGGTACCATATTAGCTTTTTTCCAAATCCTCCAGCACCTCTAGAGTTCTGAATGGCTGCTCCAAAATAGGTATCAGTAGTTTATGTTCACGTGCTAATTGCATTAGCACCTTAGGATGCATGCATGTATTGATTTGCTAATTTGTCTACATTCATGTTTTCCAATATTCCTTGTGCTTATATCCTAATTGCCTTTAAGAATTCTCTGTTTAGTTTCCTTATGTTCAAGACAGATTTAAAAAGTAGAATAATAGAAATGTAGGGTTGTAAGGACCCTGAGAGGTCATCTAGTCCAGTCCCCCTCGCTGAGGCAGGACCAAGTTAAACACCTGTCAGGGATGGTCTAGGTTGTCTTAAAACTTCCTATGGTGGGGACTCCACAACCTCCCTTGAGAACCTATTCCACTGCTTAACTTGCTTTAGAGTTAGAAAGCTTTTCCTAGTATCTAAACTTAATTTCCCTTGCTGCAGATAAAGCCTATTACTTTTTGTCTTACCATCAGTTGACATGGAGAACAGTTGATTATAGTCCTTTTTATAACAGCCCTTAACATATTTGAAGACTAATCAGGTTCCCCTTCAGACTTATTTTCTCAAGACTAAACAAGAGACTTTAACCTTTCCTCATGGGTCAGGTTTTCTAAACTTTTTATCATTATTGTTGCTTTCCTCCAGACATACTCCAATTTGTCCACATCTTTCCTAAAGGTTAGTACCCAGGATTCGACACACTACTCCAGTTGAGGCCTCACCAATGGTGAGTGGAGTACAACAGTTACCTCCCATGTCTTACATAAGACATGTCTGTTAACACACTTTTAATGGGATTCACTATCACAAAAGCCTTCTGGTCAGGTGTGGCTTGGTGGCTTTCTTTCCCTATGGCACCCCATGCTGATGGTCACTCCATCACTGCAGTGATCTCTTCCTGACATTCCAAATGCTCCCTCTTCATGGCTCAGACTTCCTGCTTAATCACTATATCATCCCTCCCCACCCCTGCCAACTTTTGGGTATGGAAGTCTTGCTGGACCAGCTGTTCAGATGGTACCTCCAACCATAGGTGCCAACTTCTCCTCATTCCCTGTGGGTGCTCGACCCCCGCTCTGCCCCCAGCCCTGCCCCGACTCCACCCCTTCCATGAGGCCCCGCCCCTGCCCTGCCTCTTGCCATACCCATTCCAACCCCTTCCCCAAAGTCCCCGCCCCCTCTCTGCCAATATTCCAATTTCTTCCCCAAATCCCTGCCCCAGCCCTGCCTCCTCCTCTGAGCGTGCCACGTTCCCATTCCTCCCTCTCCCTCCCACAGAGTGCTAACGCTGCCAAACAGCTTTTTGGTGGCGGCCGGGCAACGCTGGGAGGTAGGCGGAGGAGCAGGGATGTGGCATGCTCAGGAGGAGGAGGAGGTGGGGCGGGGTGAGGGGAGCTTGGCTGCCGGTGGGTGCTCTAGCCCCGGAGCACCCACAGAGTCGGTGCCTATGCCTCCAACAGTCCTGCACCATTTCTCAGTGGCTGGTAGGGGAACCCAGACCCTTTATCTACACTGGGTTCCAGTCCAGGGACCCTATAATCAGCAACCAAGTCCTACATAGTCCACTTCCTTGCTGCCGTTTTCTGGGGCTGCTTCCTGCCCTGTCTTCTCAGGCTTTTTTCCTTCACAACTCCTCTGGGATTGTCTCTTCTTCCAAGGCTTATTTTCCCCACTGGGTTTCCTCCTCCTCTCCATTCTGCATCAGAAATGAAGGGATTAAGTTTTTATCCCAAAAAATCCAGTATCTTTAAAGATAAACCCAGAAAGCCTGGTTTAATCAAATATCACATTGACACTGGTCATCTTGGTGTCCAAATGCCTTCCTAGGAAAAAATGTTTATAGAGGATCAATGGAATGAAATGTTAAAAGAGAGCATTATCTCTTTTATGTGTAGTTCATGGGTGTCTCCATTTGTATTCCTTTCCTCTGATGAATGGATTTATATAGACTGTAAGATATTAAACAATGTCACTCAAGAATATCAATATCTGTTGCCTGGGGTTGATGACTCACTAGACATTTCTTAGTCAGACTAGATTCATTAGCACCTCAGATGCATCTAAGAATGGCTGTTAAGGGACTTCAGATGTTGAGAGTAGATTGAAAACTGCCTTTGCAAGGTACAAGGAACCCTATCATGTTCTTTAATTCACCTGCAATATTGTAGAGATGAATGAGTCATGTTATCTTTAACTTACAAAATGTATGTTTTCTATTTAGGTGTTTTAACAGAAGCATTGCCTATTTTGAAGGAGCAGCAATTTTTGCAAAATTTAGAAACATTTAATAGAACATGAAAAGCAGGAATTGCCTTTACATTAGAAAAATGCCCATTACACTTCCTCTGACCAGAATAGTAGTTAAGGATTAATTAGCAGACTTCCATAAATGCTAAAGTGGTAGCAAGTATACAATCTCAGTCAATTAAAAGACATTAGGTTATTTTTTGGGGAAACCATTAGGTATCACTGAAATGGTAAGCCTAACTGCCCTGGTAAAACTTCCCCTTCAATCCATTCACAAGATGTGTCTTTTTTTAAGATGCTAATACACTAACAATTTGTTTATTAGCAGAGTCGAAAATGTTTGTCAGCTCTTTTTATAATATCCACTTCTGAACGCATTTAAATTGCCTTTGGATGTTTTAGCCATAAAGGTTTTGTAACAAAGCTTTTCCACAAAGGATCATAAAGTATAGTACTTTAGCTTCCCCTTTATTTGATAAAAGAATAAAACAACATGGGAAAAGGCAGTTCAGCATTAATTTGTCCTGTTGAATGTTTTCTCCCATAGAATTTGTTACTCCACTGTGCCAGAGGACCACAACTTTTTATAGCCTTTGGTATTTCACCAGGATCGAACTATGCAGATATGCAGATATGTGAAAGTAGAGATAGTGGCATTTCAGATTACTGATGATCGGGTAAATATAGAAATGGAAAATAACTTTTTTATACAGTGAATACTGCAATATGTAACCCGCAAAAGTGCAAGAATCTAAGGGAGACTATCTTGAAGCCAATAAATTACTGTTATCATATTATAGAAACTAGAGCTGGAAAAAAAATGTTACAACACTTAATCTGTTCCCCTGCCAGCCCAGGATCGACCACTGTAGTACACTGTCTAGTGATTTGTTCAGTCTAGTTTTAAATTCCCTACACAATATGGTTTCTGCACCACTTTATTCAGGAAATTGGTTCCATGCCAACATATCTCACTGGCAAGGATACTCCAACTAAATTTTTGACTACAAAATTGGAGGTCAGATTAAGGCTAGTATAAAAATTGAGTCTCATGTTGACTACAGAAATCATGTGAACTGCAATACAATGGGAACCCTTATTTGTGGAAAACAAGTTCAGTTTAAAAGGAGTTTGCCTTGGCATGGAAATGTTAGGGGCCAAAGCATGTGTAGGTTTGGCGGACATTGATTTTTATAACTTTGATGTATAATCTCAATGTTTATTTCAGCATTATCTCAGCATATTTTAGATTTGTATTGATTTATATTTTCACAGTTGCACAATTATGATTAAGCATCATTCAATTTTTATCAGTTTAAATTTTCACAGTTGCAGGAAATTATGGGAGGTGGTATAGACAATTATTTAATGACAGATGTTGAGATTTAAAAAGTTAAAGACTTATAAACTGTTAATGCAACTTGCCAACCCCTAGACAAAATAAATATCCTTAAATCAACATCATACCTCTTCTTGCTGTTCATTTGCAATTCCATTTGTAACATGCCTAATTCAAAAGCCTGAATCACTGGATTTTTACTCTAAATTCCCATGCAACATTGTTCTTGCTTTGCCTATCTGTAAAGTTCAATTATTATTAATAGAAATATTTTCATCGGTCTGTTTGCATGTATGGTGAAATCAACATTACTGACATTTACAGACTACACAAATCTAATCTTTCTAATCCTAAACATGTGCTGTGCTGCCTGTGCAGCCAGACTCTGGCCACTGCTACAGGATTTGGAGAGAATCGTAACTGGCTGCTACCTGTCTATGGGGTTTTGGCCCAGCTGGTTGCTCTCCCTGTTGGCCACTCACAGTCCACCCCCTTTTCACAGGTTGTTTCAGAGAACGACAGTAGACAACTGAGTGATGCTCTTTGGTGTTCCCCACTACACAGGGGTGGCAGGGTTGTATAATTTTTGGTGGTGCCCAGAATGGGTCCAAGTCCTGCCCCCACCCCCCACCTGTCTTGTAAGCCAATATATATATTTTTAAAATAATGTAAAAATGTGAGGGCTCTGGGGTGGGGCTGAGGATGAGGGGTTTGGGGGAGGGTTGGGATGCAGGGGTAAGGGCTGCGGGGTGGGGCCAGGGATGAGGGGTTTGGGGTGTGGGAGGGGCTCTGGGAGAGGGTTGGGGTGCAGGGGTAAGGGCTGCAGTGGGTGGGGCCAGCGATGAGGGGTTCACGGTGCAGGAGGGGGCTCAAGGCTGGGGCAGAGTGTTGGGGTGTGGGGAGAGGGTGAGGGTGGTGCAGGCTCTGGGGTGAGACAGGGTCAGTGATGAGGATTTTGGGGTGCAGGCAGGTTGCTCTCGGCTGAGGCCAGAGAAGAAGACTCCCTCCAGCCCTCTCTCCCCTGGCAGTACACTCCCCTCATACCACTGTCACTGCACATGCTCCTAGGGCCCCTCTCAGGTCCAGGAAGCCCCCTTGCCTACCCTGTCGTGGGTGCGGAGGGAGAGGGAGAGTGGGAGGCTGGCATCCCATGTGTGCCTCCTTCCCTGCTGCTGCCCCTCACTGTAGCCTCACTGGGGGTGCGGGATGGGTCTGCCCCTTGCCCAGCATGGGGCAGGAGCAGTGACTGCGGGCGGGGGGACCCCCCCGTACTGGTGGAGGGCCGACCGCCCCGCCCTGCCAGAAAAGAGAAGGGTCCATCTGTCCAAGGCGGAAGGGTAGGGTCAGGATCCGCCTGCCCTGGCACTAGTGGTTGGGGGTGCTAGGACCCTGCGATGGCAGTTGATGCTGGGAGCTGGCAGAGTGGAACGCAGCATGGAGCTGCAGGGAGCAGCCACCCGCTGCTCAGGGCGCAGGCAGGGATGCTTGTAGGAGGTTTGTGGGGGCAGCAGGCAGGGCCGAGGGGAGAGACCCAGCCCTGAACATTGGTGGAGCTGGGCCCCCATGCTCTGAATATTGCTGGAGCACAGGCACCGTATAACTCGCCGACCCTGCCGTACAGGGTTTCAGCTGCTTCCAGCCCCTGCATAGCCAACCTGCAGCTTTTAAACTGCTTTTGGGCTTTTGAGTAGTGCATAAGATACCAAGATTTGGCTCTTAGTGTGAGGCCTGTATAAAAGGGTGTAGCTAAAGGTGATCTAGATGTAATGGGCCAGATCCTCCATTGGTTTAAATGGTTATAACCCCATTCACTTCAACTTCAGCTGATGATCTGGCCCAGTGTGATTCATATAACATTAGAAGTATAACATAATTAGGGACTCTGAACAAATTAAGCATGTCTGGTACTAGATTATAAAGCAAGTGTTTATCTTGGAGTATAACACGGTAATTTACATAATTCAACATTTATCTTTTTTTTTTTTTTTTAAAGTCTCAGATCCAGACACTCCCCATATTTGGGAAAGAGGGGAACTCCATTAAGAGGTGACATTTATGGATATCATCTATAATGAGTCAAACCAAAAACCAGTATGAGAACAAACTTGAACTTTAAGAAGGTGTTGTATCATCTAGGCAAGGTACTAACAAACTTCAACAGGACTTTATTTTTAAAGTGGAATCCTCTTTACCAAGCTGCTGCTGCACCCTCTGCAACTCTCACTCTGCCTCCTCAACTCCTCCCCCCTCCTCCCTGTTTCCTGTCCTTTCAGACTCCCAACAGCCAGTGTTCCCAGTTCTAATAATTACAAGCAACATCTAAACACCACAGAAGGTTTGGATTTAATCTTTATCCAAACTCGGTGGCTCAGGCCTCTCTTTGATAACTTCAAACTAAACAGAAAACATTGACATTTTAAATCCAATAAATGTAGCAGTAAAATCAATCATAAAAAAATATAGATAGTAGGCTGGTGAGCCTGATTGCTGGCCAGGCCAAAGACAATTAGCCACTCCCAGCTCCACGACTGTAGCCCTTTCTTCAGGGCTTTATTCTTTAACACACAAAAAGAACAATAACAACAGCAAGAGTCCTGTTCTTCAGTTAAGATTGTGGGGCCCTCAGGTCTCCAATAACTTACTGTGCTGGACTTTCCTCCGGTCTAGGGTTTCCACAGAGCTTTCCTGCTCTCTCACAGCCTTCTGCTGCATCTACAAAACAGGCACTCCCAACCCTGTTAGGGAGCTGGGGCTCTCCTTGATATCCCTTGGCTGGGAATCATCAGCCTCAATGGGTAAATGCTGCCCAGCTAGGTCACCTGTCTGCTGGCCTCCCTTCCAGTACAGAGCCAGCTGCTCCCTGGCCACCAGGCCCTAAAGAGACAGGCTGCCCTCTTACAAATATATTTTATGAAAGTATCTCTTGTGTACCAACAGGACATTTTTAGTATGGTTTTTAAACAGTCCACCATCTCAGGCTCTGGTATTGGACAGATGTTAAAAGCTATCAAGGTCTTTAGTCATTTAATTTACAGTTCTGTAATTCACCCAGTAGACCATAGAGACTATAAAATGAGCTGGCTGAATAGTAAGTAAATTACAGCATAAGAATCAGAAATAATCTATGTGCTATGATAGCCAAATGCAGTGGGGTAAATTAAGGCCTAAATTTCTATCATTAGTTTGAATGCCTTGCTTAGTGGATGTCAGTTTGGTCACTAATGTTACTATGATGTAGTGTAGTTTTTTTTTTTTAAGTAGCTAATACCTTATGAACTAGGCAATAATAAATTAAGGGCAAGTCCTTCTCCATGTTGGGAGAAAACAGTGCAGACATTCCCTTTTACCTCCAACACCCTCATACAGGAAGCAGCAGTAAAATGAAAATGTCATTCCTTGAGTCCAACAGGGGGTTGCTAGTGGAGCTGGCATTTCTAAATACCCCAAAGGGGGCGTGACCAAAATGTACCAAGGGCCACCAATGAGCACCCCTCACCCACTCCTCATTAGTAGCCCTGGCAGCATTATACTATCTCACTCTTAATGTCTCCAGCCAGCATCATCCAGGTCATGCACCTCCCCTCCAGCAACACAAGGCTCTGGTTCTGAGAATCAGAACTGGTTTCTCTGTTTAGTGAGCTATGTTAAAGTCAACCTATGTGAGAATTCAGATACTTCTATTTAATTGATAAGTCACTGGTAACAAGAATAACAAAGAATCTCAAAGCAAAACTATTGAGAAGGACAGTCCTTATTAGATTCAGTAGTGGTGATAAGCTCAGTGGGAAAACCAATGTGGCTTTCATTGTTATGCTGTAGCTAATCGGCATTGACCAAGTGTAATACATTTTCATGGCAGGTATGTAATATTATGGCATGTGCAGGGTTGAAGAGAATGTTGTTTTGCAGTGGCCTGAGGAAGAATGATACGGATCGAGGGGAGTCACTGACTTGTGTTTGTCTGAGAATAATTGATGTGGAAGGATGCCACTGCTGAAGTGTGGAGGGAGACTGGCTGATACGGATGATAGAGGAGCACTAAAGAGATCTCTAGCTGCAGAGAGCTGGATGATCAAAGTTCAAATTCACGTACTTAAGAGCTAGCAAATGTAGGCTGGTTGTGTCCTAAAGCCTGTAGCCAGCACCTTTAGCAATTCAGTTCTTACGAAAAGTCTCAGCTGGTCTTTGTGGGCCAGTAAAGACCACAGCAGCAGGCCACCACCCCACTCAATTGAGGAACCTAGATATGTAGAGAGAGAAAGCTCAGCTTGCATTTTACACCACCACCACCAAAAGTAATTTCCTAGCCCTCCAACATGTAAATATAACCTGGAAAATGCAGATTGATGCCAAGCAATCATTGGAGCTGAAAACTTGTCACTGATCTTTCCTAAGGATTATCCATTACTTGCAGTCCCCTCACAGCCAGCCAGGGCCAGGCTTTGGGGTTCATAGCCTTAGGTCACTTGATTTTAGGGGAGATTCAGGATCAGTTCACAGCTGTAGGCCTGTGCCACCCTAGCTACTGCTGAAGATACTAAAGCCACAATAAGCCTGTATTAGTTGCTGCCTGTGGCTGAACCAGCTCCTCTGCTGAGAAGCCAGCCTGATCACAAGCAGGGAGCAGCTCAGTAGTGTGAGAGGCATCCAGGGCTAGTAGAATAAGCAAAGGACTAAGAGCAAGGGACCAATTCCAGATATAACACCGACTGCCATTCCAGTTTTTGTCAAGTAACAGAGTAAAAAATGATTAAACTGGAGCATCTGAAGTTAGGTGACTAAATATATTAATGATGGGCACCCAGAGAGCTCATTAGTTGGGAGTCACCAGCCCCCAGTAAACAACAGCTGCAAACTGAGCCAGGGATCAGTGTGGTGTTGGGGCATTCTAGCCACAGACCCTGTATTGTATGGGAATTGTGTGGTATTCCTTTAAATAATTTGTGAGTCATCTAGTGTCCACTCACTGTCATTTCAGAAGGCACCACAGCAGCATATACATGTGGACAGGCTTGTGTGTTGTATATTGTTAATAAACATGGTTACTTGGCCCCCATTGTGCCACTGTGGTAAATTCATATTATAGATGTTGTGCAAAGACAAAAAGCACAACACTTGCTTTACTCTAGCCACAGTCCTTTCCTCTGCTACTCAAGCAGGTGTCTGTGTGTGTGTGTGTGTGTGTGTGTGTGTGTGTGTAGTGTCAGATCCTCTACATTGGCTGTACACCACCACCAAGTCATCCTCTTTCTTGGACTAACTAAGACAGATTTAGGTTGGAATCTTATCAATTTAAATGGCTGGCACCCCTGGGACTGGGATCTAAAAAAACTCAGAGGTGAGGCTAGTAGGATCCCTTGCTAAAGGGATGGGGCTAATTCAGGGAGCACAGCGGTTTAAAAAACTAGATGGAAGCAAGCAGAAGCAGGAATTTTGCAAGGAAGTTCTCCAGGTGAAGGAGGAATGACTATGTGACCCTGGGGGTGCGCCTGCCTGTCTGTCTGTCTGTCTGTATGCTGGCTTCTCATGTCTCTCTGTGATTGAACTTTATGGTGTGATTTATTTGGGGGGTTGTTTGCTGACCACAGTGGCCTGCTAGGCAAGGCTAAGAGCTTTCTTATGAGTCCTGCCATCATTTGATCCCTAATCCCTTGACAAGGGAATGGGGTTAACTCAGGGAGAACAGAGGTTTTAAAAGCCAGCTCATAACTGACCTAAGGAGCTAGCAAATATGAGTAGCAAATGGGGGGAGGGGTTTTTTGAGGGAGTTTAGAGAGGGAGTATGAGAGCCAATTATACCTAATAAACTTAGGCCAATAAGCACCCCCTCCCCCCCCCCCACACACACAAAGAACAAACAAAACCCCTCAGGAAGAGAAAAATAATGCAGGCAGAAGTCTAGCAGCAGAGTAGAGGCTATCCAGTCTATTGCAATGAATGCAGGCAGTATGATGACCTGCTTGCATCGAATGCACACATATGCCACCAGCCCACAAGGCAGGTAATGGCCCTCAGAGACCAAGCATAGGCTTTTGACACTGGAGTGACTGAACTGGAGGAGCTAAGAGAGACAGAGATGTACATAGATGAGTCTTTCTAGGACACAGTAGAGCTGTCCCACCCCCAGTCTGACAGCCTCTGTGCTGTTGAGGAGGCTGAATGTCTCAGGGAAGGAGAATGTCAAGCTGGAGTGAAGGGAAACAATCCCATAGTTGGGACACTCCTTCCAGATGTCATGGTATCCTGTTGCACTGAGGATACCCCTCAGGGAGAGAGGCTTCTTGTTATTAGGAAGAGACAGGTAATTGTAGTGGGTGATTGGATTATTAAAAATATAGATAATTGGGTTTGTAGTGACCAGGAGAACCGCAACTTGCCTGCTTGTGGAGATTGAAGACCTCTCAAAACATCAAGAGAGACTTATTTGTGGTACTGGTTCATGTTATTGTACAGGTATCAATGACATAGGGAAAGGTAGGAGAGAAGTGGTTAGATAAAGGATTAACGTGCAGAACCTCCATGGTACCATTCCAGTTCCACGCACAGGGCCAGTTAGACAGGCAGAACTGCTGGGTCTCAATGCATGGATGAGACAATGGTGTTTGGAGGATGGATTTAGTTCAAGAGAAAGGAGGAGCCTGTACAGGAAGGATGGGCTCCACCTAAACCAAAATGGAACCACATTGCTGGCATGTAAAATGAAAAATGTTGTAGAGGAATTTTTAAACTAAGGGGTGGGTGAATGCTGACAGGTGTGGAGGAGCACATGGTTTGGACAGATATATCCCTTAGGGAAGAATTGATTCAAGGGGATACTCTGTATCCTATTAAAGAGGAGAGGATAAAAGTTTATGAAGTACAGGCAGGAAGTGAAGAGAAAAACAGTCAAATTCAGTAGGCCCATTAAATTACATCACATGAAAGCAGACAACTAAATATTGATGAATTTTAGAAGTGCTTGCATACAAATGCAAGAAGTTTAAATACTAAGATGCGTGAACTTGAGAGTCTGGTATTAAATGAGGATACTGATATAATAGACATCACACAACTTTGGTGGAATGATGACAATGAATGGGGCATGGTAATATGGGGGTATGAACTATACAGAAATGACAGAGTAGGTCACACAGAGTAGGTGAAGGAATGGTTTTATATGGGAAAGAAAGTGTCGAATATAGTAAAAATCTTAAATTAATCAAACCATATCATAGAATCTCTAGGGATGGAAATTCCATGCTTGAATAATAAGAGTATAACAGTAGGAATATATTACCAACCTGACCAGGATGGTGATGGTGACTGTGAAATGCTCAGGGAGATTAGAGAGGCTACAAAACCAGAAAACTCAGTAATAATAGGGGATTTCAACTAACTCCTCACTGATTGGGAATATGTCACATAAAAAGATAAAGTTTCTAGACACCGTTAATGACTGCTTCTTGGAGCAGCTAGTTCTGAAATCCACAAGGGGAGAGGCAATTATTGTTTTAGTTGTAAGAGGTACACAGGATCTGGTTTAAGAGGCAAATGTAGCTGAACTGTTTGGTAGTAACAATCCTAATGTAATTAAATTTAACATCCTTGTAAGGATGAAAATACCAAAGAAACCCACCACAGTAACGTTTAATTTAAAAAAGGGGAAATACACAAAATGAGGAAGCAAGTTAAATGGAAATTAAAAGGAACAATCACAGGAGTGAAATGCATGCAAGCTGCATGGAAAATATATAAGCACAACATAACAGAGGTTCAAACTAAATGTACATCCCAAATAATAAAATTTAAAAAGTAAGAGGACCAAAATATGCCACCATGGCTAAACAGAGTAAAAGAAGTGATTCGAGGTAAAATTTGTCCTTTAAAAATTGGAAGTGAAATCCAACCGAGGGCAGTAGAAAGGAACATAAACTGGCAAGTCAAGTGTGTAAGTATAATTAGGCTGGCCAAAAAATAACTTGAAGGGCAACTACCAAAAGACCCCAAAACTACATTTTTAAAAGATACGTCAGAAGCAGGAAGCCTGCCAAACAAGCAGCTGGGGCCACTGGATGATCAAGTTGCTTAAGGAGGACTCAAAGAAAAAACGCCATTATGGAGAAGCTAAATTAATTCTTTGCATTTGTCTTTGCTACAGAAAATGTGAGGGAGATTCCCATACCTGAGACATTCTTTTTAGGTAACAAATCTGCGGACCTGTCCCATGTGGTGGAACAAATTGATAAATGAAACAGTAGTAAGTCACCAGGACTAGATGGCATTCACACAAGAGTTGTGAAGAACTCAGATATGAAATTGCAGAGCTACTAACTGTGGTATGTAACCTATTGTTTAAATTAGCCTCTGTACCAGATGACTGTTGGATAGCTAATGTAACACTGAGTTTTTAAAAATGCTCCAGAGGCAATCTTGGCAATTACATCCCAGTAAGCTTAACTTTGGTACCAGGCAAATTGGCTGAAACTACAGTAAAGAACAGAATTATCAGACACATAGCTGAACATGATTTGTTGAGGAAGAGTTAACACGGCTTTTGTAAAGGGAAATCAGGCCTCATCAATCTACTAGAATTCTTTGTGGAGGTCAACAAACACAGTGATCCATTGGTTGTAGTATACTTGAACTTTCAAAAAGCCTTTGATAAGGTCCCTCACCAAAGGCTCTTAAGTAGAATAAACAGTCCTGGGATAAGAGAGAAGGTCCTTTCATGGATTAATAACTGGTTAAAAGGTAGGAAATAAAGGGTAGGAATAAATGGTCTATTTTCACAGTGAAGAGATAAATAGTGGGGTGTCCCAGGGATTTAGTGGGACCACTGCTGTTCACCATATTCATAAATTATCTGGAAAAGGTAAACAGTGAGGTAGCAAAGTTTGCAAATGATACAAAGTTACTCAGGATAGTGAAGTCCAAAGCTGACCGTGAAGAGTTACAAAGGGATCTCACTAAACTGAGTGACTGGGCAACAAAATGGAAGATGAAATTCAATGTTAACTGCAAAGTAATGCACACTGAAAACATAATCCAAACTGTATATACAAAATGACAGGGTCTAAATTAGTTGTTACCTCTCAAGAAAAAGAGGTTGGAGTCATACTGGATAGGTCTCTGAAAATATCTGCTCAACGTGAAGCGGCAGTCAAAAAACCCTAACAGAATGTTAGGAACCATTAGGAAAGGGATACATAGTTTGGTTTTAGTTTGATCTCCAGCAGTAGTGAATTCCATACCTATGTACTCAAACAAATTGATGCAGCAATATATAGTATGTGACTAGGTGAACAATTTCCAACCCGTGCATGTTACTAGCATGACCATGAAGCAGTCAGATCACTTGATTTGATCAGTCTATTTTATTTACTTGTACGTATTTAAGAACATTTATTGGAATAAACATCATTTAAATGCTATGCAATATTTTCAGTATTATTTGCAAATGACTTGGCTCCCAGCCTTTACCTGCCCCTTCTCCGCAGTATGGATTTAACTGGAGATGATTTATGTGAACCCTTACAAGCATATTTAAAATTGTACTTTATTGATTAAGAATGACAAAGGCAAGGGGAAAATTACAGCTCATCCAAAAAGGGATTCCAGTCCGGAAGCTTTTCCACGCTTATGACACAATCTCTTCCCCAAGGAAAAAGCAATATAAACTAACCAACTGGATATGTTATCACTTTGTGTTAAAGTAAGTGCAAAGAAAGAAAATATAAAAGAGCTGTAAATTATACTTGTGGGTAACTTTTTTTTAATATGATCATAAAGCACATGCCCACGTGTGATGCTTCACTGTCCTGAGACTGCTGGCAGAGTTATTTATAGAGATCTTTTGAATGAGAATTTTGTTTGTTTTTGCAGTCTTTTGGAGTTTCATATTTAGACTTCTGGAGATGGATCTTTCATGTCAAGTAGTGGGCACTAGAAATTCGGGTGTGTTTTTTTTCAAATTCATCACTTGTTTTCATTAATAGATTCACTCACACTTTCCATTAAAACATGGATATGTTATTCTCAATTGGGTTTTTTTGTGTGGATTTATTTAATTAGTTCCAAAGGCTGAGATTAGCTGTGCAGGTGCATACAGCAGGAGCTGCTTGTAAACCACTGCAGAAGCAGGTAAAGTGCTTTCAAACCCACTCTCTCTGTCTCCTGGGTGAGATTCTGATACGCTTACTCACCTTGAATAGTACTTTGCTTTTTACTTGAAATCAATTTGCTCACTTGAGGGGTAGGTTACTATTCAGTGTGAGTAAGGGTATCCCTCTGTGTTAGAGGTGTATATGTTTGGGGGCCATTGTCTAGTATTTGTGCTTCATGGCTCTTGTAATGCAATATGTTGTGTATTTGAAAGTGCTATAGAAGTGACTATTTTCTCCCCTTTTTAAGGCTAGATTTTGGCTAGCCCTCCAGGGAGGGGGGTATATTACAGTGCCTGTAAACATCTGGTTTCAGCTCCACTAGTCACCCCAAAAGGGACAGGGGGCGATGGAATGAGAATCCCTTTCCACACCAGACAGCAAAGCTCAAAGGGCGAGCACACACTGCAGTTTCTCTCTTGGTATTGGCGCTGCCCATCCTTGCCTGTACTCCAAGAGTTCATGCAGCAATTCTGACTGAGTTTGCCATGCTCATCCCGGAGAGTTCCTACAGCCGCTTGGCATCCCACCCCTGCATGGACTGTTGTGAGAAACCAGAGTCTAGCCCTTAATTATGACCATCAAAGTGTTAACTTTAGGACAAAAATGGCTACACGTTTTTATTAAATTATTTTCACTCTCCTGGCAAATCTTTTCAGGTGAGTGTTGCTACTTGCTAGAAATAATGGCTGTCAATTAATTTTAGCTGAGTTGTTTTTCTCCTGGCAAAACCCAAGCACAAGTCTAGGAGTGTGAGAGAAGGTGTGTGAGGATGTACAAGTGTGGAAGATTGTCTTGCAACCCCAGAATAAACATTATACTGTATGTTGTTATTTTTCAATAGCTTAATAGGCTAACTATTGAAGCATTAATTTATGGTAAAGTCTTGGTGTTTCTGTAAGGAAAGTGTACCAGGTATGCAAGACCCAGATATTGTCTTCAATTTGGTCCATCCATTGACTTGGCTCCTGGACACATCAGTGCTCCTGGTGTCAAGTATGTTAAACATTGAAATAGAGTCCCCCTTACGAACAGAAACAGAAAATGGAATCTGTATTAAGATAAACCGTGTACTCTTTTCAGTTTAAAATGAATTTTTTGTTATCCTTTTTGCTGCTTTCATAATCTTTGTGTGGCTGCTCCCAGAAGAGTGAATTAAGAGCTCTAGCCTACATTTTCAAAAATGACTAGTAATTTAGGTGTCTCAGATTTTCAGTGCCCATCCTGTGGCACTTTGAAGAAGCCTCATTTGCAGAGGGTCGGTGCTAAGCCCTCTCTATAATGTGCAACACAATATGTCCTTTACCTTTTTCAAACATTCAGAGAAAGACAGGCAGTCACTGGATTTTCAGGCCATCTCTGCTCTGTCTCTATTACTCCAGCAGCAGAAAGGGAGTGGAAAGCAGCCTTGATTTTCCAGCATTAGGGGAGTCCCCAGACAGTGTAGAGCCAGCATAGGTAGTCCTACCGCACTCTCAGTGCAGGGCCGCCCGGGGGCAGGGAGGGGGGGACAAGTGCCAGGCAGCGGTCCGGGTCTTTAGCAGCATTTTGGCGGTGGGGGGGCCCTTCAATGCTGCCGAAGACATGGAGCGACTGAAGGGCCCCCTGCCGCCAAAATGCCGCCGAAGACCCGGACCGCAGCCCGGTAAGTACAAGCGCCACACCTCCACCACTTTGCCCCAGACCCCCTGAGTCCTCTGGGCGGCGCTGTCTCAGTGTAGACTCCTGGTTAGGGGTGCAATAGGGCATATAAGGATTGAAGCTGGAGTACTCTGCATTGTGGCTATCCCAGCTTGGGGAGGGTCCCTGGGCTGGGGCTGAACCCAACATAGGATTAGCCTCAGAAACAGGGAGCCATAGCCAGCACCTTTGCAACCTTTCCTCTTAGCTGATCCCAATGTTTATAACAGCAAAGAATCCTGTGGCACCTTATAGACTAACAGAAGTTTTGCAGCATGAGCTTTCGTGGGTGAATACCCACTTCTTCGGATGCAAGCAGTGGAAATTTCCAGAGGCAGGTGTGTATATATAAGCAAGCAAGAAGCAAGCTAGAGATAACGAGGTTAGATCAATCAGGGAGGATGGGGCCCTGTTCCAGCAGCTGAGGTGTGAAAACCAAGGGAGGAGAAACTGGTTCTGTAATTGGCAAGCCATTCACAGTCTTTGTTTAGTCCTAAACTGATGGTGTTAAATTTGCAGATGAACTGGAGCTCAGCAGTTTCTCTTTGAAGTCTGGTCCTAAAGTTTTTTTGTTGTAGGATGGCCACCTTAAAATCTGCTATTGTGTGGCCAGGGAAGTTGAAGTGTTCTCCTACAGGTTTTTGTATATTGCCATTCCTAATGTCTGATTTGTGTCCATTTATCCTTTTCCTTAGAGACTGTCCAGTTTGGCCGATGTACATAGCAGAGGGGCATTGCTGGCATATGATGGCATATATTACATTGGTGGACATGCAGGTGAATGAACCGGTGATGGTGTGGCTGATCTGGTTAGGTCCTGTGATGGTGTCGCTGGTGTAGATATGTGGGCAGAGTTGGCATCGAGGTTTGTTGCATGGGTTGGTTCCTGAGCTAGAGTTACTATGGTGCGGTGTGCAGTTGTTGGTGAGAATATGCTTCAGGTTGGCAGGTTGTCTGTGGGCGAGGACTGGCCTGCCACCCAAGGCCTGTGAAAGTGTGGGATCATTGTCCAGGATGGGTTGTAGATCCCTGATGATGCGTTGGAGGGGTTTGAGCTGGGGACTGTATGTGATGGCCAGTGGAGTCCTGTTGGTTTCTTTCTTGGGTTTGTCTTGCAGTAGGAGGCTTCTGGGTACACATCTGGCTCTGTTGATCTGTTTCCTTATTTCCTCGTGTGGGTACTGTAGTCTTGAGAATGCTTGGTGGAGATTTTCTAGGTGTTGGTCTCTGTCTGTGGGGTTAGAGCAGATACGGTTGTACCTCAGTGCTTGGCTGTAGACAATGGATCTTGTGGTGTGCCCGGGATGGAAGCTGGAGGCATGAAGGTAGGCATAGCGGTCGGTAGGTTTTCGGTATAGGATGGTGTTAATGTGACCACCACTTATTTGCACCGTGGTGTCTAGGAAGTGGACCTCCCATGTAGATAGGTCCAGGCTGAGGTTGATGGAGGGGTGGAAGCTGTTGAAATCATGGTGGAATTTTTCCAGAGTCTCCTTCCCATGGGTCCAGATGATGAAGATGTCATCAATGTAGCATAGGTAGAGAAGGGGCGTGAGTGGACGGGAGCTGAGGAAGCGTTGTTCCAGGTCGGCCATAAAAATATTGGCATATTGTTGGGCCATGCGGGTGCCCATAGCGGTGCCACTGATCTGGAGATATATATTGTCATTAAATTTGAAATAGTTGTGTGTGAGGATAAAGGCATAGAGCTCAGCAACCAGTTGTGCTGTGGCATCATCAGGGATACTGTTCCTGACAGCTTGTATTCCATCAGTGTGTGGGATGTTTGTGTAGAGAGCCTCTACATCCATGGTGGCTAGGATGGTGTTTTCTGGAAGGTCACCAATGCATTGTAGTTTCCTCAGGAAATCAGTGGTGTCACGGAGATAGCTGGGAGTGCTGGTAACATAGGGTCTGAGTAGAGAGTCCACATATCCAGACAGTCCTTCAGTGAGAGTTCCAATGCCAGAGATGATGGGGCATCCAGGATTTCCGGGTTTGTGGATCTTGGGTAGTAGATAGAATAACCCTGGTCGGGGCTCTAAGGGTACATTGATTTGTTCCGGTGCTAGTGTAGGGAGTGTCCTGAGTAGATGGTGTGGTTTCTTAGTGTATTCCTCAGTGGGATCTGAGGGAAGTAGCCTGTAAAATTTGGTATTGGAGAGTTGTCTGGCAGCCTCCTTTTGGTAGTCAGACCTGTTCATGATGACAACAGCACCTCCTTTATCAGCCTCTTTGATTATAATCTCAGGATGGTTTCTGAGGCTGTGGATGGCATTGTGTTCTGCACGACTTAGGTTGTGAGGCAAGCGATGTTGTTTTTCCACTATTTCTGCCTGTGCACGTCGGTGGAAGCATTCAATGTATAGGTCCAGACTGTCATTTCGACCCTCAGGAGGAGTCCATGTGGAGTTCTTCTTGTGCTGTTGGTGGGAGGGTAACTGTGTATCAGTGCGCTGTTCAGTGTTGTCCTGGAAGTATTCTTTGAGTCGGAGACGGCGAAAGTAGGCTTCCAGATCGCCGCAGAACTGTATCATGTTGGTGGGGGTGGCAGGGCAGAAAGAGAGTCCCCGAGATAGGACAGACTGTTCTTCTGGGCTGAGTGTGTGGCTGGATAGATTGACGATATTGCTGGGTGGGTTAGGGGTATCACGGTGTGGCCCCATGTGGCAGGTAGGAGTTTAGACAGCTTACAGTCCTTTTTCCTTTTTAGAGAGGTGAAGTGGGTAATGTAGATCTCCTGTCTTATTTTAGTGAAGTCCGTTTGTATGGAAGTTTGGTTATTGATGAGAGTCTCTAGGTTGGAGAGCTCCTTGGGTGGCAGGCCAGTCCTCGCCCACAGACAACCTGCCAACCTGAAGCATATTCTCACCAACAACTGCACACCGCACCATAGTAACTCTAGCTCAGGAACCAACCCATGCAACAAACCTCGATGCCAACTCTGCCCACATATCTACACCAGCGACACCATCACAGGACCTAACCAGATCAGCCACACCATCACCGGTTCATTCACCTGCATGTCCACCAATGTAATATATGCCATCATATGCCAGCAATGCCCCTCTGCTATGTACATCGGCCAAACTGGACAGTCTCTAAGGAAAAGGATAAATGGACACAAATCAGACATTAGGAATGGCAATATACAAAAACCTGTAGGAGAACACTTCAACCTCCCTGGCCACACAATAGCAGATGTTAAGGTGGCCATCCTACAACAAAAAAACTTTAGGACCAGACTTCAAAGAGAAACTGCTGAGCTCCAGTTCATCTGCAAATTTGACACCATCAGCTCAGGACTAAACAAAGACTGTGAATGGCTTGCCAATTACAGAACCAGTTTCTCCTCCCTTGGTTTTCACACCTCAGCTGCTGGAACAGGGCCCCATCCTCCCTGATTGATCTAACCTTGTTATCTCTAGCTTGCTTCTTGCTTGCTTATATATACACACCTGCCCCTGGAAATTTCCACTGCTTGCATCCGAAGAAGTGGGTATTCACCCAAGAAAGCTCATGCTGCAAAACTTCTGTTAGTCTATAAGGTGCCACAGGATTCTTTGCTGCTTCTACAGAACCAGACTAACACGGCTACCCCTCTGATACAATGTTTATAACAACCTTTCTAATACAAATAAAGAATACAAGGTGAGCTAGGTAGAGGTGCCCATGCCTCATGCTACTTTTTCAGGCTTAACAGAATAAAGTTATGACCCATCGTCTAGAAAAAACTTCCAGAAGAGAGCCATTGTACAAATCAAGTTCTCTCAAGTGCCTAGCAAAAATGTCATCAATTACTCTCCCTGCCTTCAAATCTAAGAGACTGACAACAAAAATGTAATGGGACAACAGATTAGGGAAAGGAAGGTGTGGTGAAATGGTGGTAAACAAAACGAGGTAGGGAGGATTTCTACAAGATCAGGGTTTTAAGGGAGGGATTTGAAGAGGAGTGTGAGCTAAATATGAAATATGACAGTTCAGAGAGATTGGATTTCAAAGTGGGGCAGGCAGTCAGCAATTAAACATGGCAATTCCTTTGTGATTATCAGGATGAGCATCAGTGGCAAATATTTTTAAAAGCAGTGCAATTACAGTGCTGCACATAGGCACCTTTGCTAATGTTTCAGCGTTACGTCCTTTTTGTACTACTCGAGTTTTCAGTATTTGCAAATTCTGCAATACTTTTTCTAATTATTTAAACTGAAAACTGAAAACCCCAAGCTCTCTAAAAACAAGACAAAAGAAGGGAACAGACAGAGGAGGCCAGGATGAGCACCGGGGGTCAAGAAAGAACTGTCTGTTTTTCAGCTTGCATATGGTGTGGATTACATAGAGTCCACAGCAGGCTCTTTAAAATAGAAAAATATAGGCAGTAAAGGGTTACATCAGGTCCCAACACTTTCAGAAAATAGGTTAGGTAGATTAGGTGTAAAAAGGCTTTATGTCTTTCATCTTAGAAGAGCCTCGGCAGTCCCCTCATCTTTGGCCTTTTGAGGATTATGTACCAGTGCACCTGCCAGGAAAATGAAAAGTGAATTCTTGGCTGACTAAAACATGCCCTGTTGTGTATTCATGCTACGTTTTGAAATGGATTTAAGCACTGGAAGTTGCCACAAATGGAGCTGTCTTCTAAATTGTCAGTGATGCCAGGAATACCCAGACTCAGTTCTTGATTTCTATGCATAAATTCCACTTCAAGACAACAAGAAATCCATGTGGTGGGGGAACCACTTCACCCCATTGTGGCAAAGCTTTTGGAGCCTGGCTGTGGGCAACCATCCTTCCCCAAATGCTAGCCCTTTTAGTAATGAGGGAGAATGGCAAGGCGACAGCTGTTAGAAACCCTCGGCACCCCACACAAACAGCAGCTTCCTCCTCACTATTTGCAAAACAATGTAAAGTTATGCTTTGGCATGTCACACTATAATATTAATGTGCCGGTGTGAGAACTTAAAGACTATTATGTGCAACAGACAGGGACTAGAAGGGACCAAAGTGCACCGGTGCCCTCACAATGGCAGGGAAATGTTCTTGGTACCTGACCTTGGTTGGGCCTCTAGGTGCTTCTGTGGTAGAAATAGAAAATAACTGAAGAACAATGTTTCAAGGAGCTCTACTAAGATGCTCTCCACACTGCCTCCTACCCCCCATGGGTTCTTTGGAAGTGCCATTATGTAAAGGTAATAGAGTGCTCTCACAATTTCTCAGAACAAAGAAAACATTATTAGACTAAGGATGTATACTGTGCTCTATGATTAGTGATGCTCTGTAGAGAGTTGTACCAGACAGGAAATTATACCCTCGATTGACCCTTAACTGAGTCAAATCTTAAAGCACAGGACTATGCTATGCTATATTTGATCTAGAACATTACACTAAGCCATGACTGCAGGTCCACCAATTTGTCACAAAAAGGAAGATCCTCAGCTGATGTAAATGGTTAGACCCCCATTGATGTCAAAGGAACTATGATAATGTATGCAAGCTTTGGCTCTGCTCTCATATCTGCTTGGTCCAATCTCCACAGCTCAGTGCACCTCCCCACAATTTGTGATTCCAAAGACCCCATAAACAACAGAGAAATGAAGCTACCCTATATCCTTTGCCATGAAGAATATCTGCCCTTTGAGTCTTCACTCCTCAATGTATTCCTTCTAATATCCATTCACATTCCCCTATTCTTCCTCCCACCTATTAGAGACCCAGGGGAAGTTCTGTTACTGCACTAATGTAGTTAATCCAATTCAACCCACTAAAAGAGAACCACTACCAATTCAAAACAGGGCATTCACTGGTACAATTTACCCCGGTAACTTACCATACTAAGCTGCTCTGGTGAAAACTCCATCTTGCAATGGTGGAGCCCCACTGGTGTAGCTACACCCAATGCAAAAACAGTCCAGTCCAGGCTAAGAGATCTTATGTTCTTGAAAGTATTGACCAGTTTTAGTATTAACATACTCATTAGGCACTTGAGACTTAGAACTGGCCTCTCTGCAACTCCTTCTGGCCTCTTACTGATCATCTGGGTTTGTGTTGCTTGTGGTGTATGTGTGTGTGTCCCCTGCCAGGGAGGGACTCAGTCCCCTACCAGGGAGAAATGTCTATAAGGAGATAGTGAGATTTCCTCTGCATTATCCCCCTTCCACCCATTTCCCTGTAGAGGGGTTAATCAGTCCTGCTGTTACTTAATGTGTGTGCCCTCTTTAGACTTAGGATAATGGAGAGACAGCCAAAAGCTAGGCATTTTATACCTTGAAAAGTGGTGTGATGCCTGCCCCTCAGCTTGGGGTGTTCTGGTGGATGTATTCCAGGAGGTTGGAGACATTTTGTTGCAGGAATTATTGTATAAAATGGTCAATTTAAAGACTATGTTTTAAATATTGTTTTTAGTTGCCTCAGGAGTTGCATTACATGTTCATTAACTAGATGGGTGAGGTAACTGTAATAAGATGAGGCCCTGAAACATAAACTCCTGTGTCAGAGGCCTAGTCTGAGGCCTGGAGCCTGAAGTCTGAACCAAAGTACTTCCAGGCATTGCTAAGCAAAAGCTGGGCTGTGAGCCAAAGGCAGGCCTCAGTCACAGAAGTGGTGAGAAGAGGAACATGTGCCAAGATGACATCAGGACACTCCACAGACATAACAAGGAACAGGCAGGTGCATCTTAAAGACAGGACAGCATGATGGATAGATCTGTTTGTCTGGAACAACATGATCAAAGGAGAGACAGCACCCTAATGAGCTAAGGAGCTGTATCTAATACATCAGTAGGGATGAGTAATCTGTCCTGTAACTGTATAAAAGTAGGTCCTGGAGTGCGCATCTTAGTCCAGCCTAGGGGGCAGTGGAGTGTCCCGCCACTGAATGAGCTGTGTCCATTGCCAGGGGGCACATATTCGTAGTATGTCCTGTAGAGTCTATAGGAAACTATTGCTGTGCTTCGTTTGACAATAAACCTGGCTCGGGTTCCTTCGTACCTTACTAGAGTCTGTGGTCTTTGGGGGTTCTCTCGGGGTTTGCTGTGTTAGCTATCTGCACAGAGCCGTGGCAGAACACAGAAGGAACATGCATGCAGCCGACTGTTATCATCAAACGAGGAGAGCACCACACCGATAGCTACTGACAACAGTAACATCTTTTATTTGACTTTCTGTTGGTGAGAGAGGTGAGCTTTTGAGCTTAAACAGAGCTCTTCTTCAGGTCTTGTCTCTTCACTAACAGAAGTTGGTCCAATAAAAGATGTTACCTCATCCACCTTGTCTCTTTAATATTCTGTGACCAACATGGCTACAGCAACTCTGCAAACATGTTCATTAACTGTTCACTTCAGCTTGAAACAAAACTTTTAATTCTTTTATATTTCCTCTGATAAAGAAAATTGAAATGTATGAAAGGGGACCATAGATTAATAGGCAGATGGCTGGTTCTAGTAATGATATTAAGCTATCAGGTCTCCTGCTACCAATCTCTCACAAATAGGTTCTGAGTGGCACATGAATCTAATTTCCCTTCAACTTGGTATGGAATTTCTCAAGAAATCATGCTATTGAGAAAAATCGTTTTTACAATATCTTCAGGCTGGCTTTAACTAGGCCTCCATTTTTGTGGGCCTAACTAGGTGTGGGTGCAAATAGTGCCTGCAATTATTTGTATAGAAAATGTGGAGGCTAATATCTGAGAAACTGGTCCTTAATCTCTTCACATTCAGATTTTGATGATCATTATTTTTGACGTTATATTTTTTTCTCAAATTAGCATTTTAATATAATATAGCTGCTTTTAACTCTCCAGCCATCTGTAACTAATTTCCTTTTCTTTAAAAATTGGTAGCAACTGTTTAAATGCAATTACTATTGCAGACATGTAGACTTTTACCTCAAACTTGATATCCAGTTTAAAAACTTGGAGCTTTGAAATTATACTAAAGTCAAGCTACAATTTAAAATGTGTAGACTTGGGTTGGAAATGGCTTAATTAGGTAATAATTGGAGATATACCAATCTCCGAGAACTGGAAGGGACCTTGAAAGGTCATTGAGTCCAGCCCCCTGCCTTCACCAGCAGGACCAATTTTTGCCCCAGATCTCTAAGTGGCCCCCTCAAGGATTGAACTCATAACCCTGGGTTGAGCAGGCCAATGCTCAAACCACTGAGCTATCCCTCCCCTCCTTTAATTCTTAAAGCAATACTGTCAACTCATGTTAGGACCAAATGTTCAAGTATGTATGAGTATATAAGTGTGTATATTGTCTAGATGCATTTATCATATGTACATTATATTTTAAAGGATTTTTCAAAACCTAATTGAAGACCTACTTTACCATTGTGGTACTCCAGTTTAATTTCAGTGGAATTACACTGATGTAAAATAGAAAAACACAGTGGTGAATAAAGGACAAAATGTGTCTTTTAATTCAATAAAAACAGTTCATATTTTGCATTTGAAATATTTCCCTTACAGTCCTGAGAGCTTAAAAACAATGACAACACTCTGCTAGTGCATCAAAATCAGAAACTGAAACCGGCCCATATGTTCTTACTGTCCAAGCTGAGCAAAATGCAAAAAGTCACTGAACATCTTAAATGGTGACAAGTAAATGAGATGCTTTTTAAGTCTTTCAGTTTAAATAATCTAAAGTGTTATCACAGAGGTAAGGAATTCTTTACAAATGAATTGAAATTTGATAGTGTCCCTTTAAATCAATATTCAAATAAGTTTATGTACTGAAGTTCTACTCCAAGCAATCTGCAGTCTCAAGTGTCAAAGCTTCAATTTCAAAGCTCTATCAAAAACCAGGAAGCTTTATGGCTCAAGCAACTAGTGACACTGCATTAAAGCAGCAGATTTAACTCTACAGACTACTGAGTTGATGGATTAAAATAACCTTTAAATATATACCTCCAAAGCTACCAGTTTAAAATAATCCTTAACATACAACATTTTCTTATGTGCACAGTTATATATATAATTTTGTTTCACATCTTAATTTATACTCAATATATTTAAAAAGTGACAACATTTTAAAAAATGTGTATTTAATTCTTATATACTTAATTAGCTATGAAAAGGAGGGGAGAAATGTTTTTTTCCAAGGGTATGAAACAGGAACAAAGAGATAAAGTTTGATATGAACCTAGGCATTTCATTGTGCACCAAGTGTGTATTGTTAATAAACAACAGGCATTTATTGTATTATTATATAATGGGCGGGATCCTGCAATCATTAACTCCCACTGACTTCAGTGGACTGTGCCCAAGTGAGTAGGTGACTAAAATGTGATCTTGAGCATTATGAAGATGATAATTGTGTGCCTATAATTGGAACTTCAATTAACACCCCTAGTTGTTGGAGTTTGTCTGCCATATGTTTTTAGGTTTCTTAATCTGAGGGGCTTGGTCCCCTGCTGCTTCTAGGTATACAGAGAACAGCAATTGCCAAGAATTCTTCTTGCCATCTGTGCTTAGCAAGATGATTGTGTCCTCTTTTTTTATAAGGTGGACCTCCTCACGTCAATTGTTCATGTCTTTGTCACATCAAGTTTGAATAATGGTAATGGGGCAACATCTTTAAGCATCTGGAAATTGCAGCTAATGCAGAATGTATATGAAGAGGTGTTCTACACAGATAGCATGTTATACTTGATCTAGTTATATTTAATCTAGTTGGTATTACTGAAACCTGGTGGGACAATTTGCATGACTGGAATGTTAAAATCAGTGGTTATAACGTATTGAGGAAGGATTGGGTGGGCAAAAGGCAAGTGGGAGTGGCATTGCCTGTTTCCTAGTCACTAATAACTCTTAATTAAATACGATTGAATGCTTATGGATCAATGTTCTAACTAGGGCCGTCAAGAGATTAAAAACAGTAATTGCAATTAATCGCACTGTTAAACAATAATAGTGTAACATTTATTTAAATATTTTGGATGTTTTCTACATTTTCAAATATATTAATTTCAATTACAGCACACAATACAAAGTGTCCAGTGCTCACTTCATATTTATTTTTGATTACAAGTATTTGCACTGTAAAAAAAACCAAAAGAAATAGTATTTTTCAGTTCACCTAATACAAGTACTGTAGTGCAATCTCTTTATCATGAAAGTTGAACTTACAAATGTAGAATTATGTTCCAAAAAACCTGCATTCAAAAATAGAACAAGGTAAAATTTTAGAGCCTGTAAGTCCACTTAGTCCTACTTCTTGTTCAGCCAATCAAGTTTGTTTACCTTTGCAGGAGATAATGCTGGCCACTTCTTGTTTAAAATGTCACCTGAAAGTGAGAACAGGTGTTCTTTTGGCACGGTTGTAGCCAGCGTTGCAAGATATTTATGTGCCAGACAGGGCCTCCCAGAGGATTCAGGGGGCCTGGGGCAAAGCAATTTTGGGGGCCCCTTCCATAAAAAAAATTGCAATACTATACAATGCTATATTCTCATGGGGGCCCCTGTGGGACCCTGGGCAAATTGCCCCACTTGCTTCCCATCACAGGCCCTGGGAATAATAAACCTCCCGCATCTCGGCACAAACCCAGTTTTGAGAAAACTTCTTTACAAGGTATCACTGGTTCTCAGCATCAGCTAGTGCTAAAAGGCACTAAAGCTCATTAAAAGGGTTGGACAAATATTTTCTGTCAAAACTTTTTTTGGATCGAAAACTAGGGGTTTTAAAAAGCAGAAAAAAATCACGGACAATGTCTGCTTTCCTTCAAAATTTGTTGTGGTTTTTTTAATTGAAAAGCTGAAATTAGTCTGCCAAAACCTGAACAGGGTTTGGGGTTTCAGAAGTGTGTAGCCAAATATTTGCAGCTTGCTGTGTTTGATTGTTTAAAGAAACAATAAAAAAATTCTGCTTAAAAAAAAATCCAAAACTTTTGAACCACTTCACCTTGTGACCAAAGGCCTGAGCCCATCCACTCAGAGATTTTTCCAGGTTTCTGATACTCTGCTGGCTTCCTTGACTCATATCTGTCACCATAACTTTGGGTTCATTTAGGTAAGAACATAAGAACAGCCATACTGGGTCAAACCAAAGGTTCCTCCAGCCCAGTATCCTGTCTACCGACAATGACCAATGTCAAGTGTCCCAGAAGGAGTAAACCTAACAGGTAATGATCAAGTGATCTCTCTCCTGCCATCCATCTCCATCCTCTGACAAACAGAGGCTAGGGACACCATTCCTTACCCATTCTGGCTAATAGCCATTAATGGACTTAACCTCCATGCATTTATTTGTTTCCTAGAGACTGGCTCCATGTGGTCCCTCACAAACTGGAGACGGTTACTGTGGGTTTGTCTTTAGTATAGCTTATGTACATACTCCATGAACTGAGCATTTGAGTTTGTTCCAGAATCTGGGATGAGCCTACGTTGTGAAAACTGAAATGCTCAAAATAGCACATGCATGTGAATGGACACAGGGTGCTAAAATTAAATTAACCTAGAGGTTCTCAGGGACCCCTCAGGGGGTCACGAGGTTATTACTGGGGGTCGCGAGCTGTCAGCCTCCACCTCAAACCCCGCTTTGCCTCCAGCATTTATAATAGTGTTAAATATATTAAAAAGTGTTTTTAATTTATAAGTGGGGGGGGTCACACTCAGAAGTTTGCTATGTGAAAGGGGTCACCAGTATAAAAGTTTGAGAACCACTGAATTAACCCCTCTGAAGCCCCAGGGATTGCAGGGGATGGGGGGGGGGGTCTCACTTGGTAGGGTTGGGAAGGAGGTAGGTGGTGTAAGATATTGCTCTTCTCATATGATCCCTCCCCCAGTGGCTAATTTTAAATGAAGCTACCCTCCCCTGACATGAATCTCCATATGGCACTGAAATTAAATGTAGACTATAATTTGGCATTTGAGAAGTGAAAGGGATGGTGGCCCTAATGGAAAAGCTAACAGCTTGGCTCTTCCGCAAGTCTGAAGCTGCTGAATGAGCTTTAGGGTAGGGAAGGCTGTGCCTCCCAAACAGCCTGGCCCTGCCCCCTATCCGGCCCCCACCCACTTCCTGCCCCCCGACTGCCTGCTCCCCTCAGAATCCCCGACCCATCCTACTCCTTGTTCCCTCACCGTCCCCCAGAGACCCCACCCAACCACTACCCTGGGACCCCACCTCTGCTCCCTGTCACCTGACTGCCCTGACCCCTATCCACCCCCCCACTGAGTCCTGACAGGCCCCTGGAATGCCAACAAGCCAACTCCCCCGTTCCCTGTCCCCTGACCGCCCCCCCAACATCTGCCCTCTCCCTGTCCCCTGACTGTCCCTAGGACTCCCTGCCCCTTATCCAACCCCCGCTGGCCCCAGCTCCTTACCCCTGGCTTCCCCCTCACCCTTAGCCTCAGTGCATCCAGGAGCATCCCTGGACAGCTGCAGTGTGGCTCCGGTGGGGCCTGAGCTCCTCCCCGCTCAGAGCCGCGTGCTAACGGGGCAGGGCTTAGAACTCCAGCGGGGCCTGAGCTCCCTCTGCTCAGCCTGGAGCTCACAGCCCCACCCCCTTACCACTGGGAGAGGGGAGGAGATGGGGTCATGCCGGGGCTGGGGAGGGAGCCTCATCCATTCTCATGGGGGCCCCTTTGGAGCCCAGGGCCTGGGGCAAATTGCCCCACTTACCCCCCACTCTGGGCGGCCCTGGTGCCAGATGTACTAAAAATTCCTATGTCCCTTCATGCTTCACCCACCATTCCTGGGGACATGCGTCCATGCTGATGACGGGTTCATTTTAATTATCTGTGTCAGATGCCACCAGCAGATGGCTGATTATCTTTTCTTGGTGGTTTGGGTTTTGTAGTTTCCACACTCAAGATTGGAGTGGTGCTCTTTTAAGGCTTCTAAAAGCATGCTCCACTCCTCGTCCCTCTCAGATTTTGGAAGGCACTTCAGATGCTTAAACCTTGGGTCAAGTGCCATAGCTATTTTTAGAAAACTCACATTGGTACCTGCTTTGCATTTTGTGAAATCTGCTGTGAAAGTGTTCTTAAAATGGACAACAGGAGTTGGGTCATCATCCGAGACAGCTATAACATGAAATATATGGCAGAATGCACGTAAAACAGAGCAGGGGACATACAATTCCCCTCCAAGGAGTTCAGTCACCAATTTAATCAACACATAATTTTTTTAACGAGCATCATCAGCATGGAAGTATGTCTTCTGGAATGGTAATTGAAGCATGAAGGGTCATATGAATGTTTAGCATATCTAGTACATAAATATCTTGCAATGCTGGCTACAATACCTGTTCTCACTTTCTGGTGACATTGTAAATAAGAAGAGGGCAGCATTATCTCCTGTAAATGTAAACAAACTTGTTTGTCTTAGTGATTGGCTGAACAAGAAGTAGGACTAAGTGGACTTGTAGGCTCTGAAGTTTTACATTGTTTTGTTTTTGAGTGTAGTTATGTAACAAAAAAAATCTACATTTGTTATTGCAATTTCAGGAAAAAGAGATTGCACTACAGTACTTGTATGAGGTGAATTGAAAAATACTATTTTTATCAGTTTTACAGTGCAAATATTTGTAATAAAAATAATATACACTTTGATTTCAGTTACAACACAGAATACAATATATATGAAAGTGTAGAAAAACATCCAAAATATTGAATAAATTTCAATTGGTATGCTATTGTTTAACAGTGCGATTAACTGCGATTAATTGACAGCCCTGGTCCTAACAGATAAAGACAAGATGGCATATTAGTTGGTGTCTGGTACAGACCAGCAAATATACTAGGGAACAGAATGACTGGTTCCTTTCACACCTATTTATAATGTGTACAAAAAAAAGCTGTGGGATCATGGAGGACTTCACTCTCAGTGACAGGAGTGCTGGAGGTCTCATGCTGCCAGTACTAAAACATCTGGAACTTCTATATAGATGACAATTTCCTAACTCAAAAAATATTGCATCCAACATGGCGGACTTTTATAGTAGACCTTGCCATGACAGATAAAGAGGAACTGATTGTAGAACTAAAAATTTATGGTAGTTTAGATACAAGTGATCATGAGTTGATCATATTCATAACGTGCAAAGAAAATAAAGTTCAAACCAGTAATAAATATATTTGGTGCTTTAAAAGGGCCAATTTCACAAAGCTGAAAACAATTGAGCCAAATCAGCTGAGTGGAAAAATTTAATCATAAAAATGTGAATGATGATTGGAAATTGTTTAAGAACACTTTACTAGATGCCCAAAACCCACAATCAAGGAATTAGGCCATATTGATTTAAAAAAATCAACCTGGTTTAGAAGGGAAGTGAAGGCAGCTGTAATATATTATAGCTACCTTCAAGAGCTCCATAACAAATAGAGGAGAGGGGAAGTTGATAGTAATGAATATAAATCAGAAGCTAGGAATTGTAGAAAATTGATAAGGGAAGCAAAGAAACAGTGAAAACTCTACAGAAAGCAGAATTAAGGACAATAAGAAGGAGCATTTAAAGTATATTAGGAATAAAAATAAGTGTGACTATGATATTGGTCCATTACTAGGTGGAAATGGTAGACTTATCAATAATAATATAGAACGGTATGTATGTTCAATAAATATTTCTATTCTGTATTTGGGAAAAAACAGATGGTATAGTCATATCATATCATGATAACACTCTTTCCAGTCTGCTAGTATCATAGGTGGATGTTAAACAGCAGCTACTAAAATCAGACATTTGAAAATCAGCAGGTCCAGATAGCTTGCATCCAAAAGTTTTAAAAGAGCTATATGAGGAGCTCGCTGGGCCACTAATGCTGATTTTCTTAGAACATCAGTGAAGTTCCAGAAGACTAGAAGAAAGCTAATGTTGTGTGAATAGTTAAAAAGGGTAAATGGGATGACCTAGGTAATTATAGGCTTGTCAGTCTGACATCAGTCTCAGGCAGATTGGAGGATAATATAATTAATGCCGATCATCAACATAAGTTTATAGAAAATAGATTCTGTCAAATTAACATGAAATCTTATTTTTAATGAGATTACAAGTTTGGCAATGTACTAGTGTTGATATAATAGACTTAGACTTCTGTAAGACATCTGGCTTGGCACCACTCAACATTTTGATTAAAATACTAGAATGAAATAAAATTAATATAGCACACATTAAATTGATTAAGACCTGTCTAGTTGATAGGTCTCAAAATGTAACTATAAATGGGAAATCATCATTAAGGGATTGTGTTTCTAGTGGGGTCTGTTCTTGGCCCTAGACTATTTAAGATTTTATCAGTAATCTGGAAGAAAATATAAACTCATCACTGACAAAGTTTGCAGGTGATTAGGTGAGTGGTAAATAATGAAGAGGTCAATCACTAATAAAGAGTGATCTGGATGCTTGATAAACTAGACTCAAGCAAACAATGTCATTTAATATGGCTACTTGTAAATATGCCATGTCATGTGATTACATGTCTAGAAACAAAAATGCAGGCCCTACTTACAAGCGGGAGGACTCTATCCTGGGAAGAAGTGACTCTGAAAAAGATCTAGGGGTCATTGTGGCTAATCAGTTGAACATGACCTACCAGTGTAATGCTGTGGCCAAAAAGGCTAATGCAATTCTTGGATTGCATAAACAGGGGAAATTTAAGTTGGAGTAGAGAGGTTATTTTATCTCTGTACTTGGCACTGCTGTGACCACTGCTGGAATGCGGTGTCCAGTTCTGGTGTCGGCAATTCAAGAAGGTTGTTGATAAATTAGAGGGGGTTTAGAGAAGAGCCATGAGGATGCTTTAAGGATTAGAAAACCTGCCATAAAGTGATAAATTCAAGTTGCTCAATCTACCTTGTTAAACAAAGAGAAGGTTAAGGGGTGACTTGATTGCAGTCTATAGGTATGTATCCGGTGAACCAATATTTAATAATGGGCTTTTCAATCTAGAAGAGAAAGATATAACATGATCAAATGACTGGAAATTGAAGCTAGACAAAATCAGAGTGGAAATAAGGAGTACATTTTAAACATTAAGAGTAATTAACCATTGGAACAATTTACCAAGAGTCGTGGTAGATTCTCCATCACTGACAATTTGTAAATCAAGATTTTTTCCCCAAAAGGATATGCTCTGGGAATTATTGTGGGGCAGTTCTATGACCTGTGTTATGCAGTAGGTCAGTCTAGATGATCACAGTGGACACTTCTGGCCTTGGAATCTATGAATATATACTTATGCAGTGATCTGCACTGAATATTTGATTTCTAGGAAAATTTTAAAGTGGGGCCTCCTGAACTCCCTCTGATCTTAGCTGCCTGGCTTCTGTTGGAGCTATGTTGCTCAGGGAAGGAGATATGCTCTGAATGGCTGTCCCACTAGCTACCAGCCTAGGACCCCCTTTCAGAGAGACCCCTAAGGGGATCCCTCCTTCACCTGGGATCCTAAGCTAGAGAGAAGTTGGGTCAGCACTGATTTCAGAAAACCTGTAGGTTGATGGGAGGGATAATGTGGTGAATGGTTGTTCCTTTGGACTGTGACCACTCTCTCTCCCATCCTTGTCCAATGTCTCTACGCCTTAGGAATCCAAGTCCCACAGAGGAGATTTTACAGAGGGGAGGGAGGGGAACAACAGGACAGAGGTAGCACTCTTCTGCCCCATGCTCCCACTTTGATCCACCAATCCCACTCTTCTTCCTGTTCAAGTGCACTGAGTACAATGTGGCCCATAGTTACTTACTTTTTCATAAACAAAGTTTAGGTTTTTTTATCTTAATTTTAAAATGTAGTGGGCACTCTATCATATAATCTTTCTGACCTACCTATTAGCCAAGAGCTGGACAGCATGTGAAATTACACCATAATCACACCTGTGTAGTCACCAATACATTCTGTCTCTTAAGTGTTTAAATAAATATTATTATAATAAAAATCATTCTTTTGGGACATCATATATGTTCTAATTCACATAATTAGTCTTCTGTTTTTGCCTTTGCTATTTATTTATTCATTCAGAGCTGAGCTTTAAGTAGTTAATTTACTAGGGATCAATAATACATTTATATACTATATTTGGTCTTCAGTGCTGTAATTGGATTCCATTTTTTAAAAAAAAGTTGTTATTGCCTAGAGTATGAGAATAGTCAAGCTGTTTGTAGGTGGCACATATTTAGATATGACAACATGGATTTTTCGTTTTCTTGGGCTCATTTATTAAAAAGACAAGAAGGTGTTTCAAATGTATCTAGTGATCTACAGATACAAAGTTTACATATTATATGACTTGACTAGGTCTCTTACTATTATCAGTAGAGCCCTGCAAATCCGTGAATATCCACTTTATATCCATGGATGCAGTTGTATTGTTTAGCATCTTTCTGGATCACGGATTTAATGTGGATATAATTATTCAGATTCAGCTAATACCAGTGAAAGTTCACTTTATCAGTTCGTCAGCTCAAATTGAAATCATCACTGCATCACCCCTCTGCACTTTTGTTCAGGTTTCCTCCAGAAAAGATTCCAAACTCTGTATTTGAAAAGTCACTGGAGAAAAAAAAATCAAAAGAAATTAAGTGTTGGTGCATACAGTTAGAAGGGAAATGAGAAAGGCAAATCACCAATTTGGAATATATTCAGATTTCTTATTGATGAAAATGGAGATACTTAGAGCTCTGCAAATCCATGGATGTGGTTGTATATTTTACCATCTTTGCAGATCGGATACAAGTTAATTATCGTGGATACAGATCCAAATTTTTGTATCCATGCAGAGCTCTAATTACACTGGTCTACAATTTTTGAGAAGTCGTCTGCTTCAGAGATAAAATGTGCTATTTATTATGTATTTTGATGTGCTGAATTCAAATATGACAATTAAAACAACTGATTGGCTACTGTTTTTAAGGTATTTAAGTTTTTACATTTTATGTCTATGTATATTGTGTAGATAGTAGAGTTTTAATCATAAATTGTAAACCTAGGTCTTTTCATGTGTTTATGGTTGCTTTACATGATAATATTTCACCTGTCCTGTTTAAGTAACACTTTAAAAATCAGCAAAAGGGTTATCTAACTAAAATGTATTATGAAACAAAAGGCAAAAAACTATTATGTACATAGTTTAGTCCTATTCAGTGTCTACTCAGTACTTCTTGGCTTGTCTCTTGTATTCATTAAATGGAGCATCTCTTGTCACTTTCCAGCAATAGTCTGCAAGCATTGATGGGCTCTATTTGCCCTGATAGCATTTCTCCATTGTTGCAATGTCCTGGTGAAATCGCTCGCCATGCTCGTCGCTCACTGCTCCGCAGTTCGGTGGAAAAAAATCTAGATGAGAGTGCAAAAAATGTATCTTTAGTGACATGTTGCAACCAAAGCTTTTGTATGCCTTGAGGAGGTTTTCCACCAACAACCTGTGGTTGTCTGCCTTGTTGTTTCCGAGAAAATTTATTGCCACTAACTGGAAGGCTTTCCATGCCATCTTTTCCTTGCCACGCAGTGCATGGTCAAATGCATCATCTCGAAGAAGTTCACGAATCTGAGGACCAACAAAGACACCTTCCTTTTTCTTGGCTTCACTTAACCTTGGAAATTTTCCACGGAGGTACTTGAAAGCTGCTTGTGTTTTGTCAATGGCCTTGACAAAGTTCTTCATCAGACCCAGCTTGATGTGTAAGGGTGGTAACAAAATCTTCCTTGATTCAACAAGTCGTGGATGCTGAACACTTTTCCTCCCAGGCTCCAATGACTGTCGGAGTGGCCAATCTTTCTTGATGTAGTGGGAATCTCTTGCACGGCTATCCCATTCGCAGAGAAAACAGCAGTACTTTGTGTATCCAGTCTGCAGACCAAGCAAGAGAGCAACAACCTTCAAATCACCACAAAGTTGCCACTGATGTAGGTCATAGTTTATGCACCTCAAAAGTTGTTTCATGTTGTCATAGGTTTCCTTCATATGGACTGCATGACCAACTGGAATTGATGGCAAAACATTGCCATTATGCAGTAAAACAGCTTTAAGACTCATCTTCGATGAATCAATGAACAGTCTCCACTCATCTGGATCGTGAACGATGTTGAGGGCTGCCATCACACCATCGATGTTGTTGCAGGCTACAAGATCACCTTCCATGAAGAAGAATGGAACAAGATCCTTTTGACGGTCATGGAACATGGAAACCCTAACATCACCTGCCAGGAGATTCCATTGCTGTAGTCTGGAGCCCAACAGCTCTGCCTTACTCTTGGGTTTTTTCAAATCCCTGACAAGATCATTCAGTCCACCTTGTGTTATGAGGTGTGGTTCAGAGGAGGAGGATGGGAGAAAATGTGGGTCCTGTGACATTGATGGTTCAGGACCAGAAGTTTCATCCTCTTCCTCTTCCTCGTCTGACTCAAATGAGAATGATTCTGGCGCATCAGGAACCGGCAGTCCTTCTCCGTGGGGTAGTGGGCGTATAGCTAATGGAATGTTTGGATAATGCACAGTCCACTTTTTCTTCTTTGACACACCTTTCCCAACTGGAGGCACCATGCAGAAGTAACAATTGCTGGTATGATCTGTTGGCTCTCTTCAAATCATTGGCACTGCAAAAGGCATAGATTTCCTTTTCCTGTTCAACCACTGGCGAAGATTTGTTGCACAAGTGTTGCAGCAAATATGTGGGGCCCACCTCTTGTCCTGATCTCCAATTTTGCAGCCAAAATAAAGGTGATAGGCTTTCTTAACCATAGTGGTTATACTGCGCTTTTGTGATGCAAAAGTCACTTCACCACAAACATAGCAGAAGTTATCTGCACTGTTCACACAAGTACGAGGCATCTTTGCTCACTTTGGCTAAACAGAAATGTGTCCCTTTGCAAAATCAAACACTGACAAATAAGAGAGCACGACACTGTATGATTTCTAGAGCTGATATAGGGCAATTTGTTCAGCAGAGTGATGTAAGCTTTGTTATGATTGCATCATCCATGACTTCTAGGAATAACATGATGCAATTCATATCATGTATGACGCAATACCAGCTTCAGATTGCATCATTCATTGTTTTGCCTAAAAAGCAAGTACTGTCCAAACCCAGTCATAGATTTATTCATAGATCCAGTCAAAGATGTATTTTAGTAATTTCTGGTTTAAATTGAGATCCCTTCCCTATATAACTCACTTATCCTCCGCTATTCCCAAGTCAAGGGTCATATATACTGACCCAATAGCATATCTTGAAAACTAGAGCCAATCAACAATTTTAAGCATTATTTTCGTTCTCAGTGATCTAGAATTAGTAAAGTTTGACTACATTTATTTCAGAAGCATTTTGGCTGTAGAGCAGTGCAGGTATGCTTTGTCTTCCTGTGGAGGAGTCATCAGTAGTTGTCCATTGGTAGTGTTATTCTGTAATATTAGTAGCTTTTTTCTTAGTGGAATTCAAGGAGGACACTTCTGTGTTTCTGAGCTATTTTACTGGACAGCTCCTTAGTGAACTCTAGTCATGTGTAACAGTCACAATAGCAGCAGAGATGTTATGTCCTGCTATCTTACTTTTTGCCTAATATTAAAATCGGCAAAACCTGTGGGATTAGGATTCCTCATAAAGGCAATGAATAGCTGTCTGTTTTGTTATTGTCCCTTTATTATGAACAAGTCTCTCACTCAAATCACTAAACTTTGGACTAGAGTCACATTCAAGTTTTTTCTCTTCCGCTGTGTCCCTGATCACTCGCGGTCAGATCACAAACCTTGAAAGAGAAGGGGGAAAAAAAACCCAACCCAATTCCCTCAGTGTCTGACACTTAGCATTTAATCTTAACTGTGCTGATTAGGAGTTTTTCTCTTGATCCCTCTCTGGGATTTTTTTTTTAAAAGCACCTACATGCAAAAATGCTGCTTTGGATTATTTTCTCTCTCTCTCTCTCTCTCTCTCTCTCTCTTAGTCTCTCTAGTGCTTTTAAAACCAAAAATAAAAGACAATTTGAATTTACAAGTGCTGATTTGGGATTTTTGCCTCTTTAGTTTTTTCAGTCCTAGATGATTCCCCACCATTCCTATACCATTCAGAACTAGAGCTACCTGGAATATTTTTGTTCACATGAAACCTGCTCTAATTTATGCTGGTGGCTAAAATGGCCACAAAGCCACATACCTCTTATGGTTCCACCATTTCAATGACCAGCACCCATTTTGTCCTAAAGTTACCTATATAACACACACAACTGGCATCTCCTCACTTTTACTGTGAAAAAGTATTTGCATCAGAAATAAAAACGTTGAAACCAAGATTATCAAAAGATTTACTCTAAAGGAATGAATTCCACAGCAAATAAGTTTCCTGCACGATTCCGTTCCTGTGTTCCCCACAGTTATCACACATTGTGGTCCACATGTGGGCCTTGGTAGTTTGAGTTTTATGTTTCTAGTATGCCTATCCAAATCTGATAGGCATACTAAAATCTAACATGAATTTGTATATAATTTGCTAACACAATTCTAGTACCAATTTTACAGGTAGGGAGACTACAGGAACCAGCTAAATATGTTTGCAATACCTCTTAAGGCAATAGACTACAAAAGGAAATTGCAGAGAATTTAGGAACTGACTGTGTAGTGAAACTCTGTGTAATGGGAAATGAGCATTAAGCCAACCCTTTACTTTAAATCAAAGCTGTTCAGTCCTAAAAACATCAGCTTTCTTCAACCACTAAAACTGCTGTTCTATGTGGAACTTCAGTACAACATTTTCTATACAAAAATAAAACTATAAGAAAAAGGCCCCAATTCAGCAAAGCACTTAAGCACATACAATGATTAAAAGTAAAAAGCATGTGCTTAAATGCTCTGCTGAATCATTAGGGCCTTAGAAATAAATAAGCTTCCATGAACTATCACTGTCCACTTCTCAACACAGTTCTTCTTCAGACTTAACTGGACTTGGGTTCAAACTAGAATATGAGTAGCAACCATGGGTACATGCCCATTCACAACCAGTTAGTGCTGGTAAGCACTAGCTGGTTCCTATTCCATGAGCTCCTGAACAGCCAGTCAAATTTTGGCTGCCTCCTGTGCGGGTATATGGGGGTGGGCTGGGAAGGGGCTCTGCACCCTCTTCCCTTTTTAATGAACTGATGCAGGACTGGCTATAATTTGGCCCAGTTGATTTAGTGAGGTGCCAGATTTCTCTCTTAAATGAGGAGGTTTTGTCTTCATACAAGTGAGGAAGAACTTCTCTTGTATATGAACATATAGCTATACACATACCCACATCAGCTACATGCATATAATGATGTGAGTGAATCTTTTGTTTCTGTTTCTCTGACATCTATAATCAGCCTCTCTTCCTGTGAAATGGTGAATGTTTTGTGCTATCTGTATAACTCTTTGCTTTCTTCTCTGATATTTGTGCACCTTCTTACTCTCTTTCCCTCTGTTATATATTGCAGAGGAGACATTGTCTTCCTTGACCAATTTGAAAGCAGTTATTTACACTCCTAGTTCCATTAGTACTTACATCAGTTAAAGTGCCTAGAAGATCAAGATGAACTGTAAACCCAAACCCATACTCTCTTGTTTGAAAAACTACCATGTGTAAATTTTCCTTTTTTTCTAAGGGTAATTTTAGGAAGAGGATCAAATAAATAAGAGGACTGAGCCAGAAGGGTGAGAGCAGCGGCTGCATTGTGCTGTGCTCTTTAGGCAGATCTGTTCAACTATAGAAGAACCCGTCTCAGAAACCTATTTGCCTCTCCTGTGATGAACAAGTCTGTGAGTTATACTATTTTTCAGAGAGGTGTGAGTGCAGACAGAATAAACGGGATTCAAATACTCTGAAAAGGATTGTGCATGTACATGGAAATGCAATTACTTTGTGTGAATGTGACAAGAGGCAACTGAATGTAAAGTATGCTGTACAAAGCCAATATAACTAGTTTCCAGTGGGTTGTGCATCTTTTTATAAATCTCCCACAATCTGGAAGAAACCCAGGTGTTTTTGAGGTCTGAGATCCATATACCTCGCCAAAATATAATACTTTTTCTTGAGGAAAAGAAAGACAAGGTTGAAAATATCTAATTAAATCCCCTAGGCCTGCTATCTCTTCCTACCTGCAACACTTCCATCCTCTGCCTGAAAGAATCAAAGTCCCAACGAGTTGTTAAGGCATGAATCCTGATTAGAAACATACAACAAGGAAAGAAGACAATACCAAGTAGCCAACTGTGACCAGTTGCACAGCCCAAAAGTGAATTCCAACTATCAAATACTCCAAGCAATCTTCTCAACCAAGAGTTCGTAAGCAATCCATAGGCTGAAATTTCTCCAGAGAATATTGTTGAACACATTTGAATAATGAACAAATACATTAAAATTATGATTGGCTCACAAGCAATTTAGATATTTGTGAGGATCGCTGGAGATTTTCAAAAGTGCTCAGCATTGGCCTAACTCGGCTCCCCATTGAAGTAAATGGCAAAACTCTCATTGACTTCAATAAGAGCAGTATCAGACCAACAAACCTTGGCTTGGTTTGTGCCACAGTTCTGGTTTATCAAAGCACACCTCTCTATACTATATATTTCAAGAAAGTGCCTCTGCTCTACAAGTGAGATAAATGTGCAAACTATGCTGTTTATGTTTGTGAAGTTTTTAAGATGAATTTTTTTTAAAAAATGAGGTCCTTTCTGCTTGGAATAGACTCAGAGGGCTTGTGTATATGAACACTTAGTTTGTGGCAAGCTGGAGTGTAAATCTACCCCACACTAGCCAGTTGTGTGCTACATGTCCATGTAGACCCTGCTGTTATGCATGAACAGATCCCTAATGTTCTTTGCTCTACCCCACATGAGGGCGTGGTTAATGCATGGCAGGCTAGTGCAAGATAGATTTATACCCCAGTTTGCCATTAACTAAATGTTTGTATAGACAGATCCAAATATTCCATTGCATTTTCAGAAGAGGAGGGTTTTCATCCAATATCTCCCCACCTCATTTGTCGCACAGTGAGTTGCACTCCAGTTTGTAGATACCCTGAGCCACAGAGGTAGCTGCATGTCAGGGGTGAAGTAACTATACATTTGTGAAGTTTTTTGGAATGTTCTCTGCTGAAAGGAGCTTTATAAATGTAAAGTAATAATCTCTCTCTCTATGTGTATTTACCCATGTTCACATGCACTTTTAAATAATTCTAGACATCGACACTTTTGTGTTCCTATTTAATGAGAAATATTGTGCTACTTTCATTCAGCACCTGGTCTTAACTGTGAGTATTGATAACATCACGCTGGCGGTCATAAATGACTCCAGATAGATATATTCTAGTGGGTTATGAAAATGTGAAATGTCCTCAGAATATTTGGTTCCTGCACACATCACTGGGCTGTCCTTTTAAGTTAGTAATATCCTGTGACTGAAGACCTGGCAAGCATTAGGCTTGCTGCTCCATGTATTGGGAACAGACATCGAATTGTTCCCTTGAATTTCCCTCACAACTGAACTCTGGATTAGGAATATGTATTAGATGTTAAATAGTTACTTGGACCAATCCTACTGAAATGTAACTTCCCATTGTAAGAATGCATTCCCCACTGGCATGAAGAAAAATTGCATTGCGTGTGTGACATGCGGTAGATCAGCAACTAGAAAGATTTACTGTGCTATCACCTGATATATATGTATTGCAGTTGTACCAGGTGGGTCACAGGTATTGGAACAGAACAGTCCCATTAAGAGGTAAATTTCACCCTCAGTACATATGCATATATCCAACTACTATTAGTGTGACTTACGTGCACACAAGAAGAGGACAGTACATCTATTACTTTCCTGAAGGGGGAAGTAAGTAGCATTGACAGGGAGCTGGAGTGAGCTTCACTATATTATTAATGCTGTGGTGCTTCCAGGACTGATAGTAAATTCCAATATTCTAGTTTATTTCTAACAGGAATGAATATAATTATGAACTCTCTTTCTGGCACTGTCTGTTGTAAAGATAGTTCCCTGCCTGTGTGGTGCATATGCTTTTGCATTTTGAATATTCTTTACACAGCTTTTTTGCAAAATAAAATATTTAACAAAATCAATTCATTTTAGTTCAGATATGCCAGTCAGAAAGGATGCAGATATAATCAACATTTCCCCGCTCCGTCCCTGAACAGTGGTAATATGCTGTAGAGTCATCTTCAGCTAGGGCATAGCTCATTGGTGTCTGACCATTTAAGAATTTAAGAATCTATCTTGTCTGATTCAGTACTTTTCTGAGCACTGAAACGGAACCATACCACCACAGTATTATTACTCTCTTCTCTGAATTACCCAGTGTTCAAGCATTATGCAATATATTGTTATGATACTGGAGTTTCAGTTGAGGAAATCAAATGTATATAGCAATTTAATGGGAAACAGAGGTGTTTAAAAATGCTGAAATAGGTCTATTCAGACATGGCTTAGAGTAGAATGAAATGGTAGCAGTTTTCAAAATGGGATTCTCATTCTATTAAAATGCAAATAAACAATGTTTTTTTCTTCAGACACCCCTGTCTATGTATAAAATAATAACAGTAGGAAAAACCTGTGTATTGTCATCTCTGACATTTTTGTATATACTTAATTTGTTCATGAATTAGAACATCCTACCATTGCTGTTACATGTGTGAGGTGAGTCAGATATTGCTTATAAAATATACTTTTAAAGAATTAAGAAATCTGGCAGACATTCAGTGGAATATACAAGAAAAGAAATGGGTGAGGAGAGTATCATTTCATTAATGCGTGGGTGTGCATGTATTTACATATGTATATAGAGAGACTTAAGTGATATAGCAGTAGAACAGGTTGAAATGTTTTGAAATACATTTTTTTGAGAAAATTTCATATTTAAACAAAAAACGGATTTTTTTCACATAAATTTCCCCATTTCCCCCCCATCTCTATAGATCACATTCACGTTTTGAGCATATATTTGTAGTTATGTATACATGTGCTGATCCTAATTAAATTTTTATAAAGGGCGCAATTTACCCATGGTGCAGAGTGGCCATTCACAAAAACCTCTGCACCCCTGTGTTTATATACAAGCTGATACAAAGGGTACCTTTCAGATCCTGAGGTCCCTTTAACCCTGATAGTCTATGATTATATGAATTCAATGGATCAAACACCCCTAACACTCTGCATACTGGGTATGGGAGATACTATTGCACCCAGGGTAGCTGCTATGAAAGGGATGTCTTCTAGAGCAGCTGCTGGCATAGGAGTTGAGGGACAGATTTGGTTTCACTTCTCCTGTTTAGTGTCACACACAGAGACCTTTTGTATGGAAAGGCAGATGGATTGGCAGCCTCAAAGTCTGAAATTCAGTATTTAGCCATAGAAGCGGTATAGCATTGGTAATGGCAGTATAAGCTTTTCCAACACTGCCCTGTCAATATGCTTCAACCCTCATCTGAGTGAAGCTCAACTCTTCTGTCAAGATTGCCAACAGGGCTAACAATTAGTGTCAATGGTCATAGTGTATAGGAACTGGGTAGTACCCCTTTAAATAATCTGTGAGCCCTCAATTGGGCTTCCTTGTCTTCTGCTGTTGTAGCCACTATAGGTACATCTACACTGCAGTTGGGAATGTGCTTCCCAGCTCAGGAAGCCAGATGGATTAACTCTGCTCTTGCTAGCATTCTAATAAAAGCCGTGTAGCTGGGGGTGGTAAGAAAGAGGGTCAGGCTTGCCATCTAAGTACAAATCCACTCAGACCCCCTGTGTACATAACTGGGTGGCTAGCTTAAGCCACCACTCATGCCACCACTGACTATACTGGTATTTAGTGTGCTAGCTCAAGCAGACCTAGTGCGTGTCTGTTTTCCCAAGCTGGGAAGCATTCTCCCAGTTTAAGTATATGCCATAGATATACCTTATAACCCTGCAGGGTACATATGTAGCTAGGCCTGTATATTTGTATATAGTTAGTAAACACTATTATTTAGAACCCAACAGTGTCTGTTTGGTTTCTGATCATTATTAATGTGCAGAAAGCAATAACATAACAATGGAGACTGTATTTTTTACGGATGCTTGCTCACTAGGTAACTAGAAACTGAACTGATACTTCAAACTCCTTTCATTGAGATCAAGAAACCCATCATTTATTTTCAATAAATCAGGGCCTTTCATCAGTGTAATCATAATGAAAATAACTTCTATGAAACTCCAAGAAGCAAAGAGCAAATTACATTTACATGTGTGTATACATGGGCAGCTGGTGACCCAGCTGTTGGGGGAGGCTAGGCCCTGGCTCCTCCCTTTCTGCCAGAGGCCCCTCCTCTTCCCCTGTGGCCCCTCACCCCCACAGGATCCCAGAGCACGCAGCCTCAGCCCTGGTGTGCTGGGCAGCCTGGTGGTATGGCTGCAGTGTCCCCAGTCCTGGAGCACCAGGTGGTCAGGTGGTGTGGTCCAAATGCTGGACAGGCAGCGAGGCCGTAGCGGCAGCCAGGGCAGGGCAGGGCATAGCATCAGGAACTGCAGGTGGGGGCCTCCTGGGGACGGAGCATGGGTGGGGCCACACCAGGCTGTTTGGGGAGGCACAGCCTCCCCTGGCCTATGATACCTCAAGATAGGGCTTATATGGTGCATGGGCTTTTTTGCCGTCCTTCTGCACAGAGGGGAATTTCACCCCTCTGCACAGAATGGAGTTGTGCTCCATGGGGCTCAATACTGCAAATGGCATTTGGGGAGGTTGCCCAGGAGAAAGGGGTATAGTGACTCAGTGACACTAGCCAAACATCCAGGTGGATGAGGCTGTGCAGCGGCTCACAGAGGCTAATGAGTCAAGTTCATTGGCTGTAGTAACAAGCACAGAGTGACTCTGCTAGGGCTCCACAGCCTGGAGACCAGCCTCGGGCCCAGCTGAGAATCACTGCACTGAGTCTGCTTACTCTGGCTTTCCACAGGGAAGGTGGATTTAGCTGTCAGTTACTATCTGTGGCCTTAACTGTTTTGATCTTTCTTACCTTGCCATAGAATGGACATATTAATACACATTGACATATCCTCAACTTCACCCTTATCACGTGGGCACCATTTTAGACCATACTCTGTACTCTGCCCTGCAGCAGGGAGGAATTGGTTTGTTCAAACTGAAGAAGAGCAACTTTAAGCATAGTTTTGATGCTAGTCTGTGGACAAATGTGCTAGTCTGAGTCAATTTAAAGGCCAAATTCAATACCGAAGGTATGAATGAACTATTGATTTAAAGATTCTGGGAAATTACATTGGCAAGATAAACCTAAATGCATCTCCTGACCTTTTGATGTTTGAGACATGGAAGATCCAGATAAGATTTTTATTTTCTTTACATGAAAGCAAGTTTAGACTAATAGTATTGACACCAAGCCTGAAATCTTAATAAAACATTTAAAGTCTGCGGGTGAAATCTTGGCTCCAGTGAAATCAAAGGGACTTTGCCATTGAATTCAAATGGACTAGGATTTCTCTCTGTGTTCCAAGCTAGGTAATAAAAATTTGGCAGCCATGTTCTGACTGGAATTCTGACTGGGTGTCCATCTCTCTAGCTCCATCAATAGCTTCAAAATATAATTTTGGATTTTTCAGTGTGGGCATAATTGTCTATACTTCATACCTATGCTCCATTTAAAATGTGGGCAGGATTCTCTTCTGAGATCTGAACAGCGGTGCTTGAATCCAATATTTTGTTCTCCATTGGGAAATCTGTGCAACGTTGAGACCCACCAGATAGATCTGAGAAACAAATTTTACCATGCACATTTTTAGCTCTATAAAACCTGGGTATTGGGTATAAATCTCTCCCAGTATTATTATAACTAAGCCTTAAAATGACATTTACAAACTAAGTATTAATTGGAGTGCTTAGGAAGATGTATATATCTTCAGTCTCCAGAAGATAGATTAATTTAGTAAGATACAACCTTGGTTCAAGATGATTCCTCACTTATATTCAGTTTTCAGAGACTTCAACCCTCCCCCACATATCCCTTTGTTGAATGATCCATCTTTCTAATCTTGCAAGAGTTCTGTTCCCTTGTCTGCATAGTGATGGACAGGGGCGGCTCTAGGAATTCCGCCACCCCAAGCAGGGCGGCGCGCCGCGGGGCGTGCTCTGGAGGTCGCCGGTTCCGTGGCTCCGGGGGACCTCTTGCAGATGTGCCTGCGGAGGGTCCGCTGGTCCCGTGGCTCTTGTGGACCTCCCGCAGGCATGCCTGCGGATGCTCCACCGGAGCTGCGGGACCAGCGGACCCTCCGCAGGCATTTCTGCGGGAGATCCACCAGAGCTGCGGGACCAGCGGACCCTCCGCAGTCATGCCTGCGGAAGGTCTGCCGGAGCTGCCTGCCGCCCTCCCGGCAAAATGCCGCCCCAAGCGCGCGCTTGGCGCGCTGGGGTCTGGAGCCGGCCCTGGTGATGGAGGCCAAAGATGGCTTCTATCTTTTCTTCTATCTTGAAGAAATGGATGACCTCATGCTATTCTTCTCATCCCCATGTATTTAACTGGGACTTCTATTGTTTTTGGTCACAACTTTCTTAATTTACATAGGAGACAGGTAAATAGCTGCTTTCTCTTCTGTCTGGGAGGGAACCTATTTCTCCATATTTTGCCACAGACTTTAAAACATAATATAATTAAATATCCATATTTCGTCATTTAGCGTTAATACAAGCATTTCACAATGATATTAATCACTAGTTTGTCATTAGATTTCAGAAACAATTTCACTTGATATACCTTTATAATACACTAATATTGTATACAATCAGTTGATTCAATTGGTTATCCCTTGAGGTTCAGGTTCCCTTGTCTTTGTATACCAGTAAATGTTTGAAAAGGCAAAGTTTATTCAAACTGTGAGGAAGATGACATGGAGTCTGGTTGTGAAGAAAGCTCCATGCTCTTTCTTCTCTCATTTGTTAGTTTAAATGTAAATTGTTCTGTTTCCTGACATCTCTTCCTACTGCTGTCTTGATGGTCCTTTTTACTGCTTACATGCAAATATGGGTCTTCACTGTCTTTGCCTGAAGATGGGGCTGGCCAGAGAATCAAATACACATTTCTTTGTCTAAGGCAGATGTGTTTACCATTGCATAAGAACGGCCATATTGGATCAGACCAAAGGTTCATCTAGCTTAGATATCTGTCTAGCTCAGTCTTCTGACACTGGCCAATTCCAGGTGCCCCAGAAGGAATGAACAAAACAGGTAATCATCAACTGATCCATCCCCTGTCGTCCATTCTCATCTTCTGGCAAACAGAGGCTAGGGACACCATCCCTGCCCATCCTGGCTAAAAGTCATTGATAACCCTATCCTCCATTAATTTATCTAGTTCTTTTTTGAACCCAGTTATAGTCTTTGGTCTTCACAACATCCTCTGCCAAGGAGTTCCACAGGTTGACTGTGCATTGTGTGAAAAAATACTTCCTTTTGTTTAAACATACTTTAGTCATAATTCTAGTATATATCCATAACTCTTAATATCCACTGTGTACATACATCACACAAGAATGTTAATGATTAGTTAGTTTTCAAATGTTACATTACAAGGCATATTTTGTACAAAGGTTATTATAGTAGTGTGTAGGATGTGAATATCAGGCTATTTAGAGTCACATTGTCCTCATCCATAACAATTTTACATTCCACATCAAACTTTTTGTCTAAATCATGGGAACAGGATGGCTCCCTAATATCCCAACCTCTTCATGGGCCACAAAACTGATGATATTTTTATATCCTCTGGACAGATGACCTAAACTCCCTCATAAATTTGCACCACAACCACCACCTACCCATTAAATTCTAGAAGACTTCCATACTAGCAGCTTCATCAGTGGAATCTTACAAACAACTACGTACAAGAAACCAATGGATAAAATCACATCTACCTTCACAGATCCTATAACTATGCCAAACACACAGGGAAATTTGTCATCTACAGCCAGGCACTCAGATACCACAGAATATATTCTCAGGAGAAAGCTGGACACTCCACTAGAGAAGCAGATTGTATCATGGAACAGGCCATGAAACTACCCCAAGAGAACCTGTTTCAATAGTAAAACAATGAGGAATCCTTGTGGCACTTTAGAGACTAACAAATGTATTTGGGCATAAGCTTTCGTGGGCTAAAATCCACTTCATCTGATGCATGGAGTGAAAAATACAATAGGCAGGTATATATATTACAACACATGAAAAGCACATATTTTCATGGGCTGTAATATATATACCTGCCTATTGTATTTTTCACTTCATGCATCTGATGAAGTGGATTTTAGCCCACAAAAGTTTATGCCCAAATACATTTGTTAGTCTCTAAGGTGCCACAAGGATTCCTCGTTGTTTTTGCTAATACAGACTAACATGGCTACCCCTCTGAAACCTGCTTCAATACTGATTCAGAAATAAAACTGCCTCTGATCACACACCACTAGTTGTCACCTACTACCCCACACAGGGTATCATTAAACAATTACAACCCATACTCAGGACCACATCCTGAAAAAAAACTTTCCTGAAACCCTCTTCTGGCCCCCATCCCAATTTCACCAAGCTCATCATCAGAAGCAAGCTCCCCATAGACTAGGACACATCAACTTAGGGAATGTCTATACTACCCGCTGGAGCGGTGGGTAGTGTTCGATGTATTGGGGATCGATTTATTGCATCTCGTCTGGACACGATAAATCGATCCGCTAATCGACGCCTGTACTCCACCTCGGCAGGAGGAGTAAGCGGAGTCGACAGGGGAGCCGCGGCAGTCGACTCGCCGCCGTGAGATCAGACAGGTAAGTCGAACTAAGATACTTTGACTTCAGCTATGTGAATAGTGTAGCTTAAGTTGCATATCTTAGTTCGAATCCCCTCCCCACCACTAGTGTAGTCCAGGCCTAAGTGGCACCAGACCCTGCCAGAACAACAGATACAAAACCTGCAAATGTACCTCCACTGCTACAATGATGAACACCCCCCACCTAACACCTTTCATGATGCATGATACTACAGGTGCCTATCACAACCTGTGGTGTAACACATCTAGTGCACTAAATGCCCCAACAATTATGTTGGTGAAAGGAGACAATCAATATGCTCTCCAATGAACTCACACAGAAAAATGATAAAAGACAAAAACACTGTTATCACCTGTAGGTGAACACTTTTCACAAAGCAATCACTCTATATCTAACCTATCAGTCCTTGTCCTCAAGGGAAACTTGCCCAACACCTTCAAAAGACAAGCTTGGAATCTTAAATTCATATCTCTGCTAGACACTAAAAATCATCGACTGAACAGAGACCCTGGATTTATGGCTCATTACAACAATCTATAACCTACTGACCCCCATCCATGCTTTTTTCTCTCTCTTCTTTCCCCCCATTATTGGAGAGGTGTTAACTGGCCACTTCAACTTGAATGGTCCCTTGAAATATGAGTTAACTACTTACGTATAACAATCTCCTTCTACCTTGCATTTAGCTGTGCCACTCTAAGGGCAGGTCTACACTGCAAAATTAAGTCAACGTACGTTACGTTGATGTTCAGCCACTGCAGTAATTAAATTGGTTTCTGCATGTCCATATTAGCACCTTCTGTTGGTAGTGCGTGTGCTTACCATGAGCTCTTGAACCAATTTAACTGTGGGGCACTAACAGCCAGAGCCCTACTGCCCATGACTGATAGCCTGAGCCCCACTGGACTGACAGTTGGAGCCCCGCCACCTGTGGCTGACAGCCAGAGTCCCGCAGGGATGACAGCTGGAGCTCCGCTGCCTGGGGTGACAGCAAAGTTCCCTGGCCTATAGAAGAGCTCTGTGAAAGCTTGTCTCTCTCACAACCCTCTCAGCTCGAGGGATCCCAGAACTTGAGCCTGAACATCTACACTACAATTTGATAGCCCCACAGCCTGAACCCCGCAAGCCCAAGTAAGCTGACACGGATTAGATGTGTATGTTTTATTGCAGTGTAGATGTACCCCTACAAAAAGAAGTTTAGGCCCTGATTCAGGAAAGCACTGAAGAATGTGTGTAACTATAAGCCGGGGTGAAAGTAAGTTAGGTCACTTACCGGTATGGGCTGGGGAGGGGGCTCTGGCCCCTGGAAAGGGCAGGGCTTCAGGCAGAAGGGGAAGGGCTGGGGGTCAGCATCCCCCAACCAGCCTTTCAGGCTGCCCGGGGCTCCTGTGTTGATTTAAAGGTCCCAAGGCTCCGGATGCTGTGGCAGCGGCATCTGGAGCCCCGGGCCCTTTTAAATTGCCGGCCCCAGGGCAAGTGCTCCCTTTGCCCCGCCCCTCCCACCCGTCGGAGGCTGCGGGGGTGGGAGGTCAATGAGGCAGGGACATTAAAGGGCTGCAGGGCCCTTTGCTGTGGCAGCGCTTTAATGTTGCTGCACCCCCCGCTGACCAGGGGCGTGGGAATGGGCAGTGACGTTAAAAGTGCTGCCGAGGCAAAGAACCATCCATAAAGTGCTGCCATGGCAGTTCTTTAATGTCCCTGCCCCTTTTGCCTCCCCTGTCAGGGTCCCTGCCAGTACTGACCCTACCGTCAGGGCCGCCAACAGGGGGAAGGGGCAGCAACGTTAAAGCACTGTTGCAGCAGCACTTTAAGGAAGATCCTTTGCCTCGGCAGCACTTTAACGTCGCTGCCCATCTCCCCCACTCCTCCAGCCGACCTGCCAGTATAGACCCTACCAGCAGGGATCCTGACAGGGGAGGCAAAAGGGCAGGGACATTAAAGCACTGCTGGGTATGGGTCGGTGCGGGTTCTTACCGGTACGGAGTAGCGGCCTGTACCGGCTCACTTTCACCCCGACTATAAGTATATGCTTTAGACCCAATAGGACTTATGCACATGCTTACAGTTAAGCACATGCTTCAATGCTGTCCAAAATATGGATGTTTTCCTAAATCAGAGCCTTAATTGTTATGAGCATGCCCACACGCTCTATTTCTTCTTTTTTTCCTGCTTCCTCTCATTCACTCCCATAATCCATTCCAACTCTTCTCTGAATTTACTTTCACTCACCAGAAACACAATTCTAAGAGTTAAATGAATCCAGTTAGGGAAGTGAAGGATACCATGTGTCCAATTAAAACTAACTTGTCAGTTAGAATATCAGCCATCAAATACTCATAATATACTGACTGCAATCAATCTACAGGCCAAGAATTATTTGGTGAAATTATTTTGAGTAATTAATAAACCTAAGGAAATCCTGATTTTCTGGCGGATTTTTTTTTTTTGCAAAGAGAAAATATGGTGAAATTTGTTGGATAAATTATTCAGTGTATTTTATGAATTCAAATCCATTCTCCACAGGCTTTGAAATAAGTATGAGTACAACTTTTCCTTTTCTGAGTTAATAGAAGTAAAATTTCCAAAGATTTGGTGCTTCTATCTTCTCTGTCACTATAAACTTCTTTAAAAAAAAACAAATCGTCACAGCTTCTTCATGTTGCTTTTCAGCTGGGCACAGTTCTGCCTCTTTTTTTTCAGATACCTCTTCAACAGAGCACACAAAGAACATCTTTCACTTGAGGATCTCAAAACATTTCTCAAACATCCATTTATCTTCACTATATCCTTGTGAGGTAGGTAAGTGCAGCAGCTAGTGTGAAGAAGGAACCTATGTTACATGTATCACCAACCGCTAATTACGATTTAAATGGTGCTGAGATTCTTCTGTGAGGAGCCATAATTATATGGCTGCATCTTTTACACATTAGAAAAGATAATACTAGTGTCCATGACAATCATGGTGCCTGTGCCACAGCTTAAGTGTTGGTATCACAATGCTTAGCCACAGCAACCCTGACTTCCCACAGAAACATGCCATCATTCATGTCTGCAGTCCTCCCACATGTGCTTCCTGGGGATATCCCCTCTGGTCTCCTGGCTAAGACTTTGGAACTTCTGAAGAATTCCCAACAAAGAATTAATTCCCAGCCTTCACATTGAACTCAGTGCACTCTATGGGGGAAGTCTTGGCTCCATTGACTTCAATGACAAAACTTCCATTGAGTTTCTGGAGGCCAGGAGTTCAGGGTTCTCATTCTCTGCCACTGATCTTACATAATCATTTATGCTTTTGGAAAAGTGGATGTAAAGCACTACATTTCTAACAGTAGCCTTTTAAGGTTGTGTAAACAACTACACAAGGAACAATACTGTATGAATTGTCATCTGTAACAATATAGTGTAGCCTTGATCGACAGAGCTCTTATCTTATTATTTCCCTACTGTGTCACAGCACTTTGATTTAAGGAATTCCTCTGTAACCTGAGACACAGGACTGCCCTCCATATTAGCTGTGCTGGGATGGTCAGGTCTAGCAAGTGCTCTTTGGTACCAGTGCTTGGGATTACTGATGCACCTTAAGATAAGGAACAGGAGGGAGTTTGAACTCCACGTAGCAGTGGTGCAAATTACAGGAGACTGCGGGGGGAGGTGGGTAAATGCCCCCTCCAAGGTTTTTGCACTTACTCAAAGTTCCATAGGCTGTGGAGCCAGGGTGTGTATATTGGGGGGGCGGGGAACGGTAGAGATGACCTGACCGTTTTAAAACATTGTTCCCTTACTAAATCAGAACAGCTGCTTCCAGAGTGGTCCAGAGCATTACCCTGGTGGCATTATCACAGTGCCACTGAAATGTGACCTGGCCGCCCTTTGGTACACATGGACCGGCATTAGGGCAAAATTTCAGTGAGTGGTGTTGTGACCTGGTATATAGGGTTGTAACATCATGCAAATTTGGCCCACCTGCCCCTCCGTCCATATGGAGGAGTGGAGGGACTAAATGGTATTGCGACCAGGCAAACGGGGAATCTGTTCCTGTACAGTGGACCACAGGGGAGAACTCGACACCTGGTGGCACCAGCTCATGCTCTATGTGGGTAAGAGAGAAGGGGAGACTCCCCAGACAAGGAAAGGGAGGGTTGGGCAGAAAAACAGGGACTAGATGGGGTCCCTGTTGGGGATGGGGACTCCAAAAAATACCTGAATTGGTGCCTCTGGGTTCAACCTCTTAAATGAAAATAAATGAGAGGTTGTTTACTATGTATTTCATTGGTAACTTGCACTTTTTGATTTGATTAAAAACCACAGGATATTAAATGGGGTAGGGGCAGGAAGGGGAAAGCTATCTGCTATCACAGCTTGCCTTTGTGTAAATATATCAGACAAACACAAGGAGTTCACCACTCAAGCACCATGATGTTTATGTTTTGTTCTACTTCATGATTAATAGCTCATGCAGATTTACAGAGACACATTGAACACTTGTATAATGACAAATACAATGTTAATGATAATTTCCTAATTCCAGCTGGCTATAGGCTGCTAGCTTCCCTACAAATTCAAAACTAGGACCCTAATGCTACAAAGGAGTGGCCATGCAGCAAGTAAATATTACCCCGCCAGAACATTACATAGTTTAATAAAGAAAACAAACATGGGTTATAATGGTGGTATGCAACACACAGGACAAGCATCTTCACCAGAAGCACCTTCCTTGATAACTGCCTGTTCCCTATAAGCCTTCCTTACTACAGATTATCTGCTTTATACAAATTTTGTAACACAGACATGTTGGGGGCTGGCCCTTTAAATTTGGCAAAGAAGAGCAGCTGCAGCTCTAGAGTAGCCATTTTACAACTGACTGTTGCTTGCTAGATATTCTCTTTCAGTCAGTAAGAAATACTCATTATAATATTTCCCCCTTGGTTTCCCAGTATTATTCCTGAGGGCATGGCCCTTTCTCTCAGTATGGAAAGTCTACAGTTAAATAGGGTTTTTATCTACAATCTACAAAACTGAGGAGCAGCACAACTATGGTATGTGTGAAAAATCTATTGAGTGTAAGTCCTATAAATTTAGTGTTTGCTTGTGATTATTATTATTATTGCTGAAAAAGATGGGGGAAGGAAATGATAGAGATAAGTCAGAGTTTCATACACATATGAGCTCCCAGCAATAAACAAAACTTGAAAAAAAAAGTGTGCAGAGGGTATTGGATCAACATTTTTCCAGCATTCAGTCACATTGTTTCAATTAATATTCTCTGCTTCTTCCCCAGTGCTTTTATATGAAATGCTGTAAGTGAAACTAATGTGGATAATGGCCTGTTTGTTTTGATGTGTTCCTTGTTGGTATGTCCTGCAGAGGTGAATTATTTCGCTGTATGTCTTGTTACCCTCCTTGTCTTATATTTGTATTAACTGTGCTAATATTCTTTTGCTATTGTTTTCTTTCTACTGGTGTATTATTTTACTTTATAAGAAAGAAATGAAAAGTACCTAACTGTGGTTCTAGGTGATTTAAAATATATTGTTGTATGGTAATTTACAACTCCATCCATTTACCAGACCACTGTGACCAAAAATGGCTAGGGAAGAAAAGACCACATCACTCACTGCTTTCATTATTTTCTCCTCTTATAAATGATATAAATTAGAATAATATCACACAAGTGATTTCACCTGAGCAGAAGTTGCTCTAATTGAGAAGTTAATGGGAATACCCATGTAAGTAAGGGTTTTTAGGATCAAACTTGTCTTTGGATAAGCAGGCTTTGGAATTCACACCTAAAAACTGAGTTTGTCACCTCCCTAATATGCAAGTGCAAAGACAGTTTGCATGACAAATCCGGCTGTTTGTATATGCAAAACCTTAGAAGTGAAAACTTGTAGAAGCACAATTTTGAATGTGAAGTTTTAGAGATTGCATTTGACTATATGACAGATAGATTTAACAGAAGAGAAAAAGTGTGCATACAAAAGTCACTGTTTAAACTCCACTACCATAAGTTCCCTCTATTTGCTCACATATCCATCCCTGTTTTATTTCCCTGAAAAACAGAAACAGCTGGAAACACCTGGGTGAAATTATCTGTACATTATCAGTTTCCTGATGTTTATTTCTGTCACTGGGGCTGCCATATCACTTGGTCTTTCTGAGTGACACTTCCCTTTTGTCACTGTCAGCATTGGTACTGGTGCCAGAAACTCTAATGCAGTGCAGCGAGGGAGTGGCATTGCAGTTCAGATAAGAAACTTTTAAATCCTGAGCTGTCAAGTACGTCTTGTTTTTCCCCTCTACAGTTTCACTCCCTATGAAATATAATGTTTAGTTCCTTGGCATGTACCAAGAATCACTGACACCAGTTCAGTTCTCTGTAAAAACACAAGAAATAAATCAGTGCAATTCATTCTTATTATAAACACAAAATAAGTGTTTCCTAACTTTTTGCTTCCTGAATTTAACACTTTCTACTTCGTAGTCTTCCACTTCTCTCACTCCTAACATTTCTGTTTTTGTTATTCATTCTTGTATCCATCTTTTTCTAGGCTTCCCTTCATCTTTTTGACATTCTATTTCTCTCTTGTACATTAACTTACATTAGTCTGTTCTTTGCTTGTATAGTGCATTCTGAATTTGCCCAACTTTCCCCTGTTAATACTGCTCTCCAGTGAGCAAAAATTAATTAATACTCAGTGTAAATTGAGAAAAAAACAAACAAACAAATGAGGTCACTTTTATGAGCAGGGAAATAGCTTTCCTTGTGTGGGTGCTCCCAACCTGTTCTTAGATGCTAACAACTCAGTCTTTTGGAAGCACTGTAAGTTAAACAAAATGGGTATAAGTGGTGATATACCAAAAATGAATTGAAATGCAAATTTATTTTAGCGTGTGATAAAAATTTAATAAACAGACATAAACATGAAAAAGACTGTTATATTTTTATGCTATTACAGTAGGAATGGTATTTAACATACACCAAGAGGCAGATTTTGCTATCGATTTATCAGTTATGGCCTTTCTGTTTAACTTTACTTTTCCTTTTTCTGTTTTTCATTATTTTACCTCTCACATTATCTGATTTCTATTTTTTGTTTAATTTGCTCTCTATTGCTTTCTCTGGCTTTTTTGTTCATTCATTTCTCCATTGCTTCTCTGTTCTTTCTGTTTGTCTGGTGTCTGATCTATGCAAAGCTCCTGTTGCCTTCAATGGCAGTTTTGTGTGAGTAAGAGGAGCAGGATTTGCCATGGTAGTTGTTCAATTTCTTATTTCAGGAACATAACAGCATGCTTATTTTAACATAACAAGCTAGGAGGAAATGAAAGTAAGGAGATCCTGATTTTAATCAGAATTGTGCCCTTGCCCCTAGTTTATGATACAGACACATTTGTGATGAGAACAAGGTGACTTCTTCCATTTCTGAGAGGATTAATGTTTCAGAAGGACGTATAGCTCCCAAGTAGCCATAGATATTAAATTTCCATAACTCCACCTTGATGCTTATGTGCTGGAGATCTGAGAGTATAGAATACATTTTCTATGTATATTCAGAGGCCTATGACAGCCAGTCTGGCTGGTACATAAATCTGAGCCCAGTGAAGGGCCCACATCCATGTTTCTAGGTGCCCTTCATTCCAGGAAGGGACCCGCATTTTTGGTTACTGCAAACAACTCTCCTCACTTGTGTATGCCCTTAATCTAGTCAGCAGTGACTCCCAATGACATTTTAGGTGGAGCACAATAAATGGTATATATGCTCATTGATGGCATGATCCTGTGAAGTGCTGTGCACCCTCAGCTACAGCTAAAGTCAATGCAAGTTGAAATCATCCACTGACTTGCAGGATGGTACCCTATGCAGGGCACTTATTCATAATTGTCAATGCATCTTGCATGACATACTAGCAGCCCTTTATCTAGTGTTTCCAGCACTTGTGACTTTATTGTGAGAATCATGCTATTCAGTGGTTTTCTCTGGAAGTCAAGTGGTTTTATGACTCAGCATTCCTTTTAAAAAAAGCAGATTTCTAGCAAGCATGGCTGTGGAGAAAAACTTGATTAATGTGACCTGGGAGAACCTTGAAAGCTCAGAAACCAGAAGCTAAATAAAAAGAACCTATAATTGATTATTTTTATAAAATCTCATAGAGTTTTAAGACAATCTCCTGATTTGGATTTCTGAATGGTTGGGGTTGGCAATGCTGCCTATCGCACCTCCTGTCTGGATTCTCATGCAGCTAATGGAGCTGCAGGGAAACTTTCCCCACAGAGTTGCCTCTCAGCCATCAGGGGCTGCTATGATGGGAACTGTAGGAAAGCACAGTCTACCTCTGCTCTTACAGTACTGACAGGTGCAAACTGGAGAGAGCTGGAGGTCGTAGGAGACCAGGGGTCAGCAATGTGTCCATACACGGACACAAGTCTCCGTGGTAAAAATTTTGAGTTCCGTGGTCATTTTTAAAAAAACATTGAATGACTGAATGACATCCTCCCCCCACCCCGCCCCAAGGCCTGTCACTAACTACGGTACTTTTGTCAAGTGTCTGTCACGCAACATGGTGGTGCCGATCCCTGTAGGAGACAGTCAGCAGCCCCTGAACCCTACTTCCCTGATGAGGAGAGAGAGATTGGCCTGAGATAGTACTGGGAAATGAAAAGGACAGGCAGGGGTAGCGAGTTATATGGGCCTGTTGTGCCCAGGCTCCAGCAATATTCAGGGCCCGGCAGCCCAGCTCCACCAATGTTTGGGGCCAGGTCTCTCCTAGGGGCCCTAGGAGCACGTGCAGTGACAGTGGTGTGAGGTGAGTGTGCTGCTGGGGGGGATCCCTCCCACACAGCTCACTGCTGCCGGTGGGGCGATTGCTGAAAAGAGTCCTCCTCTCTGGCCCCAGACCCAGGGCAGCCTGCCTGCACCCCCAAACCCCTCATCCCCAGCCCACACCCCTCCGCACCTCAACCCTCTGCCCTAGTCCTGAGCCCCTCCCACACCCCAAACCCTTCATCCCCAGCCAGAGCCCTCATCCCCCCTGCACCTTAACCCCCTACCCCAGCCCTGAGCCCTCTCCTGCATCGGTAACCCCCCAGCCCCACCCCACAGCCCTCACCCCAACCCTCTGCCTGAGCCCCTCCCACACCCCAAATCCCTCATCACCAGCCACACCCCAGAGACCTCACATTTTTACATTATTTAAAAATATATATATCAGCTTACGAGGCAGGTGCCCAGAACAGGACTTGGACCTGTTCTGGGCACCACCAAAAATTATACAAACCTGCCACCCTTGGGGACAGGAACTGAAGGAGGAGAAAAGCACAATGGGCAGAACATAGAAGGCTGCTACAGGCTCTCCTCAAGGCTTCTACATATAAGTCCCTGCCTCAGGGCCCTCTAGTAACTTTCCCACATTAGTCCCTACTACTTACCCCCTCAAGCTTCTTGGTGTTCCATGGCTTCCTTACTCCCTCCACCTTCTTTTAACAGTGCAGACTAAAAGGCTTCTTCCTCCCCTCCCCTCACCCCACCCCACCCCACCAGCTGGTTCCCATTGTATGAGGGACACTGAAGCACTGGCAAGAAATGCCACATTCAGAGCTGCACCAGCCAGAGCAGTTATGCTTCTGAAAGTGTCTCTTAGCCTTTGCTGAGGCTGCCATGTCAGTGCTGATGCAGGTTTGGAACCCCCTGGTGAGATATGGATGAAACAATTTGGAGACCTGGTGTCTAGGACCAATTCAGCCCTGGTATAAGAGGTCACATCACAATAGGGCTGTTTGGGAAATGATGGTTATACATGCCAGAAATTTAATCTAAAGCACTATTTGTTTTCATTGTTTTGTCTTAATTTGGTGGCATTTGTTGGAAAACTGGAATAAAAACCTAGCAAAAACAAAATATTTCTTTTTAAAATCAGCAAAATGTCCTAGTAAAAAGTTGAACCATGAGATGAAAAGAAAAACAACTAAAACCCTGTAACCTATAAAGATAAACAAGCAGCGAAGAACCAGAGCAAACAAATTAGTTTAGCTTGTCTTATAATAGCAATAATATTAATAGAATCGAGTGTACTTGCAATTAACAGCTTTTGTAATTCATCAAAAGCCTCAGCTTTGCACTGGCATTTAACGAAATCAAAGAGCCATTTACTGCTATGTATGCTCTAATACCATGAGCATTATCCCTTACATAATTCTCTTATTAAATCTAAATGGGTATCTGGGAAACTGAATTTAAAGCATTAATGAAAAAGATATTACATTTTTGCTACACAAGTACTTAATTTAATGGGTCTGTAGATTATACTCAGTGGGTTATCTACACTACTTAATAGAGATGTTCCATGGGTATATTAATAAATAGCTAGGTGCTGTGTTGTTCTGTCTCAGACACTGGTGGCAAGATCCCCCATCCCATCCTGCAGAGACGACTGATGGGGTGAGTCATGGGGGAAATTCAATGACATTCCTCATTGTGAAGTTTTTCTAGGATCAATCTTGTTGAGAGTGTTGAGCTTGCATCCACACTTGGAAACTTGAGAGGTAAGGCCTTGAAACATGTGACACTTTTGAGCCCCACACAGGTCTTGGGATCTATACTTCATGGCTGCCCCTCGGGCACCGACTCCTCCACTTCATCAGCAATGTGCTTCCAAAAAGATGCTGGTGCCAGGGACTCGTTCACCCTTTGATGTCCCTGGAAAACCTCTCTATAATGATGGAAGGATCCATGGTAAAGAATAAGATAGGTTCTATGCAAAAGTGGAATGGCACTACTATCCCAAAAGGCACTGGAAATAATGGAGTGAGGATGGATCCATCACTCCATTCCTGCTCTTACAAACAATGCTGGCTGAGAGCAGGGTAGAGTGTGGGAGAGCTGCCACTGTAGCATGTGCTCTCTCATTGCCCCAAGAGCTCAGTCAGCAAATGGGTTTACTCTTTTGGCTCTTGTTACATCATGGACCCTTCAAATACAGGACTGTGCCTTTAAGACACAATTTAGCCCCATTGTAATTAATTCTTTCTCTCTCGCGCACCTTTGTATATGTCTTTCTGTTTGTAATCTATGTCCTTGGTCCTTTTTACCACTGAGGCAGTAAGGAGTGTCATTATTGCTCTTGTTGGAGGAGAGGACAAGTTCTGGTGCTCAGTTCCTGTAATTTTAGTCTGTTTACACACCATGTAAATACCTTATAAATAAAACTCTTGTAATACATAGTATTTATTAATACCAACAGAAAATAGTGAAAACATTCTGGCTCATTAGAGTTCATATTAATTGCTTAATATAATAATCCAAGTTTACATGAAAAAAACTCCTACTCTATTCTATAGCATTTTGGGTCTAAGACTGTGAGCCGCCTCATTCAAGAATTCTACAGTTTGTGTTAGTGCCATTTATTTTGTTTGAAGGTCAGATTACTCAGTGGTTCTACTTAGTCACTTAAACTGACAGACTCGTAATACTTTTTTCTGAAACTAGCTTAAAAACTGTGGGCAACTAATAATGCATTGCAGTCAAATTCCGTTCTGTAAATGGTGGGACATAAAGCTTTTCTCCCCTTTTGATTATAGTTACATCTAAAAAATGAAATTGAATGAGCATTGTAACTAAGAATGATTTTTTGGATGGGTTTATTGTTATAGACACATTTTTCAAAGGACCTTAATGAACCAACGTCTGCACACATAAAAAATATCATCAGTGAAATGTCACCCAGGAATAATGTGTGAACTAAAAGGATTATGATTGAACTATACCTGTGCTGTTCAGATTGCTGAATTTAAGGTTGTGTCACCATTTCTATTATAAATTTCCATTTTCAGACATTTTAAACTGAGGTGTAAAGAATTCTCTGGCTATAATGTAACATACAGTGTTTAAGCCAAGAGTAGTTTCTCTTTGTGATTTAAGAATTTTCTAAACTGGTTTTACAGGGAACATGCAATGACAGCTTTCTCTTCTATCATTACCGCTAAGCCTCTGCTCTATACTTAATTATTGTTTATGTTGACTAGATCTGAGCTTGAGTCTCCAAGTTCATAACCAGATCTGAATTTCAATATGAAATTTCCCAACGTTCAGGGATGTTTGGATTCCAAGTTTTGGTACAGTTCATAATAAAAGTGCAAACCAGATGCAAAAGGCTCAATCCTGCAAAAACTTGCTTTTGAGCACAGTGCTTACTGCAGTCTTTGCCCAGTAGTAAGTATTTTCAGGATTGGGCCCAAAGTTTGTATCTGTATCCACATGTGAACTTTCCCAGGGGAATCAGGATCATGGATTTCGATTAACATTAATCTCTAATCTAATCTATTGCAAACCCAAATTGTTTCCCTACTCTAGTCTATCAGCTATGCTGTTATCAAGATCATCTCTTCTCCTGCCACTCTGACCATATCTTTCTCCTTTTTAAAATCACTTCATTGCCTTCCAATTTCTTTCCACAGCAAGTTCAATGTTGTGCTCTCTCTCCATCTTCTCTTTTTGTTGCCTAACCTTGTCTATCTCATACCTAATTTTAAGGCTTACCATAGCTATCACTGTAGACTCTAAGTGCTGCCTGGGTAAGTAAAATCTGAATAATGAGGTCCCTAGTGTACTTCATTAAGTCCCTTACCTGGTTATAGGAGGTTATACTTGGATTATATAAATATTGTGTTTGTGTCTATATAAATACTACATACACACCATTTCAGTTATGTTGCAAAACCTCTTTCAAAGAGGAGGAAGTTGCAACATGGTCTAAAAGGGATACTATTCTGGATTAGGTAAATCTCTTCATCATTCCATAGCTGAAATTCCTTGATAGAGAATTATTTATCACTGACATTCATTAATTACTTGCTACATTTTTGTAAACTGCATTGTCTTAGAATCAGGCAGCTGTCGTAGTGGAAGATGGATGAAAATGTGGTCCTTGGGATAGTAAGAGTCTGACCTGATAAAGGCTTTAACATCAGGGCTATGTGAAACCCATAATTTCCTTGTGGGAAAAGAGATCAGGTGCTAACACATCTCTTCATGGTCTATGTAGAAGTTGAGATTGAAAAGAAAGATAAAAATTGGGGGATTTTGATAGTAGGCAGGGCAGGTGGTCCATTAGTTGTTCAAGGATATCAGCATGATCTTCATTTGGAGGTCTGCACGCCCCAGGACTCCCTGATTATTCTTGTTTTCCTCAAAGGAACTGTGATCATGTGTAGTTGTAAGACTAGTTTTATGGTGTATTCTTGGTGGATATCTTCTCATACTATGCATAACTGGGTTTTGAGAGAGTGATCAATATCTGAGGCCTGAGTTTCTTGAAGGGGATGGGTTTCCAGTTCTCCAAATTCCAGGCATCTGGCTTTCGTCCAGAGAGTCTGCCTAGTGTTCATGGAAAGGGCAGAGTTGTTGTAGGAGAGTTCTGAATAATTGTGGTGTGGGGGCAGAGGCATGTGTATGTGTTTGCACACATGCAGTAAGAATCAATCATTTCTTTCCATTTTTCCATGTGGAGACGGGAAGGCAGAAGGCAACCTTGTACCTTTCTATCCATGGTTCTGGGGTATGGACTATAGTCACTATGGTGATGGCATTTACCACTCTGTGAATGCTCAACTGCCCTGGTTTGGTTGTGGGTTAGAATCTCTTCGGGAGGATATATTCCTTTGATCTCCTTTGTTCACCCTACTTTCATGCTTTCTTTTCATTCCATCTCTCATGCTTTTAAAGTTTGGAGAGTTAGGTACTGTATGTAACTGAAAGGGCATGCCATTCTGTTTTCTGTATACTGCACCTTAAAGAACAGCTGCCATTCTGAGATTCAATTCAGGGCAAAATGTTACAAAGTGAGTCACTTTGCCTTCTCTCATGAAGGCCTCCTACTTTGATTTTCTTTATTTACTGTTTTCCTTAATCTCAAAAATCATCTAATCTGTAAATACGTTTTGATATTCGTGTATGGGAAAGTGTAACAAAGCTCTTTCCTCAGATCCTGAAAAACTCGCTGTACTGTGAAGCTTTCTAGCTGTGAGATCACACCCTGCTGTGTGTTGCTCTGTATTGTACTCAACTGTTTTACCCATTTGTGTTTTTAGACTGTGAACTCTTTAGGGCATAAAATCATATCCGCTCATAGTACAGCTCTATGTACACTTTTGATGCTATCGATGTATAACTAAATGATAGTGGGATGATAGTTCCCTTAGCACACTTTTGATGCTACCGATGTATGAATAAATGATGATAGGATGATTGTTTCCTCAGCAAACAATTGAAGCTCATATTTGTAATGAGTTGGTTGAAGTGCAAAGATGAAAATAATATATTTTGTTTAAAATATGAAGATATTCTCTCAAGGATTCTTGGCTATGAAATTACTTTACAAATGCAACATCTTCTATGACATGAGACAGTGTGAAGTCTCCAGGGAGTAGATGCTGCCTGAGTCAATGGTATGGACACTAAGAAGCATTTAAAGAATTGACCAGAATGATTCCTTTCTGTTCCATTATTTTACATTGAGTCAATAACTACATACCGGTAGTTACATGGTAGCACATCTGGAGTAATGATTATGGTTATTTAGGTCAATAATTAGTGTTTTAAAAAGTCATTAAATAACTATTTATGTGATAGATGGTAATGGATCCTTTGGAGCAGTAACATGTTATTTCTTATATATAAGTATTACAATAATGGGAAAAACACTACTTAAATATTATCACAATATTTAAGAGCACCGTTTTGTGTGGCTTGATAGAAAATTAAGTATGTTTAAGGTGGGGATCTGAAATCACCACCCAGATTTCTCACTTAATCCCATTATTGTCATCCTGGATGGCTGGTTGCTTGCATGGAGCTCATGTATTTGAATTTTTTAAAGTTCATTCTTTGGTTGTGCTGAACTATATGCTATTAGTTCACTGAAGTAGTATTTGCTGGGGATTTTTTTAGGGCTGTCAATTAATTGTGGTTAACTCACGCGATTAACTTAAAATTAATCACGATTAAAAAAATGAATCATGATTAATCACAGTTTTAATTTCACTGTTAAATAATAAAATACCAATTGAAATTTATTAAATATTTTGGATGTCTTTCTACATTTTCAGATATTGTATTCTGTGTTGTAATTGAAATTGAAGTGTATATTTTATTACAAATATTTGCACTGTAAAATGATAAACAGTATTTTTCAATTCACCTTATACAAGTACTGTAGTGCAATCTCTGTCATGAAAGTGCAACTTACAAATGGAGATTTTTTTTGGTGTTACATAACTGCACTTAAAAGCAAAACAATGAAAAACTTCAGAGCCTACAAGTCCACTCAGTCCTACTTCTAATTCAGCCAATCACTATGACAAATAGGTTTGGAGGAGATAATGCTGCCCTCTTATTTACAATGTCACCAGAAAGTGAGAACAGGTATTTGCATGACACTTTTGTAGCTGGCATTGCAAAGTATTTACGTACCAGATATGGTAAACATGTGTATGCCCGTTCATGCTTCGGCCACCATTCTGGAGGCCATGCTTCCATGCTGATGATACTCACTAAAAAAAAAAAAATGTGTTAATTACATTTGTGACTGAACTCCCTGGGGGAGAATTGTATGTCCCCTGCTCTGTTTTACCCACATTCTGCCATGTATTTCATGTTATAGCAGTCTCAGATGATGACTGGCACATGTTGTTCATTTTAAGAACACTTTCACTGCAGATTTCACAAAATGCAAAGAAGGTACCAATGTGCGATTTCTAAAGATGGATACATCACTTGACCCAAGGTTTAAGACTCTGACGTGCCTTTCAAAATTTGAGAGCAATGAGGTGTGGAACATGCTCTCAGAAGTCTTAAAAGAGCAACACTCCAGTGTGGAAACTACAGAACCTGAACCACCAAAAAAGAAAATCAGTCCTCTGCTGGTGGTGTCTGACTCAGATAATTAAAATGAACATGTGTTGGTCTGCACTGCTTTGGATTGTGATCGAGCAGAACCTGTTGTCAGGATGGACATATGTCCCCTGGAATGGTGGTTGAAGCATGAAGGGACATATGAATCTTTAGTGCATCTGGCATGTAAATACCTTGCGATGCTGGCTGTAACAGTGCCATGAGAATGTCTCTTCTCACTTTCAGGTGACGTAAACAAGAAGCAGGCAGCATTAAGTCCTGCAAATATAAACAAACTTGTTTGTCTGAGTAATTGGCTGAACAAGAAGTAGGACTGAGTGGACATGCAGGATCTAAAATTTTACATTTTTATTTCTGAATGCATTTTTTTGTATATAATTCTACATTTGTAAGTTCAACTTTCATGATAAAGAGATTGTACTACAGAACTTGTATTAGGTGAATTGAAAAATACTATTTCTTGTCTTTTTTACAGTGCAAATACTTGTAATAGAAAATAAACAAAGTGAGCACTGTACTCTTTATATTCTGTGTTGTAACTGAAATCAATATATTTCAAAATGTAGAAAACATCCAAAAATATTTAAATAAATGGTATTCTATTAATGTTTAACAGTGCGATTAATCACAATTCATTTTTTTAAATCTCTTGACAGCCCTAGTTTTTTCAAATAATAGTAACTTATTACGTTCCTGACTGAAACTAAGAGATGCAAGAGAACTCAAAGTTAAGGCTAACACTGCATCTCATCTTGTGTTAAGACTTGAAGTAATCACAGATCAATGTGTGGAGTTTGCATTTGTGGGTCTAAACTGCTGTTGCAAAGCTGTGCATGCAATTATTTTCAGTGACAATTTCATGCCCACAAAAATGAAGCCTAGTTTATGATAGGGATAAATATTTTATCCTTAAAAAAAACCAAGTGATTCTAACTAACCAAATGTGTCAACTATGATGCCAATGATATCAGTAGTTCATTTATTTAGATACATTACCAGTAGATAAGTAATAATAAAGGTGTTGAGATGAGATAATTGATAATTAGTATAATTGCTGGATTTTATTTTTTGTAACAAGATTGTTGCTTTTCAGCCCAGAGTTTTGCAGAAAGTTATTAATGGCCTGTGTTGTTGCTAGGTATAGTATATAATATAGTAAAGACTTAAGAAGGTTGCAGTCTCTATTATATATTCCTTTTTTCATCAGGACTTTGTGACTTAGCAATATTTTTATGAGTAGAAACTTTGTATACAAGGTTTCACTGATTAAACACTTTTCTTAAATTTTCAGAACACTGATTTTTTTTTAAACAATAAAGTTATGCCCAGTGGATGATATTGCCTACATTAAACCTCTAGTTATGTAGGCAGAAATTATACATTCTGAGAACATTCTCAAATGTTGTAGTTAGAGATTGAGGTATCTGAAACTTTTGACTCAGATATTACAAGAGCTGCTGGTTTGTCTGCAGAATATCTAAACTTCATGGGACCAAACAGGAATAATTCTGCCTGTGAACTCACTGGAGGATCTTATACCCTTAATAGAATCTGAAACAGAAGAATTGGGGAAAACTACAATGTAACTTGCATTAGAGCTGTTGTATCAACAGTTTATAAGGTGTACAGGCATAGAAGTCTAGGCCACTCCAAGGTGTTAAAACTTGGCCATAAAGGTTCTATAATAGTCAGATTGTGGGCATTTCAAAGCCTCTGATCCTTGTAAATGGCCAGAGTAGTAGACACAGATTACAGATAAGTAAGATAAGTCTGCAGGTTTTATATGGGATGATTTGTACCTGCAGACTTTGAGCTCCATAGGAATGACTGCAGACATTAAACAGTGATAAGTCTACAGACTGTGGTCCTGAATCTTCACGCAGTCTATCGTAACTTCACTGAAGTCAATGGAGGTACACCAGTGTAAATTAGGAAAGACAGACACTGCATCTGCATACCTTGTTCTATAGCCAATGCCAGTATTGCCTTCTAATTACCTCCCAATTTACAAAAAGCTAGAATGCTTTTTTTTAATGGAATTTTTTGTCAGATAGTGCTTACAAATCCTGCCCATTGTGTCTGCAAAACAGATAAGTTCCTTGAACAAGACTATTTACAGATGACGAATATGCTGCAGAGTTTGTGATCTTCTTGAACCAAAGATGTTCAGTGTATGGATGTTAAATACATACACCAGGTGTCTACAAAGCTTTTAAATATCCTGATCAGGACTATTTGGTTTACAGAGCAGATAATACGGCTATGCCTGGGAGGTTTGTAATCTTCTTTAATCAAAGCTGTTCATCTCAAAGAATCACAAGGATACCCTGAATGGGTCTGCAAAAAATTTTGTTACTTGAGCCATGTACCATGGACTTTGACTTATACATCTTAAAATCACTGTTCTCTACAAAACGCTAAAATCCAATGAATGGAGAATTTTCCATAAAGCATTAATAAAAATGTTCCACTATACTAGCGCTCATTGAAAAATAAAGTATGTAACAAATTAAGCTTTTAGATTATGCCAGTTTTAAGATGTATTTAGACAAAAGAAGTTAGATTTTTCAGAAAGTGACAAATCACTAATTGTCCAGCTATACCAAACCAAGGACAGGAGACACTTGATATGGTTTTAATCAAGCTGAAACTTTATTATTAGATGTCTGGGACTAACCAGGAGATAAAAGTGTACAGTGCAGGTAACTCCATGTCCATTCAATAACTACTTTGGGTCTTCCAAAAGCCTCCTTCTCTTTCCATCCAGTTCCCCCAGTCAACCCATTGCTGGGACCTTACTCTTCCCCCACCCTTGAATGAGGGTTAAGGTGGGATATAAAAAAATGGGGGTTGTCTGCCTGCCATATCACCAAACCTGGCACCTTCTGTATTCTGCTCCTTAAACCAACACCTCCTTTTAAGTCCTGTACCAAACCATTTATCCAGTTTCTGTATCCCTTCCCTATGGAATACCTGGACTGGACATCCACCCCACACTTATGTAGTGAGTTGCCACATCATAGCCTAACACCTTTTCCTACTCACCATAATAAGCCCTCCCACTCCAAACATAATGTGAGGAAGGCAGAGAAAACTCCACTCCTCCTGGCCAATCTGGTGGTGAGGGAAAAATTCCTTCCCAGCCCCCGTAGAAAGGAGCAGCTAGCGCAATGCCCACAGCAGGTCCTGACCAAACCAGGTATTTTACCATCTCCAGAGGGAGGATGGGTGCTGCTTCACCTGGTCTGGGGAAAAGGGACCATGTTTGCCCCTTTTGAACTCCTCAGCCCTTCCGGTCCCTGGTGTAGCCCGATCTCTAGTTTTTTTTAAATATAGGGCTGTCGATTCATCACAGTTAACTCACGTGATTTACTCAAAAAAATTAATCGTGATTAATCAGTTTTAATCACAGTGTTAAACAAGAGACTACCAATTGAAATTCATTAAATATTTTGGATGTCTCTCTACATTTTCATATATATCTTGCATTCTGTGTTGTAATTGAAATCAAAGTGTATATTTTGATTACAAATATTTGAACTGTAAAAACGATAAACAGTATATTTCAATTTACCTTATACAAGTACTGTAGTGCAATCTCTTTATCCTGAAAGTGCAACATACAAATGTAGATTTTTTTTATGTGTTATGTAACTGCACTCAAAAGCAAAACAATGTAAAACTTCAGGGGCTACAAATCGCAAGATATTTATGTGCCAGATGTGAATGCTTCAAATATCATTCCAGGGGACATGCAGAATGTGGGTAAAACAGAGCAGGGGGCGTACAATTCATCTCCCAAGGAATTCAGTCACAAATTTAATTAACACATTATTTTTTTAATGAGCATCATCAGCATGAAACCATGTCCTCTGGAATGGTGGCCAAATCATGAAGGGGCATACGAATGTTTAGCATATCTGGCACATAAATACCTTGCAACCTTGGCTATAAAAGGACCATGCAAATGCCTGATCTCACTTTCTGGTGACATTGTAAATAAGAAGAGGGCAGCATTATCTCCTGTAAATGCAAACAAACTTATTTGTCTTAGCAATTAGCTGAACAAGAAGTAGGACTGAGTGGACTTGCAAGCTCCAAAATTTACATTGTTTTATTTATGAATGCAGTATTTTTGTACATAATTCTATATTTGTAAGATCAACTTTCATGATAAAGAGATTGCACTACAGTAATTGTATTATGTTAATTGAAAATACTATTTCTTTTGTCTATTTACAGTGCAAACACTTGTGTAATGGGGTGACGACTCACAGCTGCGGCGCCTCCTGATGGTCGTCCAGGGAATTAGCTCTTTCCACTCAGGAGCGCCCTTGCAGGCTGGTGTCCTGCTTGCCTCTGGCCCCGGTGTCCCTCCCAGATCCCGGTGCCCCTTACCTCAGGGTTCCACCCCATGCAGTATCCCAGTCCTCCCTGGGGATTCCCCAACCCCCTATCCCCACCTTGCCTCAGCCTTTGGCTACTGCCAGTCACCATCTAGCCCCCACTCACTGGAGCAGACTGCAGTATAATTGCCACTCATCATTGGCAAGGAGGGTTTGGACCTGCTGCCTTTGCCTACCCTTGGGCTTCCCCTCTTCAACCCCAGTACCTTTCTTGGCTCTTAACAAAGCCTGCAGCCTGGGGGTTTTCCAGGCCAGAGCTCCCCAGCTCCTCTGGCCTTTTCCCAGCCCTTATCCACTTTAGGTGCCCTGCTGAGCTCCCAGCAGCCCGGCCCATCCCTCTCAGCATCTAGAAAGAGACTCTCTCAGCTCCAGCCTAGCGGCCCCTTTAGAGGGCCAGCTGTGGCCTGATTGGGGCGTGGCTCAGCTGCGGCTGCTTCCCCAATCAGCCCAGACTTACTGGTTTCCCGCCACAGCCCTCTCGCAGGGCTGTTTTAAGCCCTTCAGGGCAGGAGCGGGGTTACTGCCCCGCTACAACTTGTAATAAAAAATAAAAATAAAGTGAGCACTGTACACTTTGTATTCTGTGTTGTAATTGAAATCAATATATTTCCAAATGTAGAAAACATCCAAAAATACTTAAATAAACGGTATTCTATTATTGTTTAACTGTGCGATTAATCATGATTAATTGTTTTAATCACGTGATTAATCGCATTAATGTTTTTAATCACTTGACAGCCCTAATATAGATAGATAGATATAGATCAATTATTTAAGAATCCCCAGTTATCACTTTGAGGGTTGACAGGTTCTTGTCCCAAGATCAGGCTCAGTATTTTATTTAAATTATTATATAGGTGGGAACTCCAATGTGCATAGTTGTAACACTCACACTATAGGAACTCTTCTATATGTACAAATAGTTTGTTTAATACGTTTAGCAGTCACAAACACCCCAACTCAGTAAGGTAGATAGAGATACTACAGAATGTACATCTGAACATCAATATACTCACACGTTGCCTTGCAGAACAACCTGAAATGCTAGTCATCATTGTCCCTCCTCACCACTAGCCACCATTCTTGCACCTCCCCAAGATTACATCTCCTTCTCCTACTGCCCCTAGCCTGGGATGCAACTTTTATAATATGATATACTGATGACTCTATGTTTGATGCATATTCAGTAGGGGATTTTCCTTTTTTCCTTATTTGTATATCCTTACCTTACTAATTTTGGAGTGTCTGCCTTCTATAGGTTAGTATATCAATCATCTCAACTTATCATCATATACATCCCTTTGTTACCATGGCCTTTTTATTGCTAGGTATCTGCGGATGTAGCTTATGTACCAGTTATACACATTACTTCATTGCTGTGACACTTCTGTGGTTCGATCATGTATCTATTGTCAGAACTTACCCTTAAACACACTATATTCAGCTCTCCAATACTTTTTTTAAAATAATTGTGATCCCAGTGCCAACTGACTGAGATATGCAGATTTCTAAATGTCTGCACAAGGTTTTTACACCTGTGCAAAGTGTATCTAAACTGCTGCCATATCAAAACACTGTAGCTATGTAAGTTGCGAGGTAGTTGCGATTCAGATTTTTGTCTTTTCATGAGAAGATACCCATATAAAAGTATGAGAAGACTGGATTATCTGTTCAGAAATATGGGGTATAACTAATTGATTGCTCCAAATTTTTCTATAAATTTAATAGCCAAGTACCACCAACACATAGCTATTTAAGACTGATAAAAATAAGCTATTTTTGCCCTTCCTATTGGCTGGCCAACACAAGTCTAATCAGCAAAGAGACAACCAACATATATATTTGGGACTGTGTAAGCAACTATAATTTCTTTGAAAAAAAAATAAAACAACTGATTCAAAAAAGAAAAAAGAAAAAGAGAACTGGATAAATTCATGGAGGTTAAGTCCATTAATGGCTATTAGCTAGGATGGGTAAGGAATGGTGTCCCTAGCCTCTGTTTGTCAGAGGATGGAGATGGATGGCAGGAGAGAGATCACTTGATCATTGCCTGTTAGGTCCACTCCCTCTGGGGCACTTGGCATTGGCCACTGTTGGTAGACAGGATACTGGGCTAGATGGACCTTTGGTCTGACCCGGTACGGCCGTTCTTATGTTCTTAAAACTAATAGATAGTGCAAGCGAAAATGCACTACTTGCTTTTGCATGTCCATGCATAGACAATAACTGTGGCTCTTTACTGTAGCTGGTACTCTGATAGCTGAAACATTGTCATGATTAGGGCTGCATGCTGAGACAAATGAGTCATATGTGAGGAACATGTCTTGATGATGAATCACCCATTTACTTCAAAAATGTAAAATATGAGCAGAGCGAATGTGCATTTGAATGAAAGAACAATTTCAGGAATCAAAATATGGGGCACCCTCAGACTTGCAGAAGAAAACAAACTCGCAACTACAATAAACTACAAAGTAAACTATTGTTAACTGCAGACTTTTACTCAGGCAAAACTCATATTGTTGGCCACCGGAGTTTTGCCTGGGTAAGGGCTGCAGGACTGGACACAATGAAATTCTGAGCTATGAGAAGCCTTAAAAAAAAAAACCCTCAAAACAAACAAAACCCCCAAAGTCCAACAATATACCCTAATTTGTGCTGAGGATTAGAAGATTTAGTAAATAAACATTCTATTTTGATTTACATTATGCAGCAGCATTTGTTGAAAACAGGAATTCCCAGCGTAGCTTAGACAATGAGTCGGGATTATAATGGATGTCAAGGTTCAGATAATATATTGAACCATTTTAAAATCAGAAAAAGCCATGTTCAGTACAACCCAAATTAGAGGTCCTGTTTTGCTGACAGTTTACATTGAGGTTTTCTCTGGATAGAGCATACGGTCTATAAATGAGAATTTACCACTCATCCTTCTCTTTTCTTTCTTATTGATTTTTTTTTAATACCATAGAGGTTTCTCATGCTTCTGCCAGTGCATTTCTGGAAAGAACTGCAGAGATCTTTTGAGTAACAAATACTAACAATTCAACCAAAATGGGATTATATGGTCATGAGAAACAGCTTCTAAAAGCTCATTTGTATTTCCTTTGTTTTTTAATACATTTTCTCTTTACTTTTAATTTTTAAATATGTATGAAACTCCAGTCTATTTTCTGTTGTTGTTTTAAAACTCTACAGGCAAAACATTGCAATTGATTCATATTTTCTAATGCAATGTGTCATTTGACTGGAAACATTACTTTTAAGATTATTTTGTATTATTTTGCCCCATTTAGGTGCTCTGGATAACCAGGAGATATCTGTATGTGTGTGTATATTATATATTTGTAGTTTGTTTGTAGATTATATTTTGCATGTACAGGGTATGTGCCTCAGTTTACCTGCTTTACAGTATTGCAGGGGTTCTTAAACTGGGGGTCATGAGGTTATTACACTGGGGGCCGGGAGCTGTCAGCCTCCATCCCAAACCCCGCTTCGCCTCCAGCATTTATAATGGTGTTAAATATATAAAAATGTGTTTTAAATGTATAAGGGGGGTTCGCACTCAGAGGGGTCACCAATACAAAAGTTTGAGAACCCTTGCAGTATTGTGATTGACTGCTTGGAGTTAAATCAAAGAAGGCTGTTATAGGAAGCAAGCAGGAAATAAAACAATGACACATACAAGGTATTTCCTGGGAGAATACCTTGGAACTGTAAGAGTTATACAGTGTGAGTTAGTGACTGGAAAAATCCCTGCCTGCCTGTTACTAGAAGGCCTATTCTGTGAAGGCCAGAGACTATGATCAAAAGAACATTAAATGGTTAAGTGTGGTGGAACTCAGGCAGGGACTGTGCAGGGCTTACCTGAGACAGCAAGCAGCAGTTCTGTGGAACTAAGGCACCTCCGCAGAATGTGCCTGAGACATCTGGGCTTGCCTAAGCTTTGAGAGAGGTGATGAGCTGCAGGTAAGCAAGCTCCAGGTGTGTGGGTCCTTTGGGGATGTAAGCCTTCTCCCTGCTTGCTGTGTGCTTTTGGGAAAATAGTCAATATGCTGGAAGGAACTGTTCTGAGTCATTTTAAGCAGCTGCTGATCACAAGTAGTTGAAGAGGGGTGTCTTGCAGGGAACTAGTTGCAGTTGGGCCTGTTGTGTTAAATGTTGAAAACATGATGCTGCTCCTTCCCCCAGAGCCAGTCTGAGTGTTAGAACCACTCAGACTACCCAGAGAGAGGTAAGGGCAGTGAAAATTGTCACCTGAGGAGGGGCATTTGTGAGGGAGTGCAAGGTTGTATAAGGCACCACTCACTGTGTAACTCTGGCAGGATGGTGGTGATAGGGGTGTTATAGCCTGATCATACAGCCTAGAGTGGAGTGAACTGTGGCATTCCACTCTGCAAAGAGTGCATGTCAAGACAGGTAATAGTAATGGGGGATTCGATCATTAGAAATATGAATATCTGGGTTTGTGATGACTCGGAGAACTACATGGTGAATTGCCTGCCGGGTACAAAGATCTCTCAAGACATCTAGACAGGCTTATGTGCAGTGCTGGGGATGAGATGGTTGTCATGGTCATGTAGGAGAGAGGTCCTGGAGGCCAAATTTAGGCTGTTAGGTAAGAGATTGAAGTCCAGGACCTCCATGGTAGCATTCTCTGAAATGCTTGCAGTTCCACGCACATGGCCAGTTAGACAGGCAGAACTGCAGCATCTCAACATGTAAATGAGGTGATGGTGTAGGGAGGAGGGAATTGGGGAATCTTTTAGGAAAGGAGGAGCCTATACAGGAAGGATGGGCTCCACCTAACCGTAAATGGAACCAGACTGCTGGCATGTAAAATTAAAAATGTTGCAGAGGAGTTTTTAAACTAAGGGCTAGGGGAAAGCTGACAGGTGAGAGGAGCACATTGTTTGGACAGAGACATCCCTTAGATCTACTGATGGGTATTCTCTATATCCTACTAAGGAGGAGAGGATGGAAGTTGATAAAGTACTTGTAGAAACTGAAGAGAAACAGTCACATTGAAAAGAGTCCCATTCAATTACATCACATAATGGCAGACAGCTAAAAAGTAACACATTTTATAAGTTCTTATATACAAATGTTAGAAGTCTAAATACTAAGATGGGTGAACTTGAGTGCCTGGTATTGAATGAGGATATTGATATAGTAGACATCACAGAAACTTGGGTGCAACAATGATAATCAATGGGATATAGGGATATGAGGGTACAAAATATATAGGAATGACAGAGTAGGTCGTGCTGGTGGGAGAGTGGCACTATATGTGAAAGAAAGCATTGAATCAAATATAGTAAAAATCTTAAATAAATCAAACTGTACCATCTAGTCTCTATGGATAGAAACTCCATACTTGAATAATAAGAACATAGAAGGAGGGATATACTACCAGCCACCTGACCAGGATGGTGATGGTGATTGCGGAATGCTCCAGGACATGAGAGAGGCTATAAACATAGAAAACTCAATAAAAACGGGGGATTTCAACTATCCCCATGTTGACTGCGTACGTGTCACCTCAGGATGGGATGGAGGGATAAAATTTCTTGACATCAGAAATGACTGCTTCTTGGAGAAGCTAGTTCTGGAACACACAAGAGGAGAGAAAATTCTTGATTTAGTCCTAAATGGTGCACAGGATCTGGTCCAAGAGGTGAATATAGTTGAACTACTTGGTAAAAGCAACCATAATATAACTAAATATAACATCCTTGTGGGGGAGGGGCTGTGAAGAAGGCAACCACAGCAGCATTTAACTTCAGAAAGGGGAACCACGCAAAAATGAGGAAGCGAGTTAAATGGAAATTAAAAAGTAAAATGCTAACAAGCTGCATGGAAACTCTTTAAACATACCATAATAGTGGCTCAAATTAAATATATACCCCAAAATAAACAGCAAGAGGACCAAAAAAAAAGACACAATGGCTAAACAACAAAGTAAAAGAAGCAGTTAGAGGCAAAAAGTGACAGGTTTCAGAGTGGTAGCCATGGGTCACTACAAAATGAGCCACCTTGATTACATTGGCCTCATTAGCACTACAAAAGTTATTTTTCCTTCCTTGGTATTCACCCCTTCTTGTCAACTGTTGAGAATAGCCCACTTCCACCGTAATTGAATTGGCTTGTTAGCATGCCCCCACCCCCCACGTGGTAAGGCAACTCCCATCTTTTCATGTGCTGTGTATTTATACCTACCTACTGTATTTTCCACTCCAAGCATCTGATGAAGTGGGTTTTAGCCCACAAAGCTTATGCTCAAATAAATTTGTTAGTCTCTAAGGTGCTACAAGGACTCCTCATTGTAGAGGCAAAAAGGCATCCTTTAAAAATTGGAAATGAATCCAACTGAGGACAATAAACTCTAGCAAGTCAAGTGTAAAAGTATAATTAAGTCGGCCAAAAAAAGAATCTGAAGAGCAACAAACCAAAAACCCAAAACTAACAGCAAAAAAATGTTTAAGTATATCAGAAGCAGGAAGCCGCCAAACCGTCAGTGGGGCTACTGGATGATGGTGGTGCTAAAAAAGCATTCTAGGAACATAAGGCCATTGCAGAGAAGTTAAATGAATTCTTTGCATCAGTATTCACTGCAGAGGATGTGAGGGAGATTCCCACACCTTAGCTATCCTTTTTTAGGTGACACATCTGAGGAACTGTCCCAGATTGAGGTGTGAATAAATGAAGTTTTAGAACAAATTGATAAATTAAACAGTAATAAGTCACCAGAATCAGAAGGTATTAACCCAAGAGTTCTGAAGGAATTCAAATATGAAATTGCAGAACTAAATCAGCTTCTGTGCCAGATGACTGTAGGATAGCTAATGTGATACCAATTTTTAAAAAAGTCTCCAGAGGTGATCTTGGCAATTAAGGTCAGTAAGCCTAACTTCAGTACCAGGCAAATTGGCTGAAACTACAGTAAAGAACAGAATTATCAGACACATAGATGAACACTATTTTTGGGGGAAGAGTAAACATGGCTTTAGTAAAGGGAAACCATACCTCACCAAACTATTAGAATTCTTTGAGGGGGTCAACAAACATGTGGACAAGTATGATCCAGTGGATATAGTGTATTGGTACTTTCAGAAAATCTTTGACAAGGTCCCTCACCAACGTAAGCAGTCATGGGATAAGAGGGAAGGTCCTCTTATGGATCAGTAATTGTTTAAAAGATGGGGAACAAAAGGTAGGAATAAATGGTCAGTTTCACAATGGAGAGAAGTAAATAATTGTGTCTCCCAGAGATCTGTACTTGGACCACAGCTGTTTAACATATTCATAAATGATCTGGAAAAAGAAGTAAACTGTGAGGTGACAAAATTTGCAGGCAATACAGAAGTGCTCAAGATAGTTAAATCCAAAGCAGAATGTGAAGAGTTATAAAGGGATCTCACTAAACTGGGCATCTTGGCAACAAAATGGCAGATTAAATTCAATGTTGATAAATGCAAAATAAGGCAATTGAAAAACATAATTTCAATTATACATACAAAATGAAGGGGTCTAAATTAGCTGTTACCACTCAAGAAAAAGATCTTGGAATCATCATGGATAGTTCTCTGAAAATATCTGCTCAATGTGCAGCAGCAGTCAAAGAAGCTAACAATGTTAGGAACCATTAGGAAAGGGGATAGATATTAAGACAGAAAATATAATGCCTCTATATAAATCCATGGTATGCTGGCACCTTGAATACTCTGTGCAGTTCTGGTCACATCATCTCAAAAAAGATATATTAGAATTGGAAAAGGTACAGAGAAGGGCAACAAAAATGATTAAGTGTATGGAACAGTTTCCATATGAGGTGAGATTAAAAAAGAGTGGGACTGTTCAGCTTGGAAAAAAGACGACTAAGGGGGAATATGATAGAGGTCTATAAAATCACAAATGGTGTGGAGAAAGTGAATAAGGAAGTGCTATTTACTCCTTCACATAACAGAAGAACCAGTGATCACCCGATGAAATTAATAGGCAGCAGGTTTAAAACAAACCAAAGGAAGTATTTCTTCACACAACACACAGTCAACTTGTGAGGATAGGTCCATCAATGGCTATTAGCCAAAATGGACAGGGATGGTGTCACTAGCCTCTGTTTGCCAGAAGCTGGGAATTGGTGATGGGACGGATCAGTTGATTACCTGTTCTGTTCATTCCCTCTGGGGCACCTGGCATTGGCTGCTGTCAGAAGACAGGATACTGGGCTAGATGGACCTTTGGTCTGACCCAATACTGCCGTTCTTATGTTCGTATGAATCTCGTTGTCCAGGGATGTTGTGAAGAGCAAAAGTATAACTGGGTTTGAAAAAGATCTAGATTAGTTCATGGAGGATATGTCCATCGATGGCTATTATCCAAGATGGTCAGGGATACAACCCTGTGGCCTGGATGTCCCTAGCCTCTGATTGCCAGAAGCTAGGAGTGGATGGCAGGGGATAGATCACTTGATAATTACCTGTTCTGTTCATTCCCTCTGAAGCACCTGCCATTGACGACTGTTGGAAGACAGGATGCTAGGCTAGATGGACCATTGGTCTGACCCAGTACTGCCATTCTGCTATTCTTATGTTCTTAAGGGGTGTGGAATAGAAAGGGATAATTTAAATTTTTTGAACATCTAGTACTTTTATTTTAACACCTGCTAAAATATTTAGTTTAGAAAAACAAGAAATAGTAGGTCAACTCTTACTACCTGCCCACTCAGAGGCGTGACTCTCACTATTTTAATCACAGGAGTTCTTTTACATACCTTAGGGGGCACAATTATTAAGGCCAAATGAAATAATTATTATGGTTAACCATGGCTATTTTAGTAAGAAAAATAGGAAAAGAAAATATTAAAACAACGCAAATGACAGCTCAGAAAGGATGCACTGATTGAAATGATACATGTCATCTCAAAAAAGAGATATTATATTCGATTTCTTCTGTATATTTCTCTGTGGAAGTTTTTAATAAGATTACACTCTTGAGTGAGTCTGACTTTGTGGGGGTGGGGCACATTTCTCGTGGTAAATTGAGACCAAGGTCCTGTTTCCCAAAATTATCATGAAGCCAGTCTAAATTTATCCTTAGATAACTAAGAATGTTTATGAATGGGCAAAATAATTTTGTTTAAGGAAATGTTTATCCTGTTGTTTGTTAATAATATCCAGACAGTTTATAATTGGCAAAGTAAGCAATTTTAATTAAATATTATGAAGTTGAAGAAAATATATAAATCTGTTACTTAGAAGAGGTCATTTAAGGGGCTGTTTTTAAAAAAGGCCAATTACAGATATTAAGAATCTTAAATCCCACTCGTTCTCTGTTTACCAGAGTTTAGCCCCTGTCTTCTCTCCAGGAATCCCTGGTCTAACCATTTGGTGATTAACAGGACAAACTGTTAGAGTTTGAAGTTATAAAAGCATTTTCATATTCCCGTGAAATCATTACAAGAGTTTTAGATTTAATCCCTTGGCAGTGTCTTAGTGATCTTTCTCTCGCCAATCCGTGTTGAAGTTTTGGAGGAGTTTCCTTGTGTTGGTGTCTTCTTGAGTCTTCTCTGTTCTTAGCTGTCATAGCAATTTGCTTGTGAAGATAGAATGAGTAAGTTGTCTGCTTGTTGTTTACACAGGGTAGCAGAGGGTGTAGGCATAAGGGGTGATCAGTTTAGGGTTCTTCTCCTTCCTATTTCCATGGAATTATAGGAAAGAACACCTCTTTCAGGACTGTTCAGATTTGAAGTTGGTAGCTGTCATTTGTTCATTGGCTCATGCCTGGGGTTTGGATTAGGTAACACCTTCAGCTCCTGAAGAGGCAGTCTGTCTAATGAATATTCGACATTTCCTTAATTGCCTTTGTTGTTCTTGTGGCAGGAAAGTATCAAATAACTTTTAAAGTTAGTTTTAACTCTTTCTTTTTTTTCAGTCCATTTTCTGAGATATGCTTCCATGTTTATTAGAGTTTGACAGGAAATTAAATTTGTTTTTCAAAATGTCCAAACACTCCTGTTCTTTATATAAAAGTTCTCAGTTTTTAAGTCTTTTATTATTAATTCCTAAAGAGAGTCTTTAGCTCAGATAATTATTGAAGAAGTTGTAAATTCTTTATAACAATATCTGGAAAGTTGAATTTCTGATCTTCCTAGGTTGTGTGAGGGAGTTGTTTGAGTACTTCCAGTAATTAGTCAGTTCCCCATTAATATAAATAGTCTGTATTACAATAGTCAGAGAGGTGGCTGTGTTAGTCTGGATCTGTAAAACCAGCACTCCCAGTTATCTCCGTGACACCATTGATTTCCTGAGAAAACTACAATGCATTGGTGACCTTCCAGAAAACACCATCCTAGCCACCTAGTGTGTTTGAAGCAATAGCATTTAAGAATCCAGATGTGAATTAGAATAATTACAACTATTTTTTATTTAACATCTACACTTAAGTGAAACAGCAATAAATGAGCTAGTGGGGACTCTTTAGAGTTCTGGCTATAGCTGGATCTGAAGCTTCCCCAAAGTTCAGGGGTGTTTGGACCTGGTGTTTTGGCTAAGCCCAATAATCTTGTTTTGATGGTTCCAGTGAAACCCAAAACACACAAACGTGTCTCAGTACAACATGGAATGGCACGGAACTCAACAACTCAATGAGATGTAAAACAAAAGTATCACATCATTAGAATGTTCTTATTGACAGAATTTATCTTGAGAGCAGGATATTGTTATGCAAGAAAGAGCTGGCTTCACAAATTGTTTTTCATGAGTATTGCATATTTGTGGGTGCATTAGCCATAGTACCACTTCTTAAAAGTACATGACGATACCTTGAACTAAATCCAGTGATACTTCAACAGAAATTCCATTGAGGCTCTTAGAAATTTTACTTCTGCAAGACTAAAAACTGCAGAATTTGATATTAAAAAAGGAAAGGTTAAAATCTGTAAAATTATTTTTCTTGTGTCTTAGAAGTGTGGTGGTCCAATTATATAAATGTGTTTTCAACCAGGGAATAAGTTTAAAGTGTCTCTTTGTTTTGTTTTTCTCCCCAGTGAATTGAAAAATTGAGTTATATACTCAAGAAATTCTTTTGAAACTGAAAATAATCTTGATATGGATTTCTGTTATGTTGGAATTTCCTGACAGTCTCTCATTTTCACAGGCCTACCAAACCCCATTATAGTGGGTCAGAAATGACTCTGAGGGAAAAAATGGCTCATTTAAAACTTCCATCCAGGCAAGGGTCCGCCTGCCTGTGTCACTTAGAGTCTGCTAATGAGCTCATTAATAATAAAGTAGTCTCTCTATTTTTATCAGCTAATAAAGAAATGAAACCACTTCATGTGTCTGATGAAGAAAAAAGTACAGAGGGGGTTCACTTGCTTTCCCCATGACTATTTTTGTTCTTCAGAATAAAACATCTATATTGCTTGCATTAACTTAGGTTCTTTTTTTAACTCATTACAGATACGCCAAATTAGAGCAGCAGATAGAATGAAGCTAAATAAGAATTAGTAAATGGATGAAATTTGCTTAATTAATCTGCAAAGTTGTAATTAACCTCTCTAGTGGCCCAATTAAAGTGCAGGAGATATAGCTGAAGATATTCTTAAAAATGGAACTAAAATTACTTTAAATTGCTGTTTATTCCACCAAGCAATTAGTTTCATTGCTGGTTTAACCAGCTAAATTAGAAACATCAAATATGAGGGGGGGGGGAACTCAAAATATTGTGAAAGCAGCTTTGAATAGATGAAAATATGCACAAATGGCTCCAGCTGGAAGGAAGTTCCATTGCAAGGCTATTATAAAGAGATAAAAAGTACTTTAAATGAGGCTAACAGCTAGTCATTCAAATCCTTCACTGCAGCCACACTATTACCATGCTGAGAGATACTTGGTTACACCACAGTCCCAAGACTAAATTTTAAAATACGGCTTGATTTGTCACAAAAGTAAACCATGTTTCAACAATGCATCTGAATTGTGGTATAGCTTTGGGATCAAATTCTGCTCTGTTTCACTAGTGTAATCTGAAATAATTCCAGTGGAGTTATTTTGGATTTACACTAGTTCAATTAAACAGAAATTGGCCCTTTAATTTTATCAGAGCTACAGTATGTTTTGGGAACAGAGGTAAAATAGAATTACAGAAGGTAAGACTGTAGCTGTTCTGATTGCTAAATTAGTCTTACACTTAATCTTTTCAAGTGAAGCAGAGAGTTGGAATTTGTTTAAATCAAATAGTCAACACTGAAAGTGTCAATTCAGGCAAATTCTGATGAAAAATTATTTCATCTGAATTTTTATGGCCACATCTAAACAATTTTCCTATTTATCAAAGCATGGTAGCAAAGAGAAGGAGGATCATGTTATGAAGAGCTGCAGAATCTTCAATGAGTGACTTCTCTTCTGTCCCCACAAAAGAGTGGGCTGGAGGAGTACTGCCCACAGTCCTGCATCAAGAAACAGCCAGGCTCAGGGAGCCTACCAGAACTCAGAGTAAAGGGAAAACCAAGCTCAAAAAGTGTAGCAGGCCATATGAGCTTCATGAGAGGAAGCCAACCCTGAGGAGCCCAGGAGAGCCCATGAATGTATTCAGACTGCACTGAGGGAAACCAAGACCAAAGAGCATTTGTGATCAGGTTTTGAAAATCTGCACAACTACCGCAAATGGCATTCCATGTGGGCAGAGATTATTTTGTGAGCAGAACTTGGATGAATACCATGGTCTTTATATTTTCTTATCTGATTTTGAATGAGGAGGAGAGCAGGCAGACTTGGTGCCTGGGATTGGGATGTTCTTTCTCACATAAAGGGTATCAGGTAGAAAGGGTTAAGCACAATAGGGTATCAGTGACTGGGGTTAAGAAATAGAGAGCTCATTAATCAAGTGGACAAAGGCATAATAACATATAATGGCCTGAAGCTAGATAAATTCAGGCTAGAAATAAGGTGCACATTTTTATTGGTGAAGGCATTCAACCATTGGAACAAATTACCTGTTGATGCTGCGGATTCTCAATGACTTGATGTCATTAAATCAACATGAGGCTTCTAAAAGGCTTCAACTGGAAACTATGGGTTTGATACAGGTGAGGTTCTATGGCCTGTTATGCAGGTCACTCTGGGTGATTATAATGGTCCCTTCTGACATTAACATCTATTAAAGAAATGGCGGGGGAGGGTAAGGTTAGCATTCTTGGAGAAGAGAAGTGGTGAGACTGGAGATAGGGAACGTGATTTGAGACATAGGGGCCAAGGTTTTCAAAAATAGAACGTCAATGGGAGCTTCTTGGTGTTCAGAATTTCTGAAAATCAGGTCTCTAATTTATGTACCTAAATATTGATTAAGCTCCTGTTGCAGTACATTATTGACAGGCTGGGCAAAGTTGTTCAGGGCCTCAAGGATGAGAATGAGAAGTTTAATCTTGGCATGATGAGTGTAGTATCTTCCCAATGAGCAGACCAGTATCAAGATAAACCCTTTACTTGACACAAAACTATGTACAGAAATATGTCTGCTCTTGCACTATTTTGGGCTTCTTTTTTTCTACCTCAGCAAGAAGTGTGTCCTAGAAAAACAAAGTCTGAACCTAGAGTGTACAGGATGTGTGGCATCTCTACATTTCCTGGAAGATTTATTCTATAGCACATCTTCCCTTTTTTAGATCTCTTCCAGAATTTCTTTGCTGAACTAAAACACTATTAAATTAAACTATTACAATACAGTAACTGATTTAACAACCCTTTAAGTTGTTCTAGCACAACACTGTGTCTGTCAGTCTCTCTGATCTACCCTATTGCAAACTCTCTTTAGGTAATTCCTTGTCCTTTCCCCTTTTGTATTTAAGTGTCCGTGTGCACTCTCCCAACACTGGAATGGTTCCTCCATTATAGTCTTTCACAGATACTTTTGACTTGTTGAATTGTTGTGTGCTCCTTACAACTCTCTCTTTCAGTTTATTACATTTACTTGGATCCCACTATCTATCTTGTATGTCACATAAGCACCATTTGTGCACATATTAATTAGCCGATCTTTTCGGTATTCAACCTTCTCCATTATTGTGCTTAAGAACAGCTCTTCCTCTTCACTTGAAGAATCAATTTTGGCACATAATACGTGCACATTCCTACTTTCTCTGCACATTTTTGCATAATGGTTAGGTTTATGGATGTTTCTACATATTTGCCTAAATAGTGGGCATTTCCTGTACTCATGATGGTTGTCACATCACTAGCATTGTTTCGTGCTTTCCCATTTTTTGGTCCCTGGCCAATCTAATTTCTGTGAACTTTTCCCTCGCTGGTTTAGCTATAGTACTGAGTCACAGCTCTGTGCCTTTCTCTAGGCTTTTTATGTGTATTTGTTTGTTCTGCTGCTTGGCATATACATATTGCCCTTTCTAGTGTGAGATCCATCTCCCTTAGTAACTGTTCATAGACTCTTTTATTGTTACATCCCAGGACAATCTGGTCTTTAATGACAGAGTCTTTTAATATTTCATATTTACAGGACTGACTTGTTAATTTTAAGTCTCTGACAAAATCCTCCATTGTTTCCCCTTCATTCTGTGCTCTCATCCTGAGTGTATCTCTCGTAAGTAACGTTATTTCTATGGACTCAGTGATCCTTAAACATTTTAATTATTTCTGGAAAGCTTTCCTCTCTTTCCCCACCATCATTTGAATGGAGTGCATTGTATACATCTAGGGTGTCTGTGCCTGCCACTGTTAGGAGTAGAGCAATCTTTTGCTCATCCTCTAGTTTATTTGCCCCAGTGGTTTTCATATACAGCTCAAATTGAACTGTTTCTAGGCATATTCAGCATTTCCCCTGAATCTCAGAGCTGGTGAGGGGAGTCACTTGCAGTTGCGCAGGCTTTGTAGCAGCCATTGCAATCTGATCTCTCGTTGGGTCTTCCGGCACATTGTGCCTTCAGCTCTTGGTACCAGGTAGTATCTTACTGATGAGGAGAACAGCATCAAGAAAAATGTTTACTATGAACATTACTATGTATAGAAATGAGGTAACAAACTTCCTATCACTCTGGGTACCTACAGCCTGTGACTGCCATGTCCAGGGCTTCTTTGTTTCTGCTCCCAGCAGGACATGTCACGGGAAAACCAAAGACTGCATCTCTACACTTCCTGGAGGACTTATGTAGTGGGCAAGGAGAAGCCAGTGAAGGGGAAGTGATGTGCTCTGCAGTAAGTAATTTGGAACCTGTGTTGGATGTTCTGGATGCTCCATTAATAATAGAGCTGGTTTTTTTTAAAAAACTACAGAACAGTTTTCTATCAGGAATGTACTTCTACTGAAATTGAAACATTTCACAGGAACATGCAGCCTTCAACAACATTTTCAACAGATGGCAGTCCATTTCGACGTTCTTATTTCAAATTTCTTGTTTTGTTTTGATAACATTTTGTTACGGTATAAACATTTTGTTTTGACTTTACCATTTTGTTTTATTTCATTTCAATTTTTATTTTTTCATTTTAATATCATATTATGTGTACTTAATATTTTATGCTATACTATAATATTTTATGTTATCAAAACAAAGTACACCTCCACCCCGCTATAACGCAACCCAATAAAACACAGGTTCACATATAGCGTGGTAGCAGCGGGGCTCCGGCAGCACTTTAAAGGGTCCAGGGTTCCGGTTGCTGCGGGGAGCCCCGGGCCCTTTAAATCCCACTGGAACCCTGCCACCACTACCCCGTGGCTGCAGCAGCGGGGCTCCCTGGTGATTTAACGGGCCAGGGCTCCCCGCAGCAGCCGGAGCCCGGAGCTCTTTAAATCACTGCTGGAGCCCTGCCGCCGCTACCCCGATATAACGGGGTTTCAGCTATAACACGGTAGGGATTTTTGCCTCCTCACCACCACATTATAGTGGGGTAGAGGTGTATTTCAATAATTCCAAATAGACTTTTTAAAAAGTTTTCTTCTGTCAGAAATTCTGACAGAATCCTGTTTTTTTGTTCTAATTTGGAACAAAAACACATTCCAAAATGTTGAAACTTCACATGGAACAGAAATTCCATTTTCTAACCATCTCTAATAGTAGCCCACAATCTATCTTAATACATACACTCACAAATCACATTAAAGTCAATTGGAATTGTGCATGTGTCTGAGTTAATTATTTAAATACACACACTTTTGCTACAGGGCCATTCACAGTTACACTGATGTGTGGGAACATAGCAGGGCATTCTTTTATGCTTTTTACTCAGTCTTTAAATCAAGTGTTTTAAAATTGAATATTAATTGTAGACTTAGAGTCATAACCTGATATAATAAAACAAATGCTTATTAAATATATTTACAGCTATAATATAATGAATAATAAGTACATTACACAGATTTTTAATTTTCTTTTCTATCATTTAATGTAAATAATATTAAATAGGATGATGGTTTCTAAACAATTATTATGGCATTTTCTGAATGGTTAAAACTGGTTATTTATTCCTCATTCTTAGCATGTGGTAGATAAATCCTAAATATTCAGTTTTCTGCAGTTGCCAGAGGTGGGAACAGGATAGGCATGGTGGAACTCTATTGTTCTATCTTCTGTTTTTCTTTCCTTGTTTCATTATGTGCTGGTTTAAAACTTGAACTGTATCAAGAGAGGAAGAAAAGTCCTTTTCTTGTCAATGTTTTGACTGAAGCCTTTTCCTTACCCTCTTATTCTCTTCATTGCTAGGGAATAGACAACACTAATGAATATGTCAACATATGTCTCAGCAGCACTCTAAAATGCTATTATTATCCCTGAATTATACACTTTTCTTTTTACAATATACAACAAAATTTAATTACAATACAAATTATATGGTTCAGCCATGAAGCAGTAAACAAAGAACTAATTTGTGTTCCTTCTGCACTTATCATTCGTTGACTAATTAGTTTCTCTATGAGACTCCAAGTGACTCTTATAAAGAAGAACCTCCTGAGGACACAAAGGTTAATTTTGAAGTGATTACAAATATTCTGCTAACATTATAATTAATAGTCATGCTTAAAACAGCAGTCATATGCAGCACCAATAAGTAGCCTCTGTTAATTAGCCCAGAGTATTGGACTCATTCAGGATTCTTTAACTTTTCACTGTTCAATCAAATGGACTTTGAAGCGGAATAATACTGGTTTAAACAATGAAGCTGATAGTTGTTTTAGTATCTGAAGAGGTTTAACGTTTCTAGCTAAATACATCTTACATTTAAATAGTGCTTTTCATCCTGATAGATCCCCAAACACTCTATAAATGTCAGGCCACCTCCTGCTGTCATTTACATGGATGTAAATAGATCTTACACAGATGTACTCAAATTACTTCCTCCACCACTGAAATGCAGCTAACTTGGGAGGGAAATGTAGGAGCTGATTAATCGGAGCAGAAAGGATAGATTACAAAGGGTAAAGTTATATTGGTATTAGGCACAATTTGTTAAAAAATGCTACAATCGTTTAGTTTGCAGTGATGTTGCAGCTGTGCTGGTCCCAGCATATGACAGAGACAAGGTGGGTGATGGAATATCTTTTATTTGGACACCTTCTGTTGGTGGAAGGGACAAACTTTCAAGCTTCAGAGAACTGGTCTTCAGGTGTAGGAAAGGTAATCATCATCAGCGATCCCTCGGGGTTGAGGATGATCTCTTTCACAGGTTTTATTTTTCATGGGTATTTCAATGGCTGAGGAGTCCAATCCTTGAGCCACAGGCTCATTGGCAGACCTTGCAGGTGGTGTTGGAATATAGAGTTGGGCTGCGATTGCTGTGTGACTGTTGTCTTTCCTTTCTTTTCTGGTGTTTTTCTGCGACCAGGGCAAGGCAATTTTCCTCAAAAGTGGATGTTCCCTTTCTGACAAGTCTTTACCAGTTATCCCTATCCTGGGCTGCTGTCTCCCAGTGTGCGCTGTCGATGCCACTTCTCATGATGTTTATCTTGAGGGTATCTTTAAAGCGTTTCTTTTGGCCTCCTCGTTTCCTTTCTCCTTTGGCGAGCTGAGCATACAGCAGTTGTTTTGGTAAGCATATATCAGGCATCCACACAGAGTGACTGTTCCACCTCAGCTGGTGCTGGAAAATCAGGGCCTCAACACTGAAGATGTTGGCCTCTGTGAGGACACTGACATTAGTGCGTTGAGGATCCCACTTTATGTTGAGGATCTTTTGAAGAAAGTGCTGGTGCTGACATTCCAGGTTTTTCAGGTTTTTTTCTACAGTCACCCAAGTCTCACAGCCATAGAGGAGAGCTGGGATTACCACTGCTTTATAAACTAAAAGTCTAGTATGTGTTCTGATGTTGTGACTGTTGTACACCCTGTGAAACAGTCTGCCAAAGGCAAGGCTGGCATGGCGAATTCTGTGCTGAATCTCGACGTCTATGTCTGCCCTCTGTGAGAGATGGCTGCCAAGATAGGCAAAGTATTCTACATTTTCCAGTTCTTCTTTGTCGATGTAAATCTTCCTTGCTGGGTCTGATGATTGACCAGGGACTGGCTGGTGAACTTTTGTTTTGCTGATGTGTAGAGTTAGCCCTAGGCTTTTGTAAGCTTCAGAGAAACAATTAAGGGCTGTTTGAATATCCTCCTTTGAATGTGCAACTACAGCACAATCATCTGTGTACTGGAGTTCAGTTATTGTTGCTGATATTACTTTAGCTCTTGTATGGAGACAAGAAAGGTTGAAGAGGTTGCTGTCAATCTGATATTGGAAGCCAATGCCCTTTGGCAGGTGGCCTTGGGTTAATGTTTTCATAGCTGCTAAGAAAATGGAGGAAAGGGTGGGTACCCAGCTTACAGCCTTGTTTTTTGCCAGTTTGGATGACAAAGGGCTCAGAGGTAGAGCCACTGCACAGGATGGAGGCAGCCATCTGGCTTGGAGGAGTCTTACGATGGTGATAAATTTGCTTGAGCAGCCAAACATTGACATGATTTTTCACAGAGCCTCACAGTTGACAGAGTCAAAGGTTTTGGTTGGATAAATAAAGGCCATATACAGCTCCTGGTGTTGTTTTTGACATTTTTTCTGGATCTGCCTGGCTGCATAAATCATGTCGGTTGTGCCTTGTGATGATCTGAAGCCACACTGCGACTCTGGAAGTACTTCCTCTGCAAGAGGGAGCAGGCTATTCAGTAAGATTCTAGCAAAGATCTTCCCAGCAATGGAGAGGAGAGCAATACCTCCATAGTTGCCACAATCCACCCTGTTTCCCTTGTTAAAAATGGTGATGATGATAGCATTACGTAAGTCAGCAGCGATTTCTTCAGTGTGCCAGATTTTGAGGAGCAGCAAATGAAGCTTGTTAGTCAGTGTTTCTCCCCCAACTTTCAGTACTGCAGAAAAGGACCTAGGGGTTACAATGGATGAGAAGCTGGATATGAGTCAACAGTGTGCCCTTGTTGCCAAGAAGGCTAACGGCATTTGGGCTGTATAAGTAGGAGCATTGCCAGCAGATCGAGGAACGTGATCATGCCTCACCAATGCCAAATAGAGAGGACTCATTTGGAGTACTGTGTCCAACTTTGGGCCCCACACTAAAAGAAGGATGTGGAAAAATTGGAAAGAGTCCAGCAGAGGGCAATAAAAATTATTAGGAGGCTGGAACACATGACTTATGAGGAAAGGCTGAGAGAACTGGGATTATTTAGTTTGCAGAAGAGAAGAATGAGGTGGGATTTGATAGCTGCTTACAACTACCTGAAAGGGGGTTCCAAAGAGGATGGATCTAGACTGTTCTCAATGGTGGCAGATGACAGAAAAAGGAGTAATGGTCTCAAGTTGCAGTGGGGGAGGTTTAGGTTGGATATTAGGAAAAACTTTTTCACTAGGAGGGTGGTGAAGCACTGGAATAGGTTACCTAGGGAGGTGGTAGAATCTCCTTCCTTAGTGGTTTTTAAGGCCCGGCTTGACAAAGCCTTGGCTGGGATGATTTATTTGGGGATTGGTCCTGCTTTGAGCAGGGGGTTGGACTAGATGATCTCCTGAGGTCCCTTCCAGTCCTGATATTCTATGATTTTATGATACTTCAGCTGGTATGCCATCAGGACCTGGTGCTTTATTATTGTTCATTTGTTTAATTGCTTTGCAGACCTCCTCGGGTGTCAGTGGTTTGGCAAGAGTTTCTCAGATTGGGTGCTGAGGGATGGAGTCAATGGTGTTGTCAGTCACCATCAATTTTTGATTTAGAAGTTTTTGGTAGTGTTCCTTCCAGTGCTTTTTGATGGATTCGTTTTCTTTAAGAAGGTTACTACCATCTTCAGATCTCAGAGGTGTGAGGCTGCATGAACTTGGTCCATACATGGTCTTTGTCTCACAAAACAATCTCCGCATGTCATGTCGGTCAGCGAATGTTTGGATTTCTTTGGCTTTGTCCTCCCACCATTTGTTTTTAATTTCTCGGATCCTCCTTTGAACTTCTGCTTTGAGCTGATGGAAAGACATCTGCTTCTGACTGGATAGTGGTTTTGCCAGTCGCAGAAAGCTTTATAGTCCAAAAGGGCTGTAATCTCAATGTTGTTATTGTCAAACCAGTCCTGATGGCGTCAGGTAGCAAGGCTAATGGATTCTTTGCAAACCTCATGGATGGTCTGTTTTAGGGCTTCCCAGTCTTGTGTTGCCATTTCCATGTGTGTATATGGCCAGTTTTTCACTGAGGAGTGTTTGGAAGTTCTCTTGGTTCACTGAGGATTGAAGTCTATGGATGTTGTATTGCCATCTGTGTGATTTGGATTGCTTTCTATGTTTTGGTGCAATCCTAAAGGACATGATTGACCTCACCAAGTGGTGATCAGTTCAGCAGTCATCTCACATGACATGGGTGATTTGGACATCTTTTAGATCCTGTGTTCTTACAATGACGTAGTCTAGGCAGTGCCACTGTTTTGAGCAGGGATGTTGCCAAATTGTTTTGTATTTGTTGCTTTGTCTGAAGATTGTGTTTTTGATCACAAGGTCATCCTCTGCACATTTGCTGATTAGAAGGATACCACTGGAATTAGTCTTGCCCGCTCCTTCCTTCCCAATGGTGCTACTCCATACATTAGAATCTCAGCCAACTCTTGCAGTAAAGTCTCCTAAAAGGATTATCTTATCTGTTTTTGGAATCGATTGCAAAATTTAATCTAAGTCAGTGTAGAAGGATTCTTTCTGTTCTTCAGCATCAAAAGTTGGTGCCTATGCGCTGATGATAGTGGCAAATTACTTATTTACCAATTGGATGCAGAGGGTCATTGATGCCAACAGGGAGCTCAGTCAGGCAGCTGACTAGAAGGTTTTTGATTGCAAAGCTAATACCATGTATTTGTCTGTTGCTTGCTGGTTTTCCTTTCCAGAAAAAAGTGTACCCACCGCCCTCTTCCCTCAAGAGGCCTTCATCTGCATGTCTTGTTTCACTGAGAGCAGCAGGATCAATGTTGTATCCTGAGAGTTCTCGGGCAACAATTGCTGTTTTGTGTTTGGGTCTTTCACTTTTTGATTCATCTAGAAGGATATGGATATTCCAAGTTGCAAGAAACATTTTTGTTTTTCGACTGCATTGGGAGTGATCCCTCTGGACATGGTTACCCAGTCAGGTATGGTGGGATAGCCTATGTTTGGGGTACCTTTTCTAGCCCCTTCCCCATATGGGGTGAGCAGAGGGGTTCCTAAAAAGGCCTGCTCAGTCATGACTGGTGCTGAAGAAAATGCCCCCCTATCCCAGTCCAGGGGCACATGTCGACCATCTTGTGGATCTGTGACTAGGGACTCCTGGTGATCACTTCACCTATCCCCATCACCACTTGCCTTTTGCCGCAGGACTTTTATGAGTGGGGTGGGGAAAAAGTTCTTCCTGTGAAAGAAGCCTGCATGTGAGTAGTTTAATGTAGGGGGAGCTGTTGTGCACCAGTGTCCATACAAATCTTGGTGGAAGAGGCACCTATGTCTGGTGGCAAAGAGGTCCAAGATGACCGGGGGTTCTCCTCCTCTGCCACCTTCATCTGCCTTCACAGCCATTGAGAGGTGATCCTGCTTCATCCACCTGTTCTGCCACTGAGGTCTTATAATGGGTTGTATTGTGCTGGGCTGCACTTTGTCTGGTACCTTGCCTTTGACCTTACTGCCATGGGTGACCCTACAAGGAGTACAGGACTCCAGATGGCATCTCTCTTAGGGTCTTAAGTATACACAAGCTTCTTTACCACATCAAAGTGGCAGCCCAAGGAGAGGTAACCAAAGTGCCACAGCAAAATACAAGATGGAACACATTCTTAAGCATAAGGAGTTCACAAGTGTTGTAGGAGACCACTTAAAATCAAGTGGGTAATTAATACCTCTGCAGTTATAGGACAAAGGATGATTAGTAGGTAGTAGGGTGTCTTACAAATTGTTGTAATGAGCCATAAAACCAGTGTTTCTGTTAAATACATATTTTTTGGTGTCCAGTAGAATTACGAATCCCTCTAATCCTTCACCATAACTTCAACAAGTACCACCCATCCATCAAACTCTCAACATCAGCATCTGCTTCCTGGACATCATGATCAGCTTCAACAATGGAATACTACAAAGAACTATATGGAAGAAAACACGGATCACCACATTTACCTCCACAGATCCAGATATCACCCCAGACAAACCCAAAAAAGTATCTACAGCCAGGTACTCGGACACCACAGAATATGCTCTAAAGAGATACATCTTAACACATTGAAAAGCGCCGTCACCATAAAAAGCAGATCAGATTCTGCAATGGGCTAACCCAATAAAATCCAAGAGAACCTGCTTCAATACTGAAAAAAACTCCCACCAATTGCACACCCCTAGTAGTCACCTACCTCCCCACACTGGAACCCATATGGGATATTATCAAGCAGTTACAACTCATACTAGATGTGGATCACATCCTGAAAGAAGTTTTCCCCAACCCACCTCTTCTGGCCTTCAAACACCCCCCCCCCCAATCTCACCAAGCTCCTCATCAGAAGCAAGCTCCCTACAGACCAGGACGCACCAACTAAAAGCAGTGTTCCCAGAACAACAGATGCAAAATGTGCAGACATATCTCCACTGGACCAATAAAAGATCTTCCATGACCTACCTTGTGTGAGAGAGACAATAGTTTAGGACAGAAAATGAAGAATACTGCATCCAATTGAAACTCTCTGTAGGAAAATTAAGAGGAAGAATGTAAATATTCAAGCTGGAACTTACCCACGATAATAGTTTTAATCATATCAAATTTTTGAAAAGTGTCATGGAATCTCTGATTACAAACTGTTCAATTTTTATGTACTCTGGATCTCAAATTCTGCTCTCAGTTATGCTTGTGTAAAACTGAAATAATTCCATTGCCTGTATTTAACAGCTTGGTTATTGTGCTTATGGCACTAAAGAAAATACATTGTGGGTTATCCAGTTTGGTTTACAATGTGAACTGAAGCTCTAATTCTGACTGTTAGCTCTTAATATTGTCCTTCAGTGCTGGCTATTGAATATTCAGTTCTTGGATGCTGAGAAAAAATCTTTGGCAATTTAAGCTGTTTAAAATTATTGTTCCTTAAACGAGCAGTGGGCGTTCACCATAGTTATGCATCAGAGAGGTAGCCGTGTTAGTCTGGATCTGTAAAAGCAGCAAAGAGTCCTGTGGCACTTTATAGACTAACAGATGTATTGGAGCATGAGCTTTCGTGAGTGAATACCCACTTGCATCCGACGAAGTGGGTATTCACCCACAAAAGCTCATGCTCCAATACATCTGTTAGTCTATAAGGTGCCACAGGACTCTTTGCTGCTTTTACATAGTTATGCAGTTATTCAGGCCATTGTAGAGAAAAGGCTTATCCTGCACCTGCATGGAATTAGAGGCACATTACAGTAAAACAGTCAGTCAGCAGATGTGTCCACAGTTTGCAGCTACTTTCTCTATTAACATCTGTCATGTGTGCATTTTGCTGATATCTTGAATATTTAACTCTGTTCATGAGAACTGCTTAGTTCCTCTTATTTACTGTCATCATCTAGCTAACAAGGAGGCTTGAACTAGAGAATCTTTAATGTGCCATTTTCTTAGTCAGCTGTGAAATCATGAGAAAAGGGGGTGCCAAAGGTCACTTGCAATGGTATTTTTTCCCTTTTATGTCCCTTGCAGTATAAGAAACAGGTACGGATGGTATGCATGCAAGACTAATATGAATGTTACTGTAACCTTTGAGTGGATAGGTCCTTTTCTGATTAAAAGCAAATCAATTTGAAAAGGTAATAATCTTTTTTAATGTCACATAAAAAGATTAAACTCCTAACACACAGTATTTTTCTGTAATGTTTTAAAGTTCAACGACAAACTGTAATCAATTTCATAGAAGGGCATTAGTTTCAAAATTCAGTTTCAAAATCTTTTCCAGGTTTTTATCTAATATGTATATGTATTTTCAATGTGACTATGAATGCTTGAGAAATGATTGAATACTTGTATAATTAGGAAACAGAAATCAGATCAGCTACTTTAAGAATAATGGAATAATTAAGGTACTCATATGTTAATTATTTTGGTGATTAAAAATGTATGCAAGCCATATGCCAGTAGTTGCCCTTTTTAAAATAAAATGTGTTTTGTGTTACATTTGAATCATGTTGAATTGTTTGTTAATGCTAAAAATAGAAGAGTGGCTATTTCCATTAAGGGATTAATTATTTATTCCAGCATCCATATACATTCATTTATAATCAAAGATTTATGTATTTGTTCTAGCCTTTTGGAATTACTGTCTTGTATCTCTGTCTTGGCATACAGGAACAGCTGTTGGGTCTGGAGATTTGATTTTTTTTTCAGGATGTTCAGCTTTGGAGAAAGAGAGTGAGATGTTTTGCAAAAGTGCATGTAGCAGGTGTTCAGCACAGCTACACAATCTGATAGGGCAATAGGAAACACTTCCCTCTTCCTCGCTCCCCGTGCTATCCCCCCATCTAATGGACCTTACCAGCTTGGCATATTTTAATAAGTTTCATGGAAATTACAGTGCCTTCTATTATACGCAGTGAAAAGTTTGATATAAAACATCTTTATAGTGATACAACTTACATGCTCACTGAGGTAGTTGTACCACTTTAACTGTACAGTCATAAGTTAGTGGTAACACTTTTGTGTGTAGACAAGGCTTAGGCATTATGTCAGAAATAATACTAAAGATTAGACACTCTGTTTGGATAAATGCAGAATTTGGTGAAACCTGGGACAAATTTGTAACCTCTTATGCCCACTGGTGACTCCCTGAGTGGTCCCATTTGTTTTTATAAAACTAATTGCTCAAGGATAAAAGTAAGAGGTTCATAATCTGTTTTTTGATAAAATGAGCATAAAATGAATACAGGTTCTCAATTTGCTTTTAGCAGACATATATTCAGGATGCCATTATATCAAAACAGAGTGTCATCCTGGCCCTCCATGAATTGCACCAGGAAGGCAGAAAATGTTATAAATGTGGCTCTTCAGATAACATTGAGATGATGTCTGTTCAGCAGTTCTTCTGCAGAAGCAGAGAACATCCATAATCAGTCAAATGTGGCCTTCTTTATAGGTAGATCAAAGCAAGTTCGATATAATGCGGTTTCACCTATAACGCGGTAAGATTTTTTGGCTCCCGAGGACAGCGTTAGATCGAGGTAGAGGTGTATTACCTTACAAGTGGAGAACCAGTGTTGAAAGCCAATTCAGTCAGGGTGGATGTGGTCCACTCCCAATAATTGATGAGGAGGTGTCAATACCAAGAGAGGGAAAATTGCTTTTGTAGTGAGCCAGCCATTCCCAGTCCCTATTCAAGCCCAAGTTGATGGTGTTAAGTTTGCAAATGAATTGTAGCTCTGCAGTTTCTCTTTGAAGTCTGTTTTTGAAGTTTTGTTGTTGAAGCATGGCTACTTTTAAATCTGTTATTGAATGTCCAGGGAGATTGAAGTGTTCTCCTACTGGCTTTTGTATGTTACCATTCCTGATGTCTGATTTGTGCCCATTTATCCTTTTGCTCTACGTAAAGAGCTACAATTCATTTGCAAACTTAACACCGTCAATAATAAATCTGTTAGTCTTTAAGGTGCCACCAGACTCTTTGTTGTTGTTTTTGTGGATACAGACTAACACAGCTACCCCTCTGATACTTGAAATCAACTCTTAATCACTAAACAACATAATCTGCCAGTATCCAGATAAATCTAGTCTGATGCCAAAGTTATACCAATTGTAAGTATCAAGGTCTGAACAATTAGCGATTTGGGATAAAATCAGCTGAGGTGGTATTCACAAGGAGGACTTACCTTTCAGAACCCTGCTGTCTAGAGGATTTCACAACCTTAAGATAGGCACCCAGGCACTCTCTACAATTAATGGGGAGAATTACTCCTCAGAATGGGATTCACAAAAGCCAGCAAGCTGAGTGGGGAGCTGTCCCAGATCCTAGCATGCACCCCTTTCTCACCACACACAAAGACTACTATGAGGGGAATTCAAGCTTCTGTGTTCTGGATCCCCAGGGTGTTTCAAGCTTCTGGAGCTTGAACTAAGTCCAGCCACTGCCCCAATCTTGGAGTCCCTAGGCATACCCTTAGGGCACAGAGCTTCTTTCTGCCCCCACTCCCTGAGTGTTGGAACCTGCTGTCCAGCCACCTAGCCCTTCTGTGTGCAGGGCTGACTCTGAACTCTCCAGTACTTAAACACACCTCTCCCTCAGAACTCCACCCCGGGTTTACAGTCTCACTCTTGCAGCGGTATGCAGCAGTTGTGAAGCAGGCAACATATATGCACTTTGTACAGTCTAACACCTTTATGCTCTTGACTTCACAATAAAGCACAGGAGAGTACAGATCATACAAAACATCCTAAATGCAATGTCCCTTACTTGCTCACCCTTCCTTTGGGTTGTCCTTGGGGATCATCCATGTTCCATCAGGGGCAGGCAGACAGGCAGGGTCCTCTGCCCCCTTGCCTACCCTGCCCCTGCAGGAATCTCCCTCATCTTAATCTGGTGCAAAATGTCTGTTGCCTGCCATCCCTCAGGAGTCCATTTATAGTTTCCTGCTGGTGTACAGGGAGACTTTGGCAAACCAGTAAAGTGCTTGAAATCACTATGGCTTATTGTTAAAGACAGCCTAGTCAGCAAGCTGTAAATTGGCTATTCAGCAATCTCAGCTAAACCAAGGCAGGAGGTGAGGGGGTTTTGGGGTGCCACAGAAAGGGCAACTTGATCCCATGTCCTTCCTGATAAGAATTGTGTTGAATTTGTAAAAGAGCAGGATGTGCCCCAGGAATGTCTCTTGGGGTCTCAAGGCTGCAAACTCTGGAAAAACCCACACCTGGTTAATCAATAATCAGAAGGAACCTCTTGCTTGATCATTGAAACTGCTTACTTAACAAGGTTTCTTTAAGGGACATGTCATTCTATTACTAATGTATAAATAAGGGGGCGGGGAAGTTTGAGGTAGCAGGGACTCTTCGGGACTGGTCTTTCCCTTTGGAGGCATCTTTTGTTCTCCACTAGCAGACAGGCTGCCACTGTGCCACTCGAGAGCCACACTCAGCTTCGGTAATTATCAAGGGTTGGAGGTGTGTTACTAACCTGTTGCGGACGTGTGTAAGTGATTGAGACTAAGTAAAGTTTAGCTTTAAGTGAAAGAACTCTTGTGTTGTCCCATTTGTGCCAGCCATCTATCAGTCAGACGGCTGTGTCTCCCCTGATTTATTTCCTGACACCACCTCACACAGAATAAAAGTTACCAAGAGCGTTGGGTTTCAAGAACCTCGGGTAACACTGGTTTCACCTACTTCTTAAGTTCTGCCTTTAGTAATTTTCTGTTCCTGTCAAACTGCCTCCTCTTCAGACAAGAAGAGGAAGAAGTGTCTTCTGATCACTCACCATTCTCTCGGGCTTGGCAAAGACATGACACAATTCTGCAAATTCAATGGGGGATCCACATACATAACTTTCTGTGACACAATGGTTTCATGATACAATTTCATTTACAATTCTGAAGTGGTACAGACAGAACTCCCAATTTATCACACAAGACTGCTTGGTTCTATGCCTGATTCTTTTATATTGTGTGATCTTAAGCAAGTCACTTCACTGGACCTCAATTTATGTGTCTATAAAATGAGTGTAATAATACATATGTATCTCAAAAGGCTGTGAGGGTTAATGGTTTGTAAAGTGCTTTGAGATCTTCCTATGAATAGTGCTTTATAAGAGCCAAGTATTATGATTCATACATTGTCTTCTGAAGGACTTAACATGAGGATATTATCATTTGATTGCTACTGGTTATATACATTAATGGAACTCAGAACACTTGAATGTTCCATGGAAATTATAGTGCTTTCTATTCTACTGGGTGGTTTTACTTTTGTAAATTCCATCAGTTTTTCAGTCAGTTAGAAAGAGAAAAATGTAAATGCTATCAGAAGGGAGAAGCTAAATATGTTGTAAAATTAGAATATTCTGTATTCTACAGGTGTGTGAACCCACCTGAGTCTGACTCATCCACCATTGTGGAAAGTTTCCCATCAGTCTAATTCTCATTCAGACTGTATGCTGTAAATTTATAAATGGCTTATGTTCATACAAATGGAAAACTCACTGCCTTTTTCTCTTCCCTTCTCCTACCCTTTAGTCTGATGGCATAATTGAACTCAGATAATCAAGGGAATTTCTCCTTGGGTAAGCAGAGGACACTTACATCTTTCAAAATATTAATTGATAATGCTAGGTCAAATTCCCACTAACTAGGGGATAAGCAGGCAACAGTGTGTGTTGTGGGTGGCTGTTCAGGAATAATACATTACGTCTTAGTTTGAGGGCACAAGAGAATTCAGATTCCAGTGAAACAATAAATTTCCTTTTGTAAAAGAAGGAAACATTTATGTTAGGCCAACTTTAAATGGTAAGAATACTAAGGGCTAGTCTACACTTACCAGCCGGGTCGACGCGGTGAGTTCGACTTCTCGGAGTTCGAACTATCGCGTCTAATCTGGACGCGATAGTTCGAACTCCGGAAGCGCCGCGGTCGACTCCAGTACTCCACCACTGCAAATGGCGGTGGCGGAGTCGACCTTGGAGCCGCGGACTTCGATTCCGCAGCGTCTGGACGGGTGAGTAGTTCGAACTAGGGTACTTCGAATTCAGCTATGCTATTCACGTAGCTGAATTTGCGTACCCTAGTTCGACCCTGCTTCTTAGTGTGGACCAGCCCTAAGATACTTCCCTCTGATAGGGGATTTGCAGGAGTAGCTGACTGTGTGTCAGCTTCTGTCCGGGAATGATACAGTGTAACAATCAGGCTGCTGCCACAAGATAACTTAGATATCAGTGAAACAAATAAATTTATCCTTGTAAAATTGGGAGATGCTCATCTCAAGGTAAATAGAAAATAAAATAAGTTCTCAAAGGAATTGCAGAAGGTAATAAATGTAGTAGGCAATTGCCTGCTGGAGTCGGACATGATGCTTTTATTTTTTCCTAGGTTTTTCTAGCTGACCAGAGAGATCAGTTTAAATGCAGCCTGCCTCTCTTGAGAAATGATCTCTGAAAATGGCTTCTGCAGAGCTGAACTGTACCGCCTCATCATAAGGGTTAGACTCACCCAGTTAGGAATATGAGAAATGCTTTGTGACTTGCCCCATTTGACACATCCCAATGAACAAGTTTCAAAGGCAAAACACACTATGAATATCAGCCTAAAAATGTTTGGCATGATCAGAGAGAGAGAGAGAGAGAGAGATGCAGAAAGTTCCTATAAACAGTTTGGCAGAGAAAACAATTGATCGTGTTATTTGGGTGGGATTCAAGGTTGGACCATGGCTAATTTTGAAGACTTCTGAGGTTCATAACTGTTGATACCTTGCTAGTAGATTCTTTGGTTAATCTGCTTTTGCTGTGGAGGAGAGAAAGTGTATTGTGTATGATACAGACAATTCAGTGTGCGTACTTTCCTGCTGTTCACCATAATCCGCAAGAAAGCAAAATGTCACTCATGCTAAAAATAACATGAACTAGATGTACTTCACTTGGGACCACTTACAAAACACTACTGCTTAGTTGCTTAAGCCCTTCCAGGTTGTTGGTATAGAGGGGCTAGATACGATGTTTCTGCTTATCACCAGCTCTTCTATTTATACTCTGATTTTATCTCTTTCCCCTTTTCTTTCTTTTTTTATTGTTTACATCCTCTTTATTTAATTTTCCTTTTATGGTATTTCTTCTTTCAACGTATTTGCCCCATGTGAATAGTTTCATGTAGTTGAGAAAGAAAACTGGTATTTTTCTAGGGCAAGAAAAAATTCTATGTGCTCTTTGTTAAGCTTTACATGCAAGGATTTGCTTGTGTGTATTTCTGTATTGTACTCAGTTCTTGTAAAAATAAATGATGCTTTGGGGGAAGGATGGAATGAAATCTTGCATCTCATGAGGTTATTCAGCTGAGGAATAAATATATTAGATTCTGCTCTTAAATTTCTCTTTTGGAGATAGGCCAATGCATTAAAAATGAATTACTATAGTTTAAAGGGAAAGTGGGGTTTAAAAAGGAGAAAGAACCTAGTTGTTCTCTTCATGGCATCTTTTCCACAATAGCAGGTATTAGCCCCCAGTGTTTTGGCAAACTTAAAAAATGGATAATTATATCCTGCCTTCTCAAATTCCCCTCCAGCTTCTATTTTTCTCTTTCTCACCTGAACTATTATGCAGATGATGATATACAACTCATAGACTTTAAGGCCAGAAGGGATCATCATGATCATCTAGTCTGACCTCTTGCACATTGCAGGTCACAGAAGCTCATCCTCCCTCTCTTGTAATAGACCCATAACCTCTGGCTGAGTTACTGAAGTCCTCAAATCATGGTTTAAAGACTTCAGGTTACAGAGCATTCGTCATTTACACTAGTGTAAACCTGCAAGTGACCTTTGCTCAATGTGTCAGAAGAAGGCAACCCCTCCTCCCCCCAGGATTTCTGACAATCTGACCTCAGTGAAAAGTCATTCTGAACCCCAAATATGGCAATCAGTTGAACCCTGAGCATTTCAGCAAGACCCACAAGCCAGATATCAGGAAAGAATTCTCTGTAGTAACTCGGAGCCCTCCCCATCTAGTGTCCCATCTCCAGCCGTTGGGGATATTTGCTACTGGGCAGTCACAGATTGGCTACATGCCATTGTAGGCATTCTCATCATACCATCCTCTCCAAAAACGTATCAAGCTCAGTCTGAAGCCAGTTACATTTTTTGGCCCCATTGCTCCCCTGAGCTGTTTCAGAATTTCACTCCTCTAATGGTTAGAAACCTTCACCTACTTTCAAGCCTAAACTTGTCGATGGCCAGTTTATATCCATTTGTTTTTGTGTTGTTTTTCCATGCATAATTTTCATAAACCATTTGAAGTCTTCCATTGTGTAGAATGCTGCAGCTGGCTGGTATTTCAATTCCCAGCTTTTGTGTAAATCCAGCTGCAAGTTTGTGAATTAACACATTGGCAGCAGGTAGGCCAAGGGCTCATGAATTAGTGCTAATGAATTTCACCTGAATTTTTCAAGGAATTCCCTTCCAGCTCCCAGTGCCAGAATTAAATGGGCAGCTGCATGCACTATTTTTTTTCTAGCCATTGCTGCATGTGTGGTGCTGTGGCCTTACACATGATAAAGGAGTGGATGGAAAGAGATGGAATAATGACTTGGCACTTATAATGAAGTGTTCTCTACATTTATTAAAAATACTTCTGTGTGTATGCACAGGCCTGTTACCCAGTCTTTCTGTTCTGAGACTGTGCAGAAACCCAACAAGTAATAGGGAAACATGGGTTTTGTAATATCAGACAAATAAACACTTGTCTGGGGAACAAATTGTGTTAGCAAAAGCTCAGATAGTTTAGAAATAATAATGATTCTGACTATGAGATTAAGACTAATGACATTTGGGGTTCAGATCAATTAATTAAAGTTCCGGAGGAGACAGTGTGCTTGTAAGTATCTCCTGGGACTGAATGTTGTGCATCACTATATGGTACATGCAAGATAAATGCCATCCAGGACTCCACTCACTGAAAACTGATAACCAGTTGTGAATAAGATACCATTCTGTGGCCTTTTAAAATCACTGCACAGAGCAAACAGAAGCTAAGGAGGCACAATGAAGTCAGATAATATCAGAATATGTTGTCTACATAGGTGACTGTAGTAAATCTAAATCAAGTTTAGGTACAACAGAAATATTATTATTTTAAATCTAACTAAATAAGACACCTATCCCAGGGCCTAAGCACCCTACCATGGGATCATGGAATAAATACAATTAAATTAAATCTCAGCAGCACTGAATTCAGTTCTACTGGAACTCAACTAGCCAGCCAGCCAACCAGTCACCTACTTCCTCCACAATCTAATAAACATACCCTCAGCTCTCTATCGGGTGTCTCTTTCAGCATGTCTGGAAAGTCACCAAATTCAGGCTATTTGGACCAATGGGTTGAGATGCATCAAATACCTGAATTTATCAATTTAAATGCTCAGAGGTCTTCCCTGGTCCTGCTTTTAAGCGAGGAGGTGTTTCTATTCAGAGTGAAGCTGAATACAGGTTGAGTTGAACAAGCTGAACTTTATTAAACCCCGTGGACTTCTCTGTCTTCCTCTGATCTACTGGATCATGATAAAGAAGCTCTGTACTACATGACCTAGGCCTAGCAGCAGTCAGTCTGCAGCCAGACAGCCTAAGTAAGGTGGGGTGAGTTGTGCCTCTCAGTTTGAGGGAGCAGCCTGCTTTGTCTCTCTCTGTGTTTGGTTCCTGTGTGTTATTGTTCTGAATTATATGAAATAAAGTAGTGTTACATTGCTACTTTCCAGCAAAAGTATTTATAATTTTTTTAATCTGTGTGTATGCTATGAACATAACATGGGAGCAAGTTTCAGAATCTTGGGGTTGTCACAGGGATCACACAGCCACTCCTCACTCCCATCATTATAGTGTGGAGATCCAGCTTAAGTGTGTCTGCTGACTGCAGCTGTGGAAGTATGGCATGGGAAGAGAGGCCCAGATCATTCAGGGCTTTATAGGTCATAACCAACACCTTAAACTTCATCCAGAGACCAATGGACAGACAGTGCAGATCCCAGAGCACTGGGGCCATGTGCTTCCAGAGAGCTGCTGTGCTCTCAATAAGCGAGATGCTACATTCTTCACCAGCTTCAGTCTCTCAACGGTTTTAAGGTATAACCCCATGAAGGGCACATTGCAATGTAGTCTAATATTGAGGTGATAAAAGCATGGATAATGGTGGTAAGGTCCACATCCAAATGGAAAGGTTGTGACCTCTTAGCCCAGACATAAATGATAAAAAGCTGACTAGTTTACTGCTGTAGCATCATCAAACAGAAGAGGTCTAAAATCAAATTTAAGTTGTGGCAAATACATTTCCTCAACTGAAGGGGCTTGTACTATTTCTACCATCTCCTCTGACTGCCTCCAGCCACCATTGTCACCTCAGTTTTATCTAGGCTGAGCCTCAGTCAGCTGAGATGCTGAACTGCATCATCCAAATCCAATGAGTTAGGGATGTACATTTGGGTGTCATCAACATCCTGAAAAGACCTCTTCCCATGCCTACGTAATAACTCTTCTAATGACCCCGTACACATTGTGAACAGGAGTGGTGACAAATTGGGACACTATAACTCTTTGGGAAGAGGAGCAATTGCCTGTAACTACCCACTGAGATCTCTGAGAAAAATAGCAATGGCTGAAAACAGCTGGCAGGCTGGCTATGGTGTCTGAAATAAGTAAAATTTTGAGACAGTTCTTATTCTGGCATCTGATAGATCAACATACAAGGCACTGATTTATGAATTAACAAATGACGCCTTCAGTTACATCCAATATGGGTTCAGTTCTGACCTCGGTAAGGAGTGGTGCAAAGACACGCTAGTGGCTGAGCAGAAGTTTCTGCCTGAGGTATAGACTCAGGCAGGCACAATGAGTCTGGGGTGAAATTCTGGTCTCGTTGCAGTCAGTGATATTCCCATAAGCTTCATAGTCCCAGGATTTTACTTTCGGAATTCAAAGGGAGCATAGCCACCTTGTCTTCCTGGGAGAGAGGATGTAGTATCCACTGTTTCTGCTGCCGGCCAGATCTGCTTGCTTTTGTGGAGATGGGACAGGACCATTGTATCTAACATAACGTTATCTAGGTTGTAATACTGCACCCATCACCATGGTATATGAGCAGCTCACAAGTTCCATAAAAATATTCATAATTCTTACTTGTTACCTTCCTCCATAAAATGAGTAATCTGCATGTCATTTTTGGATTTTTAAATATTATTTATAACTGAGCCAGAAGGATTATCTTGGTTCTAGACTCTGTACCAGAAATGAGAGAATAATAACAAGGCCTATATTCTAACAACTGTACATGCATTAATTAGTTGTAAATCTTCCTGGTTTTACTTCTTGTGGTGTCTTTGTTTTGGTTTAATATATCGATATACTGTGGAACCCTGTTTGTCTGATCTAATTGGGTCTGGGGCCAGATCAGATAATCAAAAACCTGGATAATCCAGAGAATGGGCAAAGACCTGTCAGCCCTGGGTGGTGGAGCTCGGGCTGTTAACCCTGGCCTGTGGGGCTCGGGCTTCATCTGAATTCCAAGCCCCACTGCCTGGGGCTGACAATGGGAGCCCCACTGCCAGCCTGAGCTCCAGTTCAGTTAATAGGGAGAGCCAGATAATGGAGGCTCAGTTAAACGGGGTTCTACTGTATTTTTAACATCTAGGCTAGTATTCACGGCTGTTGTAGAAAGTAATGGCTGTACAGCTGGCAGGCCAATGCTTTCTACATCAGGTATAATTGTCTAATTGTTCCAACAGATGGGAGGAACACAAGGTGTTGGTTTGTGTCTCATTATATACTTAGATTGTAAATTCTTTGGGGCAGAGACCATCTTTCAGGGACTGTGACAGGGCCTCTAGGTGCTAGCCCAATACTACTACTAAGTACTCTTCTGTCACATGATGAATGGGAAGGTAATGCCCCTTGAAAGGCACTTGGGTATTACAGTGTCACGGCAGAGTCACTATAGTTAAGGTTGCATCACGACTTCTGTTTAAAGGTTGATCTTTCTAAATCCTCTCTAATTGACATGCTAAATCAGATTCCTTTGAAATTTAGCCTGCCTCAGGAGGGTGCAGCATAGGATTAGTGACCCAAATGTAGGGTCATTTGAACCAGGAGTTCCAGAGATATAAGCCCTGAAATAATAACCATTTTCCAAAAAGTTTCTAGATGGATATTGTGTGTGCATGTGCAGAGCTAGAGATCAACCTATTGCTACGATGCAGGTCAAAATGGTCTCAATCAGTCAATTATCCAGGGTAGTGCATGGCACTCACTAAGTCTTTGGAGGACCCAAATTGTGAACATTATTTAAGAAAATACTCACTTCTTTGCTTGCATAGATGTGCAGTCTGGAGGGAATGCTATGAAGATGTGCCAATAAAGAAGAAATCCATGAGAGGGTTTCTGTGCAGCCCCTTATGCTTATTTGTGTTGCTTGAGGGAATGTGCCAACACCCTGCCACTGACTTTTCTAGTCTGACCCTTTGAACACCTGTACAATAGATTTAATAACTCATGTTGCTTACTACAAGTGATTTCTGTTATAGTGTGGTTTTATTTTATGAGGAGCTTTACTGTAGACACAGCAGAATAGTCAGTAGGCAGTCTAACCAAATGTTGTGTTGTATTGGGTGGGGAGGAGCTGGAGACAGATGGTGTGTGTGTGTGTGTGTGTGTGTTTTGAGAGGTCAGGACAAGGGAACAAGGAGAGGGGCTGTGGCTGTGGAAGGGGCGGGTAATGAAGATGGGTGGTAGGCAATGCTTGATTCGGTTGTTTAAGAAAATCTGTATTGTAATAGCCTCTCAGGGAGCGGGGCAGGGTTGTGGCAAGTGGTTCCTTCTTGATTTCAGCGCACATTAATGTGGTGTTTCAAAAGACCCATAGTGTGCAGCTCATGTACCTTGACCACTGAAGGAAAAGAAATATGCACACTGCCATAGGTGGTTAGGGTCACATGATAAGGTGTTGCCAATGTGTGGATTCTGGATGATTCCTGGCACAAGGTTGCAGAACAGCAAGTAGTACACCATGACCTGGGGATTGCTGACTACAGGCTAATTTGGATTGAGGAGATGGCCTGCACTGGCATCATGTTGTGCACACTTTGCAAAGTCTAACTAGTGACTATGGTATATTGTGGTGATGCACTTGGGTGGAAATGATCTGGCCTCATTCCTTTTTTTTATACCTCATGCAGTGTATGAGCGCGGATTTGGACTACCTCAGAGATTTATGTCCAGGAGCTATGATTAGTTTTCTTTGATTTGGCTGAGTGTTTGGATAATTGCTACAGTGACAATATGAATGCTATTAATAAGAGTCAGAAGAACATTAATGAGAAAATTGGAAGTTTCATGGCTGACCAGGAAATGTGTATTGTATAGCAAGCTGACACCTTGCTGTTTCTCAGAGATGGGGTATGGGTAAGAGGATCTTTCTCTCAAATATAAAACTATCAATATTTTGGAACAGAAATCCTGTCTGTGATTTTTCTTGTTGGCCCTGCCACAAACTCCACCTGCCAACCATTCTGAAGCATGGTCCAGGCACTGCATGTGAGTTGGGTTATAGCATGGGGGTGGAATGTTTATAAAAACATTTATATACCAGAGAGTGAAGACTTCATTTCCTGCTTGTGATGAATGGGGGTAGGGTTGGGGGTAGGGTTGGGTACAGTAGTGGTGATGTGGCCAGGTTGGAGTAGGGAATGCAGTGAATGGGTTGGAGTGGTATGGCTGGAGAGGTGTTTCAAAGCAGGGCTGCTGGGGGAGGGGAGAGCTGTCTGGCCTGATATACAAACTGTGGGACAGGATCTGTACAACTGCCTAACCTCCTACCAACAACATAGTTTTTTCCTGTTATAAAAAAATAGGAAACTCAATGGCAAAAACTACATTAATGCAGAGTTAAGGTTGCTTATTGGTATGTCATCCCCTTGCAGAACACTGAATTGAGTAAAACTTAAACTTGTGAAAGCCAGGAAAAGACCAGTTAACTGCTCTTTTCCAGTAGTGCCCCAATATCCCCCATTAGCACACATACCTTTACTCTGCTAATCCTATGGATGCTAAAATGTACAAGCTCTTCACCACCTTTTACAACCCATTCACTCTCACCCCCAGGATTTCATCTAACACTCTTAAAGGACAAAAGGGGGAGCACCTTACCACCTTCCCTGTACCATCTTCCAGCAATGCCTCACTATGCACATAGCACACACTTGCCCTGGCCTTTGGCACTATAAGATTCAAGAGGTTCCAGATCCTGGCATATAGTCACACATTTATCCAAATCTGCAGAAAGAATATCAGACATGTATAACTTCAGAACCACTTCACACCCTTTTACAATCCCTTACCCTTCCTCACAGAATACCACCTCAACCTACACTTTCACTTAACCATCATTAAAGTATTAGAATATTCTTGCATCCCAGCTTCCTATTGACAATACCCTTTGAAATAAAACCCCGTGCTTGCCAAATATATAATGCAATCAGTTATTCATTGAAATGATGCATACTGTATCCTGAACCTTCAGCACATGCAGCAATTCCCTTTGGTGTCTCACATCAGGGGATGCAAAACACAGATCTCCTCATCCTCATCTCCTTTACCAAGAAGGCCCAGCTTCTGCCTCCAACTTTTACTGTCTCCAACTCACACTGACTGCACCTGGAGTGTATGCAAATATTTCCCATTGGCTATTGCCAGCTTCAGTGGAACAGAGAGAAGGTGGCCTGGGCAATCTTTTTTTCTTCCCCTCCTTTTCATCCTTTAATAGTGTTGGATGGAATCCTGTAGATGAGAATAAATGGGTTTTAAAAGGAGGTGAACAACTTGTACATTTCAGCAGCTGTGGGGCTGGTCGAATAAAAGTCTGTGTGTTAATGACCATTGCTGAAGAAGGTCAGAGTTAAGGTTGCATGATCAACTTTAACTGTGTATTTCCTAATTTTCAGAAATTTGAGTTTTGCTCAACTCAGCGTTCTGCAAGGGGACAACATACCAGCAAGAAACCTTAACTCTGTGTTAATATAAGTTTTTCAACGTTGCTTTTCCTGTGTAGTTTGGAACCTGCAGAGCTTCTCCCCATTATAATACAACCCTAACTACCTCTTTTTCCAAAATATGCCATCAATTGCCTTTTAAACAACCATTTCAAAAAAGTTTTATGAAACAGTGAAATAATTTGAAGTATTATGTACCCTATTTTAATAGGATTTTTAGTTTTGTTTAGTTGGTGGGGCACAGTTTGGAGAAGGGAACATCTTGTTAAGGCCTGTCAACATTTGGAACACAAGCGTTAGCACCTGTTCATATCTTTTGTAAACATGTTGGATATAATTACAATGCCATATGTTACCAATGGTTGACATAATATGATTAATATACAGTACTAGTGCCAGTCTTCTCACACCACTCAAGTGTTATGTAGCACTTAGCAACATTTCACTAAACATTGACAGCCTGCTTATTGCCTCTAGGACATTTAAAACTGAAAAAGAAAATATATGATCATTTGGTAAGATGATCTTTTTACTATTTTTTATTTTTTACATAACTAGGGTCAAGAACAGCAATTATTTTCCCTCTACTGAATTCCCCCACCCTGTTTTTAGAATCCAAGAATAAGTAAGCACAAACTGTCAATGATTTGATCCCACAAATCACTTCTGTCTGGTATCAGACAGACTGCTGGCTCCTAGTGACTATTTGATCACTAAAATTACTCATGTAAATGTACTTATCTTTATGATTACCATTCCCTCACCCAACCTGTGCGTGTGCTTATCCACCTGTGGCATCTTTTCAAAATCCTATACTGTGAACTCTCTGGGGCAGAGACTATCTTTGTTTAACATCCCACCTAAGATAAAGGGGTGCTGATTGTGATTGGGGCCTCTGCATTACTACAGATTATAAATAAGTTTCTAAACACAGTAGATAGTATGAAAAAGGCATGATGATGAGACTAACATGATTTAAAAGGAGCAATTAAGGTAGATAAAGAGTACAGGGAGAAGCATGTTGGAAAGGAAGGTACAACAAAATTCTGAGAGTCATCTGGTGGACCAAGAAACCCATGTAAGGTCAAGTGTATTTTTTGTGACTGTCTGATTCATTTAGAACTCATGTGTCTCATGGAAAACCTATGGTTGTTGCTAGGAATGTATAGGAATTTATGAGAGTTGGGTCAGCTGTGAATTAAAGGCTCTTTGGATATTTTTGAAGCTGAAACTTTGGCCCTATTTCTTATTTTATGCTGGAAATAGCACTCCTCAAAGCACTACTTCTTGAAATGATTTTGCGATTTCAGTAGAACTAATTGGATGGTATTGTGCAACAGCTGTTAAGTGTATCTGCAAGGATACACATAGCATTGGGTTGTGTCAAGGCCTGGTAAGGTAGTGACTATTTCACTCCTGCAACATCTCTAACCATAAATCCTGACTAATGTGAATATCCTGAGTGAGAATACTGATACGAAAATAAAAAAATCCCCTAGCTTTTATCTTGACATAAAACTCAAGTTTTCACTGAAAGCTTTTTATCTGTCATCTTTTTCTCATTCATAGCCGTGATCTTTGAAGAACTGTCTCTGTAGTGAAATGCTACAGCACAGAGTGAGAGTTATCAAAAGCAATGTTTGTTTATTGAAATCCTTATTAACAGAACTTTGGAGAAAGAAACATTTTCACTCTGAATTCTATGTCTGAGCAAACAATTCATATTAGATTTGGAAGTGATGAATAATGTCTATTATAATAGGTGTTCATCTGCACACTTCTCCCCCACCCCAACTCCCTAAAGGATAGAGAACTCCACCTAAACCAGAAAATAAAACTGCCAGCTACCTCTAGCAACTAAGTCTCATTGTTTAAGAAAATATCTCCTACATAGTTAAGTCCCATTTGTTTTTGCTGGGGAGAAAGATATCTTTAGCCTATTAAAATGAAGATTATTTAAACAAGTGGTCATCCCCTAGACCATGTTAAGATTATATGTTAAGAGTCATACGAGCATGAAACACTGTTGCTAAAAGGAATCATCTCCTTCTAACTGTTGCTCAGAAGATAAAATGTCTCACCATCTGGTTGCTTTTTTTTTGTGAACTGTCTCTATACAAACCCTTGCAGGAGGTGTCAACGTTTGGAATGTTTTCACTTGACAGAAGCTGCTTCGGGACACAAACAGCTGGAACTGGCTTTGCCACCTTGACAAGCAAAAAAAAAGTTTGAGTTTTTATATGCAGAACATTTGATGAAATAGTCATTTATTTTGACATACATCTTAGGTCAAGGACAGCAATTTTCTCAGAGCACTGAAAAATCAAGGACATCTTCTAAGAATAAAACACAGTGCCCATTTTTATTCCTCTGTCTAATTTCAGTATTAGTAGCTCTTCTTGCTTACTGATGTGAGTGATCTTACTGCCTTCTACTGGCTACTCATGTGAGCTACTCTCCTGGGGATACCCAGGCAGATGGAGACCTTGTACTTCCTTCAATATATTGGGAAGATCTTCCTAAAAGTCCTTTAAATTATAATCTCTGCTCAGTAGGCAGTTGCTCTAAAGTTGTCCCCACAGAGCTTTGAAGCGAGTGGCCTGTTCAGAACTTGTACAATAAGCTTCAATTAGAAAAGAAAGATAATTTCCAAAGGCTCCTGAAATTATTTACCGTACCTGAAATTCTCATTCCAGTGTCAGAACTAAGTAAGAAGCACCTCCAGCTTAACAAATGGTGTTTCTGAATCAGTTTCAATTAATTCCTTGAGCAATAATGAGGGCTTTCAGCAGTTGAAGACATCTTCATTTTTCAAGAACACTGCTAAATCTTTTGCCACAAAAATGGATAATTTTGGCTTATTACTCATCAAAGTGTATCACATGGGTGCTGTGACTAGTGTGTCCAGAGTCTTTTGTAATGGAGGAAAAAGAAAAGAGCTATACAGGATAAATACATTTGATAATTTTCATTTTTTACTACACTGTATAACATGTTCTAAACCATTGGGGTATCAATGTCCATCTTTCCTGTTAAAACTCATTAATTGTACTAAGCAAATTGTCCCACTATAACACTTTTGTTTATGGCCTTCAGCATTCTTTCCTACTTTTTGTTTGTTGTTTTTGCTTTCCAAATATAAATCATAGTCCTGAAGTCAGTAGGAATTTTACATAAGTAGGAAGAGCTAAGAAAAGATTACATGACTGGGAATTTATTGCATTAATAATTCCTTAGCATCCACAACTTTGTACAGAAGGAAGAGGCACAAATTTCAAAATGTAAAGACAAAGGGAACTCCCAGAATAAAGTAGAGTTGCGTGAACTGGCTCAAATAAAGGCAAAACAGATTCAGATCTATTCCCCAAGCTGAAATTGTGTTTGAACTTTACTGACATAAAAAAAAAATTGGCTACCATGTTTTTAAAAGGTTTATTTTAGTTTGTCCCATTTCTGACAATGTGGTTAAAAGCACTGCACTAGGTCTTAAGAGCTCTGGGTTCAGTTCCTAGCTCTGCTACTTGACCTACTGTGTGATCTGTGGCAAGATGCTTAATCTCCCAATACCACAGTTCCTCATTTCACACATCTGGAACCCAAAATAAAACATGGATCACCTATTTCACATGGGTAATTCATTTAGTGTTTATGAAATGCTCAGATGCCAAGGGGATGGGGACCATATAAGAATGCAGAGAGATTCATTGGTTCCCATTGGGACTGGATTCAGAAAAGAAAGATATTGTGTGAAATATTTTGCAGGATTTTAAGTGCAACTGCAGCAAACCTCTCTCTCCCACCAGTAAAATAATGCACCACAACTGAAAATGCTGAAGCCTGAGAGTGCAGCTTGACCATAACCAGAAGAAATGGTAGGTCTGTATTTGCAACCTATTTGTTTCAAGAAATCATTCTGGAGTCATTGACACTATTGTAATTTCTGAGAATTGTAGTGCAACTCTGTCCTGAATAATAGACCCTTGGCCTAAATGATCTTCTTGGATGCTTCACTAGCCCAAATTGAGAAACCTCTTGAAAGACAAATTAGGACCTGAGAGATGGAAGAATACAACCCTAAAGTTGAATGATTTCATGAAGTATAATGGAGAAAGGTTTTGTAGGTCTGCTTCTAAAAACACAAATCCCACTAAGCACAGATATTCATATTTTGTCATGCGTGAGAAAATGTGGAGGAGCGGGGAGAAGGGAGAGTATGTGCAAAATTGCAATATTTTCAAAGCAAATATGTGGTGTTCTATGCAAGGTGGGAAAAATTGATGGTTCATTTTAATGTCCATGTATTTCTACATTTTTTAATATAGGTATTCTTGACCATCCTAAGCAATCTTCATCTGTTTTGGGGCAGAAGTCGGGGAGGGGGATGGGGTGGGTGGGAAATGAGAACATATTAGTTCATTGTCTATTGTTTTTACCTGTGTATAAGTTGCAGTCTCTGTCCCAGGAATTTTATGAGGATCCTAAGGAGCATGAATAAATACCAGAATATTTTGCGTAGAATACACTGTGATTAGACACTATAAATACAGAGACAGATCATTAATCTTTATTTAGCTCAGGTTTGTCTTCTCTTTCTGTGGGGTTCTATATATGCATGTATTGCATATTGTCCCAATAAATCTACCTGAATTTTTTTTAATGGAAAAATGGCTTTTTGAACCATGTGAACCTTTTTCTGGAAAAATCTTTGGTGAAAACTTTTGTTTCCGTTAAAATATTATTGGTTTATGAAAACAAAAAATTGTTATCAAAAGCATGGATTTACTGTTGGGGGGTGTTCTTAATTTTGGAAATAAAATTATGAAAATTTCCATGAAAATACTTAACAATTTTCTACCAGCATTAATCCCCAACAAACTGATTTTACTATCTTTTAATGACAGCACAGTATTTCCTCCAAGGCAACAGCATGATAAATCTAGTTCCCAAAGTATTTGTGTTTCTGATTTTCCAGTCATCTGGTCAATTCTTAAGTCACCTCAAGTCACCTTCTTAAGAAGTAACCTTCTTAATATCCAAGTACTTTGATGTGGACACAGCAGTGAAATGAGGACAGACACATGCATGGAATCAAGTGGCAAGCTGCAACTTTTATTAAACTTTAGCACAGGCCAGGGGCACTACCTGGCCATCATCCATACTTTCTTATATCAGCCATTTAATTGGTTCCAGTGAGTGGGTTACAAGGCTCATAACCATATAACCCATCTCAGCCTACCCATTCTCCACCCCCACAGGACTCAGCAGTCTCTGAGCCCTAGCTCCCTCCCTGTTGCAAGGAGGACAGAGGGTGCAGAAGGGTGAGGACCTCAACCTGTGAGGGCCACAAGGTCTGACCTCGGCCCATGAAGGCCACATGGTCTCACCCTACCTCATGGGCCCAAGGCCCATCCCCATGCTCTTGAAGAGCAGTTTCAGTATCTTCCTGTTACTTTATTTAATTGCTTAATTCACTGCTTTAGATTAGTTTTGCTGCCATGTTACACTGTGCTTATCTCTGTTTCCTCCTGTTCCTATTCTCCACCCTTTCTTCTCCCCTTCCTTTTTCTCTTTGGGACTTTAAAAGCCATCACATCAAACCATGTCACTTGGGACTAGGTGGGGTGCTCTCTGCCTTTGCAGGTTGAGGAGATGCCACATTTTCCAAGTCCTGCACACACACAGCAACAAATTTAGAAAACTCTGGCTTTTCAGTGTTGTTTTTTAGCCTTGAAAGTTTTTCAACAATCCCACTGCTCGAGAAATTCATCAACAAGAGTCTTCAAAAGACCTGCAGACAACGGAATATAAAAATAGAATTAAGCTCAGGAAGTTCCACAGAATGCATTTTTCCCTCAGGTTGATGGGGGAAGTTCATTTGTTTTTTTTTCATAATTATCTTTTTTTTCCCCTAGTTTTATGGTCAGTTGTCATTGAGCTTTCATTGGGCATTAGCTAATTCTTATCTTTGAGTTCCTTGACGTATTGACTCATGAACCATTTGTCAGTCAAAATAGTCATTTTTTTATTTGATAAATCAGGCTACTCCATGTCCATTTGCTGACACATTGTGATAGTTTTCTCTAGCCTTCAGTCTTTCATTGTCAGGTAATTTCAGAACTGTATCTCTTCTATTATTTCTCTGCTCTTGGTTGAGGCAATCTATTGTTTTTTTCTTCTCAACATTTAAGTTTCCTGTGATGTTTATTTGAAGTAAGCTCATTCATCATGAATTTTCTTTTGGTCTAAAAGTTATTTTTGTTATTTTTTAAAAAAAGTTTATAATTTTACCTGTTCCTTCACATTTTAGAACACTGATCAGTATGCTCATCTTTACTAAACCTACCTAGAAATACCAAAAATGAATAATAGAACTGGTCAAATTTTTTTCCTGATTTTTTTTCAATTGAAGTTGAAATTCAAAACAATTTTTGAATTTTTTGCTAAACTTGGCCCCCATTTTCAACCATCCTATAAAGTTGCTAGAAAATGTTCAAACTTCAGAATTTTGTTGAAATTTTTTTTAAATGGAATTTTGCCCCTCTTTTTTTTTTTAACTAGTGGTGGATATATTCAGCAGTGCAATGGCTACTTCCACAAGCACTCAACTTCTCCCCTCCCTCCACAATCCTAGCTGCTTAAACTGCTTGTAATTCCTCATGCACCTCAACCACTCTCTCAGCTGCTCAACCACCACGTCACCCCTCAGCAAGAGACCCCATATTGACTCCCTGTCAGCTGCAGAACCTTTCTGCTGTTCCTCATTAACAAGTGCCCAGAACTAATATACTTCTCACCCAGCTTGCCAACACTTCTGCTATCTCAATAACCAACATCCAAATCCCAGTTCTCAGCTGCCAACAATTCACAGTACCACTCCCCATCCCTAAAGAGTCTGGTCACCCTAACTGCCCTCCTTCCTAGTTGCTCTCCTTCTTCTTACTCGTAAGAAGTATCCAAACCCAATTAACGTCTCTAAGGCTAATCCCTTATGATTTCAGATAAGCAAATGGTCCCAACCTTCCTCTTACAGCTCACCAACTTCCTGTCCACCAGCTCCCCAAATACAATCCTGATTTCCTAGCCCTTGCCTGGTGAACAAATGGTCCATCTATCTCAAAATCCTTAAGAGTGGGAGCTAAGTATTAATTTGTATGTTCTAATAGTGTTTACAGTATTTTATATGGTATTTTCAGGTGAAAATTTCAAAATGCTTTACATCTCCCTACTTGTATTATTTTTCTTTATTTTTCTACAGCAATGGACATTTCATTGTCTTGATCTTAACACTACCTGGTATCATACTCGCCTTTGCAGGTGGAAAAATGTCACGCTGATTACAGTCAGTCAAGTAGCATTATATTATCTTACACACACCATGACACTCAGTCTAAACAATACAGGGGATGTGATGTCCTAGAGCAAAATGTGCATTTTGAAAATCTTTTATAATCTTGGTCACTGAAACTAATTTCAACCAACTCTCCCTCTGTCACATACATCTATAAATAGTGTTCTATTAGAAACTGTGGTTAACTAATATGACACATAGCAGAAAAATCAAGGGAAGTGACAGTTAAGGTATCCTTAAGAACATAAGAATGGCCACACTAGGTCAGACAAAAGGTTCATCTAGCCCAATATCCTGTCTACCAACAATGGCCAATGCCAGGTGCCCCAGAGGGAGTGAACACAACAGGCAATGATCAAGTGATCTCTCTCCTGCCATCCATCTCCACCCTCTGACAAACAGAGGCTAGGGAACCCTTCCTTACCCATCCTGGCTAATATCCATTAATGGACTTAACCTCCATGAATTTATCCAGTTCTCTTTTAAATGCTGTTATAGTCCTAGCCTTTACAACCTCCTCAGGCAAGGAGTTCCCCAAGTTGACTGTGCGCTGTGTGAAGAAGAACTTCCTTTTATTTGTTGTAAACCTGCTGCCCTTTAATTTCATTTGGTGGCTCCCAGTTTTTGTATTATGGGAACAAGTAAATAACTTTTCCTTATTTACTTTCTCTACATCACTCATGACTTTATATACCTCTATCATATCCCCCCTTAGTCTCCTCTTTTCCAAGCTGAAACGTCCTATCCTCTTTAATCTCTCCTCATATGGGACCCGTTTCAAACCCCTAATCATTTTAGTTGCCTTTCTCTGAACCTTTTCTAATGCCAGTATATCTTTTTTGAGATGAGGAGACCATATCTGTATGCAGTATTCAAGATGTGGGCGTACCATGGATTTATATAAGGGCAATAAGATACACGCCATCTTATTTTCTATCCCCTTTTTAATTATTCTAACATCCTGTTTGCTTTTTTTGACCGCCACTGCACACTGCATGGATGTCTTCAGAGAACTATCCACGATGACTCCAAGATCTTTTTCCTGACTTGTAGCTAAAATTAGCCCCCATCATGTTGTATGTATAGTTGGGGTTATTTTTTCCAATGTGTATTACTTCACATTTATCCACATTAAATTTCATTTGCCATTTTGTTGCCCAATCACTTAGTTTTGTGATATCTTTTTGAAATTCTTCACAGTCTGCTTTGTTCTTAACTATCTTGAGCAGTTTAGTATCATCTGCAAACTTTGCCACCTCACTTTTTACCCCTTTCTCCAAATCATTTATGAATAAGTTGAATAGGAGGGAGGGATAGCTCAGTGGTTTGAGCATTAGCCTGTTAAACCCAGAGTTGTGAGCTCAATCCTTGAGGGGGGCCACTTAAGGATCTGGGGCAAAATCAGTACTTGATCCTGCTAGAGAAGGCAGGGTGCTGGACTCAATGACCCTTCAGGGTCCCTTCCAGTTCTAGGAGATAGGTATATCCATTATTTTTATTTAGGATTGGTCCTAAGACTGACCCTTGGGGGACACTACTTGTTACCCCTCTCCATTCTGAGAATTTACCATTTATTCCTACCCTTTGTTCCCTATCTTTTAACCAGCTCTCAGTCCATGAAAGGACCTTCCCTCTTATCCCATGACAACTTAATTTACGTAAGAGCCTTTGGTGAGGGACCTTGTCAAAGGCTTTCTGGAAATCTAAGTACAGTATGTCCACTGGATCCCCCTTGTCTACATGTTTGTTGACCCCTTCAAAGAACTCTAATAGATCCGTCCTCCCTTAACTGCTATTATTACTCTTAACTACTATGGGAGACAGACAAACGTCTGAAATAATTTCTGAAGGGTGCATGCAGATATGTGAGTGGTGGGCAGACTGGTTCTGAGCCATTCTGCTCCTCTGAATGGTTGGCATTGTTTGTGGTGGTTGCATTTTGTTTACTCAATATCTTCCTGGAATAGTTTTGTTTTTGACATGGGAGGAAAGGTGAAGCTGTTGGTCACTGAAAACACCTAACAATTTTTAGCTATCTTCCAAAGAGACTTTTATAGGGTTTGTGCTGAAAGCTGGAGGCTGTTGCTGCTGTTAGTACTTCAAGCTCGGATAAGGCACTGCTTGATTGAAAACAAGCAATTATGCAAAAAATGGATTTCTTTCATAAAACTAGAATCTCTACAAGAATCTGTTTCCACTATATATAAAATGTTGCCTCTTTCCCCCAGAGATTAGAAGGAGTTTGGAAATAAAGTAGTTGAGCTGCAAACTTCCTGTGCTGGATACAGTGGAACATTCTAATTCAAGAGGAAAAAAACCCAGCATAGTAAAGATAGATGAGCTGGTTTAAAAATTTAGGGTTAGGAGTTTGAAAATGGTTGGTTCCCCGACAATATAGAAACTGAGAAGATTGTTGTTTTCCTTCTGCTGTGGCAACAGTGTTCACAATTGTCAGGACAAATGGGGATTGCTTTCCTTATTTCTGCAAGGACCTTTCTGGGGAGAAAACCTATAAATCTAACTGAGGACTATCCTGATGGTATGTGAATCGCTGATGGTGAGAAACAAGCTCCTTGCCATTGCAAAAATCCATTACCCACTTGTGAAATTTTTCAAAAAGCACCTTTGTGCTTGCCCCTCAAGCTTGGGGAGGAGCTCCCCACCAAGCTACTTCATTATCTTTCTTGAAATCCCGCCTTAAAACTCCTCTACCACGATGCCTGAAAAACCTTGACAGTGGGTAGGCTGCTGCTGGGCACTGATATCACCATCTATCACCCTGACCAATATTGTCTTATTGTTTCTGGTAGCCAGCCCCTCATTTGTCTGACTGAATATCCAACTGTTGTACTTTGTCTTATATGTTGATTGTAGACTCTTTGGGTCAGGGACCATATTTTTGTTCTATGCTTGTAAAGCACCTAGCACAATGGGGTTTTGGCCAATGACTAGGTGCTAAGGTAATATAAATAATAAGTATATTAGTATGTAATTAAGTTAGCTTTGTGTTTGCAGAGAGAACTTTTGCTTGTCACAAAATGCCATACACAGAGAAGCCTTTGAGCTTAGCTCACATGGGATTGGCAAGTCCAGCACCACAAAGCTTGTTAATCAACAGTCCTTCACCGTATCTAGCATTGCCTGGTTAGTGCCTCAGTTGCAGTAGCAACCCACTCCCTAGGCCCTAGCCTCCATTTCCACTTCTCTATTACTTAGCAACAGTCTATCTTTCAAAAGGCAGTTGTTTAGTAGGCTCCAAGACTAATAGAGCTGATCAGAGGCGGCTGGAATAAACACACATGTGTAGTTAAAGGTGATTTTGTTACCCATTACCTTTCTCTACTTCCTGTGACTAGGGCTGTTGACAAATTCAGCTGGAAATCCTACACAATTGCAGTGGGTAGCTCAGCATCAAGAAGGTGGCCTAATTCACTACTTTGTTATTTTGAATAATCTCAATACAGTGACACCAGTATAAAACTGGAGTTATGCTGTGGTGAGGCAGGACACAGGCTTTGTCTATACTTAAAACACTACAGATATGCTGCTGTAGCACTTCTGTGTAGACACTCACTACAGCAATGGGGGAGGGGGAGTTCTCCTGTTGCTGTAGTTAACCTATCTCCTGAGAGATGGTAGCTAGGTTGATGGAAGAATTTTTCCATCAGCCTAGTGCTCTCTACACCATAGTTTAGGTCTCTCAGGGGTGTGGTTTTTTTCACACCCTGAGCTAAGTAGCTATGCCAATGTACATTTTCAGGGTAGACCAGCCCAGAGGGATGTGCAATGGTTGATTAGAATTCTAAACACATATAATCTGGGGTTGGCTTTTTCTTATGTATCACTAAATATTATTTTATTAACTTACAGGCTAATGTGGAAATCCTTACTAAGAAAACAAAATCAGTCACTTAGGTAAGGATGTGAAGATTGGACCCTCAGACTTTAAAACTAGTAACTGTCTTCTAGGAAATGGGTTTGGACTGTAGCAACAACAGCAGCTCCAGCCCATCTCAACTAACTTCTCTTTCCCCCCAAAAGGACAGATATTACCATCTAAGTCTGTCACACAGATAGAAATTAAAAGGGTTAGAAGCACTGTTCCCTCAAAGCCATGCAGTGCTCCAGCAAGTGTTGCTCAGCCACGCACATCCTCAGCGACGGCGGGAGAGCAGTGCCTGGGAGTGGGGTGAGGCTGGAGGTAGGGCTGGCCTTACCATGAGGCAAACTGAGGCGGTCGCCTCAGGTGCCAAAATATTGGGGGGGCGCCACTAGGACCCAGAGTGTAGAAAACTGCTCTAGATGCACAGAGATGGTGAAGTGCTTTCCTGGAGGAAGGAGGGCACAAGAGACATAACAGGCAGGCAGGAGAAACGGTGAGAGGGAATAACAGAAAGCAGCAGGAGCTGCAGGGAGAGAGAGGAGGAGGAACATCTTATGTACCTCTCTAGCACTCCCAGGAGCCTGGACTGATTAACATCAGCTTCTCAGGGAGCTTCCTGTTTCCTGCTACTTCCCTGAACCCACTTGAGGAGAACAGGCAGTCAACTGAAGTAGTAGGAGCCAGTTAGGCCCTTAAGACACGGATATCTTCCCTCACTCAGGCCCTGCTACCGGTCTCCTTATTTGTCCCCTTCAATTGAGTGTTGAGAGACACTATAGCTGACACAGAACAGCAGTCATGAGTGAAAGAAGAAAACACCCCTCTGGGGCAGCATTCAGAAAAAGCAAGCAAGCAAAGGAAGCTTTTCTATCTAAGCAGGAAGAGCTCTCCTGAGATACATGACACAAATGTTCACAGTGAGCCTTCCGACCCCAGTGAGGATGTGAGTGGTGAGGAGATGCCTGATCTTCCAGTTAGTTAGAGTGCCGGTCACCTGGCAGCTACTGCAGCATCCATATCTCCATCTCAAATTGATGTAACCATGTACATTCCTGAAGAAAAGTGTAGAAACAGCTGCTGCTGCTGAGTTTAGTTCCTTAAGTCTAGATGATCCAGGACTGTGGATCCACTTGAGCAGTAGCCTGAGGGACTTCCTTGTACTGCATGGGCCACAGCAAGTGAAAAACTTCATGTTCCCCAAAGACAATGACAATAGAAGTTTCTATCCAACGCATTACTGGCGTGAAATCCCCAATGGTGGCAAAGTGGAAAGGCCATGGCTTATGTACTCAAAAACCCAGAATGCTGCATACTTTTTTTGTCGCAAACTCTTCCAGTCTAATGTTCCAGCCACATTGGGTTCTATGGGTCTGGAAAAATCTGGCTAGAAATCTGATATGCCATGAGAAGACAGCAAATCACCAGAGAGCATTCCATAGGTGGAAAGAGCTTGAGAGGCGACTAAGGTTAAAGGCCACCATAGATGATCAGAATCAAGAGAAGATTGCATCAGAGTCTCTTTACTCACAAAATGTTCTGAAAAGGCTCATTGCCATTGTGAGAATGCTTGCTACCCAAAACCTAGCACTTCAGATCAGCTGTATGTGCCAAACAATGGAAACTTCCTTAAAATTGTGGAGCTGATGGCTGAGTTTGATGCTGTACTCCCACAGCATCTAAGAAGAGTCACCACCGAAGAAATGTGCACACTCCACCACCTTGGAAAAACAATTCAAAATAAGATCATACAGTTACTGGCAACAAAAGTCAAACAGAAGATTGTGGCAGATCTGAAGTCAGCAAGATATTACTCTGTTATTCTGGACTGCACACCTGACATCAGCCACACAGAACAAACTACTTCAATGGTGCATTTTGTAACAACAACAACAGAACCTAGTGAAAATGTCCCTGCAATGGTGACTGTCAGAAAGCATTTTCTAGAATTTATTGACATTGATGATATTACAGGAGCTGGTATGACAAATGTGCTTCTTAAAAAGCTGGAAGATACAGGAATTGTGATAGCTGACATGAGAGGTCAAGGCTACGATAATGGTGCCAACATGAGAGGAAAGAACAGAGGAGCGCAGACACGGATTTAAGAGTTAAACCCTCAAGCTTTTTTTTGTCCCATGAATTCTCATTCATTGAACTTGGTGGTCAGTGATGCAGGGTCAGCTTCTAGTGAGGCTGCTGATTTTTTAAATATAATTCAAAGCATCTATGTATTTTAAAGCAACATCTGGGAACATCCTCTCTGACACTGAAACCACTGAGTACGACACAATGGGAAAGTCGAGTGGAGGCAATAAAGCCTATCAAACACCAGATTGGGAAGATAGATGATGCCATAGTTGCCATTATGGAGGATAATGCTATGACAGGAACTGTTCATGGGAGAACAGGGGCAGAGGGAAATGGAATCATTAGAAACATACACAACTTCACATTTCTGTGTGGCTTAGTGTTGTGGCATGACATACTGTTGTTGTAAGCAAGAGACTCCAAGGTGTTGACCTTGATATATCTGGAGCAATGGAACAGCTGGACAAAGCACAGTCATACCTACAGTCTTACCAGTCAGATGAGGGATTTCAAAACATTCTGAAGAGTGAACAGAAGTTGGCAGAGGAACTTCACACTGAAGCTATTTTCCCACCCATTCAAGAATACAAGAGTCACCGAAGAAGAAGACATTTTGATTATGAGGCATGGGATAATCCCATCAGAGACCCCAAACAACAATTCAAAGTTGAATTCTTTAACCAGGTGCTAGATTGTGTAATACAGTCAGTTGAAGAACATTTCATGCAGCTCAAGGAACACAGCAGCATAGTTGGGATGTTGTATGATATTCCCAAACTCCTCGCTATACCTGAAGAAGACCTACACCAGCAATGAAGGGACTAGAGCCAGAGTTGACATATGATGACATGCGCGATATTGAAGCGCGTGATTTAGGTGATGAACTGAAAGCCCTTTCAAGATACATTTCAGCAGGATCAACTCCAAAGGCTGTTCTGGAATATATGTGTACAAATAAGATGACCACCCTTTTTCCAAATGCTTTCATTGCTCTGCACACACTTCTAACATTTCCTGTAGCAGTTGCCAGTGGAGAATGCAGCTTCTCCAAGCTGAAGTTAATAAAAACACATCTATGCTCCACAATGACACAGGAGAGGCTGGTCGGCCTTGCAACCATCTCAATAGAGCATGAGCTGGCCCAGACTGTGGACCTTTAGGAAACAGTTCAAATCTTTGTAACCAAGAAGGCACAGAAAGCACCACTTTAATTATTCAAACAGATAAAAATGCCAGTGTTTACTATGCAGGCAAGAAAAGTTACATTTGTTGTTTAGGCGTTTGAAAGTTAAGTGTAACTTAAAATTTTTGAACAAGGCATTTTAAGTTGTTAGTTCTCCTTTATTGGGGTAGGTAGCAGAGCAATACCATGAGAGGAGTAGAACAGGAAGAAGACAGAATTGAGTCCTTTCAAAGTTTTCGACCAAGCAAGGGGGCATGATGGCATCATTTGAGCTGCCCGCCTCAGGTGCCAAAATGTTGTGGGCCGGCCCTGGCTGGAGAACAGCAGCAGGGGTGACTGGGGAGCAGAGTGTAAGGGGATGGCAGCTGAGGCCAAGCAGCTGGAGGGGAACCATATGGCAGGGTGCGCTGGCCAACCTGGCTCATGGAGCGGGGAGGGAGCAGCAGTGGTACACCTCTCCCTGCAGAGCCAGGCGGGCCCCCATCGCTCCCCCGCCCTGCTGCCCAGCACCTTGCCCTTCAATTTTTGCATCACACTCTCCCCATCCTCCTCCCCCAGGAGGTGCTGTGTTGCCGAGATGGGGATGATCTTCTCTCCTGGGCCCCTCCCACCCCTCACTGGGAAAGAACCTGTGGGAGCAGAGACTTGAAGTTATGAATCGCTGTGAAGTGGCAGGGAGTTAAGGTGGTAACAAAGGGACCGGGAGACAAGTGGCTGAGTTGCCCAGGCTGTGCTTAGCGCAGCTGAAACCCCAAGTGAGTAGCATCAGCAACTTCTGGGTCTGCTTCAATACACTGGGCAGGCATGTGATTGGCACACATGTGGGAACCCGAACCGGGAAACCTGGGCTTAGGCGTATTGGGGCTGGGGAGAGACTGGGCAACTTTTCTGGGCACAAAGGCATGGAACTGATTCTGGATTACCGATGCTGTTTGCACTCTGCAGAAGTGGAGGGAGGGAGCTGAAATAGCTAAGGATAATTTTTCTAAAGGAAAATTTTAATTGCACTTCATTTCTGGACACTGCATCTTTCTTTCTTTGTTGCTTTCTTTCTTATGCAATTCTTTAGAGAGACATCCTAGTTGTTATCAATTGCTTTTAAAAATATGTTGCTATAAATCAATCAATCCACTCTATCAGGAGTTCAGCTGCAATATAGTCTAAAAAAGAAATGATTAATCAACTGTTACTTCTCCAAAAAAACAGCAGTTATTTTCTGTGTAGATTTTAGTGGCACAAGTCTGTGCTTTTTTAAAATCATGGATTTAAAATTAGGTGATTTTTTGTTTTTTTGTTTTTAGAGATGAATAATTAAAAGGAAAAAAAGAAACTGAAGATGCCCTTTGCTGTATAGTTGCAAGTTTCCACTTGAAAACTAATTAAGGGCTACCTGTAGATGTTGTTTATCTAGACTCTTGAAGGTTATCTACAGGTACGTTTAAACAGTTATTTGCCTGTACAGGCAAAAACGGATAAAATAATCAATTTTTATCAATCAAAACATATACAGAAATGCTGTGAAACATTTTAAAAGAAGCACATACTAATGGAATAAAACTGTGAAAGCCAAGCATTTTTCAAAGTATAACAATAGAAGAAAGACTTTGGAGTCTTGTGGATGAGATCTGGCAATCTATGTCAGAGAAATGTTCTTACTAATGGTGAGCCCTCCACATATTGCTGAATGGATCCGTTTGGTCAGCTAAGAAGTTGGACTGAGCAGATTTGCGCTGCTGGTGAAGCTGGAGTTTTTGCAACAACAGAAATGTTCTGAAATATGTTTACAGGATTGGAATGCAATTTGACTGGAAATTGACAACAATTTCATCTATGACACAAAGATTTCATGCAGATGCAGATCTGAACCAGAACCCCCCTTCCCAAGCTTTTGCCAGCAATCCTGTCCCTGTGCCAGCCTAGCAGTGTTGAAATGGACAGGGAAAGAAAGAGGCACACCACACTTCATTAGGTTTCAGCTCAGCACCCCAAGTCTTCCCCGCAGGCAACTGGAAAAGGACATTGCATTGTTTTTACCCAACTGCCAGTCTGGATCCTTCTTCCAACCCTGCTTTCTCCCACTTTTGGGGCCTGGCACTGTGCAGGGAGAGGGCAGACACCTGGGAAAGAGATTGTAAAGACTTTGCAATCTTCCAAGGGAGAAAAGACCACAGTAACTAACCTCACTCCCCCACCCCTCCCATCCCTTGTGGCTTAAGTTTGCAAAGGCACAGGAAGATCAGGGAGTCCACTTCCAAAGGAGAAAGGACTGCTGGAACTAACTTTGCTACCTGACGGCTGATGAGAAATGCACAGTGGCTCACTGAATTTTTCTGCATAAAATGTTTTTTAAGGAAGTAGCTGTAGAACCCAAATGCATAATTGTGGTTCATCAGAAATAAATATAATCATTGATTTAGAATTCTGTCTTGCTCGAGGACCATTTCAGGGAGGAGCAGAGTGGTGGCTGGGGAGGGAGCGGGGAAAGTTGGAGGAGTTTGGTAATGGAATGGGGCGTGACAATGCTGTGGCTTCAGCACTGCAGTTCAAACACACAGAGACATAGCAATGCATGGCACATTATCCAGGGAGCAAATGTCAATGCACTCTACTTCAAATGCTCTGGATCTTCAAAGGGAGAATTTAACACCAGAGCAAGAGGGGATGTTGGCGAGGAGGGAGCAGATCCATTGTAACTTTCCAGACTTGGGTTCTGGTTCCTGCCTTGGCTCAGAGTCCTCATTGGGTTCATTGGCAGGGGGCAGAGGAGGCTTCCTCAGCTGGCTTCTCTGGGTAGAGGTGCAGAATCACATACTCCTCATCCTCCAGGTCTTCCTCCTGCTGCCTGTCACCCTGGCCCTCACCAGCATCCTGTCAGAGGTGCAGAGGTCCTCCTGCTGCCTGTCACCCTGGCCCTCACCAGCATCCTGTCCTGTCAGGCAGGAGGTCCTCCTGCTGCCTGTCACCCTGGCCCTCACCAGCATCCTGTCAGAGAAAGAGGCCAACTCATGAGCCCTTTCAGGCAGCCCCCATTTCAAGTGCTTGTGTTTACACTGACAGCTGCAAGCGCACTGGAATGGCCACATTAACAGCTCTGGCAATGCCACAGAGAGCAGTGTGACTGTTGGAGTCTTTTGCCTTCCAGTACAGGAGCTCCAGGTGCTTGATGCATTCCCAACACTGGGCCAGAGTCTGCTGAATGCCCAGCTGCTCCTGCCTGTATGAAATTTTCCAGTACAGGTGAATGTTCCTGCCACTCCAGGAGAAGTGGTGGAGGGTGATGTACTCTGATCACACATTGATCATCACCTGGGTGTGGTCAGCTGGCAACGTCACTGCTCTCTGAGCAGGATTCACATTCACCTGTATTGATCTAAAGAGTGCAGTGGAAAGCTGTTCTGACTGGGTCACTACAACTCACTACTGTTGTTGAGAATGGAGGAAGAGGGAATTTCATAGATTGGTCAGTCAGAAAAGGGTTCCATGCATTGTGGCAAGGGGTGGAGTTCTATTGAAACTCAAGACCTGGTACACGCCCCTGACTGCTGTCCAGACAGCACAGTGGCATAGTTTCAGGACTGTACCACAGCCCAAAGCATGTACTTGCCAACACTTCTGATGCCTACTAGTTTACTCACCCTCTTCTCTCCTTCAGAGATTTCCTTCGAGGAGTTAAGTGTTGACAATAAGGAGGTTATTGCCCAAACCCAACCAAGGACATGTGCTCAGTCACTAGCGTAGATGTACCTGTAAACATCTAACTACATGGTTACAACGGCAAATCAGGTTTGTGGTCATCAAAATGACATCAATTCTGCCACATTTATATATGCCTACAAAACTGACCTGCATTTATTTGTGTCAGAATAATAACAGGCATAAAGTGGGAGGTTGAGGTTAGTCCTTCCAAAATCAAGTCAAAAAAGTGAATCTGATTTCTACATTTGATCTGATAGTAATTAGTTTTTCTTTGTACTTTTTAGTCCTGAATCTGTCAAGTTTAGTGATATTTGTTGGTTAAGAGAGTTGGGTTTGGGCTGTATCCAAAAGAAACAGGATTCAAGCACATTTCAACTAAAAGTCTTCAGAGAGGGAATGATTTGTAGCCATTCATCATGACAATTTAAGTGCGGTGTTTGCAAAGCTCTGGGAAGGTTTATATAGAATTCTCTGTGGGACAATATCAGAACCAGGCAGCAGTAGACTTCATCTTGATAACCTTTGTTTTGCCTGTTGCAAGCAGATCTAAAATTTCATTTTCCTGTTTTTCAGGTATTTGTCATTTGATCAAAAACATGAGCGTCATCTCAGATTCTGTGACAGCAGGACCATTTTAGGACTGAAAATGTTTTGAAATAACTCCTTAAAATTCCATATTTTGGTTGAAAATATTGACTAGTATTGGAACATAAGAATACAAGAAAGAAGATGAAATAGCCTTTACTGATATGTATAATAACAATTGAGAATATAAGTTAAATAAAATTAGGTTTTGCTGGACTGGCATTGTAAATTAAATCTAATCAATGGTGCTGGCAATGCCAATCAATATTATCTGTTAACTTTGTATAATACTACTTTAAATACAAAGCAATCTAGATGCTAGTCTTTATTATTAAGCAACGAAAAAGAGCTGACCCCCATTAAAAGGCTTCCGTTGAGATATGCTGGTAAATTTGTAAAATTGCCTTTGTTCTGTATAATTTAGAATAGGCAAGTTTGACCAAATCTTTTCTCAGTAATACTCACTATTTAATGCTAGTGTCAGCATTACAATTGCATTAAATGGCTCGTTATCAAAGAAGTCTGGTTTATGATTCTTTGACAAAATCATAAACGTGTAGATGTTCAAAAAGATATAATATAGATGCCATGAAAGAAAAAAACACTCATAAATATGTATTTGATTAAATAATGCATTCTGATTCCCAGAAGATTTTACTGTTAATGTATTTGAGTATATAGTATAAACCATTATGTTTTATCTGCTGTTAGTTGTCTTTACTATAAATGAGTTGAGGAACTTTGAGGGTAAATGCTCATTGACTTTGAATTGTCTGGCACTCACAGAACCCCTAATTCAATGTGAACTCATATAGGACTTCTTATCATTTGACAAACCATACAAAAAATAATTTTATCATTCAAACTGGATTTTGTATTTTACTTATGTGCCAAGTAACAAGACAGGAAAAATAATCAGTTCAGAGGGTTCAAGAAGAAAAGAATAATTTGCAGAGAATCATTTAGATGTAATGAGTAGCAAAGTTGCCTCAAGGCAAACTCTGCCGTAGGGAACTCAGATTTTCACAGCAAAACTAACAGTACCCAGAAATTGAGTCTGGTGCAAAAAGAGAAGCTGTTTTCCAGAACCTTTCAGAAAACTGATTTCACACAGAAAGAAGTTTGCTAACACACAGGCTGGCCTGAACTATGAATGAAAAGAGGTGCAGAGGTGGGGAGGGAAAGTGACCCTGAACATATTTAAAAAAAACCAGGACTATAAAGTAACTGCTCCACAATATTGGTGATCGATCAATCCTGATGCATCAACTTGTTTCAAGTATTTAGTCCAGATTTAGGGGTGTTGGAAATCAAGTTGCATTTTTGTTTTGTAATGTAATCCCATTTATGATCAGGAGGAGTTCAAATATCCAGTGTTTACCATTTATAGATCTGCTACTGCACAAACCCTTACTCATGTAAATAATCCTAAATCATGAGTTGTTTCAGTTAAATCAATAACACTATTCAACTGAGTGTAGATTACTCATGGAGGTAAAAAACAAACCAACCCAAGCTTCCTGGGAGTTGGCTTTATTAACAAACAAATTAACAATGATTTAATTAATAATTAAAATGTTATCTCATATTTTCTCCAGTCTTGAGTGCTGCCTGATTTCCATTTCCAGTTCTGTTCAGTCTATATCCTATATCCACTCTCCCCCAAAAAACACTCTCATCTCTCATCTATCCAGATTAGGTAATAAGCTTCCTGCCTTAGTGAATCCGCAGAACCCACTCAGGCCTTGACCAGAAGGATCAACCCATGCTAATAGAGTTGGATGTTTTGCAATGGTTACACTTGGCTTTATTTCTCATCTGAATGGCCGCACCTCTAACATCAAAGCACCCTCTAATACTTTGCTATAGCATTGGTTCAATACTGACTCAATGGGAAAAGCGTGACCTGCTAGTGGTGCAAAATTCCCACAGAACTAGGTGTCTTTGGGCAGTCTCCCATTCAATTCCAGCTGCAGCCTAATCCTGCTTTGCTATTAAATTTGGATAGGACAACAATAGGAGGATATATGGCAATAAACCAGCATACAAACATATTCTGTGCTAATCTATTCCACCATCTTTCTCCTCACCCTCTGCCGGTTTCTAGCCTCTTTTCTTGCATGTCCTGCCAGCATCTCAAGCTCATTTTTTCCGAACATGAGCTTCTCATCTTTTTTCACCGTCACTACTGATAGTGCACCATTTTTCCAAGCTTGCAGTCATGATGTTATCCTTGAATTCCCTCTCTCCCCTTCTCCTTTTCCCCTCTGTCCAAGTACAGAGTTTTTCCCCTTCCTCTATCCCTGGGTAAACTTCTTCTCTTCCCCACTCCTGTTTATACTAAACACGTCTTCTCCCAGCCCTCTCCCATATAACCATATTCCTTGAATCCTTTCACTGGCTTCCTCTCTCTTATTATATTAAATGTATTCCACTTGTTCTCCCCATATGGCTCTACTTTAGAATCAAACTCCTGCTTATATATCCTTACTGCTCCCTTTGCTTTCTACTCTGCTCTCTGACTTTTATCAAGATACTGCTATGTTAGAAACAATCTCCCGCTTCCTGTCCAGCAGTAGCCCTCTTTCTCCGTCTTCATTCCCCTCCTTAAAACCCACTTCTTTTGTCAATTATTCTTATTACACTGGTTGCCATTAAATGTCAGTATTTGCCAACAGCTACCACACAATGGTAACTGAGATACCACAAAAAGAACAGGAGTACTTGTGGCACCTTAGAGACTAACAAATTTATTTGAGCATAAGTTTTCGTGGGCTAAAACCCACTTTATCAGATGCATGCAATGGAAAATACAGTAGGAAAAAAAATATATAAAATATACAGAGAACATGAAAAATGGTTGCCATACCAACTCTAACGAGACTAATCAATTAAGATGGGCTATTATCAGCAGGAGAAAAAAAATGTTTGTAGTGATAATCAGGATAGCCCATTTCAAACAGTTGATAAGAAGGTGTGAGTAACAGTAGGGGAAAAAGTGACATGGGGAAATAGTTTTTAGTTTGTGTAATGACTCATCCACTCCCAGTCTTTATTCAAGCCTAGTTTAATGGTGTCCATTTTGCTAATTAATTCCAATTCTGCAGTTTTGCATTGGAGTCTGTTTTTGAAGTTTTTTGTTGTTGGAGTATTGCGATTTTTAGGTCTGTAATTGAGTGACCAGGGAGGTTGAAGTGTTCTCCGACTGGTTTTTGAATGTTATAATTCTTGATGTCTGATTTGTGTTCACTTATTCTTTTGCGTAGAGACTATCCAGTTTGGCCAATGTACATGGCAGAGGGGCATTGCTGGCACATGATGGCATATATCACATTGGTAGATGTGCAGGTGAACGAGCCCCTGATGGTGTGGCTGATGTGATCAGGTCCTATGATGGTGTCCCTTCAATAGATATGTGGACAGAGTTGGCAATGGGCTTTGTTGCAAGTATAGGTTCCTGGGCTGGTGTTTTTGTTGTGTGGTATGTGGTTGCTGGTGAGTATTTGCTTCAGGTTGGGGGGCTGTCCGTAAGTGAGGACTGGTCTGTCTCCCAAGATCTGTGAGAGTGAGGGATCGTCCTTCAGGATAGGTTGTAGATCCTTGATGATGTGCTGGAGAGGTTTTAGTTGGGGGCTGAATGTGACGTCTAGTGGCATTCTGTTATTTTCTTTGTAGGGCCTGTCCTGTAGTAGGTGACTTCTGGGTACTCTTCTGGCTCTGTCAATCTGTTTCTTCACTTCAGCAGTTGGATATTGTCGTTTTAAGAATGCTTGATAGAGATCTTGTAGGTGTTTATCTCTGTTTGAGGGATTGGAGCAAATGCAGTTGTATCTTAGAGCTTGGCTGTAGACAATGGATCATGTGATGTGGTCTAGATGAAAGCTGGAGGCATATAGGTAAGTATAGTGGTCAGTAGGTTTCCGGTATAGGGTGGTGCTTATGTGACCATCGCTTACTAACACTGTAGTGTGTTCAGGAAGTGGATCTCTTGTGTGGACTGGTCCAGGCTGAGGTTGATGGTGGGATGGAAATTGTTGAAATCATGGTGGAATTCCTTAAGGGCTCCTTTTCCATGGGTCCAGATGATGAAGATGTCATCAATGAAATGCAAGTAGAGTAGGGGCATTAGTCTCGTTAGAGTTGGTATGGCAACCCCCATTTTTTCATGTTCTCTGTGTGTATATATATATATATATATAATATCTTCCTACTGTATTTTCCACTGCATTCATCTGATGAAGTGGGTTTTAGACCATGAAAGCTTATACCCAAATAAATGTGTTAGTCTCTAAGGTGCCACAAGTACTCCTCGTTCTTTTTGCTGATACAGACTAACAGGGCTACCACTCTGAAACCTGAGATACCACAGCAATTTCTTATTCTGGATGCAGGAAATAACTGTGATTTGTAAAGTGCCATGTAAATGCATATTAATAAATAATTAATACTATTGCTAGTTATTGCGTTATTTTATAACCCCACATTATGCTAAAATAATTTCCATGTTGTTCTATAGAGACATCATTCCTGGATGACTGAAAGGGGTCTCTGTCTAACAGGTTATTAAATTAATAATAAAATTGAATGTTGATTTCACTTCTGTGATATTAGCAACTCAGTGAGGGTGGGGAATGGGTGATCAGAATTCCCAAAATTATCAACCTTAGGTTTCCTGCAGTGAACCTGCCTATTTGAAATGAATAGTATCTGAGTTACCTATGGGACATGCCTGGCTTATTATTTACATTAAAATAAAAACAAAAAATTCTCTTTCAAACACTCAGAATGTCATCTACTCACAATTGTATAAAGAATGGGAAAGAGACGGAGAGGAGAGATTAAGTACTTGAAGGTGGTAGCCAGAGAGAAAAGGCAAATGAAGAGAGATCGGCGAACAAAGAAAACAATCCTGGAAACGTGTCTTTTAAAACTTACAGTTTCTTCAATTTTTGAAGCTCTCTCCTCCTCTTCCCCCATTTAATTGTTTTGTTTTTATTGTTGCTACTAAATTAAATCAAGTGTGTCTGACAACTGTGGACTTTGCCAGATACCAGCAGTCTTTCCTTCAGCAAACGTGATGCATGACCTTAATTAAAGCAATTGGTTAAGATATTGTTCCTTGACCTTTTAAGTTGTGAGTGTCGGAGGGGGCAGAACTGCAATTAAAGTGAACTGTGTAACTGTTGCAGAGAGTGGGAGAGTGAGCATATGTGTCTATTACATCATTACATCAGTTTCTGATTGCATAGCTATGTGTATGGCTATGCTTATTTCATTGTTCTATATGGATGAAGATTATGCATACTGTGTTACACACTGACTTATTAAGCATAGGTCAGTTAAAAGACTGAGTTTTGCTTTTCTGTGTTTTGGTTCTTTGCTGTCTGTCTTTCACACTTTATTCACGAAGCAGTTTATTAAGAGGCAATTTCTAAAAATCCCTAGACACATTTTAAAAACCAACTGATTGTATAGAAGGTGGTGGTGGTGTACTATACTACCCTGCTGAAATATGAATATTTTACATTTAAAATTACCATTATTAATTACATTTTGAGCACCCAGTATTGGACTGGTACCTCATAAATGAGACCTGCTTTCTGGCTGAAGAGCTTGCAATGTAAAATGACAAGCTGAAACAGGTTAGAAAGAGTAATAATGGGGAAAGACTGGGGGTTACAAATATAAACACACATGACTGTACTACATCATGTGTGATTCTTAAAGTTATCGAGACAGCTAAACCTTTGTTCCAATTACATTTTACAGTGATTTATTTTTGGTATTTTTTTTTAGAGGGGAATAAAGCTGGGGTGACAGAAGCATGGGCAGTGACAGAGGGAGGCAGGACGAGGAAGAAAGGCATGAGGAAGATGAGGATTGGGTAAAGGGAGAAGTTTACTTTAGGATCAGAAGGATGAACAGAGGTCATAGTGGAACAGGACAAAGGGAGGGGGTCATACAGAATCATTGGCTGTTGTGACTGGAGTTCTGGGATGTTGGTGTTCTGCTTGAATTGATAGAATGTAGGTTCTGATGTGACTAGGATCGGGGAGAGGCTGTGAAGGGGCTGCTGGTGCTGTGGCTGCTGCTGGGGGAAACTGGAGCTTTGGAACTCCACCACAGAGTCCCTGCAGAGGAGATGCCTGGGGATGATGGTGGCAGCTGCTGCTGCTGTTGTCATTAGGGTGTTAAGAACACTTAGGGAAAAAAACAACCAAACAAAAAAAACCTTCTTGTTCTCCAATTTCTTTGGGATAATTCCTTCAGGCACCACTGTGGTAAGAACCAAGTAGTGAGGACAATATGCACATTACTGTAGTGGTCCGTTGGCAATGCTTACCCTCATAATAAACACAGGTTGGTAGTTTCTTTTAAAGGTGGCAGTAGTTGCCTTGTTGTCAGTGATCACTGTTCCTTCTCTCTAGTACAATAGACCAAATGATAGAAGCCTCTTTTCCTGGATTCTTTACTTCCCCTGCTTCGAAGCTGCTCCTGCTTTGCCACTTGCCTCCCTCTTTCCCACTTTACTATTTGCTATTGAACACCCTTGAGTAGGAAAGATTTAATTTTTATTTGGGTTTGGTCTTTCGAGCCCAAGATGCAATGTCAATAAGCATGAACTAGGCTAAGAATTAAATTTGCCAAACAACTGCGGAGCCCCTTGTAGGTCTTACAGACACAAGCCCTGGGGTGCCCAAAGAGATATTAGGGGGCAGGACACCTCTCATCTTTGTTTTTGTTTTACAAGTGGGGAGCTTCTGAATGAAAAGGAAATACCCAGAGACCCAAACAATATCTTGTATTTTTTAAGTGGAAACATATTTTATGCAGGCCTTGTTTGGACATTGTCATTAATTTGCAGCAGATGGGAGGGTAGTTTGAAGAATTTTTCGGGGATTCAAACTGCCTTTCTTCTGATTTTGTATTTGGTTCTGTATCTCTCTCTATTGGACTAATATATTCAGGTATAAAATGCTTCTCGCAGTCACAGATGTGTTGGTTTTATGTGCAGGATTGATTTTTGTTCTCATCATGGGTTGGTAATGGCCCGAGGTATCTTTTAAACACTTTGGAATGATCAGATTTCAAATGTATCTCCCTCACACTGACCTGTGATGTGTGTCTTTGTGACATCAGGTTGGCTTCCTGCAATGCACTTAATTGTGGACTGCCAAAAAGACACAATTATCAGTTGCACCTAATGTTGATTGCAGCAGTGTGTGTGTTTTTGGGTATAGACATAGGAGATTCTACCTCCCTTCTGCTTCGACCTGTGAACTGACTATTTATTGAGTAAATTGAGTTTAGACTTTTGGGTTTAGCATTGTGTGTTCCAAGTATTTTAAAGAACTGTTCCCTTGCTGCTACTGTAATGCTAAGGCAGCAGGACCAGCCCTCACGGCTGTAGAATTCAGCAAAGGAGTTTGGTAGGTGAATCTGCATAGTCCTGGTTCTACTGACTCTGTTCCTCCCTTGGCCCTAGCCACGATCTCTCTTCCAACAGGTGGCAATCCACTGGAGACAGCTGCAGGCGCTGCATGAGCATTCTGTATCTTACCAATTTCTCCCAGATGGGAACCATACCAGATCTGCTCTATTTAAGGCATTATGCAGACTTAGGTTTGTGGCATGTCTTTCCTTCTGATCTACTGAAAAAAATTCCAAACCGAAACAAAAAACAAACAAACTACAGGATTGCCTCTTTATAATAGGCTTTCAGGAATGTTCTCTCCTCCATTCCCCTCCCCCCACCCAGTATTTTTAGGGGCTTTTGTCATGGCATGTTGATATTTTAAGATTATCAGCTTTGATTTACTTGTGTGGTATGTTAAAAAGCTTGTTAAATTGATGAATTACTATTTTTAAATGTTCTTGTTAGCACAAATAATGTGTCTGATGAAAACGTGAAATAAAATAAAGACAGTAATAAATGTGTAACTAATTGTGGTCATTATTAACAATACTATTTGAACACACCTTCTCAGCTTGTGATGATTGTACTGAGTTTATCTGAATACCTTTTGGCAGTTCCATTCCAAACCACCTCCCTCAGTTTACCAACAAAAACATAACTCCTATCTAATTGGTGTAAAGTGAAAATTTTCATATGTTGCGTTGCCAAAGCATCTGTGAAGTTTAGGTCAAAGGGCAGCTATTAGTGAAATTAGTTGACAATGTCCATTTTGTTTTTAATCCACAAAAGTCTTCCCCCACTCTGTAAAAATCATTTTAATGTAGTCTTTTTTGTGAAGCAAAACCTAAGTTTCATCTATAAACATTAGCAGTAAATATCACAAAAGTTAATGACAGTTGGCTGTGTAAGTTCTGGCCTGACCTGCACCCTGTGTAATAGACTGAAGCAAATTTATTAGTAGTATACTACACATTCCATTGACTTCAGTGGAATTATCCGCTTAGGCCAATAGTGAGTTTAGCCCATTTACTTCAATGGAGTTTCACTGCATGGGAATTAGGACTAATTTGGCTCAAGTCAAAAAGCTTGTAAAGATTTGTTCCCAGGAATTCATGGGCCAAATTCAACTCTGTTGTAAAAGTTACACATAGTGTAAGTAGGGTCTGCATGAGCTCTACCCTGACATCTAGTGATGAACTGGGAGAGAAGACTTCATGAATTGATCTTGTTTGCATAGACATGCCCAAATGCTTTGCGCAAATGATCACTTTTGACTTGTGTTGGATCCCCATTCACTTTGTTATTGGGGGCAGGGGTAAGAAAGTGTAGTTATCCTTGTTGTGTGAATCAAGAAGAGCAGAACTGTGCTTGGCATACCATGATTGAGGGACTCACCCTCAACTAAACTGCACTTGCTAGACAGGGGTGCTAAAGAGAGAAGTTGGGGACAGGTCCTTGTATTTGGTGCTGTGGGCTCTGCTTAAGGGTCATAGACACCTTTGACCCTTCCTCTCTCCACTGTGTAATAACAGAGCTGATCGAGGCTTAATTGAGAATCTTTTATTGTACACCAATAGAGCGGAAATCACTGATAACTGGGTCTAAGCCTTAGATCTGCTTTGGGATGAAAGAGACTGAGCCTGCACTGGCACTAATAGCTGAAATCACTGAAAACTATGTTAAGTGATGGGACCTGAAGACATTCCAGAGGGTGCAGAGTAGCCAGCAGAGTGGCAGGAGCAGTGAGCAGCCAGCAGAGAGTGCTGATGCCAGAACTTGTGACTGGACAGCAGAGACAGCAGGTTGCCTTTCCTCGCCCCCAGGATGGGAGGCGAACTCATGCCAATGCACCTTTGAACTCTAGGTCTTCTGTTTTGATGTTTTCCCAAGTTAATGCTGGGTTACATTCCTCCTTTTTATTAAAAGTTTCTTTTATATACTCAGACTCCATGCTTGTGAAAAGGGAAGTATTGCCTCTTAGATGCACGCAGGGGGTGGTATGCAATTTTCCCAGGTTACTGGGTCAGGGCTCATGCTGGTTTTGAGTTGTATTGTTGAAAAGGAACCCCTAGATATTGAACCTAGCCCTTGTCGCTGCCGAATCCGCCTGGCAGAAGGGTTACATAAGTATGAGATGGTCAGGAAATGAATGTAACTTACAAATGGTAACATGAAGTGTAACTTTACAAGGGGATAAGGGTTGGGAGGCAGAGCAACTAACAGAAGGTGTAAGATAAAGTGAGTGTGCGGGAAGTAGCTAGCATTATCTTATGTCCTAGTTGCTTTTCCATTTCATCCCAAAATGTGCAAGTTACACTCTATCTACACTGTCATATAATGCTCACCTGGTATTAGGTGTGTGCTACTTTACCACTTCCACAATTTTTTTAACAGTTTACCCTTAGTATAAAATCCATTTACATTACTACTGAATTTGGACCTCAGGGTTCTGTGAGAGTTGCACTGTCTTATTCCAGACTGTTTTGGGCCCTAAGAAGCAACTTCAGAAGTTACATAAATGGATTAGTAAATTATACAATCCTGCTGGACACAATAATAGGTGTGAGTGTAAGATGGTATAATTTAGAGTACGTGTTGAAAGAATAGAAGTGCAGGATAGCAGCAGGAAAAATAACGAGTAAGTAAGAATGTGTAAGATAAGTTGAGAGGTTTTATAAGATACGGTTTTATGTAGCATCCTTCTCTTGCTTGCTTATAAAATGGTATGTAATTAATATCAGTCCAACCTTGATCTACCTAGAAACAATTAATCTGAGTTCAAATAAACTCATACAGTTTTCTATTAGACTAATATTGGGGAGACTCTATGGCTGAAATAGATTAGAGAGAGACCTTGTGCTAAATTTAGTTGAGCTAAGGTTAAATGGTATTGATCAAGCATTATGGCTTGAGGGAGTAATTCTGAAAAGCTTTCATATAATTAGTATTATATAAACTCAGTAGGTAGGAAGAAACGTTAGTCCCATGAAAATGAAGATACCAGAAGTAATGTTAGCCTGGCAAATGTTGTGCAGATCTCGATTTGCCTTTGGATTACTTTGCCCACCTCTGCAAGAGTTCTCTGGGGCCAAGTGATGGGTATTACAAGATCCTTCCTTATTAGTTCGGGACGTGTTTTGAAAAAATACTTGCAAATATTACATATCCATAAATCACCATTCATGGATAGCACTATATAACTAATCATAAATAATAGTAGATGTTTTTAAGACCATGTCTAGGCTCTAGTTGGAGGAAACTTTAGGTTCAACAATCAAAGAACAATTTGTCAAGACAGAAAGTAACAGTTTCTATATGGTATTTCTGAAAAGCTGTGCTATAAATGGAATGTAGAATGGGACTATCTAATTAGCACTGAATCAGCAGGTGTAGTGTAGGTGTAGTGCAATTATGTATTTACATTTGAGCTAAAACTTTTAGAGTTACTATGTAATGGCTGCCTATATGAACTAGAGCTGGTGATTTTGATGGAACAGTTTCCCACCAGAAAATGCTGTTTTTAAATAAAATCTAAACATTTGCAGGAACATGTCAATTTAGACAATTTTGGTGGGAAAATGTCAAAATTATTTTTGAAATTGAAATGAGGTATTTTGTTTTGACTTTCTTGTTTTGTTCCTTCTGACTTTATTATTTATTTCAGCTTTAAATTTTTAACTTTTAATATATTGTGTAATGTGTTATAAAACTGCCATAAGTATGTATTTCATATTTTATATTGTTCTGACGTTATCAAAATGAAGCATTTTGAAAAGGTCATTTAGATGTTTCTGAAATATTTTGATTCAGAACTTCCATTCCACAAAATATTTGGACAATCCAACTTTTCATACCAATTCAGGATGATTTTTTTCAAAGTGTTGGAATTTCCCATGGGACAGAAATGTTGTTTTCTGATCAGCTCTACATAGAACAAATTGCCTTGTGGTATTACAAATTGAATGGCTACTATATCTTTGAATAAGCACAACAGTGTGTTCTGTAAACAAATACAAAATAAATGTTTCCTTAAACATAATCAGTGATTTAGCTAGAACTGGATTTTATAATCCAAAATTTCCTCAAGCTTTATATCTACTGTAGTTTGTCTCTGAATAATACCTTACATTCAGCACAATCATCATTTGTTATCATAGAATCATATATCCAGAAATGGAAAGTGCCCCTTCAATAATCTAATCCATCTCCCTGCTAATACAGGATTACTGTTGCACATTTTGTAGCATTTTGTCCAGTCAAGTGTTAGTTGTGTCAAGGCATAGGACTTTCACCACTCTTTTGGGAGTGGGTGGCAGGGTTATTTCTTAACCTAATAAATGGTCATGAAGTGTTTCCTGGTATTCATCATAAATTTTCCATTCTTAATTTCTTCCCATTACTCCTTATTGTATCATACCACCTTAATACTGTCCTAAATAATTTCTGAGACTCCTTAGTCAAATATATTTGTGCTGTTATCATGTCCTTTACTTAGATGTATTCCAGCTGCTATTATGAATGTAAGTGTTCCACTATGTCCTCTAATCTCCCAATGCTGTGAAGGATTTTCCTGTAGGCAGGAGAGATGGATGGTGTGGAAACATGGAAACACTTGACTTCCCATAGTTGTTTCAAAAGTACTGAAAAGTAAGTGGGGGACTTTATCTGGTTGGAACCAAAAGGGAAGATACTAGGTCAAATTCTGCTGGGTGAAACTCTCAAGCAAATTAACCAATGTCAGAAGAGTTATTGCAGAGAAGTATTTCCATGCAGCTGTCCTGTTAGGTTCCATATACATTTGAATCTTCCCAAGTTAAACAGAAAGGGTCCACACCCTTCCGAAGTTGATATTATACCTCATTGAAAAATGCAATGTTGTCATTCACCTGCAATAATGAGTTGCTGTCTTTTCATTGTGAATCTTCTGGGGAGTTCAATAAAGAAGGAAATGACAGTCTGGAGAGTATAATAATGAAAGGCCTCCAAAATATTCCCAATGGAAAACTAAATCTTCTATTGGCAGATTAAATTAGTCTCTCTCTCATTTGTGTAGCTCTCAACCTTATGTGCTATGTCATATAAACTTTCTTGGAGATATGGATCAAAATAATTTAAAGCAAATCATCATAGGATGTTGGCAGTTGTAATTATGCTGCACACTTATCATAGATGTAGATATCATCCATATAATCAAGTGTCTTTTAAAATAAGGAATGATAGCCAATATGGATCAAATGAATGAGGAACACTGCATGCTCAGTTATTAAATTAAAAGACATCAGAGCCCAAACAAATCACACTGTACCTGAACAGCTAATTTAAATGAACCTTCCAGATGTGGAATTTGTTTCTACATGTCAAAGAAGTGATCATCTAATCAAGGTGGAAATGATGTACCAATGATTTTTCAGTGGTAGTGTCAGAAAAGGTACAGAACAGCATTCCTCCCTGAAATGACAAAGGATAGTACAGTATGGGGTGGACAAGAAAATGTCCTCTATTCTTATGCTCAGAGGCAAGGAAACTGCAGAAAATTAAGAAATGCAGCCCCAATTTTGTCAAAGGGGGTGTGGGGTTGTTGCCAATTTCATTGATGTCTCTCCTCATGGAGCTGTGCATTTATTTATTTATTTTTTGTGGGAGGAAAGATGTGTGGAGAAGGTGAAGAGATTGGAGTGAGTTGATCTCTGAGGGATCATTTACCTCACTGGTTATTTCTCAGAAAAATTAATGCTGACTCTATTGTCATTAGTTTTTTGGACTCCACTCTGTGCAGTCCAACCTTTCATCATCAAAAGGGTTTGGCCCAGGTATTGGTGGGGAACTAAAGAGGGTAGAGGAAATATTTTATTGTTTCTGAGCTTAAAGATGAGCCTGAATCAAAAATCCAAATTCACACACTCCCGGACATTGAAGTTCAGATCCAGATTTTAAAAAGTGCAGTTCAGGTCCATTTCTGCTAGGGTGACCAGATGTCTTGATTTTATAGGGACAGTCCTGATATTTAGGGCTTTTTTTTAATATGGGCTCCTATTACCCCCCCCACCCCGTCCTGATTTTTCACACTTGCTATCTGGTCACCCTAATTTCTGCAGTGGAGATTTTGTCTTTTCTTAGAATCTCTCTGCATAAACCCTAACCCTAAACTGTAGAAAAATATTACAAGAACACTCTTTGCCATAGAGTAACAATGCATTTGATAGTTTTTTAAAAAAAATTGTTTCTAGAAATAAATTATTTCATTCATTTTATTGAAAAATTAAAGCATTCTCTAGCCCAGTAAAAATTTATTCTGCTTGAGACCACAGTGTTTATGGTAAGTATTTGTTTTTAAATCTGACATTTCAAATTTAGTGCAAACCCAGGTGCCACTAACAAGCACACCATTTCCATTTCTAAAACCTACAGTAGAAGTTGCTACTGACTCCAGAGACATTGCCTAGGAAAGAACTGTAGTGATCACCTGGTGCCTATCTTTTAAGTGGACTTTGTTTTCTTCATGTAGTGCTCAGGAGAAGTTTAAGGACTTCCTGTAGTGGTAGCTTCTTGTTGTCAATTTTGGGAGGTGTCTACTCCATTATTAGGCAGGCAGCCCACATGTCCTAGACATGATTGTCCTAATCCTAAACATTAAAATCTACGTTTTCTATCCTTATCCTGTACGAGACTCCCAAGAATACACTTAGTTAATAGATTTTTTGGGAAAGTATTCAAATATTTTATTCTCAAGTTTCATATTAGATAACCAATATATGAAGCTTTTTCTACCCTAGGGAGATTTTTGCTATAATTGCCCCGCTGTTGATGTTACCTATTTACTATTATTTATTAATAATTTGTAATACAGTAAAACCTCCGAGTCCCAGTTATGGAGCCTGTTGTGCTAGGTGCTGTACAAAATGGAACAAAAAGACTTTCTCTGCCCCAAAGAGCTTACAATCTACTTCAGCTGCATTGGTGGTAGTAACACTGGGTTGCCGACAGCTGCTCAAAGTGCCATGGCTGGATTTTTTAAGAGTTCATCATCTATGATAGGGCCAGCTTGTTAAGAGCTCAGCTCCTAGATAGGCTCCAAAATAAGTGGCCAGATTGTTAAAGGAGCTCAGCACAATGGAAAAATCTGGCCATAAGTGTTACAATGATAACTGGTGGTTGTCATGTAAAATCTGGTCCTTATTCTGGTGTCTAAATAAGAGCTGAGGACTTTGAAAAATGTGGCCACAATTGTGGGTGCTGAGCACTTGAAAATGTGACTGAACTCTGTTGAAAATCTGGTCTCATGTCATCTAATCCTGCTCAGCTCTAGCTGAGACAACGCCCAAAATCTTGGGTTGGCAATGGGGAGTGTTGATCAAGCTTTTTGCAGTGAGCTGCTTCCTAGTAATGTACAGGCTGGGCAGTAAAGTTTTCCCACAGTGCATTACAGTCCTTGGGCTTGATGGGGCACATTTCAGGAGGGGCGCTAGAGACTCTGGGATATGGTTACTTTGACTTGGGTCTGCGCACTGCAGTGTGGACGCCAGAGCTCTAGGTTTGACCATGGGTTAGGAAAGTGTTAACATAGGGTTAAAATACAATGTAGATGCTCAAGCCCAAGGTTCCCTAACATGGGTCAGCAGACTCAAGTCCCACTAACCCTGGGTTTACATTGCAGTGTAGACATACCCTTAGATCCCAAGTGAGTTTAGGCATGTCCAGAGTTGGGTGTCAGCCAAGTAGGAGTTTTGTGGATCACAGAGGTGCCTAAATATCTAAGTCTGAGATGAGGTGCCTAAGTAGCTTTGTGGAGCTAGGCGCAATAGTCTAGTGAGTGCACTCTGTTGTTATTGCTTTTATACTATATTTAAATAAAGTAGTCCTGTGGGTTCTAAGGCAGCACATGATCTATAAAATGATCTGGGCCTCCTAAGTATTCTACGCTACACTACGAGTCTTGCCCGAAATGGGATTCAGTGTAGCATGGTTACCAAATCATTGAAGACTTTTTATTTAAAGGGAGTACTGGTAGAAAGATCCTTTCCTAGAGAGAGCACAGAAATTGACTTTCAGCAACTAATGTGTGAACTCTCAGGATTTCTTGGATTGTTTAATCTCTGTCACATTCTAGTTAATTTAGTATATCAAGGGCATAAAGAGAAGAGAGGCAGCTGACGATGTTATTAATGCCTAGAAACCTATCAACCCAATTCTCAAGAGAGTTTGTTCTTCATGTTCATTTAGGACTTAGAGATAATTGAAGATAACCTTTGAGCTTTTTAATCACATAATACCTTGCATTTTCAGTACAATTTGGAAAGACTTAGAGACTTATTAAATATTCTGATTCTAGAGGGAACCTTTATTAAAACCTGTCTTGTTCTTTTCAGAAAAAGTAAAGTAAATGAGATGGAATAAAGAATCTTTGAAACGTGGATTACATAGAAATGTATACTGATATAAAGTTACTCAGTGTAAGCACATTGTTAAAATGCCTTTTACTGCCTTTCCCTTTTTTACCTGAGCCCCCTCTTTCTCCTTTCTTGCTCTATGCTAGTGTAAATGAGATACTCTTGTTCACAGCAACCTCCTGGCCCCTGCTATCATTTCTATGGAAGAATGTCACTGTAACTCTTCTTTCTGCTTTCCTCTCTGTCTTTTGGCACTTCAGAGAATTATCCAATGGGTCTCCCTGTTGTGCAGAAATCCTGAAGTGGACCGTTTGTACTGAAGTCAAAATTATTCTTGATAAAAACAGCAGTCTTCAAACTGAGCACAGTAGGATCAGCAGAACATCATTTTCCAAAAAGGTTAGCTGAAAAAAAAAGTTGCTGATATATTTAACAACAAAAAAGAAAAATTCTGGCTGATTGAATGAATTCTGAAAATAAGATAGTTCTGCTTCCTAAATAATCTGTGTGACCAATCTTTTGCCTGATTCCTTCCACAGTGTGAGGATATGTTTACCAGTTCTTCATCCTCAATCCCAATTTTGGCTTTCTTAGCTTTTTTCAGTACTTCTACATCTACAAAGGCAAATCAAATATGCCTTCTAAAGGACCCTTGATATCCTTGGGAGGTCAGCACCAAGAACTAAAAACAGCATCCATGAAAAAGCATCTTTTACATTAGAGTTTGCATTAGGGAATCTTTTATCAAAGATTCTTTGTATTTATTTTTAGCACGTGATATTAAGAGTCATATTTTGACCAGATATATGGTATAACCTTTGATATATTTTTTTAAAAAAGACATTAAATGAATGTTAAGGTTGCAAAGTCAAACACTCAAAAATTAGGAAATTTCAGAATTAAGAAAGCCTTTGCAACCATAATTTGTCTCCTTTGTGTACATGCACTATGACACGATCACATTCAGCCAGTGGGTTTCACAGAAATTTGCTGTCAGCAGAGGAATATAGAGACTCAGTACTCCTAAGTTAACTTCCAGATTTTGGTTATAGACCCTTCTGCCTAGGGGGACCATATTTCCCAAAGGGAAAAAGGACACTGTCTGGGGCTAGCCTGAGCCCTCCCCTCCCCCATCTGCAGCATGGGGCTGGCCTGAGCCACTCGCCCTAGCCCTGCCTGCCCCCCACACGAGACTGGGGCTGGTGTTACTGGTTGGCTGAGCCCTGCCTCCTCCCCTATGAGGATGGGACTGTCATCGCTGCTCACCCCCCACCCCCACACGCACATTCCTCTACAGGTTCACTTTGCCAAAAAAGTTGGGACGGCCGGGACAGGGCTTAAAAAAGGGACTGTCCTGACCAAAATAGGATGTATGGTTTTGACAGGTTGGGCCACCCTTCTGGGATGCTACCTGATGTGCTGGGGTCCCACTCAGCGCTCTGGCCCTGCCAGCCTGGGTTTCCCTTGCACTGGGTTGCTGTGCCAGGCTCTCAAGTCTGTCTGGACTCACCGCTGCCTTTCCCCTTGGCTTAGTTCCTTTTTCTCTTCAGGTACTTTCAGCAGTCTTTCTTCTTGGCTAGGCAATGGAGGAGAGTCCTGTTTGTCTTATTCCCCAGCCTTAAATAAGGTTTACATAAGGTGGGAAGCCTTTGTTTCCACTGGAAAAGTACCAGCAGTGTCCAAGGTGGTATTTTGCATCAGGTGACATTATCACCTGACCTTGTAGTGTCAATGCAGCATCCTAGGAAATTCCTCAGGTAGGTGGGAGATTGGTATCTTCAAAGTCCTATTGTCTTCCTTAAGTGGCTCATTCAGGATGATTGCTTGCTGTCCGGTGGGCATTTCCCCAAGCACACACACAGTTGTAATTGTTACATAGTCAATATTCCTAACTTCAGATACAGAAATGTTACATACATACAAATTGGATAATCACATTCAGTAAATCATAACCTTTTCAATTATATCTGACACGAGCCACCTTGCATAAAGTATATCATAGTTATGCCATATTAATATCTTAAGCATATTTCTATGAAGAATATGGAGTGTCATGCCACAATGGTCACCTACTTCTACCTCTGTGCCTCTAGCCTACCTCTGCTTCTATCCATCCCCTACTTGACTCATGTCCCTATCTTCTTCTTTATGCTTTACCTTGGCTCCTGTTCCCTTGTCCTTCGGATCATATCCACCACCTTCTACTGTGGCTCAAAGCCTTACATACAGGTCCTCTTTTCAACTGTGTAAGGGAATTAGGAAACTCTGGAGACAGATGGGGTCATTAGCTGATAACTGGGGAGAAGCTGGATTTTCTGCAGAATCCCAAAGATTCAGGTTGTGTGTTTGTGAGGCCCAATAATTGAAGTAGAACATTCCAAGAAGTTATTTCAATTATGTTGTCTAATTAAAATAATTAAATATTAAATAATTAAAATAAAATAATAAAAAATGTCAGGATCGGGCTTTGAAGGTTGTAATTATGGGTGAAGTTCTGAAATATAATGGCAGTCTTAGCTAAAGGTAATGAAGTTGTACAGTACCTGATTTTGTTAGTGCATCTTATGTCTCGCTTGATTTCTTTCAGGCTTGTTTCTTTGAAGGGGGCTTTCCTCATTATTTCCCGTGTGTTCCTGTTCTTTTCTCATCAGCACTTTTTGTTTAGTCTGTAAGTCTATCTGCATATATGTTTTATATTTTGGCCTTCATCTGTCATATATGGTATAACCTTATAGCCAAGCACTTCTTTGCTTCAGACCTCATAAGTTGAGCATACACAATGTATCTGATCCCACTTTGTTTGCCTTCTCCATTTCTCTTATTCCTTGAAGTTGACTCTGTTCGACCTTGAGGTGTCCTTCCATGTAGTCTTAATTGTGACCCCATATTTTGTTTATGTTAGTATCAACTATATTCCCTGGGTGCTAATCTGGAGTTCCTTTCATTCATCTCCAGTGGATTTAACTTGATATTCTTGTCCAGAAGGCTTTTCTGGGTACTAGCTCAAGTGTTCTTTCTAAGTTCCCATTATGTATAGTGAAATGAGTGACTGAATATATGCTCTTACATCTGGAAATGCACTAAACTGACACTTGGCTTTGTGTAAAGCCCATTGTTTTACTTTCTATGAACTCACTCTCCAACTTGAACTTTGAGGCTATGTAGTTACTGCCAGAAAAGTTAGTGGTTTATAATGAGATAACTAACATGTGATAGTTCTCCACTCGGCTTTTACAGTGGGAGAACAAGGCACTGGGAGTTTTACCAGGAGGTATCTAGAGCAGGTCAGAATTATATCCTCATTTGTGGTTGAACCCTCCTAGTTTTTCTCACAGTAAAACTACAGGTGCCTTGTGTCCAACAGACTTTTACAGTGGGGTAGCTAACATGAGTTAGTTAACCTGTACTACAAGTGAGGAAGAGAACTCATCCTTTGTCACTACATTCTTTGTCATTAAAGGTCTGTGGTTAGCTCAGAGTCATGTATAGGTGTGAGGGAGAGGCGAGACAGTATGAGGAGCCATCCTCTCCTCTTCCTTACATAGCTGTACAGAGGGCATTGTAATCTCAGTACTTGCAGACTCTAAGCATAAGAAATGAGGGAATGTTAGCACTGCCACTTTTGTCAAACTTCCCAAAGGGACAAGACATTAGACCGAAGCCTGCTTCCTCCTATATATCCTCCCTTACTAGAGGGTAGCGTGCAACCAGCCCTAGCAAGCACACACCAAACCCCCAACGGGATGCTTGAGAGTGACATCAATATGTTGGACTGGGGGTCACTCTGTTTGCCTGCATCCTTGGTAGGCAGAATGCTTCTGGAGATTAGTACTAGTGTGATGCCTCTCTGTCCTCACTCCCTGACCTAGCACCATGGCTGTGCCTTATAAAGGCATGGTAGAGACCTAAAAGTGCCAACTTTTTTCTGGTTTAGGACAAAACAGTGCAAAATCATTTTCACCTCACTTCCACCTCAAACCACAAAGACCCGGTACTAAAATGTGGCCTACATTCTCTTGAAATTCTTCCCAAACTCTCCTAAAACTCAGCTCATCTTCATCAAAACACGCACAAATGCTTAATCTGGGCCACGGTTTGCACAGTTTTAGTTGTAATGTAGCCTATCACAATTTTTACATTGGGCAAATCTTGCTTGCCTTATGCACTTATTGATAGCAGCACAGCTCTACTCCTTTTGAAGACTACTCTGATGAGTAAGTCAGGCAGGATTTAGCCATTCTTTGTGATCATCGAAGGTGGAAGGAGCCATTTACATTTATAAATAAGATTAGGCACATATTCAAAACATTAGAAAAATACAGGGTTTTTTTTTTCCATGCCCATATTTCTGATGTAAATCTCTGTGAGGTCTACTCAGGTTAAGGAGTGGTTGTCGTCTCTTTCATGAATCAGCAGTACAATGGAAACTTTCTTTGTTAGCTTTTCTTTTTCTTTTTGTGAGGAGCATGGGGGTTATACTACCAATATTTTTTTAAGCTACAAAAAATTGCTCCCAAGCCCCTGTAAAGCCTGGCACAACAGGACAATATTTATGACCTGCCACAATAAAAGCCACTGTTTTATGCGACCCAACAGGAGTCCAAGTATTTTGCAAGTGCCTATAAAAAATTGGAAAGGACAGGGTAGGGATAACATATTTAAACGTCACATTACTGCATCATTAAATATAACTTTTTCTGGTCTGGATTTTCTACTCACAAGTTTAGTTGCATGGCTTTCCTGCAGGTTGCTGAAGTGGAATTTTTCTCTTTCTCTACAACGTACTATTTTCTAAACAAAATTTTCATCCTACATCACATTATTTAAAGGGACTATTAACCTTAACTACACGTATCAAAGGGTGCTTCACAAAATATTACCAACTTAGCATTTGTTTTTGAAGATTTAAGAAATGCAATCCATCTCATAGTGTTACATAAACTTCCAATAAATCGTCATGCAACAAATGGTTGCTCTGGGTATATTGAAATGAAAAAGCATTCACACCTTCTAAAAATAAGACAGGCATTAAAATGCCACAACATGTGTAGTAGATTGAATGTTAGAGAAGACTCGTCAGTTTACAGCAGAACTGTTTCAAAATGTCACAAACAAACATCACTGCATTAAAAGTACCATACGTAATTTTAGTGTGCTTTAATTAAGGTTTTAAAACACTCATAACATCACTTCTCCACCTGCAGTACTCACTCCATCCCCCCTTTAAGGAATGTGAACAAGCTAAACAATCAAAATTGTAAATAAATAAATTATGGAGTGTAATAAAATGTGCTAAATTTCTCATGTCTTTCACTTTGTTCTGGTGCTGCATCCCTTCCTCTGTGTCTCAGCTGTTGGCACTCTTGTCAAGATTTTTAAAAGTTATTTTTTGGTGCCTCCATTTTTGGGTACCCATGTTGAGACACCTTATTGAGGCCTGATTTTCGAAAACTGGTGAGCACCCATGCTTTAAAAATCAGGCTTCTTTGTGGTGTCTCAGACTGGGCAGTCAAGATAACTAGTCACTTTTGAAAATCATGGGTTCTATGAATAGGTCCCTACCAAATTCATGGTCCATTTTGATCAATTTTATTGCCAGGGGATTTTAAAATTGATACATTTCATGTTTTCACTGTTTACATCTGAAATTTCATGATGTTGTAACTGTGGGTGTCCCAACTCAAAAGGTACCCAGAGGTGGGTCTGATTCTCCCCTCCTCTTCCACCCCCAGAGCTTCCATGCAAGGGAAGGACTAGTCATGTCCCTCCCCAGCCCATCAAGGACTTGCAGCTAGGATTCCGCAAGCTGGGGCACTCCCAGGAGCAGGAGGAGATCGGACCCACCTCAACAAGACTCCTCCAGCTGCAGGAATCTCTGGGGCTTGAGCTTCCTGTAGCAGGGGCAGGCACTCCGAGGTGGATCTGATGTCCCCTTGAGAGAGAGAGAGTGGCCATGCAGGGGAAAGACAAGTCCTGTCCCTCCCTAGCCCATCTGGAACTTGCAGCTAGGAGCCCCCTGGCTAAGATGCTCCCAGCAGGAAGGGGGAGATCAGATTTAATGGAGAAGGGCTTATTTCATGGTCCATGACACGTTTTTCACAGCCATGAAATTGGTAGGGCCCTATCGATGCATAACTATAAGAATACATCATAGTTGTCTAGTTATCATGTGAGTCATAACTGCTTCTGATTACTTTTGTCTGAAATCTGTCGTCCTCATGCTTAATACCATGACTTCAGCATTCAGCATATATATTATGATGCATTATATTCTATAGTTTACCCCGGCTGTCTGTGGTTTAAAACTGATCAGGAAAACGTCTTGCAATGATTTCTAATTCACATGGAGATAAAATATCCATTAATGATTCCATCTCAGCAGACTAGCAAGTTTGAATCAATGTCAGATGTCCCTTGAGTAATTATATGCATAAGGCATATAATTGTCCACCTTCTCTATTAGTATCTGTGCATATTCCTCACAATTAGTTACAGTCACTCAAAGGCTTCATATGATGAAGTCAGCAAAATGATTTTTACCAGAGAACTAAATAGTGGGCAGGACAAACAAGGTTTATTTAGTGTAATATCCATGAGAGAATTGCTGAAAGTAGCATAATTTTTTATTTAAAAAACCCTTATTTCATGAGTTTATGTAGTTGGGAGAAGTGGCTACCCTTTTAAAAATTGAATTCAATTATTTTTGTTGTTAATGATTTTGACCTTTTTCTCTTGTCACTACCTCATTAATAACACTTTCTCATCTCTTTCTCATTACGCATGAATATTTAATTTAATAATTTAGGATTGAAAATTGTATTATTATTTTATTTATTTTGCAATATCAGGCATTTATTTGTACTTTGTGCCTTTACCCTTAGATCAGTGATACCCAGACCTCAGTGGTTCAGAAGTCAAATTAACGATCAACGTTACCCAAAAGACCCACAGTAATGTGAATTAATTGTTGAATTTACTATAGTATTATATACTCATATTTAAACAGTATGATGGGAAATATTTAGTTTATATCGATCTATAGTTGATAAAATAATAATGTGAGAAAATATATATAGGTAGATAGCAAAATAACTGAACAAGTACTATTTTATCAACTACAATTGGCTAATAACACAGTAAAAGCATCCTGATTGGTTAATAACTTAGATTGATTAATAATTAAATCACATAGTATTTTAATATCATGTGCTGCAAAGAGCCGCAGGAGAAATATTAAAGAGCCACTTGCAGCTCTCGAGCCTCAGTATGAGTATCGCTGTCTCAGATACTGAATTCATGTGTAATGCCAGTACATAGCATCTGTTCTTCTGGTACAAAATAATTTGTATAACATTTTACAATTCATGTCACACTGGTCCGTGGTAACCAGAAGCTACAATAGTGGCAAGTGTCATCTTGGAAGGAGGTTAATACAGTGGAGTCGCATCTTACGCAGGGGTTAGGTTCTAAAGTCAGCACGTAAGGCGAAAATCACGTATAGTCAAAATTACCTTTGAAATTCCCTTAAATTGCCCATAAAGTACAGTATACTGTACATGGTTTTGTGTATACAACCCTGTACAGTAATATGTATAATGTTTACAGTAAAGTACAGTATATAATAAAGAGTACATATGCAAAATATAATTTTACAGTACTGAATTTTTAATTACAGGCGGTTGTCAGGGCTTGATGTCAATCCAGGATACAGAGGTGATGGAGAGCTTGGGTGACGGAGAGAGAGTCATAGACGAAGTCGTTGGCTCTGGTTCAGCTCGAGAAGTTGATTGCATAGGCTCATCTCCTGCTGGCTGTTTGTCCTTGAAAAACATGGTGATCGGCAACTGTTGCTGTTGTCTCTTGAGCAGCTCAAGAGACATTTCTTGATACAGTCTCAAATCATCCATAATACTACATGTGATTTTGAGGCTTCGTTCCATAGAGGGATCATATTCAGAAATTAAATCATTCAAGTGTTTTGCTGTTTGGAACACTTTAGCAAATTTATGAAGATTCCAACTTGCTGGCTCTTCCTGTTCGTCGTCATCATCTTCGTCTTCTGTAGACGATTTTATCAGTTCCTCTAACTCTTTGTTAGTCAATGTTTCTCTATGGCTCTCAATTAATTCTTCAATTTCTTCCTCAAGGATGTCGATGAAGCCATCACCACCCACTTGCCTGGCCACCTGAACAATGCATTTCACTTCTTTGTCAATGGTAGGGAAACCCTTAAAATCATTCACACATTCTTTCCATAGGTTTCGCCAACATGCATTGACTGTTTCAGGCTTGATTGCATCCATTGCCTGTTTAATATAAGTGGTGCAATTGGCAATGTTGAAAATACTGTACAAATTCTACAAATTTAAAAAGATTAATAACATCAGCATACTTATTTCTTGTAACTGCAAACTAATCAAGCCCATGACTTTGGGAAGGTTGTTGCCTCTTTAAATGGGGAATTTTAGAAATGTGTTGAAACAAAGGAAAATGAAACATGGGATCAAAAATGCAAGTAGTGCAGAATGTGAGATGCACACGTGTTTTCAGAAGGGGTGTTTCAAGCTGCTCAGCTGTACCTAAAAAATGGTGAAAGAAGAATGAATGAGGAAATTGGGAAAGAGCTTTGCTACCATGAAGCCACTCTCACTAAGGATGAACAAGGAGGGAACATGCATAACCGAAACCAGAGAAGGGAACCAGAGTATGCACTGAGACAGCAGGGGCTGTTTGAAGCCAGCTGAAAATAAAGAATTTCTGAATTCAGGTAAAATCTACCCCTTGAGCAGAACTAGTTGTTAATACTTGATTGTGAAGGATACCACAACTTGTACTATTTAGATTAGAGAAGAAACAAATCAGAGGCATCCTGATAGAAGTATATTTACATAATAAATGGGGTCAGAAAGGCCAGTTAGGGGGCCCATTTTTACCATTTCTAATAATACAGGAAAAAGCAAATAAGCCATGAAATTAAAGCCATATAAAATGGTAATAATTTTATGCACAAAACCCAGTCATTCTAGAGAAGTTCCTGCCAAGTGCTTACTGAGGGCCATGAGTTTAAAAAAGGATTAGGCACTTGTATGAATAAAGATAGCAGCAGCAGTTGTATTAGCCAGGAAAAAATGCATAAGGGATATGAACAAAGCCAACCATTAAGGGTATGTCTTCACTACACAGTTAATCCAGGTGTGAGTATCCAGGTTAGCCTAGACTGTGTGAGAGCATCTCCACAGAAAATCCCTACCTTGTTACTGTGTCCTTGATGTTTCTGCACTTGCCCATGTATGTCTGGGAATGTATCTTGTGGTTCTTTATACTGAGAAGCTCTAAGATTCTTTCCCAGTCGACTGTGTCAAGAGGGAATTGTGGGAAGAGCACTGGAGGCCTATCAGCACTCAAGTGATTTTGCCTGCATCCTCAGTGGACAGCTTCCAGACTGAGTGAAAAAGAAGCCTGGATTCTAATCCACACCCCTATACTGGTTAACTACGTGGGGCTTAAAGTATCTCCAAATCTGGTCAGAGGTTTTTCCCTATGGAAGGAAGTGGGGTTTGGGCTAAAACCCAGGTAAAAGCCTGGGTTAACTTTGCAGGGAAGAAGTACCCAAATGAGGTTAGGAAGCAACTTCTTCCATAGACTCTGGCAAAAATTCCCATTGTGAGAATTATGGGTTTTTATTGGAAGCATTGGGTGCTGTTAGATGCTGAACTAGAAGGACTATCAATGATTTGACAATTCCTATATGAACAATAACTGCCACGACACTATGAGAACAAGCTGTGACTGTGATGTTTGGAGATAATACCACTCTGCTATATTTCGAGATGGTTAAACAGAAGCAGTATGTATACAAGTAATCTTTTACTAATAGGCAACAAACACTTGCTTTTCCTTTGCAAATTTTGTGATTTCAACAAAAAAAATCCAGTCGGCATGTGGACTGAAATAGAATGATGATTATTGCAGTATTTTTATAGTCAATCCTGCAACAGCTACAGGCGTGTTGGCATTTGAGTTTAGAAACCCTTACCTTAAAATGAGTAACAACTCACAATTTAATTCTTCTGTTTGAATGCTAATGCTACTGTCTGTTTTTAAGACACAAACGCCTCTGCATTATTTTAACATTGTTTGTTACTATGTAACTTATTAAAATTTGTTTCTTGGCTTTAGATCTTTTCCTTGAATCATAAACTGACCTTTTATTTTTTTTAAGTCAGTGCTATCCAAAACCTTTGTGTTCAAACAATGTGTGTATAAACCCTTTATAGAACCATGAAAAAGTATATATTTCCACAATATCCTTGCTTTTGAAAATTACAGTTTTGCTACAAACGCTGACAAATAATTTGAAAGCTTTTCCTAACACTGATATTCTTGCTTTGCAGGCTCGATTGTTTTATGAACAGATAACAGTGATTTGAAAAACTAGAGCTCTTAAATCAAATTTTTCCAGCAGTGATTTGTACATGCACTTTAAAATTTTATTCCTCACAATGGATACTGAAGCTTTAAATATTAATGTGATTTTAATATTGCATAGAAAAAGACAAAGGTTGAGACCTTCTTATATTTTAATATAATTCCTACAAAGTAAGTACCAGTTATGCATTATCAAGGCTTGATTCAGCTAGTGGCACATCAATGAAAAATAACAAATCTGAGCTTCGTGCCATGAAGAATGCTGATCTACTCTTTCATTATTCACTCCAATCTCATAACTTTGGTGGCATACAAGGCGTGAAATGCATTGTCAAAAATATATAGTTCAGAATACAGTGCCATTAAATACTTTATCCAATTGGCCACAATACTGCCAAAAGGATTGAACCTTAAACTGAGCCCTGTTCTTCAAAAAAAAAAAAAAAAAAAAAAAAAAAGACACTTCAATGTGCTTTCCAGCTGTTTCTGCTGATAAGTTTTTTTTTTGTCAGCATTTTTTTAAGTCCAATGAAACAAGGCTGTTTTTTCAGTGAGGGTACAACACATTGGTTTACTACCATCTTATAAAGAGATTTAAAAAAAACAAACCCACCAATGATGGCATCTCTGAAACTATTGTTGAACAGTTAAAGCTGGGGATTGGCTGATGCCCTCCTTTTTGGCCTAAAAGGAACCCTGCAGTTAGCTCCTCTTAAGGCAAGTTTAATGTTTTTATATCACACATTTACTGTCTGATTTTGAATTAAAAAAATCTTGTATGATTTTAATCATTTGGGGGGAATTCTTCTCCTTGGGGTGGGGTGGGGGTGTGTTAGGATTGATAGTGTGTTAGGAACTGGAGGCCTACTCAAGGAAAGCACTATGTAGGAATTACCTGTGTAGGAAAGTATAGGGAGGAGGTGATGATGGAACAAGGGTGGGATGGGGCCAAAGGATGTGCATGAAACGGCTTCTGCTGAGTGGCTGTATGAATGGTCTGCAAATTGGGGGTGGGGGAGACAGGAGTCAGTTATTCAGACTGGCTGCCGACATGAGTATTTAGCCTGTAATTAATTATTGTTTTATGGTGAAGCATCTAGGATATTTACATAGGCATGATGACTGAAATTCTCCCCCCTCCCCCACCCCGCCAGAAAGGCTGTGTGAATGAGCTTTGTGCTAAGGAATTATGTGGGGTCTGGGTGGATATGAAATCCTCCCAACAATCCATAGAGAGGATAAGGAGACACTAATGTCATCTGTCCATGAATGCTAAGCTGCTGCTCTGTCCACATGTGGTTTGGGATCATTGGATCAGCACAGTTTATGCATTCACTGCTCATATCCCTGATTTATCTACAATCTCCACTTTGCTCTCTTTTAGATAAGTCGTAGCAGTGATTGGCTTCACGGCCACAGGTGGCTGCAAAGGTGACTCCACTTGACCTTACTATAGCATGTCCTCTGCTCCACCATCCACTGCAATGCTTGGTGATTCCACTACATTTTGGACCCTCTGTTACTACAGAGGGGAATGGGCAGCATTAACTTTCTCTCTGGTCTGCAACTATTGTTTTATTATCTACAGACGTAGCAAACTTCAGTTCCGGACCTGAAGGGCATCTGCTGTGAATTATTATTATTTGCTTTGTGGCAGTGTTTAGAAGCCCCAGTCGTGGACCAGGACACGATTATACTAAATGTACAAAGAGAGAACTAAAGGGTGGTCCCTGCTCCAAAGACCTTATAGTCTAAGTATGAGACAAGTGATGACAAGTGGAGACAAATATATAAACAATATTGGTCAGCATGATAGGTGATGATCTCAGGACACCAGCTACCTAACTGTTGTCAAGATTTTTGTAGGCATCATGGCAGTTTGAAGGAGAACAATGAGATAATTTTGCAGAGGTTTATGGGGCGCTTCTCCCAAGTGTGAGGGACAGCAAGGGAGAAAGCATGAAGGTTGTCTTCTTTCATATGCATCACAAATCGATGTAGATTGTTCAGCCATCTAACTGCTACATCATCAAGGGTTGGAAGGTGTTGCTGCCTGCCCTCCAATCAGCTGTGTGTAGTCCTCCACTGCATGTTTGACCATCTGTATTGCTGCCCTGCAGTCACATTGTGGCAGCCAATCTGGCTGTTCAGCAGCCTGTTAAGCTTAATCCAGGACCTGCTTCTTAGGTTGCAAACAGGTGGATGTAAATTAGGGCTTCTGAGGATCATCAGCATGTCTATCTCTCTAATCCAGACTTGCTGACACTCCGCCAGGACATAGCTGCCGGCCTTGATAGACCATTGTTCTTCCAAGACTGGCACTGGGCCTGCAGCACAGGACATAAGTGCATGAACAGCTACTGCAAAAGGATGTTGCAAAGTCACTCAGGGCAAGTCAGCAGAAACTCCAGGTGTAGGCTTTTCCTTCTGCAGGTGGGCACCTCTTCTTGTGGGAAGTGTGCATTCTTTAGCTGCATGAAAGGTGGCTTGTTTGAAAATCTAACAAGTAGGTGGTGGAGGCAGCATGAAGAATTCCCCTCCTCAGTTCCCTGCATGTTCAAACCTGGGATTCCATTCAAACACAACTGCTATAGTGGAATATAGAGTGAGAAGCCGTCTCCTTAGACAGCTAGGTGCTAGCTCCTTTGTAGCTTTAAGGAGAAAGACCACCATCTTGAAATGGTGATCTCTTCAGACTGCCCTACTTAGCAGCAGTTATAGATTCCAGATAGCCTTCAGAGTTAGCCCAAAGTAAGTAGTACACATAGCAATAGTCAGGAAAAGTGGCTACTGTTGCCATCCAACCTCTCAGGCAGAGTCCAGCTGTGCCAATTTTCATAAAACAAATATTCAAATAAAGTTGATTTGTTTGTTAGCAGCTTGCTCTGGTGACCAATAGTAGCTGGAATCATACTAATGAACTTCCTCTCAGGAACTTATTCCCTAGAGGAGTGATGGTCCCATCTAGAAATTTATATATTCTGGGCCTCCAGAGCAACACTATGTTGCCATGCAAGTTTAATGGGGGCTAGGTATCAAATTATGATCCAGGAAATGGAAACTTTTTCAGAGTAGATTTTTATTTGTTTGTATGTTTGAGTTGGGGTGTCATTTGGAATGCTGATAAGGCTGGAGCTTTGTGCAATCTTTTTGCCAGGTCAGGATAGGGCAAGAGAGATTACAGAAGGCTGATATTTGTATTTATAGCTGGATGAAAACTGGCTAAAAGTCAAAACTACGACGTCCATACACAAATCTATTGTCTATGTAGACACCTTCGGTGCAGTAGACAAGGATTTCATTTCACTACAACAGAAGTTACTAACAATACCTTGTCATTGCAATTTTTCACACGTTTTCAAGTTTTTCTGTTTTCAATATCTGAGTAAACACATCTCTCCAACCCACTGCCATAGGCTACTAGGCTGGAACAGCGGAGTCTCAGCTGCGACTCAAACATAATGAAAAAAATGAAAACATAAAAAGAGTGAGTTAATGGCCACAGCCATTCCAATAGGTCCTAGTCCCACAGGCATTGCAAGTTTTGTAACAACCTGGAGAGAGTGACATGATATTGCTTTTACTTCTTTTGTTGCTGGTGCTACCATCTCTAGTGTCCCTGGGGAATTGTCCAGCAAAAGCACTTCTGAAAATAGTATGACTTTCAGTGTTCAAAGACACTTTGAGAAAATCAGTGATACTTTTGAACAACACAAAATCCACAATCCTTTTCCGTCCCCTTTTTCCAGCCAATAAGCTATTAAAAGACTTCTATATTAAGGGAGTTGGTTAAGGTAAATATAATGGAGGGTATGAGTTCCAAGGTATTTAGAGCTGGGCAAGTAACTGCATCCATTTTTCTACCCAGGTGTTTTCAAATATTTAAACAAATTCACTCAATCCATTTGTGCCACTTCTGAGTTCCGTTTCTGCCGTCATTCTTGCAGTTGAATTTTACTACTCAGAACACCTGCACAGTGAATTTTAAGGTCACTTGTGTTCAAACACTTTTTGAAAGTAATTTTTTAAATCATCTTTTGTGGTCATTTGCATTTAGAAACATGATTATGAAAGTTCTGTTCATCCAGTCTGGGAACAGAAAGGATATTGTGTAGTTTATTTGACAAGCAGAGCTCATAACAACAGCTTGAACAGCAAGGCATAGCGGAAATGAAATTCATAAAAAAGTCATTGGATAATTTCAGCTAACAAATTCAAGAAAATAGCAATCTCTTTAAAGGAATAAAACTCCCTTTGATTTCAGTGAAATCAAAATTAGGCCAATGCTGATTACTTTTAAAAATCCCACCCTATGGGTATGTTCTTCCCTTATAAATATGTCCATGAACTTCATTCAGCTTTAGCTGAATATGCAAAAATTCTGGCAGCAGCCTACCCATAGGCTACTATGAAAACATGCAGCTAACCATTACAACACTACGATTTTACCCTTGATTTACAGAATTTAAATGGGGGGGGGAACACTTTAAGACAAAGAACAGCTGAGTAAATATTTTTCCATCTAGCTTTTGCTGATGTCCACAGAGTACAAGAGCAGGTGATCATTATTTTTATGATATATTTTCATTACTAATATAATAACTGTAGTACTTAAATATAATGCCATTCTCAGGGGACGGTGGGCACATGGGTGTTAGAAGAAAGAAAGCGGTTACCCTTTCACCCTTATGCCGCTAAATCCAATAAAATGAAATTAGAGGTATGGGAGGATAACAGGATTATTGTAGCATCATCATTTCCTTCAGAATGTATCCCTTAAATTTGACCTTTGCAAGAGTTCATTATGCTAGCATTGATAGATCATGCTCATAGGAAAAAGTCATCCTGAATACCTGAGGGCTGCTGAGTTAACTGAATAAACAACTGCAGTGTGTAAGTAAATGTATGTTTAAAATGTGTGTAATTTCAAGGAGAAATGTCAGAGTTTTCCTAGTGAATTTCTTTTTTGATTGTGTGTGTTCGTAGACATATAAAATTAGGTGAAGGTGCTTGGAGATACTGTAAGATGGCATGGGCTAAAAAGATAGCAATAAATTTTCCATGTAGCCATCTCTACATTTTCACATTAGGGAGAAAACTCCACAGTTTCCCAGCTTTCCAAGTTCCCAGCCAAGATCAGCAACTAGATTAAGGTCAGCTAGCTGCAACTTTATTCATGAAAGACTGAGGTGATGTTTGTGGGGAGACTGAGCCACTCACCATCTCCATATGTCAGCTCCGCTGAGGGAGTTGCTTTTGAGTAATTAAGGAGATTGTCATTACGTCTGGTCTCAGTTGCTGAGATTGCTTCTGGAAGAGATCAGAATGGCCATGAAAGTCAGTGCCCTCAAATAAAATGTAATACTCATTTCCTCTAACCTAGCCTTCCCTCAACTGCCCCACCAAAATCAGATTTAAAATCCCAAACCTAATCTCCAGCTCCCATCTTGAAGCACCCAAACTCCCTACAGAATGGGGGAAGAAGCAAAAGATATTGAGTTCTTGGCTCAGATCCTCAACTGGTGTAAATTAGCATAGTGCTGTTGACTTCAGTGGAGCTGGACTGATCTATACTAGCTGAGGCTCTTGCCCCTTGTGTTCATTTTAACACATGTGTAATGCACTCAAATCTCATGATGATGGATGAGTTCTGAGAAGCTAGATGGACACTCACCTTTGTAAGGCACTGGGAGATCCTCAGATGAAGAGTTCTATGTTAAGAATTATTATTATTATTTTATTTATTATTAATGTGTTGCTTTCAGGTGCAACTTTTGGTTCTGAGGGTGGAATGACAACATAAAGATGCACCATAATCCATACATTGTTGTTAAAGGATATAATCAGGCTGTGGTTGATGGAAAAAATACTCTGAGAAAAATGCAACTCTTGCAACATGTTCAATCATCAAAATATTCATTATTGGCTTAAAAATGAGGGACCAGACTCTGCATCTTCTGTGAGTAGAGGGTAGCGGAAGCATTCTCGGGAGTGAACTGTGAATGGGGAGAATACTGGCTCCAGTGAAAGCCCACTCTTTCCCCAATCCCATGGAAGCCCTTTTAAGAGTGCTTTGTGAAGACTGAGCACCAAGGAGGGGACAAGAGGAACTGGTAACATTAAGTCCTCATTATATTCTTCCCACCTTAGCAACATGTGGAATCCCAGGTTAAGTTAAGGATGATCTGTCACCATTAACTTATGCCAATTCTCCCACAGCTATGTGAAATAATCTTCTCCCCTGATTATTTGAGGCAGTGACCTGCAGAGAGCCAATGGGATCATTACAGAAATCAGGCCGCCCTGTGGAGTACAATGGCCAGGAAGCTGTGAAGGTGCAGGAACTCTAAGATGAGCCTAAACTCTTTGCTTGTTCCATACTAGGCAAACTTTACCCACCTGAAGGACTTATCAGGCATGTAGTCGACTGCACTTATGCATACGACTTGAAAAAAAAATACCAAGCTACACCACATTTTATGACTCATAGAAGTAAGTATGTGCAGCATCAAACATCACACACCAGAGGAATTCATAGTACCCGTGGTATGTTACGGCATGATACATGTTTGCAATTACAGGGTACCTTCCATCCACTGGAGGCACTGGGAAAATAAGTGATTTATTCAGGGTCATACAGGAAATCTGTGTCAGAATCAGTCATAGAAGCCTGGACTCTTGATCCTGACCTGTGAGTTAACCACAAAACCATCCTTCTGCTTAAGAAGTTACATGGATTTCCTAAGGAAAGGTGCTTCAATGGTAGCAGAAGCAAGTCATTGTTTGGGTGCTGCTGTGTTTTACGAGTTGGTGGTGACATCAGGGAATCAAAATTAAATTGAGAATATTAAGAGTAAGATGAACTCTGCTGTTACAATACACAGATTATTGCTCTACAAATAGACATGATAGGTAAACTATGCTGAATGCCCATCTGCCCCTCACTAATTGGGGTATTCAGGACATGATCCTGATCCTACAGTTACTTTATTTTTATTAAAATATATGTTGGTCACCTGTAAACATGATTAATTGTTGTTCATTATGAAAAATATTATCCTTTCACTTTTTGGAAGATAAATAATTTACAAATCCACAATTTACTGATTCATTATGTAGTAAGAACAGTAGTTCATAATTCCCTTTTTAAAGGGATTTTCCAAAAAAGGAATCAGATAATACTGATTTAGATTTTAACAGTTTAATACAAATCTGCTTTTGTTTTATATTTTCTCCTGGGCACATACATATTGTACTGCAAGGGAAGAGTTCTCTTCATTAATATTTGTGGAGTCGACCTTCCAACCCCTTATTTGCATGTGTAAGGATAAATCTCATGAATAAGGGTTTACAGAATTGGGGCCTCTGATAGTTCCATTTCCTCTTTAGAAAGAATTGGATGTCTTGCAAATTTCATGCATTCAAATTAGCCAGCCTAAAATTGGTGCTGTCTGATTTGCATTTTTTGTGGACTTCATTATAAAATTCAGATGGAAATCTCTTTCAGTAACCTTAAAAGTCCTTTCTTTGGGAACTTACTCTAAGATTCTTTTAATTTGAGGCTTCTTTTTTCCTTCATTTTTCTGTAATAAAAAAAACAATTCAAACTGAATTTGATTAAAATTAAGGATGGTTTAAAACTAAGATGGATGAAGATTAAAGCAAAGATTGAGGGCAGTGAATATTAATTATGACTAGAGATGGTACTCATTGGAAGCCAGATCTTGTCTACACTGCTTACAGCTTGGAGTATGGGGGTGTGAATAGCAGTGAGCCCTGAAGTGCTGTGCTGCAACTTCCCCCATGTGGATACTAAGGCCATGAACCGAAAGGTTACTAGTAAAAAATAACTAACTTCAGTCTAGTGATGCAAGAAGCAATTATTTATTTGCTCCTGATCATAAGTTTTACTTTCATACTGCAAAAATGTAACCGGATGTTTTTTCATGCATCACAGCACTGTAAAGTACTGATCCTGCCAACACGCATCCTTGGGAGTCCAATTAAATTCAACAGAACTACTCAAGTGAGTAAAGTTACTTGCATGTGTGAAGGTTCACAAGATCCACCTTGATTTGAATGTTTCCATATCTTTGGTTATCATAATACTGTATAGGTTATACTATAATGGATTAATTAAGGGCAATCAAAATAATTAAAAAAAATCAAAATCTCACCTCATTAGCAAAAACCGATGTAAATTTAACAGCATTTACAAATAAATATATCTGAAAAAAAATCTTTACCTATCTGTCCAGACATAAGCTTAGGGCTCTGCTTCTTCTACTGTAGTCAGTAAGGGAAATGATTATCTCAGTTACAATGGCTCAACATCACTGAAATCATAAGGGTGCATGGATGTCAATTAGAGGAGAATGTATCTTGGTTACATCACTTTACAGTGCAGAGTGGGGATCCAGGGAATATACCTCCCAGGACAATTTTAAGTGATTCTGCTCACATTGAAGTCAATGGAAAAGTTCCTATTGACTCCAAAGGTTCAATACTGGGCCCTTAGCATTATAATGAACTGTTAAAAGAAAAATGCAGAACCATGAACTCAGGCCTTGGCAGGTAAAAAATCTTTTGGTCCGTTTTTTGTGAGCATTGAGGCTCACTCCTGCCAGGTGACTTCAATAGGAGATGGATCACATGTGTAAGGTTAAGCAGGTGCTTCAGTGTTTTGCTGGATTGGAGACAGACTGCTTAGACCTTTGCAGGATTGAGCCCTTGGAGATAAAGCTTTGTGTGATGTAACCTCTGTTCATTGGCACCCTCTCTTCTACATTTCCTTTGTATTTTCCTTCCCTCCTAACACAAGTAGCATTTTTCTCTCCAAGGAAGACTACTAGTAAACATAGGTTACTAAACTGTTAACAGAGACAAGGAACAGCATAACATTTATCACAGATATGCCTAGTCAAAAACAGCTATGGTTTGTGTTCTCTATTCATATGCAGTGTGGTAATTGATTTGTAATTACCTTCTTTTTTTCCTGTGGCTGGTAGCCCTAAAGATTTCCATGTGTTCTGAAATTACTTTTAGTCCCTTACTTATTATTTCACTTTAAGGAATGCAGCAACCTTCCTTCAGTAATGGGAAGAAATAAATCGATTAGAGAAAAGTTAACGTTGAACTGAATATGCGCTACAGGGGAGAGCTAAAAGAGATATTCTCAAATGATTTGGTACACAGGTGTCCTAACACAGCTCTGAAAGCTTTAAAACAAAAGGAGAAGATATGCTCCTATGTAATACCTCGGGTAAACATAAAGGATTCAGCTGTCTACGTCGTATTTTGCAGTTGAGATGAAAAGCAGTGCCTTTGTTTTACTGATGCTGGGTTATGCATAACTGTGTGTTTGAAGCTTACAGGAGCCATTTTGTAGTCACTTGGTTGTCCTGTTCTATGTTTCCTTTGTTTCTGGACCTTTTATGTCAATTTTCGCCCCCCATATCCTGTGTTGGTTGAGATTTGCAAACCTGACTAATCAGATTCGGTTTTAATTGGAGTTGCTCATTTAAATTCCCTAGTCAATCACTAAAATCTCAAATGATCTTTTGTCCATGTTTTGATAAACAATATTTTGTTTGTTTCTCTCTTTAGTTATGGTTGAGTTTTGCCTTGACTATAGAAAGGGGGCAGGTGTTATTTCAATTAGATCCTACAACCAACCACAGTCTTAACCTTGGTTGCAGTTCTGAGCATACTCATTTGGCAATATCCTTGTTAAGCGTTTAATTTATGTGCTTTTCAGGAGGCAAGCCTCTTTTCTAGGCATAATGGATACCAGAGAAGGTCCCACATAATGGACTTATGTAACACAAATGTAGGAGTTACTGGGTGAAATTCTATGGCGTGTTATACAAGACGTCAGACCAAAAGAGCTAAGGTCCCTTTTCGCCTAAAAATCTACAGATCTATTTTCCATCAACCACTCAGGATAAATACTTTAAAATCAGTTTTTGTATTCTGTTTTCATGATCATTTTTAAATACTTAACTTTAGTGGGAAAATTCTGGTTTGTTTTGCTCTCCATTTAAAAAGGTACAGTGTGACCTGACTCAGTTTGTGATTTACAGGTCTCTGCCCATATTTTATACTAGTTCATTTTCCTTGCTGTTTTGTTTTTCTTGCTTCTGCTGATTCTTGTTTGTAATCTAATTTCCCCACTCATATTGATCTCACTCTTCTCTACTTACATTTTTTTTGCCTTTATTTATAACATTTTTCACTTGAGAAGAACCAGATTTTTTAAGCTTCCCCCCACAGTCTTTCTGCCATATATTGGCTTTGATTTTTAATGTCTTGCATTTTGAATAAGAGGCCACAGGTTCAGAATTTAATCGTGTAGAGATCATCATAGCACCTGCCTATCATTGTTTCCACGTGCAACATCATACCTGGAAATATAGTAGTCAGTATCAAAAGCAGAGTGGCAGGAGCCAACATGAATTGGAAGAGTCAGCCATAAGCCAATGATCTTCCCTATCTGTCTGACTGAGAACACATTGGTATTTAAGATTACTATGCACAACCCATTGCATATGATTTTGACCTCACTTCAGTTTTACAGTGATTTCCCTCAAGTCCAACAGAGTTACTCTCATCCTGCAGTGTTGTAATGTAGATCAGAATCAATTCTATTTATTTGTTTTATCCCTCATTCCTTCTTTCACTAATTCGTTCCCCATCGTCTATATATTTGACTAATTTGGTAGCAGGATATTATTTTGAATAATGACAGGACTGTGTGTCTGAATTTCTGCAAGGCACCCGGGAAAGTTATGATGGTGTTTAATGCTAATGAAAAGTAATAGCCAAAATTGTACCACTGAGACACAGTGCTGCAGTGTGGAGTGCACATCATACAATTCCTCTTCTGAATTCCGGGAGAAGGTCTGGTTCCATGGTTAAGATCCTGAATTGGGATTTGGGAGATCTGGGTTCAGTTTGTGGCTCTGCTACAGACTACATTTTCAAAATCCCAATGTGTTTCAGTTCTCCATCATATCATGGAGATGACAATATTTCCCTACTTCATAACATGTTGAAAGGACAAATTCATTAGTGTTTGTGAGGTACCTTGGTGATGTGGGCCATAGGAATACCTATATAACTAGAGATCTCTGGTCTGGAGGGGAGTTATTGCAGAGTACACCATCCACAGTCTGTTCTCTCTACATTGTCCTGGCTTTCTCCTCCCTTTTTGGGAGATGTGCACCCCAAGAGTGCATGGGTGGAACTGTTCCTATGCTTCTGGGAGTGCAGGGATGGCAATTTGTCCTTGGTCATTGTGGGGCTGCATGGTATGTTTAATCTGGCTCAGTATCTCCAAACCTATTTAGTTCTCTACAAACGATGCGGCTTTTTGGATAACTTATTATTTCAGCCAATTCTTTCAAGCTTTCTTCCTGACAAATAGCAAAATAGGCTATACAAAACTGCGAACAATTTCAGACTTCAGAAGTAGAGTTAACACAGTGCTCCCACATTTCTTCACCGCTTTTCATTTTCTTTCACCAGAACTATTTTCAAAATACAACCAGCTCAGATGATTGCCACACATTCACTGCAATTTTCACTTAATTTTCTCACAGTCGTGGGAATTAGTGTAGCCCCAGGAGAACTTATTCAGCACCATTTATTAAGACGCTTTGCTATAGAACAAACTGCAGTCTTTCCAGTTTCCTAGCAGGAAGAGCGTCAGAGTTCTTGGAGCCTGGGAATGCTGCTAGGAATACTAATAGAAGAATCTTCTTTGATGCTCATATTTTCCTGATTTTTTTGTAAAGCTTTCCCTAATGTCTGTAAAACATAGATGCTTTCAATTTCTATTATATCTATGTGTGATCTTTTCCTGACTCTTGCTTTTGCTATAAATGGTATTTTTGCAGTAAGACTACTCTCAGTCATCTCCAGTATCTTCTTACAATTAAAAGGATATGCATTAGGTGATTGATGTGGTTCACAAAGATGGCTCCCTGTGGGGGACATGAGTTTCTGCCTCTGGGCTAAACTCAAACATCCTAACAATATGTGACATCAGCTATAGAAAAATATCTGTTTTGGAACCCAAAGAATGCACATAGTTTTTGTCAGATAGTATGTCTCTTCCCTCTGGGTCTCAGAACCAGAAGGGGAACGTTCAAACTGTTTACTTGCTGTGGAAGCTCTATTTTTTTTATACAAGAGGGGACACTTGAGTACTTAATCTTAGGACAAACAAGTGATGAGATGGAAGGCCAAGGACTTGATTTAGGGAGAAAAAACATTTGTCTGAATCCCTCTCTTTTTTAGCATGTTATCTAGAGGGAACTTAAGCATGTATCTTTCCTTTATGAGGAGTAAGAGAAACTTTTCTGCAGAAGACTGAAATCCCATGACCATTCCTTAGGCCACGGGTAGTCAATTATTTTTTTTGTCAAGGTATAGCCAAGGTCCAGACACCAGAGAAAATCATAAAAACAAACAAACAAACAAAAAAACCAAAACAAAGATAATAATAAGTAAATAAAAATATTCTGGGGTACATTCAGAAGCATCTGGTGGTCCAGATTTGGCCTGTGGTCCGCCTATTGACTGACCCTGCCTTAGACTATGAAGATTTTGTTCAAAGGTAAATGGTGGAATTTGTACAGGTGTTTACACATATTTTTTCAGCAGTCTGAACTGTTCCCTCTTTCCCTACTTAGGGGGTTCCCAACTTTTTGCTGGCACAACCCTATTTTTATGAAGTATTTCTTGCCAGCACCCCAGACAACATGGAGGCACCATTTTGCAGTACAAAATGGCATCGTCCATACAGCATGATCTCACCAGTACTGTACAAGTGAGGTCATGCCACATGGAGGATGCCATTTTGTAGAGCAAAGTGGTATCCTCTGCACAGTGTGACCTCGTATGTATGATGTGTGTGAGGTCACGATATGCAGAGGATGCCAGTTTGTAGAGCTAAATGGCATCCTTCGTGCATCATGATCTCACACGCAGCGTACATGTAAGATCATGCTGTGCAAAGCATAATGGCATCCTCTGCACTCTAGAGATTGCTGTGACCCCATCTTCTGGTGGTGTGATGCCATTTGGGGTCATGACCCACAGTTTGGGAACTGCTGCCTTACTTAAACACAACAATTAAAAATAATTTGCTAAGGCTCCTGTCACAATAATCTTTCTCAAGTCTTAAATAGTGTTAATACTGGAAGAGATTTTCCAAAGTGCCTATTGAAAGCCAATGGGACTTGTGCTCCTAAATCCCTTAAGCAATGTTGAAGTACTGTTTAGGAGGTTCCATTGGTTAATTGAATCCAGCTGGGACTTAGAACCAGGAACTCCTGAGTTCTAGTCCCAACTCTGCCACTAAACTTTTGTGTGTTTTTTTTTTTTTGAGCAAGTCACTAAGGGGAAAAATTTGACAGCTACCTAAAGGATTTAGAGGCCTAAATCCCATTCTCATAGACATCTAGGTGACAAAGGCGTTTTTGAAAGAGGGATTTACACTGATAAATCACTGAAGTACTTTAACAAAATGTAGCCTCTTTTTCCCAATCTGTAGAAAATTGATGATAATACTTACTCCCATACCTTGCAGGTTTTTGTGAGGTTGTATATTTTGAGAACTAAAGTGTTAAGCATTATTATTATTGTGGTATGACATTGTAAAACAAAAAAGTAATTAGTTTCAGCTATCTTTCAGCATATCATTATTTGCATATGATTAAGAGGAGTGGTCAAAATTGTCAAAACAATTTAGCTTTGATCAGTACTTTCACTCTTGAGCCACAATGTAAGGCAACAAGCTTAATATCGAGATGACAAAAAATCAATTATAGTCTGAGGCCACACTGGGTGAAAAAGATACAATTGATCTGTTATTTGTAGATAATACTGCCCTATCATTTAGAGGTCTACAAGAAAAATGTAACATAAAACCTGGGTCTTCCACAATGCATGTGAATGCCCTAACCACTGGAATCTTTGCTGTTCTGGGTTGGCTAGTGACCTCTCTCTCTCTCTCTGTCTCTGTCTCTGTGTATCTCTCTCTTTTTTTTCTTTTTAAATTAATTCCATCCTGGACCTGATGGAAGTTTAACTGAAATTGGTACATTTCCTTGCAAAGTTTTGGTTTTGACAAATTGGCATTGTCTGATGGGAAAAAATGATTAGTTGAAATGTTTGCTTTTGATTGTATATTAAATAATGCACCTGAGTTTGTGAAAGCTCCTGCCACTTTAAGTGCACAAATTATGTCTATACAAAATGAACAGGCTAATATTACCTAAATATGTAGTGGTACATATGGTGAAACAGGTGGGTTTTAGTAATGTGTTTTCTTTGAAGGAGGAGACTGACTGCATAAATTAATGGGGAGCATATGGGTGGCATGCAACATGACATAAAGCTGTAAATGTATGAAGGAGACAGAGTGAGTGCTTAAGAGCAATACTTAAGCTGAGTAGACAGAGCAGGGATGATGAGGAGATGAACACAGATATGTAGGTAGGTGCTGTGTTATGGTGCCTTCAGGATGAAGAAACTCAGGAACTGGAGAGAATGTTGGCAAAGGAAAATAACTTTGGTGGCAGATTTTGAATGGACTGGATCAGGAAGAGTTGGTTGCAGGAGAAGAGGAAATTTCAGAGGAATCATCAGAATTTGGAGAATGTATGGGTGTGAGGGGGAAAGGAAAAGAGAGGAGCCGAAGTTCGCTGTGTAAGGTGGGAAATGATGATGTGATTTATAGACAGCAGTAGACAAAGGAGATAATGGTGAAGGGAGAAATGGTTTATGTGGGAAGATAAAAAGCTCAGTGTTGGAAATAAGCCTAAGGTGAGAAATCAGATGTGAGAAGCTGATGGAGACACGTGTCTGGATGGAGATCACGTCGTCTCCTTATAGTTCCCACAGTTACCATAACCACATCCAGCTGGTGACTCAAAATTTAACCCACCGCCCTTACCCCTATTCTTTTAATTGTCCCTCCATTCAGGTGTCTTACAGAAACTAGCTCTTGGAGTTGAAAGTATAAAAGAAGAAAAATAATGGCTGAAAACAACCACCACCACAGCCCAATGGCACTTTTTCTCTTCGCTCACCCACATAGGTGAGTTAGCAACATTGACTTTCTGCAGGTGGTGGATATAGTCTTAAACTGATAAGTGGTTTTAATCTGTCAGAGGAGAAAAATTCAGATGTTCTAAACTTCAGCAGTGAAGTCCATGGGAAGATCCTCATGGACTTCAATGGGCTTTGGATCATCAGCAGCATCCTATTTCAGACTTCTTTCCATTTCCCTATAAAATCTCCTTCCCATCGCTATACACCCCCTACAAAACTCTGTGCGGCATGATGAAAGCACTGAAATGCCTTTACTAGAGCTGGGGAAATGCTGGAAAATTCATGGGGAGAGCAATTTCACCTCCTCCCTCTTTTTTTAACCACTTAAACGTTCATCTTGTGTCATTGCACTCCTTCTGCCCCCCTCCCTTCCCTTACATACCTGGGCAGGGGATAGGCACGAGATATCCTCTAGTGTTTTGGTGCTTAGTTTACTCACCTCTCTCTCTTTTTCTGTATTATTCTTTTCCCTTACTTTGCACATTGGACAGAGGGAGACCACAATGCAGCTGCTCTCTCTAAACATGACCTTTTATTTCAGCATCTCCAGATGCTCCTCCACTTCCAAGACTGTACACTGTGCTATACTAAAGGCTCTGTTTTCAAAAGGGCATCCCCCCTGTTCCCAAATCCTCCTGTCAGTAGAGAGCGGACGGGGAATTTGATATTTTTTTCAGTTTTTTTTCTTGATTCACTGATCGTTTTTCATTTTTTAAATGTATTATTTTTTTCATTCAGCCTTTAAAACAAGTCCATTTATTTTCTGGTACAGCTCTCAATCCCAATGTCATTGGGATTTTTAGTTTCAACCACAGAAATAGCACTAGACTACTCATTCCTACTCCCACTTAGCGTCAGTTGCTGCTTTAATTTTTATTGTATCTGAGTTATTTCAACCCCAAAGAGGATAAAAAAAAATCAGATTTTCTTCTAAAGTGTGATATTTTAATTATGGTTCTTTTATCATTAAAGTCTCATTTGAAAACTCCTCTGAATCACATATTACTTTATAAATGTGCCTGGTTTAATTATTGGAACTTAGCTGATCCACAAATGTTTTCAGCACATTTTCACTTTGATTTATTATGCTCTTTGTAGTGCATGTAAACAAACCCCATTAGCTCTACTATTTCCACAGTGGAACAAGGTTTTCTTTTTGTTTTGCAGGGTTAGGCGTTGTGGTGCTTCAGTATAGAATCTAGTGAGATGAGTGATAGTGCTCTGCAGGACAAATGATTGCTGACTAAAGAAAGGAAGAGTTACAGAAGGAAGAAAAATAAAAATGTTGCAGGACTGACAACTGTTGCTTTTCCCCACCCCCACGAAAATAAACTAAATTAAACTTCAATCAGACTTCAGTTCCACACCCTGAATTAAGCAAGCTGCTAGAGCAATAGTGCTCATTTGAGTAGTTACTATTAGAGAGTTTACACTTCCTGTTCCAACCCCATCTTCCACAGCAGGCTAACTGTACTTGTGCATTCCAGGGCATTGTATAAAAGCCTTTCACCACATGGAGACATCTTTTTATTTATTTATTTATTTTACTGAAATATGACTTTGCTCAATGGAGTTGAAATACAGTGGTGTCAATGAGGGAAAAACTCAGAGAGAGCCTTGTCATAGGGAAAAAGATGGATTGCCGATCGTGTGGTTGTAGTGTAACTGAGCACCGCTTATCATGACACTAGAGGCAAACAAGAATATTATGGCTGTGAAATCCTTCTCATCATCTCATATATAACTGTTGGCGCTTAAGGTCCAGGCTCTGTAACCAGAGGACAATCTCTGTATCAAAGGCGGCTAGGTGTTGTAAACTGCCCTCCTGAGGTCTACCTGGGTATTCTTCCACCATATTAGTTATTGTCTGCAATGCTGCCCTACAATCACAGCATGGAAAGGAAACCAGCCCAAGCTGGTGAGTAGTTGTGGTAACTCTGGATGAGCCTGAGAGTAACCTGTTGAGCCTGCTCCAGGATCAAGTTGACAAAGAGGCAGACACAGAGATGGACTCCTGTATTTACATAGTGTGTTAGACTCTTTTCCCAACAATGCTTCCACTCTATGAGAAACTGTTTTTCAGCTTCTTGGTAGTGCTGTTCATCCATGCATGGGAAAGAGCCTATAGCATTCATGTTCAGGAGCATGTGAGCTGCCAAAATGCAAAATCGGAGCTCAAGTTCTCATCTCAAAAAGCAACAGACAAATTCAGTCTGAAGGAATCATTGTCCAGGGGGGGTCCTATTAGGGCCTATGTTACAATCCTTAATGCTGGGGTCAGATTTCAAGGTGCTGTACCTCCATATCAATGGAGTCTCAATGGCCTAGAAGGGGTATCCTCCTCCAGCTAGCCATAGAACATGAAGCACACGTCATCCTGTTTTGGGAAACACACTCTACTACTAACACTCAACCAGCAGTTCCTGGGTTTGCTGTGGTATCTCACTTCCATCATAATTCATAAGCAATATGGAATGGCATCCGATGTTAGGGAAGGTATTCCAGCAACTCCAGTATCATCATCAGGTCCAAATGATAGTATTGAATAGCAGGCCATAAAAGTGAAGAACCTGACTCTTATCAATACCTCCAAACCTGTGGCTGCCAACTGGTCAACTCCTTTATTACCCATCTTCTTAGGACTTTTAGTCTGTTGTGGAGACTGTGAAATACAAGGCTCAAACAAGAGAGGTTAAAGAGGTTCGGTTAAGTATTGCATGGGAAATGGGACAATGAATAGGAAATGAAATGCCAGACATCCCCGGAGCAAGACAGCTCCAAGATTACCATGGCATGTAGAGTAAGCACCATGCACAATCCCCTAGTATGGGTATAAATAGTGTGTAGATAGTGAGGCACTGCTTAGGCGAGTAGAGACACACCTGTACTCTGTGGGTATGTACCCTACACAACTCTCTACATGCCCAGGCGGTGCCCCCACCTCGTCTACATTGCTAGGGCCTTTTCTCACTGCAGGGGAAGGTCTCTGGCAGGCGAGAGTCAATGGGGAAAGGCTCCAGCAGTTCCCTGCTGCTGGAGCCTTTCCCCATGCCAGTGTCTTTCACTGACAAATGTAGCTTAAAAAAACGGTAATAATTGGAGATATACCAATCTCCTAGAACTGGACGGGACCTTGAAAGGTCATTGAGTCCAGCCCCCTGACTTCACTAGCAGGACCAATTTTTGCCCCAGATCCCTAAGTGGCCTTCTCAAGGATTGAACTCACAATCCTGGGTTTAGCAGGCCAATGCTCAAACCACTGAGCTATCCACAGTGGGGATGCAGCTGGTTTTCATTACAGTGTGTAGCTACATACACCCTGCACGCCGCCGTCAGTGGTAGACATACACAGTAAGTCCTTGTTTTGCATTCTCCCTACTCTATCATGTCCCAATCTGCCTCTCTCTTTGTTTCTATTTCTCTGGACTCTTCCTGCACCTGGTTAGTGAATCCTTTGTTAAGTCACAAGTTGCGTTTCAGACAGTAAAGGCAAACTGTAAGCCTTGTAGAATATACACAAAGTGCTATCTGTTCCTGTCCCATGTAAAAATGCACAGAGGGGAACAAAATAATCAAAAGCCCGTGTGGATTTTGAGGTACTGATGTTAGGCCACATGGTCTCCCCACCCTGCTGGGACTGGTGGGGAACACAATTCAGGCAGGGGGTAGAGAACACAGAGAGCAGAGGATAAGTTAATGCTGCATCAGGTAAGGCAATCTGATCTGATATTCCACATGGCTCTCAGAGCAGCTGTTTCCTGGCCATGCTGTCCCCTCTTTTTGTATGCAGAAGATCTAGACATGACAAACCAGAGAGGAGAACATACCGACTGGCTGCACACTATGTTTTCTCTCCCATTTAAAAAAAAAATCCCGTTTTGCTCCCATCTGCACTTTGCAGCGGAGGTGAGTTGCAGATATTAGGGGCAAATAAAGACTTAAGAGGAGACAGGTTTTCACAGGTAATGCCTCACAGACCACATCTACACTATGAGCTAGGAATGTGCTTCCTCTGCGCATATACACATATTTGCGCTAGCTCTCATTGGACTAGAATCAGTATAAATAGCCGTGTAGGTGTGGCACCACAGCTAAAGGCAGTGGAGGCGTGGCTTGGCCAGGGAGAGCACAAACCCATGTGGAACTGGTGGATATGTAACCTACAGCTTGCCTCCCCTGACATTACCTATGCTACCATAGCTATGCCGCTAGTTATTCTTGTGCTAGCTCAATGAGAGCTACTGTGAATATGTGTTCGTGAGCAAGGGAATCACATGCATAGCTTGTGGTATAGACATAGCCATAGACTCAGCTTTAAAAGAAATGACTCAGTGTGGTACAGTAATAACAACAACGCAGGGTGTGAAATCAGGTTGTGTTCAGTATTTGTACCATGTGTAATGTAGCATAATAAGTTACATTTTCCTTCCTCATTCTCTGATGCATGGCATTGTACCTGTGCTATTACACTACCATTCTCCTTCCCAGAGGTGGCTGCATTTTCAGTGGATTGCATTTATATACTTCTAAAGAAGCTATGAGATCCTTCATGTTGAAGTTATACATACAGTAACTCCTCATTTAAAGCTGTCCCAGTTAATGTTGTTTTGTTGTTACATTGCTGATCAATTAGGGAAGGGGTCAGCAACCTTTCAGAAGCGGTGTGCCGAATCTTCATTTATTCACTCTGATTTAAGGTTTCATGTGCCAGTGATACATTTTAACGTTTTTAGAAGGTCTCTTTCTATAAGTCTATAATATATGACTAAAATGTTGTTGTATGTAAAGTAAATAAGGTTTTTAAAATGTTTAAGAAGCTTCATTTAAAATTAAATTAAAATGCAGAGCCCCCCAGACCAGTGGCCAAGACCCGGACAGCGTGAGTGCCACTGAAAATCAGCTTGCGTGCTGCCTTTGGCACGCATGCCATAAGTTGCCTACCCCTGAATTAGGGAACATGCTCATTTGAAGTTGCGCAATGCTCCCTTATACGTTGTTTGGCAGCTGCCTGCTTTATCCACTGCTTGCAGAAAGAGCAGCCCGTTGGTGAGGGCTTGGAATGAGGGTGGACCGTCAGCCCCCCAGCAGCTCCCCACTCCCCTAAGTTCCCTGTGCAGCAGCTGCCCAGCAGGCTATCAATTGCTGACAATTCAGCTGTCCCTCCCGCCACTGCCATGTGCTGCTCCCGCCCTCAGCCTTAGAGCTGCTCCTGGGAGCCTCCTGCTTGCTGTGCAGGGGAGGGGAAATGAGGGGGACTAATGTCAGGGTGTCATCCCCCCCCTGCTGCTGCCCTCTGCTTACACCATCTCCATAGAGCAGAGGTGGGGGGGGACACGACAGGGCTCAGGACAGAGGGAGATTGCTGGCGGGAGATTGCTGTCTCAACGTGCGGATCTACTTAAAAAGACAATGTACTTAGAGTGGGGTCAGCATACTTAAAGGGGAAATGCACATCTCTCTCTCTCTCTCTCTCTCTCACACACACACACACACACACACACACACACACACACACACACACACACACACACACACACACACACACACACACACACACACTGTGTGTCTCTGTCTGCCATGCTGTCTTCCCTCTCTCCATTTGTGCTGCCTTGGAGAGTGTGAAGCTATATTAACAACAATGTGTTAACCCCAGAGGGCTCAGCCAAATGCTAGTTCATCATTTAGCAGTAAGGCATTCCCTAGGAAATATCCCACCCTCTGACTTCATCACCTCAACCAAGCTTCACAATCATCATTGCTGTGCACAGTATTAAATTGTTTGTTTAAAACTTATACTGTGTGTGTGTGTGACTCTGTGTGTGTGTGTGCATATATATAGTCTTCTGTCTGGTGAAAAAAATTTCCCTGGTACCTAACCCTCCTATTTACATTAATTCTTATGGGGAAATTGGATTCGCTTAACATCGTTTCGCTTAAAATCGCATTTTTCAGGAACATAGCTACAACGTTAAGCGTGGAGTTACTGTATAAGATATTATTGTTCCAGCTAACATGACTTGAATGTAAGGTAAGTAGATTGACACCATTCCATGTACCTAGTGTAACTAACTGTCACATATGTTTATTTACTGCCTTGTGATGTATTTCTCTTATGTATCCACTCTGCTTTTGTGATGGCCACTCTCTGTTGGCCAACACACCAGGGATTCAACTGGGAACTTCTAGAGCTAAAAGTGTGAGCTGTTACAGCTTGAGCTAAAGAATCTGGGTTCTGCAGGGTGGAGTTGTAATAACTCATATCCTCTGTGGATCATCCCGGGGTATGTGTGTGGCGGGGGACGACCTGTAACACACATTCACCAGTTGGTTATGCTGTCAGTACTTACCACCATAATTTAGCCCTCTATTTTTAAACCAACATATTGTACTATGATGTACCTTATATTTTGTGCTTTAAATTTAACCAGAAACATAAATGGCAGTTTGTAACACTAATAAAGTAGCAAAACTTCATGGTTAATTTTGCTGAGACTTAATTTCTAAATCTTCTTTAAATGTCCACTTTTTAACTGTGAATCTCAATTTATTCCAACTGAAGCAAAAAATTAAAATTCCAAAGTATATCTCAGAATTATGGAATTAATCTAATTTTGTTGAACCCCCCCCAAATATGAGAAACTGTTATGATTTAATAGAACCTGACATTTATTTTAATTTATGTTAAATTATTGCAAGTTTATTTTTACACTGCTCATTTTATATAATTAAGCCCTGAATTAGGTAGCTTGGGGCCCAGAAAATTATTGGGAAGTATCTTTGTTCTTCAGTAGAACTCTGTGTGTATGTATGTTGGTGAGAAGGGAAAGAACGAGAATTTGTTGACGATTTTAAAAGTTAGGATGGTGGGCAAATCAAAAGGTCTCTTCACTGGGATTCTGGTGATCTGGATTCAAATCCTAGCTCAGCTACAGCCTGACTTCCTGTGTGATGTTGGTAAACTCACCTAATGTATCTTGTCTCTTGGTTTTCCATATTTAAAAATGGGGCATAACACTTTCATTAAAATCCATTAATGATTATGAAGTGTTCAGGCAGTTTGGTCATGAAAGCCATATGAATAGTTAAAAATAGGGGTGTGTAAGAATATTTACTTGTACGCACATCTGCAGTTTCAATGTTTGGTGAGTACTGATCAGTAGAATTTGAGTATGATATATGTGTGCACCTATGCAAAAATCAACCAATCAACCTCTGTGTGGTAATTCTGTGAAGATATTCATACCTATAAGCTTCTAAAGATGGACTGGGTAGTGTGCTGTCCCTTTAAATGTCTGAGGACTCTCCCCCTCCACAGGAAAAGCTTCAGTTTCCTGTTGATTTCAGTTTTGGGCAAGGACAATAAAGCTACCACCAGAGCAGACAGCTGTGTGTTTCTATCAGCTCCCTCTGTGTCTAGCTCCTTCTCGGCTGAGTCCAGATGTAACACTTGGTGATGCACAATTTCTATCCCATGACTGTCCACTGCTCCCTCTGCCTGAAGAAGAAGAAGAAAAAGAAGAAGAAATAGTAAGCAAATACTACTACTAAAAAAGGGGGAAAGTTCATCTGTAGGCACAAGGTGACAGACTGCTGCTGGGACAGCATGAACTAGCCAGCTAGAGAAAGAGAATTGGTAATTAAAAACAGAACAAAGGAATAGGCTGCTGCCTGGAGCAATTGCAAACAAAGCATTAAGGGGGAAGTAAGCAGCCATATTGGTTGACCTCATGGAAGCAGGCAAACAGGTTAGTCTGCACTGAGGGAGCCCAAGTACAGCCAGAGGAAGAATTCTGCAGTCTGCAGTGTTGGCATGCAGCCAGAAGAGGCAGTCAAGCACAGATAGTGCAGTAATACACACACACAAAAACACTTTCCTTGTGGCTGACAGAAGACTTCCAGGAGATGTGACTTCCAACAGGAAGGCAGAGTAATGGCAACTTTTGTGGGCAATGTTGGTAAATTCAACAACTTTAATCATGGGTGGTGAACCTTAAATGATTTGAGCAATTTGTAACCCACAACACCATTCCAGATGGACGATGAGTTTCCAGCTTACTAACAGTGAGGAGTTTGAAGGCATATGGACTTCTGTGTGATCTATGGACCTCCAACTGTGCCCGGAACTGCCAAGTACACTGCAATTATTGCGCCAATGAAGAAACATTTTTATTCTACTCCATCAGTGATAGGAGAATGATATTGGTTCCATCAGTGATAACAGGGAAGCGGAGAGTCAGTATCAGTTTGTTGCTCCTCTAAGGAGGTTATCAGAGAATTGTCAGTTTGGACAAATAGTAAATGATGCCCTACGTGACCAGTTAGATCTAGAAAAAGTTACTGACTGTATCAGTGCTTACACACAAGAAGGCTGTTGAAATAGCTATTGCCACAGAGACAGATTCTCTAGAATTTAGTGTGAACTGAGAAGTTCATTTTGTGAATCGGCAAGACAGAGGATTACAGGAACATCAGGAATTTCCATGGGGCCATTGTACACAAACAACACATGCTGAGGATTGTTAGGCACACCAGGTTATTTGCAGAAAATTCCAGAAGAAAGGACACATCACCGTGATCTGTCACACCATATGCTATTAAACAGGAGTCACCCGCAACACTTTTCTTGAAGTGAACTTTGCATACCTGTTAGGACCTGCTACATCCTGATATTGCCTTATGTGTAGCCAAATCCCAAGCTATGCAAATTGATCATCAACATACTTGTTGTCATCATTCTTTTCAAGTAGGATACTTAGTGTGAACTCGCAAATGCAGTTGTGGAGTGAAATAGGTACCTGTAAAAGGCACAGAACCTGTTTCATTCATGGTACAACTATACAATGGTATTTTATGGAAATGTCGAGGCTGCAGCTGATCCATATGTCAAGTATTGGAGTCTGGGCATGTTCTAGCAGGACTTTCTGTTCCTCTGATTGAATCTCCTTCTGTTACAACTCCTAATTTAAATGACTCGTATGCAGAAACTTTGGTATGAGACCCAATTGATTCCTTACTCCAAACTATTCCAGTTGTTCAGGACACTGCTGAACCACCATCACCACATTAACCCAAGGCACTGTGAAAACCAGTTGTGCATCTGAACTTATAAGTATAGTCAATGAGTTGCTATTTCAGGGTGGACTTGTTAATTACAGCCCTGCCAAATTCATGGGGAAGGCACACACCCAATTGGATTTTAGGGCATTGTTTATTAGGTGGCCATCTTGGTCTGGATAAGAACAAGGTGACCTCCATGTTGTGACACTTCCTTGTTCCCCAATTCTGGGCAAAAGGCGGGAAAGTGAAAAGAGCAGGAATCAGTTGTTGCTAAGTAACCAGTTTCTATATAAAGAAATGAAGGGAAGGGCCAGGGCTCTTGAGCTCTGGAATCTTTGGGGCTCAGGTGTCTAGATTCTCATAGAAACTAGGAGTGGAAGGGACCTCGAGAAGTCATCGAGTCCAGTCCCCTGCCCTCATGGCAGGACCAAATACTGTCTAGACCATTCCTGATAGACATTTATCTAACCTACTCTTAAATTTATTCCAGTGTTTAACCACCCTGACAGTTAGGAACTTTTTCCTAATGTCCATCCTAAACCTTCCTTGCTGCAGTTTAAGCCCATTGCTGCTTGTTCTATCCTTAGAGGCTAAGATGAACAAGTTTTCTCCCTCTTCCTTATGACACCCTTTTAGATACCTGAAAACTGCTATCATGTCCCCTCTCAGTCTTCTTTTTTCCAAACTAAACAAACCCAATTCTTTCAGCCTTCCCTCACAGGTCATGTTCTCTAGACCTTTAATCAGTCTTGTTGCTCTTCTCTGGACCCTCTCCAATTTCTCCACATCTTTCTTGAAATGCAGAGCCCAGAACTGGACACAATACTCCAGTTGAGGCCTAACCAGCGCAGAGTAGAGCGGAAGAATGACTTCTTGTGTCTTGCTCACAACACACCTGTTAATGCATCCCAGAATCATGTTTGCTTTTTTTTGCAACAGCATCACACTGTAGACTCGTATTTAGTTTGTGGTCCACTAGAACCCCTAGATCCCTTTCTGCCGTACTCCTTCCTAGACAGTCTTTTCCCATTCTGTATGTGTGAAACTGATTTTTCCTTCCTAAGTGGAGCACTTTGCATTTGTCTTTACTAAACTTCATCCTGTTCACCTCAGATCATTTCTCCAATTTTTCCAGATCATTTTGAATTATGACCCTATCCTCCAAAGCAGTTGCAATCCCTCCCTGTTTGGTATCATCTGCAAACTTAATAAGCGTACTTTCTATGCCAATATCTAAGTCATTGATGAGGCTATTGAACAGAGCCAGTCCCAAAACAGACCCCTGTGGAACCCCACTTGTTATACCTTTCCAGCAGGATTGGGAACCATTAATAACTACTCTCTGAGTATGGTTATCCAGCCAGTTATTCATACACCTTATAATCTAAAAGCTCTCTCTCTGTGGTGTGGTACACCTTCCACATTGGTTACTAGCCTGCAGTAGCCACTCACTGAACAAAGTTGTCATCTTGGGATTTATTAGTTATTTTCTTTTGGGAAGCAGACGTGCACTCTCGGACTAGATCCAGTTAGTTAGATCTGATGCTCAACCATAGACAATGCAGTGAGGGATAGGGTGGGTTCGAGATATGGTTACTTACCTGTCTTTGACACCTGTAATCCACGGTTTGTCTCAATCGCTGATCTCACCAGTCCAGATTCTGCAGCCTTGCCACTGGGAGTATCTGAAGGAGATAGAAAAACATCTTTGCTTTATTGAGTATGTGTGTGCATGTGTATGCTTATATTCCAAATCTCCAGTGTCCTTAATCCATCCCCTTCCCCTTCATTCCTTCTCCTTTAGTAAATAAAGTGTTGTGGTGATTTCGTAGCCATGTGGTGGTTTCTTTTATTCCAGCTCTGATAGATGGGCTTAAGGGGGGACCCAGCAGGAGATATACTGTAAGGTTCCCCAAAGTCTTCTGGTCAGATAGGCTCCCTAAAAATCCTTACAGAATAATCCCTTGAAATTTGAGAGTCTGCGGCAGTCCATCCGCAACTTTTAGTTACGTTAGATAGTATTTTTTGTTTAGCCGTATAAACAATAATGTGTATATATATTTGGGAAGTTTTTTAAAGTAGGGCTGCCTCTTTAAATGTGTGAACACTCCCCCTCTCCCAGGAAAAGCCTCAGCTTCAGGTTAGTTTCAGTTTTGCTGCAGGAAGAACAAAGCTGTCACCACAGCAAACAGCTGTGTGTTTTGATCAGCTCCCTCTGTTAATCTATTTCCTTCTCTGCTGGGTCAATAATAGGTTGTTGTGGGAAAAATTATCTACACATCTGTCATGAGGGACAGGAGAGTATCTGAAGATCAGTAATGCTGGCTAGGAGTATATATGTGATCTTTCATTGTTGAAGCAGCTGTGTGTGGGAGTTACCAGCATTTCGCAATCAGTTGTATAAAATGAAAATTGCACCTTCTTACTCAACAAATCTGATCTCTGTAGGTATTCAGGTTGTATATGCTGATTTTAATGTCAAAAATTTGTTTTTGTTCTGGCTAGCACTGCAGAGCACACAGTTACAAGAGAGTGAGCTGGATTCCATTCCACTTTGATATTATGAAGAAACTCAAGAAAATTCCAACTGCTGTGTCACATTAAAGTAAATTTCTGCAACTCCTTTTTTACTAGCATATAGATGGGCAATACTCATGAACTGGAATATTTCATGGGAGGGGCCTGTCTCCAGGATTCTAAAGTATTGTTCTAGTCTGGAAAGTGACTTTGTGAGAAAAGGAATTATTACTGACTTCCAGTTTTACTGTCCCAGTGAATTCCTCATCATAATCATTCAATTCGTAAGAAAAAGGCTGCTTTTCTAACTTGTCACCCCTGTAAACTCAACTGAGTATCTGAATGTTATGTCAGCTTCTTTCTAGCTGATATATAATCATCAGAAATAAAGATTTGGTGGATCATATTCTGCCCTTAATTATATTTTAGCTTCCCTATTGTCTTCATACTGTCCAGCTATATATTTGTCATTCTCCTTTTTGTATTTTTGTATCTGAGTGGAAACAAGTTTACATGGGCAAATATTCAATCATTAAGACTGTGTATCTTCCATCTTTTCCTCTGTAATGCTTTAAGAGTGTGCTTGGCAGAATAATTTTTTCAGAACTGTTTATTTGCCATTTATAGTCTAATATGAGATGGATCTTTCTTTCAGTGGGACTGCATAGGTGTTCCTGAGGGTGGAATATGTTCCTGCAATTGAAACTTGCATAATGTGGGCGATGATGCATGAACCAAGCTAGAATCTAACTCACTCTCTTGTAGCTGTATTGGCTGTGAAGTGCTAACAGAAGTAAAAAAGCAGCGACAATATATTTTACTGAAGTTGCAAATACATCCCTGAATATCTCCAGGGATCAGATCTTTTGAGAGAGAAGGTGCCATTTTTACATACTCATTTTTCTTACCGTGGTTGTACTGTTGTGTCTATACTTTTAATGATAGAGAAGTGGTACCTGCAATTTTTCAGTGAAGTGAATTGCTGTTTCAGTGGATGTTCAGCTAAAGATGTTTTTTACTGCGGGGAAGAAAATTGTGTGTAGATTTTCCTATCCTGGTAGTGGAAGAAGGGTAGTTTCCAGCTGCTCACACACTACAGTCTAAAAAAATCTTAGCATACAATCTGCTGACTTATATTGTTCAGTGATAATCTTCTAGAGATTGTTACCTCCTCTGTTTTGGCAGAACTAACATTGGGTTTTAGTCACTAAGAGCCATGCAGCTAAATTTTCACTCAAACCTTTAGGGCTGTCAAACAATTAAAAAAATTAATCTCAATTAATTGCACTGTTAATCAGTAACAGAATACCATTTATAAAATATTTTTGGATGTTTTCCTACATTTTCAAATATATTGATCTCAATTACAACACAGAATACAAAGTGTACAGTGCTCACTTTATATTTATTTTTTATTACAAATATTTGCACTGGAAAAAACAAAAGAAATATTTTAAATTCACCTAATATAAGTACAGTAATGAAATCTCTTTATCATGAAAGTTGAACTTACAAATGTTGAATTATGTACAAAAAATAACTGCATTCAAAACTAAAACAATGTAAAACCTCAGAGCCTACAAGTCCACTCAGTCCTACTTCTTATTCAGCCAATTGTTCAGACAAACAAGTTTGGTTACATTTGCAGGAGATAATGCTGCCCGCTTCTTGTTTACAATGTCACCTGAAAGTGAGAACAGGCGTTCGCATGGCAGTGTTATAACTGGCGTCACAAGATATTTATATGCCAGATATGCTAAACATTCATATGCCCCTTTATGCTTCAGCCACCATTTTCGAGGACATGCTTCCATGCTGATGATGCTTGTTAAAAAAAATACTGCATTAATTAAATTTGTGACTGAACTCCTTGGTGGAGAATTGTATGTCCCTTGCTCTGTTTTGCCTGCATTCTGCCATATATTTCATGTTATAGCAGTCTCGGATGATGACCCAGCACATGTTGTTGGATTTATGAACACTGTCACTGCAGGTTTGACAAAATGCAAAGAAGGTATCAATGTGAGATTTCTAAAAATAGCTACAGCACTCAGCCCAAGGTTTAAGAATTTGAAGTGCCTTCCAAACTCTGAGAGGGACGAGGTGTGGAGCTTGTTTTCAGAAGTCATAAAAGAGCAACACTCCAATGCGGTAACTACAGAACCTGAACCACCAAAAAAGAAAATCAACCTTCTGCTGGTGGCATCTGACTCAGATAATGAAAATGAACATGTATCGGTCTGCTCTGCTTTGGATCATTATCGAGCATAACCCATCATCAGCATGGATGCATATCTTCTGGAATGGTGGTTGAAGCATGAACAGACATATGAATCTTTAGCATATCTGGCATGTAAATACCTTGCAACACCAGCTACAAAAATGCCATGCGAATGCCTGTTCTCACTTTCAGGTAATGTTTGTAAATAAGAAGCAGGCAGCAGTAGCTCCCATAAATGTAAACAAACTTGTTTGTCTTAGCAATTGGCTGAACAAGAAGTAGGACTGAGTGGACTTGTAGGCTCTGAGGTTTTACATTGTTTTGTTTTTGAGTGCAGTTATGTAACAAAAAAAATCTATATTTGTAAGTTTCACTTTCATGAAAAAGAGATTGCACTACAGTACTTTTGAGGTGAATTGAAAAATACTATTTCTTTTGTTTATAATTTTTACAGTGCAAATATTTGTAATAAAAATAATATAAAGTGAGCACTGTACACTTTGTATTCTGTGTTCTAATAGAAATCAATATATTTGAAAATGTAGAAAAACATCCAAAAATATTTAATACATTTCAATTGGTATTCTATTGTTTAACAGTGTGATTAATCTTAATTAATCTTTTTAATTGCAGTAAATTTTTTTAGTTTATCGCGTGAGTTAACTGAAATTAGTCGACAGCCCTACTTTAAATATGGAGAGGTTAATTCTTGATCAGAGTCTGGGTACACACAGAAATGTTCTTCCCAAGGCTCATTACCATTTTTGTGATACTGTGATCCCACTGCTATAGAAGTAGTAAATATAATGTTCAATGCCTTTCCCTACCTTTTCAAATTTGTAATGTAATTTCTATGAATTAACAACAATTCACACAAAAGTACTTTTCATAAGATTTTACTATTACATCCTGCCAAATTACAGTTTGATATACAGTCAGTTAATACCCGTTTTATTAACATTTCTGGTCTCATTTGGATAGGTTAAACACTGATACTGTAATAGTAGAAAAAATATAAGAATATAATTTTTCAAGTACTTACGCCTACCAAAACGCTTCCCCTGAATGTAATGAGATATTTCTTTGCAGTCATGGACTTCAAAGGGGTGCAATGAACTTGACATCACATCTGATTTTTTAACTTAATATTTCTGAAAATAACACTAAAGAGTATGAGAATTGAAAGAAAAATGCCTTTAATTTCAGTTTGTTTAGTCTGTGCCTTTGACAGCACTTTGTGGATAGTGAATTTCACTGCTTCCTTGCACAGTCCAATGGATAGCAAAACAGGACTGACTGGGCAACAGGAAACCTGGCTGCTATTCCTAGCTCTGTCATTGGCTTGTTGTTTGGCCTTTGGAGAGTCACTTAGGGCAAAATTAGTTTTGTTTTTTTTTTAACTTGAGCACCTAAAGCTATATTTTGGTATCTATATAAATAGCGTGATTTTCACCAGTGAGGAGCATCTAGTGCTATAGGAGTCATGGGTACCATGTACCTTCCAGAATCAGGCTGTTTCTTAACGTGCCTAAATATGGGTGTACATGTCATCTGTAGGTACTTCTCAGTCTTCTGATTGGCTACCAGGCAGTTCAGTAACATCCTGCTCTTGCTGCTGCTTTGAAGCCCCCTACAGGAGTATATGCATGAGAGCCTAGAATATCTGTGCCACCTGGATCCTTCATCTGAAAGAGCTGTCATTTTTATTTGTCTCCACTGCTCCAGATGGAAGAGTCCGGGGGAGATACGTTTTCAGTTAATGCTTGTATCTAATTAGCAGACTGTGGCCTAGAACATTATTGCCATCTTATTGCCCTAGTCAGTGGGAACTGTCTCGTCATTTTCTATTTTGGCTCATATAATAACAACTCAGCCTCTGAAGGGGAAAGTTGTTCATGTGACGTTAGAGTTCTGTTGATATATCAGAACTGAGGACTACTCTCACCTTGGGTTTTGGCAAATATGAACTTGTGTAAGTCATAGAATCATAGGGCTGGAAGAGACTTGATGAGGTCGTCCAGTCCAGTCCCATGCACTCATGGCAGGGCTAAGTATTATCTAGATCATCCCTGACAGGTGCTTGTTTAACCTGAACTTAAAAATCTCTAGTGACAGAGATTCCACAACCTTCTTAGGCAATTTATTCCAGTGCTTAACATCCTGACAGGAAATTTTTCCTAATGTCCAACCTAAACTGTCTTTTCTGCAATTTAAGTCCAAGGAGAACAATTTTTCTCCCTCTTCCTTGTAACAACCTTTTATATATTTGAAAACTGGTATCATGTTCCCCCCTCAGTCTTCTCTTCTCCAGACTAAACAAACCCAATGTTTTCAATCTTCTCTCATAGGTCATGATTTCTAGAATCATAGAATCATAGAATATAAAGGTTAGAAGGGACCTCAGGAGGTCATCTAGTCATCTGGTCCATCTAGACCAATCCTCTTTAATCTTTCTTGTTGCTCCTTCTCTGGACTTCCTCCAATTTGTCCACATCTTTCCTGAAATGTGGCACCCAGAACTGGACACAATACTGCAGTTGAGACCTAATCTGCGGGGAGAAAAAATACTTCTCATGTCTTGCTTACAATACTCCTGCTCTAATACATCCCAGAATTATATTTGCTTTTTGTTCCAACAGCGTGATACTGTTGACTCATATTTAGCTTGTGATCCACTAGGACCCCCAGGTCCCTTTCTGCAGTACTCCTTCCTATGCAATTATTTCCCATTTTTATGCATATGCCTGTTTGTTCGTCCCTAAATGGAATACTTGCCTTATTTGTCTTTACTTAATTTCATCCTATTTACTTCAGACCATTTCTCCAGTTTGTCCAGATGATTTTGAATTTTAATCCTATCCTCCAAAGCACTTGCAACCCCTCTCAGCTTGGTATCATCTGAAAACTTTATTAGCGTACGCTCAGTGCCATTATCTAAATCACTGATGAAGAATTGAACAGAACCAGACCCATAACTGATCCCTTGGGACCCCACTTTATATGCCCTTCCATCTTGACTGTGAATTACTCATCGCTACTCTCTGGGACTGATTTTCCAACCAGTTATGCACAGTGATGAGCTGCCAAAATATTAACAACCGGTTCCCTCCTCCTCACCCCCGGGGGGTCATGCCCCATCCAACCCCCCCATGTTTTTTGACATCCCCCCAGGACCTCTGACCCATCCCCCCCTTCTCTGTCCCCTGACTGCCCTTTGCAGCCCCATCCAACCCCTCCTCTCATTCTTGATGGCCCCCTGGGACCCCTGCCCCATCCAACCACCCCTTCTCTCTTTCCCTGAGTGCCCCCACCACCTCATCCAACCCCTGCTCCTTCCTGATTGCCCCCCGGGATCCTTGCCCCATTCAATCCCCCTGTTCCCTGCCCTCTGACTGCTCTGACCCCTATCCACCCCTCCACAACCCACTGAACACCATTGTGCTAAGCACTGTTATAACTGGCGTCACAAGATATTTATATGCGGGTCCGAACCACGCAGCCGGGACCAGCCCGAGCCGGGGGTTCTTGGCTGGGACCGGGCTGAGGTGCTTGGCCAGGACCGGGGGAGCCGTCCCGCCCCGCGCCCGGTTTACCTGCCTGCTGCTTTTTTCAGGCTTCCCGCGAACATTTGATTCGCGGGAAGCAGGGGAAGGTGAGGAGAAGGAGGGCGGAGCATTCAGGGGAGAGAGGGAGGTGAGCTGGGGCCAGGGGCCGGGTCGACAGCTGCCCGAGCCTTTGCTAAATTTAAAAGCTTTTTAGAACCGTTTGTCCTGGAACAACCGGTTCTAAAAAGGCTTCTAAATTTAACAACCGGTTCTTGCGAACCGATGCGAACCGGCTGGAGCTCACCACTGGTTATGCACCCATCTTGTAGTGGCTCCATCTATGTTGTATTTCCGTAGTTTGTTTATGAGAAAGTTATGAGAGACAATATCAAAAGCCTTACTAAATTCAAGATATACCACATCTACCACTTCCCCACCTATCCACAAGGCTTGTTAACCTGTCAAAGAAAGCTATTAGGTTGGTTTGACACAAATTGTTCTTGACAAATCCATGTTGTTACTTATCACTTTATAATCTTCTAGGTGTCTGCAAATTGATTACTTAATTATTTGCTCCATTATCTTTCCAGGTACTAAAGTTAAGATGACACGTCTGTAATTCCTCGGGTTGTCTTTATTTCCCTGTTTATAGATTGGCACTGTATTTGCCATTTTTCAGGACTCTAGAATCTCTCCAGTCTGCCATGACTTTTCAAAGATAATGGCTAATGGCTCAGATATCTCCTCAGTCAGCTCCTTGAGTATTCTAGGATGTATATCCTCTGGCCCAACCTGTGAGGATGGGCAAATACCCATTGAACTTGAACCTTTTGAGTTAAACTTGGATGGATTTGCACAGCTTTAATTTCAGTGCATTGTAAGGAGCCAATTGCAATTTGATCTGATTAAATCCTGCTAGTACTAAAGTTTGCTTCCACTGTATGTCATACATAAACCCTGCCCACATTCTACAGCATAAACTAATCAGATCCTGGTTTGCTAACTGTAACTACCCTTACTCTGCAAGTAGTCCCACTGAAATCAAGGAGGTCAAGTACAAAACGTATTTTGTTAAATTAACTGCAGAGAAAGCAATTTCCCATACCATCGCTCCCAAGGAAATGCATTGAACCACTGTATAACTCTTACTGTAAGTGAATAATCCCAGATGTATTAAGCCCTGATTGTGCAGTCGCTGTAAAGTCAGTGAAGCTACACATGGGTTCAAGGGTCCACCCATTTACATTGGATTGCAGGAATGGGACCATAATTTATTTTGCCCAACTGGGACTTCAGCTCAGAAGATCAGTTGTATTCTTCGATTATTTTAACAGGTCAGCAATACAGGTTTTTTGTTTTTGTGGGGTTTTCTAAAATAGGTCTTTTTACTGTACTTTTGGGGACAAACTTCCTTTCAGAATACTCATGATTAAGGCTATGTTTTAGTCAGGGGTATTTTTAGTAAAAGTCATGGACGGGTCATGGGCAGTAAACGAAAATTCACATCCCGTGAACTGTCCATGACTTTTACTATATACCCCTGACTAAAACTTGTGATGACCAGCTTGGGGAGGGGGTGGCCCTGGGGGTGCCCCAGGTTCCCAGAGGGGTATGGCCCAGGGTGCACCATGGGTGCTCGGGAGGTGTGTGTTTTGGCAGGTCTGGGGCAGGTTCCCTACCTGACTCCTGGGAAGTGGTGACCTCCAGCTCCTAGCTCCATATGCTGCCTCCCTTCCATTCCAAGCCCCAGTTCTGCAGCTCCCATCGGCTGGAAACCACAGGCAATGGGTGCTGTGGGGGTGGTGCCTGCAGGTGGAGGCAGCACTTGGAGCTAGGAGCTAAGGGAGGAGAGTTTTTGTTGCCCTTCCGGGGAGCCCCCCGCTCCCAGTTAAGCACCGCCCTGCACCCCAATCCCCATCCCTGGGCCCCCACACACCCAAACACTTGCTGCTGGGGGGCTGGGGGACCCGAGACTGCCCCAGAAACAGTTGGTACAGCTGGCCCAGAGGCTGCCCAAGCTGCTCAGGTAGCTTCCGGCCCAGCCGCATGGGCTGCTGCAGAAGTTAGGGAGGTCACAGAAAGTCTCGGAATCCATTACTTCCGTGACCTCTCTGACAAACACAGAATCTTAATAGTGATCACTAATTTCTGGTTTTCTTGGGAATTTTAAAAACTATGATTTTGGGACCTTAATTTATTATTGGGAATGGACTTTAATTTCTCCAGTGCATTCCTCTCTGTTATACACATGTATTACTTCCATATTTAGAACCCATTTCTGCTGCCATTGAAGTCACCGATTGAAGTTAGCATTGATTATAAAGGGAGTAATAATATGCTCATAGCACATGTGTGAATGGGCATAGACATTTGCTTTACCTCCTTAAAGTGCATATTGGGTTCAGAGATTGAACAGAGAGAAGTTGGGGAAGAAAGATATATTTGTTACAAGCAAACTACACTGCTTATAAAAGCATTGATAGTATCTGAATTATAGGCAATGCTAGTCAGCTTGTGAATCATGCAATAATAGATCGCAGGGCAGGAAGAACTCTCATGGCTTACATAGTCCACAGGCCTATGTAGAACAGGACTTTCCTCTAAATCCTTCAAATCTTTTATTGTCTCCTCTTAAATACCTTTAGTGATGGTGCCTTAATCAGATCATATTTGTTAGGCAGATCATTTCATTGTCTAATTACTCTTATGGATCAAATGATTTTTTTAATAACCAACCTAAAGTTCTAAGTTTTGTCTTTCTACTTTCAAACTACTGCATCTTGTTATGGTGCCCTGCCAGTCATTGTATCCATAAATAATCTCTCCCTCTTTTAGATTGCCTCTCACTGGTTTGTAGATGGTTAGCATCCTCCCTTTGTCTCAGTTTCTTGAGGCTTATGTACTTGTTCAGTTTCCTCAACCTCTCACTGCTAATCTTTAATTTGTGTTCTCCTTCACTGGGTTCTTTAAACCTATCAATGTCCTATTTCTAACAAAGTTCCCAAACTACAGTACCAAGGTGGTGTATGTCAGCATTATTATTCCTCTTGATCTTTATATAGTTTATTCTAGAATATAGCTTCTATTCTAAAATAGAATTTGCTTTTTTAGTCTTTACAGCTACACATAAAAGGTGAACATTTTCCCAGTTACCTCACAGTGTATTCTCAGTAATGAAAATATAGTGGAATCTGTAAAACCACTTTGTGGGTTCTGTGGATAAAAGTTGTGTCTTCAGATTGTTAACCTCTGAGTCACTTTATTGAGTCACTGTGATTAAGGGGTTCACGATCTGATCCAACATTATGGAAACCAGTTGCATTGTGAACACTTGTCCAGTGGTGTATACATTATGACTCCTGAATTCTTTCCCAGCACTGCTCGGCATACAGAGCTACCTAATTCAGGCATGGTTTTAGTGGAGGAACTGACTTTTTACTTCTCTCTTAATATGCCATAATGTTATATTGTAAAAAGGCAACAATATGGAACAGCAATAAAATGATAAACTCTGTCTTCATGTCAGTTCAAATTAGGTATATAGTGAACACTTGGACTTAGTTACCTTTTGACTCAACAAGCCACCATGACCAGTTACAGTCCAGTCACTAGGCATAAAGCAAATGAAAATGTGTTAAATTTTCTCTAGTTGTATTCCAAGCCACTGATGTACTCAGCTCACTGCCCATCATGCCGACCAATAGCGTCTCATTTTTTCTTTGTACCCCTCTGTCTGTCTAGATCTACCTGTCATCTCCTTCTTTATACTTGGATTTTAAGCTTTTTGAGGCAAGGACTGGCTTTTGTTTTGTGTTTGTGCATTGCTTAGCACAATGGAGTTCTTGCCCATAACTAGGCACGATGACAATGCAAATAATATATAGTAATATATGAATTTCAACATTAGGAAAACAATATGTAAAAGTGGAATATTATAATAATTTTTCTAGTAATCTGAGCTATGTTTTTAATTCATGTGGTGATTTTCCTGTTTGGGACACCAAAACACACTGTGAATATTAGATTTGCCATAACTCTCTCTAAGTTTCCATTCTGATAGGGACAAAACCTGAGGTTAAATTCTGCCATTGGGCTCACACCTGAGTATGGAGTAGTGTGTACTTGTGCCAGCCAAAGGCATCACTGGGAAAACATTGGGTATGTAGCTCTCTCCTTTTCACTCAGAACTGCTGATTCGGGTGATATGATGTGGTGATGACGAGGACTAGGTACAATTTAGCTTGACGTGATTTTGTGGCTAAGGATGCCTGCTGAACAGACACACATGGGAGCATGTTTGTATGGGTCAGTGTATCTGGAAAAAAATGGTCTGATGACAAGTTTTACATGGAATGACCTTTAGAAACTCTCTCTGGATTAAAATTCTGCCCAGTCATAGGGAGGCACACATTCTATTGGGCTTGTGCCACAGTTGAATTTGATCTCTCTGGTCCAGTTTCATTTAGTTTATTCAGTGTAACTGATTAAGTGTATGAAACATTTTAGAAAAATGTTTGAGAATAACAGCAAAGTAATTTTTTCCAAGTCTAAATTCATAAATTATGAATGTGTAACATTTTAGCCTTCAGCTCAGAATGGATTTTTTTATCAGGTTTTTTGTTTTGTTTTACAGGGCCTCTGAGTGCATTGGTGGGGGTGGGGGGTTGCATTATAAATAATATGACCATTATGATGTATTTATACCAGTCTTCCTCTTGATTATTTCTCCTTCTCTGCAAGAGAGTATAATTCAAATTTCCTTTGGCTATAACATTGTCAAGTCTGTTAGCGTAGCTTTCTACCAGTTTCATAGTGCAAACCTGCCCTAAACTGTCTGTAACTAACCTCACGCCCTCCCTTGTGTAAGGGGTATGTTTGTGGTGTTACTATGACTGTACTAACCTGCCCAGGGAAAGTGGTCTTAAATCCACATTTGCCACACTCCTCTTCACCATCACAGCTTTGCACCAACTGCAGCTCAGTTGGGATAGCTGGTCTGCTCAATAAAAAATTACAGACTTAACACAATCAAAGTGATTTACAAACAATTATTCAGTAATGATTATCTTTCTATTGTAATTTGATCATTTTAGATGGACACGTATAAGATTTGTGAAACAGTTGTGCCTGAAAAATCTACCAGACCAAATTGTACTCTCAGTTTTTCATGCGAAGCCAGTGGAGTTGAACACGTGAATAAGAACAGAAATTGGCCTTCTGAAGCCAATGCTTTCAAAAGTGGGTGCCTAAAATTAGCCTCCATAAGTCCATAATGGTTTGATTTTTTTTAAGTGTTACATACCCCAAAATTCCCACTACCTTCAAGTGAAACTGAAGGTATTCAGCATTCTACAGTCAAGCCATTGCTCTTTAGGTGTCTAGAGGCACCCAAGTTTGAGATTTTTGGTCATCATTTTTCTTCCTTGTCTTTTGTCACAAATCAGATTCCCTGTTTTTTAACCAGGAGATAGACAAAAGCATCTTCTGTTGTTTTGTTTGTTTGTTTTTGCTCTTACATAGGGAAATGTGAGGCAAGCCCAAAAGGGTCTTGTGCTTTCCCTAGTAAAGTGTGCCTCTCAACTAAGATCCTGCTAAAGGATCCTGGGTTTTCAAATCACTGTACTGCCCTGTGATTTTGCTACTCTGTCCCTGCCTACTTTACCGACTGGAGACTGTAACAAGGCATTTCAAGTATCCTTCACCTTGCCTCCCTCCCTCGCTCCCCTGCACCAGGAAAAAATACATTCTGGCATCAAGAACATAGGCTTGGCAGACTGCCAGTGACTGAGTTAGCAAATCCCTTTTGAGGATCAGCCTGGTCAAGTATGAATAAAGGAAGTGCACGGTTCTGTCTGCTTCCCTGTAGCCTGCACCACCTTTAAGGCCAGTTTTGCAGCCCTCTTTACCTTTTTATAAACAGGAGAATGATTTCAAAGATGCTCAAGCTCTTAATAGCAGCTCTTAACCCTAGAGAGTTAGCTTCTTTCCTTGGCCAGGGCTAGCTGCCAGGTCGCCACCTAAGTAACCCTTCCTCATAAGCAAGGCTTGCTGCCAGGTCACCACTTAAGCACCTTAAAGATTCCCCCATCATTTTCTTAGCTTAGTTTTACACTCCTTATTCTTCTAAATTGACACGTCTCAATCCCTGTTGAACACACCTGTCTGCCCTACAGTCTATCCCTGGTTATCTGAGAGCATATACTTGTCTACTTGCTTGCATTATTGAATTCTGTAAAACATTTTGGGAGAGAGTTGGTATGGCAGGTGCTATAAAAAATGAAGTTGTACTGTATTTCCAGCACTATGCCTTCACACTGAATGCTTGAAAGAAAAATGGATGCCCTTCATTACATAAAGTCTCGGAAAGCAGTTGTCTGTTACTGAGCAGAATTCCTCTTTCTCCTAAAGATTGGGGTGGGGAGTGAGTCTAATTTACATAAATAAAAACTAAGTACTTGTTTTATTCCTTTTACAAGATCCCAAAACTAAAACAAAATACATATTTATAGCTTTTTAATTAATTTAGTGGGAATGCAATAATAGGCCTAGCTGCTATATTTATCTTCAGAATACACATTAATCCATCTCATCTATTTAGCCATGGAACAATTATTCACAAATAATAATAATAATTTCCTTACACTCCTTCTATGTCGTGCTATCCTGGCTTAGAGAGACCCACCTCTAAAAGTACCCATGCCCACTCAATCCTTGGATGAGATGGTGTCACTTTGTGCTAATTTTAGTAGTGCTGGTTGACACCCAGAGTGAATGGCCACTTTGTTATTGTAACATTAGCTACTAAAAGGTAATATTCAAGTTGTTAACAAGGAAAAGGAAAAATGAGGTAGCTAAGCAATACATTGTGACAAAGATTTCTATCATGCTGAGATATTACAGGTGATGGGATAGAATTTTAATATTACTGTGTATATTTTATAAGAGTCAGAGGTATATTTTTGGGGGAGTGGTTGTAAGGGTCTCAGAGTTTGGATATTTATACAAAGGTTCTCCAACTCATTTGAACCTCATAAGCCTAAAGGCATAGAAAGAAGGTGATCACTGCTAGAAATGACTATTTTCAAATGAAGAAACCACCAGTTCTGTGTAGCAGAGGAGGAGATGAAACTTGTGAATTAATTATCAGCTCAATGTTTAATTTGAATCAATGGAAATGCCAGAATGATTGAAGAATGTGTACTGAAGATCAAGGAGTTCAAGTGACATGGGGAAACCAGATATTTGCATTAGAAACCTGGGCCCATTTCCTCAGTTTATTAACCCATTATTCCGGAATGAATGAATTTGTGAGAAATAGAAGCACATCTGAGATTCCAGCTGGGTTACTGGTCACCAGGTGGTAGATGGATTAGGGTGGAGCAGGAGGCTGGGTTTAGAGTAGAGTAGCGACTGAGGAATTGAGGAAAAGGTCAGTCGGAGCAGGAGGTGTTGGCTGCCACTCCAGAACACCCCTTGAGGCTGGGGAGTAAGGCTGCAACTGGAGTGGCAGTCTTGAAGTTGGGGAGAGAGGCAGGGGGAGAGTTGGGCAGAATGAGAGTTGGAGATGGAGCAGCAGAGGCAGACAGTAATATTGGTGCCTTGAGGCATTAAAGTTTAATGCTTGGAAGGGGCTGCTTCACTGTGAATTGGCTGTTAATAAACATTTTGATCAGTGAAGTGTACATGAAACACAAACATGGCAGCACTCTGATTCAGAAAATGATTGACTGATGTCACATTAAACTGGATGATTAAATACACATATTGGCTCCATTGTGTCTACCTGTCTTGGCAGAAGAGACTCACTGTAACAGAAAAGTTAGAGATTTACAGGTAAGACAGAAAAGCAACTGACACAGCATAATCTTCTGTAAGGTCTGGCAGAAGCACTAACTGCAGCTGCTTCAACAAGACCCACTTCCTCACTCATCTCTCCCTACCAGGGTTAATAGTGGTGGTCTTTGAGTCAATATTGTAGATTTCATCCTTGGAAAAAAATCTTACCTACATTGTTTCTTTGCCAGTGCAGCCACAATCTGAACAATCAATTCCTGCAATGAAATGTTATCTTGATGAACCACTTACATACTGCAAGTTGTTCATTTGAGTAATGAACAGCAAAACTTTGTCATGTTCAGGTGATCTGGTATAAGATTAATGTCTCAATTCACACATTGCCTTCTGATTATGTATGTTCTGAATAGAGATGGTAGAACATTTCTCACAATTTTGTTGTGTCAAAATGACAAAAAATGACATTTTTGATCAACTCTTGTTCTGAATGGATGTTTAAGCTAATAGGCAATTTTGTTACAGATCCTCATTTGCTATTAGAAGATGTAGTGTTCAGAATTTCTGAAAATGAGCCTTGTCTATTTACATACACAAGTGAGGTTCACCTTTTAGAGAAATTCCACTTTCAGAAAGAGCTACTGAATATACCCCTTACCGAACGGAAGGAAGAAAAGGTGTTGGTTAGGCATCACGAAGAGCAAAGACCAAGAAGGCATTGAGTTGGGTGGGGTTGCACAGGTGTAAGTATATTCAAAATTTGGCATGCTCTGGCTAATGAATCAGATGATGATGAAAATACCTGATGCTTTGTGTCAGGAGTGGACTGTTCTTCCTTTTTTGATTATATATGTGCTTTATGATACGTGCTTTGTTTAAAGCCCACAATTAATAAGATGAAGTTAATGGGAGTTTTTCAATTTGCAACACCAAAGGGAGCAGGATCAGAGCCTAAGACAGCTCCTGCTCAACTATCTCTGTTGACCACAGAGGTGGTATTATGGATCTCTCAAGCAGGTATGTCCCAGGCCATATAGCAGTTTGAGTTTACAGATCAAAATCAACACCATGAACTCCACCCACAAGCCACTAGATGTACTTCCTTATGTAGAGTGGCTAATTGTGGCGTAGTTAAGCCAACCTAAGTCTCCATGTAGACAGTGCTATGTTTCTTCATTTAAGAAACATGTCTGTCATGTTCTGCACCAGCTTCCACTGCTGAATGGAATTTACTAAACAATTATGTTGATGATGCACAAAATGGAACACAATCCACAGCTTGCTTGCTCTCAGCTGTGATAGGTCAGAATTCCAAATGGAAACTAACGGAATGTTTTTCCCTCATGATAAACCTAAAATACTTTCCATCATGTACTACTTGTTCATGGTAAGTTTCAGGGCTGCTACTAGCAGGTCAGGCTCTTGTACCAGATATGGACTGGCTACAGAGCTTTCTTCCCAGAGAGAGATACCAGAAATGTGTTCACTTTAATCTACGTTAATGCACTCCCAGATATATCTTGAATGGTCAGAGAGGGTATTAGAGAGAGACAAGGTGTGTGAGGTAATAGCTTTCATTGGACTAACTTCTGTTGGTTGGAGATACAAGCTTTCGAGCCACACAGCTCTTCTTCAGGTCTGGGAAAGGTTCTCTGTTTGACACAGCTAAATGCAAGATACCACCAAGCATTATTATGATTCATTATTATTATTAGTGTTTATTACCGTAGAGCTACTGTTACATTTTGCTTCACTCACATACAAACTGCTAAAGACTGTCTTGTTTATTCTGTATGTGCAGCAACTTTAAGATGAAATCTTAAAAGGGGATTGTTCTCTTCCATGTGAAAGAATCGACTCCTCCCTGCTAGAGATGAAAGTCCTCCAAGGGAGAACTTTCTCTTGTGCCAGTGAAAACACCTCAGTAGCTACTATGTTTTATTGAAGGCGTCAGCAGCGCAAACAATACACTGTGCAGAGGGAAGACGTTTGTTGCTGTTACTGATTTTATTTTTAATGAGCTGATAGCAGCCGCTCTTCTGTTCCCCCCTGTTGCTGTGTCACAGAGTCTTCCACTCACAAGTCCAAATCAGCATGGCCCTTGAGCACAATTTGAAGGCTGAAATCTCTGCCTAAATGAAGGATTTCTTTTGGACATAAAAAATGAGAGAATTGAGGCTTTGCGTTTTTACTTCATTACCTCTCCTGTGCTTAATAAATTCCTCAGGCTAAGAATGGAAAACAAACAAACCTTGAATAAAACAAGATTAGCAGGATGGCATGATGTGCAATATTTCCATTCTTACCAAGCATGGGATAAAGTGATCTTTTTGCATGCATATGGACATTATTTTCTATTGCACTGCACCTTGTTGTAGTCATCCAAACCAGCGTAAAAAAGGTGTAAAACCAACATCAAGTCAGAATGGTAATTTTACACTCACTTTCAACTAGCGTAAATGAGGACATGGTAAATCAGACCCAGGTGTGTGTGTAGTGAGCCAAAGATGTCTTTGACATTTTAGGGGGAAGCGGGGAGCTCTGACATCTATCTGAGCTGATCTGCAGTATTTCCAGAATACATTTAAGCAAACGTGAAAATAGGAAGATATGGAAACAAAGAAGATAGAATGAATCAATTGACTGAGTTTGCCTTCCTTCTGTAGGCAGAAGGTGCTACTCAGGCACTGAATCAACACACAAGGATGTACCTCTGTTTGTTGGGTATATTCCGTGGGGGATGCTCAATAGAAAGGGCTTAGATCAAAACCAAGATCATATTTAAAAGTATAAATGTTAATGCAGAACACATGAGATAGAAATATTTTTTGGCAAATTTTATACATACACAGTATGTATATTTTATACATACACAGTATTTTAAGGCCCATAATATAGAAAACTAGTTCTATTAACTTATCCACATAGAATTGTGTGCATTATGCTACTCATATAATAAATTCATGAAAAGAAAAGTCACAGCTCTACTAGTAATTATGTGGCCATATTTGGAGAGTTTAAAACACGTTGAGGAATAAATGCCAAAAATCTATTTTCAAATATTGGTATCTAGTTTTTGGGGGGATTATCACTGCTGCTATTATGCTCCTGTTTGTGTTTTTTGTTCCTGTGTATGAATACAAAGACCAACATACATAGAGGTTAGAGAGAGAAGGTGGGGCAGGTCATATATTTTATTGGACCAATTTCTTTTGGTGAAAGAGACAAGCTTTCAAGCTTAGGACCAGTCTACACTAGAAAATTAGGTCATCTTAACTGTGTCAGTCAAGGGTGTGAAAAGTTTATACCCCCTGGGTGGTGTAGTTAAGCTGACCTAAGTCTCCATGTAGACAGTCAACAAAAGGTCAACAAAAGAATTCTTCCACCAACCTAGGTACCACCTGTCAGGATATGTCTACACTACAATATTATGTCAATTTAAGTTACATCAGCATAAAGCCATTGCTTTTGTGTGTCCATTCTACACTCCCTGTGTCAGTGGTGTGTGTCCTCATTAGCAGTGCTTGCATCTATGCAGAGAGCAGTTCACTGTGGGTAGCTATCTTTCTGTGCAACTTGCCACCATCTAGTGTAGGGTGTTTTGAGAAGCTTTTGCAATGCCACATGGGGCCAAAATGAGTCACGCAGGAGTGACTGGGAGCATGATTTCAATGTCCCATAATGCAGTGTTCTCCTTCCCATAATTTAATCTGCATCCCATAATGTTTTATGCCTCTTTTCAAAATCCCCACAAACCCATGTGTCCCATCTCACTTTCCACCACCTATGTCAGAAGCATGGATCCTGCACAGCTCTGCACTATTGTGATGAATGTTGCAAGCACATGGCTCCTGATCCTGTAATATTTGCAGAGCTGCCAGAGGTCCTGCAGGAAACATGGTGATTCCTTGGGGGCTAGATTGCTGTGGGACATGGAAAGAAACAATTCAAGGTTGTTGGTGGCATTCACAGAGAAGCTGAAGATGGTGGAGTGCTGGTTCTGGGCTCGAGAAACAAGCACTGACTGGTGGGATTGAATTGTCATTCAGGTTTGGGATGACGAGCAGTGGCTGCAGAACTTTTCCCATGTTCCTGAACCTGTGTGCAGAACTCTTCCCAACCTTCCAGCGCAGCAACAACAAAATGAGATCTTCAGTGGAGAAGTGAATGGCGATCACTGGGTGGAAACTTGCAATGCCTGATTGCTGCCAATCAGTCAGTAGTGAATTTGGAGTTGGGAAAACCATCATGGGCGCTGTTGTGATGGAAATATGCAGGCCTATTAGTCACCTTCTGCTATGAAGGACTCTGACTGGGATCAATGTGCAGAGAATGGTTTTGCAGTAATGGGGTTCCCAAACTGCAGTGGAGCAATAGATGTCATGCATATACCTATTTTGGCACCAGACCGTCTTGTCACTAGGGTGACCAGATGTCCCAATTTTTATAGAGACAGTCCTGATATTTGGGGCTTTTTTAATATGGGCTCCTATTACCTCACCCCCTGTCCTGATTTTTCACACTTGATAACTGGTCACCCTACTTGTCACAGAGGACATCAACAGAAAGGGCTTCATTTTCTATGGTAATCCAAGCGCTGGTGACTCACCAAGGATGCTTTACCAACATCAATGTGGGCTGGTCAGGGAAGGTGCATGGCACACACATCTTTAAGAACATAGGACTGCAAGCAGACACTTTCTTTCCAAACTGATGGATTACCATTGGGGATGCTGAAATGCCAGGAGTGATCCTGGGAGATCCTAGCCTGCCCCTTAATTCCATGCCTCATGAAACTACACACCAGTTATCTTGACAGCACCAAGGATCACTTAAGCTACTGGCTCAGCAGATGGAGACTGAGAGTTGAATGTGCCTTTGGTCATTTGAAAGATTGCATTGCTGTGGATCCCTGTGATGGGGGCATGACTCACCACTGCAGCGCCTCCTGCTGGCTGTCCAGGGAATTAGCACTTCACCTTCTTCTGGTGGTGTCTCATCTGCTGTCACCTCTGTTCCTGGACACATATCACTCCCAGGACTTCAGTGATACTTCCCTCTGGCTGTGCCACACTCTGTTTCCCCGCCTTCCAGGGGGACCTGCAGTCTACTGTCTGACCACTCCATTTGGTGGCAAACTGCAGTCCATGGGCTAGCACCTTCCTTCAGTGGCAAACTGCAGCCCACTGTCTAGCCCCTTCCTTCAGTGGCTCCAGCAGCCTCTTTGCCCTTGTGTCAGGGCCTCAGTTGGCCTCAGTTGGCAGCTCCCTGCAGCTCCCTGTGTCTCTGCCTGCAGCACTGCTCTGCTCAGAGTGCTCGCTGCCCTCCACCTGCAAGGCAGCCAGTCCTCCTCCCTCCTCAAGCTCCAGGGAGTGACTCTCCCTGCTCTGTGCTGCAGCCCTTCTTATATGGGCCAAACCAGCTCTGATTGGCTGCTCCCATAAGCCCTTCTGTGATTGGCTGCTTTTAACCCCTTTTCTGCCAGTGTGGAGCAGATGCCCCATCAAAATGTCTCTTGTAGCCTTCTCCTCCATGCCCCAAGTAATTTGCTTGTAGATGTCAACATTTCTATGTCTGGATCAGAGCTATACCTGCACAGCCACTTCTCCCCACAGACCCAGGAAATCCAGCACCCTCTTGTGTACTCCAGGTATGAATGGATCTGCAGCCGGTAGCCTGCATGGTCAGCTGGCCAGTTGCTAGGTGTGCTTGAGGGTTGCTAGATGAGCTCTTCAAACTGGGTAACCAGGAAATGGAATTTCCAAAATTCATGGGGCTTTAAAGGGGAGGGATGGCTTCCTGTATATCTGGCCACTGGACAGCAGAGTTCAAAATGGTGAGCGATCAAGGAGGGCATTGTGGGACACCTCCTGGAGGCAATAACAGTCCATGTAAGTAACACAGTGTCTACACTGACACTGTGTCAACCTATGTCTAACAAACTCTGTGCCGTCCATGGAGATGAAGTTATGAAGCTGGCTTAGCACGTGAGTTGTTATATTGGTGGGAGCAAAATTATATTGAAGACACTTAATACTTAGGTTGATGTAAGCTGCCTTGAGTTGACCTAACTCTCTCATGTAGACCAGGCCTCAGGGAGGTGGATTATCCATGCCAGTGGAAGAACCCATACTGTTGTTGTAGATAGTCTATACTGAAGCATTACAGCAGTGCAGCTGTGCTGTAGCATTTGAAGTGTAGACATATCCTTACACAGACCTCTTCTTCAGGTCTGGGAAAGGTACTCAGGGTATGTCTATGCTTAAAACTCTGCAGTGACACAGCTGCACCACTACAGCTGTGACGCTACAGCACTTCACTGTAGACACTACCCACTGACAATGGGAGGGCTTCTCCTATCACTGTAGTCAATCCATCTTCCCAAAAGTTGGTAGCTAGGTTGACAAAAGAATTCTTCGGTTGACTTAGCACAGGGGGTTAGGTTGGCACAGCTAGTGTGTCTCAGTGTTGTAGATTTTTCACCCTCCTGAGAGATTTAGCTAAACCAAAGTAAATTCCTAGTTTAGACCAGGCCTGAGAGAGTCACAGCTAAATACAAGGTTGACCAGATTGTTTAGCGCAAGGAGTTAACACATCTTGTAAGAGACCATCCAAGGTGAAGTGGCCAGTTAACACCTCTGCAGTCATAGGACAAAAAAGGGGGTTATTGGAAGTGATGGAGTACACGAGTCCCACTCTAGTGAACTGAGGGTTAAAGAACAGTTCTAGGCCAAGAAGGACCCACCCAGCCATACCTGATGGGCATGCTCACATTGGAGGCAGGGCTCAAAATGGAGCAGCTGAGCTAAGTCTGGGCAGTCAGAGCAGGGGAGCAAGCTTCTTCAGAAAAGTTGCTGGGGCCGTATGAGGCCAAGACCAGGTCCTACTGCCAAGCTGCCTCAGGCCCCTCACTCCAGGAAGGCCGGGAATGATGGGCTGATTGAGTGCACTCAGAGAGAGCTCCCAGGGGAATCCAGAAGCTGACCAGTAGCAGTGATGGAGGAACCAAAACCAGTGTAGGAAGTGGCCCAGGAAACAGGCATAAGGGCACCCACCCTATGGCCACATATTTGAGCTACTATTCACCAGGCTCCAGATTGGAACCCAATGGAGCAGGGAGAGCTTGGGTTCCCCTACCACTGGCCACTGACTCCCGACCCAGGGCAACATGGCCACTGAATTTTGCCACTTTCTGTTACAGTCGAGACCACCGCCACTAGGATTTTAACCCCCCAAAAGTGGGTTACAGATTGTTGTAATAAGCTATAAATCAAGTGTCTTTATTAAGGCCTGGTCTACACTTAAAAGTTAGTTTGACCTAGCTACTTTGTTCAGGGATGTGAAAAATCAGGGGGTGTAGATGGTGCTAGGTCCACGGAAGAATTTTTCCATTGACCTCGCTATCACCTCTTGGGGAGATGTATTACCTACATTAATAGGGGAACCCCTCTTGTTGGCGTAGCTAGTGTCTACACTGAAGAGCTACAGCTGCAGTGCCATTGCTGTGCCATTGTAGCATTTCAAGTGTAGACAGGCCCTTACTCCATAACTTTCAATGTCTATAAAGTTATGAATTTAAACTCCCAGGCTTGCCTTTTGAAGGTGTTGTGCAGGTTTCCTTTGAGGATGAGGACTGAGATATCAGATATGGATTGATCGCTTTGTGAAAAGTGTTTACTCTTGAGTGATATGGTGTTTTTCTCTTTCATCATTTTTCTGTGAAAGTTATTTCCAGAGCATAGTGATTGTCTTGTTCACCCAGTTGCTGTTGGGGCATTTGGTGTATTGGATGAGGCACACCACATGTTGTGATAGGCATGTGTTGGACCTATGAATCTTGAAAGGTGTGTGGTGCAGGGTATCGATTGTTATATCAGTGGAGATATGTCTTCAAGTTTTGCAACTCTTGTTAAGTCAGAGGCTGGTGTTGCTTTCAGTTGGTGTGTCCTGGACTGTGAGGAGCTTGCTTCTGATGATGAGCTTGGCAAAGTTGGGAGTTGTTTGAAGGCCAAAAGAGAGGTTTGGGGAAAGATTTCTTTCAGGATGTGGTATCGAGTATGGATTGTAATTGTTTAATGATACCCCATATAGGTTCCACTTTGTAGTGGCAGGTGACAACGAGGGATGTGCAGTCTGAGAAGGATTTCGCCCCCCACCCCGTATTGAAGGAGGTTCTCTCAGGATATTTGGGTGGCCAGTTCTATGATGTGATCTACTTCTCGGGTGGAGCATCCTCACTCGGTGAAGGCATTTTTAAGTGTGCTAAGGTGTGTATCGTGAACTTTCTTCTTGGTTCATATTCTGTAGTATCTGAGTGCCTGGCTGTAGATAACAGATTTCTTGGTGTGTTTGGGGTGGTTAATGGATTTGTGAAGGTAAGTGCGGTGATCCATAGATTATTATGTATATAGTTGTCTGCAGGGTTCATTGCTGAAATTGATCATGGTGTCCAGGAAGCTGATGTTAGAGTGGGAGTGTACTAAAGAGAAATTTACATATTATGAAAAAATCTCCATTGATTCCATGGCTCTGACTTTGTCTGCTAACAATCAATTTCCCCCTTCTTCAGAATCTGTGGATGGTTCTTCCTGAATTTCTGGGAATGTGAGTATGCTTGTCCATTTCACAAATATGTTTTCTTTTAAAGATTTGATTTTTATTACATTCTTATTCCTTCTAGATTACTGGAAACTAGGTTCACTCAAAGTCATTTGTGTCCCACCAAACCATGGTAAAGCCCTTGAATCCTGGGGAAGCTTTGGCTCAACATAAAAAAACAAGGGTTTGAATAAATTACCTTGAAATGAAATATTTTCTTCTTCTGTTTATTTGGATAGTAAATTTGTATTTAGTACTAAATTTAACTTTTTAATACTGTCCCCATGGTTTCAGTGTGCCATGAGTTTTGTTCTGATGATGAATAATTGCTCTGTAAAAGTTGTCAAGGGAGAAAATGGAAGTTTTGGAATTATGGTTATTCAGGGAGCTCTCAGAGGCACTTCAGGGTTGTGGGATAAGCACATGAGCTGGATATTTTGGTTAAAATAATCAGCAGTGGGATAGTTAAGTTATCATTAGGTTTCAGTGTTAAAAATTCACTGAGATAAATGGGACAATGTATACCTCTCAGAGCTCTTGCTTCACTCTGCTGATTCAGGCAGAGGTCAATGCATCAGTTTATACTTAATTCATGCTTTGAAGGTTTTGCTGCTAATTATAAATGCTAGAACTTTTTTTTCTTTTAAATGAATGCTTAGATGCTGGTGCAGAAGTCTGTGGCCAATTGAACAGTTACAGAATCATGAACTATACAGGGTCCTGGATATACAAAAGTACATTGTATTTATATATGTGACTAAAAATAAAAAAAAATTCTTTATTGTTCTTATCTACAAGGGAACATCCTTTCAATGTGCAATTGTGAGAATTATGCCCACTTTTTCATGCATGATTATTCAAGACCACTGAATGTAACAGTCCACTCAGACGGTCTGAGAGGTAGGAAATCTCTGTTTCTATAATCACCCTAGATGTCTTGAAAGAACAAAACATAGAGGTCATACTAACTGGAAAGAGGTTGTTGCTAGTAACATTTTTTTCCTTGAAGAAATCACTAAATTTTCAAGAGGCTGAACTACTTTGAGGCAATCAGATTTGCCCTGTGGCAAAGAATCTGAAGACCTAATTTATTTTAAAAAGGAGCCTTTCACTGAATGACAGTCAAGGAAATAAAAATCCACTATACCCGTCCTTTCAGATGATATCCTTAAAAATAGGCAGAAATTATTTTGGGGTAACTTAAGAAGGGAACTTTATAAAAGCCTTGTACAAGGACTTTAATGAAAAAAATGAAACAAACTCAATGTGTGACTACGTAAGGACATATTGAACCAAATCCATCCTTGGTGTAACTTCTTGGAATTAATGGAATTAACACTAGGGATAATTTTTGCCCATTGTATCTAGCTAAATATTCAGTGCTACAGAAATGCTACTTACCACTAGGAAACTACACTTCATGAACAAACTTTCTCTTCTGTATTGGGGCTGAAGCCAAGTTCTATTTGAATCGATAGCAAAACTCTTACAAACTAATGTGACTAGGATTTGGCCCTTAAAGATGATGCTGTGAATTAGGATCTTTATCACATGTTTGATGAGGATATCCATTTATCCAGTGCTTCTGGCAAATGGCATAGGGACACATTGTCAATATTACTAAAGTAAATGTTAAAATGGAATGACAGATTTTCCTCTTGGGGCTCCCACAAAAGGCTGAGATGTGTAATCATTATTGAGACTTAATTTCTTTCCTGCTATTTGTTGGAAGGAGTATTGGCTAGAAGTGGAACCAAGACTGCTCTCCAGTTGAGACTAGTAGAAACTAGTAGATGTTGTAGGAGCAGCAGTGATCTTTATGCTATGTATAACCTGTATGCTCAAAAGGTCTGTTACACTACATTTTGTCTCCTCTCCCTCTTTGAATACCTGTGAAGTGGCTTTCCCCCTGCCCCTCCCCCTCCCTCCTGGAATGCTTATGGGATGAATGGGCTGCTTGAAAAGCTGGAAGATCAGAAGAGCTCCCAGGTAGACAAGGTGTCTGGAACTCTAATTAGACAGTGATCACACACCCAATGCATGGACACTGCCCGAGGTGGAGTGTGACCAACCAGACACAGCCAAGTCATTTCTAGTCGCAGGCCATGAGGAGCAGGTCCTTAAAAGGGGAAGGGGCCATGTACTCAGGAGTGCACTCACAAGATTGTACCTCCCGTGAGGGCCCTTCGCCCGGACCGCCTGGCCAATGGTTCGCCGCATTGCATTCCATCATGCCTCGGGAAGACTTACCTTCATCACACCGTCCATCGCTGCGCTGTGAGACACTTACCTTGAAGGATCCTGACATCTCCAGTGCTGTGCCTGTCCTGGGAGCATGAGTATGTGAGTGAGAGTGTGATCCCCCTCCCCATTCTTTTGAGCTTAGCTATCAGTATAATAAACGTGCTGCTTTCTGCCAAACTCTGGTGGGTCAGTAATCCTCCCTAAGCTTACTAGCTGGCCCAATTTTGGGTAACATTACAGATATGTGAAACTTTCATAATGAAATTAGTGCTGTGAAAATTTCAGCTCAATGTTCAGCAGTGGTCCAAAAGGCTAACAGATTGTCAGGAGCTATTAGGAGAGGGATAGAAAATAAGACTGTAAACATCATGATGCCACAATACAAATCCATGATGAACACACACCTTGAAAACTGTGTCCTGTTCTGGTTGCCTCATCTCAAAAAGGGTATAGTGGGAATGGAAAAATTCAGAGAAGGGCAACAAAGATGATCACGTGTGCAGCTTTCATGTAAGGAGGGATTAAAAAGATTAGGACTAGTCAGTTTAGAAAAAGAACAAGTAAGGGGGGATAGAGGTCTATAAAATCATGAATGGCGTGGAAAAAGTGCATAGACAAGTGTTCTTTACCCTTTCTCACACAACACAAACCAGGGATCACCTGATTAAATTAATAGGCAGCAGGTTTAATACAAACAGAAGTACTTTATCACACACTGGAGAATTAACCTGTGGAACTCTGCCAGAGGATATTGTGATGGCCAAATAGGTCCATCAGTGGCTATTAACCAAAATGGTTGGGGATGCTACCCCATACGCAGGGTGACCTTAAACCTCTTATTGCCAGAAGCTGGGAGGTAAAGACTGGGTAGATCACTCCAACTGTCCTGTTCTGTACACATCCCTGAAACTCTGGTGCAGGCCACTGACAGAAGACAAGATTCTGGGCTAGATGGACCACTGGTCTGAGTCCAGCCCCTGCCTTCACTAGCAGGACCAAGTACTGATTTTTGCTCCAACAGAGCTGTGGGGAGTTACCACTCAGGCATTCAGCAACAACCCAGTAGCACTAATTTACCCTTCCCACAGAGCCTTCAGTGACCCAGCCTATTCAGCAGCAGCTTATCCCTGAGTGCAGCCTGGGTCAGATGGCCCTCAGGTGCAGATTTTCCCGAACCTCGCCAGAGTTGCAGATCAATCTGTGCCTCAGCCAGACCAAGCCAAGGACACTCCTGCTGCTACACAGTGTATCAGACTCTCTTGACTCCCAGCCTGCTCCTGATCCAGTTCCTGATTCTGCCCCTGCCTTGCCTGAGCCTATTCCAGTCTTGTCCTTGCCCTGCTCTGACCTTGCTCCAGGGCTATTACTGATCCACTCCAGCCTTCCCTCCTGACCCCTTCAGATTCTAACCACCCACCATTGACCTTTGGCCTATATCTGGATTTGGCTATGGTACTGATTTGGCTTGTTCACAAACTCGGATCTTGGTTGTGACCCTGGCCTCTCCCTGGATCTCAATTCCAGCACTACCCTCAGCCCAGTCTTGACCCTATGTCTGACTTCTACCTCCACTCTGACCATTAGGCCTAACTACTGGGAGGCAGCACCTAACATTAACTATGTGTAGCCTGGAGTAGATTGCTGCTCAGCCACTGCATTTCAATCTTACACAGTCCTGAGTGCTTTAAGATTTTGTATGCTTCTTTATGTATTGCAGTTGTGGCCACATATGATCAAACCTGTAGGCCAACAGCAGGTGGGATAGCTCCAGAAATGGGTCCTACGGAGATGGCTGTGCTACTGAGTTACTTAAATATATGTATGAAGGGTAAGTCACTAGAACACTGCATCACCTTCCCCTTCCCCCCGCCAAACCTCCATCAAATAGGGCTGACTCAAAGCTTATTGAAATCAATAGGAAGCCTTCTAGTGAAGGAGTTGCTTCAGCAACACATTTACCCTAGACTCAAAGCTCTCTAATCCCCAGAACTGCTCTGTCCTTGGATTCGAGATCTCAGATCCATTCAAGGTACTGCACCAGTCTCTCCATCCAATGTAATACCAGCATCATTAACTTTTACTCATGCTGTACGACTATTTAAATATATGGAAAAACAAAATAATACTGCATCAGTAGGGAAATAGGTTTCCCCTATTGGGGCTATTTTAGTTCAAAACAGGTCAGTTCACTAACACAACAAAGAATTGCATGTTGCCTAATGGCTACAGTGTTTCTTTTTCCTTGTACAAATTTCCTGAAAACAAGGTGCATTTTCATGTACCTCTGCTGATGCCTAAAGCTTGTTTGTGGTTGAACTCATGAGGGAGTAAGTTGTCCCGAAACTGCTGTACTTCTGCGACTGTAATTCCAAACACTGCCTGTTGGGCTTGGAGCTTCAGTCGAAGCAATTAGTGAAAGACTTCAGATATTTTTGAATCTTTCAAGAAACTCAAGAAAAAAAATAAGGGAAAATAATCTGCATTGTGCTTTTTTTCTGAAACTGCATGTGTTACACATCAAATGGCCTTCTTTGCCATAAGCTTTGCTTTATAGTAGCATAGAGCATCATCATTGTGGTTTGGCTTCCCTGAGTGTTGCTCTGGGACATTTGTGTGGGAGAACTGAAAAAATAACCCTGCAATGTGTCGAGGAACTAAACAAATAATCTCACCTTCAGACACACAGAAACACACAAAAGAGTTTTATCATTTCCTTTGAAACACAATCTGCAATAATGAAAACACCTCAGATTCCAAAAATAAATAGGGGTTAAAAAGCTAGCAGTATGATGGCTTAAAGCCTTTGAACAAACATAAACTATTTCCATAATACAAATTCCTCACTGTACACTAATTTTTTTAAAATTCTAAAGATTTTCTTGAAAGATGAATGTGTAAACTCCCATCTGGTGTTTATAGCTCTGTTCTTTCCCTGCACTTGCTCTTTTAACGATGAGCAGGTATTAAGCATGATACCTGCTCTCAAAAACTACCCAGGGGTAATCAATATCTTTTTTCTTGCAGGGATTTGTATATTCTCAGCAGAGAAGAAAAAGTGGCTTTCTTTTTAATGGTTCAGATGCATCATGCTACTTTGTAATAATAGACTATGTGTAATTCATAGTCATAGATTCCAAGGCCAGAAGGGAGCATTGTGCTCATTTAGTCTGACCCCCTGTATAACACTTCCCCAAAATAACACACGGAGCAGATCTTTCTGGAAAAAATAAAACCATCCAACCTAGATTTAAAAATTGTCATTGATGGGCAATTCATGACAACCTTTAGTAAAGTAAAATACATCAGACCAAGTAATTGTGTGAGAATCTGATGTAACACAATTAATATTATGCATCAGAAACTAACACAGATAACTTTTCTTGAAGAATGTTGTGAAGTGGATGCTAAGGATCCACCTGATCCCTCTGTTGATAGGTAGCCCTTAGTATTTACATTTCTTAGCCAGTTCAATTAAATGAGGTTAGTACTGCACATCGGTAATCTCCCCCATACACAGTTTTTCATGGTGAGCTCATAAATGTTATCATTAGAACAAGCTTTCAAAAGAGGTTAAGTTTTTGAAAGGGTTTAATCTGCACTTGCATGCAGATGATTACTGCTCTTGTATTATTCCCTGGCATAAAGAATTATACATCAGGTGCGTTTAACATCAAGCTGTTTAACTACGATTACTCCTGCTGGAGATAGACTGTATTTCAGAGAGGGGTATAATGCACAGTATAGGAAACAGAAACCACAGGAACTGTAATAGGTTATAGCTTTCTGTCTGTCCTGATTTTTTTTTTTCAATTCAAGTACACAGATCTACCCCCAACCAATTTAATTTGCAGAATTATGTTTAAAACATCACCTGAAATAATATATATTTTTTTGGTCATGCATGGAAAGAAAACTCATTTCCTTCTCTTTTTTTCAAGCTTGATTATTTCCAGCCAGTGGACTGAAGTGATGGCTTCTATCTCCTGGGTCTAATAAAGCAATTTGGTTCTTTAATGGGCCTTGTTAGGGTTGAAGACCAATGCCTTTCTGGTACTATTTTCTGCATTAGTAGTACACTACCTGCTGAGTCATCAGCATGGAAACCAGAGGTTAATTTCCCTCCTACTAAATGAAGCAGATAATCAGCCATCAGAGGATGGCTCCTGTGCTGTAAATAAGTCTTGACAAGTTAAGGGACAGCACTGTGCAGCACTCATCCCTCTTCACACCATCTGTCCACAAATTAAGACAGAGTAAGGATATTAATTTGTTACATTTCAAAAGCTGAGCTGACAAACCCACATGGACCTCTTTAAATGGCAATGAATAACTGAAACACTTTACTAATATTCCATTGAGTCATAGGTTATAATTTTGCAAACTTACTTTCCAACAATGAACACGTGGAAATTGTTTTGACCAGATGTACAGTTAATGACTATCAAAGCAGATGCTTTCTAAAGCTTTACACCAAGGTTGTTGTTGTTGTTGTTTTTTTACCTAAGTTAGAAGTTATATCAATTTGATGGCACAAAATTTCATACAGTTTCTCAGGAATGATTTATATGGAGAAAGGGTTTTCAGTTGATGGGTATGCTGTTACCAGGTTCCTGGGGCCAGAAATATTTATGAAAAACCCTCTCTTCCCTCAAAGAAATGTCTGACTGAAGATAATTCCTGGAAATTGCTGAGATGAGAGGATGCCTTGTCTAGTTCACTGAGTCCATGCAACATGATGGTGAAACACAGGTGCAATTCATGTCACGTTGAATCAGAAGCCAGCAGATTTGCTTTGGAAACGTGAATGAATGTAGGTGCAGCTGCAAGAGAGATAGTACTATGTGTACATTTAAGGTAGTTATAGTGTGATATTTCTATGCATGTATATGTCAGTATATCTGATTCCCAGATGAAAATTGCTACATTAAACTGGAGTTAAGATATCAGTAATTTAAGGATAAAATATGCAGGAATATTATAATTATCCCTAAACTAAACATTAGAAAATTCAGAGTTAAGGTTAAACTTAAAAGAAATCCAAACATAGCAAGGCATGGAGATACAATTAAGGTAACCAAACAACCTTTACTCCACCCTGAGGCGACACCATATTTGTGGTCCCTAAATTAAGTCCTGATCCAACTCCCATCAAAGTCAATGGAGAGACTGTCATTGAATTGGGCTCTTAACAAGCACATGAAGACAGTGAATGAATGACAGTGGTCCAACTAAAATTTTGAGCTAGAGCCATCACTAAGGGCCACTTCCAATAAAGAGAACCTCACTAATTCTTACTTTACTAAACTAAAATCTTGCTAATTCTCACCAAAACATTGATTCACAACTAAGATTTAATAGGCAAAAGCTGCTGAGAGATATTGATAAGATTTGATGACTTTTAAAAAATATATAGGACATAATATGAAGAATTACAGTTCACATTTAATTATTTATTATACTTGGCAGGATAAATGGGCATCTTTTCGCACACAACACATATTGGATTGTGGAACTCATTGCCACAGGACATTTGTCAGGCCCATAATTGAGCAAAATTCAAATAAGTTGTTTATATGGACAATAAGAATACCCAGAGTTAAAATTATTAATGCTAAAAATGGGTATTTGAAAGGCTATAAAACCTCTAGCTTCAGGTCTGAAGCCAATAGCTAACTAATAGATTAGAACGAAATATTCCTGGAGGACAGATTATCCCATATCTGCCTACTGCGGGGTTTCTCACACCCTTCTCTGAAGCATCAGGTGCTGGCCACTGTGGGAGACAGGCTAGTGAAGGAGATCGACTGGGGTTCTGATGTGGTATGGGAATTCCTAAATTCCAGTGAAATAATTTGGATTTAATCGTGAGTGAACCGCCAATCTTTTGGAATTTTGGTCCAGACCCGGGGGTGCTGGAACAATTTGGTTGGTGGGGCAGCTGAGAGCCATTGAGCCAACCTGTATATAATGGAAACCACTTCAAGCCAGGAGGTGCGGCAGCAGCACTCCCAGCATCCTTAGTTCCACACCTATGTCCAGGCCCAAGTTACTCCTCCTATCAATTCAAATATTTGTCTTCCTAAATCACATTCCCACTCCAATCCCAAATTCCTTCTCTTTCTTCCCAGTGCTTACTCACCGTTTCTTCTTACTGCTTCTGTCTCCAATCTACCTGCCAAGACTGAGGCACAACAGGTCTAGCTTTGGAGTTTAGTTGTCATTGACACAATGGACTCTGGAGAACAAGCGGTGGGGAAACACCAGTGTAAAGTGAAAAGTGCTCAGTGGCACAGCAAGAAGGCTACCAGACTTCATGGGTCCTCATTTTAAGAAGCATAAAACAGGTAGCAGCAACAGGAAATGGGAATGAAACAATGTGTGAGTGAAAGAGGGATGTTGGTCTGTGTGGATTAGTATTTACTGCTCTCTTTGTTCTGCATGACCATTGTTCCCAGGGTACATCTCAGCCAACAGAACATCTTTCCCCAGGATAAGTTGTGAAGTGGTAGACAGTTATATCCTCTCAGCAATCCAAGATGCAGTATTTTATTAGAATAATGAAAATTCAATTTTTTTTCTTGTCAGTTCACTAGTGTGGGGGTGTGAAGGTCCTGGCTCAGGCCTGGTTGGTAGGGGAGTGCTTCCTAGTGGTTAGGGTTTAGGCCAGTGCAGAGGGGGTATTGGCAGGGGCGCCCAGGGCCTCCCATGCCATCAGGTTATGACCCATGGCCCTTTGAGGACTATCAGTGCACTGAGAACCGGGGAGGCTTAAGGCGGCCCTCCTAGGGCCATTTCCAGCAATTGTTCCAAGGTCGTCATATGCCTCTTCCTGGGGTATGGCCCATCCTCCTGGACCAGCTCAGTCCAAGATTTTCCCCTGGCGGGGTAGGCCAAACAAAAACATAAAGGGGACCAATTCAGTTCAGGATTCATATGAGAGGGCAATGCTTCCCTCTCAGACTGTCTCTGCAGCAGGCCCTCCCTTCCCACAGGGAGGTGCCTTTGGGCAGTTGTTTTGGGAGAGAGTCTGCTTTCCCTCAACTTGTCTCCCTGGAGCTGCCATTAGCAGATCTGCCCCCAAATGACCTGCTTTCCTACCTTTTAGCTCCTCCTCCAGTTGGTGCTTTTGCTACAGTTGTGGCAGGATAGGGCTGGGTGAGCCCAGAGTAGTTCCTTAACTCCTTGTTGCTCAGTGTGGGGTTTGTACGGCCCATCACAGGGGGGTACCCTTGAGAATTATTTGGGCAAGACTGCTCTGCACAGTGGAGGCAAGCAGAAGGCAGAAGTATAAGAAGAAGGGGCCACACTCCTGCTGGAGTCCTCAGGAGGAAATTTTAGATTAGTCAGCCAGAATTCCTCCTGGAAGCTCTTATGGGAGGCATGCAGGAGTGATAGCTTAGCTAGTCTTGGAGAAGGTGTAGTATGGTCCTAGCTCTTCTAGGCAGGGTGAGAGGGGCTTGGCCCAGACATTTCTAATTTGAATATCATACTTTACAGAGAGTCTACACTGCCTGAACGAACCTTTTTGAAACAACTTGGTACAGGGCTTTTTTTCCCATTGTATATTATATTTTTGTATACTGTATTTTTTCCAGTGTATTTTCTGAATTGAGGTTAACTACCAACATACAACTTCTAATTCATTCTTTAGGATTAATAACTGCTCCATTTATTATGATGAACAGAGTTACTGGAAATGTTTCATTTTGTTCTGTAGCCATGCCCTTCTCTTTCTATAAAAATGCAGGTGCTTATAGTATTTTCCCATCGTATAGCTATTTATTAACAAATTATTCTAGAGGAGCAAGCCAGAGCAGTTTAAGGGCTTGTGTACATGGTGTATTAGTCAGCACTAGTGTGTGGCACACTAAATGGCCTGTGCAGATCCTGCTGGCACACACTACAAGTTCCCTAGTGCACATTAATGTAGTACTGTTTGAAACTGGACTACATTAATGCACACTAGGGAGCTTTTAGTGAGTGCCAGCAGGGTACACACAGGCCAGTTAGAATGCAGCTCACCAGTGTGTACTGGAAGTGACAGTGTGGACAGATGCAGGGTGTAGATGATCCCTTAGTTTTTAAACTGTATAGTGTATAAATTGGAGCTTTGTTTGGGTCCCTCAGTACTGGCCTCAGAGAGAATGGTTTATAATGAATTTTATTTTACTTTATTCTCACATTCTAGCTGTATTTAATTTTACTTTTAAATGGGCTAGCATTACACAGAAACTAGATCTCTCTGTGGACTGCAGAAGAAACAGCTAGTGTCAATATGTAAATACAATGTATATCTAAAGTTTCTTTCTTTCTTTCTTTCTTTCTTTCTTTCTTTCTTTCTTTCTTTCTTTCTTTCTTATATGGATAATCAAGATGAACCAGAAGAGGTTTAAAATAAATTAAATTTTAATTTGCATGCTAGCAGTTAGCTCATTACCATGCGCAAATATCAGCCTGGTTTGCTTTGAGACGTCTCTGTGTTTTTATGACTTTAAGGAGTAGCTGCTTAAAGTCCCTTAGAGGATTATGTGTGCCAGTTTTCATTCAAAATGAGCTTTTGAAGAGCATTAGAAGGAGCTGCTCACATATTGTTTTGAAAAGATTGGTCAAAACACAGGTTTCTTTTTTTAGATAAAGCTCCTCTCTAAGTGTGTTGGCTGCTAATAGTCTTACCATGCTGTTATTCCAAGCAGAGGCTTTCCAGGTTTTTATTCCAAGCAGAGCTTATCAGGTGCCAGCATCCTGTTGTTGTGGTCTGGACATTACCTGTATTAAAGCAGGGACACTGAAAGGGATCCCCAAAGAGGCAGCGAGGCCACAAGAGAGCACAAAATGGGATGCTCATTGCACTTTTGGTTCACATAGCAACAAGCAGCTACAACCTCTGAAGGCAGACCACCAGGGAGTTATGGGAACCTCAACTGTCAAACCTGGTAGCCATTCAGGCACAGGCAGCAAAAGGACTGAAACAAGCCCTTTCCATTGTTCCTGGATCATTTTTAGTAAGTGCTGGCTGAAATCATTTTTCTCATTAATCTTCTTTCCCTGTGATATAACTTCCCTCTCTTTAATCCACAGAGATTGCCTCAGTCAAATATCTAGCAACAGTCTGATTCTTTTACTTGTTGGGGATTCAGTACTCATTCTGCCAGGGACAGGTGGACAACAGGATGCTGTTCTGCCTTCCCAGAGCCAGCATATGACATGGTCACTCTAAGGTCACCCAGCTAGCATGAGGTGTTTTTCATTCAAAGGGAGATGTGAACAACAAAAACCATCCACCCCTCACCTAGCATTTGCCCCTGTGCCTGCCTAACAATGATGAAATGGACAGGGAAAGAAAGAGACAACTTTATTTGGTTCCCTGAAGTTTCAGATAAGCACCACAGGCCCCTTGCTTCTCCACAGCAAAAGGAAATTGCACTATGTTTATCCAACTGTCAGACTGGATCCTTCTCCCACACTCATTTTCTCTGGGTTTTGCAGCATGGCTTGGTGCAGAGAGAGGCCAGACACTGGGCACAGAGACAGTAATAATTTTGTAATCTTCCAAGGGAGAAAGGTCTGCTTAACTTTTCCTCAGGCAACCAAAGTGTTCCTTTCCCCTTCCCTGACCTAATACCCGCTCATATCAACACTAAAGACAATGCGTCGTGGGATATCTCACATATAGTTGGTGACTCCAGGGAACTCAGAAGCATACAGAAGAAGAATGTACAAGTCATTTTTTCAGAGATACTTCCAGTTCCATGAGCAAAGGAAGACAGAATATTCTGGAAGTGAACTGCTGGCTAGGTAAGTGATGTAGGGTTTTGGTTTTCTGGAATGTTTCTCCACCTTCTATGTGGAGAGGGCACTGTATAGTTTGGGTGACTTTCGTCTCAGTAATAGCAGGAGGGGCAATCTTCTCTGGGACAGACTGGCTAGAGTAGTCAGGAGGTGGTTAAACATGACATGCTCATAAGTAAGCTGGACAAATGTGGGCTTGGTAGAACTACCATTAAGTGGATACATAATTGGCTAAACAACTACAAACAAAGAGTAACTAGTAATGGAATGATGTTACATTGAAAGGAAGTCTCAAGTGGGGTTCCACAGGGATCTGTTCTGGGTGTGGTATTATTTAACATCTTTATTAATGACCTGGATGTAGATATAGAGAGCATATGGATCAAATTTGCACATGACACAAAGCTAGGGGGGATTGCAAACACTTTGGAGGACAGAGCTAAAATTCAAAAGAATCTTGATAACTTGGAGAACCGGGCTATCTACAACAAAATGAAACACAACAAAGACAAATGCAAAGTGCTACACTTAGGCCTGGTCTACACTAAGAGAGGGGGGTTGAACTAAGGTACGCGACTTCAGCTATGTGAATAGCGTAGCTGAAGTTGAAGTACCTTAGTTCGGGCTACTCACCAGTCCAGACGCCGCGGGAACGAAGTCCGCGGCTCCAAGGTCGACTCCGCCACCGCCGTTCGAACTCTCCACGTCGACCCGCACGGTAAGTATAGACCTACCCTAAGGGAAGAGAAACCAAATGCTCAGATACAGAACAGGGGATAACTGGCTTGGCAGCAGCACTGCTGTGAACGATCTGGGGCTTATGGTGGTCACAACTTCAACAGGAGTAAACAATAAGATACTGTTGCAAAAAAAGCAAATGCAATTTGAGTCGTACTAACAGAGGCATAGCATTCACGTCATGGGAGGTGATAATACCACTCTCCTTGGAGCTGGTTAGGCCTGAGCTGCAGTACTGTGTCCAGTTTTGATCACCACTGTATAGAAAGGATGTAGAGAAATTGGAAAGGATGCAGAGGTGAGTGACAGAGATGATGAAAGGATTGGAATTCAAACCATAAGAGCAAAGGGTTAAGGAACTGAGTATATTGGAAAAGATGATATAAGGGGGACATGATAGCAGCCTTCAAATACATGAAAGGTTGCCATTAAAAAAGATGGAGAAAAATTGTTCTCTCTTGCCACAGAGGGCAGGACAAGAAGCAATGGGCTCAAACTACAGTATATCAGATTTAGATTAAATCTCAAGAAAAACCTTCTAACTGTAAGAACAGTAGGACAATGAAACAAACTGCCTAGGGAAGTCATGGAAGCTCCTTCACTGAAGGTTTTGAAGAGACTAGATAGACATCTGTCTTGTTGTTTAGACACAACAAATCCTGCATCTTGGGAGGGGGTTAGACTGGATGACCATTGTGGTCCCCTCCAACCCTATGGTTCTAAGACTCTAATAACAAAAGGGAAGGGTAAAGAAAGGGAAGATATGAGCACTTAGCACAAAATTGAGATGTTAAGAATAAAATTAATCAAGATACTGAAGGACACAAAAAGAAGAAATTGTTTAATTGTCTATACATCAATGCTAAGTGCCAGGGTAACAAAGAAGAGAAACTAGAATTGCTCATTTATGACTATAAATTTGATCTAGTTGGTATTACTGAAACCTGGTGCGATGATTGGAATGTTAAAAACAATGGTTATGACCTATTTAGTAAAGATCAAGTGAGCAGAAAGGGAGAGGGAGTGGCACTCTTTGTTAAAAATGGCATAACCTGTTTCCAAGTCAATGATAACTCAAAAGAATGCTTATGGATGAATGGTCCTAATGTATAAAATGCAAGACAGGGTATTAGTTGGTGTCTTCTACAGATCATCAAATCACACTAGGGAACTGGATGACTGGTTCCTTATGAACCAATCTATAATCTGTAGGGGAAAAAAAGCTGTGTGATCATGGGGAACTTCAATTTGAGTGATATACGCTGGAGCTCTCATGCTGCCAGTACCAAAACATCCATCAAAACTCTAAATGTTATACACAACAATTTCCTAAATCAAAATGTGTTGCATCCAACATGGGGTACTTCTATATTAGACCTTGCCTTGACAGATAAAGAGGAACTGATCACAGAACTAAAAAGGCATGGTAATTTAGGTATAAGTGATCATGACTTGATCACATTTATACTGTTCAAACAGAATATGTCCAGACCAGCAATATAAGTAGAAAGCACAAAATATAGATATAGTATACACTTGGCACTTTCAAAAGGCCTGTTTCACAAAGCTGAAAACAATTATGAGCCAAATCAGCTGAGATAAAGAATTTAATCAGAAAAATTAGAATGATAATTGACAGTTGTTTCAGAACACTTTTTACTAGATGCCTAAAAAGCCACAATCGAGGAAGAAGTCCATATTAGTGAAAAAACTGACATGGTTTAGAGGGGAAGTGAACACAGCTATACACACACACACACACACACACACACACACACACACACACACACACACACACACACACACACATGGAAGAAAGGGGAAGTTGATAGTAATGAATATAAACCAGAAGAAAGGAGTTGTAGAACATTAGTTATGGAAACATAGGGACACAAATAGAAATCTAAGGCCAATAAGGAATTTTTTAATTATATTAGGAAAAAGAAGAATCCTAACAATGATATTGGTCCATTATTAGATGGAAATGGTAGAATTATCAGTAATAATGAAGAAATTACAGCAGTGCTCAATAAATTTAGGAAAAAAAGATGAAGTAGTAATATCCTATTACACACTTTTTTTAATTCCACTAGTATCTCCCGAGGATGTTAAACAGATGTACTAATGTTGGACATTTTTAAATCAGTTGGTATGGATAACTTGCATCCAAGAATTTTTAAAGAGCTGGCAGAGGAACTTGCTGGGCAATTAATGTTGATTTTCAATACGTCTTGGAACACCAGGGAAGTTCCAGAAGACTAAGAAATCTAATGTTATGCCAGTATTTAAAAGGGGAAAACCGGATGACCCAGGTAATTATAGGCCTGCCAATGTAACATTGATTCTGAGCAAGATAATGGAGTGACTGATGTCAGACTTGATTAATAACGAATTAAAAGAGAATAATCTAATTAGTGCCAATCAACATGGAAAATATGGAAAATAGCTTCTGCCAAATTAACTTGATAATTTTTTTTCAGAGATTACATATTTGGTTGATCAAGGTAATAGTGTTGATGTGAGATACTCAGACCAATGTAAGATATTAGCCTTGTACTGCATAACACTTTGAGTAAAAAACTAGAAAGATATAAAATTAACATGGCACGCACAAAATGGATTAAAAGCTGGCTAACTGATAGATCTCAAAATGTAATTATAAATGGGGAATCATCACTGAATGGGTGTGGTTTTAGTGGAGTCACACAGGGATCAGTTCTTTGCCCTATGCTATTTACCATTTTTATTAATGACCTGGAAGCAACCATAAAAGCATCCCTAATAAAGTCTGTAGATTACACAAAAATTGGAGGAGGAGTAAATAATCAAGAAGACAGGACACAGATAGAGAGCAATCTGGATCACTTAGTAAATTGAGTGCAAGCAAACAATATACATTTTAATCTGGTTAAATGTAAATTTATACATCTGGGAACAAAAAATGTAGGTCATATTTACATGATGGGGGGACTCTATTCTGAGAAGCAGTGACCCTGAAAAACGATTTGGGGGATGTGGTGGACAATCAGCTGAACATGAGCTTCCAGTGTGATGCTATGGCCAGAAGTGCTAATGCAATCCTCAGATGCATAAACAGGGAAATCTTGAGTAGGAGTAGAGAGGCTATTTGACCTGTGTAGTTTTCACTGTTGCTGGAATACTATGTCTAGGTCTCGTGTTCACAATTCAAGAAGGACATTGATAAATCAGAGAGGGTTTGGAGAAGAGTCACTAGAATGATTAAAGGATTAGAAAACATGCCTTATAGTGAAAGTTTCAAAAAGTTCAACCTATTTAGTTTAACAAAGAGAAGGTTAAAGGGTGACTTGATCACAGTCTAGAACAGGGATCGGCAACCTTTCAGAAGTGGTGTGCCAAATCTTCATTTATTCACTCTAATTTAAGGTTTCATGTGCCAGTAAAAGCAGCAAAGAATCCTGTGGCATCTTATAGACTAACATGTTTTGGAGCATGAGCTTTCGTGGGTGAATACCCACTTCGTCGGATACCCACGAAAGCTCATGCTCCAATACGTCTGTTAGTCTATAAGGTGCCACAGGACTCTTAGTCTGGATCTGTAAAAGCAGCAAACACGGCTACCCCTCTGATACTTGACATGTGCCAGTAATACATTTTAACGTTTTTAGAAAGTCTCTTTCTCTGTCTATAATATATAACTAAGCTATTGTTGTATGTAAAGTAAATAAAGTTTTTAAAATGTTTAAGAAGCTTAATTTAAAATTAAATTAAAATGCAGAGCCCCCTGGACTGGTGGCCAGGACCTGGGCAGTGTGAGTGCCACTGAAAATCATCTCGCGTGCCGCCTTCGGCACCCATGCCATAGGTTGCCTACCCCTGGTCTAGAAGTACCTACACTGGGAACAAATATTTAATAATGGGCTCTTCAATCTAGCAGAGAAAGTTATAACAGGCTCCAATGATTGGAAGTTGCAGCTAGACAAATTCAGACTGGAAATAAGGTGTAAATTTTTAACAGTGAGAGTAATTACCCATTGGAACAATTTACCAAGGGTCATTATAGATTCTCCATCACTGAGAATTTTAAAATCAAGATTAGATGTTTTTCTAAAAGCTTTGCTCTAGGAATTATTTTGGGGAAGTTCTAGGGCCTGTGTTATATAGGAGAGCAGATTAGTGATACTCAGACCTTAGTGGTTCAGGAGCCAAATTAGAGATCAACATCTCCCAAAAGAGCCACAATACTGTGAATGTATTGTTTCATTTACTAGAGTACTATGTATTCATATTTAAGCAGTATGACAGGGGAAATATTTTGTGTGTGTGTGTGTGTGTGTGTGTAAATTCTCACAGCAAAATGACTGATCAAATATTATTATTTTATCAACTACAATTGGTTAATGACATAGTGAAAGCCTCCTGATTGGTTAATAACTTAGATTGGCTAATGATTAAATCACAGTGTTTTAATATGCTGCAAAGAGCCACAGGAGACACATTAAAGAGCCACTTTAGGCTCAGGAGCCTCATTCCGAGTATCACTGGACTGGGTGATCACAATGGTCTCTTCTGGACTTGGAATCCATAAATCTCACTAATTATATTTTTGCCTACTGTATTTTCTTGGCTCTAGTTTTTATTAATGAGCCAATGATTATGGAGACAGTCTCTCTCTTTTCTTTGTGTTGCCTTTGATTTGTTTAATCTTTTAATCTTTTATGCCTGTTTTTATTTTAAATTATGCTTCTAAAATCAGTACAAATTATACAAATTGATAGGAATATTTATTATTTAAGTGCTGGCTGTGTACTTCTTTCTTCTACAAGACATAGGAGATATGCTTACTCAGGGGAGTTCGCAGTTTGTATCTACTACATAAATCAGACACAATGCACTGTTCTTATCATATTTGAAGACAGTTATCAGGTCAACCTCCTTCCCCCCCCCACCCCCGCATCTTCTTTTCTCATGACTAAACTTGCCCAGTTATTTTTAACCTTTCATCATAATTCAGGTTTTCTAAACCTTTTATTATTTGTGTTGCTCTCTTTTTCTCCTTATTTTTTTTTTAAAAGTGTGGTGTGGTGAGTGGAAGTGGTACTCCCACTCCTCAACAGTTGTGAGAGCAGAGTAGAGCAGGATTTTTATTTCCTGTCCTAACATGTGTCTCACACATACATCCCATTATGATATTATTTTTTTTTTTTTTTTCATCATTGTCATCATTCATTCATTTTTTTCAATTCACTGATTCACTTGTTTTCAGATTCCTTTTCTCAGCAGTACTATTCCCATTTTTTTTATTTATTTGTTTGTTGATTTTCCTTCATAATTTTTTCATAAGTGTAATACTTTTTTTGTGTTTTATTTTTTGTTTTTATTTCTCTAATTTGTGTAGGTCATTTTGAATTCTGATCTTGTCCTCCAATGTGATTACAAACCCTCCCAGCTTGGTGTCGTACACAAATTTTAGAAGCATACTCTCCACTCCATTATGCAAACCATTAATGAAAATATTGACTAGTACCAGACCCAGGACTGACTACTGCAGCGTGCCACTAGCTACTCTAGTGCCCTCCCAGTTTAAGACTGAACCTTGGTAGCCACTCTTTCAACCAGTTGTGCACCCATCTTGTAATAATTTCATGTAGATCACATTTACCACTTATGAGAATATCATGTGGGTCTGTATCAAAAGCCTTATTAAAGTCAAAATATATCATGTCTTCGGCTTCTCCTCTATCTAGTAAGCCAGTAACCTGTCAAAGAAGGAAATTAAGTTAGTTTGGCATGCTTTGTTCTTGACATATCCATGCTGGTTATTCCTTATAACGATATTATCCTCCAGGTGCTTACAAATTGATTGTTCAATAATTTGTTCCAGTATTATTCTAGGTTTCAAAGTGAGGCTGACTGGTCCATAATTCCCTAGGTCCTCTTTGTTCACTTTTTTAAAGATAGGTACTATATTTGCCCTTGCCCAGTCTTCCAGGACCTCATGCATCCTCCATGACTTGTCTAAGATAATTGCTAATAGTTCTGAGATTGCTTTAGCTTGTTCCTCAAGTACCCTAGGATGACTTTCATCCGCCCCTGCTGACTTGTACATGTAATTTATCTAAATACATGTACCTTATCTAAATAGTCTTTAACCTGTCCTTTCCCTATTTTGGCTTGTGTTCCTTTCCCCTTGTTAATATTTATTGTGTTGAGTATCTCGTCAACATTAACTTCTTTAGTGGAGACCAAAGCATTTTTGGACATTTGTGGTACTAGTTGTATTTTTCAAAGCAAATGAAAATTGCATTATTAATATATATGAAAAGCAAAATGATTAGCAAGCTAGTGCACACCTTTTCAAAGGTTCTGGAGGGGTTTATATAATCATATTCCAGGAGGAGAAAAAGCAAGAATTCTTACATTTGGAAAAGTTCTTCCTTATATTTACCCTATTAAATTTACCCTATGAAAGTGCACAAGAGATGAACTTAACCCTATGTGCAGAGGTCCAGCAAAAAGCATATAGCTTAGGGTTTGAGTGGTTCATTGGCCTTCTGCTAGCCCTTTTCATAGGGACGAATATTTCAGCCTTCTGGTATCAAGAGGGTAAGGATCTTTAAAGCTTGTGTGCACTATAAAAATTAACTGTTGCTAACAATAGCTGTTGGCAGTGGGTAAAACCAAACCAGTGCTGAACATAGTCCAACTGCTGCCTCTGAACTCTTCCCATCTATAACTTTTGCTCTCCTCTCCAAGTTCCATGCATTTTGCAACACTCAAAGTCCTTATCCATAAATCTCCCAAGAAAACAGAATGTTGGGAATCATTGCGAAAGGGATAGATAATAAGACAGAAAATATCATATTGCCTCTATATAAATCCATGGTATGCCCACATCTTGAATACTGCATGCAGATCTGGTTGCCCCATCTCAAAAAGACACATATTAGAATTATAAAAGGTACAGAAAAGGGCAATACAAATTATTAGGTGTATGGAATGGCTTCCATATGAGGAGAGATTAATAAGACTGGGACTTTTCAGCTTGGGAAAGAGACAACTAAGGAGGGGATATGATAGAGGTCTATAAAATCATAACTGGTGTGGAGAAAGTAAATAAGGAAGTGTTACTTATTCCTCCGCATAATACAAAAACTAGGGGTCACCATATGAAATTAATAGGCAGCACGTTTAAAACAAACAAAAGGAAGTATTTCTTTATATAATGCACAGTCAGCCTATGGAACTCTTTGCCAGAGGATATTGTAAAGGCCAAGACTATGAAAGGGTTCAAAAAAGGACTAGATAATTCATGGAGAATAGGTCCATCTTTAGCCAGGATGGGCAGGGACGGTGTCCCTAGACTCTTGTTTGCCAGAAGCTGGGAGTGGGCGACAGGGGATGGATCACTTGATGATTACTTGTTCTGTTTATTCCCTCTGAAGCACCTGGCATTGGCCACTGTCGGAAGACAGGATACTGGGCTAGGTGGCCATTTGGTCTGACCCAGTATGACTGTTCTTATGTTCTTTATAAAGTTGATTAAAGATTGTTAACCTCTCTGTCACTCTGTCCGTTTCTAAAAAGAGTGTAAGTAACTTGCCCATGTTCACACATCTGGAAATTGCACTCTTGTGTCTTTTACTGTTTACACAACCAATGTAATATGGAATCACACAAACACAGTGGATGCCAAATAACCAGGTTTGCTAACTATATATGATATGTGAGGCCTAGCTACATACAGACACTGCAGCCCTGATAGAGTCTGGTAGCTTCTGAAACATAGAAGACAGTGAGGGACTTTGGTGGGCTCACAAACTATTTAAGGGGATGCTATCCAATTTCTATATCCTACAAGAACTCAAGCTTCCTAACTCTCAGTCCAGTGCCGCTCTCTATTCCACCCCATTGCTTCTTGATCTACATGATTCAATGACATGTGATGTATTTGGGCCTGATTCTAAGATCATTGAAGTGAATGGGTTTTTCCACTGACTTGCAAAGAATCACAGAACCAGAGGGTTCGAAGGGACCACAAGGGTCATCTAGACTAGCCCCCTGCCGAGATGCAGGATTTGTTGTGTCTAAACTATTCAAGACAGATGGCTATCCAGCCTCTTTTTGAAAATTTCCAGTGAAGGACCTTCCATGACTTCCCTAGGCAGTTTGTTCCATTGTCCTATTGTTCTTACGGTTATGAAGTTTCTGGCTCTCTGGTCCTGATTCAGGGAATCATTTAAACTCATGCTTTTTCCATTCCTGTTTAGGATATCACTGAGACTATTTCTATAGTACAAAGTAGGAGTACTCGTGCCAGCTTTCATTGAGTTAGCACAAGTATAAATAGCAGTGAAGCTGCCGTAGCACGGGTAGTGACAGTGGAGGCATGGCTGTGCTGTGCCAAGTATATACCCACCAGTTTGAGGCAGGTTTGCATTCAGCACAGCTCAGCCATGCTTCCACTGTTGCTATCCCTGCTACCATGGCGATACTGCTATTTATACCCATGCTAGCTTGATGAGAACTTACATGAGTAGAGGAATCACATCCACATGCCTATTTCACACAGTAGACATAGCCTTAGGCACAGACTTTACACCCCATTGATATGAAAGTGAAACACACATTCAAGTGTGCTGCCAAATAAGAATGATTTTCTGAACTGGGGCCTATGAGCTGCCAAGGGGGGTGATCTCATCTAAAATATTACTTGATGTGTGTGCAAGTCGTGTAGTTAGATACCCACTAAAATATTCAGCCATCAAAATACGTCTTTTAACCTTGTTATTTAATATCTACTTTCATTATCAGATGGAAGAATTTAGCCTTTATTGTCAATACCATTGGATTATATTGACTGTAGAATAAAATGCTAAAAAGATCTTAGCTTAAATACACACCTGGAATGCCCAGAGAAAGCACCATTTGCAAAATATATTCATAATTAATATTGAAAAATTCCTTCAAAAACCTTTTACAACTGAAGTACAAATAAAGTATGCAGAATTTGAACTATTACTGAAATGTGCTTGCAATTATCAGACTACTCATTAACATAAAAAGCAGCTAGCAAGTGATTTACCAATTCCAAACATGAAAACAGTAAAGCATACTTTTTATTAAATGGAAGGTCATAAACACAGTAACCTCCTAATAAGGGTTTAGAATTACATCCCTTGTCAACAAGAACACATATCCATATGATGCCTATTAAGTTTAGCATTGAGCTAAATGTGTTTGCAGTGGTTATGCACTTGTGCGATCACGCTAGCTCCACCATCACACAGGTCTGAAGAGTATTTCTGAAAGAATCTCTTGCAATGCAAATTACATGTAATATCATTTGAACTTGGCTAATTCATAAAATCACCAACTGGATTCAGAGGGATTCCCAATTCCCAATGTTTAGATAATTCTCCACACAGAAATATCTGTGGGTGATCTTTGCAAACAGTAATGATTACTCTTTGAAAGTGAGAAGGGAAGGATTATTTCAGATTTACAGGTACAGAAATTCTTGACAGAAAATGATATTTGTCATATAGCAGAGAGCAAGACTTTTGAGTTTTCAGAAGTATTTGCTCTTGTTCACAAACTGTCTTCAACTGCTGTCAGTTATGTTGCAAAGATTGCAAATGACCTCTCAACTATAGTTAAATTCACTGAGTAGATGGTTCCTATTGCCAGGACGGAGCAGGGAATGATGTACCTTCCTTCCCAGCTGTATATAATTAAGAACAGAGCAGGTTTCTTTTTCTCACTCCCTACTTTCATTCTCTCTTTCCCCAATCTCTTCTTGTCTACCCTGGAAAAATTTACCAGTTTAAACTGGTATAATTGTAACACTATTTTTATATGGCTATAACTCATTGTGTGGACATTCTCATTCCAGAATAAGAATGGTGCTTTTTTTGAGGTTTAGCTTCAAACCCTTCCAAAGTTGCACAGATTAAACAGACAAACGAACAAAAATACCTTCTTATATGGATTAAGAGTATCCATACTGGACATTATAATTATACTGGATTCAATCTACACCTTATAATATGTAGATTCTGTATCTGTGCAGCACCTAGCACAATGGGGTCCTGGTCTATGATAAGGGCCCCTAGGGCTTCGGTAATACAAATAATAAATAAATGAATAATACTCAGAGAACACCACCATCACTCCCTACAAGTGACTGTCTGGGATGCTTTACCGTTGCAGCCCCGCTCTTGGCAGACAGACTGCAGAAGCACCTTCCCTTTTGAAATCTGCTCAGACTACATTATCAAAGGAAATGAGATGAAAGAAGGAGGAGGTAGGAATTTTGAGAAAGGGTTTTCAATTAAGTATTTTTTATGTGCAGTTTGTTCGATAAATGTTTGGCTTTGAAGTGATCTAGCTGGTGAAAAGGCTGCAATGTGGGTGTTTATTGTGTGGGCATTTGTTGTCATCACAATGTGGACATTCATGTTGAGAAGTAATTGCTGCATTTCAAAATATTTTGAAACTTCTAATTCAAGACTTTCAATTTTAAAAATAAATTTTGTATACTGTTGCATATCAACAGTCTTCACGTTGTAAGATGATGTGGTGCCCTGTTACTTCCACCTTGGAAAAAACTGTGCCTAGCAAAACCATGGATCTGAGTGAGAACATGACTTTAAACATGTGCTAACTCTTAAGAGTAACCCCGTCCCTATTTGGCATAGCATTTAAGCAGCTGCTTAAAGTTAAACATCTGCTTAAGTGCTTTGCTGAACTGGAGTCAATAGTAGCAAAAACGAGAATGCACTCCTCTTCCACCTCATTTGCTTAGAAGTCTAATGGGGAACATTTACATGTTAATATTAAGCATGGGCAGTACCTTTTTCCCCTCTCCCTGAGAGAAAAAGATTAACATAATTAAAATTCATATGCACCTCTGAAAATCCAAAAGGCAGGGTGTTCATTCACAATACATTTTCTAATTATACTTAGGTATATGCATATAATGATTTAACTAGCAACAAGAAATGTTATACATTATGAGTCATATCTTGCATTTCTTGCTCATTTTAGGGCCCAAGTGAAGTAGATGGGAGAACTAGGTGTTCAAGGAATTCAAGACCAGCCCTATATTTGCAGTGTAGATGGATTTCTAAATAGCATTTTAGCAGTGCCTTAGCCTATGACTTTGCATTTTATAGATATTATATATAAAACATTAAAACCACATTCTTTTTTTTCTGACATCAAAGAAGTTTATTTATGACAGAAAGTCACTGAAATTCCATACATGCTGTATGCAAATCCCTTACATTGACTGAACTGAACTGCTAGAGCTGCTCTATTTAATTGGCATAGAAGCAAATACTCTGTACAGCCCATAAATGGGGAAGGAGGTGGAATAAAAGATACCAAGAGGATTGCATCTTTGGCAGCTTGGTAAAGAAGTTAATAGAATTCCACAAGGGAAGTTCTCTTCTTTCAGATGAAGAAGATGCCTGCGGCAGATTGTTGACCTTGCTAAGAAGTGCTATCTTTTTCTATGTTTCTCTCTCTCTTTTTAGCGTTCTCATCTTGTATTTTGTTCTAGGAAGAGGAAACAAAGAAACAGCTTCTCACATTTTGGAAGTCAATTCAGGTAATTTATAATAAAATTTGTACATGTTTTCATAACTTATGTGTAAAGATTTCCAAAAGTGCCTTGTGAGTTTGGGTGCCCACGTTTTTTGGGTGCCCAAGCTGAGACACCTTAAAGGGACCTGGTTTTCAGAGGGGGGTACTCAGCACTTTCTGAATGCCAGACTCCATAAAGATGTTTCAAGTTCAGAAACCAAATTCATTAGTCATTTGAAAATTGTAGCTCGAGCTCTTTATTTGTCGCTGCACCTATGCATGTGTCACAGACCTAGCTGAGCTGCTTCTTGTGAATGCTCACCAGGCAGCTGTGTTTGGACCATGCACTGGATTTGCACACTTCTAAGCTCCCCTGGGTCTGGGCAGGCTCTTAGTCTGGTACCACTTCTAGAGAATGAGACCCTTTGGTCCAGCTGCCCTGGGTCCCCCCATACGCCACAAAGTACCCAAGTTGTTCAAGCACACCCTCCTCAGAGCCCTACCCCCAATGTATACTTTAATCCTTCAGGGACACGTGATAGCTGAAGCAAATCATGCACAGATTTTTCAGAATAATTACTAAACCTGTCACACTTTACTCAGAGAAATCACAAGAGATACACATATCCAAGTAAAATAATGAACACCTTAACACAGTTCCCTACCTCACAGTCCTCAGCATTGTTGAGCATTCTTTGATTTTTGGTCAGTGTCTTCAGAGGTCCCAGATCCCATCTTCCAGTACCTCAGTCCTTTGGTTCAGTCTTCTCTTCCTAGTCATGGGGCCTCCTGTGGCTTCTGAAGCAATCTCCACCCAGCTTGTTGAGGTCCAGCAGTCAAAAGGTCACCACTCATCAGTGAGCAAGTCCCAGCAACTCCTTTTGTTTTTGTTCTTACATTTTTGCTGGGGATTTTGCATTGTTCCAACCCCACCTCCTGAGACAACTTGGGTAGAACCAGGGGCGGCTCTAGGTATTTTGCCGCCCCAAGCACGGCAGGCAGGCTGCCTTCGGCGGCTTGCCTGCGGGAGGTCCCCGGTCCCATGGATTCAGCGGCATGCCTGCGGGAGGTCCGCCGAAGCCGCGGGACCAGCGGATCCTCCGCAGGCATGCCGCCAAAGGCAGCCTGCCTGCCGCCCTCGCGGCAACTGGCAGAGCGCCCCCCATGGCTTGCTGCCCCAGGCACGCACTTGGCGTGCTGGTGCCTGGAGCCGCCCCTGGGTAGAATTGGTTTTCCCATAGCCTGCACCCATCCTATTGTAATAAAGTGCTCCTATTTGAATGGAGGACTATTCAAGATAACAAATCTCAATTGTTTCTTTCTAGGGTTGCCAATTGTCTAATCACACAAACCCAAACCCTGCCCCGGCCCTGCCCCTTCACTGAGGCCCCACCCCTGCCTGCTCCTTCTCCAAGGCCCTGCCCCGCTCACTCCATTCCCCCCTCTCTCCGTCGCTTGCTCTCCCCCACTCTCACACACTTTCACCAGGCTGGGGCAGGGAGTTGGAGTGCATGAGGGGGTGCGGGCTCTGGGCTGGGGCTGAGGGGTTCAGAGTGTGGGAGGGGGCTCCAGGCTGAGCCTGGGGTAGGGAGTTGTGATGGAGAAGGGGGTGCAGGCTCTGGGAGGGAGTTTGGGTGCAGGAAGGGGCTCAGGGATGGGGCAGGGGGTTGGGGTGCAGGAAGGAGTGTGGGGTGCAGGCTCTGGGAGGGAGATTGGGTGTGGGAGTGGGCTCAGGGATGGGGCATGTGGTTGGGGTGTGGGAGAGGGTTTGGGGTGCTGGAGACTGTTCAGGGTGTGGGAGGCAATGCAGGGTGCTGGCTTCAGGAGGGGGCTCATGGCTGGGGCAGAGGGTTGGGGTGGAGGAGGGAGTGAGGGGTGCAGGCTCCGGCTGGGCGAAGGCACGCTCCTTGCTTGCCCTGGCCCTGCGCCGCTCCCAGAAGGGGCTGGCACATTCCTGTAGCCCTTGGGGGGGCAGAGGGCTCTGCGTGCTGCCCCTCCCTGCAGGCACCGTCCCTCCCTGCAGGCACCACCCCTGCAGCTCCCATTGGGAGGTCAGGGCAGGCAGGGAGCCTGCCTTAGCCCTGCTGCAGTGCTGGACTTTTAGCAGCCTAAACTCTCCTGATGTGGCTTCAGTAGCCTCTGGGAGATACAGCTTGATTCTGGGAGACTCCTGGCAAAACTGGGAGCGTTGGCAACCCTATTTCTCTCTGGGACCTAGTCTGGAAGTTACATGATACATAGCTTGTTAGAAAATGGTTGATTCAATATGCCCTGATGCATTTAATGACACAACATTTGATAAACTCAACTAGAATTAATCAGTTTTAGAAGGACTAATTTTCCAAACTGTCTTATAGAGTCATACATTCAATAGATTCCAAGGCCATAAGGGACCATTGTGAGCATCTAGTCTCATCTGCTGTATAACCCAGGCTATAGAACGTTCACAACATCATTCCAAGAGCATAGCTTTTAGAAAAACATCCAATCTTGATTTTAAAGTGGTTAGTTATGAAGAATCCACCTAAACTCCTGGTAAGTTGTTCCAATGGCTAATTACTCTCACGGTTAAAAAAATATGCCTTATTTCCAGTCTGAATTTGTCTAGCTTCAACTTCTGGCCATTTGATCCTTTCTCATTTAGACTGTTAAATATTAGTTCCCCATGTAGGTACGTATGGACTGTAATCCAAGTGATCCTTTAACCTTCTCTTTGTTAAACTAAATTGATTTTGCTCTTTGATTCGACCACCATATGGCATATATTCTAAACCTTTAACCAGTCTCATGGCTCATCTCTGGACCCTCACCAGTTTAGCCACATCTTTCTTGAACTGTGGACACCAGAACTAGGAACACTATTCCACCAGCAGTCACACTAGTGCCAACTACAGAGGCAAAATAACTCTTTACTCCTATCTGAGATTCCACTATTTATGTATCCCAGGATTGCATGAGTCAGTTTGGCCACTGTATCACACTGGGAGCTCATATTCAGCTGATTATCCAGCATGACCCTCAAATCTTTTTCAGGGTCACTAGTCCCCAGGATACAGTCCCTCACAGAGTAAATATAGGCTACATTCTTTGTTCCTAGATGTATACATTCAGCTATATTTAAATTGTTTGCTTGTGCCCACTTTACCAAGCGATCCAGATCACTCTATATCAGTGACTTGTCCTCTTCATTGTTTGCTACCCTGCAGTTTTTGTGTCATCTGAAGACTTGATCAGCGATTACTTAATATTTTCTTCCAGGTCATTGATAAAAATGTTAAATAGTATGGGGCAGTGGTGGGCAGCCTGCAGCCGGCCCATCAGGGTAATCTGATTGCAGGCCACGAGACATTTTACTGACATTGACCGTCCGCAGGCATGGCCCCCCGCAGCTCTCAGTGGCCGCAGTTCGCCATTCCCAGCCAATGGGAGCTGGGGGGGGGGGGGCGGGAAACATGCCTGCAGATGATCAACATCAGCAAAATGTCTCACGGACTGCAATCAGATTACCCTGATGAGCCGCATGTGTCCTGTGGGCTGCAGGTTGCCCATCGCTGGTATAGAGCCAAGAACTGATTCCTACAGGACCCCACTACAAACACGCCTGCTCGATGATGATTCCCCATTTTCAATTACATTTTGAGACCTGTCAGTTAGGCAGCTTTTAATCTATTTAATGTGTGCCATGTAAATTTTACATCTTTTTAGTTTTTAAATCAAAATGTCATTCAGTACCAACTCAAATGCCTTACAGAAGGCTAAGTATATTACATCAACACTACTACTTTTATCCACCAAACCTGTAATTTCACCAAATAAAGGGATATCAAGTTAGTTTGACAGGATCTGTTTGCATGCAATGAAATGCCTCAATGGTTTTGATTAACCTGTTCATTCCAACAAGAAAGTTCACCTACTTTTCAACTTGTCACCAGAAATGTCTGCAAAACAAGGATGAGATTCAATTTTGGTAGATGGAACCAAGACAAAATATTTTTCAGCTTCTTTGAACCAGTGCAGTGCTGCTGAGCTGAAGTTGTCCACAGTGAATTATTGGAGGTCAGTCCATGTGCTCAGTTTAGGGAGGGAAAAGTACTTTTCACCCAGCCTCAAAAGTATTGCTTTGTTTTGTTTTTATAGCCACTAACAGATTTTGTCTTGTGGAATGGGAAAATGTTAGAAAGTGATTCCTAATATCTAAAATAAACCTCTCTTGCTGCCCTGTGTCACCACCTGCCCTGTAACCTGGGGTGCCTCACAATGCTTTGCTGCTGTAGCTTCCAACCTGGGTCCCTCACAAACAGTCCAGCAGCATGCAGGTCACATCCTCAGTATCTGTGTATAGCTGCAGCCTGCTAGCACATTCCAGTCACACTTTGGCTTCTACCAATCTTGGTTGCCACTTGTAGAATGATCCCAACACACTTCCAGTCCATATTTTCCCCTCTCCCCCAAATAGGGTGACCAGATGTCCTGATTTTATAGGGTCAGTCCCGATATTTGGGACTGTGTCTTATATAGGTGCCAATTACCCCTCATCCCGGTCCCGATTTTTCACCCTTGCTATCTGGTCACCCTACCCCCGAATGTGTATTCTGCACTGTTCAGATATTTTAGGTCTGTTGCCCCGCAAGGGAAAAAATTGAGTTACCCAAACAATTCAGTTTGAATGCAACACTGGATTACTTTTGATTAAAGAATAAAAAAGTGTATTTAACTACAAAGAGAGAGAGTTTACATGAGTACAAGGCATTAAAGTAAAAAATGGTTACCAGAGAACTAAAGATAAAATGCTTTCCAGTGCTAAAACTTAACAAACTAGACTCGGTTCTAGATAAAATCCTTACTCATATTCCCAACCACAAGGCTGACGAAACTTCAGGTGAGGATCCCTCCCAAAGTCAAATGGCTGTTTCCTTTGTCATCTTAGGTGAAAGGGAGAGAGGGGGAGAAATTAATACCTTGGGGTGTTCTTGCCCCCCACTTTTACAGTCCAGTCACCCTTTGAAATGGATTCTCCTGATGATTACCCCTAAAAGCAAAGCTTATTCAAGCCATAAAGAAGGTGACATGTAGTCTGGGGGTGAAAGCAGCCCCATGCTCTTTCTTTGTGTATGCCGAAAGGAACATTTGCCTTGTCTCCCTCTTGCTATTTCACGTGTCTTGTTTACTACTTATATGTAAACTGAAGCACACACATATTCTTTGTTTAAAATAGATTTGCTTAATCGCTCCTGCCTAATCAGTGATACAACGCTTTGAACATGTGCTACCAGCATGATGCTGAGAGAATTCATAACTTTACATAGAACATTGCTACATACATTTCACCAAGATATTGTTGACCATGAGTTATTCATTCATTGGCATCCTTTCATCTGTGAGAGATGGTAGGAATTGCAGCCTATGATGTAGATGGTTTGCAATGTCTCATGTGACTGAATAGGCCAATCCAAGATCTGCATGATCTTTGGCAGTTATTGCAAATGTATCTATCTTGGTTGGGAGCTGATGGCTTCCTACAGGCTCTTTTCTCCTCAAGCTGTAGGAGCCAGGCTCTGTCATGGACTTCGATACCTTGATGGAGACGATAGCACCACTTGTTACAATCACTTGGCAAGATTTCCCATTGGTCAGGATCAATTCCAAATTCCTTCATATCTCGCTTGCACAAGGTATATTTTGTACACAGGTTGTTACAATGTGTGGTCTTCTTTTCTCAAGACTAAACATGCCCAGTTTTTTAACCTTTCCTCATAGGTCAGGTTTTCTAAACTTTTATCATTTTTCTTGCTCTGTTCTGGACTCACCAATGTATCCACTTGTTTCTTAAAGTTGGACACAGTATTCCAGCTGAGGCCTAAGCAGTGCTGAGAAGAGCAAGACAATTACCTCCCTTATCTTGCAAATGACCCTCCTGTTAATATACCACAGAGTGATCTTAATTTTTTTTTTGCAACAGCATCACATTGTTGACTCATAGTCAATTTGTGATCCACTATAACCCACAGATACTTTTCAGCAGCACTATTGCCTAGCCAGTTATTATCCCTTGGACCGCATGGCTCAGCCACTGCCTAGGTTTGTATGATGTCTTGTCCTTGAGCAGGGGCTTTCCATTGTTTAGCATTGTTAAAGGGACATTTAGTTGTTCCCTTATTTAGCCTGAATGGAAGGTGATTGTCATATCCAACACTTTCAAGAAGGTGGTGTGCCTGTCCAGTCCTCAGTATTGGTGCGTAATTACCGCAAAAGCCTTCCCTTGCCTTTGAAATGCTGTGACTGAAAAATCCCGAGGGCCTTGGCCATAGTGTTCTTACTTATTGTTTATTTCACTAGCGCAGATTTGAAAAACCGACCACATTTGCCATTTTTACAAGGTCACTTTCCAGAATGAGTTTTCACACCAGTATTTATTTTTGTTCAAGCAGTGTTGAGGTGGGATCTGCAAGTACTTTGCTGCAGGGACTAAGAGGTCATCTAGTGTCAATGTCGCTCCTGACAAGATCTCTCTTTCCTCTACTAAAATGTTATTTCACAGCTTCATAGAACAATTAGAACCACAACATTCTTTACTTTTCCATGTTTTGATGTCTGAATTAGTTTTTTGTAATATATTTAAATACATAAATAAAATGCAAATTCAAAAACTGGGCCAATATGACTCACTCTACTCTGTCTGGCAGAAAAATGAGGCCAGACATTAAACTCTTATTTGTTTTGTATGTCTTTTTTCCTTTTTATTTCTCCATTTCTCTGTGGACCTCTCCTCTTCTGTCTTTGTTTAGGGCTAGACTGAAAGCTACAGAAGAGCTTGGTGAGTGTGTGGCATCTCAAAGACAATCACTTTCACAACACCTCCCCACACCTCTGATTGCTGAGCAAAACAGCTAGGATCCTAGACTGTATTCTCTGTAATCAGTTTCAGTGTGTAGGTGGCACACTGGCTGTGTAATTCTGTATGGGAACATAGCTCAGTCCGAGTTCTACAGGATGCCAGTGTGTGTTGTCCCACAGATGTCAAATAATGTAAAAGAGAGAGACTGATGCCCTGTGAAAGTGAATCCTGTGCAAAGGTTTATTGACTCTTGCACAAGAATGTTCCCCAAAATTGATTTTTTATATATTTAACTTAATATCCTAATTTTAATGATTTATTTTACATTGACTGATAAAAGTCTCCCTTGTTGACCTATACGTGTTTAAAATAAATTAAACTTTAAGGACTAATATTTTACATGCTCTAGTTGTATACAACACAGTCTTCACAGATTATAAATCTATACCTACCTTCTTACTCGTAAAGTGAAGTAAAATCTATGGCTTCTCGTGTGCTATGTAACCCATGGCAATATCTTGGAAGGAAACTATATCTGAACTATGAAATTACGCTTTTCAGCTTTTATCACATCACAGTTGATCAAAGATCAGTCACTTCCCCTGTGTCCTTGTAGACACCCTTTAAAAAAGATGGTTGTGGGGTTTTATATCACATGCTGTTACTCCTACCCATTAAGGCCCTGATTCAGCAAAGCCCTTAAGCACATGCTAAAGCACAGTTTGTGACAAAATAGGAACTTGGACCTTTTGGAGCCTGATTCTGGAAAATGCTAAATGCTCTTCTGGACACATTCTGAGCACCCTTACCTACAAATGTAATCCAAATTTTATTATGGCCTACTTTTTTGTAAGGTGCGGCAAATGGGGCTACCAAATGCCTTAAAATTCCTGTTGGCTTCTTTGTGTACACCATACAACACCTGTGACACAGGGCAAGGGGATCTCATCATCTCAAGAAAAAACTCTCATATTTTGTTGTTCCTTTTGGTCCCTGGTATTTCACACTGTATGTTAATGTTTCTTCCATATGGTATAGCAATAATGCTGGTGAGACTGAAAAATACAGCCAACTATTGACCCAAGCATCTCTTAGTGCCATCTGGCCACACACAAACAGTGGGGTGCACAAGGGATACATGAATCTCCAGAGTTTGGTACGTGCATTCTAGTTGACCAAAGAACATCATGTAAGGTCTAAAATAAAAGCTGAAGTCACCCTAGTCATCAATGCCATTGTGTAATGCATATACAGATGTTGTGTAAGGAGTTATGTATATACACTGAATGTTATAAGGTCTGCATTTAGGGACCTTATAAAGATGAAAGACAGGTTTCCTGTCAGACAGGAGATGTTTAGGTAGCTGGCTATTTACATGTAAGTTAAGTATTGTATAGTTCACAAAGAGTCTCCTATCACCAGTCTGAAATGCATGCAAATGAAGGACTATGATGATTTCAGAAAGAAACTGACAAAAAGAGGAAAACAGCAAGATGGAAAGAGAAGAGGGTGGAAATGTATCTGGTAGTGCAGATCAAAGGCTTGTGTTAATATATTTTGGGGAGTGGGAAAGAAGACAGCCTAACACCCTTCACTGAGGAAGTAAAAGGACAGTGGTTTTGCTTCTTGAATAAAAGTGTTGTGACAGACTGACAATATCCTATAATATTCTGGACAAATCTTATGGAATTAAGATAAACTTTACTGAATTAAGTTAAATCTTATTGAATTAAGATTAAGTCCATTGTATTAAAGTCCATTGTATTAAAATACAATTGTGTATCTGTTATTGTATGTATCTTCTCTAGTAGGAAGGAGGGAAGCAAATGTTATTCCTGTTATTAGCTCTTTGAAGCCTCTCCCCTCCCCCGGAGAGGTGCGCGTAAACTAGTTCAAATTGGATTCTCCAAGTACCAACAGATAAAGAAAGGAATTTTGGATAAATAGCCTGGTTTTAAACTGGTTAATGGGCCTCCTGAGCCAGCAAATGGACAGGACCCCAGGTCCATGGAGGACCCCAATATTTAGGGAAGTGGTGGAAGGACTGGCCCTGCTGAGGCCCCATAAGACTGGGTGCTTGTTCTGAGCTGAGGTGCTAAAGAATTTGTAACCATAAGGAATCCCCTTGGGTGGGGATTTGAAGGACTGCTCCTGCTTGAATGCATGTTAAGGGTGGGGAGAATTCTGGTAAACTTACTAGCATGTGTGTCACTTTTTTATGGTTTTTAATATATTTTCTCTACAATGCTTTGTACCTTAAGAATGAAGTAGGTTTGCATAGGAAGTGCTGTGTGGCACCTGATAACTGTGTCAACTGAAGTCTGGCATAGACAAGACTTCTTTGCACTAAGGGGAGGTGGTGCTGCGGTGCCTCGCAATCCTAGGTACCTCTGGAGAGCATCACACCAAGTCAAGCATGTGAAAAGCCTTTGTGGTAAGTGGACAGTCAGCCTGAATTTTCCAGAGTAATCAGTGAATGGAGTAGTTTAGTAGCAATTACTGGCAGATTTTACAGTGCTGGTACATTGTGTATATGTGCAGTGGCTCCGTATGCACGCCGTAGCTGTAATTTGGTGAAGGAGTTTTCATTTTACCATATGTATTTCATAGTATGCTGGGCTAGCCTCAGGCATTTTGTTGCTTGAGGTGAAATTCAGTATGAGCACCCATGCCCCCATCAACTATCCTGTCTGATTCTATCTTCTACTTTTGTAATGATTTATTTAATTTGACATTTTGGAATCAAACTTTCTATTGAATCATATTTTAACTTACTCTGTCTACTTTGTGTTTGTTCATCATTCCTTTTTCTTCATGTCTTTCCCCCCCTCTAGACACTGTACCATGGTGTATTTTTTCCTTTTTCTTTTTGTTTTCTCCTCAAATTTATTTTCTATACCGTGTAATTCTTGTACCTTTATTTTTCCACACCTCTAGAGCCAATATTCAATAGCTATTAGTTTTCTATTCAAACTGTTTTGTCAGATGCTGTACTTCTTCCATCCTATGGAAAGACATTTGGGCCAATTAGAGATATGCATTCCCAGATGTAAGGAGGCAAAGGGTGCCCATCACCATGGTATCATCTAAAATTTGGTTTAGGGCTATTATATCAGAAATAAGTTGCATAACTTCTGCAGAGTTTCAGACCAGGGAGTTTCTGGGCTTAGCAGATGTGCAATTTAATTATTGTTGATAAATACCCTTCTGTATATAATTACTTAGATTTACACAGGATCTAATACGCAAACAGTGAGTTAATAGCATGTAACCATGGGGCTCTGTGAGATCTTCTCTGAATCGTACATTTTGAGGCAATTAAGCAGTTGAAAAACAAGGTGGTAAATGGGTTAGTGCCTCAGCCTTTTATAGTCCATGGATATAAGTTTGAACTGCACTTCAGGTAACAGGAATGATTAGGCATGGTGCTTTCCTAGTTCTTATTTTTTGTTGAAAACACCACATGTAGTTTTGTTCCAGGGATGCCGAGGGCTGATGTAAACAGAGTGTTGCAGGTCAGGTTGGAGTTGTAGCAGATCTGTTTGGGGCAACTTGTACAGAGTCTGCCCAAGCTAGTACTGTTAGTCTTATTTTCACAACCCCTAAATTCATTCATATGCAAAAGTCCAAGTTGTTACATACGTTAATGACAGTGCAGCAGCATCCCACTGCTAATAAAGGTTCTTCATCACAAGAACTTTGAGCCAGGACTGTACTTCGGACATTAATAGAACAAAACATAAGCACCACCTAGTTGATTCCCACGTAACTCCCTCAACTTCTTTCTTTCTCTGTGAAAAACTATGTACTTGGCAGAAATTATAGAATACTCTAATAACTCTGATAAACTCTCTAGAGAAGTCAAAGTCAGAGGTATAGGCAAAATTAACCATTTCTAATATGAAAGTAGTTTGATGCAGAAAATGTACCTTAAATATAACAATAAAGCAATCATGTGCGTTTAGTCTCTGATCACATCACAGCATCTTTGGTGAAATGTTGTGACACCTTGATAATAAGAATACAACATTATTTTTCCGGAGGGGTGGAGAAGCGCTGCAGCTGGCCAGCAAATACCATGGTCCAGTTTATCAAGTAAATCAGGAAAATGGATTGTCTTTTCCTCAAAACCAGATACACAATGTAGAACATTCTCTATTCTCCCATCCAGTGGCTTTTAGGAAGAATTTTATTTTATTAACAAATGCAGCTGCACAGCCTGTTGTGTTGGACTAAGTGCAGTTTGTCACGATAGATACAAAGGGTCATTCTATGCATGTGTGAAAGAAACACATCCATTTAAAACCTGTAGGTTTTTTTTAAAGCAGTAAAAAAATATTCATTTCATGAATCAATTCTCAGATTGCTTTCTTCAAGTAAGACACTGAATGTATTTTAGATCCTGTAAGTTGTGCACTCAGAAAAAATATTGCAAGCAAATAGTCTCTGGCAGAGCTCACGTGTCTGAACCAGTCTCTGACATCAGTTCAGGGGAAATGTCATGTTAGCAAAGCAGTTTATGAACAGATTGAGGTGAACTGCTACTGCCATCAAAAACTATATATCCAGTTTTAACCATCTTCTGACCTATCGGATTTCCTTTAGCTGCCCTATGGCAACACTTAATTCTGTTCTTGTAGCATTTTATCACTATTGATGATTCAGGGTTGAAATATCTGACCTTCCTAGGCACACATACTTATTATATAGATATCAATGAGCTAGAAGGAAGCCCAAATCACCTGATGCTTAAATAAAACAAAAATTAATAGATCAGGCCGTGAACTTGCAAGCTGGAAAAGAACATGCTGTGGCCACACCACATTTTTGTCTTGCCACCATTAATTCAACACCAGTGCTGCAACACATGCATCATAAGCAATAAAGAAGTATAATAATGTGGGGAAAAAACCCACCAACATGGAGGAGCAAGACACATACCATGATGTTGCCTTCTTCCCTTTTAAGGGTTTCACTTCATTTTTTTGCCTTATTTCGAATTCTTGCAGTGTTTTTACTTTATTTCGTACAAAATGACTGTAAGAATAATTCATAGCATAAGGCAAAGAAGAGTGAAGTGTTCCGAGTCTGCCAAAACTAGTCCAAGATTGAATTAGTTCTTCCTCTGGGAATTAAGTTAAATTTCTGTTGTTGTGTTACTCATTACAGCCAGACTGTCTCTGAAATTACTTCAGTTGCCTTGCTTGATATTATATTATCTGCTCTGTCTTTGCAAGCAGGAAATGTAATTTACTACAGAAGAAAAAACCATTAATCGGGAGCTGTTGCCTTGTACCTTCCTTGTTTTCTCAGGTGGTGGATTTCTGATAATTGTACTAAACCTGGTTCATATTAAGCAGTGGACTAATTGCATCATAGAATCTGAAAACCAGGCCAATAATAAATATTCCATGCATCCTCTGTTTACTGATGGGTCAGATCACCACCTCCCATGGAAAAACCAAACATAGGGCCTAAGGGGGAAGGGAAGTGTATGAGATTCCCCATGCACAATTTTGTCCTGATTGTTCTGTCTGGGTGGTTATGGCAAGTGAATGGAGCTTTTCCCCCATGATACAAGTAAGAAATTCAGTTGTCAAAATAGATGGATCCCCTAAGATCCAGCGGCTCCATGCTGCCCGAATTTCCTCCAAATGGTTAATTTCCATGGAACCCCCTGAAATGGAATTCCAAAGCTCAAAGGGGGATCCATGTTTAACATATACAGCCTCAGGAAGAGGGGGAGATGGTGCACTTAGCAGATCCATCACTCTATCCTCACTCCTGGCCTGACCTGTTCCTGTTCCAGTGCCTGCAATGGGGCTGAGAGCAGGGCCAGCTCCAGGCACCAGCACAGCAAGCTGGTGCTTGGGGAGGCCCATGGAAGGTGATGGCACGTCTGGGTCTTCGGTGGCAATTCGGCGGCAATTCAGCAGCAGGTCCCTCAGACCCTCTCGTAGGGAAGGACCGGCCGCGGAATTGCTGCTGAAGAATGAAGTGGCGCAGTAGAGCTGCCACCGAAGTGCCACCGATCGCAGCTTTTTTTTTTTTTCTTTTTGCTGCTTGGGGTGGCAAAAAAGGTAGAGCCGGCCCTGGATGAAAGTGGGGAACTGAGAGTTGTGATTGACAACCCCCATTCTGTACACAGAAGCTTTCTTCCACAAACTCATCCCTTCGTGACAACTGGAGCCTAAGTGTTTATGGATGGTCAAACCACAGGTTTCTAGCCCATTGAAGTCAATCTGATTATATTTACTGAGAACACAGCTAGGCCAGGAATACTTTGATTCTGTTCTGAGAATTTTTCCTGTGGAGAAATAAATGGAAGTGGATAGTTTACACTGATTCCAAATAGCTGCCATTTTAATTTTGTTTTGTTACTGAGTGAACAGAGCCCTTTATTACTAAGCCTTCTACAGTAGGATTCAAAACAAAACAAAACAAAACAAACCTCAGTGCTGAACCATATTTTCTTCAAAAGCCTTAGAGACATGGTCTTAACTTTTAGAATTATACATGAATATCTTGGATTAAGCTGTGCATCTCTTACTGTATGCACTCTGAATGGTGCCTATCTCACATTCTGATTTAATATAAAATGTTTCATATATTTGTATTTATATTTGCAATCACATAGGGGAAGCCAGGGTGTATACAAAAGCAGGTGTTTGGATATGTGGTTTCCCATATTGACATCAAGATGTTACATGTAAAACTCAGCAGACTTTGCAGTAAAGAAGTGATTTGGGTAGAGGAGTGCAGCTCCGTTTGATGCTGTGAATGTGTGGCTGCACTCTGCCAGTTCCATTTCCCTGGTGCCCCTTTATCTCTTTTGTACACAAGTGGCTCCATACTTTCTTCTTTGGTGCCCCTTCACTAACTGGGATGTCATCCCTGAACAAGTGTGCTAAAATACAGCCCCTCACTCCTGTCAAATTCTTCTTTAAAATGTAGCTTTACTCATAGTCCTTCAATCAATCACCCATATAAAGAAAATATAATACATTTAAGTTCAAGCTAGACCAACCAACCCACAAGTAATGTGACGTGTGTTTTAGCAAACCCAAACCTTATCTATGTACTCCTTCATCTATGGCTGGCTTTTATCCCCATCACTCCAGCTCTTTCATGAAACATTGGTGGGGATTATGTGAACAAAATCAATAAATTTATGAGGTGTACCCCTCACTTCTTATATAGCCCAGTGTCATTATTTATATAGTAGTGTGTATATGGATAATTATTAGCACATAAATTGAAGACTCTTGATGGGATTTTCAGAAAACACGGAAGTCACTTAGGAGCACAGGTCCTATTGCTTTAGCACTCTTGAAAATTCCACTCATTGTCTCTACCCCTAAACTAAGACAAAATAATCTGATGAATGATACTAAGAAGAGGTAATGGGAGGGCAATGAACATCAAGGTAATGGGAATAATATGGGAGGATTTTGTTTTGATTGGTAAGGATAATACATACAACCTGAAGATTCAAGTATTTATTTTTGGTGGGATGCTCTTTCTTTGAAGAGTGTTTCTTTGGAGGAAAAGGAAGTTTGTTAAACCAGCCCTGACACACCACAAAGCTTCTCAGTTCAACAAAACTGCTAGTATGACTGCCACCTATGAATCTTACATCAGGATAGCCAGATCCATGCAGGAATCAAATTAAGGGACATATACTATGGACTATGACAACCTTATTCAGAGATGAGTCTAAGAGACTTTAAGAAAGTCTACAAGGAGTCTAAATTGGTTCTCCCTGGATATATTTAGGCTCTGTTAGACTCACCAAGCAAAATTCATAGGTGATGTAGAAGTTAGAACCAATTATACTAATTTAGGCCTGCACCCCTACACTCAGAATCCCCTTACAGTTACTTACACACACATTCTACTGGTGTCTAAAGGGATACAACATTGGTATAATTTACATGCCTAGAGTAGAGTTGGTTGGGGAACTTTTGACAGAATCATATTCCATTAGAATATGGAGATCCATAGAAATCCAAACCCTTTGAGAAATTAGGTTGATTTTTCCAGAATTTTGTTTTGGAAGAAAACTCGAAAGAAAGTTCAATTATCATCCAAATGTTCCATTTCGTTATTTTTGTAATGAAACATTTTGATTTTTTTCATTTTGAAACAACTTTTCATTTCTCTTTTTTAGGAGCTGGGTGAAGCTGTGTTATGGGTTGACTTAAAACCCCATTTTTAGATTGGTAGGTGTAAACTCATCCTTCAGTTAACATAACTATAAGCATAAGCCCCGTCTAAGACAAAAGGTGTGAACCCAACCTAAGAGAAATTTTTTTGCTGAATATTGTTTTGTGTGTGTGTGTGTGTGTGCTGGGGGGAGAGGTCACACAGAAACTGAGAGCAGACAAAACCACAGAGAGAGAGAGAGAGAGAGAATGGCTGAAAGCATGGTGGCTGACTCTGGAATAATCCTTGAAGTTTTTGAATCAGGGGAATAGGCTAAAAGAGTGCTCTAGCTTTCTGTAACCAAAAAGAAGCTATGTCTAGCTATTTGATTCCCTCTGCATATGGAGACACTGGATTTTGTACACTCTTTGTAATTAAACAAAGAAAATACCAGACTCAGTTTCTACTTCCAACTGGAACAACCTACTACACCCTGAAGTTTTGCCTAGTGGCTTGGGCCAATAAAAGGGTAACATTATATATTATGATATAATACACAATAAAAAAGTCAAAATAAAAATGAAATGTTTTGATTGACCTGGAATGATAAAAAATTTGTTTGAATATTCCTTTGAAGAGAATTTTGAAATTTTGGGGATTTTTTCCAATTCAGAACTAAGACAGATTTTGAAATCTCAAAAGCCCTTGTGAAATGGAACTTCTGTCCTCTACATAGCTCTCTTTAGGAGGTGGGAAAAGGTGTAATGTGGCTGCTAGGTCATCAGTGTGCAATTTTTACCAGTTTAGACTCCATTAGACATTTAAATAGTTCTAAAGAGAGCCTAACTGAGTGCAAGCTAGACTAATTTACATATTACTTCTGAACTTCTCCTGGAGGCTTTAGTCCTATATGTTCATGACAGGCTACATTTTATTTCTGTAACCTGCTTCTGCTTACACGGAGAATAATTTTCCAAGCCAGAGAATGAACAGCAATGGTCCTCCAGAAAAATCATCCATTTACAAAATTGGGTATCTAAAGCAGGTCCCAATTCTATATTTAGCCACCTTAATAAAAGTGGACAAATTTTAAGAAGTGCTGAGCATGTCCACTGACTCCAGGGCGAGTTTTGATGTGTTCAGCTTCTTTGAAAATCAGGCCACTTCTATCTATGACCATATATGGATTTAGGTGCCTACCTCTATGTATGTAAGCTTGGAAATTTTGGTGTAAGTTTCTTTGGGAGTACATCTTTTTTCCAATTTGGCAGAAATTAGAAACGACCTTAGCACTGCAGAACATTCCCTGCCTCACCACCAGCCCTGAAAAACATATTTCCATGCTGCTTCCAAAATCTGTCTGCTTAAAGAGCAAATTATCAACGATTTTTGTCCCCATTTCCTGCATGGTAATGAGATACATGGCTTGTTGGGCAACTGAGCCAGCCTATAATGGGGGGATTTATTTTATTTTAATGGAAGATGGTAAATACTAATAAGGTTTTCCTCTTTTATGTGAATACAAGTTACAAATAAAAGCCTGATCTTTAAGTGATGGCTCCGGTAATTCTGTTCAGTTTTTCATAAAATATATGTACATGGATATTTTTTGTGGTGAGTAGCTGAAAATAGGCGGTAATAAAACAAGACATTACTGAATATTTGTTTACAAATTCATTGGGCTTCATGAAAACTATCTTTAACTCTGCTCTTTTTGGTTTGCTTTGTCTGCAGTGTGAAGGGAAGTGAGAATTTCATCTCTTGGTTTGGCTTTTGCTGGAAGTGCAGAGAAGTGAGAGTTTCTTTCCTCTGCTTTTGTTTTTAATGTTTTGTGTGATCTGTTTGACTTGACTTGGTGGTAGAGGAGTTCAACTTCCCACTTTTTATTGTTTAGTGTTGGTCTAAAGGGAAGATGACTCCTTTCAAGGTGGATATAGATGGATAAATTAGGTGGACAATTGAGATGAGTCAGCATGCTGGAAGATACAAATGCAAATGACAGAAGTCACCTGTTTTAAGATTCCATCAGCTAATCCGCTTAGCATGTGTAGCCAAGGTGTAATAGATAACTTTGATTCCTTGGAGTTGAGATTTCAATTAGATAATGCCATTAGAATAAATGAATAAAGCCAACATGCTTCACAATTTTATTGTGGAACTTCAATGTCATAGGGTGGCTCTGGATGGAGCACACTCTTGCAGCAGGCCATGGCACAACAGGAATGCTTCTTTCAGTTTCCCCTCAGTCCGGCCATAAAAAGGTCACAATCTTTCTCTCCTCTGGGCACAACTTATTAAGGTACACCTATAATAGTTCATAGAATGCTCCTGGTAAACCATTTTCCCAATTCCCACAGTAAAACATAGAAAGGTACCATGATGTTCCATTCTCCTCTCCAAGGACACCACACAAAATCACTCACCCATGAATCCAACAGCTCCTGGTTCCCAGTTCTTTTCTGCCCTTGCTTCATGGCCCCTTTCTCCAGGCCATCCACTGTGTTTGTTTACACAGAAGAGTCATGAGACTGGTCCCTCCCCCTAGAGTGACTCATCTGTCCAAACAAACACAGTCCCATGACTCAGCTATTTTTGGCCTCCTGGCACTGGCTCTTCAGTTCAGCAAGGCCCACAAGCTGGTCTCTCTGCTTTCTGCTCTCTGCAGACTGTCTTTCCCAGGCAACTCTCACTGTCTCCATCAGTCTGTGCTTTGAGGCTTCACTCACCAGACTTCCCTACAACTCACCACATCCTCCCCATTGCAGATTCTCCCTGCCCCATTCTCTTATTTGGCCAAACTGGAAGCAACTGTTCTGTCACAGTGGAGCTGGACCTATATAATGTATATGGGCCAGCCACCCTGTGAGAGCAGTGACGTGGCAGGTTGGGTGAAACTCATCCAAGGTGACAATGAGACCTTGTCAGATGCTGCTGCAAGCTCAGTTCTGGCATAAACTGATTCCAGGCAGAAATCCATCAGGCTCTTTCAGACAAAGGGGCTGGGCATAGTTCTGATTATTTGTTATCCTTCTTGATGTGTATAAGGTGACTAGTTGCACAGTTGAATTTATTTGAGCACACATTTATCTCTTGTGCTTATGGACCAGTTTATGGTTTTGGTGGGAGACAGTCTACCAGCATTAAGGGGAGTGGCACACTGCCAAAAGTTCAAGCTGGTATATTAGTTATTGATTGAATTTTTGCAGATTTTTGTCCTTAGAGATATCAGTGTATGTGCTGGAGTTGGCTGGAATGGGCTGACATGGGACTGTCTGTAACTGATAAGACTCCCTAGTCTCCAAAGTATGAGGAGAACTCCCTCAGGGCCAATCATATGCTCAACCTCACCTGTGGAGCTTTATTGGATAGTTCAGAAATTGAGATTACTTCCAGCCCTGAGAAATCTAACTATCATCTTATCTGTTCTAGCATTGTAGCTATTCCATAATCCATATCTCATATCAGTACTGGACCAAGTTCTTTCATCAAGACCTCAGCGAATTATAAATTTTGGAGACTTTTTACCAAACTTCATTTGAGATATAACTGGGTTTCCTTTTCATTGACATCTATTAGAGGACTGCATCCTGCCTGTCTCTAGTGTCTAGAGGCCACTGTGATTTAGTGATGAGCTCTGGGAATTGAACCATCTGTGCCATAGATCAGATAGGAAATTGCTGAGAAGCTACCCTGACTCAGATCTTCTTTTTTACAGGGAATTTGTGGGCTCAGAAAAAAGCTATTACTGAGGCCAAGAAATGTTACGTATCACCAGGCACAGACACTGCATGGAACCATGTAATTGAACTCTTTCAGGTTATCCACAGTCTAATTACTCTAGACTACCTCTGCTCAATGGAGTTCTGTCAATGGATCACTTTGATTAATGTAAGATATTCTTTATGAAGAAGATAGATTGACTCAAGGCTGGACACTGAAATCTGTGGGCTCCCGAGGGACTGTCATCCATTGGATGCTTTTGATGTCTCTGCTGACAATGTCTATGTTCTTCTGGATTTCTTTAGTCCCAGCATTCATGGTTCTTTTCTATCTTCATTGTTTAAGGTAAGCGGGGTAGCTTTGGTTCTACTACTGAAAGGCATTACCAATGTTTCACTTTATGCTTGAAAGGTGCCAACCATCCTTAAATATGTGGAAGTCCACTGTCTGTGAGATACTATTGTTTGATGCTGACATGCACACAGGTTAAAGACATCATTTACTGAATCTTTAATTGGACGTTTTATAAAGTGACTTTAGAATTTCTGAAAGGGGCTGGAACATCCACCTCAATGTGTCTGTTCCCCAAGTTGGTACAGCATGAGCAGTAATAAACCAAACTTCTCCACATTGCCCTATAATGGTGCCTCAGATATGACCTGGAGATCACACCTCTGATATGAGAGGGTAGTTTAACCTCCATGGCCATTCCTTCTTTGGACACTCTTATGAAATTGAAAGCAAGAAAGTGGGCCAATCAATGCAAAATGCTATGTCAATTTTTGTGATCTGAATACCTGTTAATAGAACCTAGACTGACACCTCCAACTCATTTCACACAACTAATGAATAGTTGTTGAATGAGGAAAACTTTTAACCTGGCCTGATAGTATGCTTGTAGCATAGACAGAAGAGGCTTGGTGTTCTGTTACAAAATCCCAGAGCCATTTAGCTCCTCGAGGTTGATAGATTGCAGAGGTTTGCATATTTATTTTAAAGGCCAGCTGGTATAAATCTGTGTAGCTTCAGTGCAACTCCACTGATTTATACAAGCTGAATATCTGGATCCTTGTTTTCAGTTTTTCTAATATGTTTCTTTTCATATGTTGATCTACAGGTTTTAAATCTCAAATGCCAAACACTGCAGGAGTGCACTGCTATAGTTTAAATTTTAAATGCCCTTAAATCAGAAAATTCCAAAGTTAAGGTTCCCACAGCTATTGTAACTCAGACTCCCTTGCTCATGTGTAAAATTTTGTATTGAATATATTGTTAAGTTTTATGTTTTAGCATATATGTATAGCAGAATTTGGCTGCTGTGAGAAGTATAACAGACTTTCTAATATTTATGTGTGTAAAATCTCAAGCCTATGATAGCATTATAGTTTATTTTGCATTTGATTCCCATGATTTTTTATTCTAAAACAAAACACCACCAGCACCAAAGCAAAGAAGTGTGTTATATGTGCATTGATTTGCATATGCAGTTTGAGATTCAAATAATGTATCTTAAATTTTGTATCATTATATGTTGCTAAACATTTTTTTTAGTCCATTCATAGGGCAACTCTGGAAAATATCTATATGCTATACCAAAACTCCACTTCAACACTTTATACAATCAACAAGAAAACCATACCAGCCAAATACAGCCAGACAGCATCCAACACTAGCCGGGTTAAATTTCCAAACTATCAGGCAAACCGTGGCACTAAAAAGATAACTTTGTATCCCATTAGTATAAAGATTGGAGAAAGAGGGGACAGCAGACAAATCTGGCACTACACCATTAAAAACTCAACAAAGGAGGGAAACAAAAAATAACACGATGAAGTATAAGCCAATCAAAATAAGTGAGACTTGCCATGAAGGCACCTAGTGAGGGACTTTGAAAAGCTTCCTTCAGGAGAAAGTTCTGCAGCCAAAAGCCCTTGAAAGAAACAGTACTGCGTACTGCCTGATCCTAATAAACTAGGGACTGACCGGACTTTCTCTGACTGAACCTACTTGCTAGGAAGGGAAATAGGGTGAGACGACTCAAGTATTCTTAATGAAAGGGATGGGATTAAGGGAACTCTAGAGAACAGGATTTGTCACAAGAGTAAGGGCTACTTGTGTGAGTAAGGATTGCAAGATAGATCCCATCCCCTTTAGTCTGTATGTTCCTCAAGTAAGAGAGGAGATGATTAACTATTTTCTATTGTAGTCGGATATGCTGCCTATCATTATTAAGATTGCCTGACACTTCTCATTATAAGATGCTGTTTTCAGTTGCTTCTAACTTTGCTAATCTTTAGCTGTTGGGACTGAAAGTTTTCATGCTCAGTCTCAGGCTTATTTTTGTTTCTGGAAGAGATCCTAAGAATGAGTCTAGGGAAAAATAAGATGTTTTGCCCATGTTAAAATATTCTGATGATCTTGTCTTTGAAGAGCTTTAGGACCTCTATGCTTTGGAGCAGAGGTTGAAATTTCAGGGGGGAGGGAGGTAGCTTCTGTGTCAAGGATGTGCCTTTTGCTATCCTCATTAAAATCTGCCCATATTTGGCCAAGTTATAAACTAGGGGTAGGCAACCTATGGCATGCGTGCCGAAGGCGGCACGTGAGCTGATTTTCAGTGGCACTCACACTGCCCGGATCCTGGCCACCGGTCTGGGGGGCTCTGCATTTTAATTTAATTTTAAATGAAGCTTCTTAAACATTTTAAAAACCTTGTTTACTTTACATACAACAATAGTTTAGTTATATATTTTAGACTTATAGAATGAGACCTTCTAAAAACATTAATATGTATTACTGGCACGCAAAACCTTAAATTAGAGTGAATAAATGAAGACTCGGCACACCACTTCTGAAAGGTTGCCGACCCCTGTTATAAACCTCTGAACAGTTGCAGTTTGCACATGCTCAGTAGAGACTTTGATTTTAACAGTCAAAGTATCTGACAATCCCATTCTCACTGAGCATGCTTGAGCTTCTCCACTGCTGACCGGATTGTGCATGCACCATTCCTATAGAGTGACTGGGCCTGCTCCATGCCCTCACAGATCTTATGTGTGAACAGACTGCACACGCACCATCCTCATAGAGCAACTAAGCCTCCTCCAGCCTAAAGATACAAGGGCAAAACCAGACTTTCCCTGTAATTCAGTGGTGCTGAAAGAATTTGTATAGTGGAGATGCTGAGGGCCATTGAACTCAACTGTAAACCCTGTATATGATGGAAGCCACTTCAAGCCAGTGGGTGCGGCAGCTCTCCCGGCATTTCTAGTTCCAGCACCTATGCTGTAATGGCTGCCCCCAGATGCTCCAGGCCATGGTGAGGGTGGGCATAAGAAAATTGCTCCCAATAAGCCCTTTGCTGGAACCCAGGTAGCTTGAAAGAGGAAACTGTTTGATTCAAATGCAGAGGGAACACAAGATGCACTAGGATTGAGAAAAAGGAGCAGAATCATATAGGGAGTCTGCTGGGACTGGAAAAGGGGAAGAGAAAGTAGGGCTGGGACTGACTGGGCAAGGACTTGGATGAAAAACCTGAGGAGTGTACACTGGGACTGAGTAGCAAGGAGTATGGGACTGGGGGAAGAAGACGGGTGGAGTAAAGACAGGAGTGGGACAGGGACAGGTTAGAGAGGGTGGGGTAGAAAGGGTATGCTTGAGGAATGATCAAAAGAGTCTGTGCCCACTGGACCACACTCCCCTTCAGAGCCAGGAATGGAGCACTAGATTCCTTAATCTCAGCATTCCTCTCCTATCAACAAATATCCGTGATACCCACTGGCAACCCCTTCTAATGTAGGTCTACATAGAAGATGACAACCTACTACTGCTATCCATTCCTCCATTAGTTCAAGTTAGTCTGTGAAGTGAATCTAAAGATTCCAATCCTGCTAGTAAATCACATGCATGTCCATATGGTGCCATGTGATGGATTTTCTGTTTTTCAGATAGTTATTTAAAAAACAAACACAGAAATTAGACATACAAGACTTACTTATAGAACGTTGTCAATCAGGTCCATCCCTAGGAAGGTGTGAGGCCCAGGACATAGGGTCTGGGGTGCTCCCCCTGGCACCGCCAGGCCCCACCCCCATTCCACCCCTTCCCCCAAGGCTCCAACCCCGCTCTGCTTCTTCCCACCCCCGCCATGCCTCTTCCAGACTCCACCCCACCTCTTCCCCGCCTAGTTCCACCCCCTCCCCCAAGTGCACTGCATCTTCACTCCTCTCCCCTCCCTCTGAGCACCTCCTGATGCTGCAAAACATCTGATCCATGGCAGGCAGTAGGCACTGAGAGGGAGGGTGAGGCGCTGATCGACGGGGCCCTCCAGCAGGCAGGAGGCGCTGGGCGGAGGGGGAGGTTCTGGTAAGGGAACTCCTCCTTGCCGCCCACCTGCCTGCCGCTAGCCGCTTGCCTCCCCATTCGCCTCCTCACTCCACTCACCTCTCGCCTCACCTCCCTGCCTGCCTCCTTGTGATTTTATAGAAGCGCAGGGCCCCCCAAAGCATGGGGCCTGGGGTGGTTGCCCCGATTCATCGTACCCAAGGGATGACTCTGTTGTTAATGTTCCAAAGTAACACATTCAAGGGTTAGGTTGCTCGTGCAACCTTAATTAATCTCCTTTGTGCATGTGCATTGTAATAAAGTATTTAATTACCGGTACATGCTCACATATTATTTTTCTACAGGATCCCTGCCTCATTCAGTATACAAGATAGATAATGTTCTGAGGATGAATCAGGGCTGTATAGTAAAGGAGGCTGTTATCTGTAGATCCCTAGCTTCATTTGTTGCAGAAGTTGTAGTGGATGAAGTAGGGGCTTGCAGGAACTGAAATTTCCTGGTTTAAGCAGTTGAATGCTGCTCTAGAGTACTGGATTCTATCCCTGCCTCTGCTACTGAGTTCCTAGGTGATGCTAAGAATTCTCTTAAACCAAACTTTTCATTGGTGTCACAAATACTGTATTCCCCATTTTCTGGATGTGCAATTTAGTATCCTGAGGTCTGATTTGCAGAAGTTCAGAGCACTCACAGCTGTAACTGAAGTCACCTGGAGCTGTGCTTTGAACATACGACATACTCTAGTTATCTCAAATTGGGCACCCATAATTAGTGGAAACTTTTTGACCTTAATCTCAGTATGCCTCAGTCCCTCATCTGTAAAATAGTGATAATACCATCCCTATCGTTAACATTTGTGAAGCACTCAGATAGCACCGTCATGAGTGCCATAAGAATGGACATGAGACATTTAATAATTCTGTCTTCAGGACAGGGTTTGAATGGTGAATAAAGTCTGGGGCCACACATTGAACAATGAGAAGAAAAACAAAATATTGAATAGCTGTTCATTAAGCATTGTCCATTCTGTGCATTTGATGAGGTAAGGGTCCTGTGGGAAAATAGTATGTGATTAATAATTAAGGATTGTATCATAATGCATACACAGAAGGGGGCTGAATTAAGGTTGCACAGGCAACCTTAATTCTTACATTTGCTAACTATTAGTGCTTGATTTTGCTACCTAATAATGTTCTTTTAATATAGTTTTTGTGTGTAATAGTAATAATGATGCTTATAGGTGAATGTGTAATGTGTCTGTCGTATTGAAAAAGTCATTAATTTGAAGTTTTGGAGGACAGAGGTTGTGCAGTGTTGTTTTTTTTTTTGTTGTTGTTTTTAATATATCCAACAGGGTAAGAGTTCAGTAATTTAATGTTCATATTGTAGCTTTGATAAGACAGGTGGAATGAGAGCCGGAAAAATAATGCAGTTTGAAGACAAAACAATGGAACATGTAAGCAAACACTGGTAAAAAGGAATAAATCTCCTTTCAGCTTTTCACTTGTTTAGGTTCTTCTCTGTTAAAAACTGTAAGCTATGCATATAATTAGACATTCATGCTGCCACAATAAATCACTTTTGTGAACACACTGATGCAGCCTGACATACTGAGCCCAAGCTGGCAGGCCTGCCTCTAAATAAGGATCTGCTGAGTAGATGACATGAACTTCTTATGCATTTCAAATAGACAGTGCAAATCCTTTAACAAGCATCCTCTCTGTTTTTCAGACTCCCACTGAGTCTGAATATTACTGATTTATCTGAACAGTCTTGTGCACATACAGTATATCAGTGGTACTGTGTTCATCACAGCTTTTTGCTTATGAACTATGAATTCTGTTCTCCTAATTTACTGGTATTTATTTTTTATTTCCCATAAGCAGTTTCCAGTGTGCATGAAATATTTCTTCATATGCAGATTTATCTGCATGCACACAAGGAGTTTTTCATTCAGATGCCATTCAAAAGGCTTGTGCTAAATTCATCCCGATAAAATACTTTTTTGGAACCACATCTTTAAAAGCAGTTTTTAAATACTGTGGCTACAGGGTGATTGCTTTATATTTAGTTATATGGAGACCAATTCAGTTCCTGGTGTGAAAACTGAGAGCAAAGTGCATTTCTATGGGTAAATTAGACATCTCTTGCATTGTCAATGGTATTCATTGACGTTAATGGTGTTGAACAAGCTAAGTGCAGTACTGGTGCACTCATGAGTGGAGGCTGAGGCCTGTGTCTAAAAACTGTCCACACTTCAAGGGCATAATATGTGTGGACATAGGGCATTCCTCAGTGTTAGCCAGTGACTGCTGTGCAGATGTTCAAGAATAATGTCACTTAAACTGGGACAATTATGAAGCCAAGAAGAGCATACAAGACAAGGGAGACATCTGCTGATCACCACAGTGGATAACTTTGCTAACTTAGCTGCTCCTGTTATAGGAAGAGTGGGCACATTTGGCAACTTTCTGTGTCCCACTATATCATGTTTTTATACTGACTGTTGAGATATTGTTCCAATGGCCAATCTGGGTGTTTGAGCTGGTGCAGATATTTCATAATGTGTGGCATGTAGGGCAGAAACTGGTCCACTTAGTTATCCTGGCACCCAATTACACTCTGCTTGTGAAACATTACTGCCAGAAAGAGTGGGTGCACCCCTATTTTAATAACCCATGCCCTCTTTCCTGTCTGTTTACACCTTCTCTGCCACAGTCCTGATTAAGGACATTGTGAACACGGTTTAGTAATGAATTGGGTCCAAATCGTATTTCTGTCTCACTTACATGCAGTGGCTGACTATTTTGTCATTACTCGAACCATTACACAGCTGATGATTCAAACCCATTTGTTCATTTTCAGCTACCTGCTCATCTGTATATCAGACCAGGTCCTTTTATTGGTTCCGGAATTCTTTTCCAGACTGTATAGGTTTTTCACAACAGTTTCATGTCTGTCTTGATGTTGAACAGAATGTCAAAATCATATAATAAGGTAGAAATCAAAACGTTTAACCCACATTTATCCATAATCTGCTCAGATGGTGACTCTTGTCAGGGCTGGCAAGATAAAGTAAGGCCTACAGTTGATTGATCAGGGAATATATGGGCAACTGGAGAGTATTCTGAGGCAATCTCTGCACATAGCTTTGGTCTTAATAACTTTCTATTACATGCACTTCCTGTGGCACAGGTAAAACTAGGTTTGATTTATTTTTGATGGATCTTCTTCACACCAGAACTCTATTGTTTTCAAAGCTGTTGCTTCAGAAACACCTGAAGTGATTTTATCACTGCCAAAAAGTCATTAACTGCTTTCAGGTGCCAGAGACCTTTTCATGTTTTGCTGTTTAATAAGTGCAGTTAGTTGTTAAAAAAATGTATTTCCACTGTTTCAACTTTGACATACCCCTGGAAAAATCTATATTTTTCTGCACCCGACAGGGTAACTGCTGCTGCACTAATGTTTGGACGTCCTGAGAGTCTGAGATTTCTGAGGTTGTTGTGATACACTCCACCCACAGTAATGCTAAATCTTCTTGCTAATTTGCACAACACTCTTTTACAAGCTTATGGTGCTCTCCACTCCAGTCTTCACTGTGGGCGATGTCCACAAACTGTAATATATTCAATCATTTAATTGTGTAATTTACCAAAGATTGAACAAGAAGTGTGTCATAAACAGATAGTTAAGGGTTAAAGTCTCTTTTACCTGTAAAGGGTTAACAAGCTCAGTAACCTGATGAACACCTGACCAGAGGACCAATCAAGGGACAAGATAATTTCAAATCTCTGTGGAGGGAAGTCTTTGTCTGTGTCCTTTGTTTGATTTGCCGTTCTCTTTTTGGATCTAAGAGAGGCCAGACATATTCTTCAAGTTCTCCAAGTTTCCTGAAGTATTTTCTTCTATTCAGTCTAGTGAGTATTAGAAAGGCGGACTAGTCTTATAATTTGATTTCTACATTTGCAGTTGTGTGTTTGCTGAAGAAATATCTTTATTTCTGTTTGCTGTTACTTTGATTATTCTGAGAAAGGAGAGGGAGGGGAGAGCCTCTCCAGGTTTATACGTTAGACCCTGTATTTTTCCATCCTGGTATTACAGAGATAGTGTACCTCCTTTCTTTCTTTTTAATAAAATCTTTTCTTTTTAGAACTTGATTGATTTCTTCCTTGTTTGGATTTTCAGGGGAAAGGGAGGGGGGAAAAGTGAATCCCTCTTTGTTTTGATTCAAGGAATTTGAATCCAGGTATCTCTCCTAAGCACTAGGAGAGGGGAGGGGGGGAAATGGGTTATTTCCCTTTGTGTTGAGATTCAAGTTTGAATCTGAGTTCCCCAGGGAGAGTTTTGGGGGAACAGGGAGTGTGTCAGACACTTAAAACTTGACTGGTGGCAGCAAGAACCAGATCTAAACTAGGATTTTAGTTTAGAGGAGTCCATGCAGGTCTCCATCTTGTGAACGCTAAAGTTCAAAGTGGGGAATAAACCTATGAAAAGTGCACAACATATTACCCATGTTTCGTGAACTTTCATATTCTAACTTTTGTAAAATGGTTTTCAATAAACAATCAATGAAATTATTATAATTAACCACATATAGGCCTGGATCTTCAGCTTTGACATCAGTTGAGCTATGCCAATGTATGCCACCCAATGATTTCCTCCTATGTGTTCATTCCTATGAATTGGTGGGTTACTTAACGACTGGACTCAGCTAGGTATCATTTATATCAATAGTCCTACTGAAGTCTTAAATGAGTGCCTGATGATTATTTTAGGAAGCAGCAAGAAGGAGGGAGACAGAAATGGAGGAGAGAAGAAAAGAGAAAATTTGACAACAGGTGTATAAGAGAACTGAATGCAAGGCAATGGACAGTGACTAGTATAGATGATAGCTTAGTCAGTTGGGTAAAGTTAAATTGCTATCATGTTGCTCTTTCAGAGATATTAGCAGAGTGGGTTGGAAGGGATGCTGACAGGACTTTTTCACGGGTTGCAATAAATGAGAGGAACAACATCCAATCAGATTATTTTTGAAGAAATAGCTTATTCCCATCTGTAGGAGACAATGACTACATTTATTGTATCTGTTATGTTTAGTAATATAGGTGGAGCTGGGTGCTGCCTGTAGTTAGTTGTTAACACTTCCAAATAAAGATTATTTATAACTTTACCAAATTTGTACTATTTGAGCCTTTTCTGAGAATGAGATTGGAAGAAAATGTTAAAAAAATATAACAGTTTCATTAATAAACTTTAATGTCTCTCTGCTTTAGAGCACAGACTTGAAATTTGGCAGAGGGCTCTTCTTGGACTTTGCCATACCTGTGAAAAGTGACCCAAATATGATAAAGTTATAAACTTTTGAAAAGTTTCAGTTTGCACATGCTCAAGGGAGATTTGTTAGCATACAGCAGCTACATTCTCTGAAGATTTCATCTGCACTGAGCATGCTCCAGCCAAGAGTTGTGGTGGCTGAGCAGGACAATTGCTCCAGTCCACAGTGGCAAGACACAGCTCAGAGTAGGGAGACTGTCTCTCATGTGCTCACCTGCTGAATCACAGGTATTGTGGAGGGGGAAGAAGCTACACTATGTCTCGTCAAGCTAGTGTGAGTATAAACAGCAGTGTAACCACAGAAACACAGGTGGTGGCAGTGGAGGCAACGCTGAGCTGTGCCAAGTTCAAACCTGCTTGAAACTGGTCAGTAGCTCAGTAAGACCTAGTACTAGTATGTGTATCGGAGTGGGACAATCACACTCCTAGTTTGTAGTGTAGGTGTAGCCCATGTGGTGCTTATGCAAACAGGGCCCGATCCAGGACTCGTAATGACTTGAATGGGCATTCCATTAGATCCAGAGTTATGTGACTGCTAGACCGTTGAGATCTTAATGCATGTTTCCCATTGGTTATTATTTAAATATCTTTTTGATTCAGCATTGTTCTGCTGTTCCATTGATCTAATTACTTTGATTTGTATATGTTTTGATGTCTGATTAGAGTACTTGGTCTAAATACATTTGGGCCTCAAAAGTCCATTACAATGTAACTTCAATTAATTTAATTAAATTTTAATGTATATTGAACTGCCTTTGTAAATAAGAAATAAAATATACAACCAGTACATTTAATTACAATTGAAAAAATCTAGATAATATGGACCTACTAGAGGTCAGACAAACATTTCAATAAACCTAGAAAAAGAATCTCCAAGGGTTTTATTCATGTAATGATCTAATTAAGTTTGAAAATGAGTCTTGCTTTTATGTCTCGGCTGGGAATTCTGAAAGAAAGAGGTGTTTTAACTTACAATATCTGGTGATGGTACAGCAGCAGATGGACACTGGAGATGGACTTGTAGTGAGATGGAGCTTCCCTGCAGAAGGGAAAAAGAGAAGGATGGTCCAGTGGTTAGGACACTTGCTTGAGACTTGGGAGATCAAGATTTAAATTTTTGCTCTGCTAAAGACTTAGTGTGACTTTGGGCAAATCACTTAACCAGTCTGTAAAATCAGGTTAACACTTCCTTACCTCACAGAGATATTGGGAAGTTAAATCTGTTAAAGATTGTGAGGTGCTTCAGCTACCATGGTAAGAAGGGCAATATAAGCATTACAGAACTTAAAAGTCCAAGGAAATAATAAAATGTAGAGACTCAAGTTTTTTTGTGTGAGCTGAACTGTGCTTGACATAATTTTGGAAGGTTAGGGAGCAAGAAGTGTCTTAAAGCCAGCATTGTGTTACCCCAACTCGGGTCTCATCCTGGACTACTCTGATTTTCACAGCCTTTAGGGACTATTCCAGTGTTGGGAATTAGAAAGATATATGGTCACTCGACCTGGAGCATATCGCCTAACTCAGGTGCTGTAAGAGCTGCTGCACTGACTGTACTCTGGCCAAAGATTCTCTATGAGGAATTATCAAGGAGCTGACTTCAGGGTTATTTTGTCAGAGAGGCATAAAGCAATCCTAATACTCTAGAGAACTGGAACGAATTTCTGAGGCTTTAGGCTCATTATCTTCTGTCTAATTCCAGTTGTCACTTGTATTTTAATCATTGTGAAGTCTGTACGGAGCTTCTGATTATTCATTTGCTATGTTGAAACATTTGTGACCTTTGATTATTCTTTATTACCTAGCATTTGGGCCAGTCATGTTCATCAATGATCTGGGGATCACAAAGCAGCTGCAAGTATGGCCATGTTCATATCACTGCTCCTGGTGACATGAGCAGCTCTTTTATGATCTTAGTAAGAAATGATGGCACATGGTTTTCCCTTGTGATAAGTATTAATCACTGTGTTCTAAAGCAGTTATTGTGTGTGAAGTCTCCTGCTGGCAATTCTTGTGAGCAGTTTATCACTGTATCAGCTGCTTTGTTAAATGTCAGGTCTTTTAAAAACAAATTGTCTCTTATTTGTAATTACACACCTATATTAGATTCTCAGAGGTGGTGTGGGTCCGTTGTTCAGTGGAGAGGATGAGCTGGTAATGGAAGACGATAAGAATACGGAGCTGCTCGATGCTTACTTTGCTTCAGTCTTCACACAAAAAATAACGTGTGATGGGATAATTAATGAAGTTATCATAGACTACAAGGGGGAAGGGATGCAGCTCAGGATAAATAAAGAACATGTCAGAAATTTTATGACTAATTTGAATGAATTCTAGTGACCAGGGCTTACTGCTTTTCACCCCAGCGTGCTGAAGAAATTAGCTGAAGAAATCTGAGACACTGACAATAATATTTGCAAACTCATGGATGACAGGTGTGGTGCCGGAAGATTGGAGAAGGGCTAACGTAGTGCCCATCTTTAAAAAGGGGGAAAAGGAGGAGCCAGGAAACTATAGATCAGTCAGCCTGACCTCAATACCTGGGAAGCTACTACAGCAATGTATAAAACATTCAATTTGCAAATACCTGGAGGATGAAGGGGTGATCACTAGCAGCCTGAATGTATTTACTAAGAACAAATCATGCCAAACCAGCTTGATTTCCTTCTTTGACAAGGTAATTGGTTTGGTGGATGGGGGAATGTAGTCGACATAATACACCTGGATTTTAGCAAGGCTTTTGACACAGTCCCACATGACAGTCTCATAAGTAAGCTGGAGAAATGCAAGTTTGGTAGAACTACCATTACATGGATACATAATTGGTTAAACAACTGCAAACAAAGAGTAACTATTAATGGAATTATGTCAGATTGGAAGGAGGTCTCAAATGAGGTTCCACAGGAATCTGTTCTGGTTCCGGTGTTATTTAACATCTTTATGAATGACCTGGATGTAGGAATAGAGAGCATACTGATCAAATTTGCAGATGACACAAAGCTGGATGGGAGTTTGTAAACACTTTGGAGAATCTGTAAAAGCAGCAAAGAGTCCTGTGGCACCCTATAGACTAACAGACATATTGGAGCATGAGCTTTCGTGGTTGAATACATCACAGGACTCTTTGCTGCTTTTACAGATCCAGACTAACACGGCTACCCCTCTGATACTTTGGAGGATAGAGCTAAAATTCAAAGGGATCTAGATAAGTTGGAGAACTGCGCTATAGACAACAAAATGAAATCCAACAAAGGCAAATGTAAGGTGCTACCGTTCGGAAAGAAAAACTAAATGTGCAAATACCGAATAGGGTATAACTAGTTTCGCAGCAGCAGTGCTGAGATGGAACTGGAAGTTATTGTTGACTCATGTTGAGGTTGTGATCACCATGTGTTTTGCTGTTGCAAAAACAGCAAATGCAATTTGGGTTGTATTAACAGAGGCTTAGCATGCAAGTCATGGCAGGTGGCGGTACCTCTCTAGTTGGTGCTGGTTAGGCCTCAGTTGGAGTACTGTGTGCAGTTTTGGTCAACACTGTATAGAAAGGATGTAGAGGAACTGGAAAGGATGCAGAGGTGAGAAACAAAGATGCTGAAAGAGATGGAATGCAAGCTATACATGCAAAGTCTGAAGAAAGTGGCTATCTTTAGCTTTGAAAAGAGAAGATTGGGTTGGGGGGGGGATACTTGAAAGCTGCCATAAAAAGATAGAGAGAAATTGTTCTCTCTTGCCATGAAGGGAAGGACAAGAGGCAGTGGTTTCAAACTACAGCATATCAGATTTAGATTAAATCACAGCAAAACCTTCCTAACTGTAAGAACAGCAGGACAATGGAACAAACTGCCTAAGGATGTCATGGCAGCTCCTTCACTGGAGGTTTTCAAGAGGAGGCTGGACAGCCATCTGTCTTGGATGGTTTAGATAAAACAAATCCTGCAACCTGGCAGGAGGGTTGAACTAGATGACCCTTATGGTCTCCTCTAACTCCGAGGGTTCTAAGACTATAAATCCTGTAGGAAGGGGGCTGTGTCTTTGCATGCTGTTGTACAGCACCTAGCACAAAGTTTCTCTGAATCTGAATGGGGTCTGAAGATACTATTACACCAACAACAATATTATTATTTATTATTTATTAGTAAATGACATTGTCCTAAATTGTGGAAAGTGGGCATGTAGGCAGTATGTTTGGATTTGGATCTGGATCTGAACCTTTCCAAAGTTTGAGAATTTTAGCTAGACCCCTTTCACAGGTTGGCCAGAGCTTCAAAGTCCAGTTCCAAATCCAAAATTATGAGATATATAGGGATGTTTTGATGTGGAATTTGGTTTGTTTCAGTTGTAGTTTAAAATAATGAATGACCTCTAAATTCTGAACCCACCTATAGTGCCCACTATGAAGGGTGGGAGAAGTAATATAGTAATTTTGAAAGGTCTTCTCATGTCTGTATGCTCATTCTCAATGCTTTAGTTAATTCAAACACATCTTCCTCACCTTAATTTCTTCCTTAATGTGCAAATGGCCAATTAGTCTCCTAATGCTGCAAAGATAGACTGAAATTTTGGCTGATCTTTATAACTGGAATTCAGTAAAATTCGGGTCTATTAATCTTGTCAAGAATCATATTAAATACATCAGGTCAAACACCTGTTCTTTAGCAGGGATCTAATGAACATAAAGGCATGGGAGCTGTTGGTGTCACAATAATAGTAACATTTAATAATAATTAATAAATAAATGACATTTTCCACAACTGTGGAAACTCTGCATGGAGACAATAAGTTTGGATGTGGATGTGGGCCTGAACATTCCCAAAGTTTGAAGTTATTCATCTTCAGTATCTTATTTCTCATGTGAACTTGAAGCTGTCTCTTAATGGAAAAATCATCTTTGTTGCTATCAAACTTCACTGACTGATACTAAGATGTATTTTCTGTTATGGTTACACTTAAATGCTTTAAAAAAATACTGCTACAACAGTTATTACTCAGACAAAACGTCTGATGAAGTCAATGGGATTTTTGCTTCAGTAATGGCTTTAAGATTGGGCCCTTTAAGAGGAAGTTTAAAAGTTTTCTGTTTACTTTAGTTAATCACCAAACTGAGTTGCTGCTTTGCTGTGATTTATATTGTTTTCTGATAAGGCTGTTTTTTGCTTGATTAAGGACCACTATACATTGTTTGCAATTGTAACTTTTATATATATTGCATGTGTTGTAGTGAAGTATGTACTTGTAGCAGGGTGGTCCCCTGCTCCTGCCCTGAAGGTCTTAAAACAGCCCTGGGGGAAGGTTGTGGCTGAGAGCTGCTAAGATGGGCCGATTGGGAAGTGGCTGCAGCTGGGCCACACCCCAATCAAGCCCAGCTGGTCCCTATGAAAGGCTGTGAGCCAGAGGCCCAGAGAGAGTCTCCCTCTGCCTGTAGAGGGAGAAGGGCCTGGCTGCAGGGAGCTAGACACAAGGTACCTGAGTGAAGCAGGGCTGGGGAAAGGCAGAGGAGCTGGGGAGCTCCAGCCTGGAAAGCCCCAGGCTGCAGCCTAGCATTGGGCTAACAGGTACTGGGGGTTGCCGAGGGCAGCCCAGGGGTAGGCCAAGGCAGCAGGTCCAAACCCTCCTTGCCAGTGATGAGTAGGCTGATACTGCAGTCTGCCCCAGGGCACGGGAGCTAGACGATGACTGGCAGTAGCCTTATACTGAGGTGAGGTGGGACTAATGCATGGGGGTTCCCCAGGGAGGGGAGACCCTAAGACTGAGGGGTTACTGCCAGGGGGCAGCACCCTGGGTAAAAGGACAGGCGGTTCACCGGCCTGCAGAGGGTGCTCCGGAGCTGGAATGAGCTAATGCCCTAAAGTCACCAGCAGGAGGCGCCGCAGGGGTGAGGCTGCACATCTACAGTACTCCATTCACTTTACTTGATAAAATTCTGATTTAAATTAAGAGGAGTTCCAAAGTGTAAAAAGATATACAACAGCATACATTTTGAGTAGCAAAATGTAGAAATCAATGATAATGCAATTTCAGAATCAGGCAATTAATCATAGCAATCCATTTCAGTGTCCTCCAATAGATGCCAATAGATTTTTGGCCAAGAATAAAATTGACCAGCGGGCATATTGCTTGGACACCTTAAAGTGACCTAATTTAAAAGGCTGGGTGCTTAGTACTTTCTGAAAATCAGGCACCCCAAATCACCAGCCACTTTTGAAATTCTTGACCCTTGTCCTCAGTTGTCCCATGCAGACATACAGAAAGACTCCTTTTTGGACGTTTTTCCAGTAGCCCCCTTTTTTTTTCTTTTTTTTTGAATAATTGCACTATACTGAACTCCACCATGACAGGGTGTACGAGACATTTTCTGCTTCCTGCTGGAGGCCCCATAACGTTGGTGCACCCTGCCCTAAGGAGGTACCCTGCTGCAAAGGAAGGGTGATGAGTTCAGATCTCTGGGCATTGCCTAACGAGGCCTGCCATGATCAGCTGCAGGCTAACACCGTGAGAGTTGTTCTTCAGGTGCCTATAAGGGCTGGGAGCAGGTTGAAACTAATCAGAGCCCAGCAGGCCAGATAAAAAAGGCTAGCTGCTTCTACTGGCAGCCAGTTCTGGGTGAAGCCATAACAGGGAATGAAGGCTCTCCCTGCTCTAACCCAAGTAACCAAGCCTGGCAAAGGGGCCTAACCTTGACAATATTTGCCTGGTATCTTTGTGAAGGAATAGAGTTTAAACTTTATTATAGACTTTAATGCCCAGGTGGCTATTTCTGAGTTCAGCATTAATCTGCTTTCTGTAAATGTGTAGCAAGCCAGCTCTATGGGGCGCCAGGCTCAGTCGAGCCCTTGACATCCACCCACTCACTGAAATGTCTGAGGTTAATTGTGAGTGCTGATGCTTTCCTATTTCTGCTGCTGACTCAGTGTGGCTATATAAGAGCAATTCTTTTGTACAGTCCTTTTGCATGCATGGAATAACTGGGCCCTATCTTCTATACATAACTTGAGATGTGCTGTTACTCGGTTTGAGAAATCCAAATGAAGGAATAAAACGCAAAACTGTTTTTAATAAGCTGCCTGGCAAATCTGCAGTGACAGCCACAGTGATTGCAGATCAAATAATCTACTGCCCCCAAAAAGATCTTAAGGGATGATATATGGTATGGTACAAGAAAGGAGGAAACTGTGATCATTTAAAGAAGAAACAGTTTTGTTTTGCTCCTCTTGCAGGTGTGGAGGGCCCCAGCTGTATGTTATCTCATCCCTGTTCTGAGTGCAGAAATGTAGGGTGTGAAGCCAAGATAACTTTAAGCCACCCTTGCACTTCCCATATTCTGGGGCTATTTGGGGGTTGACACAGCCCCTGGCATCAATAAGAGTACTGTGAGGGCTGCTCTAATGTACAATCAGCTTCCCATTGCCAGCTCTGGCCACAGGAAGCAGAGGATGGCCAGAGTGTAGAGCCCTTCAGCTACACCCTTCCCTATCCCTGTCCCATTCCCTTTTCCATATATCATCCAAAATATTCCTTCTGCATAAGGGGCTGAGAGTAGGGCTGATGCAGAGGTTCTTGCCCAGGGATTTCCCCCATCCCTTTACATCACCAGAGTGGCATAAATGGCCTTAACCCAATTGAATCAGTTCCAGACAGTTTTGCCATTGACTTGGGGGCAGAATCAGGCTCACTAGCTTTGGTATGTTTACATAAATGAGAAAAGACTGTGGTTCCCAATCCTTTAGCTAACTTCCTTAACTTTTGAACAAACCTTGAGATGTAATATGGGAGTTCTGTTATACACTTTGGTCATTTTTTTTGTAAATGACCGAAATAAAGTAGGAGAGTGATTGATTGGCTGATAAAAAATGCCTTCTTTGGGATACACAGAGCTAAGGAGGAAAGATCACAGATCAGTGGTGATTTTACATTCCATAATAAGAAATTGCACAATGGCAGCAAGGTGGGTGGCTCCTTGGAGACTGATGAAGATACAAATCAAATAGTTGCAAATTACACAAAAGGTATTTCGAAGTGCATGTCAAAGAAAATAGATAACTATAGGTCTTAGAATGAACTTTTAATTGACTAGTTGACAGACAAGTACACGCATACCCTTGGCACGTCTGCCTGCTGGCCTTTTTCAAAGGGGCTTTTTAGAGAAGGACAATGTTGATATTTAAATAGATACAGACCACCTTTATACTATTGGATACAAACCCTTCTGCAGTTCATTCAGCAGAGACACAGTATAACCTTCATGTTATTCAATAATATTTCTGTTATTTCTGTCACACTGGAGACAACCAGCCTCTAGTGGTGGAGACACTCACTTTAGATGGTGTTCTGTGTGGAGTAGCACCAATGAGAGTGAGTTCCAGCCTGGTCTTTCCCCCTCAGCAAGCACAATAAATAGCTCTGGACATAAGATTGAAATAAGTTCCCAGTATCAAATTGCACTGATACCAGACTATTTTTCAGGATATGTTCTTTTGGTGGGCAGTTACCCAATGCTACTCATTCTGTTATAGAAGTAGCAGTGATGGAAGTGGGGAGCTATCTCATCAAAAGTCTAATATAGAAGGAGACTGAGTACCAGGGGCGGCTCTAGCTATTTCACCTCCCCAAGCACGGCGGCATGCTGTGGGGGGGGCGCTCTGCCGGTCGCCGGTCCCGCGGCTCCGGTGGACATCCGCAGACGTCCCTGCGGAGGGTCCGCTGGTCCCGCGGCTCCAGTGGACCTCCCGCAGGCGTGCCTACGGATGCTCCGCCGGAGCCGCGGGACCAGTGGACCTTCCGCAGGGACACCTGCAGGAGGTCCACCAGAGCCGTCTGCCGCCCTCCCGGTGACCGGCAGAGCGCCCCCTGCAGCATGCCGCCCTAAGCACGTGCTTGGCATGCTGGGGCCTGGAGCCGCCCCTGCTGAGTACCCACAACTCCTACTTTGCAGTTTGGATTTCGGTGAGAGTTGTGAGTCCCCAGAACCTCTCAAGTCCAGGCCATAATTTGATTTTATTTTCTTAACATCCCTGGAAGAAACTGTTACAGCAATGCTCATAATTGAACAACTTTTATGTTCAGATTCAGGAGTAACAGGAAACTTACACCTGAGTTAGTCAGTACATAGGATACAGAGTAGTGCTGCTACCCATTTAGGTGTGTACTTGCCTTCTGCATAGGCACAAGTCCCTCCACTTTTAACAAGTGCAAGATTTGGCCCTTAATATCCTCTTTTCATGGACCTGATCCAAAGCCTGTCTGATGTCATTGGGGTTTGACTCAGAACCTGTGAGCTTAAAACACAGTAAGATTGGTGAAGAGTAATCCAGTAATTTAATAAATGGGCAAAGAGTTTACTGCATATTTTATGGTTTTGCTTCTGACAAAATCCTTATTCTACAAATATTTAAGGCTACATTCTGCTGCCTCCGTTCATGTTGAGTTAGTACATTATCTGTCAAGAAGTCTTCCACTCCTTCTAATATTGGTGGAGTTCATCCTGGAGTAAGATACTACTCAGCATGAGGAAGGGTGGCAGAATCTGACCCTTAAGAAAGATGTCACCAGAACACTGAAAGGCAGTAATTACATGCCATAAAAAGTTTTAGCAATGCAATAATCATTATTATCCTATAAAATGAATAAAGGTTGATCACTTTCTTTTGCAAACAGTGGACTTTTTATATAAAAGAGGTGTACTCTCCAGCAGTGCAGTTTGAAGGGGAAAAATAAGAGAGAGAAACAAATGCATAGGCAGAAATCCACAACTGGAATAAGATGTGCAGTAGGTAATGCACTCTGTTGCTGTCACTGCCTATATTTTTCCCCCTGAAATGTTTCTTACCTCATGTCACTCTTCACAACAGATGCCATGATTTAGGGATCCTAGCCAAGCTTGCTTCAGGGTCATCGATGCAGGAAGGTTTGACCTTGTTATATAGAAAGTGTATTTTAAATGAGGGCTTGCTCACAGTACTGCATAGCCGGCATATCAATTAAAGCTCTTCTCAGTGGCAAGGTGAAAAAAGGAAGGGATTCTGTTATTTTTTACACCATTAATTGTATTTTCTCAAATTGTATGTAGGGGAACTCTGCATTGTGCTTTAATTGTGTCAGCCTTCTTGACATTTTCCTCTGTCTTCCCACAGAGTCATTTGCCTCCTGCCAGCTACCACAGGTTTGTACCTGAGGAGTCTATTGCTAGTTATTTCTTGCCTGAAAGCCAGGACTATGTAAGAACCTTTAGGAAAGCTCATTAGAATCAGTGTCCCTGGCAGGTCCCTCCAATGCAAAACATGACGACAAGTCACTTCCTGACTAGTCACCCTCAAATATCATGAAAGAAGACATAATATCCCTGTAATTGTTATTTAGTGTTAGAATTGTTATTTGTACCGGTTCTTTGTTCAGGGTCTAGCTGTCAACAGTAAATAAATTACTCCCCAGCTAGTAAATTGCAGCACTCTTCTGAGGCTTTGGAGCAAAAAAGCAATGTGATGAATTGGTAGCCCCAAGAGTTTTTATTCATAAATATTCCCTCAATCTCATTTCAGGCACTTTTTGTCTACTCTGTTAAAAGTATATTTCCTTCTATGAAGCTTTTGTATTGAAGCAAACCATAATGAAATGGTCCTCTCACCTAGTTTCTATCAAGATTTGAAACTTCATGGTAAAGCACACCATGTAAAAAGTCTCAGGCTAGCTCTGTTTTGCTGGCAAGGGAAGAGGATATTTAAAGTCTTTGCCTCAAATGATGCTTTTCATATACCCAAGATTGAGTGATCACACGTTTTTCCCCCTCTGAGTTTTATTTTTACCTTCCAGACACTTTTCAGGGTTTGCTGGGACTGGAACAGCTCTCATTTGTTCAGATTTGAAGTGACAAATAGAGAAAGTTCCGGTAGTCAAGGCCATAGATCTTAAATGACTCAGATAATAGTTTTAGTAACTGTCTTTTTCTTTAGCGATTCAAGCCCAGGCAAAGAGCAACTAACTGCCTTTCCTCACTGTGACAATGTCTGAATTCACTAGGGAAATAAATTCTGTCCATGTGAACCTATGGAATAAAAATTTCTTGACTAAAATTCAGATACTTAAAATTTAGTCAATTATTTTTTTTATGCTCGCAAAGCATAAACTATGGCAGCAAGGAATCTCTGAGTATATCTGCATTAACACTGGTCTAACTTTGCAGCATAGGCGTTAGTAAAGAAAGGATCCTGAAAGTTTTTTCTTACTAGTTGTTTAAGATGGAAAGCACAATGTTTTTAAAGGCCATTAGAAACATAACAACTCATTGTAGAAAAAATAACACCAGCAACAAAAACAACAAAACAAGAGATGCATTGAATAGCTGTGTATTACATATGTCAGTGATCATTTATGGCTATATATTAGCACAACACTATTCTGTTTTTCCCCCAAGGGATGATCTGGATTGAAGATCAATTCAGTCTTTTGAGTAAAATTTATAGAACTCAAAATGTGTAGATATTTTATCCCATTATAAGTTAAAATAGATATTTTATTCCTCTTACTAAGGGAGGCCATAGAAAAACAAGAAGAAACTCACGTGTCTAACTACTTGCTACATATACCAGGTCTGATCCTTTGTTCTTCTGTAGCTTGTGTAGTCACTTACACCAGGGAATAGTGGTGCTACCCTTCTGATTTAATTGTGTTTTGAAATTTGCACTCACATTGCACTATTGTAAATGACTATATAAAGTGCAGGGCAACCAAGAATCAGACCCCCTCTCTCCTGTCCTTCCATACATTCTCTCTCTTGTTAGCAGTACCGTCCTCCCACTTAATGCTCAGTTTTGAGTCTTATAATTTATTCCCTCCCACACCTAAACTATTGCCAAATCCTGTCTCCACTTCAAATTATAACATCTACAATATCCACCCTTCGACTCTGATCCTGCAAGGAGTTGATTGCCTTCAAATTATATTAGTTTCAATGGGAGTCAAAAGAACTCATGTCAAAACGCAGCCATTTTAAAATCTCTAGAAAAGTCTTATTGAATCATTTAGGTGAAAATTACAAGGAAGAGAATATAATCAAATGTTTTCTAAAATGACAAAAAGAGAGAAAAGAAAGTGCATGGTTAATTGTGTTTGGACTAGAAGAAATGCTGAGGAAGGTTTTTCAAGGTTTTCAGAGAGTTTGTTGAATTGCTATAGCAACAGACCAGTATTTCATGGATACCAAGGAAGTTTCTAAATATGGATTGTTGGAAATGTATTGTGATAAGACACTTTTGATGGGACAACATTTGTCATCTCTTTTGAACATCAGACCTGAAGTGTAAAAATATAATTAGGAAGGTCAAAAATGAATTTGAAGAACAGCTAGCCAAAGACTCAAAGTAATAGCAAACTTTTTTTAAGTACATCAGAAGCAGGAAGCCTGCTAAACAATCAGTTGGGCCACTGGACGATCAAGATGCTAAAGGAGCTCTCATGGATGATAAGACGATTGTGGAGAAACTAAATGAATTCTTTGCATTGGTCTTCATGGTAGAGGATATGAGGAAGATTTCCAAACCTGAGCCATTCTTTTTAGGTGACAGATCTGAGGAACTGTGCTGGATTGTGTCATTAGAGGAGGTTTGGGAAAAAAATGATAAACTAAACAGCAATAAGTCACCAGGCCCAGATGGTATTCACCCAAGAGTTCTGAAGGAACTCAAATGTGAAATTGCAGAACTACTAACTGTGGTCTGTAACCTATCATTTAAATCAGATTCTGTACCAAATGACTGGAGGATAGCTAATGTGACACCAATTTTTAAAAAGGGCTCCAGAGATGATCCTGGCAATTACAGGCCAGTAAGCCTGACTTCAGTAGCAGGCAAACTGGTTGAAACTATAGTAAAGAACAAAATTGCCAGACACATAGATTAACATAATTTTTTGGGGAATAGTCAACATGGTTTTTGTAAAGGGTAATCATGCCTCACCAATCTACAAGAATTCTTTGAGGGAGGTCAACAAGCATGTCGACAAGGGGGATCCAGTGGATATACTGTATTTAGATTTTCAGAACACCTTTGAAAAGGTTCCTCACCAAAGGCTCTTAAGCAAAGTAAACAGTCATGGGATAAGAGGGAAGGTTCTCTCATGGACTGGTAACAGGAAACAAAGGATAGGAATAAATGATCCATTTTCAGAATGGAGAGAGGTAAATAGTGGTGTCCCCCAGGGGTCTGTACTAGGACCAGTCATGCTCAGCATATTCATAAATGATCTGGAAAAAGGGATAAACAGAGGTGGCAAAATTTACAGATGATACAAAACTACTCAAGATAGTTAAATCATAGGCAGACTGTGAAGAGCTACGAAAGGATCTCTCAAAACTGGGTGACTGGGCAACAAAATGGCAGATAAAATTCAGTGTTGATAAATGCAAAGTAATGCACATTGGAAAACATAATCCCAACTATACATATAAAATGATGGGGTCTAAATTAGCTCTTACCACTCAAGAAAGAGATCTTGGAATCATTGTGGATAGTTCTCTGAAAACAACCACTCAATGTGCAGCGGCAGTCAAAAACGCAAACAGAATGTTGGGAATCATTGAGAAAGGGATAGAAAATAAGACAGAAAATATCATATTGCCTCTATATAAATGCCCACATCTTGAATACTGCATGCAGATGTAGTCACCCCATCTCAAAAAAGATATATTGGACTTGGAAAAGGTTGAGAAAAGGGCAACAAAAATGATTAAGGGTATATAAGGCTTCTGTATGAAGAGAGATTAATAAGACTGGGATTTTTCAGCTTGGAAAAGAGACTACTAAGAGGGGATATGATAGAGGTCTATAAAATCATGACTGCTGTGAAGAAAGTAAATAAGGAAGAGTTATTTACTCCTCCTTATAACACAAGAACTAGGCAGCAGGTTTAAAACAAACAAAAGGAAGTATTTTTTTTCATACAATGCAGTCAACCTGTGGAACTACTTGCCAGAGGATGTTGTGAAGGCCAAGAGCATAACAGGGTTCAAAAAAGAACTAGATAATTTCATGGAGGATAGGTCCATCAATGGCTATTAGCCAGGATGGGCAGGGATGGTGTCCCAAGCCTCTGTTTGCTAGAAGCTGGGAATGGGCGACGGGATGGATCACTTGATGATGACCTGTTCTGTTCATTTCCTCTGGGGCACCTGGCATTGGCCACTGCTGGAAGACAGGGTACTGGGCTAGATGAACCTTTGGCCTGACCCAATATGGCTGTTCTTATCCCTTCTGGGGAGCACATAGCAACTCTATTCAATGTAGTGTCGGCATAATCAGTTCAGAACTTCCCTGAGTGGTTTATATAGTGTTGTATTTCTTGCCCTCTATCATGGCTTATATTATAGTCTAACCTTATGATCACAGCACAGTGCCCCTGTTAATCCTTCAAAATAATATATTTTTAAAACCTCATAACCATCTCCTTCCCAGGGATCCCTCCAGTATCATCATCATGCTTACCCAGAAATTCACCATCATGCCACTGTTTTTTTCCCCCAGTCTTGAATGATGTTCTGATCAGACCTGATGAGGAGAGGGAATTCTCATTTCCTTACAGTAAATGGTTTAGTTTAAAAAAATCTATATAATAAAAGCTTGCAGGTTTTTTATACTAACATGTATAATCCATAGAAATAATTGTCTTCTGAATATTGCTCTCCTTGTCTCCTTTGGATCCAACTCTTTATTTGCCTGGCTCTTTTTTACTATTCACGTACTATTCTCAGGTTATGCCAGGTTTCCACTGAGAACACAGGAACCATGAATAGCACCCATCTTCTCAGAAACCTGATTTTAAATAAAAGACTGCTAAATGGTATTAAATATCTTCCTCAGACAGGCCTGTTAGGTGATGCCACCATGTGTTGCTAGTATATCAATTATGCATGTTCTTTTCCATCTGTAAAATTTCAGAAGATGAGTTTAGTGTGAGTGAGGAGTGATTGAATTTAGAATTCTAAAGGTGGAAAGCTGTGTAAGTCAGCAGCCAGAATCCGTGAGGTTTCTTTGTGTGGCTTCTTCGAAAGCCCCATTTAGTTTTGACACAAGAGAGTCCTTCTTAGCTGGGTGGAGAGAAGAACTCAATCTGTCTACAAGGCTCTAAGAAATTGGATATTAGGAAACACAGTGTGACAGTCAACATAATATTTTGATTCCTTAAGAGTTGTCATGATGTGCTCATGATGGTTTCAGTTCCTGTAATAAGAGTTAAGTTTGTGTTCTTATTCTGCTCCCATTGTGAACAGAAGAAATCCAGTTAACATCAGTGGAAGCAGAACTTGTATACATGAAGGCACATGAGAAATATTCAAAAATGCCATTTTCCTTCTTCCTGTTTTTTGGCTCTTTGTAAAAATGGGTAAGATTAAAAATTCTTGACAGCCGTGATAACATGATCAACATTAATGTGAAACAATGGCAATACTTCAGTCTAAACTTAATGTAGTTTAACTAATTGTATTGAAAGAAATATTGATATTCATGTCAGCGTGGGTGATGCTCAAATGAATCATCTAAATGAGGTCTTTACTTTGTTAAAAAGTGAATAGTGAACTTTAAACAAATAAATCAATGAAATGAGTCTGGAAGTATGGATCTTTGCATCAATCTGCAACATTCTAATTGAGATCTGTCTTGCAAACTGGTACAGAGTGTCTGATTCTCTACAGTCTTGCACTGTGTGTAGTTATTTACACCTCTGCAAAAGGGACTAAAAAAGCTCCGACTCTAATTTGGAATCAGGTGAAATCAGGGTAGGTTTGGAGTGTTACTGTGACCTAAAATACAAGCCCAAATTAATGCACCAGTCTGGGCTGATGCTATGTGCTAGAGAGTAAGTGGTCTATAACACTGCCAAAGTAGCATGGCAGGATATCCTTGCCCAAAAGAGAATTGAAAGATGTAATTTTTGTTTAAAAACCAACATGTTTAATAGGACACAAGAAGACAAAACAACTGACTATGTATATCAGCAGTCCCCCTGTGACAGGATCCATAGTATGGATCCCACCCCTGGCCTGGCAGTGAAGGGATTTACCTTCAGCCCAGTGAATGGCTGGAGCTGTTTGTAATTCAGATAAAAGACGAGAAGGGTCAGGTGACTATCGTAGCTAGCACATCCTAGCTGCTATGGCACCCCCCCAGGTGTTCACTATGTAATGTGCTAAAATGGTATTGTACCCTCAGCAGGATTAACTAGGCCAAGTTGATGAAAGCATCAGGGCTAGAATCAACAGCATGCTATAGCAGTCACTATTCCTATTAAAAAAGGCACCTATTCCCATGAGTGTATTTACTTTGTGGTTGATTAGCTTTTTCCCCCAGGATATTATTTCACATATTTAAGCAGTTTCACAGTAATGTTAAGGGATGCTCACAAGGGAATTTACACAAATGATTGACAGAATACAACCGAATATTAAAAATAAGAGTTGTAATTGTCCCAAACCATAGACAAATAAAAGAAGATAAGCCACCTCAGAACAAGTTAGAAAGACAATTGTTCAAAGGAGGATCAAGAAATCAGCCAAATAACCCACACATATTAAAGGCTCCTGAGAAAGCGCATAAAGATTTTGGAAGTCTGTCATATACAGGACTGATGACAAATAATGCAAATTATTGCCATAACACTCAGATGTAATGCTGAAAAAAATGTTTCTTAATTACATTAAATATATTTTCATAATCCTTCTTTTGAACTTGGGAGGAAATAAAACATAACAATTGTCTTATTTAGGGCAAAATTCTACTGCTAGGTCTGTTGTCATGCTTTTCCCTTAGCAGTGCCTTAAGAAAGATTTATTGTGAGTCAAAATACTTAACTGATATCTTTGGGAATTCAGCAATATGCACCAGTGTGCTAAGGATAGATGCTGGAGTTCTAAGACAGGCCATGATGTGGCCAGACAGAGAGCTCTTTAGATTCACCATTTATTTGGTTTCTACCATTAATTTGGCAACATCTTTGAAAGTTTCAGGTGGGAGAGATGAGCAAAATGGATACTGTTAACCAATATTGTGTGAAGGTGGAATATAAGGAGAAGTTAAATTTCTTATATAAAATGTTTGGGAGATTTTTGCAGCATGTGGCATACCAGAAGCTATGTCTGTGATGTGGCATGGGTTGGCAGTATACTACATCTGAAAAGCAGGCATGTGACCAGTCTTTTGCATCAGTACCAGCAGATGCTCAACTTTTTAGGTGTTTTTAATCCTTGCCTCTTACTGACAGGCAGTAAACATTTTGGAATGGGAGGTTTAACAGAAAATATGCATGATCCTTGACCTATCTGAGATGCATGTTTTAAAAACATTGCACACAGTTGTCTACTGGCACCTTTTGTTTCAGGAGAAATATAAATATGCAGTGTCACGAAGGGATGGGCTAGCTACCTGAGTATGTACCTAGCTTCTTGGATGGGATCATACCCGAAGTGACTATCCCTCCTGCCACCCATGCTGCCAAGACACCACTTCTATTTTGAGCGTACTAGCTCAGTCGGAGCTGGAACAAGTGCATCTACCTGAGCTACATCATTCAGCGGTAGTGTAGACATACCCTTAGAATACAGTATTTGAGCTAACAAAACAAGTTTGTGTTACCCTAGGTATTGGTTAATCCTTAACCACGTGTTCACAAAGTGAAGTTTGGCAACCCATTCCCACAGCGAGAACCAAATATGTTTGTGATAGAAGATTGCAGTAAATATGTTGCATTACTACTTTTTTTTAAGAGGTCCACTATGCACTACTATCTCTTAGACAGTTCGTTTGCATTAGAGAGATGGAGACTTTGCAAGAATTTAACTTTTGAATTAATCTTTAAATGAAGTATCATGGATGCAAGCTGTGTTGATAGCATGCATGGTTAAGATGGCATTATAAACAGTTGCCATTCAGGATTAGTATCACAACACAGATAAGTGGATATTTTGGTTCTGACAACTCAAGTGATTTCACTTTAACTTTCTGCCTTTTGAGACTGATGTATGTTTATGGGCAAATACTTAGGAAGATTTCACTTGTGTTTCCTAAAAATTAGTTCATAGATTTTAAGGCCAGAGGGAACTATTATGATCATCTAGTCTGACCTGCATATCATAAACCATAGAACTTCACTTAATAAATACTACATCAGGCCCAACAACTGGTACTGGAACTATAGCATGTCTTTTAGAAAGACATCTAGTCTTGACTTAATGACTTCAAGTGACGGAGAATCTACCGTATCTCTGGATAAGATATTCAAATGAGTAATATTGTCACTGCTAAATTAGCATTTTTCTTCCTATTTGATTTTCCTCTAGCTTGAATTAGTTGAATGTGAATATACATGTGTTGGAATGTGATGGAACTGGATGAGTATTTGTCTGCTCAGATTTCTATATCATGCTTATTGCTGAGATATTTGATATGAGAAAATTAAAAATATAAAGAAAAGGGATAGTTACACTCCAAAATATTACGCTTAATGGCCACAGGATTGTCAGATATACAAGAGATCTATTGTGTACTGCAGAAGCAGATGAGTAGAAAACATTGTAATGTTTCATCAAGGCACTGAAGATGGAAAAACTGCCAGACAGATGAAATTCTGGGATAGCAGGAGAAGGAAGATGGGAGGGAAGATAGGAAGGGATATATAAAGAGGAAGAGTAAAAACTTCTAGAGCTTTTGCTCCGAAGGGAAATATAGGCTTGACTGAGTTTACAACTGATCTGAGCATAAAAGCTTTATTAACTTAACAACAACAAAAAAGAGTTTTAAACGTGTGGGGTTTTTTTTCTTCAGATTTTATTAGAAGAAACACCTTAATAGTTCCCTTAGGCAACCCTAGTCATTGGTCAACATAAACAAGTGATGAGTCTTGGATGTCAGAAACTATAGTGATATCCTGGACCTGAAATTCATGGTTTCTCTTTTCTACAATAAAAATATTTTTAAAGTACTGTTTCTTTGGAAATAGTTTTCATTTTCTATAATATACACATTATATAATCCACCAAGAACACATTCTACTTACACTCTTTTTAAGACAATAATTTCTAGTGTTGCAGTGGGGCAAGTGACATTTTCATATTAGGCTACCTGTGGTATCCTTTTCACATTGATGCCATAATTTGAACTTTCTATTCTGATAATAGTGGGTTGTAGTGTTACCTCCTTCTTCTTTTGGATAGCTGATGTAGAGCAGCAATTACAATTTCACTTGAAGTTGTTAGAGCCAAATGACTACATCGTGAATAGCAGAATTTATTACAGTGATGCCTCCTTCATATTTATAAATTGGGCAGTATGTGATGATATGATTAATGGTCTGTCAGGGGGAGCCACACTCACATGCTGGGGAGTCCTTGATTTTCTATTTGTGCATTAGCCATCTGCATCTGCCATGGTTGGTTCAGATTTGGTTCAGAGTTGACCAAGATGACCGTAGAAGGTTGAACCCAGGAACCTTCTACATGGGATCTGGCACAAGGTGCTTATTTTTTAAATCTTGTTTAGCCCAATCTGCTTTCCAAGCCTTCTTCTGATTATAGCCTGATTGTGTGAAACTAAGCAAATATCCCAGAAAGGCTTGCGGGACTTAAGACTTTGGGAGTGGGCATTGTTGAGATCTTGGTGGATAGGAAGACATCTGTTTTCCTGGAGTCACTGAACTTTGCGGCGTGTCACAGCAGTTCAGCGTAGCAGCGGGGGGAGGGGCAGGTAGCCGTGGTGTTGGAGTTGACTTAAAGTTTCCTGTGATGCACTGCATCACTGTACTCAGCCAGGCACAAATGAGTCATGTGTGGCTGCATCTGCTCCATACTGGTGCACAATATTCAGCTACTGAATATTGTATTGGTTCGGGAGTTTTACCAAGAAAGCAAGAAGAAGCATTCGTTGCCCTTGTCTTGTGCCACTGCACAGAAATCTTCTAGTTCTGATCCATGCCTTTGGTTTGGTTTAGTATATTTTTATTTGAACATCCTTTGAGGTGGGAAAGCTACATCCACTCAAAGAATAGTCAATACACAAAAAATCACTTGTTGCTGTAACCCTACCACACAATACCAAATCTTCCATTTCTGAACAAACTAATTAAAATGCTGGCTACTGACTGCAGATATCTTGGGCTTCTTTCATTCAGGTTTCAGACTGAGAAATAGACCAACATGTGCTGTTTATATGGATAAATAATCTCCGTGGACAAGGGAGACAGCCTTGTGACCTCCATTTTTAAGTGATTAGTGAATTTGGGCCCTCAGCCTGAAATGCCTTGAAGAAGCCTGATTTTCAAAGGGCAGATGTTTAGCAAAATCAGACCCTTTTAAAAGTGTCTCAAATGGGGCACCCAAAAAGAGAAGCATCCAACATCTAGGCAGGGTTAGATTAGATATTATACTGGAAGATTTTGCAGTCTTAAATTATAGCTCATTTTTTCCCCTTCAATACATTTTTGACAATGTTTCCTAAGCTAATGAGTCATATTGAAATACATTTTGTAATCTTTCTATTTCTTTTAAACAAATAGGTCCTTTTTTATTTGGAATTTGATGTAAATCAGCCATGATACACCAGAGGTACACTTAATGTATAGGAAAGTAAAATAATAAATTCTTTTCTTATGGTATTGGTAGGGTGCGGGAAAATTAAAGGCATATTCTCTGCCCTCTTTGGAGAAATTAAATGGTATTGAGAACTGAAGAAGCTGTGTTAATATTTTTTTATTTGTTTTCACAAAACGACTCCTCAGTTTGATTTCTGGAACCTTGGCTTTGGTAATCTGCATGGCTTTATGTGCCTCAGCCTGACTCTGCAATCAAATAATCACTTCCTTTTGTTTGCTCTCATTCATTTCATGCCTCCTCCTTGGGTCTTACATTTCAATAATCCTTTGCTTGTGAACAGCGTCTCACCAAGCTAAGCCCTGCAGCTCCTGATGACATCATTAGTCTATTGTGAAAAATTTACACATGTAAGTAGTTTCTTTATCATGGGTCACGTATTTGTGTTCAGCTGGCTGTACTAACACACAAACAGATCAGGCTCTATTAGAAAATACCTTGGGAGAACTGATTTTTTTAGATATTGTATTTGTTTTTGTGTTGTTTACATACTGCATTAGTAAAAATGTATTACTTTTTCTTCTGAGCCCTCACTGAAGCAGATGCAGTCAGAAGTTTGGGTTAGATCCTAAAATGGTGTAAATCAGTGTAGTTCTATTGATTTCAGCAGAGCAGCATTGGTTTACACCAACTAAGAATCTGTTTCTTTAATTTTAGACCAAATAATATCAAACTGATTTCTTACCTGTAAAATGGGGATTATAATATAGGTTAATCTTAAAGTACTGAGATCCTCAGATGAAAGATACTTTTAATTTAAGGGAGTATTATTATAGTGTATATTTTTTACCAAATTTTTGTTACTAGTTTTATTGTGGCTTTGTTTTCCCAGAGTTTTCTTTGTTCTACAAATGTCAGCCTCTTCCAAATTACAATCCTTCCAAGGGTACAAACTATTAAAGACTGAGAGGGGTATTGTTTCAAAGTAGTGTGTGGGAGGTATTAGCACAAATGCTGTTATACAGGAACAGATTTTAGCACGTACCTCCCTTGCAGTGCTTTGAAAATGTATCCCTTCATATAAAAATACCTGCATGGATGCTAATATAAGAACAGACTTCTATGCTCTATTAGTAGAGCTTTGTATTCTTTGAAGTGCCTACAATGATTCAAATTAATCCTTTGAGTGACAAACAATTGAGAAATCTATGGATTGTCCAGCAATTTGAGAATTTTTCTCAAGAAATTTACTCTAAAAAACTACACACTTTTGTGTAAAATTTCATCTTGATCCACTAGTACCACAAACACTTGAGAAACTTCATTAATGCTATCAAAATAAAATAAATCAACCAAAATAAAAACACCAACAAACTAGGAGTTATGGAGATTTGAATTGCTCCTCTTTTTGAGTTCTTAGTACTTCCACTGAAATTTTTCAGAGCAGCAAAAATTAAATCAAAGTTGCATGCACAATTTTTTTTTACTATCTAGATGGAAGAGAATTTCAGTTGTGGCTTTCGGTGGTGCAAATTCAACCTGCAACAGCAACATAGGAACACATGAAAAGAGGAATTGCCAGGCTAGATTAAAATAGCCATCTATCTGCTACACTGTCCTGACTCTGAAAATGGTGAGTACTAGATGCTTCAGAGGGAAGAAAACCTGTAGAGGGCAATTTTAGAGTAAGTCTCTTCATAGGGCCCATTTTTACCTAATACCCGGTGGTTGGCTTAGGCCTTGAAGCATGAACCTTCTAAAAATATCCTATCTAATTGAACCATCGATGTTCTCATTATTGAATAAATGTCTAATCCTTTTTCTAATCACATTAGCTTGTTGTCCTCAAAAATATGTGATGGCAAGGAAGTCTACAGGCATTGTGAATAAAAAATATTTTCTTTATTCTGGTTTAACTATTCTGTCTTTCAATTGTATTGAATGTTTCCTTGCTTTTGTATTATGAGAAGGGTAAGTCAGAGCCATGCAATTTACTTTCTCTTTGCCATTCACTACTTTACTTTTTTAATCACGTCTCGTATTTGTTTCTTGTGAAAACCAAAAAGTCAGTCTTCCCAGTCTCTCTTCATACTGAAATCTTTCAATGTCTGTAAACATATTTGTTGCCAATCCCAGAGTCCCTTCTTTTTTTGCTATATCTTTTTTATATAGGATGACCACATTATTCCAGGTAAGGGTATGCCATTGATTTATTTGGTGGAGACATGATATTTTCTATATTATCCCATTCCTTACACATCCTAACATTTTGTTTGCCTTTTGTCCTTGTTGCATGTTGGGCCACGATTTCACGGAGCTGTCTGAATAATGTTCAGGTCTTTTTCCAGAGTGATTTAAATCAGTTGAAAGCCTAGCAATGTGTGTGAGCTGTTCCAATTATTTCTTCCAGTGTACATTGCTTTTTTTCATATCAAATGCTTTCTTACATTGTGCTGCCCATTCACCCAGCTTTGTTAGCAGTCTCTGAAGTTCCTCACAGTTGTCTTGATTAACCTAAATAGTTTTGTATTATCTGCAAATTTTGGCATCTCACTGTTCACTCCTCTTTTCCAGATTATTCATAAATATATGAAGTAACACTGAGCACAGTACAGAACTTGAGGGTGGATTCTTTTGCCATGTTGAAAACTGACCATTTATCCAGTCTTTTGCTTCAAGTCTCTCAAGGCTGGCCTTACCATGAGGCGAACTAAGGCGGCCGCCTAAGATGCCAGAATGTGGGTAGGGGGTAGGGCGCCACTAGGACCCAGAGTGTAGAAAACTTTGTCTGCATATGTATTCTCTCTGTTCTAGATGCATGGAGATGGTGGAGTGCTGTGCTGGAGGAAGGAGGGCACAGGAGACATAACAGGCAGGCAGGAGAAAAGGTGAGCGGGAATAACAGAAAGCAGCAGGAGCTGCAGGGAGAGAGAGGAGGAGGAGCCTCTTATGTGCCTCTCTAGCAGCCCCAGGAGCCTGGACTGATTAACACCAGCTTCTCAGGAAGCTTCCTGTTTCCTGCTGCTTCCCTGAACCCACTTGAGGAGAACAGGCAGTCAACTGAAGCAGGGCTGGTGCAACCATTTAGGCAAACTAGGCGGCTGCCTAGGACGCCTAGTGGTTGGGGGCGCCTAAAAGTCCCCTCAGGCGAGGAGGTGGAGTGGAGGTGAGCTGGGTGGGGGTGTGTGCGGGGAGGGCTGCCTGCAGTAGTGGGGGGTGGGCACGCGCAGGGGAACAGCTCCCTGCCCCAGCTTACCTCCACTCTGCCTGCTCCGCTGAGCACACAGCCCAGCTCTAAGTCTCCTCCAATCAGCACCGCAAGCCTGGGCAGGGAGGAGAATTAGAGCAGCGTCGGCGTGCTCAGTGGAGGAGGCAGAGCCGAGGTGAGCTGGGGCGGGCTACCCAGGCAGGGTTAGCTGCCGTGGCGGGGGGAGGTCTCCCCAGGCAGGGTTAGCTGCCCTGGTGGGGGTGGGAGAGGGTGGAAATCTCCCCAGGCAGGGTTAGCTGCCGTGGTGGGGGGGAGTCTCCCCAGGCAGGGTTAGCTGCCGTGGTGGGGGGGAGTCTCCCCAGGCAGGGTTAGCTGCCGTGGGCGGGGGAGTCTCCCCGGGTGGGGTTAGCTGCCGTGGGAGTCTCCCTGGGTGGGGTTAGTTGCCGTGAGGGGACGGGGGGGAGAGAGGTTAGCTGTTGCGGTGGGGGTGGGTAGCTGCTGCGGGGAGGGGGGGCTGCCTGGGTGGGGGGCTGAGTTAGCTGCCGTGCGGGGTGCAAGGTGGAAGTTTTGCTTAGGGCGCAAAACTTCCTTGCACCGGCCCTGAACTAAAGTAGTAGGAGCCAGTTAGGCCCTTAAGACACTGATATCTTCCTTCTCAACCATCTCAGTAGAGCATGAGCTGGCCCAAATTGTGGACCTTCAGGAAGCAGTTCAAATCTTTGCAACCAAGAAGGCACGCAAAGCACCACTTTGATTATTCAAACAGATAAAAATACCAGTGTTTACTATGCAGACAAGAAAAGTTACATTTGCTGTTCAGGCATTTGAAAGTTAAGTGTTACTTAAAATTTTTGAACAAGGCATTTTAAGTTGTTAATTCTCCTTTATTGGGGTAGGTAGCAGAGCAGTACCACGAGAGGAGTAGAACAGGAAGAAGGTAGAACTGAGTCCTTTCAATGTTGGCCCAAGCAAGGGGGCATGGGGACATCATTTGAGCACCCTGCCTCAGGTGCCGAAATGATGTACTGATGCAGCTTTGCCGCTGTAGTGCTTAATGAAGATGTTACCTATGCCAAAGGGAAAGCTTCTCCCATTGGCATAGGCACTTCACCTCCCTGAGAGCCAGTAGCTATGTCAATGGGAGAAGCCCTCCCGTTGACATAGCGCTATCTACACCAGAAGTTCAGTCTGTATAACTGCATCATTCAGAGGTGTGGAATTTCCACACCCCTGAGTGATGTCGTTATACTGACATAAATTTGTAATGTAGAGCAAATCTTTCTAATCCACAACAGACCTTTAAGGCTACATCTACACTACAGCCAGGATCGATGCTCTTGGATCGATCCATCGGCAGTCGATTTAGAGGGTCTAGTGAAGACCTGCCAAATCAACAGCAGATCGCTCTCCAGTTGACCCCTGTACTCTACCCCCAATGCGAAGAGTAAGGTAAGTTAATGGAGAAACTCTCCTGTCAACTCCCCTCAATGTAGACTCTGCGGTAACTTGACTTAATGTACATCGACTAACGTATGTGAATAATGTAGCTGGAGTTTTGTAGCATAGGTCAGCTTACTGTGGTAGTGTAGACATAACCTTACTGTCCCCCCTTGATTGCTTGATTGCTTAATTCCTTAACAAACTGTAACCACAACTTTTGTATAAAAATAAAAAAAAGATTACTTTCTTACAGCCTCAGCAATATATGGAGGGGGAAATCCCACAATAGAAGTGGAATGGCCTTCTTTGATTTTTCTGGTAAACTTGCATGTAAATTAAAAAAAAAAAGTTAAAATTGTTTTATTTGCCTCTAAGTAGAAATGTGTAGGATGTGAACTGAAAAAAAAATTCTGTGAGTACTCAGTCAAATTTTTCTTTAAAATGAATTTTAGGCATGCTCACACTCCTTTAGTGTTTGTGTTCACAAACATCCCATCAAATGTTTCTTCCATGAATGTTCAAGGGAAATGAATTGGAAGCTAGCACCCCAAAACTGTATTTTTTTTAAATAGGCTGCCACAATAAGAGTACGTATTTCAAAAAAATACATTTACCAGAACTCTGACATAGAGGCAATTTAATAAGCCAGGTGAGGATCTACCAGCAGCCTTTGCAATTATTATTAATATTATCAGACATTTATATTCCACTATGGGAGGTGCCCTGTAAACACAATAGAAGACAAGGTCCCTGCTCAAAGAATTTTCAACAGACAAGACAGACAAAATTGAGGGAAAATAGGGCCGTGCCTGTGCATACAATTACTCTGGGCTAGGTTTGGGCTTTTTAAACCACACCTCTGGGTTCATGGTAGAGTAGAGTCACGCAGTCCCAGGAAGAGCACAAGGGAGATAATGGAATGGGTAAGTCTGCTCTAACCGTTATTTCAATCTAGGGAATACAAATAATAAATTACAACTCTCAAAAAACCAAAAGAAAACAAAACAAAACACACACACACAAGCAAATTTGAATATTGAATAACTCTGAGGAAATCCCTATCTGCTCACTGACATTCCACAAGGCAAAGTGGCTAAATTGGTTGAGTATACCATCTGCTGCAAATTATTCTCTGAGGTCTAGCATAGGGGTAATAATCCAAAATCATTTTCTCTGCTTAAACAGTATCTATGGTTTGGCTGTTTCTTTGGGTTTCTCTTTGGACCTGTCCTATGTAATGCTTGTGGGAAAACTTCTGTAGCATTTAATAGGGATGAAACCAAGAGGTTTTGATAGAAACTACTCTGAATAGTTTACAGCATTTAATAGAGAATGATACACTTTCTATGATATTTCAAACCAACCTATAGAGTTTAATCAAACAACTGCTATAGAACTGCATGCTAGAAATTGGTTTACACATTCTATAGAAAGAACATTCTCTAATAAATTATGATACTTTTCCATAAGGCAGTGTTTCCCAAACTTGGGATGCCACTTGTATAGGGAAAGCCCCTGGTGGGCCGGGCCAGTTTGTTTACCTGCCGCGTCCGCGGTTCCAGCCGATCACGGCTCCCACTGGCCGCGGTTCGCTGCTCCAGGCCAATGGGAGCTGCTGGAAGCGGTGGCCAGTACATCCCTCGGCCTGTGCCACTTCCAGCAGCTCCTGTTGGCCTGGAGCAGCAAACCACGGCCAGTGGGAGCCGTGATTGGCCGGACCTGTGGACGCGGCAGGTAAACAAACCGGCCCGGCCCTCCAGGGGCTTTACCTACACAAGCGGCATCCCACCTTTGGAAAACACTGCCAGAAGGGAAGAGAAGAATATTCAGAACAATACACTGAACAGTAATAATGTTAGATATCTGCAAGTGTGGGTGAGTGTGCAGATAGTGACACTGCAGTTTCCTTTCAAGAAGGGCATCCAAGAATGATTATACAGCACAGGACAAAACATTTCAAGACACATAGCTAGCTAATAAGAATGCAGAAAAGGCAACCATTCTATTGGACCATGGCCTCCTCATACTATAGTTGCACAGAGCATCTTGAATTAAAATAAGGTAGCCATGAGGATCACTTTTGTCTGTTTTCATATCTGAATTTAATGACCTTGCAAGCTTAGTATATTTTTGTAGTGGCGGGAGATAGGGAGGGGGAGGTGCGGGAATGGAACAAACTTGTATGACTGGCATCACGACCCTTATGACAAAGGCCTATGGAAGGTAATAGAAAATGATAACCTCTCTTTAGGTTTTTGAATCTGCCTATAGAGAATTATATCCCTAATATAAAACTCTATTGTTTGACTCAAAAATACCGTTATCTACCTCAATATCCCATAGCTATTACATTGCTACAGAATCTTGTTAGCTTAATCCTTATAAAGGCCCAGTGCACCAACGCACTTGTATATATGTATGTGAATAATCCCATTCCTATTTGAAAAAGCATTCAAGCACATACTTAGGCACCCACTCAAGGGCCTGATCCATATACATAGAAGTCAGCATACTTCTGCTGACTGCATAGAGTTTGGATCAGGCTTTTGAGTTCTTTGCTGAATAGGAATGGTATTACTCAGATGCTTAAGATTGAACACAGACTAGGTGCTTTGCAGAATTGGGGCCTAAATTGTATAGTATTTTTTCATATAGGGAGAAGCTTCTAAAAGGTGTAGTGAAGCAGAAAATGGTGGGATACCAATAATGGTGCTGTAAGTAATGTTGATTTCTCTCTCTCCTGTAACACATTATTGTCTAAGAAGCAGCATATCCTATATTTTATTTCACCATAAATGATGCACATGACATTGTTAAAAGGTAGTTAAATATGTGTAACCCTTCTGCCCATCTGAGTTGGCAGCAAAAAGGGTTGGGTTCAGTACCTCGGGGTTCCGTTTCAATAACACAATGCAAAACCAGCTCAAGCCCCCACCCAGTGACCCGGGACAACTAAATACCACCCCCTGGGTGCTTCTAAGAGGCCATACTTCCCCTCTCGCAAGCACAGAGTCTGAGTGTAGCAAAATCCTTTTAATAAAGGAGGGAAACAATGCAGCATTATGTTGGGGAAACACCACAAACAGGATTCATAACACAAACCATGAGCAAAAGACACCCTCCTCCCAAGTAAGATAAGTAGTATCCTTTTCCCCTCAGGGTTTTAAGTCCAACAACCCAAAAGTCTCTGTCCCTGGTCAGTGCAGCCCCAGAGTTCAAAAATTTATCTGCAGTTTTACCTCCCAGCCTGGGGGCGGGGGGAGGGGGCAAGAGGGGGGTGCAGCAGTGTTAAGGGGCACCTTATGTGGTCTGAGGCTGGCTGCCCCACCTCTCCATGGGGATCTGATGCAGCCTTCACCATGAGCCACTCCACCAGCTGCTCCGCTCCGCCAGCCATCCCATGAACCACTCCAGCCGTTCCACAAACTGCTCTGCTCCACCAGCTGTCCCACAAGCCCCTCTAGTTGTCCTGCAAACTGCTGTGCTCCACCAGCTGCTCAGCAACATATCTTGCCTCAGTGTTGGTGCACCATGGGCCCAAAGTGAAGTTAGCTCAGCAGTCTGTAACTAGACTTCTAATGGACTTAAAATTAGCTCTGATATTCCACAGTAGAGAGAGAGAGGGGGGGGGTGCAACAGGTATTCCAAACCCTCAAAGGGGCCCCATACCATCCACTACAAATAGCTGTCCCCAGCCTTTCTCAATTCACTGGGTTTTGGAACCGATGTCCCTTGTCTAGCAAGTGCTACTTAGTTGATGGTGAGTCCCTCTATCATAAAACAGTTTCATTGTCCTTGATTCACATAATCAGGGTAACAACACTTTATTCTTCCTGCCCTAATAACAGAGAAACTGGGGATCCCACAGCAAACAAAGTGACCATTTGAGCTCATGCTAGGTGAGGTGGGTGTGCCTATGCAAACAAGATCAGTCCCTGAAGTTCTTTTCCACAACTTGCCACAATTCACCACCAGATGTCAGGGTAGAGATCATCCTGACTCTGTTTACATCTGTATAAAGTTCCTTTGTCCTTTTACTTTTCAGGCCTTAAGTATTTGTTCTTATGCTTGCCAAATTTAAAGTGACACTACTATCCTTGGGTTGTAATTTTTCCAGACCTCATAAACTAAGTAGTGTCAGTCCTGAACACTAACTTGGAACAGTAGCTGGGAAAGAGATCATGACACTCTTTCCTCATTATTCCAGAATGGTTCTGTTACTGTGAGGTTGCCATTTTTGAAGAAACATACCTACAACAAAGGTTTTGACGACTTTTACATATCTAAGACTCCATAACGCTTTTCACAAGAGGTGTTAGAACCAGTATCCTGATCAAATTTCAATTTGGGTAATTGCAGTGTGTCTATCTAAATTCCACCTGCAGTTTCAGTTGGATAAGGATACCTCCTGTACTAAACAACTGTTTAAAGTTGTCCAAGGTTAACTACATTTCACTGGAAGATGAAATAATTCCTTATATGATTATATACCCATGTAATTGCCTACTGTAAGATTTCTTGGACCTGCCTTTGAAGCACCGGGCATAGGCCATTGCTAGAGATAAAATACTGAACTGGATGGATCATGGCCTGAGCTGGTATGGCAATACTTATGTTCCTATCACACTTAGAATTTCTAAGGGATTCTTTTAAAATCTGGTTACGTTGATTTAGTAAGCACTTTTAGATTTTTCCTTGGTGACCCAGGTAGCTTCCTCATAGTGTAGAAATTGCTTTAAATAATTACAGTACAGAATACAGCATAACACACATGACCTAATCCTGTATTTCTTGTGCTTCCAACATTCTCATGGACTTCATTTGGAATTGTGGGGATACATGCCATGTAGAACTGGGCCCAATGTGAGCAAAACAGAAGATTTTAAAGACTTTTTTTTCTTTAAAAAACAATCTCACTCCCAAGACTAGATTTGTACCACATGTACATTATCTGAAGCCATTTAAGGGTGGTTATCAGGCTGGGAACAAATGGGAATTCATAAAACTGAAACCATGTGAACCTAAACTTTTGTAGGAGTCACTGGGTATTTTCTGTTCTAAGTGCAAGAAAACAGTACCATGGGTGAATCAGTCTGTTGGAATAGCAATGAAAAATAGCTCTACCTGACATTTCATTTCTGGATGGCTGGGAAGATCAATGTGCTTGCCTACAGCTCATGAATTAATATCCCCAGCTACCAAGGAATAAGACACTACACAGGATCTTGTGCTTCATTGTAAACTTGTTGCCATAAGTAAGGTTGCATTCTCATCATTCAGAAGAGGTATTCCCTTTCCCCACCCCTTTGGAAATAATAACTCATAACCCAATAAGATACATTAAGTTGATTTCCATTATTCTTTCAGCCAGGACTTTTACTGTTAAATTACTGTCATTTCAATAAGGATCATACGAAGCTCTTACTACTGTTACAGAGTTCCATTGACATCCATGGGAGAGGTGTGCACATCAGGGAAACCATATAGTGTAATCCTTCGCACCTTTATTGTGAAACCTGTCCTAAATCTCTTGGGACACCACATCAAATAGGACTTAATTATGTTTGTGTCACCATGTCAATAATTTATAGTAATATACGTAATATAACATTAATTACAAAGAAAGCTGTTGTCTTAGTATTGGAAATTCTGGGTTTTTTTGGATATAGAGGTGGAAGCAGTGTCTGAATGAGCTCTCCTCTGTTGTCTAGTGACAAACTTGGGGTAAAAACTTCAGGAGCAGGTTGTATTTACATAAACATACCTATTCTGCCTAAGTGCTCAGCAGATGGAGCTGCTTTACCAGCATGATCAATTTTGACTATTTGGGGGTTACATTTCACTTTAGTATTGAGTGCAGGGGTAATGAACTAGTGTTTTCCTTATTGTGTGAGTAAAAGGCAGCAGAACTGTACTTAGCACTGCACTAACTTAGGGATTCTCCCTAAAACTTAACTTCACTTGCTAAGCAGTGATAGGGATATCAAATCCCTGTAATAAAAGAGAAGGTGGGGAGAGGTGTTCCTAATTAGTGATATGGTCTCTGTTTTAAAAGTCATATTATTTGCCTCATCTCTTGAACTGATTAGGCTTCACTGAGAGTCCTTTTTTCTGTTCAATGATTTTTAGAACTGAATCACTGATGAGCAGACATAGGGACTAAGCTTTAAATCTGGTATTGCAGTGAAAGACAGTACAGAAGTTGCACTAGTAGTGAGGTTTCCTGCTACCCTGTGAAATCACTAAGTGTGAGCAGGGTCTGAATGAGCTCTCCCCTGACATCTACTGATGAGCTCGGAAGAGGACTTCAGGAGCCAACCTTGTTTGCATGGACATACCTACTCTGCCTAGGGGAGCAGCATGATATAGCTGCTTTACCCAAATGATTGTTTTTGGCAGGTGTTGGATTGCAAGTCACTTTGTTATTGGGTACAGAGGTAATAAAGGGTTGTCATCCTTGTGTGAATCAAGGAGAGCAGAACTGTGCTTGGCATGCCCTGATTGAGGGACTCACCCTCAAATGAAAGGCACTCTCTAGGCAGGATGTAGGATGCCAAAGCCTAATAGTGATGAGTGAGGGTGGGGAGAGGTGTTTGTACCTGATACTCTGCTTATTGGTCCTAGGCACCATTTGATCCTCTCCACTGTGTAATTTTAGAGCTGATTAATACTCAGTTGAGAGTCTTTTGCTGTGCATCAATAGAGCTGAAATCACTATCTCTCGTGAAAGAGACTTCCCAGCCTACGCTAGCAGTGAGGCTTTCCCACTACCAGCTGAAATCACTGAAAGCTGTATTAAATTGTGGGACCTCAAAACATCCCAGAAGGTGGAGTGGAGTGGCCGGTGGAGTGAGTAGAGCACCAGGCAAAGTGAGCAATGTGCCTTCTCTGCCCCTCCTACTGGGGTGGGTGGTGAACTCATGTGAATGCATTTCTGAACTTTGGGTCTTCACTGACCAAGGACAACATCTGTGAATGGGGTGTGGAGGCAGGGAGGGAGGGGCACATTAAAGGAACTTTTGGTTGTTAGACTTAAGAACCTGAGACAAAAGACACTGCCCAGTGTATTCTGGCGTGGGTGTTTTGCTCATGATTTTATGCCCATGACTCCTGCCTGTGGTGTTTTCCCAAGTTAATGCAGGGTTACTTTCAAAGTTACTTTTCTACAAACACAGACTTGGTGCTTATGAGAGGGGAAGTATTGCCTCTCAGAGGTATCCAGCGGGTGGTGTGTAATTTTCCCAAGTTACTGGTGGGAGCTCAAGCTGGTTCTGGTTGTATTGTTGAAAGGGAACCCCTAGATATTAAACCTGGCCCCTGTCTCTGCCAGTTCCACTTGGCAGAAGAGTTACATAAGAGCTAAGCTAAATGGTGGAATCTCAGAACACAGCATCACAGAAGTGGCAGTGAGCAGCAAGCAGAAGCAGCAGTGATAAAAGTGGTAGTGATGGCAGTGAAAACGGGGCTAGCAATAAGCCAGTTGCAGAGATGAGGAGCAGTAGCAGAGACATTACTTGACACCATCCCCCACTTTTCAGAAGTCATAAGTTAACCATGTGAGTGCACCATTGACCAAGGACAGTTGTGAATGGGGTGTAGTGGAGGGAAAGGGGAGTGGCATGTTAAAGGGACATAGGGTGACCCGATGTCCTAATTGAATAGGGACAGTCCTGATATTCAAGGTTTTTTCTCATATAGGCACTTATTACCCCCCACACTCTGTCCCAATTTTTCATACTTGCTGCCTGGGCACCCTAAAGGGATATTCATTCATCAGATTTTCACACCACAAGGTGGAAAACTGGGGCAAAGGACACTGCCCAGCATACTGTGGAGTGGGCGTTTTCTTGTGGTTACATGCTTTTGAATGTGTGTTTGCTGGTTTCTCATATTAATGCACCCGGGGTGGTGTTTAGTTTTCCCAGATTGATGGGTGGGGCTCAAGCCAGTTCTGCTTTGTATTGTTAAGAATAATCCTTAAATATTGAATTTGGCCCCTGTGGCTGCTGACTATACCTGGCAGAAGGGTCACATATATATGGGCAACAATATTTATAGACATGGAACAACTGCTAAGGGCTTGATCGTGAACCCTGATGCACAATTGCACAGGTAAGGGGGTTTAAGGAGCACTCTGAAAAGTCCTATGTAGTCTATCTGTATTGCTGGAAAGGGGAGAGTTGCTGGTGCCTGAAATTGGCTCCACTCCTCCAACAGTTCAGGAGGGGAAGTAATCTGCATCAGCTAAGGGATGAGTGGATAACTGTCCCCAAAGCCGTCACAACAGAGGGGGAAGAGGAGCCAGACTGAAAGCCACAGTCTGGTCCCTGTCCTGCTCCTGGGGCAGTGTCGTTATGTGTTGCCTCCTGCTCAGGTTGGATTTTAAGATTACAATCCAATCCTAAGAAAGGATATAAGTTTTTCCTGGGATATTATCACACAGATTTATTTTTTCTGCTCCTTATATGCACTCCGACAGTATAACCTCCAGCATGTTGCATTTAGTTCAGTCCCCCCGTTGAAGTCTGGGGCATCATTCCACTGATTTTATGGCAAATTGGATCTAGGTGCCTTGTGAAAACCAAACCAAACCTGTGTATTCTGTTTTTGAGAGATGCTTAACCAAAATAGCAAAGCATTTTATTAATGCTTACCTAAAGTGAAACAATATAGAGTAGTGGAATCTGAGTCCAAGTCACATGTTCCTAATGCTACATCAAATTTAAAGAAACTGAGTATTTAAAACGTGGCAAAAGGTTTCTGCTCTCTTGAAATACACTGAGTATCCTCAGCCAGAATTTAGGTGCACTAAATTATACTGAAGAGGGCAACATTTTTTTTTCCAGAATCCCTTTACTATTAGGTGAATTAAAATGGCATCAAAGCTTCCTACTATAAAGGGATCCACTTAGATGGCTTCAAAGACAGCAAAGTTTGATTTTAACTTTGAATTAAATTTCAGCAATTTAATTTAGACTTTTTTCAGAGTATCAAATTATTTCCCCACTAAAAAGGCTCTTTGTAAAGGCATTTAGAATGGGAGGTACCAGCTCAGGAATTTGTATGTCAGAAATTTCATTTCCTTTTTTATACTGAGATAGATAGAAGCAAACATCTAAATTATATGTATAATTCTGCCCCCACAGGAGTGAAGGGACTCACATAGAGAATCCCAATCATTTAATCTTTCATTGCTTACTGTCACCCCATCAGACACAAATCGCCCACCCAAACTTAACTTAGCCCCTTTGTTTTGTCCTGTAATATGTTATTGGATGTTTTAATGTTTGGTGTTGTGTAATACAAATTTCAAAGAAATACAGTCTCAGGGTTCATTAAACTATGTCAGAGTTCTGTACGTTTCCCCATAGTACAGTATGGTGTTGGAGTAGAGCAGAGGACGGCAACCTTTCAGAAGTGGTGTGCCGAGTCTTCATTTATTCACTCTAATTTAAGGTTCTGCGTGCCAGTAATACATTTTAATGTTTTTAGGTCTCTTTCTATAAGTCTATAATATATAACTAAACTATTGTTGTATGTAAAGTAAATAAGGTTTTACAAATGTTTAAGAAGCTTCATTTAAAATGAAATTAAAATACAGAGCCCCCTGGACTGGTGGCCAGGACCCAGGCAGTGAGAGTGCCACTGAAAATCAGCTTGCGTGCCGCCTTCGGCACCCGTGCCATAGGTTGCCTACCTCTGGAGTAGAGCATATATCTATGAATGTAATTGGAATGTCTGATCTGTTTGGAGTGAAGAAATGTGTTACAGTTTTATCTAAACACATTCAGACTTTGCAAATCTGTGTTTTAATTGTATTGTACTGTAGTCACTGATATCTGCATTTTTTGTAGTAAGTAATGAAGTGTACATTTGTGGAAGATAATATTGGACATGGAGTCCTTGACTAGAAAATAGGATTTTATAATTTCCTGTTAATCTGTTCTGCAAAATGAATTTTGCATACATTTTTGGCTTGGTGGGTGGTAGTGAATGTTGAGTCTATATTGCAGTAGTTGTTCTCTGTGGCTTTAAGGGTGAAATCCAGGTCCTAGGTGAGTCCCATTGAGTTTCTGCTGTTGGATCCAATAGCATAAAGATTAGGCTGTAACAGAATCCTTATTGTGTTCTGTATAAAAGAGTTGCAGATCTCAAGCAAGGCATTCTCAGTGGAAGCCATGATGTTTTGATTCCTTTTCAGATCAAAAAGAAAAATGGAGCAGAGTAAAAAGCAACTTTCTCCTCATTTTCCCTTCCTGGCCTTTTGTATTTAGCCTTTACTTGAAGGCTGATCATAATATACATGGAAATTTCTAAACAAAAAAGAGGGCTTTGCCCTCAGGGGGCTGTCTGCAATTCATTCGACCATAGCAATCTGTAAAATTCCTGCAGCAAAAGAGAATTCCCAATTAAAACAAAATACATGTGTTGTGCTTTAATTCAGACATCTACAGGGTCAATTCCTTCCCTGATATAACTCCACAGACTTCACTGAGGTTACATCTGATATAAAGTTGTCGCACTGTAACCATCTGTTTATTAAATAATATAGGGTCTTGGGGAATACATTCAAATAAGTACAAATGCAATATGTAAAGAAAGGACTGGGGAAGCTAGGAAGCCAGATCTTCAGCTGTGTCACAGCTCTCTGCTTGGCACAGGTGGTGGGGAAGGAAGCCACCTTTAACCCTCTGTTGTGTTCCTCTGATTTCTGGGTCTGGTAGGAGTGGTTTGCTACCCGATATGTTCAAAAATCATGTATCAGGCCCCTAAAAATCACCAGATTAGCTTAAAAATCAGAAAGTTAGACATACAATTTTTTTTAAATTTCTATTTTACATGGCCCCCATTGCTGTAGTTGCTGAGCATCTCACAGTCTTTAATACAATTATCTGCTCAACATATATGTGAAGTAGGGAATTGCTATTTTACAGATGGGGAATTGAGGCACAGAGAGACTAAGCGAGTTGCCTAAGTTCACACAGTAAGACTGTGTCAGAGCTGGGAATAATGAGTCCCAGCAACATGTCCTAACTACTGCGCCTTCTTTCTTGTCTTTGGTTATGTACACACTACAGCTTACTTCAGTATAAGTTATGTTACTCAGAGTTGTGAATAAGCCACTTCTCTGAGTGATGTAAGTTACACTGACTTAAGCACTGGTGTGGGCAGCGCTGTCTCGGTGGGAGAGCTTCTCCTCCTGAAATAGCTACTGCTGCTTGTGGGGCTGGCGTAATTAAGTTGACAGGAAAGCTCTCTCCCATCGGCTTAGAGTGTAAATTCTGTACTGTAGCCATAGCTTTTGTCTTTTGGTGGTGAAACTTTCAAGCTTTTCTCTGCTATTATGAGAGCTAGAAACATTTTTCTGAGGTAAAATTGTGAGACTCTGAGGTAACATTTTGAGAGTTGGTTTGGGGCCTAACTTGGATGAGTCTCAATATTTCCACTATGTATTGAAGTAGCCATATCTATTTATCTAAGACAATGTACATAGTGCACATTTCTCCTCATCACGTGGAAGTGTCTTCATAAGTGAGGAGCAGATTCTCCCTAGCTCTAATGCTTGTGCTGAGGGGATGGATCATGGCCACAAACCCCTCTGCACTGGCCTAAGAAACTGAAGAGGGAGTGGGAAGGTGCAGCATGCAGATTCCTCTCAGGGAATAAGTGGAAGGGAAGAGGGGCAAGGGATTGTTTCTGTATCCTACTCAGAGGTGTGGCTAAATGCAACAAGTTAACGCTTTGTGTTCCTTGCCTTTCCTTTCAGCTTCATTTCAAACAAAAGAGCAACTTATTGAAAGAAATTCCTATAGAGATGAAATTGTTCTCTTGGGACCTTCCTCCTACTGAAGTAGACATGATATTTTTGCTTTTGATTTTACTGAGAGAAAGACTGAGCCCAAATATAGGTTTAGGTCCTTGTGCACATCTATTGTACACAGCATTGTTTACCTCTCCTTGCAATATATGCAGTGTGCAAATACAAAAAGTCATCTGTTAAATGAATTAAATTAAGTTTTACTGAATAAAATTTTTTATTTAATTTCCAGAATGTTTGCCACCCATTAAGATTATAACTTCATTAATGTATTAAATTAAAAGATTTTATTTTACAGCTTGCATACAAATCAATACAAGTGAAAGAATACAAACTATTCTAAGCCCTAATTAAAGAGCAATAAGATTCTGATGGATGCTTTATCATGATATTTAGAAAGTTAGTTTTTGAATTATTATCTAAGGTCAGGCTCCCTTTCATATTCAACTGAATATTCAGCTATTTGCATTATTAAAATGCTACACCTCATATTAACTGCCTGGGGTAAGGATAAATGTATCTGCAATAGGAATCATAAATTGTTCAGTCTTTTAATAATCCTGTCAAAGATTATCCAATGAGGATTATTTCATTCTATTTTATGTGTTCTCATACAGCGTAGCACACGCCTTATTTGAATTTGAATAAAATTAATATAATAAATTACTTTCACAATCACTGGTCACTTATTACTGCTTGTAAATTTTATATGAAGCCAGATATGAAGTTATGAGTTTCAGAAATTGGACTGTACAAATTATAAGTTATATATTCTTGTTTCAGCTGAAAGGTTAAATGAGTTTGTCACTTACTTAAATAACATTTTACCATTATACTGCTTCAAATTTATTAGACAAGAAGGTCTGTCCTCCCAGCAGTGTTCACTTTTCTTACCTCTTTAATGAGGCCTGTTTTGGTCCCCTATTCTGCAAAGGACTTATGTATGTGCTTAACTGTGAGCTTTTGTTTAGATCCTATTGACTTCAACTTAAATGTTGAATTGGCCCTTAATATCTTGGAGCTTGGATAGCCTAGCTGGAAGGAGTTCAGGGGGTGGAAATCTCTCAAATTGCCCCTGCATAGAGTAGGTGGGGCAAATTAAGAGAAGCTGGGATCCTAGGGACTTTCCACAATGGGGCAGTTCACCACTCTTGGAACTAGTGTTTCAGGCTGTCTAAAAGTAGATAGGCTTCAGTTACACACAGTTCACATTTGAAAGCTTTTTTGTTTTGCATCCGTAAGGGGTAGAAACATAGGTGTGGTGTTTTGTGTATTATATGAAAGCTAAGAATATGATCTCATGTAATTCTGTGAACTGGGGTCCTAGGCATTGGCCTATTTTACTTTTGCTTTAATTTGGCCCTGAACACCAGCCTTGTTACCAGCACAAAAGCTTGTATATCCCCAAGGAACTTCACAGTTCCCCACTCTGAGTTAGAGGTCAAAATCACTCAGGCAGAAACGCTGTGCCTCTGAGCCACCTCTAGCTTCTAGTCCTGAGAGAACACTTCCATGAGCCATGGCCCCTGGCCTCTCCTACTTGCATCTGCTTGAAAAACCTCCTTAAAGGTGGGAAGGGACCTCAGGACGTCATCTAGTTTAACCGCCTGCTTAAAGTAGAACCAGTCCCCAGACAGATTTTTGCCCCAGATCCCTAAATAGTCCCCACAAGGGCTGAACTCCGAACCCTGCGTTTAGCAGGCCAATGCTCAAACCACTGAGCTATCCCATAGAGTTTGTAGAAACAATAAGATTGCTATTACCTCTGGCATTACCTTTTCCAGAGACTCTCCACTAGGCCAATGAGATTATGATGACTGCCTTGTTGATGGCCCCAATCTACCTATTCTTGTCCCCAGTGTCCCTGCTCCATGCCCTTTCTTCCAGCACAAGAACCCCAGGTCTTTCCAACACACATCAAGGGAAGATGAAGGAAGTAATGGTGCCATAAAGAGGGTTGAGCACATTCTCTGTATGGTAGGGTGGAAAGTCAAATACAGAGAGAGATCTGGGGAGCTATGACATTCACGGGTGCAATCCAGACTAGTGATGCATTGTCATCACCTGCCCTACAACTTTGGGTGCCTCACAATGCTTTGCTACTGTAGTTCTGTGACATTCGGTACTTCAAGGGAACACCCTGCACCCCTATGTTCAACCTTATAATATGATTGTGTGTTAGCCAATGCAAAGTTTGTCATGTTGGGTGTCTTCAGAAGGTTCATGATGCACTGAGCATTGTTGTTATAGTAATAGTAATTTCATGTATATGGTGATGAGGTTGATTATGGTTATGAGGCTGATTAAGGTTATGAGGCATCATAAAAGGGATATACGTTTGCTATGCTCTTGCTCTTCAACCTCCATCTACTGACACCACCACCAAGTGACTGAAGCGCTGATCAAAGAGGAGAGCCTACCTGAAGGGCAACCAGCCAACCTGTTCAGAGAAGCATCTAATTTGTAAGGGCACTGAAAGTGTTAAGATCAGTTTAGAATGTGTTTTCCTTTTATTTCATTTGACCAAATCTGACTTGTTGTGCTTTGACTTATAATCACTTAAAATCTATCTTTTGTAGCTAATACATTTGTTTGTTTATTCTACTTGAAGCAGTGCATTTGGTTTGAAGTGTGTCAGAGACTCCCCTGGGGATAATAAGCCTGGTACATATCAATTTCTTTGTTAAATTGACGAACTCATATAAGCTTGCAGCATCCAGCGGGCATAACTGGACACTGCAAGACTGAGGTTCCTAGGGTTGCATCTGGGATTGGAGATATTAGCTAGTGTCAGTTGTACAATCCAAGCAGGGGCTGGCCAAAAGTGCTCACTCATGTAGCTGGGAGCAGCTTACATACTAAAGGCTGTGCGTGAACAACCTGGGAGTGTGGGTTCTCACAGCAGAGCAGGATAAGTCTGGCAACCAGAGTCGAGGATTGGAGTGACCAACAGATCACTGGTCCAGACAACACCAGGGGAACAGCACAAGCTCCCAAACTGGGCCTCTCAAAATTAGCCAAACAGCATGCAGGTCACACCCTGAGTGTCTGTGTGTAGTTGCAGTCCTGGTCCAGCAACTCTTACCCCAGTCAACTATATACCAGCCATGCTCTGTTTTCCAGCAGCCTTGTTTACCACTTGCAGGGTGACCCCAACACACTCCCAGTCCTGTATTCCCCCCTCAAATGTGTGTACTGCATTGTACAGCTCTCTTGGACAGTTCAGATATTTGAGGTCCATTGCCCCTCTAAAGGGTCAGTGTACAACAGTTTGCAACTTTAATTGGAACTACCAAACAATTCAGTTTAAACACAACACTGGATTAGTTTAGATTAAATAATAAAACAAGTTTATTTAGTTACAAAGAGAGATTTTAAGTGTACAAATATAAGGCATTAAAGCCAGAAATAATTAAAAGAAAAATAAAGATAAAACTGTTTCTAGTAATAAACTTAACAAACTAGACTTGGTTCAAGGTGAAATCTCTTACCACATATTTTCAGTAACATTGCTGACCAAATTTTCAAGTCAGGATCTCTCACAAAGTACCAATGCTGGTTCCTTTTATCTTTTTAGGTGAAAGAGAGGGAGAGAGAGGCTGAGAAAGAAAGAGAATACCTGAGGTGTTTTGCCCCTCACTTTTATAGTCCAGTCCCCTTTTGAAATGCATTTTTCAGAGGGTTACTCCTAGATACAGTTCCTTCCAGCTGTGAGGACCTAGGCACAGTCTCATGGTGAAAGAGGTTCCATGTTGTTGTTTGTTAAAATGCAGGTCAATCTGTTTCTGCTTTCCTCCATTGGCAAAGAATGGCCGCTTCACAGGAGATTTGACACCTGGCTAGAAGCATCAGCTTGTCCTTTGTCTTTGAGAAACTGATTTCGCCTCTCCCCAGAGTTGTCTGGTCAACACATTTCAGACATAACTTCAGCTTATGTTCATAACTTTACATATAATGTTGCTACACATATTTCATCATGATATTATTGACCAGTGAGTTAGTTTTCAAATGATACCTCACAAGGCATATTTTGTACAAAGATTATTACAATAGTGTGCAGGGTGTGTCACAGGGAGCACGGTTCTTCTCTAGTGAAAAGTGGCCATCTACTCAATTGTTTGAAGAGTACAGTAAGTATTATGTAAATCAATAGTTTTACTGGTAAACCTACTCTGCTTCAAATTCCAATAGCAAATAGTTACTTTTACAAATACCCCGCCCCCTTCTCTGTCTTGATTTACAGTGACAAACTAACATATTATACATCTTCCAGAGTAAGCTGTGCTCTTTTCTCCAGTTATCATTTTCTTGTCTTCTTGAGGACTGAAATTTCCTTTTAACTTACTCTTCTCCCACTTCAGTCACATTCCCTTTACACATCAGTTCTCGTTTTGCCTGTATAAGGACTTCAGAGTTGGGTTAAAGACACAGAAAATCTGTGTTAAAATTTAACTTTAACCACACAAAACAGGAAATTCAGGTACCTTAACTCATGTAACTTACAACCATGTTTTTATTACATGCCTTCTCAAAATATGATAGATTAAACCCTGGTACCACTGATATCACTGGCAAACTCATGTGGCACAAGTTTCACTTAATATATAACTATAATGTGAATCTGTCTGTCTCTCTATCAATACAAAATGCTACAATTATAGAAAAGTTGCAGTAAATATTTCCCCTGCCATACTGTTTGAATATAACTATATAGTACTATAGTAAAAGAAACAATGAATTTACTATAGTAAATGAAACTACTGTGGCTCTTTTCGGTGATGTTGATCACTAATTTGGCTCCTGAACCACTGATTATCACTGGGATAAAGTAATATCACTAGCCTACCAACAAGACACTAACGTTGTTTCAGGAAAGGAGTGTTACAGAGCAAAAGAACTCTGCCAAAATTGAAGCAGCAAATTATCCAGGAACCTTGGCCATTGCCAAGCCTCACTGAATGCAGCTATTCAACTTGGCTCTGCTCTCTTCTCTTCCATCCCAGTATTACCACTGTGATTCATTTTATACATATAGACCTAGTGGCAGGGTTATTTTCAAAGACTTGACTGTAATTATTTGATGCATATCCACAATGTTAAAGATTCAGAGGGAAAAGGTACTCAGACCTGCAGAAGAGCTGTGTGGCTTGAAAGCTTGTCTCTCACCAACAGAAGTTGGGCCAATAAAAGATATTACCTCACTCATATTGTCTCTCTAGTAAAAGCCCGCCTCAGTTTACTAGCTCACTGTGTCTATCCTCCTGTGCTGAGTCTTTCACATACTGGATAATTGGATATAAGGAGAACAGAATCATAGAACTGTAGGGTGGAAGGGACCTCAAGAGGTCATCAAGTCATGCCCCCTGCAGTGTGTCAGGACCAAGTAAATCTAGACCATTCCACAGCTATTTGTTCAACCTATTCTTTGGGTATATCTACACTACGGGATTACTCCGAATTTACAGAATTTGATTTTGGGCAACTGATTGTATAAAGTCGAGTGCATGCGGCCACACTAAGTACATTAATTCGGTGGCGTGCATCTATGTATCGAGGCTAGCGTCGACTTCCGGAGCGTTGCACTGTGGGTAGCTATCCCATAGTTCCCGCAGTCTCCCCCACCCATTGGAATTTTGGGTTGAGATCCCAATGCCTGATGGGGCAAAAAACATTGTCGCTGGTGGGGTTCTGGGTACAGCCTCACCCCTCCCTCCATGAAAGCAATGGCAGACAACCGTTTCACACCTTTTTTCCTGGGTGAACTGTGCAGACGCCATACCACAGCAAGCATGGAGCCCGCTCAGCTCAAGACAGCAGTCATGAACATTGTAAACACCTCGCGCATTATCGTGCAGTTTATGCTGAACCAGGACCCGCAAAACCAGGTGAGGAGGAGGTGGCTATGGCCGCGCGGCAATGAGAGTGATGAGGACATGGACATGGACACAGAATTCGCTCAAACCACAGGCCCCAGCACTTTGGAGATCATGCTGTTAATGGAATGCCGATTTTGGGCGCGGGAAACAAGCACAGACTGGTGGGACTGTATAGTGTTGCAGGTGTGGGGCAATTCCCAGTAGCTGCGAAACTTTCGCATGCATAAGGGCACTTTCACGTAACTTTGTGACTTGCTTTCCCCTGCCCTGAAGCACCAGAATACCAAGATGAGAGCAGCCTTCACAGTTGAGAAGCGAATGGCGATAGCTCTGTGGAAGCTTGCAACGCCAGACAGCTACCGGTCAGTCAGGAATCAATTTGGAGTGGGCAAATCTACTGTGGGGGCTGCTGTGATGCAAGTAGCCAAAGCAATCACTGTTGCTGCTGCTACCAAAGGTAGTGACTCTGGGAAATGTGCAGGTCATAGTGGATGGCTTTGCTGCAATGGGATTCCCTAACTGTGGGGGGGCGATAGATGGAACCCATATCCCTATCTTGGCACCGGAGCACCAGGGCACCCAGTATGTAAACCGCAAGGGGTACTTTTCCATGGTGCTGCAAGCACTGGTGGATCACAAGGGACGTTTCGCCAACATCAATGTGGGATGGCTGGGAAGAGTTCATGACGCTCGCGTCTTCAGGAACACTAATCTGTTTAAATGGCTGCAGCAAGGGATTTACTTCCCAGACCAGAAAATAACAGTTGGGGATGTTGAAATGCCTATAGTTTTCCTTGGGGACCCAGTCTACCCCTTAATGCCATGGCTCATGAAGCCATATACAGGCAGCCCAGACAGTAGTCAGGAGCTGTTCAACTATAGGCTGAGCAAGTGCAGAATGGTGGTAGAATGTGCATTTGGCCATTTACAGGGACGCTGGCGCATGTTACTGACTTGCTCAGACCTCAGCCAAACCAATATACCCATTGTTATTGCTGCTTGCTGTGTGCTCCACAATCTCTGTGAGAGTAAGGGGGAGACTTTTATGGTGGCGTGGGAGGCTGAGGCAAATTGCCTGGCCACTGATTACACGCAGCCAGACACCAGAGCGATTAGAAGAGCACACCAGGAAGTGTTGCACATCAGAGAAGCTTTGAAAACCAGTTTCATGACTGGCCAGGCTAAAGTGTGAAAGTTCTGTTTGTTTCTCCTTGATGAAAACCCGCCCCCTTGATTGACTGTAAGCAACCCACTCTCCCCCTTCGATCACAGCTTGCTTTCTAAGGAAATAAAGTCACTATCATTTAAAAATAATGTATTCTTTATTATTTGATTATAAAAAGAGGGGAAAAAACTGACAAGGTAGCCTGGGTGGGGTTTGGGAGGAGGATAGGAGGGAAGGAAAAGGCCACTTCAAAAGTTCAAAATAATGACAGCCTTTTGCTTGGGCTGTCCACTGGGGTGGAGTGGGCGGGTGCACAGAGCCTCCCCCCACCCGCGTTCTTGCACATCTGGGTGAGGAGGCTATGGAACATGGTGAGGGGGAAGGGTGGTTATACAGGGGCTGCAGTGGCACTCTGTGATCCTACTGCCATTCCTGAAACTCCACCAGATGCTAGAGCATGTCAGTTTGATCATGCAGCAGCCCCAGCATTGCATCCTGCCATCTCTCACCTTGAGCATCTCTCCTGTCTTCACGTTCGTCCCTCATGGCCTTACGTTCACTGGCAGCTTTCCTGTACTGGGATAGGGTGACCTTCCACTCATTCAGATGAGCTCTTTCATTGCGGGTCAATTCCATGATTTCTGAGAACATTTCGTCTCACGTCCTTTTTTTTCGTCGCCTTATCTGAGATAGCCTTCGGGACGGAGGAGGGAAGCTTGAAAAATTTGCAGCTGCGGGAGGGAGGGAAAAAAGGGAGAGAAGTATTTTAAAAGATACCTTGTACAGAACAATGCTTATACTCTTTCACAGTGAACAACACTATTCACATTATATAGCACATGTGATTTCAGTACAAGGTCGCATTTTGCATCTTAATATTGAGTGCCTGCGGCTTTGGTGTTAGAGATCACAGATGTAGGTCCGGGCAACAGAATTCGGCTTGCATGCAGCCATGTTAAGCCATTGTCTTTCGGCTTCTGCAGCCTTCATAAAAGCAGCACCGTCCTTTCCCACATACCAAGCAAAGCCCGTAGAGTGCTGCGGTTTTCCTGTTAATGTGCAGCAGCAGAAACTAAACCTAACTCCCCACCATCCCAATACAATTCTCTGGGATGATCATTTTATCCCTCCCCCCCCACGGCATGGCTGGTATCAGGGAAGATCCCTGCAGAAACCAAACTAACCCCCCTCCCTCCATCCAATTCTCTGGGATGATTGCTTTACCCCTCCCCCCACCGCATGATTGGTATCAGGGAAGATCCCTGCTAGCCAAACGCGAAAAGCTCAGTGCCGATGCTCCCTCCCATCCCCCCGGCTTGGCTAACTGCAGGGAAGGATTTCTTTTCAGCCACAGGCAAACAGTCCAGTAGGAACGGCCACCTCTGTCCCCTTAATTAAATTCCCGTATTTCAACCAGGTTACCATGAACGATATCACTCTCCTGAGGATAACACAGCGAGATGAAGAATGGATGTTGCTTGAATGCCAGCAAACACCGGGACCATACACTGCCAGGCTTTGCCATGCAATGATACCAGATTACTTGCTACTAGCATGGTGTGGTCAAGTGTCCTACCATGGAGGACGAAATAAGGCTGCACTGCCCAGAAATCTTCTGGAAAGGCTTTTGGAGTACCTCCAGGAGAGCTTCATGGAGATGTCCCTGGAGGATTTCCGCTCCATCCCCAGACACGTTAACAGACTTTTCCAGTAGCTGTACTGGCCACGAATGCATTCCAAGTCCTCAGGGAAAATTAATCATTTTTAAAAAGCTTGCTTTTAAACCATGTCTTATATTTACAAAGGTACACTCACCAGAGGTCCCTTCCATGGCTTCATGGTTTGGGATAATGCCTTGGGAGGGTTGGGAGGTTACTTCAGTCAGGCTGAGAAAAAGATCCTGGCTGTTGGGGAGAACGGAGTGCTGTGTGCTCTCCGCAAGCTCGTCGTCCTCATCTTCCCTGTCCGCAGAATCCTCAGGCATGGCTGAGATTACCCACTCCTTGGAATCCACAGTCAGGGGTGGGGTAGTGGTGGCGGCCCTCCCTAGAATTGCATGCAGCTCAGCATAGAAGCGGCATGTCTGCGGCCCTGCCCCGGACCTTCCGTTTGCTTCTTTGGTTTTCTGGTAGGCTTGTCTGAGCTCCTTAACTTTCATGTGGCACTGTAGTGAGTCCCTAGTGTGGCCTCTCTCCAGCATGCCCTTGGAGACTTTTTCAAATGTTTTGGCCTTTTGTCTTTTGGAATGTAGTTCAGCTAGCACGGAATCCTCTCCCCATATAGAGATCAGATCCAGTACCTCCTGTACGGTCCACGCTGGTGCTCTTTTTCGATTCTCAGACTGCATGGTTATGGTCACCTGTGCTGATCATCTCTCCACGCTGGGCAAACAGGAAATGAAATTCAAAAGTTCGCAGGGCTTTTCCTGTCTACCTGGCCAGTGCATCCAAGTTCAGATTGCTGGCCAGAGCGGTCACAATGGTGCACTGTGGAATAGCTCCCAGAGGCCAATAACGTCAAATTATGGCCACATTAACCCTAATTCAAAATGGCAATGTCGATTTCGGCGCTACTCCCCTCGTCGGGGAGGAGTACAGAAATCGATTTTAAGAGCTCTCTATATCGAAGCAAAGGGCTTCGTTGTGTGGACAGGTGCAGGGTTAATTCATTTAACGCTACTAAATTTGACAAACTCGTAGTGTAAACCAGGCCTTAGAAACCTCCAATGATGGTAGAGGGTTATTCCCCCAACTTCCTGACCATTCCCCCTCATACCCAGTATCACTGATGTTATGGAATGGAGGCAGAATTCTATCCTGAAGTTAAGTTAATCAGTCTATCAACTGAATTTGAAGTACCAGTTTCCAAGACTATTTATATTTCACTTCAAAAGTTTATATAAATAGTAACATTTAAAATTTTGTAATTTGAAAAACTATAATTTATAAAGCTAAACAAATTCCATAAACATGAGTAAATTTTTCATTCCTTTCCTGGGATCATCAATGTCTTTATTGTGAATAATATTAATAGTGATTTTTTTTGGCATTTTTCATCTTGTAATTATTTATAATTACATTTTTCTACTGTTTAGCAAGCCATGGAGATAATCAAGTGTTATTTGTCAAATTAACTATTCACTTTTTATCAATTATATTCCAGTAACTTTATTTATGTTGAGTAGCATCTCACTCCAGCAACTAGCGCCATTGATTTCAGTAGGACTATTTGTGGAGTAGACTATTCAACACTAGAGCTGATCAAAATTTTAAAAGGGAAAATATTTAGCAAAATATTTTTGAATATACTTTTTATTTTTCAAGATATGAAAAAATTCACATTTTGAAATTTCAAAATTTGAAATGTGGCCAGCTCTACAGATATTTTTTTAAGGGATATAGTTTCACAAAAATGTGGTCAACTCCCCAATTCCCCATTTATTTTTCTAGTTTCTAATTTTAATTTTTAAAATTTTCACAATTTGGGCAGCCTGGCCAGCCCCTGCATGGATTTGTAAAGTCTGCTTACAATACATGGCCTTTTAGTGTTTACTATGTAAAATGTACCTTGGTGAAAGTGTTATGGCTTTTGAACCCTTGAAGACTGGGAGCTGTAGTGGCAGGTCACATGCTTTCTCCTAGTCATGTGCCCTTCAGGAAACTAGAGATAAGGCTTTCTGTCTCTGAGGCAGGGGCACCTGTTGTGGTTACTGGGAAATGGCAGGCCTAAGTCTACCCAAAGCTAAAGGCCTGCCCCCAGAGGAACCATTGAACCTAGGTCACAAGTAAATACCGAGGGCAACAAATGAAAAAGGGGATCAGAATGAAGGCTGACGGTTAAAAATCAGGAATACAGAGTGGGACATTAAGCAGATAACCCCTAGACAGCACCCACAACTCCTCAAATGCACTGAGTCAGGGTGACAGACAAGGTGAGTAAGGTTTAGGAAAATCCGTGTGTGGATCTTTTTCTGGTAGCCAAGAAGGATGCATCCTCTCTTCTTGCAGAGGAGGAAGCTGAATAAGCCTTCTGGGTGGTTGGAGGGCTAGTCAACAATATTTTGAGTTTATTTGCTCTCATTTTGAAACTCCTACTTGGAAAATAAATCCAGCCCTGAGGAAAGGGTCTTGGATGTAAACAGTTGTTGGGGCTTTATTCTACCTTCCTCAGCTTTCATGCATATTTTTCACACAATACTTCCATTGATGATATGAAGAAGGAGGGCACTAATTCAAATGTAAAATAGTTCAACAAACCAAACCACCAAAATAAAAGTAAAAAAGAGCTGCTAGTGCTAAGTGCATGACAGTGTTCATACAGCAATGACTTTCCTATGCAATGATACATTTGAATTGGCTGTCTAGTACTGCATCTCAGATTCTTCACCTCACCTCACCATCTATAATGTGCCTGGGAGCTTTTTTCATCCCTATTTCTCCCTGTAATATAAAATGTCTGACAGGTTAAAGGAATGATAGCCACTTTAAAATGTCCTAAAACTCTGCTTACCATTATTAATATCAAATAATTTCATTTGGAATAAAAGATACCAAGCTATTATGAGAATTTCCCAGACACTTTGCACTGCTCTGGAAAGACAGTGCTCTATTGCTGGTGTTAGTTCAAGGGTGTGTTTTTTCTCTCTCTCTCTCTCCTTAATAAAACATATCAGAGGATTATTTTTGTGAGCTTTCAGCTCTTAAAATAAAGCATCTGTGACATTTTACAATAGCATCTATTCATTCATAAATCCTAATTATCATGAAAACATACCATACCTTTTTCCTTCATAAACCGGGATTAAATATTAGTTAATGGGAAGGCTATAAAGCAACAGCTACCTTAGGGATTAGTCCATTTTTTGAGCCTAATTTTTCTGAGCCACTCTGAAATCTAAATGCTAATATTTTATTTACTGAGTTGCTGAAAACATTGCATAACATAGGTTAGTGGAACAGAGGCATTTTGCACACACCCTTATATTTTCTTCTCAAGATAATCCCAAGAGGAAATAATAAAATTTGAATGCAGACAGCTGCAAAGAATGTAGCCATGATACCCTCGGTCTTGGTAAAGTCCTATCTTGCAATACTAAAAAGGGAAAGTATAGAAACTGGCAGTAATTACAGTGTCTTTGGGGTCTTCATACGGATTCCATTTCACCTAACCTACTGGTATCAGACAGTGAGTTTTTGTGTACTGTGTTCTATCTGATTAGCAATGCCATAGCAGCCTTCTAACAACAAATAACATGGGTCTTCACAGAGCATATCAAGAGGCCATTACATTGAGAAAAAGAAGGAAAAAATCAAGTTGTTAACTCAAGCAGAACCCTGTCATTGTTGTCCACACTGTCCAAATATTGCTTCTTCATAGACTTTCATCATCTAGCCATGTAGCATCATCGATGTTGGAGTGGAAAACAACCAGTGTTACTGGACTTTCCCCCACCTTTATTTCAAGTAACTTGTGAAACTGTGTCTGGCACTTGATATACTGAAACTAGCAAAGGCACTGAATATTTAACCATGATTAACCGATTAGTATAAGGTAAATTTGTTACCATCTACATTCCCCTATTATAGCCACTTATCCCCATGTCCTCTTTCTTCACGACCTGTCATAAAGTTGAATAGATCTGTCTAAATGACACAGTGAGAACTATTATACAGCTGAGAATATTAAAATAAATGAAGCTAGCTCAATGTAGAAAAGCTATTAAAGAATACTGGAAAATAGTATTCTATTAAATATAACATTACGCAATAAATTGTATGCAAGTTTATAGAACTGTAATATATATAACCGGACCTAGTGTGCACTGTTTTCTTATAAAAAATGAATGAAATATTAGTAACATGTTCAATAACCCATTGTACTGTGAGGTTCTACATTCCTCTGGTGATTTTTGTTACTTGTTTATATTCTAACTATCCAAATTCACAAAGAATGTTAAATAACTAATGTTAAACAACAAAAGTAAATAAAGATTGCATCAAATTTTCTTCCCAATAAAATGAAATAAAATCATAAGCCCTGTCATTTGAAATAGGTGCAAGATTTGTCAAATGTAGTAGAGTTTTGAACAGCTCCGTAATGAAGAATTCAAGCGATGTGACAAGTCTTTGCTCTGCTGAAAGCTAGTACACTGTACTGGCATTTATAACTGAGGTCAGTTACAAAGGGATTGAACACTAGCCAGGCATTTATGCCAGACTGAGTTCCAAACATCAGCAGTGTGAGCAATAAAGTGCTGCAAAGTATGGATACTGGGGCTTCCTATGAATAAAAGCATTTGGAGAGAATGAGGTCCAGGCAACTCCATTCCAAGTAACACCAACCATACAAACATCTTGGGGACAGCAGGGCAGACATGGGAAGAAAGGAAGTGATCTTGGGGTAAAACTTAGTATGGGTAAGAAGAGATGACCATCTCTTTAGGAGCCCTGGCCAGGACCCTTGTAGTGAAGGATGGGGGCAAGGCTTGCCTCTCTTCTAATCAATCCCTTGACCAATGAAAACAAGACCCTAGACCTAGGGGAAGAGCAGGACATTAGACTCCCTGCTTTCTTTGAGGGAGAATGTTCCTGTAGGGAAAAACTGATCTGTCACTAAACCTTCAGTCCCCTCCTGAATAGGAAACAGGTAACCTGAGTTCTCCATCCTGGGCGTGGGAAGGGAGCAAGAAATCTCTCCACCCAACAGGAACACTGGGAGGAAGGACTTTTGTTATCAAAGTATGAGTTTAAAGACATTTTGATTTTGAAAGACTCTTTCAGCTAGGCCGGGTATAGTTGGTGCGAGGCCATTTAAAGAGTGGTGCTGGGCGGTTAGCCCACCAGAGTCCCTAAGAAGGGGTAAACATGAACAAACTTTAGCTTATGCAAAACAAAACTTCTAGAAAAAATATTCTTTGAAAAAGAGTGTGTTCCAGTTCTGAGCTGAAGCTTTTGAATCAGATATTTAAGGCAGGCATGTTTTAGGAAATCATTAATATCTGAAGAGCATACCCAGAGAAGTGATAGTCATCCTCACTTGAAGATTTACTAGTGAGATTAGATATTAAAAAAAAATGCTCCAATACACCTGCATGTTATTTATCTCAATAGTGCTGACTTAAGCAGTAGGGAAGAATGATTTCCTACACTGCAGGAAGTACTAGGTGAAATTTTTTGGCCTATGTTATGCAGAAGGTCGGACTAGTCTGTGATAGTGGTTCCTTCTGGCCTTCAAATATATATATATATATAGTGACGAGGCAAGGCCAGATGGCTATAGAAAAGTAGGGAGAAACAGGTATGTTAGCCCCAGGCTATGGTAAACAAATGGCAGTTGCTCCAGGTTAATCAAGACACCTGGGACCAATTAAGATCCTTCTAGAAAGCAGTGGAGACAGCTAGGTTGATTGGGACACCTGAAGCCAATCAAGGACTGGCTGGAACTATTTAAAAGCCTCCCAGTTAGTGGCATGTGTCAGGAGCTGTAGGAGGAAGCAGTGCTACTGGAGAAACTGGGCAGTACAAACCCTATCAGGCACAAAGAAGGAGGCCCTGAGGAAGGGGTGAACTAGATGTTGAGGAAGGGAAGGGGAGGGGACTGCTGTGGGAAAGTGGCCTAGGGAATTATACTCATCCTGTTTCAAAACGCCAGTACCAATAGCTGTTACTATTAGGGTCCCTGGGCTGGAGCCTGAGTAGAGGGTGGGCCTGTGCTCTCCCCTCTCCCCCCTGATTAATCAGAGATGGTGAGACAACAGAGTCTATGTGAGGGAGGGTTGCTTCTTCCCACCTCCCTTGCTGGCTTATGATGAAAATGGCTCAATAAGCTATGACCCTTGCCTCTAGAGAGAGAAGGGCTATGCGGACGGTTCCAGTGAGCCTCTGAGGGTATGGCTACACTTGAGATTTGCAGCGCTGGTGGAGGCTTTCCAGCGCTGCAATTAGTAAGTATCCAAACCTGCAGGGCACATCCAGCGCTGCAACTCCCTGGCTGCAGCGCTGGCCATACACCTGGGTCTGCATGGGGAATAAGCATTGCAGCGCTGGTGATCCAGCGCTGCTCATCAAGTGTGGACACACACCAGCGCTTTAATTGGCCTCCAGGGTATTAGGAGATATCCCAGAATGCTTTTAACTAAATTACTCTCTTTGTTTTGTTATGCAGCCTCTCTTTGTTTTGTTATGAACGAGCTCCGCGCGGAGCTCTGTTGCCGCTGTTGCTTATCTAAAAAACAAACAGAGCTCCTGTTTGCTGTGATCATCTGTACCTGGCTGTAAACAATCAAATGAGAGGCAGGCAGGGAGTGAATGAAACAGCGGGGAGTCGTGTTGGTTGCAGGCTGTTTGCAATTAAGAGTTAAGACTAAGGGGTCGGAAACATGTTCTGATTTTTCAAGGCAGGAAGCTAAACACACAGTGTTGGCTCCAAAAATCCCCCCTCTCTCTCTCCCCCCGCTCCCTGTCACACTAGACCCCACTCCACCCCCATCTTTTGAAAAGCACGTTGTGGCCACTTGAACGCTGGGATAGCTGCCCATAATGCATCATTCCCAACAGCGCTGCAAATGCTGCATATGTGGCCACACACCAGCGCTGGTAGCTGTGAGTGTGGCCACACACCAGCGCTTTCCCTACACAGCTGGATGACCAGCGCTGCAAACTACCAGCGCTGCAAACTGTAAGTGTAGCCATACCCTGAGACTAGCGTAATCTGTCTGGAAGTGCAGGACCTACTGAGACAAGGTTGGATATATATATTAATTTTAATATACCTTAATGGACTTTAATACAGTACGTGGTAGTTATGGGACAACACAAAGTAGTGCTCATGTGGCACTTACAGTACAGATATCCTAAAAGATTCATTGGTGTTTTCATTGTACAGTCAGGCTTGCATTTTAAGGGGCTTTTTAAATTGCATAATGCCTTCCCATACTCCCTTATGTGGGTGTGCTATAAATAAAGTGCTATGCAGCATCATCATCATCATCATCTCTAAGGCACAGTTCCTGAATCTGTTGCTTCCTGGTAGCACTGTTTCAAAGGATGTAATGCAGCTCAAAATAACTCTGGCTTCTCCCTGGCAATAAACCTCTTCCTATTCAAATCTAGTCCTCTGAACTCCCTGGTTCCGCCTGCAGTGTGGGGAAATCCTCAAATTGTTCCCAGATCATAACTGCTGAGTACCTGGGCCTGAAGTATATGTATCAAGCAGAATAGGGAATAGAATGCCAGTCAAAGATTCTTCTTTTTTTTATTGCATGAACAGCTCAGTGGTCTCTTGATCACTGCTTGAGGTATCCTGGTGATGCCACAATTTAAAAATATTTCTTTGAAATACAAATAATAAAATGTGTTTAATGTACAGTAAGTTTCACAGGGAAAACTTAATTGTTTTAATGGCACCTAAATTTAAGGGTTTTTTTTATTGATCATTTCCCTTTCTCAGTTGTCCCCTAAACTCCTTCATCCAAACTACATTCATCTGCTGACAGCTGTTCTCTATCAACTTCCCAGGTTTTCTTTAATCTCCAGTTAAAACTTTGTCTTTCTCTTCCAGATACCCTCTTTTCTGTAGCCATGTGATATAATGTATAGTGTGCTATGAAGAGGTTAAGAAATAGTACAGAATACCATAATATGGTGGTTTTGTTATTATTAGTTTGTCTGTATAGTTTCTACTTGGCATCTTAAAATCAGGAAATATGTACAATTAATATTACAATTTAAGGGTGTAGATTTTTTTCCTTTATGTTGAAAACTTTCCAACACACACACATGTCCTATCTGTTCTGTACACATCAGTTTCAAAAGTAACAAGTGATTTCAAATGCCTCAGTTCTGGGGTATTCAACTGGAAATGCCTTAAAGTGGCCTGGTTTTCAGAAAGCGCTGAGCCCTCACCCTTGGCAAAGCAGGCCTTTTTATGATGCCTCAATTTGGGCAGCTAAAAATTAAGGTACCTAATCCATATTAAAAATGGAGGCACTATTCTGAATTACATCTCTGTACTGTGCTGCATTTGGGAATTTCAAAACCTAATCTGGACAACAAAATTTGTAAAATAGTTATATAATTTATAAAATTTACAAAATAGTTAAAACTCACTTTTTCTTATAGGCTTTACTTGGAAGAACTAGAATATTTCATAATCCTCCATATATCTAAGTGAACTCTGGAAGGTTACACCAGGTTACAGAATGCCATTGACAGAACATGGAGTGATGTGCCAATGTGACATAACTCATCTTGGCATAATATAATTCAATGGAGACCCTCCAGGATCTATCCTGATGAGAAATGGATGTATTGGGATATATTTATGCTTGACCAGAAAGCTGGGGAGTGACCCTACTGGGCTTGCAGAGCTCCTGGGTAACAATAAAATCTTAATTAGCAAAAAGAAAGGGACATTTCCTGGAGCATGGAGAATATTCACAAGGACAGAGGATGTTAATTAAAATGGACTGGACATCATAATTTAGGCCAGAGCTCTTAAACCAAGATGTATGCTGCATAGTAATTGCAGTGGTCACAGACCTAGCTTCTGTGTTCACAGCATCATGAGTCCCTGTAGAAGCACATAGTATAACAATCTTTCCCTATAAGGGTTTGTGCCTGTTACTTAATAATTTCTCTAAAATGGTATACAATGGGCAGCATTTCATTCAATGAAATAAAATTATATTTTCCCACAAAGGATTGGTAGTTAGCCATTCTCACCTATAGCACAGAAGATGAATGGGCCTATCAAGAGGGTCTGTTTTCTTAGTGCTTTTATCCTGGGACATGGACTAAGAACCTTTGCTTGCTTCCTTTCTTTCCTGAACAACAAATGCCACTAACAATCCAGGTGATAGGTGTTAGAAACAAAAGCTAAACCCTTCAGGTGGCATCAGGTAAATATTAGCTTATCCTTCAGACATTGAAAGAATGTAGGCTAGTATAAAACAAATACCTCTAGACTCGCTCTTTTGAAGCAAATGCCTTTGGTCTTTTACTGAGGGGTACATGCTTGGCCACAAAGGAATCCAAGAAGTTCCAGTCTGTGTCTCACCCAGTTTGTGCCTCTTCCAGGTTAGGGAGTATGTTCCATAAGAAAGGGACAGTATGGAACAAGGAATGGAGGTGGTTCTGAGAGAAGCAGACAAATGAGTGGGTGAGGCTGTCATCACTGGAAGAATAGAGAGGAAGGGAACAAGTGAGAAGAAATAAGAGTGAACAAATAGAAAGGGCAGAGTTGCAATGGACCTTGAGGGTAAGGGCAAGAAGCTTGAACTTGAAGTGATGGAAGAGGGGAAGCACTGGACAGGGTGATATAGTTGGAGGAGGATAATGAAGTTGATGTTTTGATGTTAGCAGCTCCATTTTGTATGGAATAGTGGGAGGTGTGCATGTGGCCATAGAAAAAGCCACATACCGAAATTGGATAATGAGGGTGTGGACAAGAGTTTTGGCTGTCAGGATAGAAAAAGATCAGCTCTTAGAAATATTATTTTGGAGGTAGAAGCCCACGATTTGGATGCAGCCTGGTGAGGGAAGAAAGAAGGAGCTGAAATGCCTCCCAGGTTACGGGCCTATGTGACAGGAAGAATTTGGTGTTGTCAACCATAAACATTTAGAATATCTTTGTTGACCTTGTCATTGACTTGTACTGCATATGCGGGGCCTCATATTTCATCCTGCCCCTCCCTTGTAGTCTATTGGATGCCTTCAGAAAAAAGTACCTTCAATTTGTGTTTTATGGTTACTTCCATGCCTGCTCTGTAGTCTGTTTCTTTCATCCCCTCTTACATTTTTTGGGCTGGGAAGTAGGAACTACTTAAGTGCTTTGGGGCTTTTTAATCCTTGCTCTCTTCATTCCTTTCTCCTCTTTTTTGAGTCTGTCTCAGTGTTGCCAATCTCACATACATATCAGAAATATTTATTCTCAATCGTGATGCAGTGATCATCTTTCTGGGAACAGTTGCTGACATTTCGGCTGCTCTGGTGGATCTTCTGCATTAAAAGGAGTTCAAATCTCTTAATGGCTCAGAAAGACTTGCTTTAATAATATTTTTACAAAGTTCAGCTTTCTATTGTTAGCCTAATGGGTGCATTCCAGTTTGTAATGAAAATGAAGCCAAACAGATAACAGCTATCAAGCTTACAAGTATTCAGAGGCCCTTTCACTAGAACATTTAACATTGTGTTTAACCCCCCCCCCCCCTACACACACACATTGAGTTGATTTCAATGCTTCCATACTTTTAAAATTTGTAATATTTATTGGCTTACTGTGTCATTAATAGCAGGATCAGCACTACAACTCTGAGCCTTCTGACTTCTAGCAATGTACTAGAGAATAAACCCTGTTTCTTTACTTATGTAGCTGACATGATACAGATCAACAATATTATTCTGGTACCTAGTGTATTCAGACACCCTAAATAAAGTTCTTTTTTTTAAATCTTCAGTCCTTTTGTCTTTCAACTCATTCTGTTTAGCAGAACTTGAAAGGAAACCGGTGCCGAGGGGATCATGTCCTTGTTAATTAAACTGAGCAAGTACACACTTCCATTTTCTCAAAGGATTATTTTTTTCTCAGGACAACAATTTGGCATGTGGAAAAATCTAGAGACAGAGCTGCAAGTTGCTAATGCTGTCCCTCCTTCCCTAGGTTAAGCAAACTTAACAAGTGGACAATTTCACTTTCCTCAAAGGATTACTTTTCCTTAGGTGTCTCTCCTTCCCCAGTTCAATGTTTTATACACAGAAATATTATACTGTCTGCCAATAGCTAACACTTCTGCTTTCCTCTCCCTGCATTATTAACACTCAAATATACATCAATTTCACAACATACTCATACTGTACCAAATCAGTGCTGAGCCAAATCCTCAGCTACTGTTAATCCATGTAGCTCCATTGACTTCAGTGGGGAAGTACTCATTTACACCAGCTGAGGATCTAGCTCAGTATATTTCAAAGGAAAGTCAATCACACATTAGAAAGGAAGGGTAAAGTTCTTCATATAAAAATATTATCAGAATGATGTTTCATTTGAAAGCCTTTGATAACCAGCACTTACTTTGGATGCCATTCTAGCCCTTTGTTCGGGCTTACATGGCATTTTAGTAGCTTGCATGGATTCTGGCTTTGAAAAGGGCAGGGGAGCGGGTGGGGGAATGTTATGTGGTCTGAGCTCTCCCTGTCATTACTGACCTTTTCATGGAACAAGAGAATGAAACTCATTCTAATGACAGATCGTTACTCGAATGGCTTGAATTATAGAGTAACACTGATATGGATGTGTCCTGTTTACATGGGATGGGTAATGTCAATACATAGTGCCGCCATGTGTTTTCTTATGAAGTCTTCAAACTGACTGAAGACCCAAGACGGTGAAGTGAGAATAGCTGCACTGATACACTTCCCATTTGCCAGTGGCACTGGCATGAAGGAAATGGACTTCTGGCAGGTTTCTCCCACCCCTTTTTACTGATGAAGTTGCCCTCATATATAATTGATTTAGCATTTTTTAAAGTGTGTGTTAAGTGAAGCTGAACTTCTAGCTTTTGTAGGGAAGTGTTTGAGCTGGATTATGTTTATTCTGTACCCACTCCTGACTGATTTCATGATGACAGCTGAAACACAGAGGAAAGTGTTGGAAAAAATATTTCCTCCCCCATTTCAAGCACGGATGAAGTGGTTTCAATCTGCACTGCACCTTTTAAGGAAATGGGGTGGGGGGAGATTGTCAACTGATGTAAATTGTCATATCTCCATTTAAGTCCATAGAACTATGACAATATATACCAGCGGAGGATCTGCCTCATGAAACTTACTCAAATTAGAGAGCACAGCACCCCATTTTTTGGTTGTGTTTTGTTTATTTTCATATTTGATGTGAACTGATGCTCAGATATCACAATGGTGGATGTGATATAAGTAGTGTCATGGGGCAAGGCCAGATGGCTACAGTAAAGTAGTGAGGAACAGGTATGTTAGCCCCAGGCTCAACAAATCCCTGGTACCATGGTAACCAAATGGCAGTTGCTCCAGGTTAATCAAGACACCTGGGGCCAATTAAGATCCTTCTAGAAGGCAGTGGAGATAGCTACATTGATTGGAACACCTGAAGCCAATCAAGGACTGTCTGGAACTAGTTAAAAGCCGCTCAGTTAATCAGTGAGGTACGTGTGTGAGGAGCTGGGAGCAAGAGGCGCAAGGAGCTGAGAGTGAGAGGGTGTGCTGCTGGAGGACTGAGGAGTACAAGCATTATCAGACACCAGGAGGAAGGTCCTGTGGTGAGGATAAAGAAGGTGTTTGGAGTAGGCCATGGGGAAGTAGCCCAGGGAGTTGTAGCTGTCATGAAGCTGTTACAGGAGGCACTATAGAGAGCTGCAATCCACAGGGCCCTGAGCTGGAACCCAGAGTAGAGGGCAGGCCCGGGTTCCCCCCAAACCTCCCAACTCCTGATCAGACACAGGAGGAGTTGACCCAGACTGTGGGTTCCACCAGAGGGGAAGATCTCTGAGGCGAGCAAATCCTCTAATAAGCGCAGGACCCACCAAGTTAGAGGAGGAACTTTGTCACAGTAGATAGTGATCAAAGGTGTATGGGGTTTCAGAAAGTATTGGTATTTCAAGATAATACAAATAGCCAGTGCTGAGAGTGGGGTAAAAAGAGGTAGGAAGCTGGAGAAGAAATGGAGATGTCTGAAGAAAGAGAATGAAAGATATTTCCAGGAACTGTATTTGTCTCTGAGTGTTGAGGAGAAGGTGTAGAATGGGAGACTATGGAGAAGCAGGAAGAAGGTAAGATGTTCTCAGACGTATTAATACTAGTTCATAGATAGACAAGAGTAGAGTAATGCGGTCTAAATCTCTCCTTGGACCATTACCCTTGTTGTGGTGCAGAGGCTCGTGTGTCCCAATGACCCTCAGAACTATGTCGTCTGGAGTCTTGTACTCCTGGTAGGGTCACTGTTGGCCAACAGTTCTGAGGTGAGGTTCGAAATGAAGTGTGGTCCAAACTTCTCAAGACCCCAATGACAGAACAGGTGTATTCGAGGACTTGTCAGTTCTCTGTGGCTGTGAAAGTGGATGAGGGCTGCAACAGGACAGAGACCTCTGGTTGTCTCAGACTCCCCTGCCACTGGGTCCAGTTTTGTGAGGTTGCCGCCTGTGCATCGGCTTCCTCACGGGAAAAGATTTCACACATAGACATCTGCCAACAGTGTTAACATCTCCTACGACTTAAGTCCTGCGGTGATAGATGAATGGTGGTGGGAATAGGAGAGGTGATCTCTGGGAGTCCTTAGTTGCCAATCTGCATGGAGGTGGTGGCCGTGTGCTTGTCATCTTGGCCTTGGACTTGTGAGACAGAACCGTCTGCAACTGCCAAAACTGTGTGACTGAGCAGTCCTTTTCAGGATCCCCTATGCTCACCCTGAATGGGGAAGTGGCTAGAAAAGGCACTCTAAACATATGCTGTCTCAATCTCTTCCCCCACCCCCAGGTGGATGGCTCTGTCCAGTGGGCTCACTGAAAAGTGACTGTCCTGAAAGAACTGCCATAATAGCTAGAGAACTTGCAAGATATGACATCGATATTGCTGCCCTAAATGAGACCCATTGGGCAGATGAAGGCCAACTGAAAGAAGGTGGAGGTGGCTATAACTTCTTTTGGAAAGGAAAACCATCTGAAGAGAGGCATATTCGTGGTGTTCATTTTGCCATCAGAACAAGATTGCTAACCAGCTTTTAAAACTCCCTATGTGTATTAACAAACATCTCATGACTCTTTGTCTTAAGCTTAGTAACAACCAGTATGCCCCAGTCATTCATGTGTACGCTCCCACACTTGATGAAGAAGATGATGATGAAGAAGAATATGATGAAGAAGACGACGACAAGGAGCAGTTCTACTGTGCTCTTGATGCAGTTCTCACTGCCACAGCCAAGGAAGACAAGCTTATCCTCATGGATGACTTCAGGAGTTGGATCACATCCTGAACTCTGGAGAGGCACCACTGGGAAAGAAGTGGTGGGGTGAGTTAACTCTAATGGAATTCTCCTCAGCAAATATATGGAGTATGATTTGCTTATCACAGATACCATCTTTACACAGAGGGACAAAAAAAAGACCACTTGCAAAACCCACATTCTGAACACTGGCATCGTCTTGATTATGTTATTGCCAGAGCCCATGATCATACTCCGTATTACATGAGCCATGAGAGGTACAAATGACTGAAGGACAGACCATTGTTTAGTCATATCAATCATGAACATGTGGCTTACACCACAACACCGTAAACAACCAAAAGGAATGTGGAAGAGATTTAACATCAAGGCACTTCAAAATCACACTAGTCATGAGACTCTTCAGCAATTCTTCATTGAGAGGCTCTCTGACCTACATCAATGACATCCAAACACATTGAGAGGAAACCATTATTCACAAGACATGTGCTGATTGATTTGGATATTCCACTCACTGCCATCAGGATTGGTTTGATGAGAACAATGAGTAAATCCTAGTACTTATTCATCAGAAAAGAAGCACATTTTGCACTTGGCGAAATGAACCCTCTAACTAGAAAAAACTAGAGGCTTACATTGGCTTAAAGCTGTAGTTCAAAGGAGGCTATGTGACAGCAAGAATTAATGACACATGACTTATGAGGAGAGGCTGAGGGAACTGGGATTGTTTAGCCTGCAGAAGAGAAGAATGAAGGGGGATTTGATAGCTGCTTTCAACTACCTGAAAGGGGGTTCCAAAGAGGATGGATCTAGACTGTTCTCAGTGGTAGAAGATGACAGAACAAGGAGTAATGGTCTCAAGTTGCAGAGGGGGAGGTTTAGGTTGGACATTAGGAAAAACTTTTTCACTAGTAGGGTGGTGAAGAACTGGAATGGGTTACCTAGGGAGGTGGTGGAATCTCCTTCCTTAGAGGTTTTTAAGGTCAGGCTTGACAAAGCCCTGGCTGGGATGATTTAGTTGGGTTTGGTCCTGCTTTGAGCAGGGGGTTGGACTAGATGACCTCCTGAGGTCCCTTCCAACCCTGAGATTCTATGATTCTATGATTCTAATGGTGGTAAGCAAAGGCCATGCAGATCCAGCGTTTCACTAATCAGTGTGACATGAGAAGATTTTTTTCAAGCAATGAAAGCCATCTATGGGCCAACTTCAAACAGTACAATCCCTCTGCAATCCCTGAACAACTCCACTCTTCTTAGGGACAATGTGGCCCTCAACCAATGTTGGAAGGAGCCTTTTGAGACGCTATTGAACCGTAAATCTGACGTCTCAGCTGCCACCGTTGAGTCCATTCCTCAGTATCCAGTGATAGAACCTTTTGCTGAATCCCCCCCGCCCCCCCAGTCTTCTGAGGAAGTTTAGCAAACCATCACTCAGACTAGAAGCAACAAGGTGCCAGGCCTACATGTCATCCCCGTGGAGGTCTTCAAAATGGTTGAATAACACTAGTGGAAAAACTTCATCAAGTTCTTGTTGGAATTTGGGTTAATGAGGAAATTCTACCTGACTTAAAGAATGCCAATAGAATGACCATTTTAAAGAAAGGGGACAAGTCAATTTGTGGGAATTACCAAGGTATTGCCCTCTTTTCCATTGCCTGGTACAGATCGATCAGGGTCCCATCTACAGCTGCTAGCTGCTCATACGGTCGACTGAGGGTAGGGTACTCCGTTTGGTCCCGGAAAAAGACGGTGCTAAGCATGGGTTTAATGGAAGACCCCGGCAGGGAGTTCTTGGGTTCTCCTCCCTGTCCGTTGGGGTCCAGTTTCTCCCCCTCCTCTGAGCAGGTCTCAGGGCAGCCCCCTTCCAGTGCTGGAGTAATCTCAGGGCATTCCTCAGTGTTCAAATGAAGGACCCCTGGGAACTCTGGCCAATTACATCCCAAGATCACTGGGTAAGCTAGTAGAGGATCCAGGCCGATTACCATCAGCCACGTTACCCCATCCATTGTTAGCTGGACTCGGGTACTGGGGTAGGGACATACATCACCATGGATGCACTGAAGCCAAATCGTCCCCAGGTGTGAGTCAGCAGGGAGGCCTAAGCTTTGGCGGATTAGCAACTGGCTGCAGCCTGAATCAGGGCCAGGGTCGGGCAATCTCCTACAACTACTGTCACCGTAATCTTGGTGGCCTGTGGCTGTCGGGCGCGGGTTTCCTCCGTGCAAACATGTCCGAAGCCGCAATCCATTTTGGTGCAGTCATGTTGCGAGTTTCCTTATTTCCCACAGGAGAAACAAGGTCTGAGCTCTGGGCACCCAGGCCGGGCAGGCGCTGCCACTGGGCCCCTTGGGGGGAGGCTGCGATTGGTCTTTCTGACCCCTGGCTCAGGAAGCACTGGGGCTTGTCGAACCGGCACCTTGGGACATCTATATCAAAGTTCCCGGCCCCACAAAGGGTTTTGCAGTTCAGTCCTGGTGCTCCCCTTCTTCTCTAGGTTAGGGTGTTCAGGCCCTAGTGGGTGGGTTCGAATAGCTGGTCCCACTGAGGCTTCAGCTGCAAGGAAATCCTCCATCAGAGTGACAGCAGCAGCTAGAGTCGCAGGCCGATGGTGGAGGACCTAGGCCCTTCCTTGTGGCGGAAGGATGTACACAAACTGTTCCAGGATAACTTGCTCAGTGAGCTCGTCTGGGGTTTGCCTTTTGGGCTGCAGTCACCACTTGCACACCTCCGTCAGCTCCTGGGCCACCAACTGAAGTCAGGCGCCTATGGGGTAGGTCAGACTCCGGAACCACTGCTGGAAGGTTTCCAGGCTGACATCCAAGGCATATAGCATTGCCGCCTTTACCTGGGTATAGTCCCGTGCCTCTTCCATAGATAGCCCCTGGTACACAGTTTGGACAGTCCCGGTCAGATATGGGGCCAGGAGGGTGGCCCATTGGTCAGGGGCCCACCCTATGACCAGCACCACTCGTTCAAAAGACCAAAAAGGCCTCAGGGTCATCATCAGGTCCCATCTTGGTTAGTCGCACTGGCACGGTGGTGCGGGGTGACCTGGCTGCGTCTGCCGGCTGGGGCTCCGCGGGGCAAGGCAGTACTGTCGGCAGCTGCTGTATGCATTGCCACTGGTTCCTGGTTCTGAATCCCCATGTCCCGAATCAGCTGCTGCTGCTGTGCTCCCAGTTGCTGGATGAGCTGCTGCTGGAGCTGGGCCGCCTGCTGCCACTCCTGGCTCTCCATCAGGAGCTTGATAAGTTTGTCCCCATCCATGGCTCATTCTGGGGTACGTTCCCCACCAGATCTCTTCTCACAGAAGTCGAGGGCTCGTGCCCACATTCTCCACCACGTTTAGAGGGGTTCGCCTGGGGCTCATCCCTCTCCGGGGCAGCAGGGAACCATAGCGCCTAGCTACTTCCTCTCAGTTGTGTTGTGGAACTAGCCTGGCCGTGGCGGTCTTGTGCCGCGACAGCAGTAGAAACAAAACAGTTACTCACACCTGGTTGGCGGGCAGTAGTGAGTCCCAGGCTCTGGTCCTCAGACAGGAGCTGAGCAACTGCTGTATAATGAGCAGGCCCTGGCCCTGGGCCAGGCTAGGGCAATAAGGAGTCAATGGCTAAGGTCCTCAGACAGGGGATGACCAAACAGTTATACAACAGGCTCAGGCTCCTGGCTCCGAAGGGCCTGCGGGAGGGGGAGACTGCCACCCACAAGTTGGGTGGCATGGGGGACACAGGCCCACCCACTCCACTGCGTCCCAGCCCGGGGCCCTAGCAGCAACAGAAGACCTGCTGCTGAGTCAGTGGGGATCCTGGACACAACATACTGACATAGGCTCTGGCAGTGCTGCAGCCAGATTAGGGTCAGCTGCAGCTGGACTACTTCCTAACCCCCCCTCTAGAGATACCTGGGTCCAGACAGCATCCTCCAAGAGGTCAAGCACCATGGGCTCCTCAGGATAACTGGCAAGCGGTAGGCTTGGCAGCTCCTCCAGGCTCTGGTTGGCATCAGCTCGTCCGGCCAGTCTTCGGGTCAGCCACCGATTGCCAGGATCTCCCAACTGGGAGCTAGGCCACAGGCGTCTGGGCTCTCCAGCGGCGGTTCCTTGAGTGAGCTCTGGGTTTGGGCTTTTATACTTCCTGTCCTGAGCCTTGACCTCTGGGGGCAGGTGCAGGATTCACTGGCTCCACCCACTTTGGTGTCTGGAGGGGATTGTCCCTCTCCAGGGCGGCGGGGAACCACACCGCCTCACTACAGCTAGAGTGTGCCTAATTCTAACCTGGGAATGTGGAGCGTGTGACTGTGCAAAGATCATCTCCTTAGCTTGTGCACAAGAGCCAGACCCACCAGTCCTTATGCTCAGGAGAAAGCAGAGACTGCTCCCTCCTACCACGTAGAGGGGTGGCAATTAGAGCTGTTCAAAGAAACTTCAATGGGGCCATAATCCATCAAAATATACACTTCCGATGACACTGAAACACATTGCGAAACTGGGTGGATTTTGCTAGAATTTTGTTTCAGAAGAAAATAGAAAAAACATTTCACAATGTTCAAATGTCCCACTTTTTAAAATTATTTGGGGAATGAAACATTCGATTTTTCATTTTGAAATGTCTTTGTTTCAATTACATTATATATTATCACATAAAATAAAGAAGTCAAGTCAAAATGGTGAAACAAAACATTTCACTTAACCCAAAATGATTTGGGGGGGGGATTTTCCTTTTCAGAATTTTACATTTTTGGGGGGACCAAATCCAAATTTTGAAATTAGTCTGTGAAACAATTTTTCTGTCCTTACAGCTCTGATTGAAATCATGCCAAAGGCAGCAGGGAGGAGATGGGGTATGACCTGGTCTTCTCGAAAAAACTGCTTTATTGGCTACATAGTTATGTGCTAAGGAGCTGAGAGAGGGATTATGCTTCGGGTGCACAGCTTGACCCTATATTGTACATTTTACGTGTAGTCTTTTTGTTTTCTGGCTGCTAGCCAGGTTTCAATGCAATCTGTCAATTTTCCTTGTTCTGAGACTCTGTATCTTAGTGGTCTTCTGCTTCTGATGCAGAATGCTTTCTGAAAATCTAATTGCAGCATATGATGTTTTTGGTTCCCTCCTTCTCTACCTTGGTAGAAATACCATCCTACAATTCCAAAAAGTTAGTGATGAAAAACACTGACTTCCTTATCCTGAGATGTTTAGCCTTATTTTGCCTGTTTTCTTCTAGTAACTCTCCTACTGGATTTTTCAGAGGACTTGTTGAACTGGTCAGGACAAACTGAGCTGTCTCTTACCACTGCTGTTTAAGAGTCAAGTTTGGTGGTTATTTCCATTTTGAAGCTCTTTTTATGTTTGTTTTATTCCCCTGCGGTTTGTGCCTGCCATTTAAATTTGCTTCAGGATAAAATATAGCATGTTGCTTTCCACCTAGATTCTAATGAATGGCTTAAGGCAATCAAACTGGAATAAAGTGTGTGTGTGTTAAACAATCACTGAAACCACAAACACAAGCACCCTAGCCATCCAAATTGCTTCTGAATCTGCAGGCCTATGGAAGTACGGCAACTTTCTGGGGTCAGTACCTGCAAAGACTAATCTCTCTCCATGAGTCACTTTCATATCCTATTAAATCACCTGTGCCACCCTTTTCCCAGAGGCAAATTCTTTGGGTGAAATCCTGGCCTCACTGAAGTCAATGACAAAACTCCTATTGGCTTCAACAGGGCAGTTGAACTACCTAGTTGGGCTAGATAGCGGTTTTCTCAAAAGTGCTCAGTAGCTCCCATTTAGGCTCCTCAAATAAACTTCCAGGTTTTAAAACTGCTCCACTGTCATTTAAGCTCCCTAATGAAGTAGGTAGATTTTCCAAAATGTGTGGCCAGAAATTCCCAATGAACAATTAACTTTAGAGAACTTGAATTGGAGCTGACACAGTTTGAGAATCTGGCTCAAATTGTGAGTGCTAAACTTTTTTGAATATCTGTCTCCCCCCAAAGTTAAAAACTGAAATTTTGCAGCACTTTTACTCATTGTAGATTTTTGCCTTTGTTTACATTTTAAATAGGTGGATTTATTTAATATGTACACTATGGGCATCATTACTAAATTAATGTATCGCGAGAACACAAACAGGCAAAACTTTAAATTTGAAAATTTAACATATAATAGCAGCTAATTCCTATGCTTTGAAAGATGTTAAATAAAATAGTAAATATTCAGTTGGCTGATGAAGTCTTTTATTGAGGGCCTGATTTTGTATACACGTTGTAGCCAATGAAAGTGTTGCATTGAGTTCAATACACACAAGATCAGTCCCACAAACGTAGGGGTCTCATGTAATGTATACATTGTCACCTCCCACTATCAAGTCCTGGGGAATGTTGGGTCTCATACAACACAAATAGGACTTTCGTCTATAGAGATGTCTCATAAATTGGTGCTGCCTTTTGATGGCTCTGACATCAGTGCAAGTATCTTTCTTTGTAATTCTTTAATTTGTATATTGTTTCTACTTTTGATTTTTATAAATATGCAAAATCTCAACTAAATTAAAAGGTTACAGTCAATATTTTAAGACTAAGATTTTATTCTGAATTGAAGATTTCAGCTAAATTATTTAGTCTTTTTTTTTAATCTACAGAAAAAATAAGAAACATAACAAAAGCATCACAAAGTCAGTGAGGCCCACGTGAACAATGTTTTGGCTCCCACTGTTCACTCTGCAACAGCTGCATAATAACTTGTAGTTATCTAACAACCCAGTATTCCCACAGTTGTGCTGAAATCATTGTGACCAGGCATCATCACTCAAAGATGTTTTGGCATAAGGAGCTATATGATCTGAAATTGTTGTTAAACAAAAACTTCCATTTAATTCAATTCATTTCTCAACTCTGGGGAAACAAACCTATGTTTGCCAAATAAAAAGGACAAAAATAGTGTTGTGGTTTTCTTAAACCGTATTTGTATTCCTAAGAGGTTGTCATAAATATTATGGGAGGGGGATAAGCAAAATTGCCTGACATCACATATATCTAGTACAATGACATTAAGTATACAAGCTAAACCTACACAACTAAGTGAGGGTTGTAAAAAATGGATGCCAGACATTAAAGTAAGTGTGTGTGTGTGTGTGTTAGGGATTATTGGGAACCTTTCCTATGACATCTGGGAGAAAGTCACATTCGTCTCCATCGTAGGAGCAGTTTAGTCAGTTGGAGAGCAGCTCTGGGGCCCCTTTTGACTTCTGGAGGGATTAGGGAAGTCAGTCCTATCTCCTTCCCCTGTCTTCCCAGCTCAGCCCCTTTGACCTTGAGGAAAGTTGGAGAGCCAAAATCCTCCTCTCTGAGGCCTGATCTACATTACAAAGTTAGGTCAACCCAGCTACATTGCTCAGGTCTGTAAAAAATGTCACCCCCTGAATGACATAGGTAAGCCGACTTAAGCCCTGTTGTAGTCACCAGTAGGTCAACAGAAGAATTCTTCCATTGGCCTACCTACTGCCTCTTGGAGAGGTGGATTTACTACAGTGACCAAAGAACCCCTTCAGTGACTATAGTGTCTACGCTACAGCAGCACTACTGCAGTGCTGCAGCTGTAGCATTTTTACTGTAGACAAGCCCCCAGGCATGGTGCATAGCCATATCCTGTGGTGCATTGCCTTTCCTCAGTGCTTTAAGGTGCCTGCAGGCTTCAGCCATAGATTTGTTGTTCAGGTGTATTATATCTTCACTCAGCACATTACTCAGAGATGTAGTATAATGCTAATATGATGAAAATGCATAATACTGGGAACAGCCAAGGCAGGTCTTCTGAAGAACATACTCTCCTCTCTTCTGCAACTGTACCTGAGGTGGGGCCAGAACTGGAGCAGAGGCAGCAGCTAGCATTTTAACAATAGAATGTACATAAATAATGGCATGCCAGCTCCTTGACAAAAAGCAATGCAATATACATCCAGTTTCTGCTGAGTAATCTGATATCCTTTCACACAGAGCTTTTCCAGCTGAGATGAGGGTCTGAAAAAGCTCAAATCAAATGTTTTGTTAACCTTATTTCCTCTTAATATTTCCAGATTGGGTATAGCTCTGAACAGTATGAGATTAGCCTATTTCTGCTGAAAATACAGGAAATGCTTTCCAATACGTGCTACTTTATCTTTGAAAAACTTAGAGGTATTTTAAAGTTTTAGGAGTCTCTTTCTTTTTATTTATTGCACTTCACTGGGTCAAATCATATGCTATATTATATTGTATACCATTGCCCTGAAAAACAAGGCCCTGATTCTGCAGTCAGATCCACATGGGTGGGCCCACAGAGAGTCTCAAGGAAGTCCGTGGGTATCTTCATGGGGAACAAGGTCCACCTGTGTGTATTTAGCGCAGGATGAGAGGCCTAGGAGTTCAAGTTGCAAGAGCACACAGATATATCAGATATCATCATTTATGTACTATGAGAGCAGCAAGGAAGGGGTGAGGAAGAGTGTAGTGGTACTCCTTCAGTTACAAAAAAGATACCCCCTACTTAATAGCTTATTGCAGTGATTGTCATTGTTTCCAAATACAAGGGCTACTGGATGAAGCCATACTTGGCAAATGTGTTAGGTTGTTTCTATAACAAACTGCTTCATCTGTATGATGAATTAATCATCTGTAAATTAAAGATAATAAGCAGCAGTACCATCATGAGAGATCACCAGGGCTTCTTAGGAGAAACATACCTTTACTAATGATGTTGAAAATCTCTAAGATGACATTGGTGAGATTGTGTAAAGAGTAATAGACCAAATAAACTGTCAATATGAAGACTCTGTTGATAAACACAATAGGGAATCCAGCCCTCCTTGGAGGAAAAAAAAATCATTCTTGCCAGTTCACAAAGACCTTGCCTTCAGAAATAATTAGCATATAACACATGCAACAAATTTAAGAGAATTGAAAAATACCAAATAAACTCCCTAGTACCTCCCCAGAAGAGACAAATCAAATAAAAAATGAGACTAACCAATGCACATCAGATGAAGCCCAGAAAGAGGGATGTAGTTCCTCACTCCTTTATGTGATAACTCTATACATGCACACACAACTGCAATGCACTTTTTGGGGGCCCTGTTATCCTGCAACTGTTTATCTAAGTATGTTGTCTACACACATAGGATTATTTTTTGTTTGACTTTACTGCTTTCCAGGTATTTCACTTCCATTGATTATCTGTGCTTCTGATTATTTTCTATCATCAGCTTGCGTTTTTCCAAGCTGAATCTTGTTATATTTCTTACCCATATTTCTAACCTTTCTGAGGTCTCCCTTTATTAGTTGCCTGACTTGACTGCTGCTGCTAACACCTCCCAGTATATCATGCGAGAATTTAATTAGTATGCTTTCTATATACAGTTCCAAATAATTAATGAAGATGTTAAATTAAACCAGACTTTGACACACCCTACTAGACCTTCCCCCTAACTTGATACATTTCCCTGTATTATTCAGTGTTACTAAATCTCACAATTTAATCTTAAGTCTCACAATATTTGGTATCTTTCTTGAAACCCCAGTTCATGAAGACAACTGATTACATGAGAATCTCAGCTTTCATTCTAATAAGTTTCCAGCACTCAAAATGCACCCAAAAGTCTCTGAAACCAGAAGACAAAGAAAATAGAATGTTATGTTTTTTGGAGGCCTGACTCACAATTTATGAATGCTTGGAGTTGGCAATACTGTGTTCAAATATTGAACTAAGTATTAAAAAATAGAAGGAAAATTATGATTCTGGGTCTAACCTACCCTGATAGGTATAGAGTGGGTACACATGGATGGAGCAGTTATTGGCTTCAGTGGTTAATACACCCTTGTAACTGAGAAAGCAGAATTTTGTCCCTCATCTTTATGAAGGGTTTGAGTGTGTTTCTTTTGTCTGTTGGGTCAACTTGGAATACTGTGATTTATTCTTGGCTTGCAAGTTACCTTTTTGCCAAACTCAGGAACCTCTATTAGAAAAAAGTTTGTAAGCTAGATGGAAATCGGTTGTACTGGTCTTTGTTCATGTACATTGACTAGTGACTTAAACATAGTATTTGATATATGAGACTTAGTTAGGACACTAGTGGTAAAGTGGTAGAAGAGAGATGTGATGCACTTATGGCTTCATAAATTGAAAGGGACACTGGCTATTTGAAGCGGAGCAATAAATGTCAGTTGTTGCTATTAAACAAAGGCTGCCCTTTATGGGTCTCATAAGGTGGAAGAAAAAGCAATGACATACCTACAGGCAATCTCTGAGATGGTTATTGCAATGCAATCTCTATCTATATTTTTCATTAGTTTTGGTTATTAAGATAGTTTCCACGTACACCTATTCCTTCTGTTACTGGGGTCTTGAGGGCAAATAATTTTATGACATCGAACATGGACTTTGCCTGTAAATTATATACATTTTGACTGTGAGTGATCAGGAAAGGCCTTACCAACCAATTTACTTCATTATTTCTCTTAGAAAATAGTACAGCATTAAGGGGTTCATTTCTTCTTCTGTGTGTACCAGTCACTGCACAGTAGATGGAGGGATTTTGGAGGGGGCACAATCCGGAGTGTGGCTCCTCAGCGTGGTTCAAGGCCCAATTTGGCAGAGCCTTCTTGCATATGGGAGTCTGAGAACACAGCAGGGATCGGGGCGGCTCCAGGCACTAGCGCAGCAAGTGCGTGCCTGGGGCAGCAAGCTGCGGGGGGCGGCCTGCCGGTCGCTGTGATGGCAGCAGTCAGGCTGCCTTCCGCAGCGTTTCTGTGGGAGGTTCGCTGGTCCTGCAGCTTCAGCGGCAATTCGGCGGCAGGTACGGTGAAGGTGCATGACCAGCAGACCTCCCACAGAACTGCCGCCAAATCCGCTGCTGAAGGCTGCCTGACTGCCTTGCTTGGGGCAGCAAAAAACAGAGCCGCCCCTGGCAGGGATAGACCAATGGAGGCCAGTGCCAAAGGATCTGCTATGTCACAGGTTCCGTCACTCCATGGTAGAAGTGCCCATGTGAAGTGGCTGTGCAGCTACTCCACAGTCTTTCCCCATGTGTCCCCTGTACAGCCTGCTATTCAGGCTAGGCCCTTCATGGCCTACCCCTTTTCTGTCACCTCTCGCTCACTGTTGAGATGTCAGTTCCCATCTCTAATCGGCCAGTGATGCAAGCCTCCATTAACATTGTCCAGTTAAGTTTTCAAACAAGCACCTTTGTGCTTTGTCTCATGCTGCCCCTGATGCTTGGGATGACCTCTCTCTGTAAACATCCACACAGCGATCTCATTATTATCCTCAAAACTTTCCTTTGCCATGAGGCCTACAAAAAGCTTGACTATGGTTAGGCTGCTGGTGCGCTGAGACCACTGCCTCTCTTGCAGACCAATAGTGTTGCCTTGTACTCCCCCTTGGTCTGTATCCAAGACCTCTTGTCTCTTAGAGTCTGTGTGTCTATAGTGTCTAGTGCATGGTCCATGACTGAGTTTTCTGGTCCATGACTGAGTTTCCTAGATGCCATGGTAATATAAATACAACTAGAAATTATTATTTATTACTCAGACCCTGCTGGGTCACAGAATTTGTTACTAAATAAAGAATATGGGACAAATGAACTAGAAATCCACTGGTGAGGTAGTACATGTGGCAGTAGGAACGATAATTGGGTGGGGGGGAAATTAAACAATTGTTTCCTGGTCTCTCTATTTTGAGCAATCCAAACCATGTTAGAAACTGTTCTTAAATTAAGGGCTTTGTATTTATTTAACAATTGGAAATTCAATTTTTTCTCCTATATAGATAATTGTTAAATTATAACTGCACCGAGCCTGCCAATGAACTCAAGCTTAACTTTTTACATCCTTGTTTCTGCCTCTGTCCTTGTTCCCAGCCTGACATATTTTACAGTGCGTAATATTTCCTTCAGAATAGTCAATGAAATTCTATATTGTCAAGCTTTTTCAACAGTTAACATAGTTAAATATGTACTGATCTTAGCTGCTTCATAGTATCAAGGGCAGCAGCTAAACAGGAGACGTGCATCTCTGTTAACATATGTTGTATTTTGTTACAGTTATTTTAGTCTGTTTCCTTTTATTGCTCTTGATGTACTTACGACATGTAATATGCAATAATGTGATATAACATTATACAATTTCCACCAAAACTGATTGCTTAACATTTTGGACAAACTGAGATGGGTTACATGATTCATAAAACGGGGACTTTGTGTTGGTTTGTTTGTGAGTTGCTTAGAAATGTCAAGAGCACTGCTGAGCTAATAGAGCTTTAATTCTCATGCTTCTCATGAGGCTGCTATTGATATCTGAGAGGTAGTCTTTCAATTTTCCATGGAAGTGCAGTATTCCATTGCTTTTGATGGTAACCTCTTGTAATTATCTACATTTACCAGATTTGTAGACCAGAAGAGGAAGAAATCCTGGTGTAATAAATAAAAGAGTGGGGGGAGGAGATAGCGCCCTTTGATGGACACCCAGCCAGCCAATTAGCTATAAAATCCTTCTTGGTAACTGTTCTTTACTTGCCTTACAGTAAAGGGTTAAAAAGTCTCCCAGGTAAAGAAAAAGAAAAGTGGGCATCTGACCAAAAGAGCCAATGGGAAGGTAGAACTTTTTAAAATTGGGAAAGGAACTTTCCCTTTGTCTGTTCTCTCTGGGCTGAAGGGTCAGAGCAACCATGCTATAAGCTGCTAAGCCAGGTATGATTATATGTCATTGAATCATTTCTAGAACTACTTATCTGAACTCCAATGTGTAAGTAGATCAGAATGTTTAGCTAGATGCAATTAGGGTTATTTCTTTCATTTCTTATTGGCTTGTGGACTCCTCTGTGCTAACCCTGTGTAACCTTTAAGCTGAACCCTCAAGAAAGCTGTTTTGGGTGCTTGATTTTTAGAATTGCTCTTTTTAAATCTAGCAACAGCCTAAGTTCCAGATGTATTCTCTTTATTTTTGTTTTTAATAAAATTTACCTTTTTAAGAACAGGATTGGATTTTTGGTGTCCAAGAGATTTGTGCATGTTGTTTGATTAGCTGGTAGGCACAGCTAATTTCTTTTTTCAGCTCTTCCCCGGAGGGGGAGTGAAAGGGCTTGAGGGCACCCCACAGGGAGGAATTCCCAAGTGATCCTTCCTGGGTTCAAAGGGGGTTTTGTTGCATTTGGGTGATAGCAGCATTTACCAACCAAGGTCAGAGAAAAGCTGTAACCTTGGGAGTTTAATACAAGCCTGGAGTGGCAAGTATTAAGATGTGGGCCCCCATCTTCTGCACTTGGAGTGACAGAGTTGGGATTCAGCCTCGACACCTGGTATTTATTTATGGGAGAATCTGGAGAATTTACTGGGAGAATCTGGAGATTGACACATTTGAATCATTTACTGTGTCATTTGCATTCCTGTTGTATTCCTTTCTCTCACCCTTCATCTCTTCTTTGTCCTTTAGACGGTAAGCTCTCCTGGGCAGGGACTGAGGCCTCTTATGTGTTTGTACCAGAAAAGAGGGCTTCAATCTTGATTGAGACTGTCACAACATAAATGACAAATATTTCTTTGTCTGATATCTTCATTCAGTTATATGAACAATGCATAGCTTTGATCTTTCCTTTAAAAACAAATTCAGAAGACATCATCTACTTTGCTGTCTTTAAAATTTCAGGGTGCAATTTACCTGTGACTTCTACATGTAAAACATGTTAGGTCTACTGTGACCAGGTTTTATGATACTAGTTAGGCCTAAATAGATATATCTGTGTAAATTACAGCTCAGCCTCAGACTGGAGTCTCGCTGTTATAAAAATTATTTTTGGTGAGATGTGTGAGTCATGCCCACTACTCAAATCTTTTCCTCGCTTGCCATCTTAATATTTGGATATGCCATTTTCCAAAGTACCAAGTTGTCTAAAGCAGCAAAGAAATCCCCTTTGGTCACATTTGATATTGCATGCATTTATAAATATATTTTAAATGGTTAATAGATGCCTTAATACATGATTAATCAGTTGTTACAGACACCAATAGGTAACTTATTCCCAGCTATATCACCTTCTAGAAGTGTACTTATAACCATCTATAACACACACAAATAGTGTGTGTTACCTGCTTATAACATCTATTAATCATTTATTATCCTTTTATAAACTAATTAGGATTGCTCCATATAGCATTGCCATAGCAAATAATATGGCCTTGAGTTCTCCTAATTGAGTCACAAGAGATGGTAATGCCTTTCTTGTCAAGGCTTATTATTTAGAAATGTGAATATAAGGAGGGAAACATCAAGATTCATTCAGGATTTATTTAATTTGTCTTCACTGTTGTCAAAGATCACTGAATACTTCAGTTTTTGGTCCCAATGGACTAGACATTATCTAAGGAAAAGGGAGATTTTCAGACACTTACAATATTAAGCAGTAGGAACCATGAAAATGAAATGTGCATATTACTGTATGTAGAATTTATAAAGGGCCTCTGATTTATGTAAGTACAGTATAATGAATATTTCCTTACATTCCCAGGGTAGTCACAACTAACCTTTGATTTCTTATAAGAAATAACAAGATAACTCTTAAGGGTCTATTATCTAATTTTAGCTTACAGAAAAATACAGATTGTATGTCATCTCAACAAACTAAATTAATTCATTAGGATCAGTACTTCAGCAATGACTACTGTATGGACTCACAGCAATGGCCTGCTTAACTCTATTAGTGATGTTAAAAATACCCAAGTGTTAAGCTATTGTCCATTAATACATTAATATGCTTTGAACTGATAAAACAAGGATTATGTTGTGATTTAGCCCAAGGCAGCTGTTTCTTGATTCAGTTTTTTCCCCTCTGCCTATTTTTATACAACTAATATTTCTGAATCAAACTGCAAGCTAAAATGAATGACCGCTGAAAGTGTCCCAGTCAGAAATGCTAATGTGATTCCTGGGCCAAAAAGTGATGGACGATGTGGCAAAAAAAAAAAAAAAAAAAAAGGAAAAGAAAAGAAAAAAAAGACTGGCACTGGAGACTTTTAGCATATGCATCCAGAGCCTTCACTGCTGAGATCTGCAGGCTGCTGTCAACACCTGAGTCTGGTAGCTGTTGTATTAGTTATGCAGTGTTTAAATAAGAATAATTGAGGTGTTCATTGCCCTAAAAAGAACAACACGGCACACAAAGGAAGGTATTTGGGGGAATGCACTCTACAACACTATGTCTCTTTTATAGGTGTAGCAAGTGCTCCACTGAGCACACTTCTCCCAGTAGTCTGTAATGGAGTGCCCCATTAAGGCCACCATATTGTAGTAAGCCAAGCATCCCAGCCCTGGAACTTAGTCTGATGCTGGAGTTTTGAGTTTCGGAAGCAGATGGTTGCAACTCTGCTAATAAATCAGCATTAAATCTGTACCTCTACGTTTGTGACTGGATTCACTTCCACAAGACACTGTGCCTCTAGCACCATTATGCCATCTTCTGCTGTATGCTAGCATAATGTCTCCAAACATCACAGCTTGGTCATTCCAGCTGCTTAGGATGACCAGACAGCAAATGTGAAAAATCGAGGGTGGGGGTAATAGAAGCCTATATAAGAAAAAGACCCAAAAATCGGGACTGTCCCTATAAAATCAGGACATCTGGTTACCCTACAGCTGCTTAGCCTTCCTCTTTGCCCAGATCTTCAAAGGCTCCAAGGGCCATAATTTAACCAATAAAGTGTTGATTAATTATTATAATATTTAATTAGGGCTGTCAAATGATTAAAAAAATTAAATGTGATTAATCGCACTGTTAAACAATAATAGAATGTTATTTATTTAACTATTTTTTGATATTTTCTATGTTTTAAAAATGTATTGATTTCAATTACAACACAGAATACAAAGTGCACAGTTCTCACTTTATATTTATTTTTATTACAAGTATTTGCACTGTAAAAAACCCAAAAGTAGCATTTTTCAATTCATCTACAAGTACTGTAGTGCTATCTCTTTATCATGAAAGTTGAACTTACAAATGTACAATTTATGTACAAAAAAAACCTGCATTCAAAAACAAAACAATGTAAAATTTTAGAGCCTGCAAGTCCACTCAGTCCTGCTTCTTGTTCAGCCAATTGCTCAGACAAACAAGTTTATTTACATTTGCAGGTGATAATGCGGCCCGCTTCTTGTTTACAATGTCACCTAAAAGTGAGAACAGGCATTCTCATGGCACTGTTGTAGCTGGCATTGCAAGATATTTACATGCAAGATGCGCTAAAAATTCATATGCTCCTTCATGCTTCAACCATTATTCCAGGGGACACAGGTCCATGCCGATGATGGGTTCTACTCAATAATAATCCCAAATAGTGGTGGACCTTTGCATGTTTATTTTCATTACCTGAGTCAAATACCACCAGCAGAAGGTTGATTTTCTTTTTTGGTGGTTCGGGTTCTGTAGTTTTTGCATCGGAGTGTTGCTCTTGTAAGACTTCTGAAAGCATGCTCTACACCTCATCCCTCTCAGATTTAGGAAGGCACTTCAGATTCTTAAAGCTTGGGATGAGTGCTTTAGCTATCTTTAGAAATCTCATATTGGTACCTTTGCATTTTGTCAGATCTGCAGTGAAAGTGTTCTTAAAACGAACAACATGTGCTGGGTCATCATCTGAGACTGCTATAACATGGAAATATATGGCAGAATGTGGGTAAAACAGAGCCAGGTACATACAATTCTCCCCCAAGGAGTTCAGTCACAAATGTAATTAACACATTTTTTTAACAAGCATCATCAGCATGGAAGCATGTCCTCTGGAAAGGTGGCCGAAGCATGAAGGGGCATACAAATGTGTAGCATATCTGGCATGTAAATACCTTGCAATACTGGCTAAAGAAGGGCCATGCAAATGCCTGTTCTAACTTTCTGACAATATTGTAAATAAGAGGGCAGCATTATCTCCCATTAATGTAGACAGACTTGTTTGTCTTAGCGATTGGCTGAACAAGAAGTAGGACTGAGTCAGGGTCGATGCAACCCATTAGGCAACCTTGGCGGTCGCCTAGGGCACTAGCATTTGGGGGGCGGCATTTCGGGTCCTTCGGCGGCGACCATGGTGGCTGGATCTTCGGCCTCCCCGGTCGTCGGGGAGGGACGCCTCCAGCAAGTAAGCGGGGGCACGGTACGCAGGGGAACCACTCCCCGCCCCAGCTCACCTCTGCTTCGCCTCCTCCCCTGAGCACGCCACCCCGCTCTGCTTCTCTCCCTCCCAGGCTTGCGGTGCCAAACAGCTGATTGGCGCCGCAAGCCTGGGAGGCGGGAGAAGTGGAGCGGCAATGGCATGCTCGGGAAGGAGGAGGAGCAGAGGTGAGCTTGGGCGGGGAGCTGCCACATGGCTCCCCGGGCCGGGGGGAGCTGTCACAGTGGGGGCGCCTCAGGGCGAAGGGGGTGGGTGGAGAGCTACCACATGGCTTGGGGGGAGGAGGGGACGCAAGGTGGAAGTTTCGCCTAGGGTGCGAAACATCCTTGCACCCGCCCTGGACTGAGTGGACTTGTAGACTCTGAAGTTTTATATTGTTTTGTTTTTAAGTGCAGTTATGTATAAAAAAAACTACATTTGTAAGTTGCACTTTCACAATAAAGAGATTGCACTATAGTACTTGTATGAGGTGAACTGAAAAATACTATTTATTTTGTTTATCATTCTTACAATGCAAATATTTGTAATAAAAATAACATACACTGATTTCAGCGGCAACACAGATAACAATATATATGAAAATGTAGAAAAAAATCCAAAATATTTAATACATTTCAATTAGTATTCTATTGTTTAACAGTGTGATTAAAATTGCAATTAATCGCGATTAAGTTTTTTAATCACAATTACTTTTGAGTAAATCACGTCAGTTAGCTGCAATTAATCAACAGCCCTATATATTTTAATATTAAATATAATACCATAGATATTCTATAATCATGGAGTCATAGAATCATAGAACTGGAATGGACCTCGAGAGGTCATCTAGTCCAGTCCCCCACACTCAAGGCAGGACTACGTATTATCTAGACCATCCCTGACAGGTATTTGTCTAACCTGATCTTAAAAATCTCCAAACACCTGTCAGGGATGGTCTAGATAATACTTAGTCCTGCCATGGACTAGATGACATCTCGAGGTCCATTCCAGACCAATGATTCCATAATAACAGATTTTTATAGTGCTATGAATTTACACAGGACTTTAGAAACAAAGATTTGTTTCTCTGCTCTGAAGAGCTTACACTCTCTATAAGACAGGCAGACAGTTCAGAGTTAATGAACTGTCAGTCCGAGGGATATATTTTCTTGAGAATAGTCTCCTGCATACATAGAAAGAGCTGAAAGTGGAGATGAATAAGGATGTCACTAGTTGAGTGTGAACATCATAAAGTAATGAGTTAAGATCGAATAGAGATGGTAAGGGTTTATATTTCACCAGTCTCATTAGTGTGTATGTGAGATAGCAGTGTTGGACTCTGACCCCTTGTTTTAAATAATGTTAAATGTTGATGGAAGAAGAGAGCTTTTACAGGTATAGGAAGCAGAGTCAAAAACTAGGGACTATTTTTCAGTCAATATGAGGCTGTAGCTCTTATGAACATTGTGGGAAATTTTTTGCATGCTTTGACCTGGAAATAGTGACCATGTCATTAATACAATCGAAGTTTTCTGAACAATTGAAAGATTTGTATGCCACATCTATCTAAACCTATATTTTGCCTGACCTCATAGAAGAGCTGTCACTCAAATATTACATTTAAATCAAGATTCTGTGAATGTATTAGGAATGTGGTTGTAGTTACCTTCATTGTTGTAACTTCATTCCCTATACTGCGATTTTTTAGCACTAATTAGTAATTAAATAGCACTTATTTCATGACAGTTACATAAAATAACCCCCCCCCGGCAAAAGTATTAAAATAATTTCATATTTAATCATTATCCTAATGTTTGTTAGTTACTTTAAACTTAATTATATTAATAAATTCATTTTGACATTTTAAAATTATCACTAAATATGTATTTAATGATCTATTAGAATTATTAATCACTGATTTAATGGAACTATGTTCAGCATTGTTACATAATTATATGGCTCCATAGTAGTGAAAAAAATCCCTCCAAATTGACAGCAAAACATCTATGAGCAAATAAATAGCTCAAATCAATCTGATTTGTATGCTGCAGATCCTTGATTATTGCATACATTTCAAACTGGTTTTGTCATGCGCATATGCATGAGTGATGGAGCAAGGTGAATGGAAAATGTTCTGTTTATTAGAATTAATTGCATAACTTTTTAATAGAATGTTACACAGTGCACTCGATTGATAAGAATCACTGATATAAGTATCAACCACATATAGTGATCAAAACCACTGGGACAAAATTATTCCTATACCTAACCTATACTCCGTTTGTAAGAATCAGCCACTTATAAGAATCAAATAATCTGGGGTGGATGTGATTCTTATAAAAGGAGTGCATTGTATTAAGAAATAGGAAAGACTTGGAAAGAGTTTTACTTAAGGGTCCTGCACAGGATTACGTGTTATTTCGGGTGGCACTTTTTAACAATAACTGGCGATATATTGCTGGAGTCAAACAAGCACCTTTGTGCTTTTCCCATATATTGCCCCTCATATTTGGGAGGCGCTCCCTGTAAACACTTGTGGAGCTACCTCATTAGACTCTTTCAAATTCCTCCTTTTTCCAAGATGCCGACAAATGGATGCAGACTTGACGATAGCTAGGCCACTGGTGTGCTGAGACCACTGCCTTTCCTGCTGATCTGTATTGTCTCATTATTTCCTTGGATTTACCAGCCTGTCTGTATCTCTCTTGCTTTTTACCTAGATTGCAAGCAGTTAGGGGACCATGGACTGTCTTTTTGTTCTGTTTGTACAGGGCCAAGCATAGTGGGCTCCTGGTCCATGACTAGGGCTCCTACGTCTATGGTAATATAAATAATAATAATTAATAATAAATAATGGTTGCTGCACATAGATTGCTGCAATGACACTTTACACAATGCATTTGTTTTCTGCACACTCGTATCTATTTTTGACATTGTTTTTTCTTTCCATTACCAAAGAGGGACCCTTTAATAGCAGCTCACTGAAATACTTCAAATACTGTGACTAACTGGAAAACAATAATAATCTTACTAACAAAAAAAATCTCCTTTGCTGGCCTGGAAGAAAGGGAGATCTGTTCATTATCACAAAAACAATTCTGAAGTTCTCAAGCAAAGTCACTATTAAAATCAATGAGTTTTGCCTGATTAAGGAGTAAATCAGGACTAAAGGATTTGGTTGCTATGACTTCATGCCAGTGGGTGCTGTGCACCATAGTTCCAGTGCCTATGTAATTAATGAACATTCTGATCCCATGGTCAATATATTTCTTTCTGCCTAATGTGCTTGCTTCAGTCATGGGCTGGTACACAAAATGAAATACAGGACATTCTCTACATTTTTGAAGCATCTTGTTATATCGTGTTTCTGCATAATGTGAGAGATGGAAAATGTTTTGATGCAATGAGACATGACAGAAATGTGTTTTTCCCAAGCTCAGAACACTTTGGAAGTGGATTTAGGAGTGGTTATGCTAAATAATTTATGGATCCAGGGAAATTGTTCTACCTGGGTGAAATTTAGCTCTGTGCTGCAGGATAGCATAAAGCCTATGATCTATGTAAGTGCCACTTATGCCTTTAGGGACTTAAGTGTTTCATATGGTTTATGTTGGCCTCCTTCACAGAGCTGTATCACCTGCTGTGCATTTCTGATTGTGATGTCTTCAGAAACTTCCTCCTATTAGAAAGGGGTCTGAATGGACCCATCCTTTGCTTCATCGTCCTCTGAGGTTGTTCTCTGCCATCTGGCAGTTTGTCTGCAACTACGTGTCTTAGTCAGCTTGGAACATTCCTGTGCATTCTTAATGTATTCCAATTTAAATAAACCTGCTCCTGTAAAACTGATGTTGCACTGTCAGGCATTCAAAGAGTTAATTTGTAGATCCTACTACATGCAGAAAAGATTCATTTCAAGATTATAGTGAGATCTTTGACACTATCCTATGTCTCACATCATGCTATGTTTTGATGCAGGCCAGACTACTCAGAGAGGTGTGCAGATTCCAACAGGAAAGGGTAGTACTTCATTCATGATAATGCACCTCCTTTCCCCAACCCTCTCCTCCCCACTCCCCAACTATGTAGGCAGAGGGCCTTTATCTGGACTGATGGAGAGGGTCATGGCTATTTTAAAGTTCCTTCCCTCCAAGGGTTTGGGGAGGGGGTAGCTGGAAAGGGAAAGGCATCAGCTGAGCTGGTGGATTCAGGTAAGCCATTGGCCTCTATGCAACCAGTGGAAGGGTATGTAAGTCCTGTGCCTCCAGTCTGAGCCCCTTCTGCTCAGATATCGAGAAATGAAGATGAGGCTCCTAATGTCTGGTACAGCAAGGAGACCACTCTTTCCCCTTCATTTGAGAGGAAGGCAGTAGGATTCCAGCAATGGTCTGGGACCAGCTGTATAGAGGTGGGGATGATGGCAGCCTTCTATCAGGTGTAAACAATTAAGGAAAGAATGACAACCTGTGCTGCATGAGATATTGCTGGCTAGTTCCCAGATGAGTTAATAATGGTGTGGCCACATCCCTTGTGTCCTCTCTTTCTTCCCCTGTGTCCGAGACAACCCAGAAATCACACAGGTAGGCTGCACTTCCTGAAATAGTCATCACTACTTGGAAGTAGCTGTTATCTGTATCACTTCTGGGTTATATTTAATAAAGCAATTTCTTCTATTGGAATCATGCATGCTTATTACTCATGCCTACACCACAATGTCACAGTTGTCACTATATATGAGACACATATGCCATGCATGGTCAGAATAACCTGATGTTTTTCAATTTGTCCACGTACAGGTGCACACATACTGGCAACTACCAATTAGCTGTGGTTATCAATGATTTTTATATAAAGAACACTGAGTGTGGATGATTCTGTTATCATTATAGAAATGCAATGGCGAGCAGGTTGATGATTCTGCTCCAGCAGCAGACAGATTAGGTGATAGAGCTGCAACTGCCGGAAGTTAAAAGCACCTTTTTTTCAGGTTGCTTGGAACAACAGTGTATTCAACCATTACAATAATTGGACATCCATCTAAACCTTTCCTGCAGTCATTGTTGTGTAATACATTCCAGCTTTCATACCCTGTGAGTTATGGACATTAAAAGAAGTCTATTCCCTCCTCTGCTACCCCTAGTTGTTGTGTTTTTTTTTCCATGTCTGAGATTGTACATTTGCATTACTTCTTCATAGATTGCATCCTAAACTTTGCAAGCGTAACTTGCCCATCTGTCTTTAAAACAAATTGGACATAATCTGAAGAATTTGATTAAAGAAATGGATAAATATTTTGAATAAGTCTACAATATTTTTATTGACACATGCAGAATTGTATCGGAGGGAAAGATTGGAATATAGCTAAAAGTCAAACTTTTCTGGTTGTCTTCTGGAAGCTCATATATACTTTTCTTTAATTAAATACAACCACCATGTATTGTATTAATATATATTTTTTTAAATCTCAATAATTCAACTGAATATCTATAAGTACTCACTTTAGGAAGTACATACAAACTACAGCCAGTGGCCTAGATTCCCCCACCAGTGCAACCACACTGAAGTTGCATGGGTGTCTCTGATGGGAGAATTTGATCCAATATGCAGGACGTTTTGTTTTTAACTCTCATTACAGGAAGTGAATGTGTTCTGACTACATAGTAAAATGACTTTTGTATATGCAATTTAATCTGTCCATTAAATTTGTGTGACAATCACATGCTCAATGAGACATGATCTGATTTTGCCAGTGACCTGCCCAATAAATCAGCAGGGCACTACTAATCTCTCTCATGTGTAATCCTCCCTCCCAGGCAGGGGAGATGGAAACAGTTATCCATAAGAACCATTCCAGCCAGGTGTAGCCTGTGTGGAGAAGGAGTAAGATCTGCCTAGTTGTGGATTCTCATGTGCCACCCTTCCTTTTTTTTATTCCCACATATAATAGAATGCAGGATGCCCCTTGTTGAGCTGGGCTCCAAATCACCCAGAGGGTCTGTATGGAATTCTCTGCTTAAACAGTTGAAACAAACTGGGTGAACTGGCAGAGGTCCCGCTATACCTATGGAAGAGGGAGAAGGATGTGTCCCTGTAATTCAAATTATTGTTTCAATTATATTGACCAGATTTGTGGCTGTGTTGTGGGATTTTTGTTTTGTTTCCCAAGAGACAAAACTCTTGATATTACTTCCTCTGGTCATCCTCCAAAGTTCTTACCCAATTTATGGAATACACAGATATCACATAATACTTCAGCCCCTTCATCCTATTTCTGTTTACATGATTGGTTACAACATGCATTCCTCTTATTTGCTAACGGGTCAAATTCAAAGATGGCATAACAGGTAGCATATGTTACCTGATGATAAATTGGTATAAATTAGTGTGAGAATAAAAATGGTGTAACTTACTTGTTGAGGGGCTAGAATGGTGAGGTTCTACTAGGAAAAGGTAGCAAGAAAGAGGGTGTAAAACAGGAAAAGATGGTAAGAGAGGCATACACAACTTACCGATGTTCAACTTAACTACCTCTACATCACCTCTAAATCTGGCCTAGTTTGTCTACCCCCGTTTACTATCACTGATCCAGCACTGACCCACCTCCCACTGAAGTCAGTGTCAAAACTTCCATTGGCTTCAGTGATGCTGAATCTGACCCCAGGAGAGAAATGCGCTTGTCAAGACATCATATGACTGCATATTATACTGTCCATGACTCTAGTATGCAGTCTTTTATTACTACTGCAGCCTTCCAAGGTGCCATGCTATATTCTCTTGCTCCTAAGCTTGGGTTAGGAGAGCTTTGTGGTTGCTCATTCACACCTCATCGCCAACATTAGGCTCTTATATGTTGGGTTTGTAGGTGTCATCCCTATGGTGTTCTCATTGTTTGGGGGTCACGAGACAAAACAGAATAACAATCACTGTCTATTCAAGTTTGGAGTTTTTATTTCAGAAAGTGACAATGAAACAAAAGAAGGGAAATGGTAGCATGAGATGTATTTAATTGTAATAAAGATGTCATCAGCATAATAAAAAAAAGAGCAGGCATTTTTCCTAATCACCAATTAAAATGCATTGATGGGAAAAAATGGCTAAAGATACCAACATTGACACAAAAGGCAAATATGCAGAGGATATAGTCTTGGCACAAAAGCCATCTTACCATCAATTATCTATAAGAAAGTTGCCAGCAGATTGTCAGACTTCATCCTGATTGTTTCTAACTTTTTAGTTCTGTACAACATGTCCTGTCATGCACCTGTCAGTGTACAATACACTGCAGCCTGTAACATCTAATACTTTTTGCAGGCCCCCAACTTGCATGTGTGTCAAATCTAATGTGCATACCAAACCCTGAATTCATGTGCTCACATACCTATATATAAGCACAAATCAAGATTTAGTGTCTGATCCACTATGTGCCCATACAAGTAAATAAGAAGATTCCTATAGACTTCAGTAGGCCCTGGATCCATCCTTTTGCCGGCATTCATTGGAGTTTATGCATGTGGGCAGGTCAGGTTACACCTTTTTGCAAATCGGCTCTGTGTGTCAGGGAATTTGAGTACAAACAAGTTTTGGATGGTGTTCAGTTAGAGCTAAATAGGGTATCACTCACTGGGATTCTTGTAATCTAAGTTATGATGTGCACTACACCGGTCTCTATGTTATTTAAAGCTTAAGAACCAAGTAATATTGAGGCAACTTTTCTTTTTATTAAATTGCAACCTGCAGCCTAAGCAGAAACAGAATATTTGTCTTTGAATTCAAACCTGACTTTCACTCATGAAATAACATTAAGGGCCAAGTTATGCCAGCCTTTTTAGCTTAGTCTTGCATTCAGAGAAGTGAAAAGCAAACCAGGGGTGCTGGAACTAGGGGTGCTGGGGGTGCAGCAGCATCCCCAGGCTTGAAAGTGGTTTCTATCATATCCAGGGTTTGGAGTTTGGTTCAATGACTCTCAACACCCCCACTATACAATTGTTCCAATGCCACTGAAGCAACTGGACCCCAGGGCACCTTCAGACGACACTGGCTCAGCTATGCTTTCCCAATATCCCCAGCACGCAGCGGCTGTGCAACCCTTTCAAAGGATGCAGCGTCCATTCCAGTATACATCTACCCAGCTCTGCTGGCTGGCTGTGAAGGGGCTTGGCTCCACCTATCCTCTGCTCTTTCCCACCACTTTTTGGGCATCCCAGTGAGCACTATCCGAGAACAGGTTCTATGCCTCGGAGAGGGCAGGGAGTGCAGCTGTGGCTGGCTTCTGCATGGGGAGGCTCAAAAGAATACAGCCTCTTGTAACTTCATCCATCTTGCATCCTTTCCAAAGGGATATGGACGATCTGAGCCTAATGATCAAAACAGTGTCCTGTATGCATATGCTTTTTCTTGACGTCTGAAGGATTTAATCCAGAGGTGAGGAAGCTACAGCCTGCGGGCCACATCTGACCAGTGGGACCCTCCTGCCCAGCCCCTGAGCTCTTGCCACGGGAGGCTAGCCCCTGGCCCTTCCCCTGCTATTCCCCTCCCTCGTGGCCTCGGCTCACTCCACCGCTGGCACAATGCTCTGGGCGGCAGGGCTGCGAGCTCCTGGGGCAGCGCAGCTGCAAAGGCGGGGCCTGACCCAGTGCTCTGTGCTGCGCAGTGGTGTGGCTGGCTCTAGCTGGGCAGCACGGCTGTAGCGCTGCCAGCAACCAGTGCTCTGGGCAGCACGGTCAGGGGGCAGGGAGTGTGTGGGGGGTTGGATAGAGGGCACGGGAGTTCGGGGTGGTGGTCAGGGGTGTGGATAGGGATTGGGGCAGTCAGAGGGCAGGGAACAGGGGGGTTGAATGGGGGCAGAAGTCCCCAGGGGGCAGTCAGGAATGAGAGGAGGGGTTGGATGAGATGGCGGGAGGGGAATCAGGGGCAGGGGTTCTGGGGGCAGCCAGGGGACAGGGAGAAGGGGTGATTGGATGGGGCAGGGGTCCCAGGGGGGCAAGAAGCAGGAGGGGCCAAATGGGGAACAGGATAGGGCCAGGCCACACCTGGCTGTTTGGGGAGGCACAGCCTCAAGTAACTGGCCCTCCATACAATTTTGGAAACCCGATGCCACCCTCAGGCCAAAAAGTTTGCCCACCCCTGATTTAATCCTAAAGGTTACAATGGAGTGAAGCAGAATATTAGATAGCATTTAGTGCACTGAAGAAATATTAGATAGCATTTAAATGTGTTGTTTTCAGAAATGGAGAGCACTATGCAGAAAGCTTAGAAATAGCCCCTGGGTGGGGAGGGCAGGAAATTTTAGGAAGTAATAGTAAATATTACTACTTTACAATGCAATCTGTATTTCTGAATCTCAGGACTCAACAGTTTAGAACACAAGACTACATTTGTATGAAATCTCTGCCTATATGAAAAAGATGAATAAGGAATAATTGCTTTGAGGTAGTTATTTATTATCCATAGGTGAACAAGGCTAAATTCTGCAGGAGAATCCTGAAAATCAATAGATCATTTCATAAGAAATAATTATGAGATTCTATATCATGGAGAGTTCTTAAATTAGCATTTATTGATATCTTGTTATCCTTATAAATTAAATGAAATATTCTGTGAAACATTTCTGTCAGCTGCAAACTTTTTTTTACTATTAATAAACTCAGAAATATTTATTAAATTCAATCCTTAGATTTATTATTATGGTTCTAAGTAGCATACAAATCAATGTATTTAAGATGGCTTAAGTACCATTTTATAGAGTAAAAGCTGTATACCAAATTGGATCTTTACTGCACTGTGTTTTAACAAGCTGCTAATTGTCTTCCTGATGTTTTTTTAAAGTTTTACTGTGCCCTGTGAGCTCAGAAAGTTCCATAGAATGCAGAAGTGCTCTCATGCTTAAGAAATATCAGCCAAGGTTAAAGCAACTGTCTTTTCTTCCCCTCAGATCTGGATTTGATCCAAACTCTTTCCAATAGCTCTAGTGCAATACATTCTGTGGTATTGCTTTTTTGCAGTCTCAATACAGTTCCTACTGAGTTAAATGTAAGCTTTGCTACTGACTTCAATGGGAGTAGGACTAGGTCTAATCTATTTATTCTAGGTGATTCAAGAACGAATACATCTCAAATAAGAAAACATTCTGTACTTGATCTCATGTGGCCAGGGTTGTGAACTGAGGCTCACTTTTCTTTTGGATATTTTAGCTAAGAAGATAACTTCATATATCTGAGATGTCCTGAGGCTAATGGAAGCTTGGTTACTGTGTTATGCTGTGTTATGATCAGATTAATAGTGGAACTTTCTGTGTGTAACACTTGTGGGATGTCCCAAGAACATGAAGAGGTTGAATTCTTACAACAGGATGTTTGTTCTAAAGGTCAGTCATAGAGCTGGTCTACACTGCAAAGTTAGGTCATCTTAACTACATTAAGCTCAGGGCTGTGAAAAGTTTCATGCCATATATGATGTCATTAAGCCCCACTGTAGACACCAGTAGGGCAAGAGAAGAATCCTTCCATTGACCTAGCTACTGCCATTCTAAGAGGTGGATTTACTACAGCATCATAAGAACCCCTTCCGTCACTGTAGTAAGTGTATACAATATTGTGCTACTGCTACAGTCTTGCAGCTGTGCCACTGTAGCATATGTAGTGTAACAATGCCTACAGAGTAAGTTCACGTCATTTTTAATGAAGGCAGAACATAGGTAGAGAGATACCATTCATTCATTCATTCGGCAATATGTCCTAAAAGTGACTTGAGACAAGAAGTCTTGCCAGTAGATATTGTGGCCTACTCCTCCAATTAAGGCTGGAATTCAGTAAGCAGATTGTTCATATTTGTTTAGAGGAGCCTGTGACCCTAACAGCATCCCAGTGCAAGAGGCTTGCTGATATCTGGTAGTGAGTTTCTGCTGACGTGACCAGTTCAGTGTAACTCACTAATATTATAGCCAGTATCTAAAAGGTGTCATGTAAGATATCAATAAAAAGCTAGTATCATACTGATCATTAGTATTAGTGTGTAGTGTACAGATAGAGGACAAATTCAAAATTACAATCATATTGGAAATTATCAAAGTAGGTCTGCCAGGCAGGACTAAAATTACCTCACTCTAGACATAGGAATGAGACGCGATATATCAATCCCTGAAAAATTGATCGCTACCCGCCGATACGGAGCTGGGAAAGAAGGTTGATAGCTGTTTTCTCCACTCCAGATTACTTGATTGCTAGTAAATCCACTAAAAGAGGATTTTTGTGTGGTTTGTCAGAAACAAATGAGTTATGTATGCTTCTCTTAAATAGTTTGTCTAGAGCTAAGGACCAGTGAACATTTATAATAGCTTGTTTGTATTGTTCTTGGCATATGAATGATTCTCCTGTTATACAGAAAGCAGGAACACTGTTTATCTGGTTTAGTTAGTTGATAGTGACAGTTTACATTAAAAATAAAAAAGGATATTTATTCCCTACTCCTGTCATTACTTATTTGTGAAAATTACTGGTAGGTAGAGCTTGTTGGACATTTTCAGACAACAGAATTTAGTTGGAAAATGCAGGTTTGTCAAACCCAAAATTTCTTAGGAAAGCAAGTTGGGTTCAATGAACTTTTGCTAAAACACAGGTAGGGTTCTGCTGCCTGCTCATCTGATGGGGACCTTTGCCATGTGGACTGACCTGGGGCTAGGAACAGCTTCACAATGATACCAAAGTTTTGAAATGCCAAAATTACTAATGAACCAGAAATCCCAAATTTTGACCAGCCCTATTTACAATGGATTATAACAGGGGAGTGACTGGATTCACAGTGACCCACCCCCCATTGCACATTTCAGTTTGTTGTAACAGTCAAAGTGTAGAGGGACCTGAGGCTGGTCCTTTGTCCGAGACAATTTATACAAACTAAGGGCCAGATTGCGAATTCCTTGCTTACAAGGGAGAGCAATTACTCTCACAAGCACTCCCAAAGAAGTCAATGAACACACACACACACGAAACTTATCAGTGCGAGTAAGGTGTTCACAATTTAGCCCTATGTGAGGAGTTGATGGCCCTGTCATATTCTGGAGTGGAATCCAGACCAGTGAGGGGCTGTGTAACCCTGAGTTCCTCAAAATGCTCTGGTTCTCTTGTCTGTATGCTTCCAGCCAGCAGACAAGTATGCAGTGTCTGTGTGTTATGTAGCTTTGGTTCAGCACTCTAAGTCCAGCAGTCTAACTACAACACCATGGCCCCACTCTAGTCTCTATTGCAGTTATATTATGCAGAGGTGACCCCAACACACTCCTAGTCCTGAATTTTCCCCAAATTATGTACTCTGCAATGTCCAGCCCTCTCCTGGACCACTCAGAGAGAAATTAAGGTTCATCTGATCCTATAAAGATACAATACACAGCAGCTTGCCATATAGAATCTCTTCCAGGTGCAGTTGTGAGCTAGCAATCACTTTAAATCAAACAATACTGGGTTGGTTTATATTAAAAGTAAAACAAGATTAACAAAAGGAGATGAGATTTTAAGTAATCTTAAGTACAAAGATAGAGTTAGAAATGGTTACAAGCAAATAAAAGTGAAAAATGCATTCTACAGGCTAACACTTAACAAAACAAGCTACTGCCTTTGTTTAAAGTAGTTTCCTTAACAATCTATCTTCCAACAAAGATTGCTTAAGAGAAAGGAACCAAGCAGTTTGGACTTTGTGGTCCCTCTGGTCAGGATCTTCCACAAAGTCCAAACTGCTTGGTTCCTTTCTCTTAAGCAAAAGAAAACTTACAATTCTTTCCCCCTCTCTAGGATGTTCCTAAGGAGACACTGCATCATAGCAGGCATTATATTTAATTTCTCTAAATGACTGAGACAATTAAGATCCTTGTTCTGCTGGCTAATGTGTTCATGAGGTTCACAATAAAGAGAGTCACATGTTTGCATCCAAGGTCAGAATTTGCCCCTGCATTTCTAATTTCACAAAATTTCTAAAGAGTTATATTTCCATTAAAATCAATGACAGCAGCCTGTCTAGACACCACACAGCTCCTTGACAATAGTAGAGTAAGTCTATATATGGAATACTGCCAAGCTGCATTCTTTAAATGGAATAATTCAGTATATGTGTTATGTCTTTTGCTCACTGTAATGGGGTCCACACCCACCTCTCGCAAGCACCCTCTATGGGCCAATGCGTATCTGCGATCTCTCTGTTTAGGCTGGGATGGCACCCGCCTCTCACGAGTGCCCCCTTTCTGGTCAGATATGAGCTTGCTGTTTCTTAGTTTGTGGTAATGGGGTGGCACCCACCTCTCATGGGTGGCCTCCCTTTCTGGTCAGGTGTTTCTTCTGCAGGTCTCAGTGACTCAACCCTCCAGCCAAGTAACACACTGTCTGTAGATGGAACCAACAAACCCTTTCTGGGGTATAAAGTCTCTATCTTCTCATAGCCCTGGCCTGGGGCTGTACCACCAAGGCTTCCTCTGCAGAGACACTGCCCTCTGGTAACAGTCCAACTGAGGCCCAATGGAGTACCCTGAGTTGGTCTGTCAGTCTCTAACCAGATCAACAGGGCCCATCATGGTACCCTTGCTTGGGCTAGCTAGGCTCAGTCCTTGCTTGGTCCTGAAGCCAGCCAGGAGCTACTTTTTCATTCCCTTGGTCTTTGGCAACCTTCCTTGGGCTCAGTCCTGCTACTCTGCCTGCCAGGAACCTTGTCTTCCCTCTTCTAGCTCCAAGCAGCAGTTAACTGCTCTGCCTCTGTTGCTCTTTTTATATGGCTCTTCTGGTCCCTGATTTGCCACTCCAGCAGCCCCTCTGATTGGCTGCTTCCCCCTGCAGCCATTCTAGGCCACCTGCAGGATTCTCTTCTGTTCTTTTCTGGGGTGGGGTGAGGCAGAGCAGCAGGGCCTCCAGCAGAGGGCCTCTGGACCTAATCCACCCCATCACACACTCCTGTATTGTCATCATAAATTCCGTCTGGATTTAGATTTGGGGCATTTTGCATCTACTTATCTAGGTTGCTGCCAATAGCCATTGCTGGACAGTCTTACACAATAAGCTCAGTTACTTGCACATAATTCTTCAGATACTGCCTGGCCAGTAGAGTGAGATTCAAGCATTTGAAAAAGTGACATGCTATTATTCTGACTAAAACAATGGAGTTCCATGTCCTCAGCATATATAAATCAGTGTAGCTCCATTGACATCAGTACTGCTAAACTGATTTACAGCAGTTGTGGATCTGGTCTGTATCTTGTGATTTAATTGATCTTATAAAAGTGGCCCATTGCAACCAGAGGTGGGCTGAAACCAAAACCCCAAATCAAAACACACCTAAATTTTGGGGAGGTTCAGAAAACAGCTTGCACTCTGGATCCCAATTTCACCCTTTGGGTCTATCTCTGATTGTAATTAAGTCATGATTTCCCTTCACAATCAGGGGGTTAAAAATGAATGGGCTGTGTGATATTATTGTAAGGTGGAAGTGAGCAGGTGTTACTGCTTTAGTTCAAATTATAATGAGCAGAGGAAATTAAATAGCTAGTTTTACAGCCACCCAGGAGAAGGAAACAGAATTAAAGAAAGTGTTTGGTGCCCTGATGAGTGCATGTGTATATCAGAGCATAAAAGTTATATTTTTCTCATTAACTTAATGAGGATGGGGTGGGAGGGAGAGAGAGAGATTTTGTTTTGCTACATTCCAATTTTCTTTCCACTAGCTTTTGTGTTCTTGCTACTGGGAAAGTATGAAAGAGACATAGGGAGCTCTACTAGCTAGAGATTGGCTTTGGTGGCCAGAAGCAGGTGTTCAGTTGAGGCAACTGGAGGGCCTGATTGCAAGAAAATAGGGGGAGAGAGAGAGAAAATTTTTCAACAAAGAGACTTTTTTTTATCAACACATTCCATTAGTACAATAATAATGTCAAGCTTTGAGACTCAGTTCTCCTTGGCCAGCTGTGGTTTACTAATTATATTTGTGTCCTTTTGCAAACAGCAAAATTACTAATGTGGTATTTCTGTTTTTCACAAACTTCACATAGACTGTGCGTGTTTTTAGGAAAAAACTTGAACTGAATAATCTCTGTCCATTAAGAAAGCAATGGACCTGTGTAAAAGATCCTCAACTGAAGGAAGTCAATGGAACTATGTCAGTTTACACCAGCCAGAGAATCTGACCCAATGTGATTTCAGTTACCAGGTTCTCATGTAAAGCACTTCTTTGTTTCTTATATGTATTTATTTATCTCTGACTCTCACTTAACCTTTGGATTCAGATAGACACAAAACATCAAAGTCAAGCTGAGTCAAAACTTCTATGTTTCACTTTTTGTTCCAATCTATTTTATTACATATCAGCCACTCAGCTTCAGTGACAAAATTAGAATCCTTTCCCTTCAGAGAAAGGAAATAAAGTGGTATAGTATTTCAGTACAATAATTTACAGCTATTTTAACATCGCCTATTAATTCTGCCAAAACACTATCATATTTAATTGAAAACAAATGGTAAAACAAAATTTTTACAGAGTAACTAATTATATATAAAAATAAAAAAGAAACAATGTTTAAACTTCCCATTAAAATATACAAATTCACTATAATTTCATAGTCAAGTCAGTTTTTTAACAGGATACATTTATTGAGATAATAAGCTATTGAAACGTATCTGTATATCATTACAAAAGAGTGAAATATATTTTAGCAGATATATAGGAGAGATACAGTCCTTAACGTATCTAGGATTTTTGAACTTTTTAACATGTGAATGCAGCAGGGTATCCATGATCTATATAGTATGAGCTACTTAGTCTTAGCATTTTTCTTACAGACACATGCAACTGATGGTCTGGCCCACTGTCAGCTTACCGATGGTAACTATTACGAAACCCTTCACAGCTATTCACCTTCTGTTGTCTTCCACCTGGTTATGCTGAGAAACCAGAAGTTGGCCCAGGTTCACAGCCCTAATGAGTCTTTTAACAAATTTGACCTGAACTTTCATTTTGTATTAAAACCCTAAACAGGAAAGTGTTATGTGGTTTGCATTGTCACCATGATTTTTTCATATCAGCAGGAGCTTGCCTGAATAACGAATGCCTGAAAACAGATAAGGACTTTGGATTTGACCCATATAGTAATTTCTCTAAGAAAAACTTGTCTTACAAATAAACTTATTTTAATATGATTCTGACAATATTTGCCAGTATTCCTGCAATCATATTAAAATAAGTTTTGTTGCAAAAGTGTTTTTTCTTACAGAAATTACTACATGGGATAAATCCAAAAATCCTTATTCTGTGTGTGAATTTATTTCAAAATTAGACATATATCTGGCTTTAAGATCAATGTTCACCAATTTCTATGTCATGTCGTTGTCCCCCCTTCATTTTAAAATCCAGTAGTTTTAGTTTTACTAAATGTGATTTTAACAAGAATTAACTTTGTTCATTTTAATGTAGCTAAAGCAGTTCAAGGCAACTGTAGCTGTATTCCCTGTCCTTAAGGCAGGGGCGGCTCTAGGAATTCCACCGCCCCAAGCAGAGCGGCGCGCCGCGGGGCGCGCTTTGGCGGTCACCGGTCCCGCGGCTCCGGGGGACCTCTTGCAGACGTGCCTGCGGAGGGTCCGCTGGTCCCGCGGCTCCGGTGGACCTCCCGCAGGCATGCCTGCGGATGCTCCACCGGAGCCGCGGGACCAGCGGACCCTCCGCAGGCATTTCTGCGGGAGGTCCACCGGGGCTGCAGGACCAGCGGACCCTCTGCAGTCATGCCTGTGGGAGGTCCGCCGGAGCCGCCTGCTGCCCTGCCGGCAAAATGCCGCCCCAAGCGCGCGCTTGGCGTGCTGGGGTCTGGAGCCGGCCCTGCCTTAAGGAAACCTACTCTAGGCTCCCAGCTCCTTAGCTATCACCTCTCCTAGGTAGAGACCAGTGTCTCTCTAGCTCCTTGACTGGTGTTTTTCCAGACTGTACAGTTCCCTGCCTACACTTTGATATTGCCAGCAAGTCAGACTGACTAAACAAGCTGCTTTCTGTGCTTTGCTTTCTCTTCAAAGGCTATGAACAGTGTAATTGCCCACAGTTATTTATAAGCAAGCACCTATTAAAAACAATCAGTGAACCAATACACATGCTAAAAAGCTTACCAGAGGTCACCCCAACTCCACCCTTGGTCCCTGGTATGAGTCAGTCCTTCAGAACCCACAACTTCTCCTGTGGTGAAAAATTCATAACCATCTCAGATTCAAAACTAGAACAACATGAAGAGTTCAGTGTTTCCTTTATACAGAGAGAGCCTTTGATATTGGCTCCACGTAGCAGGTGACCAGCAGATTCAGGGCATAGTTTCAAAAGGCTGGGGTTTTACATAACTGGAGGAGGGGAATTTGCATTCACCTCCCCCTAGATGTTTCCCCAAAATTCCACTTCACATATATTGTCCCAAAAGTCTATTCTTGCCGGTTCATTGTCCAACATAGTCTTTTGATCATTCAGGCTTTACATCACATCTCCCCCTTAGAGAGGTTACATACAATCCCAGCTCACAATAATACATAAAATTTGCATTTAGTACAATGGACTCAAAATGTACTTAGATTTATTTCAGTAAGGTTTTTCAAGGATACTGCAGCTAGAAGTAAAAAAGCCAGTGCCGCTATAGATATTCTAAAAACATGTAGCCAAAATGCTAGACCTTCATCAATCAGTGTATGATTCATATTTTCTATCTGGCATTAAATAATACATAATAGCAGAGACACTTAGCTCGGGATAGAGAGCATGAATACTGGCTGAATATTCTGAGAATCTTAATAGAGTAATTTATAATTATCAGGTCAGTTGCCCAGTCAAGAAGCAGATATGTAATAAGAATGCTTGCTTACTCTAAAATTTCCAAAAAGTCAGATACTACCATTATTTTCTGCCATCAAATTTGAGAAGCTCACAACTAGGGCAAAAATAAATAAATAAATAAATAAATTAAAACCACAAAAAGCAGGGAATACTAGCAGGAAGATACTTGTAAAGCTACAGCACACGTATATAGCAACTAAGTGACCAGTGATTGATGTTACCCTCTTACATCATACATAAACATATCTCATAATTTTCTCATTTAATAATCCCTTTACACTTGAAGGAATATACCTAAAGTGATCACTATTTTTTAAAGTGAACATTTACTTAGTCACATCACAGCATATGTGATAGTATAGTTATTTTCTGTGATATACTGACAGAAATACTGCAAGATCTCTGATACCACGGTATTGTTATTCTTCATATAGGTTTACTTTTTAATAGTGGCCACTGTACTTGATCTTCTTGACCAGTCAATCTTTAGATGTAATGCCAAAGCACCACACAGGGCCCCAGAATGTGATTATACTGCCACTGTCTCATTAGCATCTCCATTTCAAGTTTGTCAAGAGAAATCTTTGCCATCATCATTTGCACACTAGTTTTTAAGATGTGTTTAATTATATGTGTGTTATAAAAAAGGTAACAATAACTATTACACAAAGTGTGTTATGAACATTGAAGCCATAGTTATATATAAAGCCCACATTTTCCTCCCAATTCAGTTTATTTCATTTCCTGTCAATAACAGAAATTACACAATATAACTATATCACATACAAACTACTTTAGCAGAATATGCAGGATATATTGCTATGATGCTACCATAAAGCTTATTTTCCACATCCACTGCTTTGTTTTATGATAAAAGGTCAACTTCAAAGACGTTATCTTCTTAGCTCACATTATTATATTCCAATGTTATACAGATAAGATATTTTATGATATGGGACCTTGGCCTTTCTTCTTCATTATATAATCCATGGGAGGGAAAACTTGCCTGAAGAATTCCTATATTTCCTCTCATTTTAAGAGTTTGGACTTGAGTGGGAGTTACTCTGTGTTATATGATCCATATTGCAACACAGCATGTAGCAGAGAAGGGCATTTATATCCAAAACATCTAGCAATGAATGAGATGCTGCAAAAAGGGGAGTTCTTAGTGTTTTTCCACTTACAGGATCCTACATCTGAGGGGAAAAAATGCTGAAGTAAAAACTTGTATTAAGTTTCCAATTGAAATATGCAAGGGAGTCTGATGTGAAACTTACAAAATGTTCCTGTTTATGGATGCAGGCCATGTATTAACTGCAATTTGAGTTCTGCTTTGTAGGTAAAGTTAGAGGAGGCGGTTTAAATCACCAAAAGAGAAAGGAAGTCAAACTGGATCATATAGGTATTGTATTAATAAAGAAACTGTAGTGTAAAAGGAAATTCTCATAGCAGAGACACAACAGTTGAAGCAGGAGATGGGACAGAAGTTGAAAATGAAAGAAGATGGAGGAACATTGTATCAAAGACAAAAATCAGAAGGAAGAGCAGACAGGGAATAGCTTTGTAGCAATTTAACCTTGGTACTCACAACAGATACACTGACCTGGAAAAGAAATAGAAGGATAAAGTGTAGAAGGACCTGATGAAGTCAGGACATCAGCTACTGACCATGGACTGAACACTGAAAGGGAGCCACCTGAAATAAAAAGACAAGTAATCCTAATTGGTGACTTCATGATAGTTAGGAACCTGGGCTTAGGTGTCTATGGCACAGATAAAGAAAACAGGATTGTATGCTGTATGTAATAAAGAACACTAGAGAATTCCCACTATTTATAGTTCACATCGGAATAAATGTCATGAGCAAAAGACATTTGGTGTGAGTAAGAATATCTTCAGGAACCAGGAAAGACAACTAATACTAGGAATAATGTAAGTAAGGTTCTCAGAGATCTTTGTGCCACTCAAGAGGAACAAAAAACGATATTATTAGACTCTGATTGGTGGTTATAATAATGCTGCAGAGGTAGCCATTTCTGTGATGGAAGCCTGTTTGCATTGGCTGGTCTCTACGCAGATAGAAGATGTACCAACCTATTGCATTCAAAACTGATAGGACTAGAGAGATGGGCATCAAACTGGGTAGGGAAGGGGAAGAAAAGGAGATTTTTATCTAACTCAAACAGTCTGGCAGATGCTTCCAATGAGGTGTAAAACAGAAGATGAAGATGCTCTGAAGCAAAAGATGAAGATTAGAGAGATTATTATTTTTGAGAATATGTTTCAGAACTCATGGGCCAGGTCCCAGAGGACTGGAGAGGGACAAACATAGTACCTATCTTTAAAAAGTGGGGACGAAGAGGACCTGTGGAATTTTAGACCAGACAGCCGAACTATATTGCAGTATCTTTCCAGGTATTGAATTATTGAACAATCAGTTTGTAAGCATCTAGAGAGTAATAGGGTTATAAGGAATAGCCAGCATGAAGTTGTCAAGAACAAATCATGCCAAACCAACCTAATTTCCTCCTTTGACAGGGTTATTGGCTTAGTGGAAGGAGGGAAACTGTATACATGGTATATCTTGATTTTAGTGAGACTTTTGACACAGTTCCATGTGACATGCTCATAAGAAAACTGGGGAAATGTGGTGTACATCTAGATGAAATTATTATGAGGTGGATGCAAAGCTGGTTGAAAGACAAGTGCAAAGTACTATGCTTGGAAAGGAAAACATAAATGCCTAATTATAAAGGGGGTATTACTGGCTAGGCAATAGTATTGCTGGAAAGGATCTGGGGGTTACAATGGATCACAAATGGAATGAATCAACAATGTGATTCAGTTGCAAAAAACAGGCTTCATATAATTCTGAGGACAATTAACAGGCGTTTTGTATGTAAGACTTGGGAGGTAATTATGTCGCTGTACTCGGCAGTGGTGTAGCCTCAGCTGGAATATTGTGTTCAGTTCTGGGTTCTACTCTTCAGGAAAGTCTAGGTGTCCAAAGGAGAGCAACAAAAAATTATAAAAAGTTTGGAAAACCTGACTTGTGAGGAAAAATTGGGCACGTTTAATCTTGAGAAAGAAGTCTAATGGGAACTTGATAACAGTCTTCAAATATGTCATATGTAATAAAGATGACATTGACCAATTGTTCTCCATGTGCACTGAAAGTAGGACAAGAAAGTAATGGGCTTAATCGCCAGCAAAGGTAATTCAGGTTAGATATTAGGAAAAACTTTCTAACTATAAGGGGAGTTAAACTCTGGAAGTTAACCAAGGGGAGTTAACCAAGAGAGGTTAGTGGATTTTCCATCACTGGAGGTTTTTAAGAACAGGTTAGACAAACACCTATCAGGGATGGTCTGGGTTTATTTAGTGCTGCCTCAGTGCAGAGGGCTGGACTAGATGACCTTTCAAAATACTTTCTAGCCCTACATATGACTCTGATTAATATACTAAAGTGTGTGTTCATGAATGCAGAAGCACTAGAAACAAGTAAGTAGACTTGAAAGTGCTACTGAGTAAATAGTATTGATTGTAATTGTGATCTAGCAGGTATACTTGTAACCTGGTGGTTTGATTCCCGTATCTGGAATGTCAATATAGACCAGTACAATCTACATAGAAGAGAAGAAAAAGGAAGAAGAGGTAAGAAGGGTGATGTTATGAGTCAGAAATATTTATAATATAAGTGTGAAAAGAGAATGTTGTTGAAATTCTAAGGATAAAAAAATAAAAAATGAAACATAAAGACCTAGTAGGAGAATGAAAGATGAACGAATTAATGTCAGCCAAAGGGATAAAGCAGAATAAGGAGGATTTACTATAATGACCCTTATAGTTAGGTTATAATTAGGTTGCTGAATATTCTTTCACTATAAAACATTTTTGCAACCTTTTGAGAAGCTTTGATATTTCAGTGTTTGCAGTACCCATTTCAAATTTGGCAGATAGAAAGCCCACAAGCTGGAGAAGACCCTCGCCTCTTTGTCTCATGAAACTCCATTCCGGTTTAGATGAGTTATAAGCCACAATTTTCCATTTCTTGCTTGTGTCTCTCAGGAAAACTTTGGCAGGAAGTTGGATAAAACAGCACAATTAGTGCTCAAGAAAATTTAACTGCATAGTCATTTCAGGTGTTTCTATTAAAATGCAGCTCGTCCTTTTCAACCCTTTGATGGAGTTTGTTTATTTTTGGTGTGATTGTATTTTTCATAAGATTATAGAAGTCAGAGATGGAAAAGACCTACAATAATGTTTCCATCCATCTTGTCAATCCAGGATTGTTCCGTGTATTCTTGTGTGGATTGTCTAGTGTGGAATAAATGACTCAAGTTATGGGGCTTCTATCACTTCCCTTGAGATGCTGTTCCTCAGTTGAATAGACCACACTATTAAGAGATTTTTCATGATATTCAGCCAAATTTTCCTTTGTTCAATTTCATTCTGTCAGCCCTAGTTAAACTCCATTGAGCCATCCTAAACAATTCATACCAATCCTTGAGAAGGGAAAGGATTGGAGTATATGTTCTTCCAATATTTCCCACCTGCAATCCCAGCAAATTAATCATCAGAGGCACATATACTTTCCTGATCCCAATAGATGATCCCCATTCATTGTTCCAGAGGAAGATACAATAAGCTGCCCAAATCCTTGCTAATATACAGCAAGTGAAATGCCCTTCCTGATCCCAAATTTGGCAATTGCTTTAACTGTTTCTATAAGGTGCCCCTATGCAGGTAAGGTAACCCAGACTGGCTAGTTTTCCAGGTGTATCCTCCTCACAATGGCCTTTATCACGTCCATGCTTATCTAGCACTTGATTCTATGTCTTTGCTGCAAGTGAACAATGTGTTCCCACCTTCATATGATGGGTGTTTATACTCTTCAAATTCTGGTACATGTTTGTCATGACCCCATTAGTCATCTGTAGCCTGGCTAAACTTACTGAAGTCTTTAAATCCTTCTTCCTAAGTCAATTCTTACTTCCTTTTATTCAGGTTTATTGCACTCTCAATTCCCTCCAATTTGTTGGCTTCTTTCTGGTTAACCAGCAAATATTTATCTCTTTGTCTCTTTCCCAGGTATTTCCCTGACAACAATTACCTTTATTTTTGGATGATTTTCTCCTGAAATATTGTCTTTCATTTATCCTTTCAGTTCATAGCAGGTGCCTTAACATTATAACTCTATGCAAAAATGATGCTAGTACAATAACAAGAGGTTAGTGATATACATTTAAAATGCTCACATATTTGAGTACACATGAGAAATGCACATTCTGCATACTTGCAGGGAAGTTTGCCCAGGAAGAAAAATGTAAGATGGCAGAGACGGTAAAAGCCAGTGATGAGAATGTATTTACGGATTTGAGACTATTCATAAATATTCAACATGCTTGGATCAGGATAACAGAAGAGGTAAATATATACATGGCGTGAAATCCTGGCTCCATTGAAGGCAAAGGCAAACCTCCCATTGATTTCAGTAGGGTCAGGTAACATGTCCAGCATTTTCAAACAGGAAGTCAAGAGGAGCTGCAGGGGGTTAGCATATCTGAAAATCAGGTCACTTAATTGAACATTGACGTATAGGCTAATTCTTAAGTATAGGCATTCTTAAGTGTAGGCATAAAATTTTGGCCTTCAAACACTGGTACCCTATTAATCACTCTGGTCAAATATTCTACTGAGAGGAGCAATATAAAAATCAGGCTAGATAAAGAGACTTTGTGATCTGCTTGAACATGTTTTAGGGTATGTCTGAACAGGAAAACAATAACAGTCAAAGAAGGAGGAGGAATCTCGGACTATTTTGGGAGACAGGTCTCAGAGTGGTAGCCATGTTAGTCTGTATCAGCAACAAGAACAAGGAGTACTTGTGGCACCTTAGAGACTAACAAATTTATTTGAGCATAAGCTTTTGTGGGCTAAAACCCACTTCATCGGATGCATGCAGTGGAAAATACAGTAGGATGATATATATACAGAGGACATGAAAAAACACCCATTTTTTCATGTCCTCTGTGTATATATATCTTCCTACTGTATTTCCCACTACATGCATCCGATGAAGTGGGTTTTAGCCCACGAAAGCTTATGCTCAAATAAATTTGTTAGTCTCTAAGGTGCCACAAGTGCTCCTCCTTCTTTTTATTTTGGGAGAGGGTCCCTACTTTGGGAAACTGCTCCCCTTTTTGTTGTTGTTAATCACAAGCAGGTTCTGTTTGTGTGTGTGTGCATAGTGCAAGTGATGTGTGATTTGGTACTCATAAAAATGAAGATCTTATAGCACTGACTAAAAGGAAAATACTTTTTTCAAGACAGGAGATGTCCAAGATTCCTGATCTAGCTCTGACAATGCAACTCAGTCTAAATGTCCCACATTTCTGATATTCTAAATGCTAAAGTTTTGATAGTTCAAACAGGTGGAAAATGCCCAAATATTCTATTTTAAAAATTTCTAAATTCTATTTCTAAATTTCCTAGTTGAGGTATTGTATTTTTCAGTGCACCACGTCATGTTGCATCACATTTTCTAACACAACGTGAGTGATGCTGTCAGTAGAAGTAATCGAAAGTAGAAATAATATTCTAATGCATGAAAAGATGCACTTTGAGATCTACGCAGTACAGTTTGTTCATACACTTTAACTTTGACCCCTTTGGTCAAACTTTGGTGATCTTGGTTCAAATCCTCCATGTGATAATGAGTTTGGTGGCTTCCACTCTGAAAGATTTTCACTGGTTTGGGTTTTGGATCAGGCTTTAAATGTGTTCCATAGGGCAATCATATGTAACAAATTATCCATGAAACTAGGCAGTAGTTTAGAACAATTACTTCCTAAAAATTGACATCTTACTGCTATCTTTGGGAGAGTAATAGTTTAGATCCCTCAAAAATGCTATCCCTCTATATCCATTAAAAATACAAAGAGGTACACTACACACAATCTTTTTTTTCTTTAGCATTTCCAACTCAATATGTACTTTAAAGTGCTGTATCTTTCAAAGAATCTATAAGAGTAGCAAATCAATTCATATGCTTCAAAAGCAGTCTAATGATCTGGCTTCAAAGGCAACCCAGCTAAATTGAAGGAGTCTTTTGGGTAATCTATTTGATTCAACAGCATTATCCCATTCCACTGTCTTAAACTATATACTAATAGATCAATTGACATCAATAAGACATCAATAAGATTGATCAATAGCTATGAAAGTTTCATCAGCCAGAATAATAAGGAATGTAAAATTCAGTCCAAAAATATTCTCTTTTGTATAGTATCTTTAAATCAATTTCTGGAAGGTGTTGATTAATCAGTGTCATTGATTGGTTACAAGTTGCTAATTAAACTTTTACAGAAAATGCTAAGCAGTACGAGCCAAAGCAACAGAAAAGGTTCTCATTGGCTGATGGTTATATAAATATTCATTATATATTTTGGACCCATAATATTAATATTTAATCTGACCATCAGCAACATTAAGAAACAAACTGATATCTGTATATGGTGGCAGCAAATCATATTGACATCTGGAAAACATATAACATTTGAACACAAAAAAAGAAATCCTAGTTCTGTTGATCTCCATATTATAGAATTATGTGAATGCATTCATACAGTCCGATATTGTGCATTACATTGTGTTAAATCTCATGAAATATCATCCTCGTGGTCAAATAACTCAGTTCTGAATTTAAACCAAATGTTTGAATGAAGAAATATAGATTTGCAAACACACAGCCTTGTCTCACTGCAAATCTCATGGGAATTCTCTCCTGCTGACTCTTATCTTAACATGTAACACAATCACCAATTAGTGTCAAAGTTACCAGACCCATCAGACGCCAATTGCATTAACCTTATGCACTTGTTCAAGGAAAATGCAGTCAATCCACTACTAAATTAATTACTAATTTTAAAATTATCATTAAATAATTTGATCCCAACATTGGCATAGATCATATGGCTAAGTATCAAATTGGTTATCAAGAAGAGAAGAAGGAAGAGCCAAATGTTAACCTGAGCACATGTAGGCAATAGGATTTTATTGTATTCACTTGCTCAGAGAACTGAGAGGTCATAATTTTAACCTTGTACAGGTCAAAACCATAGGAAAATTATTCGTGTCACTGAAGGCTAGCAATAACTCTTTTAATTCTATGGCATATTAATGGCCAGCAACAAATGAGCCCCTTAAGTGTCTCATTTATTGTCTTAAATATGAAAATGTTTTAGAGATTAGAGAGGAAATTGTTTGAATTAATTAACTGAACTGACACTCAAGGGATCTGGTACAAGATTTTCAGACAAAGGCTGGGAATTTACAATAATGACATTTCTTTCATGGTTAGAAAATATAGTACCGGAGGGAGTTTGAGGCACTCTTAACATTTTAGCTGATGTCTGTTGAGGGCTTGAGATTCCTCTGAAAGCATTTATTTTATTCATTGGAGACTCCTCTCAATTACAGTATGAAAGGCATCACATTCAAATAGCCATGAGGCCCACAAATTTTACCATTTAAATGGGATCAGATAACTGGCACAATGAAAATTCAGAGTGTAAATGGAAGCTATTAAAGTAATAGGATCATTTAAAAAATCCTTTTTGCAAGAAAAGTAATGTGTAAAAGATAAAAAACAGAACTGTGAACATGGTTAACTTAATCACATTTTCATTGTGTGTGTGATATCTGTTAAAGCAAACTTCCTGGCATACAAATGTAAATCTGAACCATAGCACTTTGTAGTGACCCAAGGGCTGAGTAAGGCCACAAAGAATGATTGGAATTAGATTGGAATTAGTTGTAGTGCACAGAGCCATTGCTTACAAACATGACAAGCTTTCAGACAGTGTGTTTTCCCTCCTGCTCTAGAAGGCAGGTTTAAAGCTGTAATGAGCATATATATGAGATTTTTTTACCTGCAAATAAAATTGTGAAAAGGCATTAAAAGCGAAGACAGAGGCTTGCCTAAGGTAATTTAAATTACTGTGTTGATCAAATCTCAATTAGATGTCAAACCTTAAGTTATCTATGGGGCTTTTTTATTCAGCTAAATAGACTAACTGCAACAGCAGCACAGAGTCTTGGTTGCAGTACAAATACATAGCATGAGAAAACTATCTTCTGTTTGTTATAATTCTTAAGCATTTTCTTTATTCAAGGCAAGGAGAGTTTGAAAACTAAAAGCTGGAACAAAGCTCAGAGAAGACATTAAGTATCTAATAATTTCTGTTTTGGCTTTCAGGTCTTAAGGTTTGGAGTTCTTAGTTCTTTTTTATCATTGGAGAGTCCAGTACTCAGAAAACCAGCTGCTAGAAATTATTTACCAAAGTCTGTACCTAAAACCTTTAGCTACTGTAACATCTATATTGATTTTTAAGAAGTTCAGCAGCCCAGTGTAAGCAGGGTCTGAATGAGCTCTCCCCTGACATCTAGTGATGAGCTGGGAGGAGAAGACTTCAGACCGTATTTGCATGAACACACCTTCTCTGCTTAGGTATCTGGTGGACAGAGCTGTGTTGCCAGAGTGATCAAGAACAGGACCCCTTCCACGATCCCTGAGCTCAAAAGGTGGAGAAATATGCCCCTCTGGCCGAAACCTTGAGAGCTAGGGGTTACCAGGTTCAGACACATGCGCTGATCATCAGAGCTTTGGGCGCATGGTATCCCCAGTAATAAGCAAGTGTTGATAGGATGCAGAATTGGTCAACGCTACACTCGGCTGATGCGGCAACTTATGGTGTCAGATGCCATCAGGTGGTCGAAGGACATCTACATAGAACACATCACCGGACATCGGCAATACCAGGAGGGATGAGCAGTGCAGAAAGTAACTGAAATACTTCCCTGACAGACTGTATTTACTAAATGTCCCTCAGTAATTGAATTGTCCAATCTTCACTCATTGATCTATTTTGCTTTCCACAATCAAACCTCTGTACAACTTTTCATGAGTGATGTACCCAAATACTTGGATGCTAATATCTAAACTGAATTCTTAAATTTATTCACCTAAATTTGGGTTGTTGCTGATTACGTACTATATGTATCATATGACTTTTAAAAACTAACTTTGTATCTGTGGATAATTTAAGCACTATACTCAGGTGTACAGACACTCTTTTCTCAACCTGTGTATTATATAATTTTAACATTAGCTTTAATAAAACTTTTAAATTTCAATGCAGAGGTAATGAAATGTTGTTATCCTTATTATATGAGTAAAGGGCAGCAAGACTATGCTTAGCCTGCCCTGATTGAGGGGGGTCACCCTCAACTGAACTGAACTTGCTAAGCAAGGGGTAGGGATGCCAAATCCCAGTGAAAGGAGGAGGGAGAAATGGTAGGTATTCCTATCTGAAGGTGTGGGCTCTGTTTAAGAGTCTTAGGGTATGTTTACACTACAGCTGCACTGCTGTAGCACTTGTGGTGGAGATGCTTTAAGCTGATGGGAGGGAGCTCTCCTGTCCACTTAATAACTTCTGCCTCAGTGGGAGAAACTCTTTGGCTGACATAGTGCTGTCAACACTGGCGCTTTGGTCAGTATAACTTATGTCACTCGGAGGTGTTAATAAAAGTTATACCAAAGTAACCTGTAGCGTAGACAAGTTCTTAGACAGCATTTTGTCTCCCCTCTCTTCACTGTTTAAAGACAGAGCTGATTAGACTCACTTGAGAGTCTTTTGTTTTGTTAAGTGATTGCTAAAGATGAAATAGCAGGTAACATGGCAGAGGATATAAAAAGGCACCTAAGACATCTCCATTTTTTCTTCATTTCCTGCTTCACTTCTCTGGAATTGATTTCTAACAAGGAATCGCTAAACAAGGACTGATGACCCCCAATCTGTTTGGGTGATTCCAGAGAAACTTGTACAAGCTTGCAATTTATTATATCATTGCTATGATCCTGATCTATGAACACTGAAAATCACTTGTATGTATATGATGTATTAACCATTTATAACTCTCTTCTCCTTTTCTTTTATTATTAAACTTTAAGTTTTTAGTTACTAAAGGATTGGCATTATCAGCATGATTATTGGGTAAGTTCTGAGATTTATATTTGTCTGGGCATATGTGTCTGATCCTCTGGGGTCAGTAAGAACCTCACACATAGTGAAATGGGTTTTCAGTAACCCCTTTCTATATTATACCTGCTTATCTGGATGGGAGCCAAGGGCTGGAATGCCTAAAGGTGGGGGGGGGGGGGGACAGTGTTTGGCTTCTGGTTAACCAGTGTGGTACTGCAGAAGCTATTTGTTACTGGCGTGATTATGCTAATTATAGAATAAACCACCAGACTGCCTATTTATTGCAGTCTGCCCTGAGTGTGGCATTCTTATTGAGGCCCATTCCAGGCACCCGGACACAGCCTCAAATATTTTGCACTGGAATGTTACAGATTGCACCAAGTTTCAGGTACTTCCAAAAAGTATTGATCAGGGAAGTTACCCCCAAATTCGCTTTCACAATTTTCACCCACATTTCCTCGTTTTCAAATTACACCAATTGAACACTGTGCTCAGCTATTAATATACTTGGTGTATTTTTCAGGAAAAACGTTTAAACGTTTTCAGCAGGTGCGCTTTATATAAGTTTGTTTCCAAAGTACTGCTGTTTTCTTTGTTTAAATGGGGGAATAAATGCAATACAGACCCTCATATTGCCTCTTTGTGAGCAAAGCATCTTTGGTACAAAGAGGCAATATTTTGTAGGATCTATTTGTTAAAATACTGACAACTGCACATCACCAATTAACTTTGTGTTTGTTAATTTGGGTGAGTCTAATTTCAGTTAAATAAAGTTTCTGGATTTAAATTACACTTGTTCCCACAATTTCTTAGGATTTGATTTGTGAACCCTGAACTATGAATCCTTCATCTGGTGTTGTGTGATGCAGACTTTGTTGTGTAAAACTGTGAAACTAGATTCGTTCAATTTTGCAATTCAGACCTAAATAGGTGAGTGGGAGCCTGAAAATCAACATTTAGTAGTTCCCCAGTTCATAGGATGGCCTTGCAAATCCCACTTCATTGTCCCATCACCTCTAAACCTGTTCTCATTCAAATCCCTTCTAAATCATCACTTCTTCCAGGAGGCTCTCACACACTAGCACTATTCAGAAGGGACCTGGAGACAAAGACACATACATGCACGGCTGTGCCTAGAGTCTCCCCCATTCCAGGTGAATTTTCTGTTCAGAATTTGCTGTTACATTACCACCCCTTTGCACTGCTGAGTGGTGCACAAGACAATCTGCTCCAGGAAGGCTGTTTTATAAAAGGTACCTTATGTTGTCAGAAAGACAGGCCATGATATGCTCCTTGAAATAATAGTATTGTGAGTGGTCTAAAGTGGCTGCTCTGTCCAGAAAGAAACACTGGAAATACTGCTCATCCATCATTCCCAGCTCATGTGCTTGAGGTCAGTACATATCATCCCTTCTCTCTCCATTTCTTTTCCTTCTTAGCTTTACTAGATAAGAAGGGGTGTAAATTATTTAACCTAACTGTCTTGCCTGGCTTGTTGTACCAGATGTTAGTGTAAATTGAACTATTGTTCACTCTGGATATATGAATGAATGAGTGGTGTCTTTAGTTATAAAATACATAATGATTATCTATGCTAGTTAAATAAATAAAGCTTTAAGTGTGTGCCAGTGAAGCAAAGCTGTGTGAGTATTTAAATGCTGATGCAGATGTATCTCTATATAAGGTATGTCTGTTAGAACAAAATAAATCTATATATTGATCACCCTCCTCTTCTCTCATTGATTGATAGGTTCAGCTATCTTTTACGATATAATGCTCTGCTAGAAAGGTAGGAAAGCTTGAGGGGAATATGGTGGCTCTATTAGTCATTCTATCAACATCTTTTAAATTTATTTGTGTTGATGTTTTATATCCACTATATAACAGCATAAAGACAAAGACTAAAGCAGGAAATAGGCATACTAGAAAACGTTACATACACTTTTTCCCTTCCAGTCACACTGCTCCTCATCCTTTAACTTTTCTAGTTTTTTTTTTGTTTGTTTTTTGGAAAGCACATGAATAAGTGGGAATTACAGGGATTTCAGAAAGCTGTATGTATCCAACTGAAGGACAGTGTTAGTGTTGATGGGACTCAAAGAGGAGAGCTATAAGAAAGTCTGTTGTTCTTATTTAGAAGAGAAGAATGTTAAAATTGTTAGTTTTGTTTATTAGGCCATTTCCTAATTTGATTTCCCATTCTTCACCTCCTAGAATATACATACCTCTTCAGATCTGCAAGCATGATGTTTAAAAAGGAAGAGCAGAACATCATATGTGTATAATAACTTCAATGACTGACACTCAGTAATGCATCCAAGTCATTACATGAAAATCTACCAAAATGTCTATTGAATTCAATGGGAGTAATATTTGGCTCCATGTATGTGTTAGGAGAGTGTATTCTTTTGAAAATTCCCTGAGATTATGCCAGAGCATACTCTCTTTAAGCGCATAATCCCAGACGGTTACTATCAAAAGTTTGCGTTGACAAGCTAAGAAGAGAGACTGAGACAGAACATAACTATAACTGGTCAAAAATGGAAAAATTAGTTCATGAAATTTTCAGCCAAATGAAAAATGTTGATTACAATTTTAATACAAATTTCAGTTAACATGTTGCAGAATATTTTGTGAAAAAAAGAAAATTACAATAAAAGACAAATTTTCATAGTCTTTTCTCATAAGCAACACTTATGTTTGACTAAAAATGAAAAATGTCGTTCAGCTTTAATTTTAACTCTTACTGTGTTGAAGAAATGTATTAAGCAATGGCTGCTTAACCTCTCTTTTCTCCCCACAAACACAATGATTATCCTCTACTTGTCAGTGGTTATGTTGCTGAAAAGATGGGCTGCTGTATCCTGAATCAACTGTAGCATTTGCACTCAGAGGTACTGTTTTTGACCCACGAGCCTCTCAATGCCAACTGCAAGAGGGTAAGAAGAATCTCCCGGAGTATGTACTTTCTAGTTCACCAAAAAAATATCATATGAGGTCTTAAAAGAAAGGCAGGGTCACAATGGTCATTATTAGTGTTGTGAAATGCGTGTACAGATACTATGTACAGAATTATGTATGTATGCTGAAAATATGTTCCTAAAATCTGTGTCAAAGAGGAGTTGACAAACAGGTTTTCTGACAGACCAATTATGTTTATTCACCTATCTCTTGGTTGGCATGTAAATTAAGCATTCTACACCAACAAAATATACACCAACATACAATGTCAACAGGGAAATGAAATCCACAAAGAAGAAGCAGGACTCAGGAAAGTAAGCAAAGGGGGAATTTTACTGTCCCCCAGTTAACTTTGGGGATATAAGTAGAAGATATCCCTTTATCCTGAACATAGGAAGTAACTGGGCAGTGCAATTACATTCATGAAAATGGGACCTCAACTAGAATTGGTTGAGATGCTGCAAAGAACATTTGGGTGAGATAAACATCTTTAGACAGAATGTTAGCCTGTTAAATTTAATCTCTAGATATCATGTTATGATTTTGTTTTATATCTAACCCATTTGTTTCCATTATCCTTTCTCATTTTCTCTTGAATTTCAAATCTTTGATAATAAAATATAAATATATCTCAGTGCTGTGGTATTATATAAGGAGCTGATACTGATTTGAATCATACAGGTAGGTATGTACACTGTTCCCTTGGGAACAGAAGACCTGTTATTAATAATGTTCAGTGGAGAAGGGGCTGGGGAATGCTTCAAAAGGCCTCAGGGTACACCTGTTGTTAACCTGCAGCAAAGTAAGGGCTTGCACAGCCCAGAGGAGATTTTTTTGGGTGGCTAATAGACTGGTGGAGTCAGAAAGCTGACACATGTTAAACACAAGCAAATCTCTCTCTCTCTCAATGGAGGCAGGGGTATAACAAGACGACTGACAGTCCTGGGTACCCCAAGAATCATTATAGCATTGCATTACACTGGTCAAGCCTGGAGGTCATGAACATGTGGATTATTGTGGCAAAGTTGAAATCTGATAGAAGGGGGTGCAGTCTTCTGGCCAATCAAATATGAAAAGTGGCATTTTTCAGAGTTATAGCTATTCCAGTGCCTAGAAGCAGTGAGCAGGTGAGCACAGAGGTTTAGATTAGAGCTGGTGGAGAAATACAATTTTATTTTGTGGAGGATTTTGATATTTTGACATTTGGTTTCATTTTGATTTGGAAAAAAAAAATCCAAAAATTGTAAATTCTCCATGAAAGGGAATGGAGCCTGGGGCTTTGGGCCAGTCCACCTGGTGGGCCAGATGGATGGACAATCCATATGATGGGCTGCCCTGATGTCTGTGTTCTGTTGGAATGCTGTCAAAATTGAACCGTCTCCATGGTACATTTTGATTTTGAACAAATCAGCAAATTCTGAGTAAAAAATATTTTCTCACAAGTTTTGTGACCAGTTCTAGTTTAGGTTCATCTTAATGATCTCAAGTTAGACACCCTCAGTCAAGGGTGATCTTATTCTGCTAATGTGTTCTTCACGGTCCTTCCTGGAACCCATGTGCATCACTTCAGTATTTCCTAGATTCAGCTTCACTATGCAGATCTCAGCCCATGCACTTTCTTAGCTGGAAGAAGGTTGTGTTTGTAACTGTGACCAGGAGCTCTAGGAGTTTGGGTGGATGGGGGGAGCAGTCTCCATAGATTCAGATAACCATCTATGTTTCTGAATGGACTAAAGAGCTTGATAGTTAAAACAGATCATTTTAAAACAGAAGTAACACTTACCAGGACACATATAACATGGAAAGCCTGGCTTGTACAGGTCAGGGTTTGTGTTCCTAACAGCCCCATCTATGTGAGAAAATGATAGTCCAAGAGATGTGTCACAAGTGTAAACCAATATAATAATTCTATATTGTACAGACTGCCAATCAACAGCAATTGTGTCTTGGCATGATTAGGTCAACATCTACTCCTGACTATGGAACACTGATGTCAGTCAGGCAATTATACAATGAGCTTTTGTCTTTTTAAATTATTTTCCTCTTTTTAAAAAAGTAAGAGAATGTCATGCTGATGTACTCATAAAAGTAATATATAAACTACACTGATCTGAGCCATGAATAGTGAAGGCAAATACCATTCAAGCTTCTCTACAAAGTTCTGCCAATTTACATCAATCTGATTGCAAAACCCCTGCTATTTTTTTTTCTTGGATGACTTCCATTGAGCAGAGATTGCCAAGGTGCAGAATTGTACCAAAATGTGTGTTGGTTCTGTGGCATGAACAAGTGGGCACTTAACCAGACTTGTTTTCATTAGTGACCTAGAATATTGTTTGAACTCAGTTTTCCAAAAGAGCAGTGGCTACAGTGCAAACACACTGTACCATACAGTGGCAAGATGGCTTTTAAAATAAAATAGCACTGATCATTCAGAATAAAAGAAGACTCTCACATTTTAAAGACTTATTAACAATTTGTGTTTAAATAATGAAGTTATAAAAAACAATAGTTTTGAGACTTATCTGGTAGGCTCTCCTCCTTCTATCTTGTCAGTCATTTGGGGACTTTACCTGCGGACGTGGCAGGTAAACAACCCGGCCCGGCCCACCAGGGGCTTTCCCTGCACAAGTATCAGAACAAGTTTGGGAACCACTGGTCTAGTGAGTCCTTGTGATAATTATCCTGTTATTATCCTAGAAGGCTAGCATTAACACAGATTCAAAATACTTTCCCCTCAATTAGAAAGAATGTATAGAATCATAGAATCATAGAATTCAAGATCAGAAGGGACCATTATGATCATCTAGTCTGACCTCCTGCAAGATGCAGGCCACATAAGCCGATCCACCCACTCCTGAAATAATTCTTTCCCTTGACTCTGCTGTTGAACGCTCGAAATCATGATTTAAAGACTTCTAGTAGCAGATAATCCACAACTGCCCCATGCAACCTCCAGGGCCACAGCCAATCTACCCTGGAGGAAAATTCCCTCCCGACCCCAAATATGGTGATCAGCTGAACCCCGAGCATGCAGGCAAGACTCTCAAGCCAGACCCTCTGGAAAAAGGCTAACAATATCCTATCATTGACCCTTTGTACTAATTACCATTGTGGCATGTTATTGACCTATTGACTAAACCCGTTATCCTATCATACCATCCCCTCCATAAACTTATCTAGCTTAATCTTAAAGTCATGGAGGTCCTTCACCCCCACTGTTTCCCTCGGTAGGCTGTTCCAGAATTGCACTCCTCTGATGGTTAGAAACCTTAGTCTAATTTCAAGCCTAAATTTCCTGACTGACAATTTATATCCGTTTGTCCTCGTGTCCACATTAGCACTGAGCTGAAATAATTCCTCTCCTTCCCTGGTATTTATCCCTCTGATATATTTAAAGAGTGCAATCATATCTCCTCTTATCCTTCTTTTGGTTAAGGAAAACAAACCGAGCTCCTCAAGTCTCCTTTCATACGACAGGCTTTCCATTCCTCGGATCATTCTAGTGGCCCTTCTTTGTACAGTTTGAATTCATCCTTCTTAAACATGGGAGACCAAAACTGCACACAATACTCCAAATGAGGTCTCACCAACGCCTTATATAACGGGACTAGCACCTCCTTATCTCTACTAGAAATACCTCGCCTAATGCATCCCAAGACCGCATTAGCTTTTTTAGCGGCCACATCACATTGCCTACTCATAGTCATCCTACGATCAACCAGGACTCCTAGGTCCTTCTCCTCCTCCGTTACTTCCAACTGGTGCGTCCCCAGCTTATAACTAAAATTCTTGTTAGTCATCCCTAAATGCATAACCTTACACTTTTCACTATTGTATTTCATCCTGTTACTAATACTCCAGTTTACAAGGTCATCCAAATCTCCCTGGAGGATATCCCAATCCTTTTCCGAATTGGCAATACCTCCCAACTTCGTGTCATCCACAAACTTTATCAGCCCACTCCTACTTTTGGTTCCGAGGTCAGCGATAAATAGATTGAATAAAATCGAGGAACTCCACTGGTAACCTCCAACCTGACAGATCACCCTTCAATATGACCCTCTGCAGTCTCCCCTTTAACCAGCTCCTTATCCACCTCTGGATTTTCATTTGATCCCCATCTTTTCCAATTTAACCAGTAATTCCTCATATCAAACGCCTTACTGAAATCAAGATATATTAGATCCACCGCATTTCCCTTGTCTAAAAATCTGTTACTTTCTCAAAGAAGGAGATCAGGTTGGTTTGGCACGATCTACCAAACCATGCTGTAATTTATCCCAGTTGCCATCCTCTCCTTTAAAATTTTTCCATGACTTTGCATACTACAGATGTTAAACTAACAGGCCTGTAGTTATTTTTCCCTTCTTGAATATAGGAACTATATTAGCTAATCTCCAGTCAAACGGTACAACCCCGAGTTTAGAGATTTATTAAAAATCATCGCTAACCTTAATATTCTAGGATGAAGATTATCCGGGGGCCCTGATTTACTTACATTAAGATGTTCAAGTTTGGCTTCCACCTCAATGTACTCAGTCCCTTTAGCCCAGATTTCATAAATTAGAAATCGCTGAGTAGATTTTACTTGGTCTTTTTTGTGCAAATATTTTTCCAGGTTCTTAGGTCATCCTTCTGCCAACTTCCCCTCCCCTTTGCCCCCTTCACATTTCTGTAATCTCTGACAATATATTTTTTTGATGACAAAAACCGATTATTCTAAACCAGATATCTTACGTTTGAAATGCTCTCCTAATTGTAGTAAAGCAAAGTAGAGATATGTTACAATGAAACATGAAAAATAACCATTTAAGCATTTCCTAAGATTTTCATTGTTCAATAATGAGTTGTTTAGGGACATAATCTTCAAGAGCTACTATTACTGAGAATTGTATGTGATTAGAGAGAACTTTTTTTTTTAAGTATTACAGTAGGAATTTTCATGTAGTGCAGAGTGAGATAAAAGGAAAGGATTCATTTTAGAATAGGACATGTTGAGTTTACAGGAGAAAGTGCAGCTTCTGTGATTAATTGAAATCAGGTCTTTTATTAGTAAATAAAACACCATGTGGGTTGTAAGAGTCTGTTGACCACCTATCAATTGTAAGAATCCAGGAAGATTTGTCCAAGCAATGGTCTGTTGCAATGTTGTAATCTCCTCCAGTTAGAATGTTGTCTCACATATGGTCTTGAACCTTTTGTGATAACAGATTAAGTAGATGCATCTTTAACCAGAAAATACTGAAGACTAGGATACTTCTGCTGTAAAATAATTATTTGATTTAAGAACACTTGCTTTCCTCAAATTACTTAAGGAGTCAAATTCTTCTCTAGTGCAAATCTGGAATGACTTATATGAGGAACACATTCTGCTCCATTCAACTATCTCATAGCTTTTCTAGTAAGGATGGAAACCCATCTAGACTTCTTAGTGAAACAGACAGCAGAAAGGAGAATCCAAGTCATCCCTTAGTAAACTTCTCTATCTCTTCTGGGAGAAACTGAGTTTCTTGCAATGGTGCTCTCATATGCTGAGACGAGTTTAAAAATTAAAACCTCCATTGCCTTTTGGACAGGATGATTAAATCCATTTACATTTCCAAGCTATAACTTTAATGCCCTGAAGCCTATTATTAATATAGTGAGTCATGTCTTGATCCAGTTGTATTCATCAAGATTCAGAATATATGACACTTATCCCTTCCCTCAGCTGTAGTCTGACACTAATAAAAAAAAATCTCTTAGTTGGTAATTTAATTGATTCTGTGACATTGGGGACACACACAACGTATAAGATGCACACCTGCCACAGATCAACCAGACACTGCAAATATATGTTGTAGCAAGGCCAGTCTCGGGATATTAGAGAAACAAGGTGGGTGAGATAATACCTTTTATTCAACCAACTTCTTCAGAGCTCAGTGTAGTTCAAAAGCTTGTCTCTTTCACTGACAGAAGTTGGTCCAATTAAAATATATTAATTCACCCACCTTGTCACTGTACATATATGTAGGATACTGAAAAATACACACATTCTTGGTCCATGAAATTATATTCTAGCCAAAGGAAGGTTTTAAGTTTACATCTACCTAATCTGATTTTGAATAGTTAAAATCCAGATAAACTTGTTTCCTTCTTGAAACAAACACATCTTTAATCAATCTCCCCAGCAATTATCTTCATCCAGTCTATTAAAATGCAAACACTAAAATAGGAACCAACATAGCATTTACCATGTGACTCAAGCAGCCCTATTGCTTTTTAGTGTAAAGCTCCCTCCTTTTTGCCTGGTGTCCATGTTCCATATGTCACATTATATTATATAGCTCTTGGATATTATTATTGTCTTTGGGAGAAATTCCCCCGCTCTTTGCAGAGAGCCAACATGCGGTCTATATATCACTTAAGGTCTAGCCTTTGAGCTGGTCCTCTGCACAGAAGATTTCATCCTCTCTGTATAGTGCTATGTACTCCTATGGCACTGCATATGTTACATATTCATAATATTGTTAAAGGTTCCAATTTTAAAAATATATTTAAATTGGTTTACCCATCAGTAGTCATTTTCTCCTTCATTCTTATACATATAACACCAACATTAGGAGGGTGTGAACTGTTACTCAAATTCTCTTTTTTCCAGCTAGCCTAAGAGAGAGAGTTTAATAATTACCTTATATCAACAATTAAGATATACAGTATATTGTTTGCCTTTGATAACTTTAACTACTGTATGAACAGTGTCATTATATTATATGCTCAAACTTTTAAATAAGGTAACTCCCTATTTCTTTTTGTGTTAGAAATGTATAACAGCCAAAGTTTTGTAAATTAGCAAAACAGACAAACCCTTGACCACAGACATGACATCTATTAAAATTCAGCTCCATCGTAAAAGTTTGAATCTATGAAGGTGGAAGTTGAATTTAGATTTTCAGCAATGTGTTCCTCACACCCTGCTTTTATCCATCTAATTAATTAATTAATACAGCATCCATCCCTGGATGCATTGTACTATGTCCCAGATAATCTTCTACACAATTAATCAAAAACTGGACACTATGCCAGGCGGAAAAAACCCAACCTTTCCTAAGAACCTGTGTATAAAAATATAATGATAATAAAATAAAATTAATGATGTCTAGTTTTATTACATCAGACTTGCACTAGCAAACTAAAATTAACAATGTGGATGCTCTGGTTCAGGCTGAAGCTTAGCCTTTAAAGCACACTCAACACTCTAGGCTTCAGTGCACTAGTTCAAACCCTTCTAGCACTAGCTTGAACTCTGTCTACATAGCCTGTGAGGTGTTACCTGGAGATTTCAGAATCCCCAACAGGGGCAACTTAACTTTTCACTCCAGGCGGTGTAAGGAATAAATCAATAGGAACACAGCACTTCCGTCTGATAAGATTTATGCAAGTAAGCATGCTCTATATAAAACTGAAGTTTATTAGATTCAAGCACACACAAACATAAGCAATAGGTTTGGAACATCCCAGATATTTTCCTAACATCTGGAATGGTATTGAGTAATTAATATTAGGTTTGCAGTGGCCAGTTGCTCACCCACCGGGGAGAAAGGGTGTCAGGAAAAACGTCTCTCAAGATGGCTTCAGAAGACTGCTCCAAAGTATACTCTATTAGCTAATCTTTTATAACAAAACACATAGGTCATAATGACCCCTACTGTACCATCACTTTTCTAACTTTCAATAAACTTAATACCAGAGGCATCTAGACTCAAGGTTTTCTAACCACCAAGGATTTTAATCTCAATTGTTGACTTGTTTGTCCCCTCCTCCCATTCTGATTAGCAGAGACTGTAGCTAGTTTTGACCTTGCTTATAAGCCTGTCTCCAAATTAACCCTTAACTATGTGGTGTTCTATTTCATTAATTCAGGGTGGCTGAATGCACATAATATGGTTGCAATTAACTTAATCACATTATGGGGTATACACACCCCTCAAATCCAGGGTAACAGGAGGCTCACTCTCTGCTGCAATGTAGATGAATCCTATTATGCCAAGTGTTCCTTAACTAATTAACTGCTGCCCAGCCACGTAGGTAATTAACAACTCACAGGTGGGTCTCAGTTGGCTCATTTTCCTTAGCGTGTCACAGGTAGGCTGGGTGCCTGACAGCACAGCTGACAGATCTGCTCTGAAAGTGATTCCTTGGGCTGCATCTCCCTCAAGTCTGTTACTAGCCTATCCACTACCCTCATGCAGATTCTCAGACACCCTGAAGGCCCTACATGGGATCCAGAATGGCCCTACATGGAAGTCAGTAGGGGAGAGGTGTGCTCTGCAGGCAGGTGACCCTCTTCCACAGACAGTATGGGGGAGATCCTCCTGCATCCGTTGGGGCATACTACAGTTTTTATTGAGTCTTTATTCAGATAAACTGGAGTTATGGAAATTTGTATGGACCTCAGGATTTGGATCAATATGTCAAAGGTTGCAAAATATTGCTGTTCATTACAGGGGCATAATAAACAATTGATGGTGCATAAAAAGGAATGAAATTCATCTCACTTGCTCTCTGCTGTGTAGGCCGTAGCACTAGGAGCAGTAACACTCAACAGTGCCTTTTTGTCTCACTACTGTAAGCAGCCATGACTTTGAAAACACACCCAAAGCAGATCTGCATCTAATGTGTGCAATCACTTTTAATGCAGAGCTACAATTTCTTTCAAGATGGTGAGTGTGTAAGATGCGAGACTACAGTGCTTGATCCTGCAAAGTGCTGAGCACTCTGATCCTGATTCAAATACAGCAAAATACATAAGCACATGTGACTTAATGTGGCTACTAATGCACTTAAAGTTAAGCACATGATCAAGTGCTCTAATGGATCCAAGCCAGTTGTTCAGCACCTTGCAGTATCTGAGCTCTAAGACCTTGAATATAAAGGACCAATTTGGGCAACTTCTCTACTGCATGGGATTTTTTATTCGTGACAAGTTAACTTGCATAGTTCTGGGGGGTTTTTTGTTTTGTTTTTTTACTCTTTACTAAACTATTCCAATGTTCTATATTTTAGCCTCTCTGAAAGGTTTGCAAATTATGACCATCTCTAAGTACAATGGATGTCAGTATTTCTCTAGAGACACCAAATATCTTCCCTTTTTTTGTAAAAAAAAAAAAAAGCCTGGGACCAGACAATAAGGGACTAATCCAAAACCCATTGAAATTTTTCCATTAAGTTCAATGCTCTGTGGATTGGGCCTTAAATGCTGTTCACTGATCTACAATTTGAATATGGATAAGGATAGCTCTTATCTATGTTTTTAGCAGTTCTTTATTTTTCCATCCCATAACCTATTATAAAGTTAATCAAAGATGGGGCAAAAGATTAACCAGTTTAACATGTTTTCCCTATTGGTTCTGAATGTTATTGTATCTTCAAATGCTGTTTTCTTACTCTGTATAGGTGACCCTATTGTGTAGTGTAGAACATAGTTACCAGCCAATTTAGACAGAACAGCAGATGGCATACAGCTCAGCTTTGGGAATGATTACCCCATTCTTCAATCTTGTGCCTTTTCAACAGGCAGGAATGGAGTTGATATTATTCTAGGCTAATCCTATTACTCCTTGGTAGATTGACTCAAGATCTAGGGTCATGTTTTTATTTTAAAATGACTTTTAGTACTACTTTAAGGACAACTGAATTACCTGTTTTACTAACAGGGATGACACCACAGCTAAAATGATCCGTGCTGGACTACAGTTTTGAATGTCACCTAGAAGCTGAAAACTGCATTTAGGACTTCACTTTTGGCTATTTTTTTTTCATGTTAAGTACAGCAATATCCTAAGTCTACATTTCACAATAGCTTCAATTTGTTGGAAGAGAGAATATGAAAATCAAGCATCACTAACATTTGAAAATGGAATCTAATGGAAATCAAATCATCCCACAAAATCCATTTGGTGCTTATTTATAGAGCTGGCCTTGAGCTTATTGATACTTATGAACAAAGGATTTTTTCACTTGTCTCAAATGGATACTGAATGGGTATTTGCCAGCCCACCCACACATCCATAGTTCCAATTGTATTTTGAATATGCTAGATAAGGGACTCATAATTTGTAACATTCCTTCCCCCTCTTTCTCCACCATGAAAAATCTATTTAGTACTTAGGAAAAACAGGATTACTATTCACTTTCTTGCTTGCCTGCCTCTGGCTTGGCAAGTTGGTACAAAAACCTGCCAAGTGTGACTGACTTGCCAGGCTCTTGGGGCATTTGCATTCACTCAATTTAAGCTGGCATTTATTTTATCAAACAATGAAACAGCTGACCAGTTGGCTTGCAGTCCAAGAACCCACCCTCCTACTTCTTTGGTAAGAGATAATTCACCCCATTGAAATCTACATTGTTTGATTCTGTAACCTTTGAATATGGGGCTAGTTTTGAATCATGCTTTTTAAATCACTGGCATTAGTGTAAGGATTAAATATAAAAGGTGTGCCAGAGTGACTGAAAAGAGACATACAGTCCCCTCCACTGAATTGTTATATCAACACATGTGCCAAATAATCTCATTTGGAGTTGAAAAGCTACAGAAATCTGCTTTCTTGTCTTTTCTCAGTAAGTCCATATTGGCTTTGTTTTTATTCTCTTTATTTAAAAAGCAAACTTTACAAATGTGTGTCTGTACACTTGTAATACAGAATGGAACAATAGACATTGACATCGACTGCTTCTATTTTTGTATTTTTCTATCTTCTTCTAAGAATCCATGAATAATATGAGTAACAGAAATAATTGGTTCATCCTTACCTGCATTAAAGGAGAATACTTCTTTAGTTCCTTCATAAATCTATGAGCACATCTTTCCTCAGGCCAGATTCTTTTCCACCTGGCACTCAAAATATTCTGAAAATATAATTCTGGAATGTATTAATAATTATGATTAATTTATTTGTATAACAACAGTGCCCAGATTTTACTTAGCGCTATATATATACACATAATCCCTGTCCTGAAGAGCTTCCAATCTAAATAGACAAGACAGAGACAGGGAGTAGTATTCAGATTGGGAACTGAGGTAGAGATACTGGGGTCTTAATCATGCAACGTTCCTGTCAAGGGGAACTTTGCCATTAACTTCAATGAGTACTCAAGCCTAAAGTGATATGTTAAGGTCACAAACAAAAGTCAAACAGGGAACTGAGCTCAGCTTTCCTGAGTTCCAGTCCAGTGTCTTAACCATTTTTCTTTTCATAAGACAATTTTTAACCATACATTATGTAAGTACTAACGTGTTCACCATAGTCTTTGTCTTTTTCCATCTACGTAGCAAAACATAGTTATTACTACTGTTCCCCCTCAGACGGAAACTCTGATTGCTGCCATCTAGTTGGGATTGTATACCCAGATTTAGTTTCAAATAATGGTTTTCACTGGGATTAAAATGCTTTTATATTTTTTGCCATGTTGATGTGGAACTTGTATGTGATTTTTCATACTCATTATTTTTCAACATGACTAGCCAGATCAATGATACACGGGGAATGCTTTTAACTCTTAGCATGAATGTTCCCAAAGTCCTACTTCCGGGGAAGAAACACACGAACATGTAAACCTCCCCCATCCAGGCCCCGAATGGGAGGTTGGTGGCGTAATTTTTGTCCATACATTTTAGCTGGTTAGCTAGAGCTTAGATAGTGCTTGAAAATGACTTTAATTGTTATATCTGTTAAGTTGCTCGCCATTGGGTTATGGCTTGTGTTGTCCCATACCTTTTCTTGGTCCTCATTATACTTTTGTTCCTTGCATTAAAATTGCCGAATTCATTCCAGAACTCTGTCCTTTGTAAATAAGTAATGCTATATTTTCCCCTCATCAGTATTTGAATGTCAACACATTTTCCATGAATCCTTGCCTTTGCACAGTGGACTTTCACCTTTTAGAATTATACTGTCAATTCAGAATTAGAGAACTTCTTCAGTGCTGTGGCAGGCTAGCCGATTCAAGATGTCCGATGGAAAATTATAGCCATTCATCAATTTAAGGCTAGGGAGTCATCTTTTATTATAAAACCTTCAGCTTCTGGATGATTGTAAACCACAGCAGACAGAATTACTCCCATAGTATTCCTAAGGGGCTTCTTACTTCTCAGGAAAGAAAAACAGATATACTAAAATTGTCTTTATTTTTTTAACCACCATCTTCCAGTAGGCTCTAAATAGCCTAGCATGTCAAACATATCCCAAATTAGAGTTTGCACTTGTTCAGTGCCAGTTGTAACTTCTGAGGAATTTTGGCTCACCAAAAACTGTCAAGATTGAGGCTGAATTCTCTCTATTGATTGCTTTGGACTGGGCTAGGAGGAAGTGGTTGACTGTAGCTGATACTAGTAGGAGGATGAGTAAACAGGAAACAAGTTTTTGTCAGAGCAATTTGGCTCACTGCAGGGCAACAAAAGAGGTTTGATATGAGGCAGCTGCAATAAACCTTCTAGCCTACGCTGGTCATTTAGATATCACTTTATAAAATGCAGTCTTTAAAAATGATCAAACATCAAGTGACTTAGAAATCTAGCCCCAAAGAATACTCCTAGGAACATGAGAGTGGCTATACTGGGTCAGACCAATGGTCTATCTAGCCCATTATCTTGTGTTCCAATGGTGGCTGGTGCCAGATGCTTCAGAGGGAATGAATAGAACAAAGTGATTATCAAGTGATTGATTCCCTATCCTTCAGCCCCAGATTCTGGCAGTTGAAGGTTTAGGCTGAATCCCTCACCATCTTAGGCCTGGTCCACACTAGGACTTTAATTCGAATTTAGCAGCGTTAATTCAAATTAACCGTGCACCCGTCCACACCAGGAAGCCATTTAATTTGACATAGAGGGCTCTTTAGTTCGAATTTGGTACTCCTCCCCGACGAGGGGAGTAGCGCTAAATTCGACATGGCCATGTCGAATTAGGCTAGGTGTGGATGCAAATCGACCTTAATAGCTCCAGGAGCTATCCCACAGTGCACCACTCTGTTGACGCTCTGGACAGCAGTCTGAGCTTGGATGCTCTGACCAGCCACACAGGAAAAGCCCCGTGGAAATTTGAATTCCTTTTCCTGTCTGGACAGTTTCAATCTCATTTCCTGTGTGGACATCATGGCGAGCTCAGCAGCACTGGCAGCAATGCAGAGCTCTCCAGCAGAGGTGTCCATGCAATCTCAGACTAGAAAAAGGGCCCCAGCATGGACTGACCAGGAAGTCTTGGATCTGATCGCTGTGTGGGGCGAGGAGTCTGTGCTTTCGGAGCTGCGGTCCAACAAACAGAATGCAAAGACCTACGAGAAGGTCTCCAAAGCCATGGCACTCAGAGGATACAGCCAGGATACAACGCAGTGCCGCGTGAAAGTCAAGGAGCTGAGACAAGGCTACCAAAAACTCAGAGCGGCAAACGGACGCTCCGGAGCCCAGCCCCAGACATGCTGGTTCTACGAGGCACTGCATGCCATTCTCGGTGGGTCTGCCACCACTGCCCCACCAGTGTGCGTGGACTCTGAGGATGGGATACTGTCGACGGAGATGTTCCTCGGAGATGTTCGCGGACGGGGAAGATGAGGAGGACGAGGCAGTCGATAGCCCTTACAACGCTGATTTCCCCGACAGCCAGGATCTCTTCATCACCCTCACTGAGATCCCCTACCAACCCTCCCCAGCCGTTACCCCGGACCCTGAATCAGGGGAAGGATCAGTTGGTAAGTGCTTTAAACATGCAAACATTTTTTCTAACAGAACAGGAATATTAACTATGCAAAAAGAAGGTCAATATATATGGGGATGGAAAAGAAATCCTCTTGGGAGATTTCCAGAAAGCTCTCCTGCAGTAATCAAAGCCTGCAGGTTCCTGGGGAGAGCTGCCTTATTGGGTGCTCCGTGGTAGCACACTTTTCCGTGCCAGGCTATCATCAGGTACTCCGGGAGCATTGCCTCCACGAGCATGGCGGCATAGGCCCCTGGTTTGTGCTGGCTTTCACGCAGCATGCGCTCTCTATCTGCCTCAGTGACCCTCCTCAGGGTGATCTCGCTCAGAGACTCCTGCATTTAATTACAGTAATTTGTGTACTATTAGTATTGGGAGTGCTTCACTGTTCCTTTGCATAACAATGAGCGTCACTTTACAGCCACGTGTGGAGGCTGCAGAGTGGAATTATACAGGGATCTTTCACAGGGAACAGAAGTGAGGGGGTGCAACAGGGGCAGAGGATTTCAGGATTGCCTGTAGCAAGAGGACAGTGGTATACATTGACTTTTAAGCAGCCAAAAGTTTTTGGCTTACCATGCCTGGCTGCTCTACGGATTCTGCTGTCCCACCCCGCTTGTCTGGTCTGCAGTGCAATCCCCCAGGCAATGAAAGCGAATTCCGAAAATTCGAACTTTCCCTGAGTGAGTGCTGTGCATGGTCTTGTTCACAGAGACTGACTAGACTGTTTCCTCTTTGCGGAAATGTATCTTTATAAGGAAGTCAATCCCTTTTTCCCATCACACAGCTGCACCTGTATCCCGACCTGCTCCAGCATGCCCCTCAGAGAGGCTGGCGCAGATTAGGCGGCGCAAGAAAAAGACACGGGACGAGATGTTCACAGAACTTATGGGCTGCTCCCGAGCCGAGGCGGCCCAGCAGAGCCAGTGGAGGGAGAACCTCTCCCAGCAGCAGCGCTCACACAGCGAACGGGAGGACAGATGGCATCTGGAGGACCAGCAGGCGACTCAAACGCTGCTTGGACTAATGAGGGAGCAAACGGACACGCTCAGGCACCTTGTGGATGTTCTGCAGGACCGCAGGCAGGAGGACAGAGCCTCCCTGCAGTGTATCTGCAACCGCCCTCCCCCGCCACAAAGTCCCATACCCCCTTCACCCAAAATAACAAGAAGGAGGTGCGCCAGGGGCCGTGAAAACTGTCACTCCACCCCAGCAGAGTGCTCAAGTACCAAAAAGCTCTCATTCGCTAAATTTTGAGAAGTCCTTCCCTTCCTGGATCACCCAAGCCCAAATCCCAATTTCGTTCCCTCACTGTGTAGTTGATTATTAAAAATAGTTTCCTGTTCATTACTGTTTCCGTCATGTTTCTTTACAGAAGACTTTGTGTGAAGGGGGGGAGGGGTTTGGTAATTGCATGGGATGGTCACCATTACCTGGATACATACACGGGGGCAGGATCTACAGCAGGTCACACACACATAGTGCAGTCACTAGGCACCCTTGTCAGTCTGGGAGGTGTTTTTCATGTTCTGTGCATAGGCGGAAGGTGCCCTGCTCCAGCTATATTTAGAGCTGGGTCTCTCCCCCGTTCCTGCCTGGATCGGGCCCTGGCCCCCACGGGTCTCCCCCCCGCCCCGCCGCGCTCTGTACCTGCCTGACAGTAGAGCGGCTCCCCGCAGAAATGCTGTCTGGTGCCCCAGGGTCCTAGCGCCTGCCACACAAAAAATGGCAAGGCAGGCTGCCCTTACTCTGCCCTTCCACCATAGCCCTGAGCCTCTCCAATGCGCCAAACCCTCAGCCCCAGCCAGAGCCCGCATCCCCCTACACCTCCTCCCCCTTCCCACACACCCGTCACCCCTTCCTACGCCCCCACCCCCAGCCCAGAGCCTGCACCCCTCATCACTTCCTTCACGCCCACCTGTAAACGTCCTGCCCCCAGTCCTCCTCCGCCACAAGGCCACATAGCCCCTGCACACAGAGTCCCGAAAAGGAGGGATGGCAGTCTCCATTGAAACAACCAGTCCGGCAGTGCAGACTGCTCTAGGGGCAGGAGCCTGTCATTCCTCAAGTGTAGAAGCGGTCTGTACATCACTGCACACCCTACCCACCACAGTCTGCGTCCCTGTTTCAACCCTTTAACGCAAATTCATTAGTAAAGAAAACGTTGCTAATTAAAAATATTCCATTAACTTTATTTTTAAACGTGTATTGGAAGGGGGGAAACGTGGTGAACGGGGTATGTCACCGCAGAAGAAAGTCAACAGTAACTGAAGCAGGGGCAGGTTCAGCTTCTCTGTAAAGAAACTGAACAGTCACAGGTTACCCCGCTCCCTGGGGAACCTAGCTTTCAAAGCTTCCCGGATGCACAGCGCTTCCCGCTGGGCTCTTCTAATTGCACGGGTGTCTGGCTGAGCGTAATCAGTAGCCAGGCGATTTGCCTCAACCTCCCATCCCGCCATAAAGGTCTCCCCCTTGCTCTCACAGAGATTGTGGAGCACACAGCAAGCAGCAATAACAATGGGGATATTGCTTTCGCTGAGATCCGAGCGAGTCAGTAAGCTTCGCCATCTCCCTTTGAGACGTCCGAAAGCACACTCCACCACCATTCTGCACTTGCTCAGCCGGTAGTTGAAGAGCTCCTTGTCACTGTCCAAGGCGCCTGTGAGCCAGGGCATTAGCGGGTAGGCTGGGTCCCCGAGGATCACTATAGGCATCTCCACATCCCCAACACTTATTTTGTGGTCCGGGAAGAAACTACCTTCCTGCAGGCATCTAAAGAGACCAGAGTTCCTGAAAACACGCGCGTCATGAACCTTGCCCGGCCACCCGACGTTGATGTTAGTAAAACGTCCCCTATGGTCCACCACTGCTTGCAGCACCATTGAAAAGTAGCCCTTTCGGTTAATATACTGGCTGGCCTGGTGGGCCGGTCCCAGGATAAGGATGTGAGTCCCATCTATAGCCCCACCGCAGTTTGGGAATCCCATCGCGGCGAAGCCATCTATGATGACCTGGACGTTTCCCAGGTTCACTACCTTTGAGAGCAGTAGCTCAACGATTGCATTGGCTACTTGCATCACAGCAACCCCCACGGTAGATTTGCCAACGCCAAAGTGGTTTGCTACTGACCGGTAGCTGTCTGGCGTGGCAAGTTTCCAGAGGGCTATGGCCACTCGCTTCTGCACAGTCAGGGCTGCTCGCATCCGGGTGTCCTTGCGCTTCAGGGCAGGGGACAGCAAGTCACACAGGTCAAGGAATGTCCCCTTACACATCCTGAAGTTTCGCAGCCACTGTGATTCATCCCAGACCTGCAGCACTATGCGGTCCCACCAGTCCGTGCTTGTTTCCCGGGCCCAGAATCGCCATCCCATAGCATGAACATGACCCATTGCCACCATGATCTCCATGGCGCGGTGTACCGTGCTTTCTGAGAGGTCTGTGCCACTCTGAGACTTCATGTCCTCACCGCGCTGCCGGAGCCTCCTCGCCCGATTTCTCAGCATCTGACTTTTGAAGAGGTGGACGATAAGGTGCGAGGAGTTGACAACGGCCATAAGTGCAGCGATGATTGCAGCGGGCTCCATGATCGCAGTGGAGTGCTGTGGCGTCCGCACTGTCACTAACAGGAAAAGTGCGCGAACTGATTTCCCGCTGGCGGGAGTGACGGTTGAATGCTGACAGTTACCCAAGACCACCCTCGACACAGTTTTCCCCCCAGCATGCATTGGGGGGAAATCCCAGAATTCCAATGGGCAGCGGGGAGTGCGGGAACTGTGGGATAGCTTCCCACAGTGCACTGCTTCCAAAGTCGACGCTGGCCCCGTTAGTGTGGAATCACAAAGTCGAATTAGTGTCCTTAGTGTGGATACACAAATTCGACTTCGTAAGGTCGATGCCACAAATTCGAATTAAGTTGAATCGAACTACTCTTGTAGTGTAGACATACCCTTAGCTAATAGTCTTTGGTGGATCTATCCTCCATGAACTTATCTCCTTCTTTTTTGAATCTAGTTATACTTTTGGCCTTCACAACATCCCCTGGCAGTGAGTTCCACAGGTTTACTGTGCACCCCACCCATATAAAAACATATATATAAACCTTCAGTGATATTCAGCCATGTGAGAATGACACTAGAGCACAAATGTACAGTACAGTAGCTGCTTTGATTAAAGTAAAACGGTCAGTTGTCAGCTGCCCAATTTTGTTGCATTCTTTAGGATCACACCAATCATTTCCAACATGCTGATTCAGTGTCCACATCTCAAAATATAATGGCCTTACCTTTCTCTTCTTTGACCTTTCCAAAATAGTGTACTTTTAAAAATTGAAATAAAGCTGCATGATGACTGGTATGATGGTTTTAATGAAAGAAAAGACAAAAAGTATATTTTCCCTTCACTGAAGAAAGGGTTAAAGCAAAATAGGATCATTACTGGGAATAAAACTTTTTTCTCAAAGAAACTAAGAGGATGTTATCATGAACTGCATTATGGATATGAGAACAAAAGTGTTGTATTTTATACGTGTTCCATATACCCAGTATAAAAGCCTATGTGGTGCCCTATATTCACAGAAGTACTGTTTATATATCAACATCTTTTCAGAATCCTGACAGGTCAGTAAAGGACTAATTCATTTCAAATTATTTTTTTTATCCCAGATGAAAGCTACATGGAATTTAATACATTAGAGTATTACCGGGGTGTTGTAATTATTCCCAAACTATGCATTGCAAACCATGGAAATTGAGAGTTACGATTAAATTTATAAGAAATCCAGATACATTCAGATATGGAAATACACATTCAAGGCATGCAAACAGCTGAAACTCTGTCCTCTAATGACACTATGCAATGGTCATACAATTGTGATTAATTCATTTTTGTATTTGTGCTCTCAGATTTGTTTAAACTGATCTTTAAAAACGTATCTTTGACTTTTTTTCTCTGTTTTTTTCCTCATGGACTTACTACAGGATAGATTTAAAGTTGTCTAGTTGCCCTACCTCTGAATTTTAAATCCATTTTAATATCATGAAGCATGGAGTGCATTCACCAAATAATGCTGATGAACAATTTTCAGATTACAGGTTGTTCACTTTACATATACATTATTTGTGTGGTGTGACTGGATACCTAAACCCTATGCTATTGTTTCTGATCTCTGATTGGGTGCAAACTTTTAAAATAGAAAAATAGTGAATAATGAAATCTTGGATTTGCATTTATTTTCATTTTCTCTATCCTCTATCCCAACCATGACCCTCCCAGTCTTGCCTTCTCTTTCTCATCCACAGCCCATTGAAGTCAGTGGGGAACCCTTCAATTCACTTCAATGGGCTGTGGATTAGGCAATTTATCCATGTTGCATTTGGACCCTCTGATCTCTCAGTTCACTAACTTCCTGAAACTCTTTCTTACTTTTCATCTCCTTAGCTATGTGTCTTCCCTTGACTCCCCAACATTCAAGACTGATGAGACGGGGCTGTGTTGGTGGCAGGGTTCCCTGTCACCATCTCAGTGGGGATCTGGCCAAAACATGCTGAGCTAGCCTCCAGTTGTCCAACCAACTCCTTGGTTTACTTCCTACCTGCATCTCTGCATCTCATGGTTTCCTAGTTCCCTTGGTGCCTTCTCTGTCAGTTGCGTCCAGCACCTGAGGATTGAGGGGTGCTGTCAGCTGGCTGACCTCCACCTTCTGAAGTGCCCACAGCCCTTCAGGAGAGGCCAGCAGCACAACTCCTTCCCCTATGGCGGTCCACCCAGAATGAGCCAGGCTACTCCCTCTTATAGTGGTGTTGCACTTTGAGCATGCCCAGTAGGTCTGTGGGGGCATGGGTTCCTCAGCCCACAGTGAGGGGTTAACCCCACAGTCCCAGTGCAGGGCATGCATGCCCCATCACAACCCCCCCTTTAAGAGGGTGTCCGGTGGTGGCCCCTCTTCCTCATCTTCCCCTGTTATGCGGGAAAAGAAGTCTGTGTTTGTGTGGGCTTTACCGGGTCACTGGGTGACTGGAAAGTCATGTGGCTGAAGTGAAAGGTACCACCTCACGACTCTGGCATTGGTTTCCTTCATACTGTTAAGCCATCGAAGTGGCAAGTGGTGAGGGACCAACTGGAAGAGGTTCCCCAGCAAGTAGTACCTTAGGGCTTCGATCGCCCACTTCACTGCCAGGGCCTCCTTCTCTATTGTCGAATACTTCTTATCTTGGGGGAACAACTTCCTACTCAAATAGAGGACTGGATGCTCTTCTCCCTTGTCCTCCTCAGACAACATCATTCCCAATCTTACTTCTGAGACATCAGTCTATAATATGAAAGGCCTGTCGAAATTTGGGTGAAATAGGACTGGCTCCCTACTTAGTCAGTCCTCCAATTCCTGGAAGGCCTCCTCGCATTCGGCTGACCACTGTACGTTGCAGGGCTGTGAACTCTTCGTTAGGTCCAACAAACTGTTGCGAATGAGTGTTGTGAAGCTCAGCAAAAAGTGGTGGTAGAATACCTGCCTTTTTGTTGTAGGTGTTGGGCAGTCCCGTAACGCTTGTACCTTGTCCACCAGGGGACATAAAGTCCCTTGGTCCACCATATACCCCAGATATGTTACCTCTCGCTGCCCGAGGTGGCACTTGGCTGGGTTGGTGGTGAGTCCGGCTTCTACTAGGGCTTGCAAACCTCTGCAAAGTGCTGAAGATATCCTTCCCATGTGGGGCTGTACACCACTATGTCATCTATAAAGGCCACTGCATACCGGTGGTGAAGTTGTAACAGTCTGTCCATCAGTCGTTGGAACATGGCCGCGGCCCTGTGCAGGCCAAAAGGCATGGTGATGAAGTGGTACAGCCCGAATGGGATAAGGAAGGCCGTCTTCTCACAGGGTGTGGGCATCAGAGGTATTTGCCAGTACCCCTTAGTAAGGTCTAATGTTGAGATAAACGTGGCATTACTCAGCAGTTCCAGTAGTTCATCCACTCTGAGTATTGGGTATGCTTCGAACCAGGATATTGTACTGACCTTCTGGAAGTCTATGCAGATTCGTAGGGTCCCATCAGATTTTGGGACTAGTACGATAGGGCTAATTACTGCATGATTCCTCCATGACCCCCATGTCCAGCATCATCTGGAGCTCTCTCTGGACCTACTCCCCACATCTTCTTCGGCACCAGCCAATGGTTATCCCGGACCTTCTGGTCGTGGAGGGTGGCGATGTGGTGACTCACCAGCTCAGTCTGCCCTGGTGGCAAAGGCTCCAACTACCTGCTGCAACTCCTCCCATTGCCTCATGCCCAGTCCTACTCCAATCGCAATGGGCATGGGGTCCATGAGTTCACCTGCCAGTGGGCCAAGTTCCAGTTCTGGAGGTGATCAGTAAACCCTCCTCGGTCTTCCATTCCTTTAGGAGGTTAACTTCTTTCCATCTGCCTGGCAGCTGCACTTCATAGTCTACGGGCCCCACCTGCCTAACCACCTCAAATGGCCCTTGCCACTTGGCCAGCAGTTTGGACTCTATAGAGGGTAGTAGTAACAGGACACTATCTCCCGGTTCAAAAGTGCGCAGTCACGTCCCCCCATTGTAGTGATGCTCCTTGGTTTGCTGTGCCCATAGGAGGTTTTCTCTTGCAAATGCTCTGAGCTTCTGGAGCTGATCTTGGAGTTGCAGTATGTAGGGGACTGAGCCCAAGGCCCATGACTCCTCCCAGGTCTTCTTCCCTGTGGTTGTTGCCCGTACAGCAGTTCGAAGGGTGAGAAGCCCATAGAGGCCTGGGGAACCTCCCGCACCACGAACAGCAGGGCTGGCAACAATTTGTCCCAGTGGTGTGCGTCATCCTCTACAAACTTTCTAAGCATGGACTTCAGCGTCCCGTTGAATCTTTCCACAAGGCCATCTATCTGTGGGTGATATACAGAAGTGTTTAGCACTCAGATATCCAGCAATCGACATAGCTCTGCCATCAGTTTAGACGAGACATTGATCCCCTGATCAATTAGTATCTCCCTGGGTATTCTCACCGGGAAGAAGATTTTCAGGAGCTCAGCTGCTATATCAGTGGTGTGGTGTTCTGTAGTGGGACTGCCTCAGGGTATTGGGTCATGTAATCCACCACCACTAGTATGTATTGGCAGCCAGATCTGCTTTTTTCCAGGGGCCCTACCAGGTCCAGACCAGTTCTCTCAAATGGCACCCCAACTACGGGAAGGGCGACCAGTTTGGTACTCAGTTTGGGACAGCTCATTGAGATTCTGTGAATGCAGGGCCAGAAAAATCTATGGGCCACTCATTGTAGGGTCTTCTCCCTCTCCAAGTGCCAGTCCAGGGCACCAAGTGCACCACTCATAACAGGCCCCTCCGGTACTTATGGGGACTAGTAGTTCCCATAATTTCTCCTGGATCTGGGTTTCACAGACCATCTGGTATAGATGGTCTTCATGGCCCTCAAACTGTGGTCCCTGTGGAGTCTGTTTCTCGGTGGCCCTGTCCACATCAGGGCTTGTCACCTGCTCCCAGGCCCTACTAAGTGTTTGATACTCCCATTGTTCCCTCATAAAGTACCCCCCGGTGTCTAGCCAATCAGGGTTGTTCCCTCCTGTCGGCTCTGACTCGGAGGTGGTTGTGGGAGCAGAACTAGTTGTTGGAGCAGAATCTCCTTCCAGGTGCCCTGACCTCCTTTGGGCCATGAGCCCCCTCTTCATCTGACATGCCCTGTCTTCCTCAGGTGCCCGGTGACTCCAGTCCTGGACAATCCTGTGGAATCCTCCCCAGTCTTGCCCCAAGATCACCGGGTAGGCTAACCTCTGGTCCAAACCAACCTGGAACACCGCCTCCTGGTGTCCATCCGACAGCCATACCCAAGCAGCAGTGTACAAGCGTGTATCCCCATGGACACATTGCACGAGGATGGGATCCCCTGCAGGATTGGGGATGTCTACCAGATCGGCTTGCACCAGCATCTGACTACATCCCAAGTCAACTAGGGCAGTCTCTGGGGTTCCCTCTACTCACAGTGTGATCAGGAGTTTGGTGGGGCCTCTCCGGCAATCCCGGGATCCCACAGCTAACATTTGGCCGCAGTTGCAATCCATAAAAGGACAGTGATGATGGAAATGCCCTACTTGGCCACACTCGTAGCACTTCCCCCATCCCACCTTGGGCGGGGCTTGTATGCCTGGGCCCGCTGTATGCCCATGACCGAGGGGCGGGTCAGTCTGTTGTTTTCTGGTGGGCGCCCACCCAGCTGTCATCGGACGGGGTTGGGGGCTTACACCCCTTGGCTCATGCAGGCTCCGGATGTTGGCCTGAGTCCCTGGGGATCTCAGACCTTTTATCTCGCACCTCCAACCCTTCAGAAGACAGGTAGTCATCCATCAGGGTGTTGACCTCCGAGAGCGAGGTTGAGCGATGACATTTCACCCACTCCCTCCCTCTGGAGGGGATGAATTGCTCCAGCACTACCACTTCAGCCACCTGAGCCCCCGTATGCTTCTCTGGCTCCAGCCAGTGCCAGCAGTAGTTCCGTAGCTTCTGGGCCATGGCCCTGGGGTGAGCTGCCGGTGGGTATCTGCCTGACTCCCCTCTGCAGTTTCTTTTCAAAAGGCCACTTAACTGGATGAAGAAGAGACTCCCAGAGAGGCTTCTCTCCCTTGCACATTTTCATGTCAATGAGGTACCGAGGGAAGGAGTTGCCCCATTTTTACCCCCTTCTCCCTCCCCTTCTGGCAGCCAGTGCAGCAGTGCCTGCTTAAACTGCTTTCTGCTGCTGTAAAATTTGACCTTTGATCTTCAGGTGTTTCCATCCCCCATTAAGATGTACAGCTTTAAATTTTTCTCAGCAAAAAGCCTGTTTAGGCTGCTAAAACCTATTGTTGTGTTGAGAGAATTCTAGACTGCATGTAAAAGGTTTTTGTTTCTTTTGCCTTGATAGAGTAAGCTGTGCAAAGGCAAAATGTTCTGGTTTTCTTTTGTGTGAGGTTTTTGGCACATGTCTCACTCACAGTGCTAGTCAATAATCAGTCTCCTGTAATGTCACACAAAATACTAGAAGAAAGAATTGGAGCAATAAAAAAGTCCCCTGAAGCCTCCAGTGGGGCTTTGAAATATAAACAGCAGCTCAGAGGCTCTCTTATACTTCTATTCAACTTGTCTGTGTTACTTCGTATTTATAAACTGTGCAATCCAGTAGTTTAGGTGAAATAAAAAGGCTTTCCATTTTTATTTTTGGCTTCAAAATAAATTCATTCACTTAACCACAGATATTCTCCTCAAACTCCATATGGATTTGTGTGTTGAAGCTGGATATCATTTCACAAAGACATACCAACAGTTTCATAACAAGTAGTACAGTAGGACACTTGAATATTGAATTAAGAAGCAGGGATGTATTTTTAATGTGACATGAGATTTCATTGGTGCCTAATTAGATGAATAATGCACATAACTGCTCTTATTTCTCATTAATGAAATGATTAGGTAGAAAGACATTTAAGTTCAGCTTTTGGTAAAGAAATAATTCCTTCCACTACTGAAATGCAGCTACCTCTGGGGAGCAACATATCAACTGCATAATGGCAAATAGAACAGTTTAGGGTAGGAAATGAAGAAAAACACCACACACATAAATAAAACTACACAGGAAACATACATAGTCAAAATGTAATTTTCTTCACTGGAGTTAATTAGAGCTGGACATGAAATACTTTTTGCCATCCCATGAAAATTTTGGAGATATCAGAAAATGTTTCCATTGGAATGAAAAGTTGAAATCTCAAAGAAAAAATAATAAAAATAAAATTGGGAACTAAAAATCCAAAAAAATCAGTTCGGGTCAATCAACATTTTTCAATAATTTTGAAAATGTTCATTTATACTTAGCTTAATTATTACTATTTTAATTGGTTTACATTTCTAAACACAAATTCATTTACAACAGGAAAACAGTGAATTCTTGTGTTGCATCACAGACGGACCTGGACAAAGCTTAACAGTCAATTTGATTGGAAGCAGAGTCATTTATTTTTCTCCAGCATACATCTTTATACTTTTGAAGCAGGCAAGCAAGCAATTGCTAATTGGTTAACAAAATACACACAAGCACTGCTATAACTTCATAGGGTAACATTATCCTAGACAGCTTCTAATTTATTATCCTATATTGCCTGCAAAGAAAAGTTAGCCAAGGCCAACTTTTCATAACAAAACTCACAGCCTAATTAACCCAACCTGAAAACCTAAACATCTCAGGCTTTCCACACTATCACCTAAAAACCTAAACATTTTAGCTTCCCACACTACCAGCTGCCAAGCTAGCAAAATATTTCCAACATTCTTGTTTTGAAAATGTTAAAACAGCATATTTCAACTTTTAAAAAAGATTTTTGCAAAAATATTTCAAGTTGAGAAATTTATCAAAACTGACTTTCCAAAAAAACTTTCAATGAACTGACATTTTTTGATGAAGAAATGTCTCATCAAAAAATTCCCAACCATCTCTAGACCTAATATCCTTGTTCTTGGAAACAGTGGAATAAGACTTTTAATTATCACAGATGGACATGCCTGTGTTTTGTGTGTCATCCTAAAAATAGTAATGTCCAAGAGAGCCATGGTCTCCAAGTACCATGCTGGGGAGTTGGGTCAGTGAAAGAGTATCTCCTACTGCTGATTCACCAACACAGTGTTAAAGCTGATACAAACTCCCAATTTCTGTTCCACAAGAAATGTCAACATTTTGAAGAGTTTTCATTGCAAAACCTAGAAACACTAAAAATTTCCCATTGAAAATAAATTCACAATTTTTTGTTTTGGAAAAATATAACTATTTTGGTTCAATTTTGTTGGGGAAAAAATGGAGCAGTTGGATACCCCCAACTGCTGGAGGACTCCCTGAGCCGATCCTAGGGAGTCAGGGGCACTTTGGGGAGTCCACCAGAATGGGGGGGAAGCCTGGAGAGTTTCCAGAAATCAGGGGAGTCCCCTGATATAGACAGTGAGCATATAAATCCTGAGACCTCCAGCTCCAGCCAATGCTTCCAGGGCTTCAAGAGCTACCAGGATCTCTGCTGGAGTGCGGGGAGCTTAAAAATCCAGACAGCCACATCTCAAGCTGGGGCTTGCAAGACTTCCAGGCTCTCTGCCATGAACTGAGAGCCTAAACCCTGAGAGCCCCTGCTAGAGATAAGCCTTTCACGTTCCTGGCTTGCAGCGGGGACTCTGAAAGCCCTGGGTTCCCAACTGCAGGAGTCTGCCTGGCAGAGGTGCCTTGGAGCCACAGACCATAGAAATCTTGCGGTCCCTAGTGGCCTGCCTGTGGAGCTGTCAGAAAACCACAGAAGTCTACCTGTGTGTCTGCGACAATTAATTGAAACCAAAACATCTCTGCAAAACATTCTGGTTTTGACAATCAGCATTTTCTGATGAAAAAATATTTTATTGGAAAATTCCTGAGCAGCATTATACGTTGTCTCCTCCTGGAAGATTTGCCAACCAACTGAGCCAATTATGCTTCACAAGTGGGATCTGATAAGTGCACATCTGAGATATTATGTTAATTCCAAGGCACACAAGCATTATAGCAAAGTTGTAGGATAAGGGGATCTTTTGATGATGAGATTTAAAAACAGAGGGTGGATGGAAAAGTGTCTGGGGGTTTCCTCATGTAATGAAAGAAATCACTATAGTCATTTACACATTGCTCTTGTCAAGGTACCTAGTAAGAAAAGTATCAAACAGATTTCCATTTGAATTTGTCTCTAATCTGATGCAATCCAGGCACACGATTTTCAAGATATACTTGGTTTGATAAAAAGTAAGCAAGCGAACAGGCGAGAGAGCAAGAGCTCAACAGCAAGAGTTTAGTCAACCAATGAAAACTAGATAAGGTGAGTTACATTGATATTGATGATTCATACTTAACCTTAGTGGTTTGTTTGCTTGCCATATGCCAGCAGGACTAACCCAAGGGTGCCAAAAATTACCATTGATCAATAGTTTGAAATTGCAGCACTTGAACTTTCACCTTTAATTCTGCTGTGTTGTAGTATGTGTTCAAACATCAGCCTTTTAGAATTATTCGTTCTGGCTGTAGATCAACATTGCACTGGCAGTTGCTGAATGTTAAACATACATTTTCAACCACTGAATAACAATACCAATTTCTATATAGTAATATAGAGAATCTGAGATATATTTGGGCTAAGTAAAACCCGGCTGAACAGATTTGGCAGTCTCTGGACATGTAGTTCAAACTGTGCTAGAAATGTAATATTGCAAAGCTCCTTTTAAAATGGATGCGGCTATGTTTACAGGATGCAGAGTTGGAGCTCTTTATATGACCTGATGCAGAGTTAGCTGAATTCAGTGGAAAAACTCCCATTGACTTCAGTGGTCATTGGAACAGGCAAATAATCCTCTGAAATTGGAGCACAGTTTTGAAGAGCCCTTAAATCTTCACCCTCTAAATTTGTGCCTGCAATTTTGATGTGTATGATGTGCAATACTTTGCACATGCAAAACCCTACCTGGAGTAGAAACAAGATAAATATCCAACTATACACATTGCACATCCAAATACAGGATTTGATTTTCTGAAGGCACAAAGTGGGACTATTACATGTTTGAACAAATAGAACATCACTTGTTAAAGATACTGTTAAAAGAGGTCAAATTTTTTTTGGATGAAGTATAACCCTCTCCATTCCTTCTCATATTCATATGATTTTTTCTGGCTGGAAAAACTTCTATTCGGTGTGAACAAAGTAATTGCATGCAGCAGCCATGATTCATCCTGGCCTATCATGCATGTCTTCGGCAGGGCTGCCCAGAGGGGGGGCAATTGGGGCAATTTGCCCCAGGTCCCGGGCTCCGCAGGTGCCCCAACGAGAATGGCTGAGGCTCCTTCCACGGCTCCAGCCCGACCCAGTCTCTGCACCTATCCCGGAGCCTCAGCGATTCCAGCAGCGTCACTTGACAGCGGTGCAGTGTGGCTCCGGCGGGGCCCCTGAGCTCCTCCCCGCTCCGAGCCGCATAATAAGGGGGCGGGGCTGCGAGCTCCAGCGGGGCCTGAGCTCTCTCCGCTCGTCCTGGAGCTTGCAGCCCCGCCCTCTTACCACGCGGCACGGAGCAAGGCGGAGCTCGCAGCCCCGCACCCTTGTCACGTGGCAATGAGCAGGGAGGAGCTCAGGCCCTGCTGGAGCTCGCAGCCCCACCCCCTTACCACACGGCTCTGAGCGGGGCGGAGCTCAGGGGCCCCGCCGCAGCCACGCTGCCTCTGTTGAGGAAAGGTGCTGGATGGGCTGAGGCTCCGGCTGAGGGGGGAGCTGGGAGTAAGGGGCCGGGGTCGGGGTGGGGGTTTGCTAAGGGGCAGGCAGTCCCAGGGACAGTCAGGCCACAGGGAGAGGGCAGAGGTTGGAGGGGCAGTCAGGGGACAGGGAATGGGGGGGTTGGATTGTGGGCATTCCGAGGGTCTGTCAGGACTCAGTGGGAGGGTGGATAGGGGTTGGGGCAGTCAGGGGACAGGGAGCAGGGGTGGGGTCCCAGGTGGTGGGGTATTTGGGGGACGGTGAGGGGACAAGGAGCAGGATGGGTTGCGGATTCTGAGGGGGATGGGCAGTCGGGGGCCAGGAAGTGGGTGGGGGCCGGATAGGGGGCAGGGCCAGGCTGTTTGGGAGGCACAGCCTTCCCTACCCTAAAGCTCATTCAGCAGTTTGAGGCTTGGAGAAGAGCCAAGCTGTTAGCTTTTCCATTAGGGCTACCATCCCTTTCACTTCTCAAATGCCAAATTATAGTCTACATTTAATTTCAGTGCCATAGGGAGATTCATGTCAGGGGAGGGTAGCTTCATTTAAAATTAGCCACTGGGGGAGGGATCACATGAGAAGAGCAATACACTTCCCAACCCTACCAAGGGAGACCCCCCACACACATATTCCCTGAGGCTCCAGAGGTTCTCAAACTTTTATACTGGTAACCACTTTCACATAGCAAACGTCTGAGTGTGACCCCCCCTTATAAATTAAAAACACTTTTTTATATATTTAACACTATTATAAATGCTGGAGGCAAAGCAGGGTTTGAGGTGGAGGCTGACAGTCGCGACCCCCAGTAATAACCTTGTGACCCCCTGAGAGGTGCTGACCCCCAGTATGAGAACCCCTGGGTTAATTTAATTTTAGCACCCTGTGTCCATTCACATGCATGTGCTATTTTGAGCATGTCAGTTTTCACAACATAGGCTCATCCCAGATTCTGGAACAAGCTCAAATGCTCAGTTTGTGGAGTATGTACATAGTCTATACTAAAGACAAACCCACAGTAACTGTCTCCAGTTTGTGAGGGACCCCATGGAGCCAGTCTCTAGGAAACAGATAAATGCATGGAGGTTAAGTCCATTAATGGCTATTAGCCAGGATGGGTAAGGAATGGTGTCCCTCACCTCTGTTTGTCCAAGGGTGGAGATGGATGGCAGAAGAGAGATCACTTGATCATTACCTGTTAGATTTACTCCCTCTGGGACACCTGGCACTAGCCGTTGTCGGTAGACAGGATACTGGGCTGGATGGACCTTTGGTTTCACCCAGTATGGCTGTTCTTATGTTCTAACCTAAATGAACCCAAAGTTATGGAGACAGATATGAGTCAAGGAAGCCAGCAGAGTATCAGAAACCTGGAAAAATCTCTGACTGGATGGGCTCAGGCGTTTGGTCACAAGCTGAGGTGGTTCAAAAGTTTTGGATTTTTTTTAAGCAGAATTTTTGTATTGTTTCTTTAAACAATCAAACACAGCAAGCAGCAAATATTTGGCCACACACTTCTGAAACCCCAAACTATATTCAGGTTTTGGCAGACTAATTTCAGCTTTTCAATTAAAAATACCACAACAAATTTTGAAGGAAAGCAGACATTGTCCGTGATTTTTTTCTGCTTTTTAAAATCCCCTAGTTTTTGATCCAGAAAAAGTTTTGATGGAAAATATTTGTCCAACCCTTTTAATGAGCTTTAGTGCCTTTTAGCACTAGCTGATGCTGAGAACCAGTGATACCTTGTAAAGAAGTTTTCTCAAAACTGGGTTTGTGCCAAGATGCCGAAGGTTTATTTTTCCCAGGGCTGCCTGTGGGGGGGAGCAAGTGGGACAATTCATGCCGGGCCCCACAGGGGCCCCCACGAGAATATAGTATTGTATAGTATAGCAATTTTTTTTATAGAAGGGGCCCCCGAAATTGCTTTGCCCCAAGCCCCTTGAATCCTCTGGGCGGCCCTGGGCAAAGGAACTGAATGTATGACTGTGTTGGGGGAGGGAAGGCACAAAGGTAGCCTTTTGCCTTATTCAACCAACATTCCATAGCCAGAAAAGGTCTTTCCTGTCCCTGGCATAAATTAAAGCAACCTCTAGAGCCATTGCATCAGCTGAGAATACCTGAAGCATGGCAGTGTTGTGGTCCAAAACTCTCCCCCAGCACATCTTCTATTCTTGGCTGGCAGAGAGCCAGTTACATAAATTGTGTGCCTTCTGGGGAAACCCCTGTGCTAGGGGTATTTCACAGTGGGCCTTTACTTCTGATTATGCCACTGAAATGGCTGCTTGGTTCAGGTAAAGGGGACTGAGCTGCTCACCTGTCTGAACTGGGACTGGACTGCAATAAAGCTATTTGTTGTCTCCGGTGGCTGTGTTAGTTTGATCCAAGCTGTCACTGTGATGTGCTTGGTAGAGTACACACAAACTGGTGGCTGTGGGCACAGTATAACAGTAAGGAGTAACTTACATTTTGATGGTGGCCACATGCTGAAACATTAGAGTGTTGCCTATGACCACCTTGGACTTTTTCATGTGGATGGTGTGCACTTCTGAAACAAAGAGGCTGATATTTTCAACTTGGGCATGCTCTCATGCACTGAGAATTGGTGAAGAGGTTTGCTAGTGGGGTATTATATGCCAGGTAAGTTTAAGAGGGTCTGCACCTGTGCTCGTTTGCCCTGACAAAGTGGGTTACATTTCCCCTTGGTGGGGTTAGAATTATGGGGAGAGGTGATTGTTAATACAGATTTGATGTGCTGTGCTGAAGGGTTTGTGTGTTGCTGTGGTTTTGTAAGGATACCTGAGCTCTCCTGGCCTTGGCTGGACATTGAGTGGGACATAGACACTGGACAGCTAGGGAGTTCTTGATTTGAGCACTGAAAGTGAGGAGGCCAATGGCAGCTTTCTTCACCTTCACAGCTGTCAAGACAGCTTGGTGGTTGTTCAAATTATAAAAAAGTTGCTGCCACTTCGCCAGAATTTGCATCTTTGCCTCTGTCCTCACTGGCCCATGCCCCACAGAAGACTGATTGGGTATAAGTGAGAGTACCATGATACTGTTGCCAGTGGCAAATGTTATTTTGTAGATTGGGCCCAAACATACGCCTCGGGCATTTCATTGGCAGTGGAACTTGAACTCTTATTGTTTTTTTGTTATATAATTTAGAGAAGTATTCAATTATTTCAAATAAATGGTTTCAAGAAAGTAACAAGCTCTTAGAACTTTTCCTCGCCTATCAAAACTTGTCTCGGTATGTTGCATGTAGTCCAAAGTTGGGTCATTTCTGCATGTTGCTTGACAGCTTGTTTGGAAGCAAAGTCCCACAGCTTGAGCAAGGGAATTCTTTAAGAAAATTTGCTAGATTAGAAGTAGGTTTTTGCAATTCATCCGATTTTTATCAATGTAGAGCACTGAGAAAGGCACCGTGGAGAACACTGCATAGCAGAACATGCTAATCTGCACAAGAGCACACTGAAGAAGTCATTAATAGTGTCAGTCACAGGAGTCATTAGTCAAGTTCTACCTAGCCTGCAGCTTCACAATGCTGCCTGCTAATAGAAGTCAGCTAACTTCTGAAATATCAATGCCTGGAAAGTTCCTATTTCAAAGAAAATGGAATCTCTTCTCTTCTCTAATAAGATTAGATTTACAGAATTTTATGATGGATGGCTGAACTACTGCACAGTGGCTTTCTAAACAAAAGGAGTACAAGTATGCCTGATATATTTTTGAAGTTCCTGTATATGACATCTAATATATATTGTCCAATATAGATAATGTTGTAAGGATAATTGTATATATAGAAAAGGCATAATGGAAGTAGGAGATTTAAAAAGACCTATTTGGTCATCTAATCTATCCCCTTGAGTGCATAGGCTTGTTCACCATGTTATACAGTATTTTTGACAGTGCAATATGCTTGTTAATATTTACTATTAATTATAATTATAATATTAAAAACTGTCAAATTTCCCCAGTAAGAAAAATATATATGGACATCAGAAAAATATATATCCTATTTATATGGAGGAGGAGTCCACAGACTCTATTTTGCCTGAGGCAGGCAGCTCCCCCAGAGTGGAATATTTCCCTGGGGCACTACTGACTAGTCAGGAAGCAGGAGGTGGTGCTAGCAGTTAGGAGAGGAGGAGGAGGTTAGTGCAGCTCCAGTGAATCCTGCAGGATGCTTTTCTTCTACAGGCTGACACCGACAGATCCTGAGACGATCAGCTACAGCTTCTGCTAACAACTTTGCTCTGCTACTTTAGTGTTGGAAAAGATATCATTGTTAGTTACAGCTCCCAAGTGGGAGGAAAAGTCACTGCTGATATTGTTTTGGTAGGAATACTAGGGAGAACGTCAGCGCTCCCATACTGCATTTCTCAGCATCACCATCAACAATTTCTGTCCCTCCACCCCATCGTCCAAAATGTATTAGACAAATATCCTCCAGGGTTTGGCAATGAGTTGATCCTGTGGATAATAGTGCCATTTGCCAGCTATGTACATGTAGGGTCAATTTGGGTCCCATACCCAAAAGTCTGCAGACATTAGGCATAGTAAAACACATGGCGACCAAAACCAACAGCAGACTAGGTCAAGATGAAAGAAAACAGGCATTATTTTGTTACAGAGCACAAGCTGTCACCACCAGTACATTCCATGTGATCATCAGCTCACTCCACCACCATCACTCCACAGAACATAGAGGAGTGTGTTCAGAGAGGCCAAAAATACGGTCACAACCACCATAGAATGCAGGAGGCTAAAAGCACCACATGGCTCAAGTGTTGTTTATGGCAGGACACTAAAGGTATGCATTACGTACTTCCTTAGCATCTCTTACATCTTATCCTTCAGTTTACCAGGTACTTGTGAAAAAACATATGTTTTAAAGCCCTGTATTGTTTTTCCTGCCAGTATTAGGAAAAAGCCTTTTATCAGTATTTTCTATATCATTTGCATAAAAATACTTCTCTAGTTCTCTGACACAGACTTCTCTTAGGGGAGAGTCTGATGATAGAGAATCTCCAGGTTATAGTCAGGAGCAGGAGCAGAGGAATGAGATATAAAGGGCGGATCAGATGAATAACATATACATAAAAAAAAAAAAGAATCTGGCACAAAAGGCAAAGGGCTAATAAGGACAAGTTTTTTTTTTTTAAAGTTGCACACACACAAATGAGAAGTAATAAAAATAGAGATGGGTGAGAGTGCCTTGTGATATATAAAGGGATATATAGATATAATACAATCACCTGGTGGATGGAGGACTGAGAATGACACACAATCACAATCATTACAAAATACAAATATATCGGACAGGACAGCAGGCAGGGAGGAGAGGCATATATATAAATAAGAAGAAGAAAGTGTAGTAAAAATGAAAAAAATCCACACAGGTTCCCCAGTCAGTCTCTAGTCTCTATGGATGGAAATTTCATGCTGTAGTAAAAATAAAACAGTAGGTATCTATTCCCACCACCACCACCAGAGTGTATTGATGATGAAAATGAAGAGAATTAGAGAGGCTATCAAAAAATTAAGACAATATAAATAGGATTATTTCAATTATCCTATTGACTGATTGACTCACTTCATCAGGAGGACGAAATGCGGAGATAAAATTTCTCAAATTTTTCAATTGCTTCATGGCATGGAGCAGGAACCCCTAAGGAGAGGCGACTCTAGATTTAATCCTGGTGGAGGAGTGGAGCGGGAGAGAGGTAACTATAAATAGCAGGACTTGGAAATAGTGAATATACACCATAATACAACCAGAACATCACTGTGGAACAACAGAACATCCCAACACTGTGGCCTTTGGTTTAATTTCAAAAAAACTATACAAAAAAGAGGGGTTTAGTTAGAAAAAGTTTAAAAGTAAAAGTTAGAAATCCAAATCCAATGCAAGTCCCCCTTTTAAAGACACAATAATAATAAATAATTCCAAATAGGCCAAAACTAAAAAATTAAAAAAAAAAGAAAGAAAAAAAAGAGCCACCGTGGCTTAACAACCATGTAAAAGAGTGAGTGAGAAAAAAAAGAAAAACTTAAAGTCAAATCTAGAAAGGAAGTAGTGAAGAAAAAAAAAGTAGTAAAAGTGCCATAAAGTTGCAGAAGAGGAAAATAGAGAAGCCAAGAAAAACTGAAAGGAGCTAAAAAAAAAAAAGAAGATAACAAAAATTTTTAAGTACATCCAAAAAAACAAGAAGCCTGCAGATGCTCAAGTAGGCCCCAAAAATTAAAAAAAACCAAAAAATAAAGGCGATAAAGTCAGAAGTCATTGATGGATTCTCAAATGGAGTCTTCACGATTGAGGATGTTGGGAGTTTATTTTTTGCTGAGATTCTTTGAGGACTGATCACAGGAAACAACTGAGACAGATTGTCAGAGAAGATTGAAGTTTCACTAGAAACATTGATAATATTAATCACTAGAGGAGGTTTTAACCCAAGATAAACTCATAATTAACAAAAGAGTGACTGAGTGGACTATTAACAAGTACCTGTCCTTTAAATCAACTTGTCAGAACAATATAAAATGGAAATTGTAACCAAAAATATAAAAAGGGGCTTTTTAATGACTGGAAAAGGTAGCTAATGGTGATCCAAAATGATTAAGAGCAACAAATCGGGTGAAAAAATAGTACAAAACACAAAAAAAAATAAACAATAGTAATAAAAAAAATTGAACATAACAGCATGAAAAATAGTCAACATGGTTTCTGTATAAACTCTTACTAGGAAATTAATCTATTAGAGTTCTTTGAAAGAGTGGTTTTGCGGTGGATATGGGGGATCTTGGACAAGGTCCCTCACCAAAGGCTCTTACTTTGATTTTTCTCACCAAAGGCTCAGGGTCCTTAAAAAGCTTCATAGGATAAAAAAGGAGGTCCTTTCATGGAAGGAGATTGAGTTAAAGGACAAGGAACAAGGTAAAGTAGGGATGGTTAATTCTCAGAATGGGAGAGGGGTAACTAGTGATGTGGAAGATTCAATCATGGAGTGGACCTATTCTTCAATGTTCAGAATAATCCCATAAGTTTGAGTAACAAAGATCTGGGAGAGATAGTAAGATGATAAGAGACTAAAAGAACTTGAAAGAGATAGAAAGAACAGTGAGGAAGAGGCAACAAATCTCAAAAAACTAAAAAATTAGTGAACAAATGAAAAAATGAAATTTATGAAAAATAAAAAAAAAAAATTGCAAATTGGAAAAAAAAAAAATGCTATACATACAAAGTGATGGGGGGCTATGTTACAACATCAGTCAGAAAAAAAAAAGATCTTGGAGCTATGCATAAGTCTGAAGATGTCCAAACAGGATTGTGTGAAGGGATGGTCAAAAAGGAACAGGATGTTAGGAATAATTAAAAAAGAGAAAGGAAATATGTGTGCAATATATTACTTATAAAGTATATGGTACGCCCTTATACGATACACTGTGTACAGATGTAGGTCTGTGGTCTCTCAAAAGATAAAGATATTCTAGCACTAGAAAAAAAAGAGCAAAAAAAATGATTAGGATTTTAGAGGTCCCATAAGAAAGAAATTAAAGGCTAGGACTCTTCAGTTTGAAAAAAAAGATAGAGAAAAAGAAGGAAGTGATTAGGAGAGAGAGTAGATATGAAAAAAGAGAAGAGAGAAGAAATACTCTTTGGTATTATCAAAAGATGGTCCCAAAAAACAAGAACCAAAGTCAAATAATATAAATTAATAGGCAGCAGAAAATAAAATTAAATAAGGGGATTACTTATTAGGCTAATAACAACTAACAAAGGACTGAACTAAATTAGGCATGGAACTTTGTTATGAAAATTAGATGTTATTGGAATTCAGGCTAATTCCCTAGCCAGGGGATAAATTGATGATGGCTAAGTGTGGAGGACTGGTGTATAATGATGGAGGGAATGGTGGGAGGAGACCTGGAGATCATTGCCTGTGGAGAGATAGATACTGGGTTAGATTCAGGAATTGGATGGAGTCAGCACCTGGAATTGGCCACTGGGGACATTAATATATGTTGCAAAAACTTCCTCGTTTTCATTAATTTGGAAACTGCTCATATTGCCATATACAACCATTTTATCTTTTTTTTAAAATATCCCACCCTCATCACCAGTTTTTCGCCATAACGTTCATTGCATACAAACAGAGATATTAGATAAAAACATACAACACTCTATCTGGAAAGTTGCAATGTAACACTACTTTATTTCATGAAATTCCAAATCTTAACACGCAAGAACAAAAAACAGAGAGTGGGCGTGTGCTAATAAAATTTGAGGATGTCACAAAGTTGGGAGGTATTGTCATTACAGAGGAGGATGGCATATCAAAGAGATATGGAGGACCTTTAAAACTGGAGTAAAAGAAATGGGGTGAAATTGCATAGTGCAAAGTAATGCTCTTAGGGACTAACAACAAGAATTTTTGCTATAAGTTGGAGACTTATCAGTTGGAAGCGATACAGGAGAAAGACCTGAGTGTATTGGTTGATCACAGGATGACTATGTGATACAGCTATGAAAAAGGCTAATGCAATCCTCGGCTGCATCAGGCAAGATATTTGCAGTAGAGATAAGGGAAGTGTTATTACCATTATACAAGGCACAGGTCAGACTTCATGTGGAATACTGTGTGCAATTATGGTCTCCCATGTTTAAGAAAGATAAATTGATACTGGAACAGGTGCAAAGAAGAGCTACCAGGATGATCAGAGGAATGGAAAACGTGTCTTATGAAAGGAGACTCAAAGAGTTTGGCTTGTTTAGCCTAACCAAAAGAAGGCTGAGGGGAGATATGATTGCTCTCTACAAATATATCAGAGGGATAAATAGCAGGGAGGGAGAGGAATTATTTAAGCTCAGTACCAAGAACAAATGGATATAAACTGGCTATCAGGAAGTTTAGACTTGAAATTAGACAAAGGTTTCTAACCATCAGAGGAGTGAAGTTCTGGAACAGCCCTTCAAGGAGAGCAGTGGGGGCAAAAAACCTAACTGGCTTCAAGACTGAACTGGATAAATTTGTGGAAGAGATGGTAAGAAGGGACTGTCTCCCGTACCACTTCATTCCCACCACTTCCCCTCATGTCCTATCCCAGTTCCTCTAGGAAGGTTTTAGTTAGTGTGAGTATCAATCTTACTCTCTCTCTCTCTCACCCACCCTCCTCTTACTACTCTAACTGGCGCACTGAAAATTGAATTCAAAATGATCACCCCTGTACTACCTGTTTGAGGTTGGAAAAGATTGAAACATTTTTTTTCAACATTATCAAAATGTTTAATGTAGATAAGATCATTTTGAGTTTCCAATCAGAGCACTTTAGAATTTCTATTTGATGGAAAATTTTGACTTTTTGTTCCAATTTTTGAAGAAAACAAATTTCAAAAGGTCAGAATTTCCTGTGGGATGGAAACTCTGCTTTCTGACCAGCTCTGCTTGCATATAGTCTAACATATAGTGCCTAAACTAGAAATAGCTTTGAAGAGGGGAGCAGTGCTATCATCAACAACAATCTAAAGGACAATCAACAGGAACAAAAGGTCAAAAACACAGGGTTGAACAAAAATGTTTATATCTTAATTGTAAAATACCACCAAGAGCACTCTGACTATCAGCTGTACCAAGCTCTTCCGAAGGAAGTGTTAGTTCAACTGCTAACGTTTTCTTAAAAAAAAAAAAAAACCAAGAACTGGATAAAACAGAATGAAATGTTAACCTGACCTCCAGCTCATTACTGACATGAAAAGTGTTATCCAGAGAGATACAAAAAACAACTTGTGTATTCTTTTCTGAATGTGCCACTTCACTGTACCTCTTTCAGGCTTACTAAGATGGCAATAAAAGCAGGATTACGAACAATTATTTAACATTAGTGCTATTGGGTGTTCATATAAAAAATGTGTTAATACTTTAAAAGTGCTCTGTATGGGACTCCGTTCCTTAAACACGAGGAGAATTCTCTCCAGCAGAAAGGGAGAGCGGGAAGTCAGCAAGCTCTTCTATGAAGATTTCCCTGCATAGCAGCTATTTACATGAACTAGAAGGAGCAGGAGACATCCTTGCTGTGCTCAGCAAAGAACGATGCTTTTAAGCACCCTCATGCTAAGGCTTGCCAATTCAGCTAACAGCTCTCAGGCGGGGACTGTGTGAGGGAAGGTGCAACGTTGCTTATAGTGGGAGCAGCATCAGAAAAAGATGACAATTGCCGAGTCTGACCTGAATCGCTGCCATTCCCTCTTTTCATCTTTCAGAATGGGGGGGTCGGGGGGGGTAGGCTTTGTGAGGTGAAATCAATGACTATGTCCTGCTTCACAGTAGCACACAGCAGTTGTGGGAGGTAAGAGAGAGAAAAGCACCGGGCAATCCCTGCTTTCTTTCACCAGTGATGCAGGCTCACAGTCATGCAAGTTCGATCCCCAAAAGTGAGCCTGGCCACTGACCGAATGCTGCTGTGCACCTTGTGATTTCATGTGTATACACGGAACCAATCTGAGACAATGTGTGGTCAGCCAGTGAAATAGCACACAGGACAACATGTGACAAGACCATCTCTGTACAAACCAAGATGAAATATTTCCACATCAAGTTGGAGTGAAATAAGAGTCAGAATGAAGTGAGAGTCAAAACAAGACTTGAAATGAAACAACATATAAAAGTGGAACAAAACAAAGCGAGAAAGTGAAAAGGGAATAATAAAGTTGAAATTCAAAATTAAAACTACATTTTGTTTTTGAATCATTTCAAAACTTTCCTATTAAAATTTTTGTCTAAATCAACATGATCTTACAAAACATTTTGACTTCAATAAAATGGCATTTTTCCGTTTACCAGCTCTACAAGTAAGAATTTAGCAAAAGAAGTATAGAAATCTTTCCCTATTTTATTAGCTTATTTGCTGGAAAAATCTATTTGCAAAATATGGTATCTTAACTAGAGCTAAACAAATAATTGATTTTTTTGTTCATTGGCCAAAATGAAAATTTTAAAAACAAATCATTCTGGGTTGATCCAAAATGGGGGAAAATGTTTTTTTCTCATTGAAAAGGGGAGAGAGAGAGGTCTGGCAAGTGCATCTGTATTCTTTACCAGTACTGGCTGCTGGCATGACCACTTAGGCATAAGCAGTTAGGTGTAACTGAGAACAGCTGGGAGGCTGCAGAATATGGAGAGTGCAAACATTCGTGTGTTGAATGCAGCTCAGCCAGAATAGCGAGTTGGACCTTGATCTTCTAAAACCATTTTCTGACTGAGCAGCAGGACTTTTCCAGTGGTGCTCTGCATTACCTATGTTTAAAAATCCCTGAAATATGAATTCACCACATTATAACTAGATTTAGTGTGGAGGCTGCCTTACCATGTGACTTTGGGCAATTCACAACCTCTCTAAGTCACTGGGGCTAATGATATTTATCTACTTCATAACTAAATAATGCGAGTACATTATGTACTACATATTATTAAAGGCAGGCAGTTAAAGATGTGGTAAGAGCACCACCAGGCACTCCTGGTTCTTACTCCTTCCTAAATCTACTTAACTGTGTAGTTTGTGGGAGCATATCCTTTGATATCCATAAGTATGATTGTTTTAAAATTTATGTGGCTTTCCAAATGAATGCATGCTTCACTGCAAAAAACAAAACAAAACAAAACAAAACGTTCCTTGTCCAGAAACTTCATTAAGTATGTACTTTTGTGGTTGTAATTTAAAGTGAAGGGAACTGGTGAAAATGCTACACATTTCCACAAAGATATTTTCACCAATTTTGCCAGCCTTAGTTATGATGCAGACAATGCACGAGGGGGCAATAACATAGACCGGTGTTCCTCTAGCTTTTGCCATTCTACTGACAGCTTTGTATGATAAGTTTCCTCTTATGGATTCTCCACACTCCCTGCATGAGTCTCAAAATGTTTCTTTCTGTGGGTTGCCAAGGAAGGCTCCAGAGATGAAAATTTGAGAACCACTTCCTCTGAGGGAAGCCCCTGTCTGTGATTTAGTACTTTCTTCATTAAAATGTTAAGCGTCTAAGTCTCAAATGGTGAATAGCACATTGTCATTTCTGAGCCTGTATATATCACCCCTGAGGTCCTTATGGAGTTCACTTGGGAAGTATTTACAGAAAATTAATGGGGAACCTCGGCAACTTCTACATTAAGCAGAGTCTCCTGTGGTAAATTGTTACCACCAGAGAGGCAGAATAGCTCTCTACAACCATTTCAGCTGGATGCCTGGCTCATACTGATCTGTTTTCTTCCCCTTTGGTTCTTTGGATGGCTGATTTCTTTCCCTGTTGTGTATGCCTCTTTATAAACCAACCACCATTTTCTAGGATTTTAGGTAGACGTAAACATGATAGTGATATGTTTGATAGGTATTATCATAGGAAAGAGATTAGCACCTTTGCACTTTACTTATCAAATAACAGACTCCAGAGCCAAAGGTGAAGTCCATGGACTGAATGCTCAATGAACATTGCCTATCGATCCCTTGTTGGAAGATAGTAGTCTGGATATACTGATGTAAGTGTTGAGAACCATTACTAAATCTGTACTGCCAGACAATGTTATGCTCTAGAAACACCCTACGTTTGTGCTTTGGTCCTTCTCTAGTTGTATTTTTCCTTGGTGTTTGAATTCCCACATTTCTTCTCTCTCAACATTTTTACAAGCCTACATTTAACACACTGAATGAACATTTTCTAGAATGTGTGACTCCACTTTCCCAACATATGTAAAATGATGTTGCTCTTCACAAACTACAGTGAAAGACATGGAATAACTGGATTTACTATGTTTAACCCATGACTCATTTATTGATATTTCCCCCTTTTGAATTTTCCTAATCTGTGTAGTGTATATTTTTGCCTCCATAGTTGTTCTAAAATTGTGAACTTTTTAAAAGTTGCTATTATTTTTGGTCAGTATTTTTTCTGACTAACTGGTTTTCTGTTGGAAAATGCTGATTTTTCAGAATGAAGAAGTTTCGCGGGAATGTGCCAATTTTGTCAAATCTTCTGACAGAACACAGGCAGGCTTCCAAGGAAAACATACCTGGTTCCCTGCCAAGTCACTCACTTCAGGAGCTGCTGCAGAGCCATGGTAAGACTAGACTTGAGCCAGTGCTTTTAGGCTCCCTGCTTCTCAGTAGCCTGCTAGGCAGACAGCCAGAGCAACGGGCAGCTCAGGGTCTCTGTTCAGTTTTGTTTAAAATGAGTCAAAATGGAAAGTTGTTTCAATATATGAAATATAAAATTTTGGACTCCCTCCTTTTATGGGACATTTCAAAATTGCTAGTTCTTGTTTGGATATGGAATGATTTATTTTTTTTTAATTTTGGGATTTCTCAAGGAACAGGAATTCTGTGTTCTGACTAGCACTACTTTTAACCTCTTTCCCGTTCTAGATTTTTTTTTTGAGTGTCTATGTTCTTCTTTCTCCTCAGCTGTCTTTTCCCTTTCAGAGTTGTTTTTACTGTGTACTTTACTTTATTTTCATTTCTTTACCATATACTTCTTTTCTTCCTTTTTCCTATGCTTGTTCTCTCCTTTCACACTTCCTTCTTTCCTTCCATTCACAAGTTTTGTCTCTCTTGCTGCCCATAAGGAAACTTGTTGGGAGGTCCTGTCACAGTTATTGGCTAACATGTATCTCTGACCCCTCCTGGTCTCTTGGAGTTTTCTTCCCCTCAGGTTATGGACCTCCAGCCATCACCTCTTTCCTGGGATGGAATTAGACTGGATCTTGGGCTGCAATCTCCTGGTACTAACCATGATTATCTCAGAAGGTTCAATTTAGGGTCAGGCCCTGCAGTTCTGTTCCTATGGGAGCAGTGACCAGTGGCTAACACAGTAAACAAGCAGCCATATTAAAGCAAAGTACTATTTATTTAGAGCAAAAACATTTAAGAGAAAACAGATTTTAAAACAATCCATCCACTGTACACATGTCTAGGTGCACAAGGTGGATCCTGAAGAAGAGCTCTGTGTAAACTCAGAAGTGTCTCTCTCTCACCAAAATAATGTGGACCAATAAAATATATTACCTCACCCACCTTGTCTCTGTAATATTCTGGAAACAACATGGCTACAACAGCATTAGGTTACCAGGTGTCAATCCATCTTTCACATGCAGATTCTGATAGGTCTAAGTATCTGCTTGGGTCTTGGTGGGTTAATCTGATCCCTTAACCCACAAAACAGTTCACTCCCCTGTTGCAGGAAATCCTTTAAAGCTATTTAATGCTTTCCATCACCTACCTTCTCAGAGAACAAGTCACTTTTTAACTGTTTATAGCCCTTTGAACTGTTAGTTGCCAGCATTGGCAAATAAGGTTTGCAAAGGAGGCAGGGTGTAGGAAGCATCAAGCTATTAGCTTTCCACATAGTCTTTCACGTGTGTGCTACAATGTTCTGATCTTCAATCCATTGTGTTGACTTTGTGCTTGTTTTTCCAAGCTAGACCAATACATTCATACAGGAAAGTCTAATAACCCAACATACAGTAACTTCACCTCACTGACGAGGTCACATACAGTGTTCAAAAAATTATTACATAGTAGCGGCATGTCTGACACAGTCCCTACTTAACTTTTCACTCCCACAGGCACTTTCCCTACCATTTTTCCTTCTTCTCTAATCTTCCTCCCTTTGTTCAGCCTGAGTCAGCCACCAGTTTTCTTTCAACAGACCTCCTCTCTTGTTCCTGACAGGGAATATCCTCTCCCTTCCAGGTTCAACTTGTGTTCTCTTTGCCTCTGCCTCCCCATCTTAGAGTGAGAGCCACAACGTTCTCTTGTGCAGGACTAGCTGTTACTATGGAGGCAACAGGCAGTGCTGCAGGGAGAATCATTGCAGAGCACCACCAAGGTCCCTCCTGTTCTCTGCCTGTGACACACGATAGTTTAGTCTCCTAAGGACTGAAATATTTTGGTCTAATTCTGGTTGTTGGGCTTGGTGTAAGGATGTCTGGATGGTGTTTCGTGGCCTGTGAAATACGGTACATCAGACAAGATGCGCTGATGGTCTCTTAAGACCTTGAACTCTATGACTTTATGACCATCAAAGGCACAGGGTGGTGGAAAGCCACTCATCAGAGGGAAGCAGCTGAGCACCAGTTACTCCGTTCCCCCATTAGGGTGGCTCCAGTGTGGGAATGCAGAAGCTGGCCAGAAAACAGGGCAAATAATGGGAGCTCTATGATACTTGTGAGATCTGACTGTTGCCAGGACCCAATGCAGATTAGATGTTTCTTAGGTATTTTATCTGCTTCTGTGACCATGTTGTCCTATTATCCTTTCTGACCTAAAATCCTGTACTCGGACAAAATCACTTTATCTAGAGGGTGAATTGGTGGAAAAAATAATTGCAAGACAGGAATTTCTAAGCTGTAGGTTTTACAAAGCAATAGCATTTTCATTATTAAAACCAAGAAACATATATTCCAATTACATGCAGTTGGCATTCTAGACGTCATTAATTTGCTACATGGTCAGTTGCCTACAAGCTGTGGCGTGGGGACATTAATGTGTTAAATCACTATTTGGGCTTAATTGAATGCATATTCTAGGAAGATGTCTCAGGTCCTAAAAGATTCAGGGGTGGTGTGTCAGAACAGCATCCTGGAGAGGAAAACATCGAGAGTGTCATCAAGAAATGGTGTTGTGAAGATGCAGTTTCTTTTTTTTGCTCTGAAGGAGAAAATACAGAAATACCAAAAGCTGTCTGTTACTCATCTAAATATGTTGTTTGATATTTTGAAGATTTCTTTTTCTCTCGGGGTTTTATTCTCATTTATTCCACCACTGAAGAATGTAACAATTATAGACGTGCTAATGTGGCTCTAGTCAGCTTTAAATTCACACTCTTTTTTTATGATCACTATTTACAAGGTTCTATTTCTATCTATGCTGTATGGAAATGAAAGGATATGTTTATAGTGTGGGATTTTCAAAAGCTTTCAGTGTTGGCCTAACTGTTCCCATTGAAATTGATAGTAAAAGAAACCTGAAGCAGAGCTCTGGGTAAGCTCCAAAGCTCATCTCTCTCTCTCACCAACAGAAATTGATCCAATAAAATATGTTACTCACCTTGTCTCAGTAAAAGGAACAGTTATTGACCTTACAGTAACTGTGGTTCTTCAATGTGTGTTTTTCAAAAGCATTGCGATGATGGGTGCATTTGTACCCTGTGCACTTGAGTTTGGATTCTTTTTGGTCATCAATTTGATTTGGGGATTAAACTTGTGCCCAAATGAGGGCAAAAGGCCGGGTTGACCCCTTCCACTTCTTAGTTTCGTCACCAATAAAGAATCCAGCTATTATAAGATTCCATAGTAGCGGGGAAGGAAGGAAGGGGAGGGGGAATAGAATATATATGAAGAACACATTTCAAAGCAGGGCCGCCCAGGGTGAGGGGGGGCAAATGGGGCAATTTGCCCCAGGTCCTGGGCCCCGGGCCCCACAGGGGCCCCCCCACAAGAATATAATATTCTATAATTTTGAAACTATTTTTTATGGAAGGGGCTCGCTCCTGAAATTGCTTTGCCCCAGCCCCCTCGAATCCTCTGGGCGGCCTGTTTCAAAGAACTATAGTTACTGTAAGGAAAGTAACCATTTATTATTTCAGTGCTTGCCCATATATATTCCATTGACGGTGACTCTGAAGCAGTGACCTAATTTGATGGAGGTGGGTGCTAGGGGGTCTAACTAATGACAAAACAAGCAACAGAGTAAGGTTTTGTAAATGCATGTATTGAACTTCAGTTAGCTGCCCTATATATTTCTGCTCTGGGGATCCTTCTCAAAGAAGCCACTGAGGCTGCCTGAGCCTGGTTGAATAGACTGTGACTCTTACCAGTGGGTCTGCATCAGTGAGTTCATAGCATAGTTTGAGTTGAAATGTTTTGACTGTTCATCCTATCTACATAAAATATAAATAATCTAAGGGCAGGTCTACACTAAGGGCGGGGGTCGAACTAGGGTACGCAAGTTCAGCTACATGAATAGCGTAGTTGAATTCGAAGTACCCTAGTTCGAACTACTCACCCGTCCAGATGCCGCGGAATCGAAGTCCGCGGCTCCAAGGTCGACTCCGCCACCACCGTTTGCAGTGGTGGAGTACCGGAGTCAACTGCGGCGCTTCCGGAGTTTGAACTATCGCGTCCAGATTAGACGCAATAGTTCGAACTCCAAGAAGTCGAACTCACCGCGTCGACCCGGCTGGTAAGTGTAGACTAGCCCTAAGAGATTCCCTAAATGGTCAAGATAGAATGACAGTGCCCTAAGCAAATCTAAAGTGTGTTATTTAGTTTCCCCTTTGTAGGAGTGTGGCTTGGAAAAGAAACTCAGGAGGTGCATCACTTCATTGAGATGGAAATCAGAGAATATTTTAGGCAGAAACTAGAGTTGAGGTCTCAAGAGAGCCTGAATCTCTCCTACCCTCCTTGCAGATATTACTGCTACCAAAAAGGCTTTGATGACTAGTTGAAAAAGGGAACATGTAGCTAGAAGCTCAAAGGATGGCCCCATCAATCCTGACACTATGATGTTTAGATCCAAAGGGGGCTGGCTCTTTGAGGAGAGTCATGGACCAGCCTACATGTGACAGGGTGTAAGAGAGAACCAGTCAACTCAGACCCCCAGATAGAAATAATTAAATCTCTAGGTGGGTGGGTGGCAGCTTATTAGCTAATGAGCCTGGATGATAAAGGGTTACCAGGGTTCAGCTGAGGTGGTTCCTAAAGACAAGGAGATTCTGCAAGGAAGAGTTCCCAGGACAGCTCACCAGAGCAAGGAGCCCACAAGCGCAGAGAAAGCTCCTGAAAAGAGGAGCTCCCAGGACAGCTAAGAGGGAGAGCTGTCACTAGAGCAATGGGCCTAGAAGGTGAGATCTGAGTGACAGGGAATTTCCAAACTGGCTGAAAGCCCAGCCTGTCAGGAACTAGATGCTGACCTGAGAGGAGCTGCAGTTTATAGATCTCTGCAGATCCCTGACTCCAGGGAAGGATGAATTTGCCTCAGGTAGTGGCAAGAGTCCTGACTTGCTGGAAGGGACCCAACCTGAGAAAACCTTACTGGTAAAGGGCCGGATGGAGGAGAGCATGCACTTAGGAGGTATCCATAAACTAAGAGTGGCCCTGTCTCCTAACTAAGACACCGAGGTGAAGGTTTGCTTGTATTTTCATTGGGCCTTTGATTAAAGGGCATTGTTCCTTACATAAAGCCTCATTTAATTTACTGATGACACATTTTGGGAAACTGGGGCAGGGGGCACCACTACACCACACTTGGCAAGAAGGGGATGCTATAGGCCAGATACCTTCTGACACTGTGATAAGGCCCTTAGAAGTCTAGCAACTGTGGGATGAGAGAAAACTGAGTACCTCTGAATCAGAGTGTGATTAGCTGAAATGGCTACTAAGTGGACATATGGCCAGTCATGTTTTTGTTGTTGTTTGTTGTTTTAAGACAATAGATATTCTAATATGTCAGGAATGCGAGTCTCTAATGGATGTGGCTGACATTGGTTGGCCCAGATAGAATACCATTTCCATTTGGCAGAATGGGTAGATCTGGTAGAGTCCTTTTTGCGATTTTGGATGAGCAACTCCTCACCACCTCTGATTGCCCGTCCAGCTGGATGGAGAATCTGGACCTCACTCTTGGATGTTACATCCAGCTGAGGAAGTGACTGGATTAGAGACTGAATTTGAGAGATTCATTAGATCCAAGAACCAAAACTGTCATGGTCAGGCTGGTGGCGGCATATTCATTTTGGCTGAATTCTGTCTGAGTTGTCTGATTTCATTTGGTATTAGAGGAATTGGAGGATAATCATGCATCAGACCAGGGGATCAATAATAGAGCTGGTCACAAATTTTCCATCAAAACAGGGTTTTATCAGAAAACACCAATTTGTTGAAACTGATATATTTATTGGAAACATCTTGGGTTCTACACCCTTTCAGTGACCCACAGGCAGGATTCTGTCATAAACATGCCTGATATCCTGCTGGCTCACCTGGTGGGCTGCTGGGACCCAGGGCCTCCAGGATCTGTGGCTCTGGGACAGTCCTACCATCTGGATTGCCTGGGGTCTAGGGACCCCAAGGCTTCCAGGGTCTGTTGCTCTGAAGTTCTTCAGAGCTGGGGATCCCAAGTCTTCCAGGCTCCTTAGTGCAGAGTCTGGAAGCCCTGGGAGCCCCAGTCCTGGCCGGGGCTTAGCTTCCAGCTCCAAAACAAGGACCCTAGAAGCCATGAAAACCCTGTCTCAAGCGATGACAAAGTGTACCGACATCAGCCCAATTCATATATACTTGAATTTTTAAGCATCTGTTGCTTTAGCATTTGTGCTATTTACAAACACAGCATACAGTCAACACACACTGAATACTGGAAAACATTATCATGTAATGCTCACACAGTATATATCGCAATACACATGATGGTTTCCTATATCCACCTACCTTCCTGGAAAATAGACCCAAAATGTCTATTACTGACAAAACACATTGGAGTATCCCATTGTTAGCTGACATCAGTAACGTAGCACACTGTAAACAGGCAGTATCTACTCCAAATTACCATTTCAACCAGCTTAAGCAAGAAAATACATGACAACACATTCATGAACAATACCGTGTCTATGTGTTTTCTTTCTTTAGCTCTGTTTATTTCAAGAACTGTGATACATTAATAATTTAAACATGCTGCTTTTTAACATGTAAGAACTATGTATTAAAATTGATCCAATCAAAATTTCTGCATTAAACCTTTTTTTTTGTTTTGTTTTTTGCTAGTAGAGTCTCTTTCTGAAAGAGCAGACATGCACAGCTGAGTTGGCAGGTCTAACAGTGTGGGCAGTCTTTGAGCTAAGGACACAATTTGTTCACATCGTGGTGTAAATTAGCTTACTCTGCTCCAGTGTCCTAGCATTAAGGTCTGACAATGGCAAGCTGAACCAAAGAGATGAAAGATGACAAAATGTCAAAAAGAAAGATTTACTTATGATGTTATCCTTTCAAGAGTTGCCTCTTTGTGCTGCAGCTTATGGGATGGTGCTGCTCTGGCACTTCGATCTCGCAGTGAGCTCAAGACATCAGGGAAGCACCATCCCAAAAATGGGAATGCACAGAGGCCCTCAAAAGAATAATCTCAATGCACTGATGGAAGTTAGCCCTGTGCAAGTTGGCCTTGTGCAGTGCACCTAGAACTACTGAAGCAGTGCTGAAAATAAGAGAGCTGATACCAATCATGCTTCCACAGGAGCACCATTGAGGCGACAGATAAACTACACATCAAGAGACTTCCTAAGGGCTATTTTGAAGCTTTGAAGCTTATAGCCCTAAGTTAATGTGGGTATCAATGGCTTGATGTATCACTCAACACCAAAGGGCTTTGATAGAGACCAGTGATTAGAGAAATAACTCCAGAAAATTATATAACCAACTGGTAACCAGGCTAAACAGATAGAGGATACAGAGGTCTGCTCTAAATTACACTGAAGTCCTTAGGACAGATGGAGTGCTGCACCCAGACACAAGCAAGCAGGTCTCTTGGGGAACTTATTTGCTGACCATACTCAGAGGGAGTTAAAGTGGAACATTCTAGAGGGCACTAAAGCATTGTTGACTGGTCTGTGCGTGAGACACAGTTTGGGTGTCTCAAAGGGCTGAAATACTATGAAAAGTTGAGGAGTCACCACCTATTTCATAGAGAAGCACAAGGCCAAAGAGTAGAATCCAGTTAATGTAGAATCTCTAGATACCTTAATGCTGTTTCTCTTCAGCCAAGAGGTGCTCATTCTGGGGGCTTTGCAGCAGGTCAGTTTCCATTGCTGAAGACAAATTGAAGTCCTAGCGTCAGGGATGGTGTAATCTGTTTTACACTAAGTATACACTCTTATCTCTGCTCTCCTGTTATTCTTGTACTGAGACAGAGCCAATCCTACACAGGCAAGTCTGGAAACACCAGTTCAGTTACTCCAAGCTGCCATCAGGAACAACTGCCTCTGCTGCTGTTTTCCAGGTCTGAAGCCAGACTATGTTGAGAAATGCGGAATCATTCAGACATCCTCAATCAATAATAACGAATAAGGGTGACTCAACTGCAGCTTTAGAAAAGGCTCTCAAGCTCAAAGTGTAAACCAGCCAACAAAGGCCTAACTTTACCTAGGCTTTCAGTTAGTGGGGAATCTCCATCCCCTTCTAAAATCAGCCTATCTGGTTACAGTTATAACTTCTGACAGTGACCTATTTTTTCGGCTTACTTTTTAAAGTGGCAAAAAAAAAACCTTCTCAGAACTGTCAGACCTCAAATTTATTAGTAACTACAGTAAAGTTTTATAAGCAATTATTCAGTTTTAGAATAAACAACTTGCAAGCTAACGTCAGATGAGACCATTTTAAAATTTATTTATGTATTTTAATTTTTTAATTCCAACAGTTTACCTACTGGTAATTTCACTACAGCAACGTGCTATTTCTTTATTTAAACCCAGTAAACTTTGGAAACTATTGTTCAGAGTGCTTGTAAATGATCATTTGTCTTGCTCATGGGTTGGTGGGCTTGAAAAGCAGAGATATTGAAAATTATGTGCAACCATTTAAGCACTATTTCTAAAGCTGAGTAGGAACTTCAATTTTTTTTTTTCCAAATTGCATTTGTTGTTATGGTAATACTTACACAGATCTTTTCATCCACTGACTTAAAAGGAGGTAAACCTCATTATTCTCAATGGGAAACTGAAGCCCAGGGCAATGAAGAGGTTTACCCAAGATAATCCAGCAATCCCATGGCATGGCTGGGAATACAGCACAGGTCACCTGAGTGCTTGTTCAATGCTCTTGCCACCAGGCCGTGCTGACTTTTCTTTAACAGCCTGAGTTCATACATTATTTCATATTTACCTACAAAATGACAGATAAACACTCTGGCCCAGAGTTCTAAATCACTTCAGTGAAGAATGAAATATGTCAGTCAGGCTGCTTTTTGCATTTAACAAGCAACCTGCTGCAGGAGCAAGCATTTTGCTAGAGGCATTTTTTTTTCCAAGCCCACAGGGCTAATAAAGTAACTCTCATAACTATAGTAATGTATATACAAGACAATACACTTGATAGTGTCTTTTCTCTAGTAACTAAAACTCATTTGTTTCCAGCAAATAATAAATGTATGACAAAGACACAGTATAATGATAAATAATAAAATTGATATTAAAAATAAGTTATACCAACAATAACAAAATAAAACTCCAGTAATGAGTGTGCTGAAAAGAATCATAACATACACCAAACAATAATATTATGCTTAAAAGCTATAAGATCAAAGTCAGATCCTGCAAACACTTACTCACATAAGTTATCCCTTTGGAGTTAAGCAGAAGGCCTTGCATATGGATCACATGCATGAGAAAAAGCTTGTAGAGTCTGGACCTTACATTGCTGTGCATTATTGAGCTATAGAAATTGGTGTTTACATTCAGATATACTCTGAACACTGAGATTTGCATTCAGATATACTCTGAACTAACAATCAAGTTAAAAATAGCAATCACAGTGAATAATAATGAATCCTCTGACCTAGTATGCCAAGCAAGCTCATTGCCAGTGGTGTGGACTATCTGGGGAAGTAAAAATTGATCAGTGAAGAAATTTGTAAAGATCTTATACTGGTTAAAGAGGCCCAAATATTCGTTGGGAATATCAACTATGATCATTGTGGGAAAGGAAGAAAAAGAGATGAGAAGAGACAAATTGTACAGTAGAGGTTATCAGAAATTTTCCAATTGAATGTTTTCCTGATGAAAAATGCTGATTTGTCTAAAGTGAAACATTTCATAGAAAGATCTAGCTTTCAAATGGACCATTATGCAAAACAAACAAATAAACAAACAAAAACAGAGCATTTTGATTTTCCATTTTGAAATGTCTTCTCATTTTAATTTTTTTCAATGTATTTAACATGACATAATATATTAAATAAAGTCTAAATCAGACTGAAAATTTCAATCAATCCAAAATAAACTTTTTGGTGGTGAACTTCATTTCATGGGAAATTTGGGGTGTCTTATTGTTGTTGTTTTGTTTTCATTATTGTTTCAGAGTGGAAAAGAAATAAAAAAAACCATGGAATTTCCCTTGAAACAGAAAGTCAGGTTCCTGCCAGCTCTACTATACACATTAGGGGACAAGGCTTCTGAGATGTTTATAACCCTATAGAAATTATTAAAGTAGCATGAGTTCTTTATATTTGTGTTGCTTTATCATAAGAAAAAGATTAAATTGACCTTGACAGGAGTTGAGCATTAAAAATACTAACACTGTACATCGTGCTCCTGGTAGGGAAAAAAAAAACCTAGTTTCTCCAGTACCATTTTTATTTTGTTTTACTGCATTTCATCATAGAGTGTTTAAAGGAGAGGCTTTTATGTTGCAAGGGAAGGCACTGGTTTATAGCTTACTTTTACTGCTATTAAGATCTAATCTATCACTCTTCAGTCGATTGCATTTGACAAGCAGCTTCTTAAACTTGAACTTTGTCAGTTGGTGACAGATAACTCTGCCTGTTTGTGCAATTTCCTCTTTTGCAGAGGCTTCACTATGAATTGTCTCATTATTAATCACCAACTTTAGATATGATTTATTATACTATATAGGCTTGAAAAAAAAAAGAGCCACAGGGGGGAAGGGGGAGAACCCTGTAGCATCACCTTGAACAGGTGGTGAACATTATTAGCTAAAAAAAAGCCATAGAGAAACAACAGCTTGTTGGAGACAAAAATATGCAGGAAATCAAACACCCGCTATTCACCACATGAGATCGTATTTTTCTATTTGCTGATTTCTGCCACTGAAAAAATTTACAAAGTTACTGCATGCCCTGGGTTAGATTACTTCAGGGAAAACAAATTAGCATGTCTGAAAGCACTGCATCTGTGGGGACTCTGTCTGGATCAGAACTGTGAAAGGAATGATGACTTTTTCCCTGATTTTTTTAGTAGTGAATTTAGGGCTGAGTGGGGCCAGATGTATGTGGGGCATAGGGGCTGTGGCATCCTCTCTTGGAGCCAGTGCCGTGAGCATCCTTAGCAATCCTGCAGGAACTTCTACACAGAGTGGATAGAGAATCGGAACTTGGAAGCATCCGTGTATGTTTTTCCACCTCACCCCACCAATGTGCTTCAACCCTGCCATGGAAGGACAGATCTACTGGTAAGAGAGCAGAGTGCTTCAATGTCCATGCCTATTCAGTCTTTGGTCCAACGATTCAGTCTTTGGTCCAATTATTCTATCTGTGAATTGTGATTGTGTTCTCTCCCCTCCTTTACTTTGCAAAGCAAAAAAAACAAACCCAACCCTGGGCAGGTTCTCAGTTGCTCTGCAACTTTTACACATTTGCAAATGGCATGAAAAACACTACAATACTAATGGGATAGAATTCTTTATCCATTGTGTGTTAGTGCAAATAAGTACACAAGGTAGAAAGCAGTGGAGAGTCAGTCTCAACAGTCACAGTAGTATGAGCAGTATAACTATTTGGCTTGAAACAATTGTTACATCACTGGTTTTCCTTTAAATGGAAATTGATTTGAGGTTTTAGGCAATTCTGTCAGAGATGTCCTTAATACACTGCTACTTTAAAAAAGGACATAGTACTGCTACAGAAATCTCACTGTATTATCCTGGCAGATTACCTGTTTATCATGTTCACAAAGCCTAATCTCATTACAGTGATCACATGTTCCCCAGTAGCCAAAAAGGCAAACTGAGCTTATGTGAAATGATATGACTATATCTCCAAATATATAGTCATATCTTCAGGGAGGTTAAGCACTGGAATAAATTGCCTAGGGAAGTTGTGGCATCTCCATCATTGGAGATGTTTAAGAGCAGGTTGTACAAATACCTGTCAGGAATGGTCTAGATACTATTTAGCCCTGCCATGAGTGCAGGGGACAGGACTAGATGACCTCTCGAGGTCCCTTCCAGTCCTATGATTCTAAGAACAATTTTTGCAATTGCCTCTGTTAGATCACAGAGAAACACGTGCCACATCCTTGCACAACTGCTTTACTTCATAGTTTCTTTCCTGCTCTGGCCCCATGGAGGTTTAGTTTGGAGCTGTTGTAACGATGCTGGTTTTGGTGGGACCCAACTGAGAGTGCCAAATCAGGACAAATTGCTTTAAGCAGGGCAGTTACAGCCCAAAGCTGGAGTTCCTTTACTATAAGACAAACCAAACCAGCCAAACAGAGAGGACGTTGGTTTTACCCCACTGGCTAACCACAAGTCACACAAGCAATTCTCTTAGACACTCCAGTTTCCCAGTATTACCACCAGTGCCACTTGTTATGGGGATGAATGGTTATGAAAACCAACACTCCAATAAAAGAAAAAGGTTCTCCTGATCCCAAAGGACCAAACCCCAGACCCAGGTCAATATACAAATTAGATCTTACCCACAAATCAAGCTGTTGCCAATCCTTTAGAATCTAAAATATAAAGGTTTATTCATAAAAGGAAAAAGATATAGATGAGAGCTATAGACTGGAATCAATTACATACAGTAACTGCAAAGTTCTTGGTTCAGGCTTCTAGCAGTGATGGAATAAACTGCAGGTTCAAATCAAGTCTCTGGAGTACATCCCCTGCTGGGATGGGTCATTCAGTCCTTTGTTTAGAGCTTCAGCAAAGTGCCTCCAGAGGTATAAAGCAGGATTGAAGACAAGATGGAGAAGATTCTCTGCTTTCTTTGTTCCAAGGACATGCTATCCAGCACATGGCATAGAAAAACCTCAGAGTTCTGTCCATAGGCAGGTCTTTGCCTCCCTTGCTGAGTCACAAGGTCTGTCTGCCTTCTCTCAATGGGTTAATTGTATAGCTGATGGTCCTTAATGGGCCATCAGGCAAGCTAGTCAGAGCTGACACCAACTTGTCTGGGGTGTCACCCAGAAGCACAGCACAAGTTTGAAATACAGACAGTATAGAGCCAATACTTATAGCTTTAAATACAAAAATGATACATGCATACAGACAGCATAATCATAGCCAGCAAACCATAACCTTGTTTTAGACACCTTATTTGACCCCCTTTATACAAGATTTGGTGCCACTACAGGACCTTGGTTGCAACAATGATCTATGCGGTCACAAGTTATATTAATAATGTCACAGCTGTATTATCTTTTCTATTGATGCTGTCATAGAGTAGCAGAGCTACTAAAGCTAGAGGCAGCTGGGAGAGGGTGAGAGCATCAAGAAGAACATCTGTCAGGTTTTGGCACTTACTCTAGAGCCAGTTCCATGGACAAAGATGAGACGGGAGCAAAGCCTGATCCTGGTATAGTGTGCTGGAGAGAACACCTGATGTTGCTCTTCACAGGAATTTCCTGTCCCAAGGCTGCATCCTCTGGGTTTTGCACAGGGCATGATCTGGGCCAGTATGTGGTTGTGTTAGAAGAAGCACCCATATCATGACTGTACTGTGGCCTATCTTAAATGAGTAGACTGTTGACTCTTGGTGCAGATCACACTAGACTAATGTCCGTATGACAAACAAACAAAACTTCCACCACACACACACCACTGTAGCTAACATCCCATCTGCCAGTCCTAGCCAAGTGCCCCAGGGCTGCGTTAGTATTGGAAGCCCATTAGATGTGGTGTCTCCAGAGCAGGTGGAGCCGCACTGGTGGGGTAGCATGGGCACACTTGCATTGCTTCTGTCTATGTTGTGCCTGCTCTAGGAATAAATGTCAAATATATGCCAGGGAGAAGAGCTGAGTGCTTTTTACATTTTAATTAAACAAAATTTAATTTTTTCATACCAGTCTATTGTGCGTCATGAGTTTACTTTCCAGCTGATGATGTGGAATAGTTCCATATAATGTGGTATCATTCTGAGGCAAATTCAATGAAGCAGACTTTTTTCTTCTATGAGCAGAACATTAGAAAATTGTTCACAGTGCCCATAAAGCAGCTGGCAAACTGGTTGGCTGATCTCCCAACTTTTTTTTTTTTTTTTTTTGCTGGCCCAATACATTTTAATAAACTAAATAAATACAAAAAGACAATATCCACAAACATTGAAAAGGTATTACATCAGGTACAGCCTTACTTCATATTTTAAATGCTGCCTCCAGCACAAGGAACAGCCATTAAGATCAGCCATCATGCAAAATATAGACAAGTACATTGTTATATCTTCATTATAATGGTAAATATTTCCATAGGGGAATGACGCATACAGAACCTGCTTTGTCACTGCCCTACATCATTTGTACCTTGGTGTAACTCTATTGATTTGAATGCAGTTACATCAATGCAAAACTGGTCTGATGTGGTGGCGAATCAGACCAATTGCAAGCCCATTATTATTATTATAAAGGTGAAAAGACCACAGGTCCTCATTCTGCAACTTATTATGTGTGGGCCCAAGTTTGACAAAGTTCTTACTGTATTTGAACTAGTTGGCCCATTGTTAAAATGGTGGTCAACACATATCACATCTAGATCTAAGCTGGGATTTTGAGAGGAAAATAAAGGTGTTGGACAGCCAGTTCTCCTTGATCTGGGCATCTAATTCCTTCAGACCCTTTTGAAAGTTCCAGGTGCAGTGTATAACTGACACCCAGAGGCATGGAAATTGGAGAAATAGCAAGATTAATTTATGGTGTTTATCAACAATGCCAAAGAATTCCCTTTAAATTTTTAAAATATGTCTGATGTGAACTGTAACTTTCAGGGTGACAATGAATTTCAGTGCCATTTTTTAAGCTACAGCAATTTCAGTGAAGTGCAGTACCGTGTTCTGGTGGCAATGACCTGAGGAGCGTCTTGAGGTTTACAAAGAGTACAGTGTGACATGACATTTTGATACACAACTAAAATCTGAAGAGCATCACATGCATATGCACGTCGGGTAACCTTTTTTCAGCTGAGATACTGGCTTTCTGAAGAGCGAATAAGACTGAAGAATATAAGACCCTTCACATTCTAATTTCTGTTTAGACTCAGCACACATGGTCTGCTAGTAATCATGTATGCGGAAATGATTCAGCCTTTCCACAATAGAGCAGCAGCCTTGGCTTTGAAATTTGCAGCTTAGTTATGAATATGCTAGTTTCTGGGTCATATTCCACTACTAAGAGGGGATCCAAACTCAGTGGAAAGCAGACAGGTAGGTGGAAGAGCACAGACAGGGGAGAACAGAGGCTCTGTGGATACCTCCCTCGGATCCCTGATATAACACTCTCTGTGGGGTGTTGGAAAGGAAAGAAATGGATGCAGCTTCTTCCCTCCACAAGCACAAGGATTTCTCATAGTAAATTATGAACTGGTAGTATTACCTCCTGCTGTAAAGGTTACTTTTTCACCTTCTGTTCTCTAAAAGCAACTTCTACCTCCCTGTAGGACCATCCATACGATTTTGGATCTGGCTTTGATGGCCCTTCTTCCAGAGGTGAATGTAAGCCAGTACGCCCTGGTACAGTGCACCGGCTCTTGCCGGTACGCCGTACTAGGGCGGCCCAGCTTCCTCAGATGGCAATTTAAAGGGCCCAGGGCTCCCAGCAGCAGCTGGAGGCCTGGCGTAGCAGCAGTGGGGCTCTGGAGGTTATTTAAAGGGCCAGGGCTCCCACTGCCTCTACTGCCCTGGGCCCTTTAAATAGCCGCAGGAGCACTGATGCCGTTACCCCAGGGCTCCGGGGGCTATTTAAAGGGCCTGGGGAGTAGAAGCAGGGGAGTCCTGGACCCTTTAAATAGCCCCCAGAGCCCTGGAGTAGCGGTGGGGCTCCAGTGGCTATTTAAAGGGCCTGAGGCTCCCGCTGCCTCTATGGCCCTGGCCCTTTAAATAGCACCCGGAGCCCTGCTGCTGGAGCCCTGGGGTAGCAGCAGCAGCTGGGGGCTCCAGCAGCAGTTTAAAGGGCTGGGCCTGTAGCAGCGACTGAGCCCTGGGCCCTTTAAACTGCTGCCGAAGCCCTCGGGTGCCGCTGCTACCCCGGCCGGGGCGGGGGAGGGCACTTACTGGTACAGGGCCGGGACTGGCTTTGACCCCCTCACCCCGTCCCCCTCCGCCCGAAGCCCCACCCCTTCCGGGGGCCAGAGCTGGTCCCAGCCCAGCCCCGTACCGGTAAGTCCCTATTTCTACTTTCACCCCTGCCTTCTTCTGTCTGAATCATTAGGAAAATACTCCATAAATTGAAACTCTTAGGAGCAGATCTTTGATCCTTGCTCTTGCTGTGCAAATAAGACAGAAAAGCAGTTACCTTGGGATTCTTCCAGCTCCTGTGTCATCCTCTAGTTCCCACCATAATGGTGTATTGACATGTCTGGAAGACAGGAAGCATGCCCAAAGTGATACTGTACTCCCATAATGCCTGGTTTCATATAGCCCTCTTAGGGCTGTACCAAGCCAGCATATTTAAGAGCAGCCAGACACTGCTCTAAATGGCACCAAAGACTGTCTCCCTCACTCTTTCTGGGCACAGTTATAAATCAGAGCTTTGGAGATTCCAAATCCCCTATGTGTGGTTTTCCTACATATGAGCACATCAGACTGCTCTTGTAAACTCAATCCTGAAATCTAGTTTAGTCAAGACATCCACTGAAGTCAATGTGAGTTTTGGCCATATAAAGGCTGGCTGAAAAAGCTTGGTCTCACTGAAGTCAGTAGCACAAATTCTGTCAATTTCAGGAGGACCAAAATTTGGCCTAGTAAGTATTCCAGGAGAGGACCTCAAGGCATCTTCCTTTGTAAGCATGATTAAAACTGCTAGATGTGCTTCAATACATTGAAGTTGTGACACTGGCAGACTAGGTGCCAGTTCTTTCCAAGGCTTTAGACCCTAACTGAACACTGACAAATTCATTGTAGGAAACCAGTCTGATTCACCTGTGTGTTAGTATTTTTACATTGGGTATTGGACTTATAACAATGTCTTAAGTGTTTAGACTTTATGAAATTCTTGTAAATTGCTGCATGTGTTAATCTCACTTATAATTTCTTTATCACAAGCTATTAGGTCATATTAAAGTTTTTGCTTTATACTGTAATTGTAAAAAATGTTTGTTCTGAAACTATGAACCCACTCAGTAGGGATCATCTCCTGCTCATCATGGAGGACTATCAAAACTAAATGGACCATTGTGGGACATCACAATACAAAGACTTTGTTAATTGCCCCCTCATAGCCATGAAGAGGCTACATGCAAAAGGGCTCATCCATCAGCTTGAATTTGAGAAGAAAGAAATAAAAATAGCTGACAAGAAAATGTTGCATCTCTTTTTCTGTTTGGACTCTCAGAGGGCCGGAGCTATGAAACAGAAGCAGAGATCCACAAAATCAATCTGGGTTTGCCCTCAAAGACATCCAGAGCAGACAGATTACTACAGTTCTGATACCTTTTGAAACCATAGACTATACTTCATGTTTGCCTGCTTTAACCTGTAATAAATCTCTAATTTCTTTTCTTAGTTAATAAAGCCTTAGCTAGTTTACTATAGGATTAGCTACAAACATTGTCTTTGGCGTGCGATCTAAAAAACAAATTGACCTGGGGTAAGTGACTGGTCTCTTGGGACTAGAAACAACCTGAATATTTTGTGATCTTTGGTATATAGCAACCACTAACACCAAGTGCAGCTTGCCTGTGAGGCAAAGTAGACTGTAATGCCCAAGGGGACGGTCAGAGACTCCATGGTAAGACTGTTATAGTGCTTTAGGAGTTCATATTTGTTACAGGGGTGGTGAACCAGTCTGGGATCTCTTCCCTGCTTCTTGACAGTCTGCCCTGAAGTTGGCACTCTTGGTCATGACAGGGTGACAGTTGCAAATAGACAAATGATGGGATAATCTGACCCCTGGGTCCCTATTTACTTTTATTTTTCTGTACAGTTGTTGAAAACTATAACTGTATTTTTTACTCATACCAGGTGTGTAAATGTTCTCAATTGTGTCTCAGTTCTATTGTCCCCTTGACAATACTTGACTAAACTGGGTGAATAGGCAACAAAATGGCAGATGAAATTAAATGTTGATAAATGCAAAGTAATGCACATTGAAAACACAATCCCAACTATACATATAAAATGATGGGGTCTAAATTAGCTGTTACCACTCAAGAGAGAGATCTTGGAATCGTTGTGGATAGTTCTCTGAAAACATCCACTCGATGTGCAGGGCAGTCAAAAAAGCTAACAAAATATTGGGAATCCTTAGGAAAGGGATAGATAATAAGACAGAAAATACCATATTGCTCTGTATAAATCCATTGTACGCCCACATCTTGAATACTGAGTGCAGATCTAGTTGCCCAGCTCAAAAAAGATATATTGGAATTGGAAAAGGTTCAGAAAAGGGCAACAAAAATTATTAGGGGTATGGAACAGCCAGGCCGCCCCAGAGATTCGGGGGGGGGGTCTTCGCGGCGGGGGGGCGCTCTGGACCCTCCTCCGCCGGCGCCCCCCAAGACCCGCGGCAGGGACCCCCCCGCCGCTACCCTGCCGACCCGCCGCGCCGCACAGCCCGGCTTCGCGGTCGCGGGGCCCGGGGGGGGGGCCCTGCCGCGGTCGTTCGTGCACTTTCCGGAGGAAGGGCCCCCCCGGGCCCCCCCGCCGCCCGAGCTGAACCCGACGGCGGGTCGGTCCGCGGGGTTCGGCCCATCTTCCATCGCGGGGGGGCCGCGGAAGCTCCGGACGCCCCGGGCGGCCGGCCGGAGCGCCGGCGGCTCCCGCGCCGGGCCGAGCAGCAGGAGGCCGGCCACCAGAGAGTGAGGGAGGGACCGGAGGGACCCCCCCCGGAGGGGGGGGCCTGTGGGGCTCTGGGCCTGGGGGCCTGGCTTCCTCTGCCTCTGGGTGGCCCTGGGAACAGCTTCCATATGAGGAGAGATTAATAAGAATGGGACTTTTCAGCTTGGAAAAGGGATGACTAAGGGGGGGATATGATAGAGGTCTATAAAATCACGATTGGTGTGGAAAAAGTGGGTAAGGAAGTGTTATTTACTCCTCATAACAAGAAGTAGGGGGTCACCAAATCAGATTAATAAGCAGCAGGTTTAAAACAAACAAAAGGAAGTATTTCTTCACACAGCATAGAGTCAGCCTGTGGAACTCTTCGCCAGAAGGTTCAAAAAATAACTAGATAAATTCATGGAGAATAGGTCCATCAATGACTATTAGCCAGGATGGGCAGGGATGGTGTCCCTAGTGCCTGTTTGCCAGAAGCTGGGAATGAGCAAGAGGGGATAAATCACTTGATGATTATCTGTTCTGTTCATACCCTCTGGGGCACCTGGCTTTGGCCGCTGTCAGAAGAGAGCATTCTGGGCTAAATGGACCTTTAGTCTGACCCAGTATGGCCGTTCTTATGTTCCTTATTTATTCCTCCTTGGTATTAACCATTTATACTTTAGCGCTTTTGCGTCCAGTCTCAGGAATAACTCTTTTCCCAGGGCTTGTGAAATGAGCTAAGGTTAAGTCATTTTATATGTGAAATTGTAAGCTTTGATAGAAATGGAAAATATTTTCCTACCAATATGCAGAGCATTTTAAAAGAGCAAGAATGTCTCTTGTAACTATCCTGTTTCTTATTTCCTTAGAAGACTAATGTCAACAGTGTTCACATATAACAATAATAATAACATCTAATGGTCTCTTAGGTTAATAACAAGAGTATATTGATTTTTCTGCATAATATATTCCATGTGAATACTTCTGATTTAAAGATGGTAAATGTGTGTAAAGACAGCCATTTTCTAGTCCCACAATGGGTAATGGGTTCATTGTTTTTGGAAACGGACTGATGTACATAAATTGATTCACAAGTTAATTAAATTTACCATTTCTACAGTTGGTTAATAAACAGTGAGAACTTTTTTTTTCCCCTGCAAATACAGTTATGAAACTTGAGACCTGTTGCTTCGGAGATGAATGAATGATGTTTGGCTATAGGCCAGGCATAATTTAATGAGTCATTAGGTGGGCTTCCAAACAGTGGCCTATTAATAGCCTCCAACCTGACCTGGAGTTGATACATACCATGTTTTGAAATATCTTTAAGTGTTAATTTTTCAAATGTCACACCAGCCAAATGCACAACTGAATCCGTTATCCAGAAACTTGATGTCTAGAAGGAAAAATTATTTACCTTGTAATTATGCTTCTTTGAAGATGATATCTCATAGAATTCTCACTTTTTGAAAGTAAATAGCACCAGGTATAGTCCATCTAATAAAAAGAGCAATAATACATACTTTGTGTAATAACTCTCTTGGTAGTACATAGGTATGTCAGCTTTTGATTTTATTTAGTATTGATCAGGACACACAGAATGACAGGCAGACGTGGGTATGGAGTTAAGTGGTAGGCTGCAACTTTATTAACTTAACAAAGGGAAGGTTTGGTATGTGCCTCTCCTCTTCCCCATTGCAGGGTTACAGGGCTCCGACCATATGACCAACACTGAGAAACAGACCCTCCTCAGTTAACTAGACTTGGATGACATTTTTCAGGTGAAATTTTTCAGCTTAAACATTTTTGGCCAAAAACAATCCGGATTCAAATCAATGGAACCTTTTTTTGAATTCGTGTTGCTGAATTGTTTTGATTTTTGGGGGAAAAAATCAAAATGTTTTGTTTTGACATTTTTCGATTCAAAATGACTTTACATTTTGAATTTTGCTTCAATTGTATATATTTTTTAAAGTTAAAAAGCACGACAATTAAATGAAACATTGCATTGTGGGAAAAACAAAATGCTTTGTTCAACCCCCCCATAGCATTTTTTTTAAAAACTCCTGTGGCTCTGCTCAAAGCCTAACCCCTAGGACTAATTTCATTTTGGAATCCTTTCAACCCCTCCCCTTGTGAGGGGAGATAGAGGGTATCAAGGAGGACCTCAGCCTGCTAGGAGTTCAGGTATCCCCATCTCCATAAGGAAAAAGGTCCATTAGCCATGTCCTGGCCCTTAGACACCTGTGGGAGCTGGCTTTTTTACTCTTTATCTGCACTGGACACCAGCTGCAGGTTGTGACAAACTAACTTTTTTGTGTTCTTCCAAGCATTAAATTCTTATTCTTTTTTAACCTAAATCGTGTCTTCCACAATCCTGTGAAGAAAGAGAAAAACCCTCTAGATGTCTGCCAGTTTGGCCCAATGGGAAAAAAAAATCCTTCCTGGTCCTGAAAACAGGTAATTGGTCAGACCCATAGCAAGGGAGGGAGCAGGGCAGCAACATGGCAAGATGGCCTCTGGATGCTTCCAAAGGCTTTAAATTGAGAGGCGGAGAGCTGAGAGATACAATCAATTTTGCTCTTGACTAGTCAATGGCTCCAGCACATAGAATCATAGAATCAGAATATTAGGGTTGGAAGAGATCTCAGGAGGTCATCTAGTCTAATCCCCTGCTCAAAGCAGGACTAACACCAACTAAATCATCCCAGCCAAGGCTTTGTTAAGGTGGGCCTTAATAACCTCTAAGGATGGAGATTCTACCACCTCCCTAGGTAACCCAGTCCAGTGCTTCACCGTCCTCCTAATGAAATAGTGTTTCCTAATATCCAACCTAGACCTCCCTCACTGCAGCTTGAGACCATTGCTTCTTGTTCTGTAATCTGCCACCACTGAGAGCAGTGATATAGCTAAATGATAAACATATAACTAAATTCTTAAAGTATGGGCCTTTATAGACAGGCCTGAATATCTATATCCTAACACAGGACTCTGCACTTGTCCTTGTTGAAACTCATCAGATTTCTTTTGGCCCGATCCTCCAATTTGACTAGGTCACTCTAGACCCTATCCCTACCCTCCAGCATATCTACCTCTCCCCAGAGCCTAGTGTCATCTGTGAACTTCCTGAGGGTACAATTAATCCCATCATCCAAATCATTAATAAAGATGTTGAACAAAACTGGCCGCAGAACCGACCCCTGGGGCACGCTGCTTGATACCCGCTGCCAACTAGACATCAAGCCTTTGATCACAACCTGTTGAGCCCGACAATCTAGCCAGCTTTCTATCCACCTTATAGTCCATTAATCCAATCCATACCTTTTTAACTTGCTGGAAAAAATACTGTGGGAGACCATATCAAAAGCTTTGCTAAAGTTAAGATATATCACATCCACCGCTTTCCCCATACCCACAGAGCCAGTTATCTCATCATAGAAGGCAATCAGGCTGGTCAGGCATGACTTGCCCTTGGAGAATCCATGTTGATTATTTCTGATCGCCTTCCTCCCCTCCAAGTGCTTCAAAATGGATTCTTTAAGGACCTGCTCCATGATTTTGCTGGCGACTGAAGTGAGGCTGACCGGTCTGTAGTTCCCTGGGTTCTCTTTCTTCCCTTTTTAAAGGCTGGGCCTATATTTGCCTTTTACCAATCATCTGGGACCTCCCCTGATCGCTACACATTTTCAAAGATAATGGCCAATGGCTCTGCAATCACATCCGCCAACTCCCTCAGCATCCTTGGATACATTAGATCTGGACCCATGGACTTGTGCACGTTCAGCTTTAATGTTTAATGCACATCTCGGCATTATTCTTCCCCTCCACCCCCCAGGAGCTGGACCATCCACCTGCTGCTTCGACCAAACTCCCCCCTCCTCTCCAAGATGGGAGAGGTATTTGTGCACCAAATACCCTTCAACACAGGTACCTCTGATGAATACATGTTAATAGCATCTCTTATTATTACTTTATCTAGTTTTCAAACTATGTTCTTTGGATGGTTTATAACTTTAATAATACTGGAAATTAAAAGCAACATTTATCATATTCTTGGAATCTCTAGAGTGAGACCCAATTTCTGTGATAAGGACGCCTTAGATACCAAGATGTTGCTGCACATCCTCCTAGTTAGTTGCCCTACCATGTCATAACCCTCCACTACCTCTGGTTGAACTTGGTCTTGTTATGGTTTGTGTGTCTTTTACCTACTTATCCTTTGCAGATATGGGAGGCTACTCATACAACAGTCTCAAGACAGCTTGTTGGGTTTGAATAAACACATTTTACTGAGACTTTCATGCGAATCTGCAAAAGCCTTGAAGAGTTCAGTAACACAATTATACTGCACATGTTGGCTCTGAATGAAGAATTCTGATGAACCTAAACTGCAATATTCTTTTAACTGACAAATGATTTAAACTATATGAAGAGACAGATTTGTGGTGAATAAAATACCAAATTCCACATTTATGATTTGAATTTATGGGGTCGGAGCAGGAGGCCTTTTCCCTAGGATTTTACCAGTTTTAAATTAATTGCTCTAATTTATGGATCCAGCGATTTATAAAAAAAAGATAGAAAGCCTAGATGAATACTGTAGGAAGGTATTTGACTGATAAAATGCTTGTTTCCTGCTCTGTCATTTCAACTTCCTTCTGTCAGCATTCCCCAGTTCCTGGCTGAAAGAAGAATACAATTCTTTCAAACAGTATGTTTAATTCCCACAACTGCACTGCATCTTGTGTCAAGTAAACATTGTGTGTGGCAGAAAGCTGCCTCAGCATAGTACTTCAGCGGGACTAATGGTGGGAGAGGTAGCACAATAATAAGAGTTAAAAACAAATGTTCTTCTTTCCTTCAGGCAACAACTGGGCAGAGACAGATAGAGAAAGAAGGGTCAAGTAATAGGTCTGTAGCTCTGGGATGGATCAGCCAGTGAAAGGAGTCAGAAATGTTATGGATTCAATAGGGCAGCAGAAGGTCAGAGATTATATTAAATATGAACAATCCAGTCTTATACTCCCATTCATAAAATACAATTTCTGCATTAATGTTGCTGAACATTTCAAATTCTGCTCCTTATTTTTATTGAAGGAATGTGAGGAGTATCATAGACAAGTCACGTGACAGGTACCCATCCTGAGGAACATACAGCCTCAATATACTCCTCACAATAAGAATGGCAATAAACACTTGTAGACTGATTCTGCCACCCTCTTCTGACACTGTGTAGTACACTGCTCAGTGACTACTAGTCCCACTGATTGAAATGGGGCAACTGGTAGAACAGGTATTATTCAGTATGAGTAAGGGCGGCAACACTGGGCCCCAGGATTACAACTCATGTGGTGTGCTTAATGTTATCAGATAATTTATTTGAATACATTAATGCTAGAGTTTGTGGGCAATTTCTAGAGTGAAGGCTGGACTTCAGGGGAAGGTGGATTGAAAGAAATGAGTCAAGGAAAGATTTGAAGAGGAGTAAGGCCGAATAATACACAGGAACAGAAAGCTGTTCCAAGCATAGGGTACTGAACTAGGAAGGTGATTGTTTGTAGGAAAAGAAAACTAAGAGAGCACAAAGGCATGCCATGTAGGCAGAGCATAGATTGCTAATGAACGAGTGATGTGAGATGAGAGACTAGTTGTAGGCAGGGGCTGCACTGTAAAGATCCTGGGCAAATTCGATTTTAACTAAGAAAAATTCTACTTAGAGAATTTGGTTGTGATCTAAGAGTCACTGTGCAATTGGGAAAGTAACTGGGCCTGTGTAACTCCTCTGAAGTCAGGTCTGCCTGTCTGTCTACCAATTCAATAAGACAAACATGCATTAGTTTACACTCATCATGGCTGTGTTCAGAACCAGAAGAACTGGAAAGAAATGGTTACTTACCTTACACTAACTGTGGTTCTTTGAGATGAGTTGTCCATATATATTCTACTCTACTGGCGATGTGCATGTGCCTCAGATGCTCAAGATCAGAATATTTTGGCCAATGATGTCAGTGGGGCCACACATGCACTTTGAGTGTCCTCATGCCCCAGACCAAGGGCAGAGCCAGGCCAACCACCATTCAAATCCTTCTTTAATTCAGACTCCAGAAGTTATAAGAGTGCAGTAGCAGGGCAGGAGTGTGTGTTATGGAATACGTATGAACAACACATTTCAAAGAAGCACAGTTACTATAAGGTAACTATATTTTCTTCTTTGAGTGCTATACAACAAATATTTCATGCTTAGTGATGCACAAGTGGTGCTCTGATTAGAGCAGATGGTGCTTGGAGTCTACTTAAATAAAGATTGCACAGCTTTTTTGCTTCCAAAGGGAGGAATACCTCTTAGAAGGCATGTACTGAACCCCATGTAGCTGTTTTGCATATCTATGAGATAAATATGCTTCTCAAACCCCACATAATCTGTCTGAACTGCAGTGGAATGACACCTAATTTGAGTTGGGGAATTTAAATTGGCTATCTCATAATAGCTTTATATCAAAATACACCCAGTTAGAGACCCTGGCCCTTCAAAATTCTACTAAAAGGCCAAGAGAGACTTTAAATGACTTGGTTCTATGTAGATAAAATAACAAGGACCTATGGATATCTAGAGTAGCCTCACCTCCCTCTGATTAGAATATGATTTAGGGATGAAAACCAGCAAATGGATCATTTGGTTCAAGTGAAAATCCAAAACTAAATTAGGCAAGAATTTAATATGAAGATAATCTTATCTTTATATTATATAGGTACTATAAATGCCTGTATTTTCCCAGTTCTTTTGGTTGATGAATTGCTATTAAAATGTCATGGACAAGTGCAGTAGGGAAGCAAGTTGCCAAGCGCTCAAACCCAGTAGGACTACATTGAGGTCCCAGGGAGGAGGAAGCTACCTGAATGGAAGGAAAACATATGTGAAATCCTTTAGGAACCTAGCCACTCTAGGGTGGGAAAAAAACTGTGTAGCCCTAGATAGGGGGATGATGGTTTCCAGGTGAGCTATACTAGAACTAACAGGCTGTCCTGAGGTCGTTAAAGTCATCAAGTAGTCCAGGATAGCTAGAATATTCATTAGAATAGGAGATAAATGGCATTGCTGAACCCAAATAATGAATCTTTTTCACTTGGCTGTATATATTAATATGGTTGAATCTTTTTTTTTTTGCTTTCAACCAAAACGTTCTGGATGTGAATAAAGCAGGATCTTTCCATATCATTCAGCCAGCCAGTATCCAAGTTATAAGGTGCAAGGTTGTAGATGCAGGATATTTCTGTTGCCTTGTGAGATTAAGTCAGAAAGAAGAGGTAATGGCTTTGGAGGATGAGTTAACAAGCTCATCAGGGCTGGTTACCAAACATGTTTTAGCCAGCTATCATGATTGCGGCCAAATCCTGTCAGATCTTTCTTAGTACCCTTAGAATCAAAAGACTGAGAAAAGATAAACATACATCATCCCTGGAATATGCATAATGAGGAATATTTCCAACAGCAATCCTCCAGAAGACTCTGAGGTATTTGTTCTTCCTGTCCATAGCAAAAAGGTCAGTGGATGGTTGATCCCATTTTCAAAAGATGTCTGGATAACGGAATCTTTTTTTGTCCACTTGTGATCTATTGAAATGTGTCTGCTTGGATGATCTGCTAGGGCATTTTGCAGCCCTGGAAGATGTAGCATTATGGGAGAGGCTGTTACATCAGTTACAAAGCCCAACAGCCTTTTGAGTGCCTGTCTTTGTAACCCCTAGAAGTTCCTATAGAGGAGGCCCTTGAGTCTCTATTTGAGCCCAAAGGGTCATATGTGTGTAGGGTAAAAGTGAAGGAGCTGCTGAACGCCTACCACAGGGCACGGGAAGCAAACCGCTGCTCCAGGGCTGTGCCCATGAGCTGCCAGTTCTACAAAGAGCTGGATGCGATACTCAGTGGTGACCCCACCTCCACTGCGAAGGCCCCTGTGGATACTTCGGTGGCTCGCATGTCAGTCGAGAGTGGCCCGAGCCAGGAGAAGGAAGAAGACCCTTCCTTGATTCCTTGCTCATCCTCAGCAGCGAGATATCTTCCATAATGATCACATCCTGTGAAAAATGTGAGGACAGGAATGATTATCAGTTATCAGCCCTCCTCCCACCCCCAGTGCTGGCTCTCCCAAAGAGCCACATGCCCAGTGTACAGCAGGGTCGGGGAAGAGTGATTTACCTGCGTCTGATGAAGTGGGTATTCACCCACAAAAGCTTATGCTCCAATATGTCTGTTAATATATAAGGTGCCACAGGACTCTTTGTCGCTTTTTACAGATCCAGACTAACACGGCTACCCCTCTGATACTTACCTGCCCCTGTGGCTACTCACCATTTTGTGGCTCATGTGCTTGCCTGGCGTCAGCCAGTTTAGTGACAGGTGTGTGAGTACTGGCTGTGTTTTAAAGCACTGAATCAGCGTTGTCTGTGTTGCAAGCAATACTGCTTCTGTAAAATGTTGCATTAAAACTTCCCAGAGATGCACTCAACATCCATCCCTCTGCAATTTGGCCCTGCTGAAGTACAGCACCTGCTGCATTGTACTCCAAAGAAGAAGGTTGAGTATGATCCCTGGACATACAAAATCTGTAGCCATCCTAGGACCCCTCCTTCTGTGTAGACCTTCCCTTCCCCCCGCCCCGCTTTTTCCTTTGACTCTCTCCTCCGATTATTGTCTTTTAATAAAAGAATTGTGTTTGTATGAAAGCAAACTTAATTCTATTAAGTGAAAGCAAAAAGATCACTGTAAAACAACATTCAATTATGTTAAGACCCCTTCTTGCATCATGTGCATCAGTCACCTCCTAGCATTACAAGCACTGCAATCCCAAGCATAGCAACAAATATTATTGGCTTTCAGCTTCAAATTGTTACCTCAAGGCATCCCTGATCCTTATGGCCCTGTGCTGTGCCCCTCTAATAGTCCCAGTATCTGGCTGTTCAAACTCAGCCTCCAGATGCTGAGCCTCTCTGGGCCAGCCCTGAGTGAAGCTTTCAACCTTCCCTTCACAAATATTATAGAGCGTACAGCGTGTGGGTATAAGCATGGGAATATTGTCATCAGCCATGTCCAGCTTCCCACACAGGCATCACTAGTGGGCTTTCAAATAGCCAAATGCACACTCAACAGTCATTCTGCACTTGCTCAGCCAGTTGTCGAACCAATCCTTGCTGCTGTCAAGTTGCCCCATGTACGGCTTCATAAGCCATGGCATTAAAGGGTAGGCAGGGTCTTCCAGGATCACAATGGGCATTTTGACTTCCCCTAAGGTGATCTTCTGGTCCAGGAAGAAGGTCCCTGCTTGCAGCTTCTTGAAGGCCAGTGTTCTGAAAGATGTGTGCGTCATGCACCTTTCTGGACCCACCTGTGTTAATGTCCTTGAAACGCCCACAGTGATTCACAGACACCTGGAGAACAATTGAGAAATACCCCTTGCGATTAATGTACTTGGTGGCTAGATGGTCTGGTGCCAGAATTGGAATGTGCGTGCCATCTTTCACCCCTCCGCAGTTAGGGAAGCCCATTTGTGCAAAGTCATCCACAATGTCACGCATGTTGCGCAGAGTCACGGTCTTTCAGAGCAGGATGCGATTAAGAGCCCTGCACACTTCTATCAACATGACTCCTCCAATGGTCGACTTTCCCACTCCAAACTGGTTAGCAACCAATCGGTAGCATTCTGTAGTAGCCAGCTTCCACAGTGCAATTACCATGCGCTTCTCCGGTGACAGGGCAGTTCTCATTCTCATGTCCTTGCGCTGCAGGGCCGGGGCGAGCTCATCATGCTATCCCATGAATGTGGCCTTCCTCATCCGAAAGTTCTGCAGCCACTGCTTGTCATCCCAGACATGGATGATGATGTGATCCCACCATTCAGTGCTTGTTTCCCTAGCCCAAAAGTGGCGTTCCACTGTGGTCAGCACCTCTGTGAATGCTACAAGCAATCTCGTGTTGTAGCTACTACGGATGGCGAGAGCACTGATGTACTCCTCTTGCCTTTGTAGTTTGAGGAATAACTCCACTGCCACTCATGACGTGTTGGTAAGAGTGAGCAGCATACTGGTCAGCAGTTCAGGATCCATTCCTGCAGCCTGAAAGAGGCAGGGCACACAGTACACAAACTGCTGAAAGATGGCACCAATTGCAGACGGAAGCACAGGGATTGCTGGGATGTGAAGCAATGCATCACGGGGCATTGGGACTGGACCCAGGATGCCCCGCGAACCCCTCCGCATTCCCACAAGTCTTAGCAGCAAAAGAGAAAGAGGTGCACTGTGAGGTAGCTGCCCAGAGTGCACCACTCCAAATAGTGCTGCAAGTGCCGCAAGTGTGAACATGCTATTGCACAGGCAGCTGTCAGTGTGAACACACAACAGCATTTTCCTTCTGTGCTCTCTGAGCAGCGCTGTAACTGCTGGCACTGTAACTTTGCCTGTGTAGACATGCTCTAAAGCTGAGCTAATAGTTGATTTGTTATTATTTTTTGGCTGGATCAAAAACATCTGAAAAATGTTGGTTTGTTTCTAGTCAAAACTGATTTTTTTTCAATGTTTCTCACAATAATAAATTAATTTACTAACTAATCATTGGGTCAAATGAAGTGTCTCAAATGTGAATTGAAATGGCATTTTAATGATAATTACAGTTCAAGATTAAATGTAGATTTAAAATGACATTGTCAAAACAAACCATTTTGACATTTCTGATTTTTTTGTTTTCAGGGGGCTTTGTTTTCAACTGAAACTATATGCTGAAGGTGACCTACATTTGTGAATAGTTTTGATGCCCTGAAAAATGCATGATTCCATGAATTTATTATTCTCTGAAAAAGTTCCGCCCAGGTTTGTTTGAGATTCATCTAGATCTTCAGAAATGAAAGATGTTGCTCAGGATAGGAACACTGTATAGTCTTCCTCATTTTAGACTGTGCGTCAATGAATGAAACTCAGAAAGAAAACTGGTTGCAGTTTATTGGGAGATGGTGGGGAATAATGAATAACTCAGCTATTCACAGAAACAAAATTGTAACTCCCTGACCCCACCTGTCAGTATGTAACCCTCCTGACAGGTGCTGTCAGCAGGAAAAAGGGCTTGGTTCAGATATCTAGGGATTCCTCTTAAAATTACAGGACACCACTGGCTTGAACCCCCACTGAAGCATCTTACATCCAGCATACTGATGGTGTGAATTGAGTCACTGACTGTGCCTGAAACAATTTTCACAAACACAGAATAACGAGCATAGCCTATTTGGATGTCTTCAAGCTGTGCAAACCTCAGAATAACACTTTTTAATTGATACATTTCTGCTTGTTGTCTTTTGAACAACTTAAGACAAACTAACCACTATCTCCATTGCCCCTTCCACTAGAAAAATCATGGGAAGAGAGTAATGGGAAAAGAAACTTTTGAAAAAATCCTCTCATGCATCTCTCTGCAAATCGTGACTTGGGAGAGTCATGAGTCTGCTCTCATGCCCCACAGATCCCAGGAGAGGAGGGCTTTCTGTGACATCTGGCATCTTCCCTGGCAGTGCAGCTCAAATTAAGCCATGGATGACCCACCCTTTAAAAAGAGGGGGTAGGGTGGTGCAGAAAAAGTAAAACACTTTGAAGATATATGGCCTTTTCCTGGAAATGGAGGAAATGCCGCAGCCCCCTCCAAATCTTGCTCCATCTCCACTTCCAGCCTTCTCAATCTCTAACTTCTCCCTCTTGGATGATAATGCTGAGTATGCAGCACACACCCACACACACCTTCCTTCATGGCACAAGACAGGTATGCTCTGTATGAGGGAGCGTGCTTATGTGCATGGAATTCCCTGGGGTGGAAACACAAGCAAGGTAAAATAACTACTTTTAAATCATGTAAACGGGGATTATTCCCTTCTTCCTCCCCCGGCCCCTCAAATGCTTAGAAAAGGAAGAAACAGTGGAGGACAGTCTAATATGTTGCATGAGGCATTTCTATGTGTTTCTGGTGTTGATGTCAAACTGCTTGTACAGCTTTGTTGTGGGCAACAATGTGCCATCAAATAGAGTCAAAGGAGTGAAGATACATCCATTTAGAGAAAGAAGAACTATTTCTAACCCAGTGTGAACAGCTTAGCAGGATGATGTATGGGAACATCATCCTTTTTCATAAATTCTTTCTTGAATGGTCTTGTCTAGCCTTAGCCTCAGCTTAAACCTTAGCTGCATTCAAAATGACTTAATTACTAACACTTAGGAAGGCACTTTTAGCTCTCTGTAAATTTTAAAGCAACAATACTTGTGTGAAACAGTAAAGAGGAAATAATAGTGCAGAAAGCCTAAGTTGCCTCTGTTTCCTCCAGTTCTTTGATTTTTACTTTGATAAATTCTATCCAGTTCAACATCTATATTTTAACTGAAATTCAGGGCTGCTAGCAATATTATTGTTGCAAAAAAAAGTGGTTATGGGATGATCTGGTTCCAGCTGGAAGGCCCAATTCTCTCCTATTTCTATTTTTATATAATTCACAAAGTTGCACACTTGGAACTTGATCCTCCAGTGCCTTGTACCTTTTATACGCTGTGCAGAGTTGGTGGAAAATCATTACCAAGCAGGGACTAAAAGCTGCATTTCTTTAATGAACTGTAGTTAACAGAGCTATGCTTTATGCTCCACTTACTTGCACTAGTTGTAGAACTGCACAGGTGAGACTACACCACCAGTTGCTTGTTGGTGGTGGATCAAACCCTTAGCATGCAATGAGAAACTGGGCCTAATTCTCTTCTCAGTCTACTGTAAATCAAGAGAGTGTAAAACCAGTGTGAGAGAAGAATCAAGTCCATTGTCTTTGTTATATTTTGTACAAGATGCAGCAAAGCCTCCATAACAGCTGAGAAGACATCTCTGAGTTTTCAAACCTGGGCCCAGCATTGCCTGGGGCACTTTTCTGCTGAAGAGCTGCTAGATACTGGGAGTGGAACAGCAGCTCATTCCATGGAACATTTTGCAGTAACTTGTAGATGGTCCCAGATTCACATTCCTACCCCCACCCCACACCAACCCTTTACTGTACAGTGTGGATACTCTGGGCACAGGTTTGAAAATTCAATAATGCTTTCTCAGCCATCATGGTGGCATTGGCCTGTGATACCAGGACCTCACCAACAACAGCTGAAAGGTGTGGGGTACTGCCTATGGCAATGTTGATTTTCTCATTTATTTCCATGCGCTGCATGGGGAATAGTATCTCCCCACCCCTGTTCCTGACCCAACCCCCTCTAAACATATTCCCATCTATTCCCCATCTCCTTCATATCTCCAAATTGCTTCCATCACATGGATCTTAATGCCATGGAGAGCCTTACATTTGGTTCTTGAAATGGGGGATGGGTGCTGTCCCCTTTCTCATGAGCATGAGTGGAAGTATTCTGTCTGTGTGTAGATCTCAGAGGCACAATCTGGTTCTTGGAACTAAAGTCCCCAAAGAGTTGGGCCATAGCAACCACATCATCAGCAAACAAGGTCTCAGTTCTTCAGATCTAATTCCCAGTGATTTCAGCTCAAACCAAAATTTATAAATGCTTGGGTTTTTTTTTCTGTATTACTTTAATGAAGGAAGCTTTTCCTGGTATCCTCGCAGCTCAAAAGCCTGATTTACATAGTTAACTTTAATTTAAAAAAACAACATGGAGCTAGTTTCCCAGGAAGGTTTATCTTACATATCCCTGCTTTAATCCAAACATTAGATGCTCTTAATGTGTGACCCCTAAGACACAAAAGATCCCAATTTCATTTACATGTCATTGATCAATCTAGCCTACCTGATATCTCTGAGGAGTTATTTCACAAACAATAATTTACTTGTTTATTTTGGGAGCTTTGCACACAAACACGCTAAGCCTCATTCACTGGATCTTACTCTAGGGCCATTTCAGGGTTTTTTTAAAAACAGATCCATCAAAAATCTAATTCTCAAGACTGGAAGCTTGGCATCTTTTATAACTGCAACCTCTTCCTATCTTTAGAATTTTTACTCATTAATACTTTTGACTCTCAATAAGGATGTGTCTATAATTATTAACCTCTTTAATGTGATATTCTGTGTATAAAGTCTATATTCCACAGTAAATTGACTTAATGTATTTGTTACCTCTTCTTCAGGGAAGTCCAGAATAACTTAATCATAAGAACAATCTTGTCATAAGTGCTAGTTGACATGCTCCCTAATAGCAGTGCCTTTGCAGTTTACAGTTATTAGCTGTGGCTTCTTCTCTTAAGAGCAAAACTTGTGCTCCTTTACATGGGAGAACCTAAGTGTAATAGAACAGGTGGGGTTCTGTGCAGAGGGATACAAACGTCTGTGCAGGATGCAAAAAGCTCATGCACGGAGAACTGCACCCATTGCATGTCAGAGAATCCACAAAAGGTTCCCTGTTCCCAACCATGGAGGAAAGTCGCAGGCATTTGTAGACGGGGGCAAAAAGGGCATTAATGACCATCAGTCACATCCTTTGTGGAATATAGATGCTGCTACAGCCTGTGGACCCTAGCAAATGTGGAGCATTCATAGCAAGTATGTACACTTGTGTATCAACTTTATTTATTCTGGCTTGGTCCAGCCCATACTAAAATTAGCCTACTGGTTCTGTTGCAGAGCTGGATGAATATATATTTTTTTATTTGCAAACTGATATAAAAAGCAATTTTACAAAAACTCATTTGGAGTCACCTTGAGAATGTTCCAAATGAAACATCTTATTTCATTTTTAACTTTCCTTTCAATGACTTTGAAGCAAATTTCAAAACAAAAAGACATGTAAAATCAGAAAATTAAAACTTCTCATTTTGAAATGGCAAAATGAAACATTTCAATGTTTTCTGATTTTCGTTTTTGGGTTGGAGGTGGAGGGTGAATTTTGACCAAAACAATTTGGCAAATTCAACACAAATTCATAAAAGGCTTCGGTCAATCCAAATTGGAATTTTTTGATTAAAACAGTTTTACCTCCAAAATTTTGCCTAATTTAATTAATTGTGTTATAATATTGATGGGTATGCAGAACTATAATGAAGTCAGTGAAACAGAACATTTCAGACACATGCTCCAGAACATCAGATTCACAAAATTCCATTACAACTCATTGAATTCTATAATATTTGACTAATAAAGAAATTATTTACAAAATTCAGTATTTTCTGTTTGCAGCATGTGAGTGCTCTCTTGATCACCTTGATCTAGAGAATCTATATACAGGGAGAAGATCAAGAGAAGTGGAATGCAAAGCCAGATCCCCTCTGAGGTGGTATGTATTAGTGACCGAGGTGAGAATTGGGTGTCTACCATCAAGATCTTTTCTTACATTATGTGATGTGAGAAAATAGAGTATTAAGGGGAAGAAAGATGACAATGCTTTGGCCACCATTCCAGAGGACATGCTTCAATGCTGATGAGCTTGTTAAAAAAATAATGTGTTAATTAAATTTGTGACTGAATTCCTTTGGGGAGAATTGTATGTCTCCTGCTCTGTTTTACCCACATTCTGCCATATATTTCATGTTATAGCAGTCTCGGATGATGACCCAGGACATGTTGTTCTAAGAATACTTTCACTGCAGATTTGACAAAATGCAAAGAAGTTACCAGTGTGAGATTTCTAAAGATACAGCACTCAACCCAAGGTTTAAGAATCTGAAGTGCCTTCCAAAATCTGACAGGCACTAGGTGAGAAGCATGCTTTCAGAAATCTTACAAGAGCAACACTTTGATGCAGAAACTACAGAATCTGAACCACCAAAAGAGAAAATCAACTGTCTGCTGGTGGTATCTGACTCAGATGATGAAAATGAACAGGCACTGGTCCATACTGCTTTGGATTGCTATCAAGCAGAACCTGTCATCAGCATGGACGCATGTCCTCTGGAATGGTGGTTGAAGCATGAAGGGATATATGAATCTTTAGCACATCTGGCATGTAAATATCTTGCGATGCTGGCTACAACAGTGCCATGCAAACACTTATTTTGACTTTCAGGTGACATTGTAAACAAGAAGTAGGCAGCATTATCTCCTGCAAATGTGAACACACTTGTTTGTCTGAGACGTTGGCTGAACTAGAAGTAGGACTGAGTGGACTTGTAGGCTCTACCATTTTACATTGATTTGGTTTTGAATGCAGTTATTTTTGTACATAATTCTACATTTGTAAATTCAACTTTAATGATAAAGAGATTGCACTACAGTACTTGTAATGGGGGAATTGAAAAATACCATTTCTTTTGTTTTTTACAGTTCAAATATTTGTAATAAAAATAAATATAAAATGATAACTGTACACTTTGTATTCTGTGTTGTAATTGAAATTAGTATATTTGAAAATATAGAAAATGTGTAAAATATTTAAATAAATGGTATTTTATTATCGTTAAACAGTGCGATTAATTGTGATTATTTTTTTAATTGCTTGATAGCCCTAATATATATATATATATATAATATGTATAAAAGTTTCTTCATCCTATGTGGGTTGAAATGAATAAAAAATAGAGCAGAGGGAAACAGAAAGAGGTACAGTGTTAAGATTACTTTATATTTCATGTTCTTATGTTTTATTCTAGTCATTTGTCAGAAAGGAAAAATCAAAAAGGTATGTCCTTTAAGGGAGAAAGAGTGTTTGGGTGAGTATAGCCCCAGGGAAAGGGAAGAGACCTTTTATTGGCAATTTGAACTATCTATATCAAACATAAAAAAACAACATTAAAAGAACATTATTAAGTAGAGCTGGTTGAAAGTTTTTCAGCAGAACAGTTTTCTGTCAGAAAATGCAGTTTAGTTAAAATCAAAATGTTTTCATGAAATTATATTGGGAAAAGTGGAAATATCATTTTGATTTTCTTGTTTCATTTCAATAACATCAAAAGAGTTTGTTTCATTCAGTTTCAAAAGTCCTTTAATTCCTTTCATTTTGACGTCTATATTATACTAAAATACGAATTTTAATATTATATATAGTATTACATATGTATGGTATTGGATATTTATATTATATGATGATTCAAAATTATTGAAACCAAATATTTGAATGGTTCTGAATTAATTGTTTTCAGCTTTTCCATTCCAGGAGAAATTTTGCCTTTTTGTTCCTATTCAGAATGAAAATAAATATTGAAATGTCGGCATCACCCACAGATCAGAAATTCTGTTTTCCAACCAGCTCTAGAGATTTCAGAGTAAGGCACACAAAAGTTAGGAAATGCCAAAATTAATGTTACCTGTGCATCCTTAATGCAGCCCCTTGTGTATATGCACTATGACACAGTATTTGATCATGTAATTAAAGACTATTTTTTCCACAGGACCCCTTCCTTATTCAGTGCATAGGATGGATGGTGCTCACTAATCAGCAAGTAATCAATGTTTTGTTTTCTCCTTCTTGTTCAGTATGTGGCCCAGGATTTATTTACTGCATGCTATCAAACCCTGCTCTGAAGACAGAATTATCAATTTCCTCATGGTCTTTTCTAGGTGGTCATCACTAGAGAGTTTGAGTGCTTTACAAACAATAATGAATTTATTTTCACATCACCCTGTGAGAAGAGGGGAAGATATTATCCCTATTTTACAAACGAGTAACGAAGGCATAGATAGAGTAAGGTCAAAAGTATCCATCCTATTTGAGACACCTAGTACCTGATTCTTCAGAATACTTATCATTATATAGCACTTTACATTCAAGCACAGCTTGCCGTGTTTTCAGTTGCAGCACTGAGTGCGTAGCACTTCTGCAAATCAGATGCTTAAATCAGGCACCCAGAAAATGAGGAACACACTTGATTAGTGATCATTTCTGAAATGTTTGGTTTAAGTGACTTGCTCAGAATCACACAGGAACTCTGTGGCAGAGGCAGGGATAGAATCCAAATCTTCAGGGCCGCATTCAACTGCCTTGACCATGAGACCATCCTTTCTCTTCCTGCAGTCCCCTGCCTCATTCAGTATACACCTGGCAACTTTTGCAACAAATGAGGTAGGAATCCTGCAGACAATAGCCTTCTTCACTATGCAAACCCTGATTCAAATCCAGAGCATCGCCCATCCTGTTCACTGAATAAGGCAGGGTAGCTATGGAAAAAAATAGTATGTGACCATATGATTGAAGCCTATATTATAATTCATATACACAAGAGGGACGACATAAGGTTGCACAGGCAACCTTAATTCTGTTTCCTAACTTTTGAATGCTTGACTTGCAATCTTAATAATGTTCTTTTTAATGTGCCTTTTGTGTGTAATTTCCTAAGTATTTTTTTAAAGCAAACTGAAACATAGAAATGCCATTGTCTGGCATCAGATTGACACCTTTATGGCGGCTCATCATCATCATCAGGATTGAAACTTTTAGATATGTCACACAGACCTCTGCCACTTTAGCTAACGGAGTTGTAGGCAAAAAGCCTAATGGTAAATTGTATTCCATTTTGCTTATTTTGCTTTATACCCCATTTTGCTAGCTTTGAATTAGTAAGAAGAAATTGTAGCCTTGAATTAGTAAGAAGAAATTGTTTTGAGTTTATTCTTCTGGTTGTGTTAATGACTGTTCTTAGAAGAATAGAAGTTTTATGACTGCAATTATTGCCTTATTTACTGTTTGGTAGTGAGTGAAGAATGTATGATAATTAACTGAGAAAAGACAACTGGGCCGGATGGTCAAGAAGGAAGTGGAAGAGTTGAGAGGCACCAACTTTATTATCAGAATCACTCAGATGGCAGCTTGACGACCCTAAAGCAAAGGCATACACCCCAAAGACAAGATAAAGAGTGGCATCAGAGGGATGAGATAAACAACAGCTGCGGATACTCCCAGTATCAACCCAAATAATGCTGACTGGGAGCAACCTTCACTACCTCATGATTAACAGCTCCGGTGTGACACAGCAAGGTCCATAGACTTCTATGGGAATTTATTACTATAAAAGAAAGGTGTATTGCCATGGGACTTTGGGTTCATTCTGCATCAACTTCGGAGTTTCAAACGCATTCAACAGAGGCCTGGCTCCCCTCCCTCATGTGCAGTTTCAGCTGGCCACTGGAACTGACCGAGCAACACTAAGGACTGGTAACTATAAGATCCAGCTGCAGACCGTGTGTGTGTGTGTGTGTGTGTGTGTGTGTGTGTGTGTGTGTGTGTGAAAGCATACATTGATTTTAATGCTTAAATTGTACTCTCAATAAACATGGCGTATTGCCTTATCCCATTTTAAAAGATGCCATGTGCTTCTTATAAGCATAATAGAGTAACTGATAGTAGTAGATTATCATCCTCTATGAGGACCAGCACTAAAAGGGGATGGGACATTTTGCTACTGGACTTCAGAGGTTTGCTGACAGCAGAGGAATTATGAGAATCAGGAATCATGAGTTCCATTCTAGGGTCTGGAGGGTCACTCTTGCCCCTTCCGCTCATTGATTGTACTCTTCTGCCCTTTCCCCCTCCAAACTGTCCCTATTCCACTTATGTCTAATCTCTACCTCTGGCTCCTCATTCTAGTCTCATCCTCCTCCCACAGTCCCAGACTCACTCCTGTGACCTCTCATTCCAGTCTCAGTCTCCATGCTCTGCTAGTCCCAGTTCTCCCACAACACACACAACCTGGCCCCTCATCAGACCTGTATCTCCTCTCCCCTGCCACACTTGTTTCCAATTGTTTCTCAGCTTCCTATCCCAGTCTCTTATATCTCACCTGCACCCTATCCCTTGGCACCCAGTTATCTCCTTTGCCAGCTGGCAAACAACCAGCATGTAAAATTTCAGCCCAAACAGATAACATTTGACAAAATTATAAGCAAATGAAAACTGGACCTTGCAATAGAAAGTGATGGGCAACTTTAATAATAAGCAGTGCTACCATCCCAGCCTATAATAGTCAAGTGGAAACATGTCTATCTTATAAATACATATATTTACATGTGATTGTATAAATGCACACACACTTAATTTATTTATTGTTTATTTGTTGATTAGCAATAAGGTCCCTGCAGTTTAATCTTCTTGCTAAAGTCCACCTACTGTATATACTTGATATTTGACCTTTATACAATATTGCTGGTATTAATCTAGCCACCAGCAACACTTATCTAGGCTGTGTCACACAATGGCTCATATATTCTTTCTATATTTGGAGTCTATTTTATGCATACTAATTTACTATTTTTCTACACTTTTCATTTTAGTTTTCTTCTTGCCTTCTAGGCATGGAAAATGCTTTTAATTTGCCAAAATGGAAGTTTCAGCTTTTTGTGAAATTGATTTATTAAAAAAAAATTAATCAATCAATCATTCCAGTTTCAAGTAGGCTGAAAAATTTTCCGTGCACCTCTGGCTAGAGAATGTGATACAGGTTGGGTAACAAAGAGTGGAGCTGCACTGATTTCTACCATCGTTTACATTGAAGTTACTGTACATTTTGCAGGCTTATGAGAGATGCCCGCTTCATCACATTCAAAACATACAGTGTTAGGAAACACATAACATACTCTATATAGTCTTTATACATAATAAAACAGACACACTCAATATAAGATAAACAAAATATTTAGTAACCGCATCAAATAGTTCTTAGAGATTGTCAGGGTTTCCTCCCCACTCTGAACTCTGGGGTACAGATGTGGGGACCCGCATGAAAGACCCCCTAAGCTTATTTCAACCAGCTTAGGTTAAAACTTCCCCAAGGCACAAATCCTTTCCTTGTCCTTGGATGGTATTGCTGCCAGCACCAAATGATTTAGACAAAAATCCAGGAAAAAGTGCCTGTTTCCCCAAAATATTCCCCCAAACCGCTTCACTCTCTTTCCTGGGGAGGCTTGAGAATAATATACTAACCAATTGGTTAAAAAGTGAGCACAGATCAACCCCCTGGGGTTTTTAGGACACTGAAAAATCAATCAGGCTCTTAACAGAATAATTTTATTAAAAAAAAAAAAGAATCACACCTGCAAAATCAGGATGGAAGATAACTTTACAGGGTAAATAAGAAGATTTAAAACAGAGAAGATTCCCTTCTAGGCTCAGCTTCAAAGTTACAAAAACCAGGAATAAAACTCCCTCTTAGCATAGGAAAAATTCACAAGCTAAAACAAAAGATAATCTAACATGTTTCCTTGCCTTTACTTACAATTTCTGTAATTTTATATGTATCATTTCAGGTATCTTTTCAGGAGATGGTTTACTTGCTTGGTCTCTCTCTCTGTATCCAGAGAGGACACAAAGAGCACAAACAAGCACCTCCCCCAAACCCCAGATTTGAAAGTATTGTCTTTCCTTATTGGTCCTTTTGGTCAGGTGCCAACCAGGTTATTTGAGCTTCTTAACCCCTTACAGGTAAAGTGATTCTGTACCTCTGGCCAGGAGGGATTTTATGTTACTGCATATATAAAGGTTGTTACCCTTTCCTTTATATTTATGACAGAGATGCACATTGTGTAATGCTTTTTCTTTTGCCTCAAAGGCTGCTAATGGGGATGTGCCTATCCTAACCTGGGAGAGCCTGTTTGGGGCTGACATTGGTTAGTACATTGTCCATTTGTTTAAAATTATGTCAGTGTGCCCAGAGAATATTTAGGCATTATAAATTATACACATAATATATAATATACCTAACAATGGTTCACCTGATCCAGTATTGTATCTTCAAAAGCAAAGAATACCAGATACTTCAGAGGAAGGAACAAACCTCTCATACTGGGCCTGGTCCAAAGCTGATTCAAACCAATAGAAAGACTCTCATTGCCTTCAAAGGGCTTTGGATCAGACCCAATGCACCTAACAGCTCAGTAATATTATAGCACGTGGGGAGGGAGGTTTTGTTCTGAGTCTGCATGAAGCTCAGTTTATGTACTAAATTTGAAGACCACTGTAACTGCTAGTGCTCCTGTTACTTAGATATGGACCCAAAGTTCAAATGTGAATTTGAATTTCCCCAAGGTCTGGAGTGTTTGGATCTGGGGTTTCCATCCAGGATCTGCTCTGTTTCCTTATACATGCTTAAATAGCCTTACTACTTGCTTCAATAATATTCCACATTGGGCAGTTTCCAATGCTAATTATAATTGTATATAAACTTATTCTTTCATCCATGTGGCATGAATGGCATTTTAATTCTGGGGGCCTTCTTATTCAAGAAAAAATGTAAATATAGTGCGTGTTATTAGAAAATGATCATTTAACAGTTTCCATTAAGTAGTATATAAGCTCCTGCAATATTCCAGTAGAATTGGAACATTGCACTATTGACTTTATAGTGCTGATCACTGTTGGAGTATCTGATTGGCCTTCTCTATACCTTTTCTTTTTACATGCTTCTGTCTCATCTCCTCTTTCCCATACTGAATAATCCTAGAGGCAGATCTTCAGCTGATGTAAATTGCCATAGTTCCATTGAATTCTAAGCTATGGCAGTTTACATCAGCTGTGAATCTGCCCCCAAGTCTTGTTAGGTTTTCTTCATAAGGAAGACACAGCACCTTCCTTACCATTTCATAGCCCTGTATTTCTATCTGGGCCTTCTCTACTTTTTATTATGAAATACAGTGAACCAAATAGAACAGAGTACTCAAGATGAGACTTGGTCATCAATGTATTTAATAGGATCCTAACATTTTCTGTATTCTTTTTCAGAGAGTCTATTACTTTCTTGATTCAACTTATACTGTCATATTTGCATCTTTGACTACACCTGGGAAAAAAATTTCACCATGAGTTGATCTTGTTATAATATATTGGTTTGTGCCATGGTAATTTTACAATAATGAAAGATATTAAGAGTTTCACTTTTGCAGAGATCATCCCTCTCCATCACAGTTCTGATATTACCTTTTATCTCCCCCCCACAAATTATCTAATTCTGTTCTCACCATAAGAATAAAGAAGTCTAGTCAACATGAAATCGCTTCAGTCTTCCTGTCAGCATTGTGCTGATAACCTATTGCAATAATATAATCATCAGAGTTGTCATTCTCTTGATCCATTATAGTTCCAAGAAACACATCAAGAGATGACACAGGCTGAGACATCCCTGATACTTGACTGCCCCTTGTAAATTTTATTATAGCCGCACTGCTGTAGCAAAGGTAGTGTCCGCACTTTTATTATAATCCCCAGGGTTTATAACTCAGCTGTAAAAATTGGCTAGTAACTCAGTTTTGGCATGTAAGGTCACAATCCTAGAAGCCATTTTTTCCTAATTTTTAAATGGTTTAAACACTTAAATTATGTTAAGGAAATAAATAACCTAGTATTAAACCCTCTTTTTGGTCACCTGATTGAAAAATAGATTGGAATTAAGAAGCTGAATTATGTTACAAAACTCGCCAAATTAAAATCCTCCAAAGTACCTTTCAATAGAAAAATGATTGAGATACTGAAATACAAAATACTATAATTGATATTTTTCATGTTATTGCACTTTCTAAATCCATGGCAGCCCAGAATGGTTCAGCTGTGATTCTCATATAGTAATACCATCCATGGAAGGCTACCAGATTACTTAATAGTATGGGAGAGGGTTATGCATGTGAAATTTTGGTCACAGACTTGTGATGATGTGGCCCTACTGTACATTATAAATTGACTGCAGATTTTCCTTGTTAAGAATAAATTCTGCTAAGCCGTATGCAGATAGAAAGTTAAAGGGGTAAAGAGTAAGGCACCTCCAACAGTTGCATTGCCTGCATAAGCCCCAGGCAAAATTGCAAATGAGACTCAGTGTTTTCCAGGATTACTCCCTCAAGGGCACACATCACCCCACAGAGGTAGGGAAGGGCAAAGACCACTCTGTATGTTCTGACCAACAGAGCTGGATGATGCAATAATGTGTTGTTGGTGGGAAGTATACTGCACCCTTGAAAGAAGTGTAGCAGTTTGCATTCTTGCCCACACTGCAGAAGCCCAGAAGGCATTCTGCACCTCCCCTTACTATGGACTATGTTCTCTTAACACAATCTAGCCCTACATTATTTGATTATATTGTGGACTATGTTACTTTGATCTAATTTCAGTTGTTGGGTTTAATATGTGGGTACAGGGTGGTGGTGGCCTGTGATATACAGGAAGTCAGACTAGATGATCTGGTGGTCCCTTCTGGCCTTAAATTCTATGACCTATGACTACTCATAACAGTTCAGACGATCATGATTATAGTCATTCTCATTGCAGATAAATGAATTGCTGTGAAAAAAAATACTTTTGGGAGGCCTAATCTCATCAGTACTTACGCTCATGAGTAATTTTACTCACATATATCCGTATCTGCAAAATTGGGATGTAACGCTGCAGTGTAATGTGTGTGTACACACAGGGAAGGGGTGTATAAAGGTTCAATGTAATGTGAAGAGGAAGAGTGGGCAGGGAAGGGAGGAGGTGGAGCTATGGCTGTACCCATCAAACAAGAGGAGTAGAGGTGTGTGTGTGTGTGTGTGTGTGTGTGTGTGTGTGTGTGTGTGTGTTCTCCTCTTGGGCACCAGGCAGCACTGGGAGAATGACTCCAGGTGCCCCTTCTGGGCAATATGACTCTGCACAATCCCTGACTATGGGTAGCCTTCATCATCATGTTCCCATTATGCCTCTGGCATTTAAGGCAATGACGAAGCTCCACATTCCTGTCTGTTTCTGGCAAGTCTTTCAATGGTTCCCCAGCTGTGCCCCAGATTTTTCAGCTTGGCTTTTACAGCTCTTCACCATGTTGTTTTCAGGTGGCCTCATTTTCGCTTGCCTTCAGATGTCCATTTTATTACTACTCTGTTGATGGAATCAGTTTCCATCTGAAGCACATGACCGATCCATCTCCAGCACCTCCTGGCAATGACGGTGCTCATATCATCTTGGCTGCACTGAGTCAATATATCTTGGGGTATGGCTACACTTACAAATCTGCAGCGCTGGTAGTTGCAGCGCTGGTCGTCCAGCTGTGCAGGGGCCAGCAGCTGGTGGTGTCACAGCAGCCAGCAGCGCTGCAGTGTGGCCACATTTGTTTGCAGCGCAGCTGTGATGAGTGATGATTGGTATGGAGCTATCCCAGCATTCAGCAGCGCAACGTGCTTTTCAGGGGGGGTGGGGGTGGGGTGGAGGGGGGGGGAGGGAGAGAGAGAGAGGATTTTTGAACCGACACTGTGCAAAAAAAAAAAAATTTCCCACCTTATTGTTAACTGCAAACACCCTGCATCCAACATACTTTCCCCCTCTGCCCCCCCCCCCCCTCCTCTCTCGCAAAAATCACACTCAACCCTGCAGGGGTTATCTCATCATTTCATTGATTTCAGATTAATGAGTAGTAGCAGATTAATGAGGCTATGCAGGAGCTAGCTCCCGGTGCAGCTCGGAGCTCCAAGCAAAAAACAAAACAAAACAAAAACAACAAAACAAAAATAACAAAACAAATAAATAATTTAAAAGCATAATTCCATACATACTCTACTACACCTTATAGGCTGAGATGACTAGTGTGTGAGACACTTGATGACCAGTGCTGCAGACTGCAGAGCCCACCCTCCCCCTTAGCCCCAGCCAGCACCTGGGCCCAGCCGCAGCAGCTGCCAGTGGAGTTGCAGCGCTGGGTGTGTGCAGCGTGTGTGGACAGTGTAAGCGCTGCGCGCTGGAAAGCCTCTGCTTGCAAAGCGCTTCAGCCCTTGGTTTGAGATTGTTCTGGGCCAAAAGATACAGAAGATTTTTCTGAGGCAGATTGTATGGAATGAAGACAGTTTGGACATCTCATACTTTCTCATGCCCCAGCATTCTGCACTATAAAGTAGTGTTGAAAGTACGCAGCTCTGATAAATCTTCAGTTTGGTTTTGGTATTGTATTTTGATGATTTCCAGACTGTATTTAAGCTCCTGGAGGTGTTCCTGGCTTTATTGATTTTGTTTCGGATGTCCTGGCTTGTTCCACCGCCCTGGCTGATTGCACTGCCCAAGTATGCAAATGTTTCTATATTGGTGAGAACATAATTCTCTATCCGTACTGGTGATGGTGAGGGAATATTAAAGGTCATGATATCTGTCTTATTGCAATTGATTTTCAGTCCAATTTGCGTTGAGTCGAGTTGTTTTTTCTTGTATATGGTGGTGGGGGTATGTGATAGGAGTGTGAGATCATCTGCAAATTCCAAGTCTTCAAGGGATGAGAAGGGTGTCCATTTAATGCCTCTTGACATATCTTCTGTTGTATGCTGCATTATCCAGTCAATGGCAATGTTGAAGAGGACGGCAGACATGACACACCCTTAACGTACTCCTGTTTTGACTTCAGAACTGAGCTCACTGTGATCAACACTGCATGTAAAGTTGAAATAAAAGCTTTTGATGATGTTGATTACACGGAGAGGGATTCCATATATCCACATAATGTGCCTATGCTGGTCCTGTGAATGCTATCAAAAGTCTTCTCAAAGTCTATGAAATTTATGTAGTGCAGCTGTTGCCATTCTAAGCACTGTTCTATTATGTTTCATAGAGTGAACATCTCGTCTGTGCATCCATGCCCTTTCCGAAATCGGCTTGCTCTTTTCTGAGAATGCAATCAACTGCCTCTGATATACGCTGGACTGTGATCTTACCCAATACTTTTCTTGGCACAGATAAAAGTGTGATACCATGCCAGTTATTACAATCACTGAGAGTTCCTTTCTTTGGTATCTTCACTATGACCCCATTGGTCCATTCATGTGGAACTTTTTTCCTCTCCCAGACTGATGTAAATAGAGGGGCCAGGATAGATGCTGCTAACTCAGGATTTACCTTGAGCAATTTTGCATTCAAGTTATCCTTGCCAGGAGCTTTTCCATTTTTTAAGGATTTGATGGTTTGAATGATCTCTTCCTTAGTTGGGGTGTCTGTGTTCATATCAAGATCTTCTTCTGCCTCCTAGATGTTTGCTTCCTTTTTAGTGGCTCTGTTCAGCAATTCTTTGAAATGCTCCGTCCAGCATATTTCTTGTTTTTTTTCTGTTGTCAGTAGGTGGCCTTGTTTTTCCCTGATGAGTGTGTTTGTTGGTGTCTGCCGTTTACCATTGACAAGCCACATCATTTTGTGGACAGTTCCTCGTTCACCATGAACAGCTGCAGCCTCTGCTTGTGTTGCCAGATTATCAGTATAATGTCATTTTACTGCTCTCACAAGGTGATTGACCTCCCAGTGTGCCTTGCCGTACTGCTTGCGGTATTTGTCCTTTAGCTTCTGGGATTTTGTGTCTAAAACTTTTTTCTTCAGGGCTTGTCTGGTTTCTATGGCGTTCCATGTGCTGGGTGTAATCCACTCCTTCTGTCTCGTCTGCCTGTAGCCTATACAGGCTTCACGGCTCCGTTTATAAATTGCTGTTTCTTTGTCCCACTGCTTGTTGATCTCCTCATCTGCATTCCCTTCCTCTCCATCAAGGTCTGCAAGTGCCTGAAACCTGTTCTTTAACTGCAGAACAAAGGCTTTCTGTATTTCCAGGGACTTTAGCTTGTCAATATCATAACGTCTATGTCCCTTGTTTGATGGACCCACACTTCTCGGTTTTAGCTTGATGGAGGCTGTCACAAGGTGGTGGTCGCTGCCAACATCTGCACCTCTTCTGACTTTCACATCTATCAGTGAACATCGCCATTTTCCATTGATCTTGATATGGTCAATCTGGTTTTTATCTCTGCCATTTGGATAACACCATGTCAGCTTGTGGATTTCACAATGTTGAAATAGGGTTCCACCAATGACTAGGTCATTCATATTACATAAATCAACAAGCCTCTCTCCATTTTCATTCATGGTGCCACACCCATGTCTTCCCATTGCTCTTTCATTTGTGTTGTCCTTACTGACCTTGGCATTCAGGTCTCCCATGACAATGGTTAGATCGTGCCATGGTACTCTCTCTAACTCTGCCTGTACCGTAAGGTAGAATTTGTCCTTTACTTCTTCATCACTGTCATTTGTCAGAGCATAGCACTGAATCAGGGTGATATTATTGTATTTCTCTTTCAGTCTGGCTCTCATAAGTCTGCTGCTGATGGACTTCCATTCAAGCAAGGAATGCTCCACTCCCCTCTTCAAAAAGATCACAACACCCTGATGGTGGTGTCCATCATCCTGTCCAGAATCCAGCAAAGTTTCTCCCAAGGCTGTTCTTAATCTTCCTGATCCCATCCATCTGTTCTCGATGACACCCAGGATGTGTAAGCTGTAGCGTCTCATCTTAGCTTTTTGTCTTGGTGTGGAGCACTTCAGTCTTCATGCCAGTGGATTCCTTTCAATTTTCACCACTGGCAGTCATGGGGATCATTGACTCCTGAAGGCTGTCACATAGAGTAATGGTTGACTTGTCCATCACTGTTTCCATAACATATTTTGTTTTTTTATGGCACGGGGTTGTTAGCCCTGTGCCTAACCATCAACCTGCAGGTCCAGACTGTCTGTTTTGTCTGGCCCCCACAGACCAATCTGGCATGGTTGAACCTACCAGAAGCAAAAAGCCCTCACCGACACAGACTCTGGGAATTGTTAGAGCACACAAGCTGTCCCACCATGACAAGGCATGGACATGAGAGGACAGATGGGTAGGCTTGGCAAGATTAAATTTTTACTGGTAAATGCCAATAAATATCAATTCACTGCACACACACACACACACACACACACAAAACAAAGGTAAAAATATTTCCATCATAATATTAGAAATGTATAGATAGGCAATGTGAGAGAACTTTTTTGTATTTTGGCACATTATGTTGATACTTGGTGTTTTAATGGTAGAAATCTTCAACTTTTTTAATCTCAACGTCCACTCTCATTAAATAATTATTGCCGGGCTCCTCCATAATTTTTTACCATTTTGAAAATGTGAATTGATAAAAATCAGGAAAAAAAATGCTTAAAGCCCATAATTTGTGCAACTGAACATTTAAATGTATAAAAATTGAAAATAAATGCTTAAAATAAACATCGGTGTTATCGTACGAAATAATACAATAACAAAAATCAAATTCTGTGATGCCTCACTATGAGCGCCACACTGGGCAATGTGGATGATTAACAGAAAAAGGAAGGGGAGAGAGAAGGAGTCAACAACAGCAACAAAAATAAAAATCACGTTAGTCATTTGCTTTCATAATCTCTTGTTAGCTCCACACTTCTATTATTGGTGATATGGTTTTGGGTGCATTTCATTCTGAGAGTTAGATTTGAGGGCAGGAAAGTGCTGGGACTGGATAAATGAACTATGCTGGAATGTTAGGTAAACGAAGTGGGCTTTAGGGAGGACTTTAAAGAAGGTGACTGACCACAGAATGAGGGACTCTTGAGGCATAGAAGTCAGCATGAAAAAGGTGCTGTTTCCAAGTGGTGGAGTGTGATAAGTGAACACAGATTCTGACTTTGTTTGATGCGGGTTGCTGAACTGTGCTTTCCCTGAGTAAGGCAACTGTGAACTGTAGCAGCTATGACAAATGGATCACATTTCTTTTCAATATGTAGCAATTTCCTCCTCTTTAGTTTTCAGGACTGGCAAAAATGTTTTGAAAACAATTAATTTAAGTTAATTGCCATAGCTGCCTAATATTTTAATAATGGGAATCATCATGTTTTTTCCTATTAAAAAGTCTACCTTCAATCAGCACAGTCTCTCTTTTTGCTTTCAGGAAAACCAAATTGGTTGGCTCTGACTTACCTAAAGTTAGAGCTGTCATGACTAAAAGCATCATTACTTGAACATTATGACTGCACACAGTTATGAATTCTTTCTGCCTCAGTGAGACATGGCTGAAATATGCATTGATTATGTCTGATACTAAATTGTGCCCAGATATTATTCATTCATAAACATGTCTTTCCAACAGCATCCTTCTCATCTTTAAAACCGATTTCCTCCTTCTTGTATGCAATGTAGTAGTTTAGCTGCATATTACCTCACCGACCTTGTCTCTCTAATCTGCCTTCTTAACTATTTAGAGAGGGCACAAACCCAAATAATGGATTCAAGCACCCCTACACTTTGGGTAGCATTTGGAACCTTATTTGGATCCAGATCCAGACTCTATGACCTTTGGGGTTCAATATTGGAAGTTTAATTTGGTTGGAAAATTCAAATTTGGTTCCAGGTTCAGTATTCAGTTACTCCTCCCCCCACCCCAAATTGCTGATATTTGAATTGAGTATTTTGTTATGGGCTTATCTACATATCTGACAATTCTTTCCAAGATTTAAAATCTGTATCTAACTTTTACAGTTTGGGCTCATCATTATTAAATTAAAACTACTTAAATTATCTGGACCTAAATTTTGCACTAGGCCCCATCACTATAATAGTGTAACCAAAAATGCTTCATCAAAATATCCCCAAACTTCAGGGTGTTCAGATCTGGATACAAATTTGCATTTTTGGCACGTCTCTAGTTATTCTTTATCCTTTAAAGTATAAGGGTATTACCATATTCACTGCTCTTATTAGTAATTATTCCCAACGCAAAATTCACTAACAGCATTGGTGCAAAAGATAGTAACATACAGCAATGGTTTTATCATACACTATTTATTATTTAGCTCTATTGTAAGAACATCTTATCCATCTCTCAGATTACTTTGGAACTATGAAATGACAAATTGAGATTCCATGAAATGGGCTAAACCACACACTCAATCTGGGAGACAAACAAGTATATAAGTTGACCTTGAAATCTGGAAATAACATTCTTTTGATTTATATATGACAGAAACTTTTATTGTATTTATGTGATTTTTTTTTTGCTTCCAATAGCAGCTATGTAGCTGTTTCCTACTAAGATCTGTCCCTTCAATGGGTACTAACTTTTAAAGACCGAAGAACAGCAGCATCAGAGGAAAATTGCAAAGGATACTTATGGAACTCATGTTTTAAAATAACATTTTATCCAATTACTATAGATAGAAGTGCCCTGTGTCAGATGTTAATGGTAGCTGAATTAAATGAAGTTTACTTAAAGACTCAGCTGGTGTCTTTGGCTTCCTGTGGTTTCCTGTGGGTTAAACTAAATTAAACAAAGGTGCTTCTACTGCGCTCTAAAAATCAACTAGGAACTACATCTCCTTTTGGAAGTGACTTTGATGAATGATATGTGACACCTAGATGTGTTGTTAGATATCTAGGTGTGCTGTTTTTACTCAGAGTTCATCTTTGAAGAGTACATCAAAGTAACTGTTAAATCTGCCTTCTACCCTCAGAGAGACATTGCAAAGGTCTTACTATGTCTCTCAAACATGCTTCAGCAAAGCTAATGCACTCTTTTATTATGTCTCAGTTGGACTATTGCAACACTGTCTTAGGTCTACTAGACAAGTTGATCAATAGGCTTCAATTGGTTCAGAGCTCAGCTGCAAGGCTAATAAACCAAAACCATGAGCATATTTTTCCAATTTTAGCCTCACTAAATTTCCTTCCTTTTAAATACAGTATGAACTTTGAAATCTTATTGCTCATGTTTAAAGTATTAGACAATCTAACTCTAGAGAATAGTGCCAAATTGATCCTCACTTAATTACAAGACTGCAGACTACAGTTAAATGATAAAGGACAATTATTTTTTTCCCCCAAGATTGAACCATATAACCCTATAAAATAAGCTTTTTATATTTCAGCATGAAGGACTATCTTTCCTCCTTATATTCATGCAGTAAACTCAGATGACTCTTAAATCACAATTTAAGGTTTATCATCTCACTTTGCCATGCACTCTTTGGTTGCTAGTAATGTCTTATTTCATTTTAACTAATGAATTTTAATTGTCATGTCTTGCTTTTTAACTATTTTTCACCAAAGTCTTTACATAGCTTTTTTTTATGTAACCATGGCAAACTAACTACTTTTTCAATGAGAAGCCAGAGAGCTAACACTAACACTCAGTCTTCAATATACCATGAAGATGCATGGCATATGTCTATAGAAAGATGTGGATGTCACTGTTGTTCTATATAAGCCATGTGTCTATAATGATTGTTAAATAGATTAATAGGTGACAGTGTTGGCCTTTTTTAGAAGACTATAATATGGTCTGGAGTGGATGGATAAACTAGGAGGATGATGGTTTAAGTAGTTTAATCCTGGTAGGACATTGAATTATAGCTGAGAAGCTCTGGGATTGTTCCCCATTATTGCTATATTCACTCCACTTAATTGGGAAAAACTTATTTAGGTTGGCTGCTTTGCAGGGTGTTCTCTAGGGAACTGATTTAGCCCAGGTGGGAAACTCTAAGCTCCTGGTTTTTAATAAAGATTAAAAGAAGATATGAAGCTCAAGTAAAGCCAAGGTACATTATATAATTGTATTTATTGCAGTATTTTATTTCATTTTTTTTCAGATTTTTTTAAAGGAATCTTTTCTTAATTGGGCAACCCACTTAATTGACATGATTGATGGGCCACTCGGGTGTCCCAATTAAGAGTCTCGATGCCTGATTCTGAACACCTCATACAAGTTAAAGTCCTTATATAGGCTGTAGGGAGAGAATTTTTAAAGGGTAACAGGGCATTGAGCTTCTAGTGAAAGTCAGTGGGATTTGGATGCCCTCCTCCCAATTGTGCCTTTAAGCATGCCCCTCCTATAATAAATAGGAGTTTTGTAAATCCTAAAAATCCTGATTCCCTCCAACTCCAATTGTGTCCAACCACATGAGAGGCAGAGTGCCTATTATTTTAGGTTAAAACAATAGGAGTTGAGAGTGTTCATTACTTCTCAGGCAGTATGTATGCTCACTCTCTCTTATATATATATATACACACACACACACACACAGATCCCTAATTATCTATTATTTTTACTGTGTTAGTGCTGAGGGGCCCCAGTTCCATTGTGCTAGGCACTATGGATGAGATCTGCAAAGCAATTTATTCGTCTAAAACATCGTGTTTGGCCTCAGTGAGGTCCACAAACTTCCCACTTGGTAGCTGCCTAAACTCACGCAGTACCTAAATTTCCTTTGTAAAAATTCCATAGGCACCTAGGATGCGAATCATAAATGTATGTAGGCACCTAACTCCCACTGGAAGTTAGACACTTACATACCTTTGTGTAAGCAGAGTCTGAATGGGCTCTCCCCTGACATCTAGTGGTGAGCTGTGGGAAAAGACTTCAGGAACTGATCTTGTTTGCATTGACACACCCACCCTGCCTAGGTGCTCAGCATGATGGGATTGCTTGCCCAAGTGATCACTTGTGGCTGGTGTTGGATCCCCAGTCTCCTTGTTATTGGGGTTGTTACCCTTGTTGTGTCAACTGAGGGCAGCAGAACTGTACCTGGCATTCCCTGATGGAGGGACTCACTCTCAACTGAACAGCACTTGCTAGACAGGGGACATGGGTTCCAAAGCCCAATGAGTTGAGTCAGGCTGGGAATTGATACTCATAGCTAGTAGGATAGCCTGTTGTTTAAGGGTCCTATACCATGGAATAAAAGAGGAGCTAATTTAAACTCAGTTGAGAGTCTTGTTACACACTACAGAGCAAAAATCACTGATAACTAAATCTAAGTATTAGATCTACTCTGGGACAGTGTCTCTATTGAAAGAGACTGCCCAGCGTGCACCATCAGTGAGGTTCCCCCACTAACAGCTGGAATTACTGAGAGCGGTGTTAAGTGGGGGGCCTGAAGACATGTTGGCATGGCCAGGAGGGTGGCTGGTGGAGAGGGCCAGAGAAGAGCCCCACAGAGAGGTGCAGCAATCTGCTGTTAGGGCAACGAGTGAGTGATTGAGCAGTGGAGCGTGTAAGGTGCCTCCTTACACCACCACCCCACTTCCACACAGGGTGGGAGGTGAACTCTGCAGATGAACCTCTCAACTCTGGGGCTGCATTGGCCAAGGACAGCAACTGTGAGTGGGGTACAAAGAAGGAAAGGGCAGGTTAAAGGGACATAAGAACCTGATGGGGAAAGGACACTGCCCAACTTACTTGGGGGGTGGGTCTTTTGCTCATGGTTTATGTATATGAACCCTAGTTGTGGCATTTTCCCAAATTAATGCTGAGTTACTTCCCTCCTTTTATTAAAAGTTTTTACTACATTCAGAGTCTGTGTTTGCAAGAGGGGAAGTATTGCCTCTTAGAGGCACCCAGGGAGTGGTGGGTAATTGTCCCAGGTCACTGGGTTGGGGCTTGGGCTAGTTCTGTGTTGTATTGTTGAAAAGGAACCCCTAGATACTGAACCCAGCCCTTGTTGCTGCTGACTCCACCTGGCAGAAGGGTTACATTTGTGAATCCCACCCCTAAATTTTAGACTCTGGGGCATGCACACATGTCTGGATGCTGATGTCTCCCCTAAATCCCAGAGGAATTCACAAACTGGGGGAAGGAGTTACTAAGTCTCATACAGAGCCCTCTTTGATAGGGGTGCTCAGAGGCCTCTTACCAGATTGGGTCCCATACAAAATCTGGCCTGAAGAGGTGGAGGTGCCCACCTTATGACTTTTAGCCCAATGGTTAGAGCACTCAGTTAGGGTATGGGAAAGCCAGCTTCAATTACCCTCCTGTCTGCCAGATGAGAGAAAGGATTTGGCCAGGGTGTCCCCCATCCCCTAGGGGTGTGCTCTAGCCACTGAGTTCTGTGATAGTCCAAGATGTGGCTCCCTAAGTCTCTCCTGTTGAAGCTGTTCCACTGAGGCTAAAGGGAGCAGAAGGGCTGGAGCCAGGGTCCCCCACTGGACTACAAAGTCATTCCCTCCCTTGCTCTCTCTCTGGCCCAATGACTGCTCCACTAGTTAAATACTTAAATAGTCATTGGGCCAGAGAGAGAGAGAGAGGGTCCTGTACTTCAATGGTTAGCACACCTACCTCAGAGGAGGGCGACCCTCAGTCCAGTCCTCCTGCTCCCCTCACTCTTTCATTATTTAGCCACAGTGGAACAGCTTCAACAGGAGAGCTTGGGCTAGACCCACAGCAGAATGTCTCATAGCTCAATGGTTAGGGCATGTTCCTGAGAAGTAGGGGATGCCCTCTCAAAATCCTTTTCCCTTTCTGGCTGAGAAGGGACTTGAACTTGGCTCTCCCACATTCTAAGTGAGTTTGCTAGTCACTCGGCTAGATGTTATCAAAGTGTGCGCCTCTTCCAACAACTTTGTGTGGAGCAAGGCAGGCACCTAACTCATTCCTGCAACAAGTGGCTTAGACACCTAGGCTGCCTCACTCCAGGCTGTCTGTTCCTGTTCATGGATCGCAAGCAGAGATAGGCACCTCCCTGAAGCCCAGACTTAGGCACTTATCTGCATGAGAGGGGTGGGGCTTCACACACTCCTTTCATTGATATCTCCCATTGGCTAACTTTGGCTCTCTGCTTAGTCTGTTGGCCCCATACATTGTATAGCCTAGGCATCTAACTTAGCTTTGTGAAGTGCAGTGTTGTTCCTGTGATTTTCTAGGTGCTTAAAATTTAGGCATTGCAACGCTGAGTGTCACAGCACCTAAATCCCTTTGTGGCTCTAACCCTGTAATCCTTAGCTTTATCTTTCACTCTTAGTTTCATTACTGTATCCGTTAGCATCTTGTAGGGCCCACAAAGGGACTAGGAGTGGGACCTTAGGTCAGCTGCAGTAATTTTCTGTAGCTATCGCAATTTTTAGAATTTTTAAAAACATGTTTTACCATTTAGTGATATCAATGAAAAGCACGGCATATTGTTATAATAAATACAGAAGAACATCTGCTCAGTTTACAAACTTCAGTAGACGTGAACAGTAATAGATAACTTCACAATGCACACACACAACATATTTGCTCCCAGGAATGCTCAAGTCCACCCTCTGTTTTGAATATAAGGGAATTATCTTACTGTAACTCTGCATTTTTATTAGGTGAGAGCTTGCCCTGGTGTATCATTTAATAAATAGTGTTACTGTTCTTCTGTTCTGAAAAAGTCATGCTTTTATGGGTCTATTCTGTACTTTCACTACTATATTTTTTTAAAAAAATATTTTGTTATACTCAATGTCACCTGCTCATTCCATTCTTTTTTTGATGCAAAGCACACCATCTGGTCTTTGAGTCCATGCAGGGAACACTCTATAAAATAAATTAGTAGAGATATTATTCATTTACTCTTTTAAGTACAGTGAATTTCAATGCCCTAATGTAGAATTTTATATCTAAGATTGTAACAGGTATAAAATAGCTGGCATTTTGCATGTGCAAAAGCTAATTCAATACCTTTGCTATAATGTCAGTTAGGAATTAGCTAGCAGAGCACTATTAGGAAACGTTCCAGACAAAATTGAGCTACTAGGTTCTGTTTAATAAATGCAAAATGGTTAATTGTTTAAGAAGAATGGATTCTCAGTCAACTTGCATGGATTTCTCATCAATAGTAATATTTTAAAACTTCCTGAATGAAGAATCACAAATTCAACATGTTTCCCAGTGATTTAACATTTGGAGAAAAAAGGACTGGTTAGTAATCTTAGTACTGGTAGCTCTGAACTTTATGTTATCAGTACAGATCTCTCTAATTTCTACTATTTTTGTAGTTTAAAAATAGTTGATGCTCTACCATTCAGTTTTTGAACGACGAGTAGGACAATTTAATTAAAATTTAAAGTCTAGGAGCAGTTGAAGATCATACCTAATCCAATTACTTTTTATTCAATTAGTTTAATAGCAAACCACTTTGCTATAATTACAGTTAATCCCCTGATTTTTCTTCTCAGCTGTTTATCAATGGCCTGTGAGATATCTTTGAGGAAATCATACTGGGATATAATTATCACCAATCCCCAATGGAATTAATGCACTAAATAGCACTTAATTATGAGAAATTTTCTATTGCTGAATTGGTTAGATTTAAAGATGGCAGAAACTTGTTCTAGGGAATTTCAGACTTGCCTGAAATTTCTTATTGTCACATTCCCCAGGTTTGATGGGAAGGAGGGAATTAAAATTGAAAATTCATTCAGACCTCCTAACTTCACTCAAAGAAACACCAAAGTTAGGCTGAGCGTCCATATGGAAGCAAAGAAAATAAGACTAACATCTAGCTTATTATTCATAGTATTATTGATTATTGAATTGTATCGCAATTAAATAGCAGCAGCATTGGAGCCTTCTAATAATGCATTTGGTTGTTAGTGGTATCTAGAATACTAGAGAGATATCCAACCTAGTTGGATGCATTATAGTAGAGTTGGGAGAATAAATGAAAAATTAGAAAATCTCTGAATTTCTGCCTGCAGGTGTAGTCTTTGAACAGAACTGGAAGTATCACATCGAGGAGGCAGTACCTTCAGGACCTTTGTAACATCAGCAAATCACAGAAGCATAGCATTGAATATGGTACTGTGTTTACATTTACAGGGATGGTTGTACTCAAGAGGTGGCCATTAGTTTGCAGATAACACAAGTAGAATAAATACCTGACTTCCCTGCTGCCCAACATACACATGCCTACTTGCACAACCCTATAGCCACAAAACAACAAAAGTTAAAGTTCCAGCAGTATCATTAATCCAGCTATCTGTTTTTCACATTAGAAGTATCAGGTCCTCTCGTTTCTTTTTTCCCCTAGTAAGATTTGAAGTGGTCCATTGAAATTAGCACAAGCTGTAGTTCTTCCTCTTTCAACTGAAGGGCATAACTAAGAATATAATTTGGTCACAGAAGTCATGGATTCCATGACAGTAACAGATCTCTGTGACTTCTTTAGCTTCAGTTTCAGCCCCCGGCAGCAGGGCTCCAGCTGTCAGCCCGGATGGTGAAGCTGTGGCTTTGGCTTCAGCCCTGGGCAGTGGGGCTCTGGCTTCGGCTTCAGTTCTGCCATGACCATATCCTGATTTTGACCTTCTTTCCTATGATTGTTCCATTAATTTTGCTTAATTTTACCATGACACAATTGTATCCATAGGCATAACTACTCAGAGCTTCAAAGTCTTACTAAGACCTCCAGCAAATTGAATTGATATTGATATTTCTCATTTTTATTTGACACAAGAAGAAGACATTTAAAATAATATTTTAAAGCCCTTTATACGTGTCAGAAAGGAGCAGTTAGGGACAAAGCATGTAGTCTTTATTTCTTCTTCATAATCTAACTCAGGGGTCTCAAACATGCGGCCCACGGAGCTCTTCCCTGCGGCCCGCGGAGCTCCCCAGGGCCGCCCAGAGGGGGGGCAAAGGGGGCAATTTGCCCCGGGCCCCGGGCTCCGCAGGGGCCCCCAAGAGAAAAGCGGAGGCTCCCGCCTCCGCCCCTCTCCTGGAGCCTCAGTGCATAGAGCGCCGAGTCTCCGTCCGAGCGCCTGAGCCCCGCCCCGATCCGAGCCGCGTGGGGAGGGGGCGGGGCTGGGAGCTCTGGGCTGAGCGCTGTGCTCGGCGTGGAGCTCACAGCCCCGCCCCCTCACCATGCAGCTCTGAGCGGGACGAAGCTCAGGCCTCGCCGGAGACGCGCTCGGGTAAGGGGGGGGGGAAGCGGGAGCCGCCGGGGCCGGGCCGGGACCTGGGTGGGAAGCGGGACCCGCCAGGGCCGGGGCCGGGCCGTGGGGGGCGGGAAGGGAAGTGAGACCTGCCGGGCCGGGCCGGGCCGGGCCAGGGGGTGGGGGAGGGAAGCGAGACCCGCCGGGCCGGGCTGGGCCGGGTGGGGAAGGGGAAGCGAGACCCGCCGGGCCGGGCCGGGGGTGGGGAAGGGAAGTGAGACCCGCCGGGGCCGGGCTGGGGGGTGGGGGGGGGCAGGGAAGCAAGACCCGCCGGGCCGGGCCGGGGGGGGGGGGAGGGACGCAAGACCCGCCGGGCCGGGCCGGGCCGGGCCGGGCCGGAGGGGGGGAAGGGAAGCGAGACCCGCCGGGCCGGGCCGGGCCAGGCCGGGGGTGGGGAAGGGAAGCGAGACCCGCCGGGGCCGGGCCGGGCCGGGGGGTGGGGGTGGGAAGCGGGACCGGCCGGGGTGGGGAAAAGAGGGACCCGCCGCCGCCGAAGCGCAGCCCGGTTTTCGGCGGTGGGGGGCCCCTTCTGTTCCAGGACCCGCCGCCTAAGTGCCACGCCGCCTAAGTGCCCCGCCGCCAAGCCACCAAACAGCTGTTGGTGGCACTTAGCACTTTCCAGGAGGGAGGGGGGAGGAGCGGGGAGCCGCGCGCTTAGGGGAGGAGGTGGAGAAGAGACAGGGCAGGGGCGGGGCCTCATGGAAGGGGTGGATTGGGGGTGGGGCCAGGGGCAGCAAGGGGGCGTGTCAGTGATGCGGCCCTCGGGCCAATGCACTAGTCCTCATGCGGCCCTCGGGGTCATTTGAGTTTGAGACCCCTGATCTAACTTCAGGGTTGGAATGTGGTATAAATGTCACCTTAACACTCTCTCAAACTTGAAGCTACTTTGTAGAGGGCCATTTCCCAGACTTTAGTTGAGCAGCCTGAGGGCTGCTCTAAATTATACCTGATTCTAACTGCCCCAAAGGGGTGAAACCCCAGTCAGGTAACAGTGAAGCACAGGGGTTTTCTGGCCATGCCCCCTTTCCTTCAACTAACAGTAGGGAGGAAGTGTGTTTGCTGGAACATTAGAGCTAGAATGCTGTAGCACAGCTAGTGAAGCAGAGAGAGGCCTTAACATGATAAACAATCTGACTCATAAATTTTAAATGAAAGCTTAGAATTTGCAGAATCATAGGATAGGCCCTTTTAGTTTTTCCAAAGTCTTTGATTTTCTCCTATCCCTAATGCTAAGGAAGATTATTTCTGACGATTTACCTATTTGCTTTTCAAAGGAACACTCTCCCTTTTGCAAGTTGTCCTTGTAGCAGTCCCTGATCATATCGAGCTTCCTGGCCTGGTCAGGCAGGGAGAATATGATGTCATGGGGAGGGAATGCTTTATTAATCACTGTTAAATTTTTAGCAGATATCTGCTGAGGATGGTCAGAAGTGATTTCTCCATCATGTGTAATGTTTTAACCTTAATAATTTTACCCCTCAAAATTAGCAAAATCTCTAGGACCAGATTCTGCTCTCTTGTGCTGGTGTAAATTGAGAGTCAATCTGCTGAAAGTCAGTGGGGTTGCACTGATGTATGTGAGAGGAGATCAGTTGTTTACCCTTGCTTTTCATCAAGGACTACCTATGCAAAGACCCAAGTCAAACTTCAGCTGTTATTACTGTTGCCCTGCTCAAAAGGTGTGGTTAGAATATTCATAATGGAAAAAGCTTCCCTTCCTTTCTTTTGTCACTTTTTCCTAGAACCGAAAAGAAGACTAAAGAATTTTGGTCAAACTCAAAAATAAAAAATCAACTTAGGGCAGAATATTTTCCCTAAAAAGATGAATCTTTCAGGAAGTTATAAGTATGTGATCACAAAGAGATTGGCAGAATGGAAAATGTTTATAGATCACTAAAAAGTTAGCACTTACCAGTGAGATGATATTAGGGGTTGACAGGAAAGTGGAAATATCATCACTTCAATATTTGGTATCACCCATCTCCATATTTCATCACTGGAGCTTTCAGCATGAAAAAAAATAGACATTATATTGATTATGATCAAACTATTGTCCAGGGTGGTATTGGCTGGCTATGTCACTGAAGCAATTACACAGCACTATTCCCCAACTGAGACTTTCACCTGCTTGTTATATAAAATCAATAATGTCTAAACAAGAACTGAAATGACAATTTAATGTTTGCCAAGGAACATTTAGACCTCTGAGCTGCCTTTGAAGAAGTTTCAAGAACCACTGAAAAGGGAAAAGCACGTTATAGTTTGTGTGAAATGTAAAAGAGAGAGCTTCTTCCCAAAGAATTATATCAATACAGTATGATTAGGGCCCTACCAAATTCACAGTCCATTTTGGTCAATTTCATGGTCATAGGATTTTAAAAATCATAAATTTTGTTATTTCATTTATGTTATTTCATTTATTTAAATCTGAAATTTCATGGTGGTGTAACTGTAGGCATCCTGAACCAATAAGGAGTTGTGTGTGTTGCAAGGTTATTGTATGGGGGGTTGTAGTGGTACTACTTTTACTTCTGCACTGCTGCTGGTGGCAGTGTTGCCGTCAGAGCTGGGCACTGGAGATCAGCATCTGCTTGCTGGGAGCCCAGCTCTGAAGGCAGAGCTGCCATCAGCAGCAGCGTAAAATTAAGAATGGCATGGTATGGTATTGCCACCCTAACTTCTGCGCTGCTGCCTTCAGAGCTGGGCCCTTAGTCAGCAGCCATCACTCTCTGGCTGTCCAGCTCTGAAGGCAGCAGCATAGAAGTAAGAGTAGCAATACCATACCATGCCACCCTTACTTCTGTGCTGCTGCTAGCAGAGCACTGCCTTCAGAGCCGGATTCTTGGCCAATAGCTGCCACTCTCTGGCTGCCCAACTCTGAAGGCAGCACAGAAGTAAAGGTGGAAATATCGCAACCCTCCTAAAATAACCTTGTGACCCACTGCAACTCCCCTTTGCATATAGGGTGACTATATGTCCTATTTTGCCTGGGGTAGTCCCTTTTTTAGATCCTGTCCCAGCCATCCCAAGTTTTTTGGCAACTGATCATGAAGTCTGCACTTTCAAAACCCTACTTGCACTCCCTCCGAGGCATGGGCAGGCTTGAGAGGTAGCTGGGAAGAAGATATTTGGTGTTTGGGTGTGGATGGTGGTGATGGAGAGGCCTGTCTAGCTTGGAGTTGTTTTATCTGCTTCTCTTGACTGGGGTCTTCTTTCAGGCCTCATTGCTCCCAACCATTTCAAGATACTCCTAAAGTGGAATTCTTCTTAGTCTCTACCAGATGCTATCTGTGATTTATAGTTAAGGCAAGATGTATTCATTACACTACTGCCAACTATGCACCTGCTACTCTTGATGCTGTGTAGGGAACTGTGGTATTGGTGCACCAATGCATGGGTACAATAATGCTTGGAGGGAAAGTCATGGATGGATTCACTTCACTGTTTTTTACAAGCCAGTCTGGTTATTGTGAACACACTGATTTGCTGTAGAAGCATCTGGTGCTGGCCACTATCAGGATACTGGACTACATGGACCACAGGTGTGATCCAATATGGAAATTCCAATGTTCCTGTCTTAGCTGTAATGTTTAGTACTTGGAACAGCACTATTGTCTAATTCAGACAAGCCATCTGTTACGCTACTAAAGGAAAACTCCTCACTTTGTAAACATAATAAAAACCTATGGGTGATGGAGTCTAAGATTATTCAGTACTAAGAGAAACATCTCATTAAGGAATAAAAAGCTAAAAACTAAAATTCTGAAAGAAATGATTGCTTTTTATGTACTTGTACAACACATGGGCCCCGAGTCAGCAAAGCACTTACTTAAGTTCGTTCGTACCAGCAAAGAATTTAAGTCAATGAGATTTACCACATGCTTAAAGTTAAGCATGTTCATAATTTATTTGCTAAATAAGGATGGACTTGATATGAATGCTAGTGCTTTCCTGAATCAGGAACTTAGCATCATAGGACATCAATCCTGACTAAGATCTGAGAACTATTGTAATACAAATAAATAATAATTAATAATAAAGTTATGGTGGAGTATTTTAACTGGTTTTTTCACATTCAAAGCTAAAAATTTAGATGTAACCCAAAAATTTAGTGACAGTTGCAGCAGCATCCTTTCTACTGTAATATAAGATATAAAATATACAAGAAATTATTTATTCATTTCTTAGACACTGTCAAAAGCAAGGATAAATTATTTCTTTTGATGCTTATTGGATATACCATTCCCTATTTGACAGGGATGATTTCTCCCAGACACCACTTTTCCCCTCTCTTTTGATCAGAGCTAATAATATACTGAAGCCTTCCCAGTGAACACAGAGGGCTCATCTGTAATAGTGCACATTTAGTCACAGCAACAGTGAGTCATTTCAAGAAAATTAACTTAAAAAGATCACAAAAGACAGTTCAAGTTTATGACCTTTGATTGAATTGGAATAAACTGACAAATGATGTAAAAAAAACATAATTCGTCTCTCTGAATTATTGAGTCTTATTTCTGACTGTGTGTACTCCAAAGGCCCATTAATGCTCCGTCTCATGCAGTATTTATTGCTTGTACATCAAGTGGGCCAGCCTGTTAAACTAACTTAGCCAGTGCCAAGCACATTGTTGCCTTACAGTTCAGTGAACAGTAGTAAATCAGTCAACAGCTGCCCTTTGGAATTACTGCATCAATGAAGAACTTATCAAATGTCAACAGGAATCCCAACTATTTTCTTCACGAAGAATCACTTTTGAGGAGGTAAGAGTAGTTTTCCTAAAGGTGACTTGCAAGGAGTAGGGTGTGGGGGCTTCCTCCCCTCACATACTTGTTTTTTTACATTAAAAGTATTGGTTCTGTTTAAATAAGAAAACTCTGTAGTCTTTCTATACTAGCATTTCACTTACAATTTCACTCTTTTATGCTAATATCAGTGCAGCTGCCTAGATAGTAGCAACAGTGTGACCCATTGGTGGCCATCTAGGTCTGTTCTGTGGTTCATTACATTATATGGTTAGTATAGTCTGTCTACGCTAGTTTTCCCACTATTGCTATCACTGGTGGAAGTACATCAGAATAGGCTGACCAGATAGCAAGTGTGAAAAATCAGGACAGGGGGTGGGGGAGTAATAGGTCCCTATATAAGCAAAAGTCTCAAATATTGGGACTGTCCCTATAAAATTGGGACATCTGGTCACCCTACATCAGTACATCAGTACCAATAGACTGGTCAGCAATTTGAAGATAAATGCTAGTGTAGAAAGCTCACGATGACTAAGGAATTAGTAAAAAAAGACAAAGACTGAAATTATTAGAACAGTTAAGAAGGGAAGGGATTTTTAGTCAGACTCTAAGACTATTTTTCTTTGTTTTATTTAATATTATGGTGAAAAGATAACTTTATTAATCATTTAACATCCCAACCCCTTCTAATTAAGGTGTGAACACTAACAGTATATCTCCTCTGTGACTCCAAGCAAATCCTACAGCAAAATCAGGGGAGACCAGAATGACATTATTAATATATCTAAGGAAAAAAATTATCTCCCTGAAAAACAACCAAACTAAACATACCCAACAAAACATGTTCAGGCTTTCTTTATATATCATTAAAAAGTCAAGGAAACTTACAAGCATGTTTTTTAAAAAAAAGTCTTTACAAGTTACCTTTAAAGAAATCTCATTGCATTTAAACCACATTGATTTTATTTGATAAGTTATTACCTTAAACTGTTCCAATTCCATTAACACAACATGTCTACTATGAAGTCAATAAGACTATGTATTAAGGTGCTTTCGTATCAAAGGTGGTTACTACGGAGCTGAACATGGCTGTCTTTTGGCATGTTAGTAAAATGTATTTCTCCACATTAGGAAAAAAAATAATTATGTTGCTAATATTCATTTTACATTTTTATTAGGGGGGAAAGATAAGCTCTTTATGCTCAAAATCCTCATTACACAATCAAGGAAGAATTCTGTACTTGCAGGGTTTATGTGGCTAGCATTAACTTTGAACAGTAGCTGATTATATACAGCCAAAGACAGACTCCTAATATATACATATACAGAATCTGACTCCTAATATATACATAATTAATGGACCAAATTCTCAAATATAATGAAGTGGGAGGGTCCATTAACGTCTTTCTCCTGTCTAAGCTAGCTCCGCACTGGCCCAGGAGATCCTGATAATTATAGGGCATGGGGCAGAAGGAAAGCTTCAAGCCCACACTACCTAGTGACATTCAGAGCTGCTTTGGCATTACTCAGTAAAGTTAGGAAAAGGCATAATGTATTAGTTAGGAACCATATGCAAGTCTTAATATGAATAATATCTTGTTTGCATTGATTATATTTTGTAATATTTCCTTCCGTCCCCACCATCTTAGCCAATTTTCTATTTTCCTCCAATGTGAATGACTTGGAATGTTTTGATTATATCTATGCTTGCTGCTCTGGTGTGGATTACAAAAAAACAAGACTGCTCATCCTGTTGGTGAGGAGAAAGGTCAAGGGGGAGCCTCAAGGGTATGTACAGGGATGCAAATGTGAAAGAATTACACAAAAATGAAAAACACAAAACTTTGAGAAAAGTTTAATGCTGATCACCTAGAGAATGTACGTCATTATCTAAATTATCACAAAAGGCTCTATTTTGCATTTCAGTGCATAGACCAATCTGGGCCTGATTCTCCATTGCTTTGTACCATGTGGAGTCATTCATCTCTGTGCAAAGTAGATATAAAAAGGTACAAAATCAGAGTGGCAGCATTTTATGCTTATTTTTCACAGGTGTAAACAACTCCATGAGGCATTAGGAATAGAGAAGCAAACCCAGTCCCACTTTGCTGTAATCCTGCACTAATTGTGGAGAAACTAAATGAATTCTTTGCTTCAGTCTTCACGGCTGAGGATGTTAGGGAGATTCGAAACCTGAGTCGTCCTTTGTAGGTGACAAATCTGAGGAATTGTCACAGATTGAAGTGTCGTTAGAGGAGGTTTTGGAATTAATTGATAAACTTAACAGTAACAAGTCACCAGGACCAGATGGCATTCACTCAAGAGTTCTGAAAGAACTCAAATGTGAAATTGTGGCACTATTAACTATGGTTTGTAACCCGTCCTTTAAATAGGCTTCTGTACCCAATGACTGGAAGATAGCTAATGTAACACCAATATTTAAAAAGGGCTCTAGAGGTGATCCCGGCAATTACAGACCAGTAAGTCTAATATCAGTACCGGGAAAATTAGTTGAAACAATAGTAAAGAATAAAATTGTCAGACACACAGAAAAACATAAATAGGTGGGTAAAAGTCAACATGGTTTCTGTAAAGGGAAATCATGTCTTACTAATCTATTAGAGTTCTTTGAAGGGGTCAACAAATATGTGGACAAGGGGGATCGGGTGGACATAGTGTACTTAGATTTCCAGAAAGCCTTTGACAAGGTCCCTCACCAAAGGCTCTTACTTAAATTAAGATGTCATGGGATAAGAGGGAAGATCCTTTCATGGATTGAGAACTGGTTAAAAGACAGGGAACAAAGAGTAGGAATAAATGGTAAATTTTCAGAATGGAGAGGGGTAACTAGTGGTGTTCCCCAAGGGTCAGTCCTAGGACCAATAGAATCATAGACTTTAAGGTCCGAAGGAACCATTATGATCACCTAGTCTGACCTCCTGCACAATGCAGGCCACAGAATCTCACCCACCCACTCCTGTATGAAACCTGTATCTGAGCCATTGAAGTCCTCAAATCATGGTTTAAAGACTTCAAGGTGCAGAGAACCTTCCAGCAAGTGACCCGTGCCCCATGCTGCAGAAGAAGGTGAAAAACCCCCATGGCTTCTGCCAGTCTGCCCTGGAGGAAAATTCCTTCCCAACCCCAAATATGGCGATGAGCTAAACCCTGAGCATGTGGGCAAGACTCAACAGCCAGACCCTCAGGAAGGAATTCTCTGTAGTAACTCAGATCCCACCCCATCTAACATCCCATCACAAGCCAATGGGCATATTTACCGCTAGTAGTCAAAGACAAATTAATTGCCAAAATTAGGCTATCCCATTATACCATCCCCTCCATAAACTTATCAAGCTTAGTCTTGAAGCCAGATATGTCTTTTGCCCCTACTACTCCCCTTGGAATACTATTCAACTTATTCATAAATGATCTGGAGAAAGGGGTAAAGTTTGCAGATACTGAACTGCTCAAGAGAGTTAAGACCAAAGCAGACTGTGAAAAGCTTCAAAAAGATCTCACAAAACTAAGTGATTGGGCAACAAAATGGCAAATGAAATTTAATGTGGATAGATGTAAGGTAATGCACATTGTAAAAAAATAACCCCAGCTATACATACAATATGATAGGGGCTAATTTAGCTACAACTAATCAGGAAAGAGATCTTGGAGTCATCGTGGATAGTTCTCTTAAGACATCCATGCAGTGTGCAGCGGCAGTCAAAAAAGCAAACAGGATGTGAGGAATCATAAAAAAGGGATAGAGAATAAGATGGAGAATATCTTATTGCCCTTATATAAATCCACGGTACGCCCACATCTTGAATACTGCACATAGATGTGGTCTCCCCATCTCAAAAAAGATATACTGGTATTAGAAAAGGTTCAGAGAAGGGCAACTAAAATGACTAGGGGTTTGGAAGGGGTCCCATATCAGGATAGATTAAAGAGGCTAGGACTCTTCAGTTTGGAAAAGAGAAGACTAAGGGGGGACATGATAGAGGTATATAAAATCATGAGTGATGTTGAGAAAGTGGATAAGGAAAAGTTATTTACTTATTCCCATAATACAAGAACTAGGGGTCACCAAATGAAATTAATAGGCAGCAGGTTTAAAACAAATAAAAGGAAGTTCTTCTTCACGCAGCGCGCAGTCAACTTGTGGAACTCCTTACCTGAGGAGGTTGTGAAGGCTAGGACTATAACAATGTTTAAAAGGGGACTGGATAAATTCATGGTGGCTAAGTCCACTGTAGATATTAGCCAGGATGGGTAAGAATGGTGTCCCTAGCCTCTGTTCGTCAGAGGATGGAGATGGATGGCAGGAGAGAGATCACTTGATCATTGCCTGTTAGGTTCACTCCCTCAGGGGCACCTGGCATTGGGCACTGTCGGTAGACAGATACTGGGCTAGATGGACCTTTGGTCTGACCCGGTACGGCCTTTCTTATGTTCTTATGTTCTTATTTACTTGTTCCCATAATATAAGAACTAGGGGCCACCAAATGAAATTAATGGGCAGCAGGTTTAAAACAAAAAAAAGGAAGGTCTTCACACAGTGCACAGTCAACCTGTGGAACTCCTTGCCTGAGGAGGTTGTGAAGGCTAGGACTGTAACGGAGTTTAAAAGAGAACTGGATAAATTCATGGGAGGCTAAGTCCATTAATGGCTATTAGCTAGGATGGGTAAGGAATGGTGTCCCTAGCCTCTGTTTGTCAGAGGGTGGTGATGGATGGCAGGAGAGAGAGATCACTTGATCATTACCTGTTAGGTTCACTCCCTCTGGGACACCTGACATTGGCCACTGTTGGTAGACAGGATACTGGGCTGGATGGACCTTTGGTTTGACCCAGTATGGCCATTCTTATGTTCTTGTCTACACTCAATAAACTGCAGCAGCATAGCTTCACAGCTGCAGCTGCACACCTGTAGTGCTTCATTGAAGACGCTACCTACACCGACAGGAGGGATACTCGAACTCCCCAAGAGGCGGTGGTTAGGTCAAAGGGATAATTCTCCCATTGACCTAATGCTGTCTACACTGGGGGTTAGGTCAGTTTAACTGCATTGTTCAGGGGTGTGGATTTTTCACATCCTAGAGTGACGTAGTTATACCGACCTAATTTCCTAATGTAGATCAGCCCTTAGGCAACACTCCCACTGAAATAATGATATTTTTGTCTGAAGAGGAGGAACAACATTTTCAAAAACAGGAGCCTAGAGGTAGATTTCGTAGAACTGATCGATGCCCTGTAAAACATCATAGCAGTGTTTTCTAGGGAATTTAATTTATTTATATAGTCATTGCTTTCATTGTAGAATGGAAAGTTATACCATAATCTTAAGTACAAGTTTTTTATAGATAACATTAGTTTTAAAGGCAATGTAAAGTTATTCACTGAGTACTACATAAAACCTTATATGATTTAACTCAGGTGTACAGCTATCATACCCTACTTAAATTATTTTTATTTATTTCAGTTTGAGCTTGTGAAATATGTTAACACTTCTCCACTGGTGTCAATTAACTAATATTTTATCCTGCAATTTTGAAAGACTCATATATCACATGAATGATCTATGATCAGTGCTATTATTTTAACTACCCAAATAAATAACAATGATAGGACATTTTAAAGTAGCACTAAAAGCAAGCTTTGTTTCAATATCTGAAATTGGAGGAAAGTGACATGCTGGTCGTGACAACATTGCACTTTAAATTGTTCGTGATGGAGTTGCATCAGTAGGTCAACATATTATTCAAACATATGATATGGCTGCTCAAAAATGAGACAGATTCATTGCTCCTTTGAAGCTGCAAGTTGCCAATAAAGTCAGAGAAAATAACATTCTAATGAAGCTTCATTTCTGATTCTACTGTGCCCATTAAAGCAAAGCAGAAGTGAACCCAGTATGTGCTAAGGAAGACTGAAAATACAAATTCTGTTGTTTCATCTGATGGATCAATCCCCCCACCTCCAGAGACTTATCAATTCTAACTCCCAGTGTACTATAGAATTCAGGATTAATATTAAACCTTCTTATCGTATATAGGTGTTATATGATGGAAGTTTGACTGAAATGAAAGATTTAGACAGATGTCAAATAGGTAAAGTAAAAGCTGTGTTATCTGGGACTTTACCAAACGTAAGGCTCTAGAAACCAGCATTTCTGATATCTCCAAAGAACTTCTTTTGGTCTATGGCCAATACAAATGCAGGAGAAGTTTCACTGTGTTTGTATCTCAATGGTAAGAATAAAATTGAAGGGTTAAACTCTGAACTGCACTTGAACAAAGAAGGTTGACTTTGTTTCATGGGATCTATTGGCAACTCATGGGATATACTGCATCCCATCCGAATGCACTTGCATCCGAAGAAGTGGGTATTCACCCACGAAAGCTCATGCTGCAAAACGTCTGTTAGTCTATAAGGTGCCACAGGATTTTTTGCTGCTTCATGGGATAGAGAACAAAGAACACTGATCCATGGTATTGTGGATATTATTATATATTGTGGACTCCCATGGCCCAAGTCCAGAGTGGCTGCATCTACCCAGCAAAATAGGGCTTGAACCCTGAGCCCTAGTCTTATTCATCTCTTCTCATATGGAAGCTGTTCCACACCTCTAATCATTTTTGTTGCCAGTTTCTTACCTTTTCTAATCCAGTATATCTTTTTTTTTAGATGGGATGACCAAATTCGCACACAGTATTCAAGATGTTGGTATACTATTGATTTATATACAGGCAATATAATATTTTCTGTATTATCTATCCCTTTCCTAATGATTGCCAACATTCTGTTGGCATTTTTGACTGCCTTTGCACATTGAATGGATGTTTTCAGAGAATTATCTACAATGACTCCAAGGTCTCTCTCTCGAAAGATAACAGCTATTTAGACCCCATCATTTTATACGTATAATTGGTATTATGTTTTCTATGTGCATTACTTTGCATTTATCAACATTGAATTTTATCTGCCATTCTGTTGCCCAGTCACCCAGTTGAGGCCCCTTTGTAACTCTTTGAAGTCTGCTTTGGACTTAACTATATTGAGTAGTTTTGCTCAACAGTGGCCCCAGCACAGATTGGAAAACCTACTTTCTCAAAGCCAGCAATTACTTCAACAATATCTTTTATGTCTGCTATCTTTGGCTATATCACACACCTGACTGTCTCAGAAACCTCGACTACCACTTTACCGTGCTCACCCTTTCAACACCAAACTGGTTGGTAATAGAACTGCAGCAGCCTGGGATAGCCAGTTTCCAGATGGTTATAGAAACCTGCTTCTGAACCAGCCTGGCCACCCTCATGCATATGTCTTGATGCTGGAGGGTCAGGACAAGCTGCTCACAAAGCTCCAAAAAGTTCTGGATCCTCTGTTGGCCATCTCAGGTCCACATGATAATGTGGTCCAACCAGTTTGTGCTTGTGGCCCTGCCCTAGAAGCACCAGTCTAAGTAGGGAGCATCAGTGGCTATACTGAGTATCATGAGCAGCATCAAGCAGTCCAAGTCTGCCATGGCTGTGTTCTCCTCTTCCTCCATCATTAGTTCTGTCAGGTGCCTTCTGTGTGTCAGAGAACACCTCTGAAATGTCCACCAGAATCTCACAGAAGCTCTGTCTGTTTCCTTAAACATGAGTGAAAGTGAAAGTGAGAGCAGTCCTTCAAATGGCAACTCCTCCATGCAAGGGTTCTGGAACCTTTGTAGAAGTGTGGGGGGGGGAAAGGCCAAAGTGCCCCCACCCTCTCCACACCTGGCTGCCCCAGCAGTGAGAGCCCTTTCTTCTGGTACTACAGCAGTCCCTGGTGGATGAAAGGTGTAATTGCAGTGCCTCCCTGGCAGAATCTACTAGAAAAAAATCTGCAGGGGCCATGAATTCTGCGCTTATGTTTCTTTTGTTAAAAAATGGAGGGACAGAGTCCTCCCACTTTTAAAATTGTTGGGGGACAACCAGAGCCCCCTGCCCTCCTCCCAGTTCCACTGCTGGTGCCTCCATGTTGCTAGCTCCAGTTGCTGGGAGCATAAAAATCAAAATGATAGCTCAACAGAGTGTGCCGACAGGCTGCTGAAACTGTCTGTGACATGCACAGGTGGACAGTCAAGTTTTTCCACACGCACCATGAACAAAGGTCAAGAGCAGCCATATTTCGGGGGGGGGGGGGCACTAGGAAGTGTGGGAGTTGGCTGGTTGGACTCGGCCCTGCATACCGCAGTGTGGACACTGGAGCCCCGGGTTTGGGCCCACGTTCAAAAATTCTCAACCTAGCATCAGTAGTCAGTGTAGATGCCCAAACCCTGGGTTCTCAAACCCAAGGTTTGCCGACTTGTGTTCTACCATCCCTGGCCTTGTAGACAACCCTATAGGGCACTCCATGCCCTGTTCTCCCGCTGCTATTCTTGATCCTTGCAGGCAGCAGTACTGATGGAAGGAGGCCTTACCATCTACCACACATGCAACAAAAAAATAGTTAATCTGAAAAGCATACAAGGGAGGAGCAGCAACCAGGCCATCCCACAGGGTACAGAAGAAAAGATACAGCTGACCTCCTTCCCCCTCATCTCTTAGTTCTGAAGAAGTACCTGTTGCCCTGGAGTGAGTGAAAATGGATTTGTCTGTGTGTGTGAGTTAAGGCATCATTGAGCCACACTAAGTCAGTGGTGGAGCACGATGTTTTAATAACATTCCATAACAGGTCACAGACTCACTGGCGCGGCTCTTTCCAGCTGTCGGCGCACCCCCTGCTGGCTGGTGTCTCACCTTCCACAGGCCCCTATGTCACTCCCAGACACTGGTGCCCCTTACCTTGGGGTGCTGCCCCACAGCAGTGCCCCCACACTCTGGGTCTCTGCTCCCAAGGGAACCCCCAACCCTCTATGTCCACCTTGCCTCAGTGGCTACTGCCAGTCATCATCTAGCCCCCTTTCACTGGGGAAAACTGCAGTCTGTAATGGCCATGCATCATTGGCAACGGGGTTGGACCAGCCTCCTTTGCTTATCCCCAGGCTGTACTTCTGAAGCCCAGTACCTCCTTAGGCATTTACCAAGGCATCAGCCTGGGGAGTTGCTGGGCTGGAGCTCCCCAGTTCCTCTTGCCCTTCCCCAGCCCTGCTCTGCTCTTCTTCAGGTACCCTTTGCTCCCAAGCAGCTTGGTCCTTCCCAATCCAAGGCTGGAGTGAGACTGACAGTCTTATGGCCCTGCAGCTCTTTTATAGGGCCCAGCCTGGCCCTGACTGGCTGCATCCCAGCCTTTGCTTATTGGCTCTCGGCTCCAGTCCTCTCTAAGGGCTGGCTTTTAACCCTTTCCAGGCTGGAGCAGGGTGACCGCCCTGCTACACTCTCACATACAAACACTTCTGTAATGCTGAATTCAGATTGTCAATTACGCCTTCTTCATACATTGCCACTACAAAATCCATATGCTTTAAAGGTGAGAAATTCCAAGTTTAGGGATTTGAAAGGTTAGGTATCACTTTTGGTCTTCTAAAAATTATTCCATCAAACCTATTTTCATCAACAGCATTTACTTCCTCCTCAAACTGGCATACAACCTAGTGAGTGGGCATAACACCACAGTAACAGATGCGAACGAATGCAGCCATTCTACTGAACAAGCAAGTTCATCAAGTGAGTAATGGGAGCAAGATTCCAGTCCAGAAATGTGAAAACAATGGTCTGTGCAGAAGATTTGTATCTATATTAAAAAAGATATGCTCTCACTATAGCACTTCCATTTTAAAAAAAGCTTAAGCAGCCAGATATGGCACTTTTCTGGCCCTATTGGAAAGAATGGTGCTCCAATATAATACTAAAGGAGTATTAAGATGCTCCAAGAAAGAGACACTTATAGATCGGGACAATATTTAGGAATTTTCAAATATGACCAAATACTACCATGCCTCCTTTAGTAGCTTATACATAATGCTTCAGAGGAACACAAAACAAATATAGAAAAAGACTTTAATCATCCTCAACTTTCAAAATTGCTCCTTGCATGCAAGTATCACAGGTAAACTGTAAGTTTGAATGGTTTCAGAGTGGTAGCCATGTTAGTCTGTATCAGCAAAAAGAATGAGGAGTACTTGTGGCACCTTAGAGACTAACAGTTAGTCTCTAAGGTGCCACAGTACTCCTCATTCTTGTTGTAAGTTAGAATGTGAGTTCTCTGGGATGTTTCCCTATGTGTTTGAACAATGGCTAGCACAATGGGCCTTGACCTGATCTTGTTGTATATACAATAATATAATATTCCCAGACAAAAGCTACACCAAAAGAGAGTTAAGACTAACAGTACATATCAGTGATTTAGGATAAAACACATTACAAGAATATTGCAGTTATCCCAAAAATGAATATTATATATCCAGGATGTAAGGTAAAACTTCAAAGAAATGCAAATATGTTCAGGGATGAAAATGCAATTGAGGTACTCAGACAAATTTAACACTACCCAGTTGAGACACAATGCAATAAGCATATGAATAAGATTAAACAGTTTTAAAAGATTAGATAACTGATTTTTAAAGATATATTAGCTTTTTGCTTTTTCCTCTTTATGTCTCTCCTAGGCATTGTTAAGGTTATTTGTGTATTTTCATACCTCAGTGTACTTGGATTTCTTTTCAGTTTCACCTTTACCAAGCTTACCTTTGCTAAGGGCAGCCTTGTGGTCTCAGTTCCATTATGAACAATGGGAGATGGTGGCCATTTTAGCAAGGGCATCTTACTAAAGACAGCTAGTTTTGAAAATGGGCAATTAGCTTTCATTTATGAAAAATTATTTCAATTAAAGTCCATTGTACTTTTTTTAAAAAAATCCTTCAAATAAAGCCTATAGAATCACAAACATTATTAATATCATTCAGGAAGTGGGGGGGACTTATACAAATTGTTACATTTCCTAAAAGACTTGTTTTCAAAATTAATGTTAACCTAAAAATTAACAGAACTGCTTACAAATTCTGAGAATTCATTCTATACTCAAAGAGCGAGTGTTATAATTGTGAGGAGGATACACCACATTTTTCATAAGTAACACAGAGACTGAATCCCTACTTTAACTGCAAAACTCAACTTAACTGTAAGTATGTAGCTGTAATTGGAGCCTCCATAATAATTACTATCCAATAAAGTGCCTTCTATTTTTGCTACAAAAAGTCCCCTCTCATCAGGTACCCAAAATGGAAACACATCATTAATTTATAGTATAATATTTTAGTATTTCTATCCTATACTTAATATAGCCTAGTATCTTATTTGATTTTTGTCCACTATTGTAGACAGCTGTATTGAGCTGCCCAAGGTGGCAACCGGCTCATTTCCTGAGAATTTACAGCTAATTCAGTAAAATGCATTAGTGTGTGTCAGAAATGTAAATCTTCCTTCCATTTTACATTACATTGCATATGTGTACAATCATTTTCATTTGCCATCTTGTTGCCCAATTATCTGGTTGTGTTAGGTCCTTAGAATCTTCTTTAGATTAGTTTTGACTAAATGATTTTGTATTATCAAAGTTGCTCTCCTCCCTATGCATTCTGTCTTTCAGCTCATTAATCAGTATATTGAACACTACTGAATTAAAAGAAGCAAAAGAAATTCCAAAAATACTGCTAGGACTCTTCATTCTGGAACCCTCATTAACTATTTTACCAGTGGAGGACTATTTATTCCTATCTTTTATTCTTAGTTTCTTATATATTAAATCAACTTTAAATCCATAGTAGGATAATGCAGAATGCAGATTCCTGTGGCCTGTAGGCACATGGGTGACCAAGGAGTCCCCGCGCACTGCCCTCATGCTGGTAGGTGCTGTCCCTGCAGCTCCCATTGGTTGTGGTTACTGGCCAATGGAAGCTGCGGAGCCAGCAGTCGGGGCAGGGGCAGCACACGGAGCCTCCCTGCTGCCTATGTGCCTACAGGCTGCAGTTTCAGGAGCCTTGCGGAGTCAGGGCTGGCAGGCAGGGAGCCTGCCTTAGCCCTGATCCCCTGCTGTGCCACCGACTGGACTTTTAACAGCCCAGTTGGGAAAGCCAACTGGAGCTGCTAGGGTCCCTTTTCAGTTGGGCATTCCAGTCGAAAACCGGATGCCTGGCAACTCTATATGTAGTGCATGAGTCATTCAGGGATGATGGCGTACACCTCTCTGATGGAAGCACATATATTTTGGCTCATGCTAATGAGGGAGCTGTTAATTATCTGGGAATCTGGCTGCGGGAATCAGCCAAGCCAATTGCTGGTATCTCTTTGTGGCAGCTGTCCAGAGCAGTTTCTCATTCCATGTGGAGTCCAGTTCCCTCCTAATTTGGAATTCCCTGCTAATGTGGATTTAGGGGAAACATCCCCTAAAGAAACTGAGGAATGGAGTTGGGGGTCTTAATATTGGTACAATGAAGAGACACCCTGTGGCAGGCCTGACACCGCAGCACCCCTTTGTGGCAGGGGTGGGATGGGGTGTCGGCGCCTCACCACTCTCAGGTTCCCGAGCCTGCCTCTCTGTAGGCAGCCAATTGCGGCCTAATGGCCTCCTTCCACACTACCCCCCATGTCTGGCGGGGTAGTACGGCCTAGCGGCTGGAGTCCATACAATCCCCCTCAAGAGTGGGGTAGCACGGCCTAGCGGTTGGAGTCCATACAATCCCCCCCCCTCATGAGTGGGGTAGCACGGCCTAGCGGTTGGAGTCCATACAATCCCCCTCATGAGTGGGGTAGCGCGGCCTAGCGGCCAGAGTCTATATGATCCCCCTCGCAAGCGGGGTAGCACGGCCTAGAGGCCAGACCCCCTAGGATTCCTCATGGTTCAGGGGGTGAGGTGGTAGGGGAACCCAGGCTCACCCTCTCCACCGAGTCCCAACCCAGGGCCCTGTTAGTGGCAAGCTCCCCTTGCTACCCGCTCAGTGGGGATCCACCTGCAACACACCAATTGCCTATGCGGATCTAATGCAGTTTGCCTCTATAGTTCCCCTGGGTTACTTCCTACTATCAATGCCACTTTGTCCTCCGGTCTGTTCTCCTCCAGTGACAGGGTATCAGGGAGTGTCCCGGCTTGTCTGGCCTCTGGATTCTAGTGTGCAGACTCTCTCTCTCTCTCTCTCTCTCTTTGGAAGCTAGCAGCATGCCTCCTTCTTCTCCAGCAGTCAGCCCAGACTGAGCTGCTCTGCAGGCTTTTATACCTGTTCTCCAGTTGGAGCATGCCCAGCAGAGCTTCCGGGGCGCGGCTTCCTCTGCTAGGAAAGGATTAACTCCTGTGGTACCAATGTGGGGCCACTCTGCCCCATCACACACTCCTTTTCCCCAATCCCTTAACACTTATGTGAGAGGAGGATGCTGGGAGTCCCAGCTATGGACTGGGGATCAGCTGTGGAGGGGCAGAGGATGGATAGCAGCTGTCTACCTGGAGGAAACCATTAAAGACAGAATCATGACCTGCTCTTTATGAGCTAAAAGCAGATAGTTCCTGGGTGAGTTGTTAATAAAGTTGTGGCCTAATTAAACCACATCATCTGCATCTTGTCTTTCTTCCTTTGTGCCTGGGGCAAAGGACAGATTGTTATATGTTAAGTGACACAAACTGATGCTTTTTTGAAGTTAGGCAATTATAAACTAATAATTTTAAATCATTACCTAAAATAAACCTAATCCTGTGTTGGTTAGTGATTTGTTTTCTGTAATATTGAGAAGTAGACGTAACTGTCAATTCAAAATAGCAACTCACTCTTCCATTTACTATTTATGTAATTGAGAATGGACGGTAGCATGGCTATTGGCTTCGGAATTCTAGAGATGTTCAGATTATAATTTATCTGCCACCTGGTGTTACTGTGAATAACCCTATTTGCTAATTAAACAAGGCAGACGACAAAGGCATAAAGGTATGGTTTTTATCTGGGAATTTTCCCCTCGGTGTCTCAATGTGCATTGCCAGCATGCCCCACCCTGTACACCTATTGCACGTTTCCATCCCATGCACAATATCACTTTTATTTGATAGTATGTGCACTTTTTATATGCAGAATTATTTTTGCTCACACATATGAAGCAATGAGTCAGTGATACTAGGGTTAAGGTTATATAAATGAGCATCTGCTACTGAAAGGAGGACTGTAGAATGGCACAAGAATAGTAATGTACAGATGCCATTTGTAGAAGTATTGAGCATTCTAAGTGGCATATAGGCCTTTAACTCTTATAGAAATTAATGGAATTTTCTCTTTCATTTTAGTGTAAATTCTGAGTGGAATATTAAACGCCTGACCCAATATCTTTTATATGTGATTTACAAAGTAGGGGGACTAAGGCTCACTCTTCCTGTAAGTGCATCCCATGTCTAAATATTTTGCTAGTAACTACAGTTCATATCCATTGTGCCCTCTAGTCCTTTTTAAAATCCAATTATTTTTCATGTTTACTTGTCTCTCAACTCATAACAAGTCTCCCACTGCTATTTTGCTTAAATAGTCTCAATTTTGAACAAAAAATATTCTGGATATTTTGTCCTGACACACACTGTATAAGGTCTATTCCCTGACTTGAGTAAGTGGGGAGACACATTGCCTAATTTAGCAATTTAGCTTAGGAAGCCAAGCCTCTAAAAAATTTTAGCCTGAGGATTGCTCCTCTTAACACAGTAAAGCGGCAGATAAGGTAGTGAAATGTTTCCTTTGACGAAGTAAGCAATTAAAAGTAACAGCTGCAATCCCTTATACAGATGAGTGTTGGCTTTGATCATTTTGCACATTTACTAGGGTGATATAATTTGGCTTCTCTATGATGGAGCAGGTTTGCTTTTGTTCTAAGGCTGCTGTATGTTTGTGAACTCCGTCTTAACTGTACATACTAAAATGGGAAGAAAGCAGGCACTGTTTCATTAAACAACATAGTACTGAAATATAAGGGTATGCTATTAATATTACCTAACGTCATGCTGCTGTCAGCAGGGACGCTTAATCTGGATTCGTCTTTTTATAAAGAGAGGTGACAGGTGGCAGGGTATTCTCTATGAGGGCTCTAGAAATCTGAATTTTGCTTCCACCACCTGAAATATGCTGAATTTCGTGACTTTCTGGGCATGCTGAAAAAGCCATCTGTTTGAGAGCTTTTGGAGAAGCCTAAGGGTGTGCATCCCACCACAAGGAAAGAGTAGAAAGGTTTTTGTAGGTGGTTATCTGAGCTCTTCCTGAAGTGATCATTTTAATGGTGCTGAGATGGAAGTTGTATTGTCAATGTGTGTTAGGGGGCCTACATCTTTGGATAGGTGTCTTTTAGTAATTTTTAAATAAACATAACAAAATAAATAAATAATGCAAAACACCACATTATGTGAAGAAAATGTAATTTTTTTAATGGCAGTGTTTCATCTTTGTAGTTTAAATTTTATTTATTTCCCAGGAACAGCCAACACAGTGAATATTCCCCAACCAGTAGACAGAGAGAGTACCATATCTCTCTCTTCTTCTATCCTGGATGAAGTTAAATGGGGCCTCAGAAGAGGGGCTGTCTTTTTGCTGCACGTTTGGACAGTACCTAGATCGATGAGGTCCTGGTCCCTCACAAGACTCCTAGGCACTATGGTAATACAAATAAATAATAATAAATGCTTTGTAGGAGAGGTAATGACACCTAAGTAGGCAAGAAATACTTGAATTGAGTTGAATCCATGTTTGGCAGATGCTAAAAGTGCCTTTGTCTGGTTAGAAATAGTGTTTGGGGAGAATTAACAAGAGAAATGGTTGTCTCTATATGATGCATGATTGTTAAATGTGGTTAACAGCTCAACATAAAATGTTGTGAGGAATCATCAAAGAGCAATGAAGAGAAATTAGAGAGAGGAGCCAGGATCATTAGGGTGATATTTGTGACATTATAAGATGCCACACTAAAGTTAGAATAGTTCCTTTTTAGTGAATAGTTCCTATTGTGAAATGAAGCAGGTATGGAAATGGTAACTGTCATGTACTGACAGTGTGGGAGAAAAGTTTCAATCCATTATATATATATATATATATATATATATATATATATATATATATATATATATATATATATATATATATGAATCTAAATTTTAAGACAAGCTTTAAAAATTAGTGAAATAGTTTCATAGAAAGTACACAAGTTGATTGATATAGGTACGGAAGGTACCCTAATTGTAGGCAGTCTGTCCCCTAGTGTAGGTATAGCCCTCATTAAGCCCCCCGAAAGCCGCCAAAAATTCAGGTTGCTTCTGGATTTTTATACTCTAGAGGTAGTTCTCTTAATATCTGCATAGATCCTAATCTTCTCTACGATATTTAATATGCACTGGATAAAGCAATTTTCTTGATTCACTGTTGTTTCCAAGCAATAATAGTCTAAATCTGGGAAAGGGACTCATCCTAAGAAAGTGGGAGGAGGCGGCCCTTTCCATCAGGGGAGGGGAAGAGGGAGACAGTGGAAGGACATGGGCAGGCAGGAGGGGAACTTGAGGGAGTAACTTGAAAGAAATAGGGCGAGAGGAGGGGGCAGCCAGAGGGGCAGAGGGAAACTGGGACTGAGAGAAACTGAGAGTTACTGGAGAGGCTGAACAGACAGGAGAGGGGCCCCTTCCTTTAAAAGCTGGCAGGTCAAGTCACTCTGTGTTTGATGGCATGTTCCTGAGCGTCTGTTCCAGTCGTCTCCTGTCAGTGACTGATGTTGTCCCAGAGATCTAGAACAGGAGAACCAAAGGGCCCTTAGATCCCATGGGTCTGGTTTAATGTCCACCCCTGCAAGTAGGCACACTGTCAATGAGTCCATCTCTTCAGGAAAGTACAAGAGGTGCTTGAGGCTCAGAGACTGACTTGGGTGTTAGACAGAACCCAGTGAGAGATTTGGGAAAAGGAAAATTTGAACTAATAATAACCTATAAGATCGTAGTCCGTAGATGCAGAGACGTGTATGTGTGTGTTACTAAAGGTAGGTGGAATCCAGTTCTGTTTGTGCCAGTTTAAATAAAATCCCTGTTATGCAATTTTTTTGTCTTCCATTGAATAACCTTTTATCACAGTGTAACACCCGCCCAACTCTCACCTGCTGAGTAAATTATACCACCACTGTGACATACCATTACTAAATCTTGGTCAGTGACTTTGGGATGGGATGACTGTTAGATGTATTTCAAATTATAACACAATAACAAAACAAAAAGAAAGGACAGTAGGTTAAAACTCAACTCATTACCTGTAGGATCAAGGGATATTAGGTTCTTCATGTCAGTTATTCACAGTGCCTTTGTGTGGTTCTATTAAATGAGCAGCCTTTGATGTCTTTACTACTGCATATTTGTAATCTGTCCAGTAAATCAGCAAGTAGGCATGCCCTAGATGATTCCCTATTTGGATGAAGGCCCAGTCAGTGTGGGTCTTGTGTGTGATGTTTACATGTATTTGAAAAGATGACAACTGAATTAGTGTTATCCTCAAATTCTGAACATGCGGGTCTATCACAGGTGATAACATTTTCTTGGTATTAGAATGGATTTTCTAACAATGGACACCAGTCTGCCAAATGAAGAATTACTGAACATACGGTAGCATTGTTATTTAAAGAGGCACTGCATGCCAAAAGCTGATATTGAGGCAGCTATAGTCACTGCTAAATCATCTTATTTTTTAGGGTATTGTCTCTGAGCCTTTTCCATCTGATTCCATTGCCAAGACACTACATGCTATTTTGTATGATTAGCTGAAACAAACAGCTTTTCAAAAAGTATGAAAAAGAGGTATTTACAATTTTCAAGTGTTGCACTGGCAGTTGGAGAAGTGTCAGTCTTATTGTTTTTGAAGCAGCAGATAGCTTTAGCATAAATCTTCTTGTCTAGGGCCATAATCTTTAATGAATTATTTCCACTTTTGGTTGCTTAGTGGATTTGGGGTCATATTTCCAAACATGTAGGTGCTTTTCTATTGTCTATTGTAAGGACAGTGATGACAGGCAATCAATAAAAGCAAGCATCTGTTTAGAACTGTGCATGTACTTGGTAAGAATAATTATGCTGGTGCTGTTTTTTATAGCATGTTTAGAGGCTGAAGATTCCCTTTCCTGATCCTACACAAAGCAACGAATTGACAACTGTTCACTGCTGGTTATGGGAGAATTCTTATAATTAATTAGATAAATTGAATTAGCTCACTACTTTTTATTATCTAGACAGATGACTTTTGAACATGAATGCATTACCTATCACTATTTCTGACTGACATGATAGGCTCTCGTCCAACTAATACTTTCCTAATAAAAAAGGTCATGGAAGACCAAGTTGGATGAATTTTCTATTTTGTTATTTAGGTTGCTTAGGACACTGGTGACAGGTAATCAATAGACGTAAGTTTAACAAACCTTGACAGAATACCTACTGACACCCTGGTTGTCATAAGGGAGTGAAACCCAGGACCTTCTGCACCAAAAGCACAAGCACCTGCCAACTGGATAATTTGGTCAATTATCAGTAGAGCTAGTTGTGAATTTTCTGACAAAATGTTTCTTCACTGGAAAATGTTGATTCATCCACACCAAAAACATCACCTAGGAAAGGCTTAGTTTCAACAAATTGGTTTCAACTTGTTTTTCTCCATTCAAAGTGACTCTGTTTCAAAATTTTAGTAAATTTATACTAAAAAATGGTTACAAATTGTAGATGGTCAAAATTCAACGACCTGGTCTGAAGTGTTTTTGGATTATTGGTTTATGAAAGTTTCAGCTTTTGACATTTTGTCCCATTTTACAAGAGGAAATTAATTCAAAGTCTCAATTTTTTACAGGATGGGAAAACAGTTTCCTACCTAGCTGTACTCATCCGTAAGTAGCACCCTCATTCTTTCTGAGGCCAAGACTACTGAGACAAGACCACATATGTAGTTAGCCAGGATATTTCAGTAGTATTGGTTTAGAGATAAGCATATGCTAGGACTCGGCAATTCTCAAACTGTGAGTTGGGACTCCAAAAGTGGGTTGCTACCCCATTATAAGGGGGTTTCCAGGGCTGGCTTAGATTTGCTGGGGCCCTGGATCAAAGCCTGAACCCAACCGCTCATGGCCGAAGCTGAAGCCCAAGGCCTACTGCCCAGGGTTGAAGCCCAAGGGCTTCAGCCCTAGGCGGTGGGGCTCAGGTTACAGGCCCCCCAAAAAGTGAGTTTGTATTTAATAGGAAAATGGATGTTACTTAGATATGGAATACAAATCAGAATGGGTAATGTGAACATCTTCAAATGTCTGGAAGTAGGGGAAGTTCTCATTAAAACTGATAGATCAAAACCAGACTGCACTCCTTTGATTCCAGTTCAGATCCAAAACTGAATGAAATGTATTCATTTTTAGTTCGTTTACAGGATTTAATAAAGAATTAAAGGAGGTGAATATAACTGACAGTCAATATGGTTTTATGGAAAAAAGGCATTGTCAAACAAACCTGATTTCATTCTTTCATGAGATAAATTTTGTTAATAAAGGCAACTGAGATGTGTAACACTCAGGTTTTGTAAGGCATTTGACTTAGTGTTACATGATATTCTGATAAAAATAGCAATATATAACATCAAAAAAGTACATGTGAAATGGATTAATAATTGGATGACAGGCAAATCTCAGACACAGTTGACAATGAAGAAACATCAAATGGGGTGTTTCTAATGGGGTTCTGCAGGGATGAGTTCTACCTGATACTCTTCAATATTTTTATCACTTATCTGGAAGTAAATATAACAATCACTGGAAAAATAAAGGTTGGGAATGATGGATAGGTGGAGTGCAAAATATTGATGAGGACTAAGTAGTCATACAGAACAATCTGCATCATCTGGTAGAATGGGCTCATTTAAAAAATTGTTTTAATACAGCCAAATGCAAGCTAATGCATCTAGGAACAAAGAATGCAGGCCATACCTACAGAATATGGAACTGAATCCTAGGGAGTAATGACTCTGGGATCATAGTGGGCAAACACCACAACATGAGCTCCCTGTGTGGTACTATGGCAAAAAGGAGTAATATAACCCTTGGATGTATGAAAAGGGGAGTACTGACTAGGAGTAGGACAATGATATTACCTCTGGTGAGACTGATACTGGAATGTGGCACACAGTTCTAGTGTCCATATTTTTGAAGGCTGTGGAAAAATTGAAGAGGGTGCAAAAAGAGCCACAAAAATGATTTGAGGACTGAAGAAAATGTCTCCATGAGACTCTTAAAGATCTCAATTAGATTAGTTTATCAAAAAGAAGCTCAAGATGTGACTTTCTCCCTGTGAAAGTACTTATATACTGAGAGCAAGTATCAGGTACTATAGGGCTCTTTAATTTAGTAGAGAAAGGTAAAAACCAAAAGCCAAATTAGAAAAAGGCATACATTTAACCATTGGTCCAAGCAACCAAAGGAAGGGGTAGCTTCTTCATCTCTCAGGGCTTGGCTACACTTGAGAGTTGCAGCGCTGGTGGAGGCTTTCCAGCGCTGCAACTTAGTAACTGTCCACACCTGCAAGGCACATCCAGCGCTGCAACTCCCTGGCTGCAGCGCTGGCTGAACACCTGGTCTGCTTGGGGTGTAGCGAGTGCAGCGCTGGTGATCCAGCGCTGCTCGTCAGGTGTGGACACACACCAGTGCTGTTATTGGCCTCCAGGGTATTAGCAGATATCCCAGAATGCTTTTAACTAAATTACTCTCTTTGTTTTGTTATGCAGCCTCTCTTTGTTTTGTTGTGAACTCGGAGCTCCGGTGCTCCGGGAGCTGCTTATCTAAAAAACAAACACAGCTCCTGTTTGCTGTGATCAATCTGTACCTGACTGTGAACAATCAAATGATATAACCCCTGTGAATGAGGCAGGCAGGGAGTGAGTGTTTGCTTGACAGAGAAGCAGAGGGGAGAAAGGGAGTCCGTTGGATGCAGGCTGTTTGCAGTTAAAAGTTAAGAGTAAGGGGTCGGGAACATTTTCTGATTTTGCAAGGCAGGAAGCTAACACACAGTGGCTCCAAAAATCCACTCTCTCTCTCTCCCCCGCTCCCTGTCACACTACACCCCACCCCACCCCCCTCTTTTGAAAAGCACGTTGCTGCCACTTGAACGCTGGGATAGCTGCCCATAATGCATCACTCCCAACAGCGCTGCAAATGCTGCAAATGTGGCCACACACCAGCGCTGGTAGCTGTGAGTGTGGCCACACACCAGCGCTGTTCCTACACAGCTGGATGACCAGCGCTGTAAACTCCCAGCGCTGCAACTGTCAAGTGTAGCCAAGCCCTCAGTGTCTTCAAATCAAGACTCAACATTTTTCTGGAAGATATGCTGTAGTCAAATACCCCTGTATTGAGCCCAATAATGTGTATGCGGGTGAAATTAATTGGCCTGTGCTATACAGAGGTCAGACTAGAAGATCTAATGGTCTCTTCTGAAATTAAAATCTATGGTATCTCACATGAGCTTTCAGCCATTTTTAGCAATATCTCACCAGAGTGCTCTCAAGCTTTTTGCCACTATCTAACTTAACTTGTTCTATAGTCCTGGTTTGGCAGTTTGCCTGAATAAATGGGATATTTAGCTGGGAGTCAGGAATTGGATTCTAGGGTGTGAAATTAGGCAAATCACTTACTTTTTTCTGGACATAATTTTCCTGATTTATAGCGTGGATAATGCTATCAAACTACATCATAACTAAATAATAATTACCCATCTGCACATTCCTAATATGTACATCACCACGGTATCCAAGGGCCAATATCATGTAAATAATATTCACATAACATCTAGCACTATATTAGTGCAAAACATTAAGAGTGGTCCATGTCAATGGTCAGACTAGAACTCAGGTTCTTATGATTCACTGCCTAGTCTACAAAACAGAATAAGCTGTTTCTAGAAGAAACAGTTTGCTGTAGAGTTGTTAACTTATCAGTTCTAGCACATATTATGAGTTTGCTCCTTTGAGGTACTGGGTACCTTAAGCAAGGTGCTGTATACCCACATTTCCTATTGACTTTAGAAGCAGTTGAGAGCACTCAGTAACTTGCCAGCGGTGGTGCTGAACTTCTTACTGGATCTGGTCCTATAATCCATCTGTGCTTTACAGAATGGAAGAACACTGACAGTGTAGTAGTACTTGTGCACATTTATTTCTCCTCCCATGAGCCACTTTGCATTTGTCCCTATTGAATTAAGATTTTATTGATTTTAGCCTCTAATCTTTCAAGATAATGCATTATTTTAAGCTCTATTCTCTAAGGCAGTTGCTGTCCCTCCAAATCTTTTATCACCAGCAAATTGCACCAGCATTCTCTCCATACTCCATCTTCTAGGTTGTTATTGAATATATTAAATTATGCTGGACCCTGGACTGGCTCCTGGGGACCCCACTCAGTGCCACTTCCCATGTTTGACAGTATACCACTAATAATTATGCCATTTGGGTTTTAGCCAGTTATGTCTCATGTTTGTTGTTAGTCCACCCCCCAAAAAAGAAAAGAATCAGCTTCAATACCAGTCACAGTTGTATACCATTAATTAGCTGTTTCTCCCCTGGCCGTTTACTTTTACAATATGCCCTCCTGCTCTAAACCACTTTCTAATCAATTAAAATGATGCCTTCAATGCTCTACTTGCAAAAACCTCATCTGTGACAACATTCAGAACAGTATTTTGAGATGAAGATCAATTATAACCATTGCTTTCCCTCTTATAACATTCTAGCTGGGTTTAGGGAGCTTAGTGAATATATTTCTTCCGTCTATATTTCTCCAGGTGCTTTGTGATCATGTTACTGATTAATGGCTCTGAATATTTGCACCCATCCAGACATACTCTCAAACTCTCTTCTGATAAAAAGTAGAGTGAAGACCTTTGAAAACTGAGTCCCTGTAGAGAGGAAATAAGAACTGGTGAGATTTCTGCAAGAAATCAGCAAAGGCATTTTCAGCACTAAATATAATCCATCTGTTGATTGCCATTGTACCACAGAATGATGCATCTTTACAACAGAAAGAGAGAGAAAACAATCCAATGCTAATGGGGGTTATAATTTACAGTTCAAGTGCTGTGTTTTGTTTGAGTTACACTTGGTTAACTTTGGTTCTTTTTTTGTGCAAAAAGTGACACAAGCCGCATATTTGATTTTAAAGACTCCGGGGCGGGGGGGGAAGGTCAGAAATTGTATTGTCTAGATCAAATCTAGGAACACTGATATACAGGGCAGGGTTTTTGTAGTATAGAAAATTGGGATGTCCTAGGCTTGACTTATGTTTCTAATTCACTATTAATTATGCTAGCCTATGGCTTTTGCATATTGCTAATCCTAACGATGATTTGTTTTGATAACCCACTGTAGGTTTTATGACCAAAAGAAAGTAGAACATACCATCCCTATGGCTATTGCTTCTAAATACCAGTTTTACCCCCTTGATTGGGCAGCATCTGAAACAAGCATCAATTGGTTGATCAACAAAAATATCATTCTTGCACAAAACCTCATCACACACAGCTATCCAGGATTATTTATCCCCAATTTGATTCACATATTCAAAATGGGGCTAATGTTTTCAATGGACATATATAGTAGTCTCCTGAGACCTAGATGTAGCTGGCAGAGTGGGAATAGCAGATCACCAAAATTGCAGGGAGATTTTTAACAGAAAAGCTGTTCTTTCTTTCTGAATAGAAATGAAACAGTAAACTACATTTCAGGATCAGATAGCTTTTTGTACAGGGAACTCTACGGGAGTTGGCAAACAGGATCAAACAGAAAGCCACATAAGGCCAGTATCAGAGGGGTAGACGTGTTAGTCTGGTTCTGTAGAAGCAGCAAAGAATCCTGTGGCACCTTATAGACTAACAGATGTTTTGCAGCATGAGCTTTCGTGGGTGAATACCCACTTCTTAAGGGTAAGTAAAGTCTATGATTGATGAGGTATGTTTTAAAAAAGGTACTTATCAATTAATGACTTGATTATAATGGAGGTAGAAGATTACCTGTGTCTCTTCTGTTAAAACATCATAAGGATTTCATGGGAATAGCATTACATGAGGAAGGCTATTAACATGCAGATACAAAGTTACTGTTCTTTTAAAGGTTTCAGAGTAGCAGCCGTGTTTGTCTGTATCCGCAAAAAGAACTGGAGTACTTGTTGATGCATCCGATGAAGTGGGCTGTAGCCCATGAAAGCTTATGCTCAAATACATCTGTTAGTGTATTTGTTCTTTTAAAGTGAATTAATCTTTTTTTTTAAATGGAACAGATTCTAAATTGGTGCACATTGGAGCTATGCCAATTTATACCAACTGAGAATCTGGCCTAGTGTATTGCATGTTCCATATCATCAATGTTTATATGATCATCAAGGCAGTTTTAAAACAATTTTTTAACAGAACTTGAACTTTAGAAGGTAAAATCTATAGAATGTTTTCAAACCCAAAATATTTAAGTGGATTCATTATTTTTAATAATGCATTTCCCTTCTGTAATTGGAAGAAAAATAGAAATGCAGAATAAAGGCTCTTTAATGGGTTTAATATACATCCTTATTCATAATACAGAATATATGTCCCAAATTATAATACAAAAATGCTATATTTATGAAAGTGTGATGAAATATAATTGTCTAAAATATTCTCTTGGCTGTGATTAAAAACTTTATAAAACAATAAGGTTAAACGAGCTTTGTTAACATTAGCTTCTGAATATTTATTCATTATCTATTGAATAAGTGTAAATTATTTCATTCAAGATGTGTGAACAGACCAGAAGAAAAATACTACACCACCTGTTTCAGTACAATATATTTATTTAGTGTCAGAACATTTACAAATCAATCACACTCTAGGCCTGACAGCATTAATTTCTCCCCCAATTAAAATAAAATTGCAAAAGCACAAAGCAATTTTAGACTTTCTTTGAGCAAAATAATTTCTGACAAATCAAGATCCACAGTAAGTTGCCATAAATTTCAGCACTTTAGAAACCTATTTTCTTCTGGTAAATACATAAGTTATGCAACTGCTTAATATAAAGAGATGGAATTATCACTTCTTCCTTTGCTGTTTCCTTTTACCCTACTCCAGGCTTAAAGAAAGCCCATCAGTAGGTCAACTGAAGGGCTCAAAATCTATGGCAGGGAGAAGACAAAGAGGGCTTGGAAAAGACAATTGTACTAACCTTTTCCATGGAGGATTCACCACCATCTTCTCTGAAATTGTAGTGTTTTTATTCACACATTCTTCAAGCGAATATCTACGCACCCATCCTGATGAAGACCTGTAGTCAGCTCTGAAGGAGAGACCAAGCAAGTGAAAAGTTCATTGCAGTAGGCAATACTGTGAAAGAGCTAAGCACTCAAAAGCAGTTCCAGTAGCCAAAGCAGCAACAAAAACCTGCAGATGGAAGTTCTTCCATGCTGTCCTCCCCTCCCATTGACATGAGGACATTAGAAATAGCCCCACATGTCCTCTGGGTAAGCTCTCCATGTAATGGAAGCACAGCTGTCAGAACTGTGATGCCTTGGCAGCAGAGGTACAGTCCTTCACACAGATAATCATAGCTGGTAGCAAGATTCACTTTGGAAGAACCTTACTCTGTGTTAGTTTGTGAGGAAAGAGAATTGGTCCCTCCGCCCCCCACCCCACGTAACTGTGATGTGCAGATATAACCCCTTGATGAGTATTATGCTTCCCTCACTGTACCAAACCCACAGATGGCCTTTGCACTGGCCATCAACTTTTTTTGGTGAACTGCTAGGGATATGCAAACTTAGCAAAGTTTGGATTTAAATTTTACTTAGCATTTTGGCAATTCTATCTGATTTGCTGGGTTTTGCTTCATGTTTCAGGCTGCAATTGCTAGTATTGTTAGCTCCAAAGATTATACCTTAACATGTTTTTAATCATGGCAGTTCAATACCCTGATCATAAACGTTATTTAAAAATGCTGCAGTAAATTATTTTTCCTGCAAGTCTTTCTGATACTGAGGCTGTTATAGACTTTACTACAAGTTTAACGCTCCTTCTCCTCTTGTCAGTATAGTGGACACTCATGTAATACCCACAGCGTACTGTACATCAGCAATAGCCAAGCTAAAGTTAACAATTCTGGATACATGAGCTATAGCCTATTGTTGATCTGAAGAAATAATAGAATAAATATTTTTCTCTTAAACCTTTTTTTAAACTGGGACTACTACAAAACCCCAAATGTATGGTAAAATCATTAATTGAATTTGCTTTAAATTTGATAATTGATAAAGATGGGACTATTAGGTTGATGAAATAAGTGGTCAAAGGACAGCTATAAAAGGGCACTGATTCTGAAAAGATCCCAAAATAATGAACAACCATTCATAGAGTCAAAAACTACTTAGAACATAAGGTTAAGAGCCCTTCAGTTCATGTAGTCTGACATTTAGTCCCTCATTGTAAACCATCATGAATGGAAACTGATGGTTCAACAAAACTTGGGTTGTGGTTATAAAAAGGGCATCCTGTGCAGAACACTCAAGTGAACATTGATCTTATAATGATCATAATATGGATGTTATAGCTACCCAGCAGCTCCCTGACATAGAGTTCTCCTAAAGAGCAGGCTTACCCCTATAAATATCCACAAAGCAGAAATGGCTCAATTCCAAGCCTGACAAAGTCACTGTGAAAAAAAAAATCCCCTTGACTTCAATGGCTTTGAATTAGGCCACACTAGAGTTAAAAAAGGGTAAAGTTCCTTAGATGGTGAAGTCGGCGTAACCAAACTTCTCAAGAGATGAGAATGATTGACAAAAGATATATCCTTGACACATCTGTAGTATGAGTTTACACCATTGCTTTTCTGTTGTCACCACTCAGCCAATTTCTTAAAAGAACAGATGATTGAAATGGCATCTAGTTACTATTCAGAACCAGTGAGCACAAAATGAATAGTTGAATGACTGAGCAGCTACATTCCAAGCTGAAAAACACTTTGGCTAAGAAAATGTTATGGCTTCAGCTAGACTGTTTAAACAGGCATATGGCAGTGTTTGAGGAAAGTAAAATGCAGTCAGTAACAACTTTGAAAAGTTGATTAAAATCGAAGAATGAATGACATTATAATTAATCATGCTAGAATTATAAAAATAGTTGTAACATTGGTCATAAAAAATAAGAGAAAAGGAATTTAATCGCTTAAATTGAGGTTTTAAATTTTCATTAGTACCAAAATCTACTCCAGTAGAGGAGATGATGATAGAGTCAATTGATTCAGCTCTAGAAGATTTAACAGAGAATCAAGCAAGTATAATTAGACAATAGGCAGCTCAAAACGAAAAACTCTGAACAGATGCAACATAATCTGAAGCAAAATCTAATGTCATTAGGAGGCTGGTACTCAATAGACTTTAAATATATTAAAATGGTACTCTAATCATATATAATTATAATTAATAATTTTATTAAGGAAAGATAATCAAAATGGTGAAAGCATCAGACAATATTAAATAGAAGCCATCCGTATGTGTTAAATAAGTTAAAGTATCTGAATATTAACCAAAATTATCTTTACAGAAAGCAGCACTTCTTGCTACTAAACTTGGGTTTCCTGTGAAAGAAGATAAAAAATAAACGCTCAATGGACTATAAACCATGTCAAAACAGCCAATGTATTAACAATGCAGGCTGTGTACGGATAAGGTAGTGGCAAACTCAGGGCAGTTCATATAAGTGCGGATCCACAGGCTATTTAAATTCAGTGGAAATCTTTCCATTGACTTCAGTAGGCTTTGGATCATGCCCATAACTAGGAAGCTTCATCCATCCATCCATTTGGTCAAAGTCACATGTTCATTGTGGATCTACCCTGCACATAGGACACTTTGTAAGAGATATCCAGCACTTCCACAGCTGTAGAAAACTGGAGTATATATCAATTCTCACTTCCAAAATCAGAGGTGCGTTAGAGTGGGGAGAAGGAGTAGCACACCGAGACACAGTGCAGCCATAATTTGACTGCAAATCAATGAAGAGCACAAAGAGGGTAGGCTAGAGAGCCCTACAGTGCTCCATGTCCCAGTGGAGTAGGTGGTTGTCTGGGCATTGCAAAGGATGAGTGAAGGAGCACTTCTGGTATATTCAGCATCTCTTCCCCCCCACCCAACACACACAAGGCATTACACCTTATATCAGCATAGTGTCCTTCCTTCAGAATCCTCCCAACGTCTTACAATTTCCTAGCTCTCAAGCACAGATGATCAGGAAATGATTTTTTTTTCATATGAAAATTCTGACAGAAACAAAAAGTAATTAAAATGTTGCCGTGAGAAATTTTATTAAAAATATACTTCAGCAACTGAAAATCTAACAGTATTGTTTTCATATGAAAAGTTTTCAGTTTTTAAATGAAAGAAGTGTGTTCAGAAATGACGTTTTGATTTTTTGACAAAAGAAACTTTTCAGCAAAAAAAAAATAATCAAGTTTACACTCAAGAGACAAAACCTAGTGCTGAGAGAATAATAAAAATATAAATACCCCCCCCGCCACACACACATTGGAGTTAGCCTCACATAGACTGATTATTGGTAACCACCATATTCCCTTTCTTTTATCCTTTTAGAAGATGGATAATTCATGTACAAATGGCCATATTAAACTTACATCTGATGTTGCACCATTGAATTTGATTTGTGTTTAAGGTTTCTGCTGCAGGGATACTTAAAGATTCTTTGATCCCCTAGTTTACCTTTTGCAAAAATGGTTCTGTGTTTCACATGTCTGAGAATTATACCCAAATCTCACTCCCCCCCCCCAAAAGTAAAAATAAAGGGGAGTGTAGTTATGTACAGCATCAGTGATATAGGACTTGACCCAAAGCCCAATGAATTTCATGGCAAGACACAATGACTTTAAACAGGTTTATATAACTGCTGTTAATTTAAACAAGATTAAAGGTGCAAGAGTGCAGCATTTAACAATATAAGAATCTTACTAAGCACAGGGACTAGAGAAACAAACCAAACAGGTGGTGCTTACTCAAATGCCCATTCTTAACTTCCATGTAGGGCAGGCCTGAAAACAAGAGCTCTATTTCAGGAAAATTCTGAAGTTTCAATGTTTGTCTTCATTCTATAGTGGAACAAAACCTAGAACTTTAGATTTTTTTTTCTAAAAACATAACTCCTCAATGAGTAGTTATCAATATTTTGTTGTCAAATTGGGAGGATGTATCTAGTGAGGTCCTGCAATGGTCTGTCATAGGTCCAGTACTATTCAATATTTTCATTATTGACTTGGATAATGGAGTGAAGAGCCTACTTATGAAGTTTGCAAGTGATACCAAGCTCTGAGGGGTTGCAAGAACTTTGGAGGACAGGATTAGAATTAAAAACAACTTTCGCAAATTGGAAAGTTGGTCCAAAATCAACAAGATGAAATTCAATAAAGAGAAGTGCAACGTGCTACAATTAGTAATGAAAAATCCAAAGTACAACTACAAAATGGGGAATTACTAGCTAGGCTGAAGCATATCTGGGGGCTATAGTGGATTACAAATTGAATATGAGCCAACAATGTGATGCAGTTGAAAAAAAAAAGCTAATATTCCGGCCTATATTAACAGGAGTTTCATATGTAAAACAGTCTATTCAGCACTGGTGAAGTCTCAGCCCAAGTACTTTGTCCACACTTGAAGAAAAAGTGTAGAAAAATTGGAAAGAATCCAGAGGAGAGCTAGAAAAGTGATAAAGGTTTAGAAATTTTGACCCAAGAGGAAAGTTGTAAAAGTATGGTAATATTTAGTCTTGAGAAAAGAAGACTGAGGAGGGATCAGTTCTTGGTCCTGCACTATTTAACATTTTTATCAATGACCTGGAAGAAAATGTAAAACCATCACTAATAAAGTTTGTAGGTGACTCAAAAATTGGAGGAGTGCTAAATAATAACGGGGAAAGAGCATTGATTCAGAGCAATCTGAATTGCTTGGTGAACTGTGTGCAAGCAAACAAAAGTGTTTTAATATAGTTAAATGTAAATATCTACATCTAGGAACAAAGAATGTAGGTCATACTTACAGGGTGAAGGACTCTATCATGGGAAGAAGCAACTGAGAAAAAGACTTGGGGGTCATAGTGGCTAATCAGCTGAACATGAGCTCCCATAATGCTGTAGCCAAAAGTGTTAATGAAATCCAATCCTATGGCCAAAAAAGTTAATGTATAAACAGAAGAATCTCTAGTAGGAGTAGAGAAGTTATTTTATCTCTTTATTTGGCACTGGTTTGTCTGGTTCTGGTGCCCACAATTCAAGAAGAATGTTGGAGCAAACAGGATTCAGAGAAGAGCCACAAGAATAATTTAAGGGCTAAAAAATGTATCTTATAGCAAGAGTTCAATCTATTTTGCTTAATAAAGAGAAGGACAAGAAGTGATTTGATTATAGTCTGTGCGTATCTACATTGGAACAAATATCTAATAAAGGGCTCTTCAGTCTAACAGAGAAATATGTAACATGATCCAATGGCTAGAATTTGAAGCTAGACAAATTGAGACGGGAGATAAGGTGTAAATTTTTAATAGTGCAAGTAATTAACTATTGGAACAATTTACCAATTATGATGGATTTTTCATCACTGACAAATTGTAAATCAAGATTGGATGTTTTTCTGAAAGATATACTCTAGGAATTATTTTGGGGAAGTTGTATGGCCTATGCTAATCAGGGTGTCAGACTAATTGATCACAATTGCCTAAAATAGTGAATACAAGTGAAAATGAGGTAGGATCAGAGGCTAAAACAGGGAAAGAACAAGAGAACAACTACTTAGATTAGTTAGATGTCTTCAAGTCACCAGAGCTTGATGAAATACATCCTAGACTACTCAAGGAGCTGACTAAGGAGATATCTGAGCCATTGGCAATTATCTTCAAAAAGTTATGGAAGACGAGAGAGAGTCCAGAGGACTGGAAAAGGGTAAATATAGTGCTAATCTATAAAAAGATTAAAAAGGGCAACCTGAAGAATTACATACCCATCACCTTAACTTCTGTACCCTGAAAGATAATGGAGCAAATAATTAAGCAACCAATTTGCGAACATCTCAACGATAATAAGGTAATAAATAACAGTCAGCATGGATTTAGCAAGAACAAATCATGTCAAGCCAACCTAATAGCTTTATTTGACAGGGTAGCAAGCCTTGTGGATGGGTGGGAGGTGGTAGATGTGGTTTATCTTGACTTTAGTAAGGCCTTTGATGGCCTTCTTGCATGGTCTTCTCATGAACAAACTAATGTAATTGTGTTACCCCAGAACTGAGGGAAGTGTTACCCCAGAATTTGATCAAGCTAATTGTAGTGATATTGTGTGCATTTAGCCACCATTAGCTAATGAAATAAATCACCAGATAGTTAAAGGTTAATTTGGAAAAGTAGGGCTTTTGGAGGCAATATCAAATATTAGCTGCAGACTTGCAGTTTCTGCTAATCAGAATGGATGGAGGGGTGAAAAGAGTCAACACGTTATTAGATTGAAAGAAAATAAGTGAATGGAGACCTTCACTTTCGGCACCTTTGACACAGAACTTATTATGGCTAAGATTGTTAGGAATGTTTTATTGATAAGTAATTTACTGAAGTGATGACCCAGTAGGGGGCACTATGAGCTACGTATTTTTTAAAAGCCAGTTATAAAAAGACTAGATAATAGAGTGTACTTTGGAACTGTTCTCTGAAGCTATCCTGAGAGACACCCTACTCCCCGGTGGGGAAGCAACCAGCCATTGCTGACCTGCTGCTAATTGCTCGATACCATTTCAGATTTTAGGTAATTATTTGGGATATTCTAAACCTATTCCTTATGTTTGTGTGTGCTTAGATCTAATAAATAGTAGTTTTAGATAAGAGCACACTTATTTGTATCACTTTTTTAGCAGCTAGAAGTACTGTGTTCCCATTGATGTATTCCTGACACCACCTGGAGTGAAACAATTAAGTTACTACTATTTTGGGTTTAAAACCCTGGGTAAAAATACAACCTAGATGGAACTACTATAAGATGGGTGCATAACTGGTTGGAAAACTGTTCCCAGAGGGTTATCAGTGGTTCACAGGCAAGCTGGGAGGGCATATTGAGTGGGGTCTCCCAGGGATCAGTTCTGGGTCCAGTTCTGTTCAATATAAGAACATAAGAATGGCCATACTGGGTAAGACCAAAGGTCCATCAAGCCCAGTGTCCTGTCCTCTGACAGTGGCCAATAGCAGGTGCCCCAAAGGGAATTAACAGACAGGTTATCATCAAATGACCCATGCCCTGTCACCCAGTCCCAGCTTCTGGCAAACAGAGGCTAGGGACACCATTCCTGGTCATATCTTCATCAATGATTTAGATATTGGCATACAGAGTACACTTATAAAGTTTGTGGATGACAGCAAGCTGGGAGGAGTTGCAAGTGCTTTATAGGATAGGATTAAAATTCAAAATGATCTGGACAAACTGGAGAAATGTTCTGAAGTAAACAGGATGAAATTCAATAAGGACAAATGCCAAGTACTCCACTTAGGAAGGAACAAGCCATAGGCACCTACAGGGAAAAAATGGTGGGAGCTGAGCACCCACCGGAAGCCCTCCTGCCAACTCCCCCCATGCCCCCATGTCCCCAGCACCTCTTGCCCACCAGCAGGCTATGTGGATCAGCACCTCCCTCTCCCTCCCCATGCTTTCCATCTGCTGCAATCAGCTGTTACACGGTGTGCAGGCAGGAGGCTGGGAGGGAGGGGGGAGGAGTGAGAAGGCGGCACAGTCAGGGGAGGGGGCAGAGTGGAGGTGGGAAGAGGTGGAGCAGGGGTGGGAAGAGGCATGGTGTGGGTGGGGCCTTGGGAGAAGGGGTGGAGTGGGCACTTTGAAAAGTCGGCGCCTAGGGAACAATGAGTTGCACACATACAAAATGGGAAATGACTGCCTAGGAAGGAGTACTGCAGAAAAGGATCTGGGGTTCATAGTGGATCACAAACTAAATATCAGTCAACATTGTAACACTTTTTCAAAAAAAGCAAACATGATTCTGGGATGTATTAGCAGGTGGGTTATAAGCTGTCCCCACATATTCCCACATTATAAAAGTTACAGTAGCTTCAAATATAGACACATATAAAAGAAGGCATTTATTCCAAAGAGGCAACATTACCAAGGGCTCATAGCAGACATGGGAGGCCAGGGTCACTGGTTACATACAGTAGCTTCTGTAATATTTGCATTCTCACAGCCATACACAGCTTTATATGTAAATCTCAGAATGCTAAGTCAAAAATATGTTTCTAATAACTAGGTATCAACAGAGATAAAGCAATATGACAGACAGCTGCCATTTTATAGAATGCAAAAGAGCGAGTCAATGTATTTTCACCTTTTTTCTCTGATATTTTCTTCATTCTTTATATGGTATTGTCTTTATTATGAAATATAAGTTACTAACGGCTTGGCTATATAGCCCTGCAGTGCTTACTACAGAGATGTGATTTGCAGCATGCACTCAAGTGCTGTGCTGTAACTGCCCCATGTAGACTCTTCTAGGCAAACTAAAAAATGCCTAGTTTGTGTTAACGTAGTCCTGTTTGAAATGCATCTCTACATTCCCACAGACTGGTCCGATATAACATCTGCCCTTTTCTCCATAGTTCCCAAGACCCCTAATAAACCTTACTTTTAGACATCTCCAGGACGGCTGCTCCTGTCTCTCTACTGTGGCTGGGCATTCCCCTTTACACCTAGCCATGTTGTTTATGGGCATTGGATAACCACTCTATCCATGCCTCTATCCAGGGGCGGCACCAGGCCCCAGAACGCCAAGTGCGTGCTTGGGGCGGCATGCCGCGGGGGGCGCTCTGCCGGGCGCCGGGAGGGCGGCAGGAGGGTCCGCTGGTCCCGCAGCTCTGGTGGACCTCCCGCAGGCACGCCTGCAGGAGGTCCACCGGAGCCGCGGGACCGGCGACCGGCAGAGCGCACCCCGCGGCATGCCGCCGTGCTTGGGGCAGCAAAATGTCTAGAGCCGCCCTCCATCTATCTATTCAGAGGATGAACAAGTAGGCAGGCCTCAAGAACACCTAATACCTAGGTAGGGAGGAATTGTAATTCTGAGTAGGATCTTGGCAATGTGTCTAGTGGATAGAACACTGATGGGCTTGGGACTCAGGAGACCTTTCTATTCCCAGTGTTGCCACTGTTCATTGTGTGACCTTGAACAAGTAATTTCACTTTCCTGTGCTTAAGGCTAAGGATAAATGAGAATGAGGATGCTCCAATTTTAGGGCACTTCCCTGAGTGATGGGAGACCCTTGTTCAAATCCTCTCTCCCTGTGAGAGAGAGAGGAGAATTGAACCTGGGTCTCCCATATCCCAGGTGACTCCCCTAACCACTTGGGCTAAAAGTTACATTTTGAATGTCCCCAGAACATGCCTACCTGATTGAGACCTGCAGGTTCACCTGCTTTGAGGGTCCTGCTGGGGCTGAAGCATGACATAAGTATCCAGGTGCCCAAAGTGAGGCATTGTGCACAAGCCCAGAGGCAGAAACTAAGGCTCCTGGGAGATTTTTACAGGAAAAATGTAAGTGCTGAGTAGGTTAAGCAGCAGCTAAGCAATGGTTTTATAGATCTCATTGGTACATAAATCTGGGATTTTCTGTAGAGTTTTGAGGAATTTGTTGTCCCTTTGTGGATCTGGGCCTAAACTCAGAATTCGCAAAACTAAGGAAAGCTGCAAAGCACATGTGTGTATGACTAACTCAGATGTATTTGGAAAAGCATACAGTATCAGCTCAGATATTGTTTGAGAGATAAGGAAAAGTGTACAGCATTAGCCGAGTTACTTGCCTACACTAATTATCTAAGTAGGCAGAAAGTAATTACCCAAATTGGAATTTTGCCATGACACTAAGGCTAACATTTCTATTCATGTGGAAAGAGCCATGGGATCGTTAGTGAGTACAAGAGGACAGGACTTCATTTTATATCTCATCTGAAAAAGGGGATCTAATACTCTTGCACACAGAAAAAAGCTGAATAAATAAAATATGGAAACAACTGATATGATCAGAGTGTATTTTCCACACATCAGAAGATGCACAAATACTGTAACAAATTGTCTTTCAACTTGAGACTTTCAATCATTGTTCAAAACTCCATGACTGACTAAACCATGGTCCTTTATCTCTTCCATCACAAGCACCCCTTGAGGCCATTCATGAGGATCCTGTTAATTACTGTCAAAGTGGAGTGGCAAAAATGTATAGAATATTTAGTAGATTTAAGAAATAAACTGGTTAAATCTAAGCTTGATCTGATAGCTTATTTTCACTGTTATATCTCCTAAACAAGCTAAGCATAAAATTAATTACATTTTAATTAAATTTCTGAAATTAATCACTGTAGAGTGTCACTGATAATATAGCACATGGGGGGCACTAGATAACAGATCACAGCACAATGCAGTGAAACTGAAGTTTTGGAGGATTTTAATTGACTTTAAAATAAGAAATGCTTAACTTTTGTAAGTAAAACTTGATGCCCTAGTACTAATTCCTTTGGTAGCATCACAGACTGATCAATATTTTATAAAGGGTGTGAACCTCAACCCCCTTTGTTCCAGAGCCCTCATTTTCTCCATAAAGGATACATTTAGGATGAGATTCACAACTGTATTTAAGTACCTAACTTTCATTGAAATCAACAGGAGTTAGGAACCAAAATATGTTTGTGAATCCCACGCTTTAGTTTCCATTCAGTCAATGGAAATTGCTTATATCCTGTAAATGGAGAACTGGGGGCCAGATCCAAGACTTTATAACTAAAGAAAAGATAATATATGTAAAAATAACTAATATCAGTTAATCCAAAATAGTAATAATATAATGATTACATTTACTTGCATTTCTGGTTCTCATTTACACTTTGCTTTCTTGTGTATCATTCTTTACTTATGAGAGAGAAAAGGTGGGTGAGCTAATATCTTTTATTGTACCAACTTCTGGACAAGCTTTCAAGCCACAAAGAGCTCTTAAAGAACCAATAAAAGAAAATATCTCATCCACTTTGTCTCTCGTATATTCTGGGTCCAACAGGGCTACAGCAACATTGCAAACTCTATACTTATGCAAGGCAAACCCATCACTGTTCTATTACTCGTGTGTGTGCATGTGTGTGTGCGTGCATGTGTGTGTGTGTGTGCACTTTTTGCTTCAGTGTGTTCTTTGTACAGTATAATCGCTATTCTGTTTACTTTAATCCTTTCTTACGCTCCTTCATAGACTCATAGACTTTAAGGTCAGAAGGGACCATTATGACTATCTAGTCTGACCTCCTGCACAATGCAGGCCACACAATCTCACCCATCCATTTCTATAACAAACCCCTAACCTATATCCTTCCTTTATCTCTGTTTTTTCAACTGCTATTTCCCCCCCTTTTTTGCTTCTCTGTGGGTCCCCCTCATTGCCTGTGTTAGCACCCACAGTGATTGACACTTATCACTATCTTCACTAGCTGACACCGTCTTCTGGCTGTGTGCGGTGCTCCACTGAGTCTGACTCAGTTTCTCCCTTTCACATTGTCAATCATTTAGTTCCATGTCTATCCATTTTTTATTATGACTCCAGACCTCTCGCCAGGGCCTTCTTAGATTTGCCCTTTGGGGGTGATAGTCAGGAGTTCCTAGTGAAGGGTAGAAGGAGGCCCTAGTGAAGGGTAGATAGTTCTAAGCCCTTTTCTTGCTCCAAAGTCTTTACTATGCTTTCTGCTGAAGCTGGTAGGGGAACTCAGGCCTACCCACTTCACTGGGTTCCAGCTCAGGAACCCTGCTTGAAGTAGCTAGAAGGAAGACTTTCTTGGTGGCTTCTTGCATCTGCTGAAGGGATCTCCTCTCTCTGTAGTCCCTCCATCTCTTTGGCAGCCACTACACTCTTCTCCCTTGCAGTCCTTTTCATAGAATATCAGGGTTGGAAGAGACCTCAGGAGATCATCTAGTCCAACCCCCTGCTCAAAGCAGGACAAATCCCCAGACAATTTTTTGTTTTTGTTTTTAATCTTTACAACTGTTGTGCTGCCACCAATCAGCCCCAGCTGAGCAGGCAGTCACTTTTCCTATTAACCAGTTAGTTGCGAAGCCAACATGGGGCCTTTATACCCCATGATGACTATACTATATAGCAAAGACATATAGTTTGATGCTCCCTCCATTTTTCATCTTAGCCTTTCCTATAGTTCCTCTTTTCTTCTCACTCTGCTGTTGCTTTTCTCACTCTGCTTATGTCTCTACCTATTCTTTCTATTCCCCTTTTTAAATTTTTGTTTTCTTTACTGCAGCACCAAGTTATAGGATGTTGGAATCTGCGACATCTCAGGATCTTGTTCAGAATCAAATCAGACATATTAACCTAACCCATAGGGCCATAAAACTATTTAAATCATTGTCACATAGATTAGTATATTAGCTAAGTTATTGTCAATATATACCATGTTAAATTCAAATCAGTAATACACAGTAGTATTTTAAGGACAATCACTACTTTTTATAGAGTATATCAGGACCAACCACAGTAGACACTGAAGGCCTGCCAAATGTCTGTGCTCACCTACTGATTGCACTGCCTCCAACAAAGATGTGTTGCACTTGGCACTGAACCATGTCAATCAGCCATACTTCTTGCCATCACCTCCCAGATGCTTGACTGGAGCATAACCTATCACACAGTAGGCAATGCCACCTAACCAATCTGATGACATGGGGATGCCATTTTCTTGTTTCCACCACCATCCTATAATGGATTCATGATGATGCCAAAATAATTGTTTTATTGACATTTCATTTGGGCTCATGTGACACATCATGCACTTAACAATGGTTGTGTTATTAATAGTAGTCCACATTTTAGCAATTTTCTTGGCCAAAAATCAGTAAATAAATTGGTAACTTAACTCATGTTTGTTTCATCAAATATGAGGCCTCATAAACTATGTATGCAGTAGAACCTCAAAGATACAAACACCAGAGTTATAGATCGACTGGTCAACCGGACACCATGTGGAACCAGTAAGAATCAAGTAGCAGTGGAGACAAAAAAAAATCAAACAAAAAACCCAGCTAGTATTGTACTGTACTGTACCTGTATGGCATCTTTAAGGTAGGCACATCTGGGCTGCCTGTCCCTGCCCCCACCCTCTACTTGCCATATACAAGTGGGGCGGCCACTTACGGGTAGGAGATGAAGATGCTGAGGTTCACAGGCACAGCTGTGAGCCCCCAAGAAGGCAGAGTAGGAGCAACGCTGGGGTCTGCGATGCTTTCCTGTAAGCCACGGGCGCTGTTTCGCCCCCGGCCAGGATGGGGAGAAGCTTGAAAACTCAGTATGAGCCAGGGAAAGAAGCTTCTCCAGCCCAGCTGTTGATGCTGCAAGGAAGCTGCCAGCACTGGGGCGGGAGCTACTGCTGGAACCTGGCCTGGAGTATGAGCTGATGGAGCCACAGCTCAAGCTGTTGCCTGCAAGCTGCACTCTGGAAGAGCAGCTCAGTTTTAAAGGGCCACAGCCTACACTGCACGCCCACTGACACCGCAGTGCCCCAGGGTGCTCCAGTCATCACCTTTGTTGCCTGAGGGCTAGAACCAGCTGCCAGTCCCCACCCCCACTCTCTGAGCAGCCAGTTGCAAATAGGCAGTGAAGATGCTGAGGTTCACAGGCACAACTGTGAGCCCCCGCTCCAAGCAGTCCACCCTGAGAAGCATCCCCTACTGTCTTGTTCAGAGTCACGAACATTTCAGAGTTATGAACAACATCCATTCCTAAGGTGTCCATAATTGAGGTTCGCCTGTAAGGGCATTTGAAGTAGAATTCTGATTAAAGCAACTGAAGAAGAGTTGGTGGAAAAGATCAAGTAGAATATTTTTTTCTGTACTCATTGGCCCATAATGAGTGAATGTACCAAAATTTCTAGCTCAGCACGAGCATGGATATAAATTGTATTTTTAATGAGTGGCCTGTAGAAGTGTCTCTACATTATTACATAAAAGGAAGACTTTCTATAAATATAAAATGGTTATTAAATTAATTCTTTGCAACACAACAAAAATGTGCCTACAAATGTATCCTTGTATATCAGAAACATAAATGCAATGTGTGCTTATTTAGTATGATTACATGTATACTAATGGGCCTAATGCTCCACTCTGATATGCAGCATCAATAACTGCTTGCTCTGAAAATTGTTCTTGGGCAATCATGCACATACAATAACTGATTTTCCAAGATGCACAGTGATGTGCAGAACTTGCCAAAGGGAAAAATCAAAGCTTAGTGGTCTGCTTTGGAATGCAGAATTAATATGAGGCTACAATAATTAAGTACTCATATCCTAGGGGTGGGGTTGGAAGTAATGATAATGGTCAAAACTTTCAACCATAGAATTTTAAAGCTAGGCACCTAAATCCATAGTTAGGTGGCCTTATTTTCAAAGGTACTGAGCAGTCTCAGATCCAACTTCTTTTTGAGTACTGGGTGCTCATTGCCTCTGAAAACCAGGGCTCTCATTTAGGTGGCAAATATGAATTTAAAGTAGGTGCCTAACTTTAAATGCCTATGCTTGAAAATTGGCAAATATGCTGACTCTTATAATAGGCTAGCATTTGCCGACACCCTGCCTAGGAATACAAGACATTTATGTTGAGTCATCCCAATGCCAGGCTCACGAGTCAGACATAGAGGTGTAAACTCACTGGGGACAAATTAGGCAGGTATTATTACTGTAACTCCATCTGGGGATATAAAAATGTTTGTGTCTTTCTCTGAGGCAAAGAGAACAAGGGGTTGAGAGAAATGGGATCTGCAGGGGAAACTCTAGGAATATCCAAGCTTGGGAGAAAGCTTAGGCAAATGTTTATGCTTTGTTGATTTTATTTCAGTTAGCTATAAAAGCAAACCCCAAGAAACGAGTAATTTTGGACTATATATAGTGTGCATATACTCTGTTGAGAGCAGAGTGGAAACATCTGTAAGCCTCTATAATCTTATTTTCCAATTACTTTCATACAGCTTGACTCTTTTTTTGGCTCTAAAAATGACAAACAGCCTTATATACCAGATCAGTATGGATTACATATGACTTTCCATAAAATCTAATCATTGATTGTTTCAGAATTAAAGCAGGTGGTAGATTTTTACAAATGATGGAACTGAGTGGGCTGTCATGAAAGAAACCTAGATTTCTGAATTTGAAGGAATTAGGAAGAGTATTCTTTTTTTAAGACTTTAAATAGTTTGCTAGAAACTGTGGTAGTTTCTGAAAGCATTGAAAAGAAGGAAAATCACAAACCATTTGAAGATGCATTATTTAATAAAAGAGACACTCAGCATGAATAAATAATAGGAGGTCATGCCTGACAAATTTACTTACATACTTGACACCACTGTGTGTTGGATCATATAGCCATTATTCAAAAGAAACTCTCAATTGATTTCAATGGGGAATTTTACCTGTGCTAGGACAAGACTGGGCCCTGGCTTGGTATGAAAGAATAAAAAAGGCTCAGAAAATTGAGGGAGGAGGAGAAAGGGGAGCAGAGAGAGAGAAATAGGAGGCACATTATTTGCAAGGTCTATACTGAGGTGAGGAAGCCGTCCACCACTAGGTGCCCAATATTGCAAGGTGCAGCATACCCTAATTTTCCATTTATAAATACAGGAGCTGAAGGCACTCATCATTCTGCAGGCTCAGACACTACCTTATCTCTGCATTTTGGCACTCAACACACTTCAAGACTATTTTAATCAGGTTTTGAGGTATATTTTAATAAGGTGTTTGCATTTGCAACTAGGAAATCTGTTAAATCTCTTGTTACTTAATGTCACAACCCAATTGGATGCTGAGAGGGATGGATTTCCCCTAAGGAAGTCCTATAAAATTTAAGCTAAGTAGAATTAAGTAACATATCTTCTTCAGCTCTGTGTAGCACAAAAGCTTGTCTTTCACCAACAGAAGTTGGTCCAATAGAAGATATTACCTCACCTACCTTGTCTCTCTAATATCCTAGGACCAACACAGCGACAATTACACAGCAAATAGGATTTATCAGAGACATTTACAAACAAACAAAAAGTTAACTGAATGTTTTGAACCTTGAGTTTTGGGAACATTTTAGAGTCATTTCTTAATTAAATTGAACCTGTATGTACATTATTGGAAATTTGAAACAAAGTCTCAGAAAGCAGAAAGGCTGTTATCTGTCAATAAATGACATTTAACATGGAGAAAAAAATCTGTGGAAAAAACCTGAGAAATGGATGTTTGTAAATTACTTTGCTAAACCTGGACAAAGAGACATGGAATTGAGCTCATCTATAAGGCACAACGCTTTCTGATGCATTAAGATATTAAATATCTGAAAGAGGGTGAATTAGCATCTATAAAGTATAGCATCTCGACCAAGGTGAGAGGCTGTGCCAGTTTACATTCATCCTTTGTGTGCATCTATCTTCAAAAGACTTCTTGAGGAAAAGGCCAGTCATAGATAAGAGGGACTGTTCAGTATGATAATGAACTCTGGAAATCCCAAGCTCCAAACATCAAACATGGACCAAAGAGCCCGAAACAGTCTTGGTATGAGGGAAGGGAGACAGCAAGTTGATCATGCTCCTCCTCTTGAAATCTTATTCTCCCTTTGCTTCCGTGTCTCTGTCCTCTCCTGGCTCTCCTTCTACCATTCTAATCACTGCTTCAGCATGGCCTTTTGAGGATCCTCCTCATCCCCTTTCCAACTATCTATGGTGGTTCATAGGGCTCTGTGCTCTGTCCCCTGCTCTTCTTCCTCTACAGCTTATCTCTAGGTAATATTATCTGCAAACATAAATTCAACTACCATCTCTATACTGAGGTCTCACCTACCTCTCTACTCCAGACCTGTCTCCTTTTGTCCAAGCTATGTTTTTCTCTTGCCTTATACATAGATTATAATCTGTATGGGGGCAGAGACTGTCTTCTTGTTCTGTGTTTGTACAGCACCTAGCACAAAGAGGTCCTGGTTCAAGACTAGGGCTCCTAGGTGCTATGAAATTACAAATAATAAATAATAAGAGCAAAAGGGACGCTGTGTAAAGTTAACTACAGAATGGTCAGGGGAACATAGTTTGGGGAGATGTAACATATTTTCTGTTCTTTTTATTGCAACTAAACTGAGAATGCCTTGACTAATTCAGCTTATGAGAAGATTGCATGTAGATACATTATCCAAACCATTTATGTTGTTTTACTCTCATTTTCATTTTCTTTTTAATAAATCTTCCTTTGTAATTGACTATTTGATCCATGGACTGTTGGTTAGGTAATTTTTCATTGACCACCCCAAAGAGAGCAAAATCCCTCAACGTCTAAAAAGAAGTAATAAGGGTTCAAATTGTCTGGAGACTTAACAGCCCTTTGAGGTCTCAGTCAAATTGACATGCATTGAGGTTTCCTTTCCTAGGATGTGTGTCAGGTGCACAAAAGGGAAGGCCCAGAGACCAAGGAGAAGATATAAGTTGTTAAGGGCTCAGGTGGCAGACTCCCTACAATGATTTACATATCTTCGAATCTTGGGGAATAGGAGCTGGGTCGAGTTGGAAAAAGACGTTTAATCTTCTATTCTGCACAAGCTAGGAAACTGTAAACAAAATAAATAATACTTGCCTTGTAGAGTTTGTGTGTGTGTGTGTGCATGCGTGTGCATGTACATTTGTTGTCTTCCTAGAAGGGACTTGCAGAATCTATATTTCTGAGATTGAAGATGGAGAAGTGGACAGTCATTACCTCATAATATTATAATTAAATATCAGTAGAAATAGTATCTCAGAAGCTAATTGGAATTATAGACCCAATTCTGCTCTCAGATACTTTCTGCATACACATAGTCTATTGGCTTTAGAAGGCGATTCAAGAAGTATCTCTGACTGAAATCAGGTCCTACATACTCCACCATGATTATTCCCGAGTTAAAGCAAAGGAAGGAATGGATTATCACATTTTGGGCTGATAATTAATTTGCCTATATAGAATGTTGCCACAATCCTTGGGTCCTTTTGCCTGCTCTATCACTCAGATACTGTTCTGAAATGTGACATATAAAACCTAGACAGATAGAAATAAATCAGGAACAACTGGAGACTCTGTAGCCATTTCCTGAAACTGCAAGCAGGCCTTGTCTTTGTATAGGAAACACTCTTATAGATATTATGAGAGAAGACCGTTAAAAAACTATTTTTTTTAACTCTGCACCCTTCTAGAAGAAGCAGATTTTTTTAGTAAAATTAACATATAACTTTGCTGGTACAAGACATCTGCTTCAACTTGTGGAAAGATTCTCAGGTTTCAGTAACCTTTTTTAGTCTGCTACAGTTGATTGGGTTTAAATCAGGCAATAGAAGGAAGAATACACTTTCCCTTATGCAGGGTCTCCTGCTGTTCATAAGCAAAATTCAGCAGTCTGCCTCTCTCCTTCAATTAAGCCCAAAATACCCAGAGTTATAGGCTGTTTCTCCTTCTTTTCCTGCTGAAGACTATCTCCCATAATGATGTTTAAGAGTTGCACAAGAATGTGTGCATCATTGCCCACTTGTCCATGTTAGCATGGAAGTCATTAACTTAGAGCAGGGGTGGCCAAACTGAGCGTGAGAAGGAGCCAGAATTTACCAATGTACATTGCCAAAGAGCCACAGTAATATGTCAGCAGCCCCCCCCCCCGGCGTCCGCTCTCCCACACACACACTCCCTGCACCTCCCACTCACCAGCAGCCATGCTGATCAGCGCCTCCTCCTCCTCCCTCCCTGCACCTCCCAATCAGCTGTTTTGTGGCATGCAGGAGGCTCTGGGGGTGAAGGGAGGAGTGAGGGCACTGCAGGATTAGGGGAGGGGACGGGAAGGGGTGCAGTGTGGGCAGGGCCAGTGGCAGAGCCAGGGGTGGAGCAGTGAGCACCCCGGCACATTGGAAAGTTGGCGCCTGTAGCTCCAGCCCCGGAGTTGGTGACTATACAAGGAGCCACATATTAACTTCTGAAGAGCCGCAAGTGGCTCCGGAGCCACAGATTGGCCACCCCGACTTAGAGGTTCTGGGCACTACTTTGTTCACTATTATTTGCAGATGCCTCTCTAAAGCCAAACATTTTTCAGTGCATTATTAAACTGACCTCTGCCGAGTCAACTGTCTCACAAATTTTTTTCCTTCCCCTAAATTTGTCACTTTCATATCCCACTCATCATATTTCATAGAAAGTGCTGTTCCTCAGAGTTTTCTTCAAAGGAGAATACATTTCGTGTATACAGAAGAGACTTCTGTAAAGTTTAAAGTTTAAAGTTCAGCTTCCCTCTGGTAGGCAGAGGTTGAGGAGACAAAAAAAATATACGACTGGATCTATAGAATTTAATGGAGATAAAAGCAAAAGGGATCTATGAACATTTAATGTAGAATCCACTCCAAAATCCTGCAGATTTCAACAGAGAATGATATGTTTACTATAGCTTTGGTTTTAACCATTTCATAGAATACTATACTGGGACTATAATTTATAAATTGTATAAGATTATTTTTAAAAATACTGTAGAAAAGTGATTTCCTTTTATATAATCTATGGAAGTTCCATAAGGAAAGTTACAGAATGATACATTACAGGCATTGCAGTGTGACTTCCTATTTGCCACTTGAAAAATTTACTTTGTTACCCTTACATTGTCACCCTTGAGCCCTGTGAGTGGTATTTTAGAAGAAGGAAGTTTGGCGGGCTCTGTGTGAGGAATCATTGATCACCTAGGTCAGCAAGTATGAGGGGCAGTAAAAGGTTTGACAGTTGATTATGTAACTCAGTTATGATTGTCTGGGACATAGAATGGATAGTAAAAGTCTAGCAGTGGTACAGTCAGTCAGGTTCCACAATATTCCTCTTCCAACTATTAATATCCAAAAGTTGTTTTAAAGCTCTTGGTGAATCAAAGTTTTCAGACTAATAGACTATGATAAGATGCACTGGTAGATGAAGAGGGAGAGGAAGAATCCAGACCCTGGTGATGCTGTGGAGCTGGGGGCTCCTGGCACAACCACCCTGTATGAAGAAGATGGAGATAAGAAGGATGGGTGGGGAGACTTTTAAAAGAGTACAAGGAACAGGAGGGGAAGCTACTAAGCAGAGTAGCAGAAAAGCAAGATGCTCAACAAGATGAGGAAAAGGAAATTGATCAGCAGAGTGGGAACAGGAGGGCGACTGCAGTGATTAGGAGCCCCAGCGAGGGTCTCTGCCCTGCTCTCTGACACCCAATGGCTCCCCACATCCAAGTCAATCCCCTGCTGAGGAATTTCCTTTACCTCATCTTGTTGAGCAGTCACACCTTGCTCTGCTGCTACTCTGCAAATGTATTGATCAAGGCTTCCTGATGTGGTCTTCTTAGTGATGGCATTGGCCAGGGGATTGGAGTCAAGTGAACAAAGAGCAGTGGACTTTTCTCTGCAAGTATATCCCTTAGGTTGAGCTTATGGAGAAGGACCTCCTTGAGATGGCCTTATGTTTGTCAGAAGAATGTTGGCAGAACAACACGCTGATTCAAATGGAACTCTGTTACCATCTTGTACAAGGAACTTGGATGAGTCCATAGCACCAACTTATCCAGATACAACTTGAGCCTTAAGCTCACTCGCTCTGAAGAGTAAGTTTTTGGTGGAGGAAACTGTCATTTTATCCAGAATCCAGAACAATAGAGTCCTGATCCATGATTGGGGCTCCTGGGCACTACAATTTTACAAATAAATAATAATAATAGTAAGAAGTAGTTTGTGAGCATGAATTCTGCTACATACTGAATGGTTTGCCTGTGCATGAGTTATGTTACCTATCTCATACTGTCAACTGTGTGGTGTTTGAAGTTGCACAGAACTCATTCTCAGACAGACTAGGGAACAGATACTGGAACTGTAAGACACTTTTTATTTACTATTTACTATTTTATGGCACCCACTGGTGTGCTGTGTCTCTCACAGAGATGTGTAGAGATACAAAGTCCATGACCCTGAAAGCATACAACATACATTTAGACTTGATGAAACTTATGCTCCTTTATAACAGAAGTAGTACAAAGGTTGCACATAATAAAGGTTCAGTACTTCCAATTCAAGAAAAGAACAAAAGATTCTGGTAACAAACAATAGGGAGAGTATGGAGTGAAGGAGGTCAGTGATTACAAGATCACAAGAGAGAGAAAGGTTCATTTGTGTTTGGGCTCAAACCTACAAGCTTTACAACAGCTACCAGGCCCAAAGCTTATTTAGTTTTTTCAGCCAAGTAAAGGAGCAATAGAAGATTTTGACAGAAATTTCACTGCTGCTCAGGGAAGCTGTCAGAACTGCGAAAACAGTGAAATTTCAGCATGAGAACACTCACTGGGAGATCAGATTTCACCTTGCACGTCTTCTGAAGTGAAAAATAAGGGCCCTATCCTTCAGTGGGCTCTTAGAGGTGAACCCTTCCACCCATAAGAAGCCCCACTGGAGTTGGGTATGAGAGTCTTCTTTTGCAGAGCTCACTATAGGGCCTAATATTTTCACATTTCTCACCTATCTGTAAAGTGATAAAAGTCCTCTTCATCTAATGTGATTTTACAAAATCAAGATAAAATATTTACACATCTGGGGTTTAGGGCCTGATACTCCTCCCCTTGAAATCAATGACAAAAGTTCCATTGTTTCAAATTAACTTCACTAACCTAGTTTTACTTTTGTTTTAAAATGTCCTTTATTACCTAGAAATGCACTATACAATTCCTGTTTAATCATAACTATGAACAATTCTTTATCCTTTCTTTAAAAAATGGAATAGTTTTAATTACTCAGTTTAAAATAGGTTTGAATTATACAACAAATGTTCAGTGAGCAGCATATTTTTAGCCCACTGGCTTCTTCCCTGTTTTTGAGGAGGACAAATAAACTTTCTTTTCTTAGACTTTAACACAATGTAGTCGGCTAAATTTGAGTAGTTGAATAGTTAGATAAAATACATCATTTTTTTAGAAACTTTCACTGAAAATCTTAAAAGGTTACCTTGCTATTCCTAGGTTTAGTCAATTGTAAAATAAATTACCTATATTCACACACATGCTGGTTTATCATTCATACACATGCTGCTTTATAATAGATGTAGCAGAAAGGTTGCACATACGGCAGATTCAGTATTTCATATTCAAGAAAAGAATAAAAGATGCTGGTTCTTTGAAAATTTAATGTACATCTTCTACCACCTTAATGATGTCTCACGGTGTTATTCCAAAAATATAGAATAAAATTCCTGTCAGCTTTTTCCACACTCACCTCAGAAATTATTCCATTAAACCCTTGTAGATGCTATTTACATGGGAATACAGCACAAGAAAACAGATTTTAAATACCATAGTTTTTATTACTCCTTTGCATTGAAAATATACTGAAGTTCAACAAAAATAGGAATATTTAAAAGATGTGCCATCATTTTTGTTTAGCAAAGAATTTCTGTGAAAATGTAAGGAGTAACTGTCCAGCCTTTACTGTGGTGCACAGTTCCACTGAAGTAAATGGGGCTACTCATATAAGTAAGGAACACAGGACTATGCACTTAATTTTTATTCCTAGCTGTTGTCTAAAGCTCTCTAGGCAAATATCTTCCTTTTCTTTACTTCTTTCCAGGTAAATTGATCAGAGGTGCTTTGAGGATTGGCTGTGTGCCCAGTTTCCACAAATGCCAAAGACTTCTGCACAAGAGTTAATTAAAATTGACTACTTGTTTTAGGTAGAAGAAACAGGCTAAATTCTAGATTGTTCTAAAGAATGATCGAACAATTTAGTCAAACAGAGTAACTTGCTACTAAACTGGGGCATAAAAATATTACTTTGCCTTGATAGAGTTCATATTTTTTTTTGTTTTCACTCCAAATATAAAGTTTTATCCTGGGCTTGGAAAATGTAAGATGTCAGGTCTGCTTACCTAGGGAGGAGCTGGATATTAACGAACAAGTAAATAATAATAAAATATTTTTTTCAAAATGCTTTTTACATTTTCTCAAACTAGAGAGTTATTAATGAATATCTGATTTAGATAAAGAATTAATACGTTTTTGTTGTTTGGCCTAAAACTAAAAAATACATATTTCAATGTCTTCCCAGTATATGCTGAACTAACATAAACTACTACTTAATCAACATAATTGCATTAATTAGGTAATGAGTCAAATTCTGCACATGTGATTAGACTGAAATAAAACTGACCTATCATTGTTTACTCAATCACTTCATGGGACAATTAATCAGTTAATCAATATGTAAACTATAGCTCCACTGACTGACTTCTCTGAAATCAAAAGCATTGCATTAGCCTAGTACACTCTTCAACAGAGAATGGAGAACTCTTTTACATACTTCTAACCCTTCCATATTTAGCAGTATGTTGTACACAAAGCCAGCGCCTAAAAAAGAATACCACAGCATGCTGGTTCAGAGGAGTCAAAGCCAAAATGTTTGGTAATGTTACAAGCCCATCCAAATCTAACAGTTTTCACTCACAGACCTACTTTTAAACATACTTTCCTTTTTAGCGACTCGTGAAATAAGAATATTTGGTCCTCATCCTTCACATGGAAAGGCTATGGCGGCAATCCCTTGATTCAAGGATGATCTCAGTCACAGGTGTTTATTTGCATGAAAAGTATTGTTATAAAAACAACTGATTTTCTATACCAAATAAAGAGAACATCCTAAATGGACATCATCTTCTTCTTACAATTTTTAAGAGGGATTCTGGAAGTGTGATAAGCACAATACTTGTACTACAGAGCAACTGCCTGCAGGAATGAATGTCCTTCTGAAATTAGCTCTGTACTTTCATCATACAGAGCAGTGGCCATAGGTTAGACATCACATAACCTCAAGGTTTTTTTTTAAAAGGCAGCAAAGGAAATGCAAGAGAAACAGATACCTGATCTGCAGTGTATGTTAAAGATTTATAATAAAAGAACTCCAGATTCGAATCAAAGAGCAAATGAAAGTATAAAATATTCTGTGACTAAGCCTTTTTTCTTCCTCTGTACTATTTAATTTATTTCAGCAATGAATGAAGTGATTACAAATATTTCATAAAGTGATATGTGATTATTCAGGATGGAATGTGTTACATAAATACTGTATAAGATACATCTTTGGCCTGAATTCTACAATAAGCTTCCATAAATGAACTCATGTACTGACATGGATCTCATAGCAGGACCAGGCCCTTTAATATTAAATTATTAGAAACCTAACACTTTACTTCCTTTATTTCACACCTAGAATGGATTTGTAAATAACATGAACTTCAGGGGATGTAGAACTGAAATCTTGACCAGTACTAGGAAGCCTTTAATAAGGTCTAAAAGAACTGGGAAGTCATTTAACCAATATCAGACCGGAATATATAGTTAAAATATTGTGTTGGTAATTCTGCTTAAAGGTTTGTAAGGCATGATCCTTCCTAAGATAAGTGCATAACAATTTCAGTTCACCTTTTATAAGTTTTGTGGATACATTTTTAGATAAAACTGTCCAAAACTATTCATTTACCTCCCAGTACAGTACTGAGTTGTGCCTTACTTAGAATTATTGAGTAGAAACAACAAAAAACACCAAAAATTCATCTAACAAAGATATCAATTACAGGAAAAACTATTAGTCCTAGAGTATCTGAAGAACTTGATTCTTCAGCAAAATCCATTTACAATCTTCAAAGTGACACTGACTCTATTAGAGGCCAAATGTAAGTAAACGATCAAGCTTTACTGAAGTGCTTAAAGAGCCATAAGTCGGGAATGGTTTGAAAGTGAGGGGATTATTAAGGTTAACAGTTGTAAGATAAGAAGGTGAGAAACCTGACACTGTGACAAGATAGTTATCACAGCTTTAAGGTAAAAATCATTACCTTGGGGGGGAATTTAATTTGTTCCTAAATAAAAAGATTGATTTTTCTTTTCATTTTGCAGGTTTCATTTTGTTATTGAGGTAACAAATGTTCTGACAGATTAAAAAAATAGTATGTGCAGGAAACTGAAGGTATATATATACTCCTATAATAAGCCTACCTGTTATGAATACCCCACCATACATAGGCCTGGTCTACACTGGGGTGGGGGCGGTAATCAATCTAAGTTACGCAACTTCAGCTACATGAATAATCTAGCTGAAGTTGACGTACTTAGATCAATTTACCGTGGTGTCTTCTCTATGGTAAGTCAACTGCTGCTGCTCCACCGTCGACTCTGCCTACGCCTCTTGCCAAGCTGGAGTACAGGAGTCAATTGGAGAGTGCTCGGGGATAGATTTATCGTGTCTAGACTAGATGCAATAATTCGATCCCCGCTGGATCGATTGCTACCCGCCAATCCAGCCGGTAGTGAAGACTTACCCATAGATATTAAACTTATCTTTAATTATGCTTCCTTGTGCATTGGTCCTAAAATGTGGCCTCTCTTCATATCTTTTTGTTTATAATCTGTCAAATAACACAATGAAAAAGGAAAAAATTAGAAGACAACAACTTTAAGCTATATAACTTTCAGGAATTTTAATTTCATTGATCCAGAGCTTCTGGGATTGATGTCTCCCTCAGTAGTCTAGGTCATCCTAGAATTTTACATAACCTGAACTCTGGGTCATTACAAACACAATAATCTCTAATTATGTACTTTTTCTGGAATTCTAGGGCTGTTCCATTTAAAGATTAATTTGCCAACTTCAGATGTTCATATCTTTAAAACTAATGAACCAATTTTCTTTAGTTCTAGCTTGTTTTGTAGATGCTATTGAGTCCTAACAATCAGACTGTATTTGAAGAAAGTCAGTTGACAATTTCTGAATTTATAAGGATTAAGAAAAGCCAAGTAATTACAGGACTGGGACAACCTTACAAATTTAATAAGAAATTAAAAGAAAAATTCTAGTACACTTAATCATGAAGATTTTGAATCCTTATAATTTAAAAACATTAAATCAATTTTTTTCAAACTTGGTCTGATTCTCAGGCATCAATGAGATCTACAAAGCAAGCCTTCTCTGAAGTTTCTAGCTTCAGTAGATTTATGTTTATTTTAATTATTTATTTAATCTGAGAGCAAAATCTCTAATAGGACAACATAGGGGAAATCTTCATATTTGAAATGCTGAAAATGACTATAATTTGGTTTAAACAACAACAACAACAAAAAATCTTGTCTGAATTAGCTGGGGGTTCGTTCAAGCTTGGTATTGCATGAGGAAAAGACAGGCAGGACCAGGATAACACTGAAAAGCCAAGTGGCTGTTTTTTTATTTTTTTTTTTACACCTTGGGGGGGGGGGAAGAGGCAATTCACTGGGACTCACATAAAAAAAAAAAAAAAAAAAATAACAATATACTGTATGTATATACTGCCACCACCACCACCAAATACACAGGCACACAATCTCTATAGGTAGGGTCGGGGTCGGCGAGGCGTGCAGCCAGCAGAAAAGAGAGAGACGGGCCACTGCCTCAGCCACCCTGCTTACACACACAGTAACAGAAGGTAAACCCAGAGCTGCAGCAGCGCAGCAGCTTCACCCTCACAGACACTGGGACCCACGGGACCTTGGTTCTAAGGTCTGCTAGTCAGGCAGGTAGTAAGTACACACACACACACACACACAAGACAGACAACTCAACACAACAAACAAAAACAATAACAAATTAACTATCTACTAAAAACTAAAAACAACTATACACAAACAACAACACTGTAAAACAAAATCAAATATTTCAATCAATATACACTGTATATACACACTTGGTACAAGGGGAGGAGGGAGAAAAAGAGGAGAAAGAGCTAAAGCAAATACAAAAGCAAAGCAGGCAAATACCAGCAGAGAGACAGAGAGAGCAGAGCAGACACCAGAAGCATGACTGATGCTGATGGAAATGATAATATGAAAAAAAAAAAATCCAAAAAAAAACAAACGACATGACACTGCTAGCTATAGCGAGGAGGAGAGAGACCCTGGCTGAAATCAGCCTGACAGCTGATCAGCTGACACGCTGACCACACACTACGAGCTAGCTAGACAGAAGGAGATGAGAAAAGGCCCTGGTCTTCAAAAACAGACATGGCTCCACACATGAAAAAGATGGACAAGAAGACGGATTTCTTTTTGGGGAACCTACTTTTATAGAAAGGGTCTCACAAATCTCCCTCCTCCTTGGTCCCTCCTCCCCCTCCCTCCTCCTCCCTTCAGGCCTTCAGCTGGTGCTGCCCCACACACACAGGACTTTGGGACACACTGGGCAGAATCTGGTCTCTGTAGAATTAGGTCTGGCAGAGTAGCCCCAGACCTCTGGGCAGCTGGGGCCCTGAAAACCAGGGAACAAAAAACAAAAAAAGCAAAAAAACACCACAGCATCACAATGTTGCATACAAGTTGACAAGCAGGGGGAGATGGCCATGGCCATGGGACAGGCCATACACATACATACTATATACTATATATCTGATTGCGAAATCCAGCCTCAAAAAAAGGCAAAAATCAAAAGGAGGTGAAAGTGTTGAGGCAAGCAAGGCAATTTGACATATATAATATTTGCAGTATGATGGTGGGGATATGGGGTTTTGAGATGTTTGTGATTTCATGCCAATATTTGTGTAGTGTGAATGTGTGAGAGGTAGTGTGGTGTGTGAGAGGTCCAGGGTGCAGGGTGCAACTCTGGACTGCTGGTACTGCTGCTGTCTGCCACTCAACCTCCCCTCCTCACTCTGTCTTCCTGTGCTGCTGTGCAACCCTCTGCAAACCTCTGACTCTGCACAGATATGACAGGCAGGAGAGTTGAGTGAGAGTTGTGTTAGAGTGTTTCTGAGCACAGCTCAGCCAACACAAACAATAGAAGCCACCCCAATTCCCCCAGCCCCAGCTTCCCAAAGTTACTTCAACAGCCAACACTGCAACCCACAACACAGCAGCGTCTGTCTACAATGATTATTTCAGATCCTCCAACTGAACCTCTCACTGGAACTGCAACTTAAAAGCAATTATAGAGGGCCCAGTAAACCAGATCCCACCATATCTGGCTCATTACCACCGCTTTGTAGGCCTACTACCATTGGCCACCAAATCAAGCATTGCAAGGGGCTTCATAAAAGTGTTCACTCCTTGCTGGACAGAAAAGAGTGAGGCACTGCACTTGATTTTACAAGATCAAATCACAAAGCCTGGAAACGCCTTTGTCTTTTAGGTAGTGCAGCTCCAGCAGCCTACAAACCACCTCAAGTCAGTGCAGATGCTGTCTCCACACAGTTAGTTGCCAACTCAAATGTGCTTATGGATAAAAACATCAGGTGGCAAGTCCACAAACAACTCCACCATGCACTAAATCAATGCCACTTGTCTTCACCTCTTTCTTCCCCTACACAGTTGATGAAGTGGACAAGGGTCTCTCCAACACTAAGCCTGGGAAAGCAGCAGGAATTGACAGAATTCCTGAAGAACCTTGGTACAAAGGCAAGAAGGTCACTGGTAGACTTCTTCAGCAACATCCACTCTTCTGGCATAATACCAAAAGAGTGGAAGTTAGCCTAGATCACAGCCACTTTGAAGCCTGGAAAAGAGGCCACTGACCCAAAAACCTACTAGCCCATATCCATCCTTAGCAGTTGTTATAAACTGTTTGAGCAGCTCCTACTTCAAAGGTTACAGCCAATAGTGGAGCAACTGGTCCCCAAAGATCAGGCTAGATTTAGAACTGGTCACAACTGCTGTGACCAGGTGCTGGCCTTAACCAGCTGCATAGAATCTGGCTACCAGTGAAAATTAAAAACATCCATTGCATTCATTGATCTTTCTTCTACATACAACACTGTATGGTGCAAAGGTCTTCTGATGAGCTTTCCCATGACAATCAACAATCAGACTCATTATCAAGATACTGAGTAACAGAAGATTCATCATACACCTTGATGAACATGCCAGCAAATTATGGAGATTGAACAATAGCCTCCCATAAAGATCTGTTTCAGCACCTGCACTGTTTAATCTCCACACCAGCAACTTTCCAGTCACCATCCTGTAAATTCATCTATGCAAATGACCATGCACTAGCAACACAAGTGTCCTCTCTGACAGCCACAGAAATGGTCATAGACAACAATCTCTGGGCACTGAAGGCATATTTCAAAGCTTGGCATCTGAAACCCAATGCTTCAAAAACCCTCATCTCGCCCTTCCCTTTGAATAATCCTGAGGACAAAGTGCCACTGCAAGTAGACTTTTGTGGTCCCCCTCTTTTACATGACTACAATCCATGGTGGTCAACAGTCTTTTCAACACTAACCCTGGGAAAGTGGCAGGCTTGGAATTACCCTAGATCAGATACTGAGCTATCACCAACACCGAAAGGAAGATAAATACAAGGGTTAACATCATCCAGAAGCTCACTGGCTCATCCTGGGTAAGTGATGCATGTATGCTTCAAATGTCAGTACAAGCCCTGGCCTTGCTAACAGCAGAGTATTGCATGCCAGTATGGTGGAACAGTTCCCACACTAATCTCATTGACACTGAAATCAGTGCCATGATCAGGACTGTTAGTGGCTCTCTCAAATCAACACTAATTGTTTCAACCAACACCAGGTGAGATGCTGCTGTAGTCTAGGAGTACAAGAAGATCCTGGATGCTCTGGACCTGCCGATACACCAAGACCTCAATTCACTGCCACTCTCCCAACTCAAATCCGGGAAGCCTTTCTGGATCGATGTGTCAATGCTACAGGTCAGAGGAAAGGATGCCAGCATTCACTGGCTCAAATTGTGGGTTGCTTGTAATGTCCTTAAACAAAGACCTAATTGAAGATTCAACAAAAGAAGTCCCAGGAGTCTGTCTTCCCTAGAGTCATTCACTTGCATTCAGCTGGACAGATGGTGTGGATATCTGCTCCACAAATGGAAAACCAAAGAATCACCAAATTGTGACCGTGGTGAGGTACAAAACATGTGACACATCATAAGCAAGTGCCCCATTCATGCTCACAGTGGTGACACAAGGGGGATCCACCTACCTACCCCAGAAGCATTAGAATGACTTTCAAATATCAAGATTCAATTTTAATCCCAGCCCATTTCTTTTCAAATGCCATATGAAAGAAGAAGAAGCTTGGCCAGTGCATGGGTCTGTCCACCCTGCTTGTACCACGTTGTATGCTCCAGGAGGTGAGGGCAATCTTGCCTCCTGCTTCTCTTGCTTTCCTTGAGTGGGTTATGCAGGAGGGTGCTCCCCCTACCCTCACTCTCACCCTTGGCCCTCTGGAACTTGTCATTGGACCTCAGCCCCAAGCTGACTGCATGCTACCCAGCTTGTCTGCCTCCAAACTGCTCTCAGAAAACATCTGTATGCACTCATGCTTCACACAATCCACCATCGTGTCCTGCCCCAACACCAAGTGGTGAGACCTGCTGCCACCTAAGGAGGTCAAGGGTGAGAGTGGGGGTCAGTGAGTACCCCACTATGGTTCCATGACCCACCAGGGATATTAGTTGCCAATTCCTTCACACAGCCATGATCATGGACATGCACCTGGTGAGGTTCATGAACTCACCCGACACTTGTTCCTTTTGCAGCAAGAGGAAGATTCTAGTGCACATCTATGTAGAGTGTGTCAGGTTGTAGCCCCTCTTCAAAATTGCTTGCTGACATTCTGGCTCCACTTTTGTCTGCACCTCCTGATCCTGGCACACCCCATCCATAGCCCCACAAAGTTGTGACCGCCTCATCAGCCTCCTCCTGGTGCTGGCCAAGATTGCCATCCATCACATCAGGAGAAGAAAGTTGGATGGGGGTACTCTGTGGCTATGGGGCCTATTTCAATTCCCTTGTTCAGTCATGCCTCCAAACAGAGTTCCTCTGGGCGGTGCCCAGGGACTCCTTGGACACCTTTGAGGAGCATTGGAAGCTGTCATGGGCTCTCTGCTTGGTGTTCACCTCTGTATCCCTGAATTGAGGGGGAGGGGCTTCAGATTAGGGTAACCAGACATCCCAATATTATAGGGACCGTTCTAATATTATGGGCTCTGGAAATATATAACCCCTGGAAAAAAAAGTGTCCCAGTTTTTCGGACTTGCTATCTAGTCACACTTCTTTAGTTTTGGGTGGGCCCAGACCTGCCTGCACCAGTACTTCAAATAGTCTGCCTATGTGTTTTATCCCTTCCCCTTAGTCTTCAAAATGCTTTACAGCTATTAACAAATCCTCAGTAATACACTTAGGAGTGCAGTCAGCTATGCACACTACCCTGACTGATGAATGCTGTAAAAAATATTAATTAAATCAGTATCATCTCATTTTTTACAGATTGGAAACTCCAAGAGAGGTCATATATGGAGTCACAACTGGGATTAATACATGAGTTCTTGTCTCCCAGTCTTGCGCTCAGGTCACACTTCCTCTCTAATATGCCTCTAGTTCTCTCTCTAGATGCTAAAATGGAAGTATGCATGGAGAGAGCTAATGGATGACAATTCTCACATTTCTGCATGCCAGTAATTGGGGAATGGCTAACAAGGTGAAGACTTCTTTCTTAGTTAGTAAATGTCCTTATTTTCTTCCTCTATATCCAGTACTGAAAGAGTATTAACGCTAATCTGAAATCTCAAAGACAAAAGTATAAACTATTGTGCTTCTTTTGCTTGTTCATGCACTTGAAGTTACTATATTCAAGATGGGAACAAAAATCAATTTTCACTATACATTTACCAATAACAAGTCCCACTTTCTTATATTGTCTTTTATGGTCAGTGACACAACTAGGGCAAACAGATAAGTGGAAGGAAAAATACTGGATCGTTATTCAATACTATGGTAGTGAATGAAGTGAGAATCATACTGTGCCTATAAAGAATTGTTACAATTTTGCCTGCAGTGAAAAGAAGTATCTTAACCCCAAACCCAGCATAATGTGTCACTTTAATAGCAGTCTGCATGAATAGATATGGTGTTCATAGACTAAAGGAAATTAAAGTAATCCTTTAATAATCAGCTATGGCTACTTTGGATAATCATGTATCCAGGAAGTGTGTGCGTGTGTGTGTGTGTGTGTGGGGGGGGGGCGAAAGCTGAAGACTAGAACAATTCTCGTATGGGTTAGTATACTTAAGGAGGAATCAAATTAAAGCTAGACAGCACACCAAGAGAAAGCCCCATTTTTCACATTGTTACAGGAGGAGGCAAATAACCATTTTCATTCCATAGGATTTAAAGGTCTCAGGTGTTCATTACAGCTGGAACTGATATGCCTCATGATTACATTTCTTTTTGAGAATGCTTGCGCCCAGTCTTTGTTAGAAGTCCAAATAGAGAAGTTTTATCTTTCCCTTGGAGATCTGCCACTTGCATAGTACAATGCACCACTTGAAGGGCTTTAAAAGATTTCCTGAAGGAAATAATGGAATTTCCTAACCCTGGCATAGAGTGAAAGGACAATATGTAGAATTCTTAGCTAGGTAGTAGGATGACATCATTGTTGTATACTTCCATGCCAGAGACTGGCTTTTGGAGAACAGGGACTTGGAACTCTCATTACTTTGGACAAAGGTGTTTACCCCTTCTGGAGAAGTAAGTGTATTTTGTCTGTGATGTGAGAGACAAGATAATGAGTCACTTCAGGCAGGATTCTGCCATATATGCAGAGGAAGGTACTCTTCAGCATGAGTAAGGCTGGCAGAATCCGGCTTGCTATTATTTCGAAGATATGTGTCAGTGAAGGTTGACTACATTTGGGATGCCTGTCTGGACAACTGGCGCTATAATCTATTAATCTGTACTCAAGATGGAAAATACACTTTACCACTTCATAACATTTGGTGCATTCACAAAACAAAAATTTAGAAGTAGTGTGTGCGGGGGGGGGGGGGATCTAATTCATCACTTTGGATTCGGACCCAAGCCCATCATGACTGGTAGAATTACTGAGGAACACGTATTAATACTGCTGACAGATTGTTAACACTAAGTGTGATTTTAGTGGGATTAGCTGTGTAAAGGTTCACCTGAGCAAGAAAGAGTTGCACAATCTAGACACCACTGCTTTCAGAGCTTAAAAATCAATGGAGTCATGCCAGTTTATACCAGCTGAGGATCTAAAACAAAGGCCTTAGTCTAAAATGAGATCTGATGGATCTCTGTTCAAGGAACTGTTTTTTCACTCTATGTTAAGATGAAAAAACTGCATAATGATTGTCTTTCCATGAGAAAAAAAATCCTCTGACTATCCAGTAAGTCTCTTTCATAGAAACCTAAATCCAGTAGTACGCTTTTTTTAGCTACTGTAAAACTGGATTTGACCCACAATCTCTGAATCTGAGTAAATACTTGTGACAGATTGATATAATGTCTGCAACAAATTGTTACTTTTATTAGACATTGTAACCACATATTGAGTGTGTAACTGTAACTGCCTAGAGATGTCAAGGACAGGCCAAAGGCAGTTTATTGTAATGTGTGACATCTCCCTAAGGGGCAAACACAAGAGTATTGACTGTGACTGTCTTCCAGCCAAAGAAGTCCACACCTAGAATAATGGATTCCTACAGAATACTTGGAAGGCAGGAAACTGTTTTTTATCAGCTTGGTCTCTGGGGGTGCTGAGATTTCTTGGCTAACCACTTGACTGAGGTATTGAAGTTGGGTATGGCAAACCAGGGTGACCGAGATTTGGGGGGGCCCTATGGGCCAGTGCGATTGGAATGGTTGGTCCAGGGAGTGATGGGTCGGTCCCGGACATGACGGCTTTGGGCCCTGCAACCCCCTAGGGACATCCCTGATCACATGACAGAGGGGACAGAAACCTTATTTAAGGGCAGGATCCTAGGCTTGTTCTCTTTTTCCATGGCAGACCATTGCTAGACAACAGAAGGACTGCCACAGCCTACTTGCCTGCCTCCCTCACAAGACAGAGTGAGCCATGAGCATAAATTTAGGGCAGAGCCACCCAGGGGGTAAAAGGAGCAGTTTGCTCTGATCCCCCCCATTTGAGAATGTCCCCAAAGCAAGTGGTGCTGCAAACCTCTGAGTCAGGTCACAATTTTACTCACACAGATTTGGCCCACTGGCCCCTCCATCACAACAGAGGGGCAGCTGGGGCAAACCTGAGTGCTGCTGTGACCCTACATGCCAGGTCATAATATTCAGAGTGGGAAGTCAGTCCCACCCTCATGGTATAGGAGAGGTCCATCTCCTTTGCATCTTCAACACCCTCCACTGTCATCATACACAGCATTGCAAAATTTTCTGGGTGAATTATATTTTCATTTTAAATCTTTCCTCTGAAGCCTCTACCTACCTAAGGGACTTATATGGCACTCCCATTGATATAAATGAGTGCTTTACAATCTTTAAGTTATTTATCCTCACAACACTCCTGTGAGATAGGTATGTACTACTATCCCTATTTTCCAGATAGTGAACTGAGGCACCGAAAAAGTAAGTGACTGTATGAAGATCACACTGGGAGACTATGGCAGAGTCAGGAATCGAGCCCAGATCTCCCAAGTTCAAACCCAGCTTTCAAGTCCTAGAATAGCATCTTAACCCATCATTCTTGAATGTACTGGACTCTCTAGATGTAGGATACTGAACAGTGAGGTCAAAATGAGTGCGGTCTTCTCCTGCCTTACCAGAAGGTTACAAGTCCTGCAGAAATCACCATTACAGTGAATTGGCTCTGCCCTGAGGGACCTGTTATACCTTGCAAGACCAGCAGGTATTAGAGCTACTGTTGGACTAACCACACTTAACTTTTTGAAGACCCCATCATGGAATTTCAAAAGCGCGAGAAGTTTCTTTACAACTGTTGTGTAACAGCTGTACTGCTAATGTGAGAAATAAATTTATTATTTAATCTGTAAAAGTCCTTGTGGATGATTTCAGACAGGTTGTGAGAGTGAATCCAGTGTAAACAGTGAGTGGAGATAAAGAACTAACTGAAGAGGGTGTGCCTGACTTGCAGAGCTTACAAGAGCACAGGAGTCAGTCAGTGAGTCTCCACATGAAACTTGACGTTTACGAATGAGTGAATATCCTCAGCTGAATAGTGCATATTACAGACAAAAGAGCATTCAAGCTATTCAGGGTATTCAGGTATACATCTGTTAGTCTATAAGGTGCCACAGGATTCTTTGCTGCTTTTACAGATCCAGACTAACACAGCTACCCCTCTGATACTAAATGTCTTAGGATCCTGAGTCCCATTGACTCTAAATGAGACTGATATACACTAGGAAATTAGGTAAGTGTTACTATGTCACTTAGGGGTGTAAAAATCCACACCCCTGAGCAATGCAGTTAAATCAACCTAACACCCGAGGGTAGACATTAATAAGTCAATGGGAGAATTCTCCCTTCAACCTAGCTACCACTTGTGATGCTGTATAGAAAGGAAGTTAACTAGCTGCACTGATATAGTCACCACTGTTGCAATAAATCTTGTACAAAGTATGTCATGTAATGTATCAATGAAAACATTATAGACTGCTAAGTACGATAATCCTGTTAACATGCATGTATCATCTTTGTATCTGAAGTTATGAATATTTGCTATGTATTTGTATCTCAGACATATGTTTTATTCCTGGATGACACCCCCAGACAGATTTGCATCAACACTAGTCAGCCAGCTTGATGGCCCATTAGGGACAATCAACTATTCCAGGAACCCTCCCAAAAACTCCTCAAAGAGCATGTGCTCAATGAACTCTTTCTGACTCAGCAAGACTTGATAAGGACATATGATCTAAGACTCCATCTTTTACCAGTAACTTTCCAAGCTCATGTGACCCTGGACCAGATATTGGCCAGTAACTTTCCAGTTCACATGGGCTGAGATATAAATTACAAGGTGTGACATCACTGCTTTGTCTTCATTCCTTCTCTACTCCCCTGGACATGATTTCTAACAAAGAAGACCTTTGAACAATGGACCGATGACTCCAATCTAATGGCTGAACCAGAGAGATTTATTGCAAGTCAGATGATTTAACATCACTGCTATTATCCTGACCTGCAAACTCTAAACATCAATTTTAATGTATATGAGTTCTTAATCATTTAATAATGTTTTTCTTTTATATTAATAAACCTTTAGTTTTAGTTACTTTTAGTTGGCTATAGCATGGTATTTTGTAAGATCTAAAGTATACATATTGACCTGGGAAAGTGGCTGATCTATTGGGATTAGAAGAACCTTATGTATGATGAATCTGGTTTTCAGTAACCTCTCATCATAAAGACCAGATGTTTGGGTGGTGATAGGGGCTGGATTACTAATGGGACTGTGTTTTTAGCTTCTTGTTAATTAGTGTGGTGAGAGAGGGCTCTGGCTTGGTGAACTCTAATGTTAGAATAACCACCAGTTTTGGGTTTAACTGCCTGTTTTTATCAGTTTGTTCTGAATTTGGCATTCTTCCCTGAACCCACACTAGGCATGGGCCACACCACCTCTTAGGGTACGTCCATACTACCCGCCCGGGTCGGCGGGTAGCGATCGACTTCTCGGAGTTCGATATATCGCGTCTCATCTAGACACGATATATCGAACTCCGAACGCGCTCCCGTCGACTCCGGAACTCCACCACCGCGAACGGCGGTGGCAGAGTCAACGGGGAGCCGCGGACTTCGATCTCGCTCCGTGAGGACGGGTAAGTACTTCGAACTAAGGTACTTCGAGTTCAGCTACACTATTCGCATAGCTGAACTTGCGTACCTTAGTTCGAACCCACCCCACAGTGTAGACCAGGCCTTAGAGAGGTGGTGTGCCTGTGCCGATGGGAGAATGCCTCCCATCAGCTTAGGTAGTGCCTTCACTGAAGCTTATCTGCAGAAGTGCAGCTGCAGTGTTTTAAGTGTAGAGAAGCCTTTAGTTTCTTAAATGGCTATATCTGATTTTCCAAAGTGACTTGGGGTTGTCTGCACAGGGACATTTTCATTCAGAATTAAAGTGGCCTTAATTCAGTTTAGTTTAATTCACTAAAGTGGACAGTTGAATTCTGAATAAGAGTGTCCACAAAAGGGTTTAATGTAGTTTAACTAATCCACTTTAAATTCACACTATTTGTTGACTCGGATTAATTTTCCTGAGTATCTATGTGTAGACAGGCCCTTAAGTGCCAAAATCGCTTAGGTGCCTTTGCATTTTTTACTCCCGGGCTTGTACTTGGAGTATACTACTTAAAATTATCTGGCTTTCAGATCAGTGACAAATGGACAAACTCATAAATAGTGTGTGGATGTTTTGTTTTGGTTGGTTGGGTTGTAGGAAGGTTTTTGATTGTTCTATTCTTATTAACTTCTCCCTTCCATCTAAATTCAAGAACAACATTTTCTATAAAGAACAGCTCATTTGTGTCTTTTGGCAAAAGTCAAAATATAGTGGTTGTTAGTACACTATCAGTTTTAATGCTTCAAATGCCAATAGCTATTTACAATACCTTGTCAGTTAAGGCAAAATTGGGTTCTCCTGCAAAGTCTTTCATTTGGGTCACCTATCATTGGATGCAAAGCCCAAGATTCAGTATCTAACACGTCCCTACATGTAACTTTATCATGGCAGCTGCGAATGAATGGGTGCAGTCGTCTCTAGGTGGAAGAGGTTGTGAGCAACTAGAAATGTGTCCAAACCTAGTTTTAGTGTTTAGTGAAGGGTAGATGAAGGTTTCCTGTTACAAAGGGGGCATATCAATACTTTAATTAGTCCTAGCTAAGGTAGACATAAAGAGACATGCTGCTGATATAGCAGTAAGTGCACTACTCAGTGCTTCTCAAACTTTTTTTTTCGCGAACCACTTGAAAATTGTTGACAATCTCGGCGGACCACTTAATGATCTTTCCAAATTTTATTTGTACCATTAGCTAACTATTGTAAAGCACGTTGGATAAAAGCACTATATAAAAAAATAATAATAATTAACTTTTTTTCTTCTACAAATAGCACACAACTCATATTTTAATATCAGTAGTCTTACCTTTCTAATGTGATGGATCTGCCCTCTTTCCCTTCTGCGGTAGCCTCCGAGCTGGTGCTGGGAAGAAGTGGGATCTCTAGCCCACCACAGAAGCCACAGAGCTGAGGCTGGGAAGGAGGGCTGTCTCTCCCTGGCAGCTGCAGCCCTAGAGCTGGGGAAAGTCACATCTTTCTCTGGCCACCGTAACCCTGCACGTCCAAAATTCCCCCACTCCCTCTTCTCACCCCACTTCCCCTTCCCATCTGCTCCCTATTCCCCCAAAGACCACCACCTCACCTTACATGTGCACCTTCTCCAGGGTCCAGGCACCTAATTAGTGGTTCCACTAATTAGGTGGGTGGCCCTTCATTCTGTTGAGTGTGGCCACTCAGGTGCGCACCTTAGAGAGAACTATCCACAGACCACCTGAATGGAGCTCATGGACCACTGGTGGTCCACGGACCACAGTTTAGGAACCTCTGCACTACATCATAGCACACCATTGCATATGCAACTCATGGCAGCATATCCTAAGTGAGAGGTGCCCCTTCTGAGACACATTTCCCTGCAGCTGCAGGTTTGGCAGCTTGTCTGAACTGACTATTATGTAATGTATGAGATAACAGAAAGTTTCAGCTGTGTCACTATGGACATATACAGGATACCCTGTATGGGTGTAAGGAACTACATGTGTCAGTCCAATCTGTTATGCCATCTATTGTCATTTCTTTCAGCTTTGTTTCATCTTAGAGCTGTGAAGCCTTTTGAGAATTGATTTTCATTATGCTTCATGCACAGCATGAGGAAGGAAAATCAGCTTTTATGTATCATTGGTTCTTGCTAATTCACAGAAGTAATTTGGTTCGAGCAATAGTTACCCAAATGTATAGCAACAGCTTGTTCAAAAAGATGTGGTTATGCTGCACTGAAAACTAAAAACAGAGTCTGTAAATCATCTTACAGTATCCAAGCCTCCCTCACACAGAAGATAAGCAACTCATTGTTGCTAGAAAAATTTCCAATTTGGTGCACTTCTGTTTTACAAAGAAGTGTATGTGTGTTTGATTTTTATATTTAACAGCTTGGTTTTTAGGTTAATGATAGATGCTGGATTTAAAATTATTTGGTAACTAGAGTCTATTTACTGAAGCCAGGCAGAAATGGCTTGGATAGTGTGAGTGAAAGCTTGTCTGCATTACCTCAGTGTTTCCCCAACCTAGGGAAGAGAAGATAATTCAGTCTCCATGCTCATCAGTGCTTGGTATCTCTGCTGAGACTGAAAACAGATTTGCTAATTAATGTCATTCACTTATGGAAAGTTCCTAGAGATTTATTAGGAATTAAACCAATATGAGTCTACCTAAATTAAATGGATTTCTACAGAAATTAAACCAAAAACCTATAGGGCCAAATTCTTTATTGCTGTCAGTTGGCACAAATCCACTGAAGGCACTAGAGAATTTAATAGAGAACAAATCCTTTCTAGAAGATGTTTTGAACTAACCTGTAGAGTCCTGTACCAGGGACTGTAGGAAGATTTCAAAAAAATAGTATTTTTTGTATTACAGTAGTACTGTGAACCAAGATCATGGCCACATTGTGATAAGGGCTATACATAGGGATAGAAAGAAGCTTCTCCTGCCCTAAAGAGCTTGCAACAAAGAAATGTTGCTTTGGGTCAAGCACACTAGGGGCTAGTCTACACTGGAAGAACTATAGCAGTGCCGCTGCACCAACATAGCTGCCCTGCTGCAGCACGTCCAGTGAAGATGCTCTATGTGGATGGGAGAGAGCTTTCCCATCAGCATCATAAAACCACCTCTGTAAGAGGTGCCTGCTATGTCGTCAGGAAAAGTTCTCCCACCGATACAGCACTGTCCACACTGGCGTTTAGGTTGATGTAACTTCCGTAGCTCAGGGGGTGGCTTATTCACACCCCTGAGTGACATAAGTGGTAGTGTAGACTAAGCCTTAGTCCTCAAAGCACATTCAAATACATTTGTTTGCAGCTTGTTTGAGTTTGCACTGCATATGTATTCATAAGGTTACATTTTGAAATCAGCCTACAGCTTTGGGAGGCCAATTTTGGACACTCCAAACTTTTGATTTCTCTCACAAACATGGTATGGTAGTGCATGCTAATTGAACACTTAGATGTTTGATAACTCAACATTTGTCTCCAAATGTTGTTTGTGGTAACGCCGACAGACCCCGGTTGTCAGCGGGCAGGATTGAAGCTGGGATCTCGGAAGCTTAGTGCATGAGGCTCTACTGCATGAGCTAAAAACCAACTGACTATTAGCTATGTCTGTAGAGCAAACTCATTAATCTCTTTCTCTAAGTGGTCTCAGTGCCACTAGATGGTACAGAATACCACACCCAGTAGGTGTGTGGGTTACATTTGCATACACAGATCACTGTTTGAGTACCCCAAAATATAGGTATCTTAAATTAGGTCCCCGAGTTGATGATACATTTCCAAAATTAGAGTTCGGGTAGAAGCTGAGTCAATGTTTTTCTTCTAGTGTACTACCCACAAATATCATTATCTGCTGAGACTAAGCTCTAAGCGTTTCACAGCCATGACTGGTGCTCAATTATTAGATATATTGATGCATTTTATTCAGGAGTAAATATATTACATAATGGTAAATACTGCTAAAAAGGAGAGCCAAAATATAGACTTTTAGACAGCTGAACAAGTGGCCTGATTTTCAAATGTGCTGAGCACTTAAAAGTTCCCATTAACTTTAATGAGCACAGCATGTTTAAAGGTTATGTCACTTGTTCAGATGCCAAGGAAAAAATTTAAGGGTGAGATTTTTCAAGGGAGACAAAGAGAATTAGGCACCTAAAATACCATCGTATGATATGTTAGTACATTACTCCCTTAGGTGAGATTTTGAAAAGAGCCTAAAAATCTAAATGTAAAACATTGTCCAGTATTTTTACCTGAAACTAGAGCTGAGAAAATAGTTCACAGAGGATTCATTCAGTGAACTTCAAACATATCACAGAAAGATTAACGGTTCAAAAAAGTCTTGAATGTATTTGTTCCGAATTATCTACACATTTCCTCATTTAATATTTTTGGCTTCAGACTGCTTACAAACAGGTAATTGCAAATAGTCACACTGTGCTGCTTAGCGAACTAATCATTTTTCTCTCTCAGTTGGATGGCTTATGTAACCAGCAACACAGTACAAATTTTGAGTTGTATTGTAACACTCTCAATTCACAGACACACTCTGTTGGTTAGTTACATGGCTCTAGTTACAGAATGTGTGCTATGTTGCTGATTAGATAAGCCACAGGGGTCATGTATATTGTCAAGATGAAACTTTCTTCTACAGTTAAATATTTTTCCATTATTTTCTCAGCTCTAAAACTTTATATCGATAGAAAAAGTGATAATTCTCACTTTAATTAATTTGGTAATCTTTGCTCGTACTTTGCTCAGTTATCCAGTAATTGTCCATGCCACAGACTACTAGTGTCATTTGCTTGATAACTGGTGCTGAATCAATTAATAATTCATATGCTTATCAGGTCAAATTACTATCATATTATGGCAGATAGGAGACCACAGCAGCTGTCATTACTTCAGGAGTCATTGCTGAAACATTTTGCAAAAGACACCCAAGGGAAACTCATACAAAAAAGAAAAGCTTTACCAACAAAAAAAAAAGTCTAGATAAGAATCAATAACTACTGATTATATGATCCCACTTATTGTACATGGTTGAAATGTTAACATATACTGAATGTACTAATGAAAGATATCAAGGTTTTTTCAGTATAGATCACTAGTCACTGTACAATTTCTTGAGGAGAGAAGCACTAAATGGTCTAAAAACTTTAATTTGTATGAATTTGTGGAACTATTACAAAAATGAACTTTATCCAGTAAATGGGGATATCACTTTGTCCATAGCAGCTACTTTGATTTTCTTGGGCCCTCTTAAAGTAAAACACTTAAATATGAATGAGAAGCCTGAACTTAACTCAGGCCCACTGAATTAATGTGCTTAAGTGCATTCTGAATCAAAGCAATGGTAATTAATATAGTTCAAAAGGGAAAAATTAGAGGAAATCTAGGTAAAAGGACAAGCTGAACAAAATAAGACAACTACATTAAAAAAAGTCACACCAAATATATGCGGACATAGGGTGCTATAAAGATTTTATTGACACTTGTCTGGAGGGATTTGCACAGCTCACTTGTGATCCTGCCATGTGCGTATAATTTGTCACCACAATTGTATGGTAATGAAGGCTCTCTAGCCACCATATACTCTTGTATTCTTTATGAAATGGGTAGGATTGTAAGCATAGGGTGGCTGATGATAGATGGCTGTTCCAAGTTTGTTTTATGCATGTGTAATATATTTACAGCCACTTAATGCAGAACTATTTACTTCCATTTCCCTCCCTCAGATCAATATAAGATACCCCTGAAAAAGCAATAGAGGAAATCTAATATTTTTCCTATTTACTGTATGCCATAAACCAATGCATTATAGGCTTTAGAATCCTACTGCAACAGTAAAGCTTTATACATCAAATTAATTTAATATTTAGTGTTAATACATACCAAATAGATAATTCCATTGTAATCTGTCTGATGTGAATTACAGGTGTTAGGATGGCTTGAAGTTTATATGGCATCAGTTCTCCTTTAATGATGTGGCGGTGTAAATAATACACAAAACATGCTAGTAATACTCTATTATGGTCTTCGAGCCATCCTTTAAAAACAATATACAATTTTGCAGGGCATTGTTAATTGTGAGTGTAAATGACATTTAGATTTGTAGGAGCAACACTAGTTTGTGGTATGCACACTTAGTGTTCTGTAATAAAAAATAAAATAAACCCCAACTATATATAATGCATACACAAGATTTGAAAGAATAAGTTATTTTACCCACCCTCTATTTACTATAATTTAAATATGCAATATTTGGTTTATTTGAAAGTCATGTGACATAAAGGGACTGTGGTATCATGATATTAAATTGTTACTACTAATGGTTTCAATAATTTCTGCTCAAATCAATATCTGAACTTTCTTCCCTTTTACTGGAGTAACAGCTACAGAAAAACAAGTGTTTAGATTCTGTGTATTGTCTTTTGGCTGACTATTGAGGTGATGGGGGGAAAATCATACTATTTAAACAATGAAATTGAGTCAATAATTCAAGAAGTGGGAAGCTGTGTAATTCTTAGAACCTGCCTAACTTCAACAGGATACACGGCTGACATGTAGCTAGCTCTCTGATCCAGTGCGGGTGCTGGAAACCCTGAACTCCATTTGAAGTCAGTGTGCAGTGCAACTTGTAGAATCAGGCCTGAAGATAGAAAGATCAGAAATGAAGCCAGAGGCACCAGAACAGCAGGAGAATTCACTTTTATTTAATGGGGGGAGGAAATAAGTAAACATAAAATGTACAAAAACAGAGAACATATTTTAAAAAGAGAGCAGTGGAAGTCTCCTGGTATCTCTGGCCAGAGATGTCAGTTTCTTGGGTGAAACCTCACCCCTCTCTGGCCCCTTTGCACAAGTAAGAGCTGGAATAGCACAATGGTGACCTACAAGCTCCCTGGCCAGACAAGGGAGGATTTCTTTGGTGCAAACACTGAAGAAACAGCCATCAGGCTGCCTTCTAAGGACCCCATCACAACCCTTGGCACAGGGGATGTGCTAGGGATGGAATGAGAAAGGAAGGGGGACAAGAGGGATATGTCAGGCCGTGCATGTATCATGCAGGGATGTGGAAGTTCTGGGCAGTGCTGTGGCCCATAGGGCAGCTTGGGGAGGCGGCTGTAACTTAGGCCCCCAAGGCTGTCTGAGTTCCATCGCGGGTAAAGCAGCCCAGGATCGGGAGGGCATAAGGTGGTTTAAACTTGCCTTAGCCTCCACTCACCCTGGGCTGTGAATTCTGTGCTGTCCTCTTTGAAGATGAAGATATTGAACAGAACTGGACCTGGAACTGATCCCTGGGCTGTGAATCCTGTGCTGCCCTCTTTGATGGAGAAGCACAGAACATCACCCTGTCTTGTGATGCATGTCTTCAGGCTGATAACATTACTGCATCATCTCATATTTCCACATCATATAGGAGGTTTTTTATAGAGATCATTCATATTTTAAATTTGATTAAGGAACTGGAAAGTGTCTTATATTCCTTTGGCCATTGTTTCCCCTTAAAAGATTTTTGCACTCACTTTTTACAGCAGATCTGATGTGCTCACTCTGACAAGTGTGGAACAACAAGCTTACAATTCTTAATTCACCACAGTTTCCCCAGGGAACTAGGAGTACAGTTAGGCAACTATATTAGAGACTGTACCTAAAAAAGAATTCATTTGGTATACAAAAACTTTTGTTAAACTTCTATATTCCTTACTTCAGACACCAATAATGTGAAATAATACAATTATATAGCAGATGTCAAATATAAATAATCAGATGTTAGTGACTGATGAAGGCCTAAATTCAGAGAGACAGTCAAGCATGTGGTCATTTTTTAAAACATGTTCTTAAGTCCATCCCTATTCAGGGAAGCATGTGCATAGGTCCCACTGAAGTCAGACCGGCATGGATGTAACACCTTGTTATTCAACAGATCTGCTCACTGTAAGTGTTCCAAGTCATATAACTAGTTTTAGTGATAAAAATAAGTTATTACATTTCAGTAGTGTTAGTCCTACAGTGCCAATAGGAGCTATCACAGGCTGAGCTAGATTCTGGCTCATGCAACATCAAGAGAATTGTTAAATGAATTCCAATTGCAAAAGCTATATTGATTTTGGTGAAGTGCAAGCCAGACTGAATGCAATTTAACCTTCAGATCCCAGAATGAGTTGGCAAAGCTGCCAAATAGAATATAGCCATCTTTTGTACTTGCATGTATATCTGTGTAATCTAAAAATAAACATACACATAAAATTCTTACAGAAAACATTGCTTTGTAAATTGTAATTGCAGCAGACTTCTTGGCAGAATAAACAGTTATGCTGGTATTTCACCTCTTACCTTGGATCAGATTGCATGGGTCACAAATTAGCTGGATTTAATTCCATCTGTACAACAATAGTTGTTAAAAAGTCAACCCTTGCCAATTGTTACCATATAGCAGAGATCTCCGCTACTAAGTACAGGGGGAAATTGTGATAATCTCATATGCAACTGTCTGGTAATAGTTAATGTTAAATTTTAATGGTAACGACTGTGTCTATTGAATGGTGTAACACCATTGTATTACTATTGTAATTAGAGATGGGTTTGAAATGGTGCTGAAAACATCTGAGTGCCTGCCATGGCGGGTTATTCAGAGGCCAGTAGGATGAAGTATAAATCTTCTGGGTTTTGTAAGAAGTTTAAAATATTTTTTGGAATGTTGGCTTAGAAGCAAAACCCACTCCATGGCACTAAATAAAAGAGCCAAGAGGAAATGAAACATAATAAATTGACTCAGGATATGGGCCTTGGAGGGCAGCTAGTCAACAGCTGTGGAAACAGAATTAAAAATTTGCATAAATTGGAAACTGTCGTACCCAAACAGGATTTAATCCAAGTAATATAGTATCTCATAAGCTCAACACAGGGTCAACAGGACATCATGGGTAACTCTATGGATGCCTGCCAAAATACAACAAAATGCAGTTGTAGCCTATCCACCAATATCAAATAGTTGATGCTTGCTTTCCCCACAGACCTGAATTTTTCAAATAAATAAATCTTTGAACAAATTAGCCAGTAATTGTTCAGTATCAAAGTGCTGAGGGTTAGATATAATACATAAATCAAGCTGCTTTTAATTATATTTTAATATGGTGAGTGGGAGATAAATTAGGTTGACAATAATACAGGGAATATAAAAGAATGAAGGAAGGATGGATTTTGAAGAGTGGTTGAGCTTGGCATTTAGGAATCATAGAATCATAGGATGGAAGGCTCCTTGAGAGGTCATCTAGTCCAGTCCCCTGCACTCACTTCAGGACTAAGTATTATCTAGACCATTCCTGAGAGGTGTTTGTCTAACCTGCTCTTAAAAAATCTCCAATGATGAAGATTCCACAACCTCTCTAGGTAATTTATTCCAGTGCTTAACTACCCTGACAATTAGGAAGCTTTTCCTAATGTCCAATCTAAACCTCTGTTGCTGCAATTTAAGCCCATTGCTTCTTGTCCTATCCTCAGGGGTTAAGAAGAACAATTCTTCTGCCTCCTCCCTGTAACAACCTTTTATATACTGAAAACTGTTATCCCCTCTCAGTCTTCTCTTTTCCAAACTAAACAAACCTATTTTTTTCAATCTTCCCTCATAAGTCATGTTTTCTAGACCTTTAATCATTTTTGTTGCTCTTCTCTGGACTTTCTCCAATTTGTCCACATCTTTCCTGAAATGTGGTGCCGAGAACTGGACACAATATTCCAGCTGAAGCCTAATCAGTGCAGAGTAGAGCTGAAAAATTACTTCTTGTGTCTTGCTTACAGCACTCCTGCTTATACATCCCAGAATGGTGTTCACTTTCTTTTTTCCAACAGTGTTACACTGTTGACTCATATTTAGCTTGTGGTTCCCTTTCTGCAGTACTCCTTCCTAGGCAGTCATTTCCCATTTTGTATGTGTGCAACTGATAGTTCCTTCCTAAATGGAGTACTTTGAATTTATCCTTATTGAATTTCATCTTATTTAGACCATTTCTCCAGTTTGTCCAGATGATTTTGAATTTTAATCCTATCCTCCAAAGCACTTGCAACCCCTCCCAGTTTGGTATTGTCTGCAAACTTTATAAGTATACTCTCTATGCCATAATCTAAGTCATTGATGAAGATATCGATGAAGCAGCTGTAACTTAGGCCACCAAGGCTGTCTGAGTTCCATCAGGGGCAAAGCAGCCCAGGATCAGGAGGGCATAAGGTGGTTTAAACTTGCCTTAGCCCCTACTCACTCTGGGCTGTGAATTACGTCCTGCCCCTCTTTGAAGATGAAGATATTGAACAGAACCAGACCTGGAGCTGATCCGTGTGGGGCTCCACTCATTATGCCCTTCCAGCGTGACTGTGAACCACTGGGAACTACTCTCTGGGAATGATTTTCCAACCAGTTATGCACCCACCTTATAGTAACTCCATCTAGGTTGCATTTGCCTAGTTTGTTTATGAGAAGGTCATGCGAGACAGTATCAAAAGCTTTACAAAAGTCAAGATATACCATGTCTGCCACTTCCCCCCATCCATAAGTCTTGTTACCCAGTCAAAGAAAGCTTGGTTGGTCTGACACAATTTGTTCTTGACAGATCCATGCTAACTGTTACTTATCACCTTTTTATCTTCTAGATGTTTGCAAATTGATTGCTTAATTATTTTCTTCATTATCTTTTCAGGGACAGAAGTTAAGCTGACTGGTCTGTAATTCCCCAGGTTGTCCTTATTTCCCTTTTTATAGATTGACACTATATTTGCCCTTTTCCAGTCTTCTGGAATCTCTCCTGTCTTCCACGACTTTTCAAAGATAATCACTAATGCTCAGATATCCCCTCAGAGAGCTCCTTGAGTATTCTAGAATGCATTTTATCAGGCCCCGGTGACTTGAACACATCCAATTTGTCTCAGTAATTTTAACTTGTTCTATTCCTATTTTAGCCTCTGATCCTACCTCATTTTCACTGGCATTCACTATGTTAGACGACCAATCGCCACCAACCTTCTTGGAGAAAACCAAAACAAAGAAATCATTTAGCACTTCTGCTATTTTCACATTTTCTGTTATTATCTCCTTCCCCCTTCACTGAGTAATGGGCCTACCCTGTCTTTGGTCTTCCTCTAGCTTCTAATGTATTTGTAGAATGTTTTCTTCCTGTCCTTTATGTCTCTAGCTAGTTTGATCTAGTTTTGTGCCTTGGCCTTTCTAATTTTGTCCCTACATACTTCTGTCATTTGTTTATATTCATCTTTTGTAATTTGACCTCGTTTCCACTTTTTGTAGGACTCTTGATTTTTAAATCATTGAAGATCTCCTGGTAAAGCAACACCTCCTCCCATTTTTCCCCGCCTGTCCTTCCCGAGGAAGGTCAAAGCTATAGAAGAAGACAAAGGAAATGTTGTTCAAATTCCAATTCAGGTAATTACATTCTGCTTTCTTACATTCACTATCTATTTCAAGTGGGTAAGTTATTCACTTTCATATATTTATTTAGATAAATTATTCACTTCCTCTTCAAGTGTCCTCCCATCATGTTCTCCCCCATTGTAAGTGTCCTCCCTTTCCAGCTAATGCTTATCTGTCTTCTTCTCCAAACAATTTGAGTGTGCCATCTACAGTCACTGCTTTGAATCCTTGTCCATCCTAGACCTTCTCCAAACTCGTTTCTGCACTTTCTGTACTACAATGAAATATCTATCAAGTTCTCCAATGATTTCTTTCTGGTCAGATCTCTCCAGACTTCTATTACATCCTCATCCTCCTTGACTACCGTCCTTGAAATCTAGTCCTCCTTTGGTTTTTGCAACTCTTTTCTTGACTGGTTCTCCTATAATCTCTTCAATTACTTCTTCAGAGTCTCATTTTGGTGTATCCTCCTTTTCTCTCTCACACTTTCAGTTGGAGTCCCACAAGATGCCTCATTTTCTCCTGCTACCTTATTGCGAACTGGTCTTATCTATTCATATGGCCTCAGCTATCATCTTTATACTGAGGATTTTCAAATCTCTCTCTACTCCTGACCCATCACCCTCTATCCAATCCCTCATCTAAACTTGTCTGTCAAACATCTTCTTTGCTTGAAATATCTCCTAATGTCTCAGTGCCAAGTTAATAAATTCCTTGTCTGCCCTGACCCTGACTATAGTGCCTGACTGGGCACTACAGAAATATAAATAATAATAATAATCTACCGCCTAAAAAATTGTGGAGGAATGGTGTTGGTTTAGAATGCTTGATGAACTCTTACCACAGAGATGGATATATTTTAATAGTGGGTTGTTTGATACCTATACCACAGAGATGGGGCAGAGATTAAAGATAATCCAGATATGGCCCAACAACCATTATTCAATAGGGATTATAAAATAGAAAGCAGGAATGTCTGTGTCCACATCCAAGGTGGAAGCAAAATTCAAAATTTAGTGCACTCAAGTCAGGGAGGGTTGGATAATCTCCATCCCAGAACACTGAAAGAACTGGAACATGAACTTGCAAATCCAGTGGTAAGAATTTTTAATAACACTGTCAAAATCAGGGATGATGCATGCTATATGACTGAAGAATAGCAAATGTAGTACCTAGATTTAAGAAAGGAAAAAAAGTGATCCAAGCAACTACAGACTTGTTAGTCTGACCACAATTGACTGTCTTTTTGTTTTAAGTTTGTACAGCACCTAGCACAATGGGGTCCTGGTCTGTGACTGGGACTCTTAGATGCTGCAGTAATACAAATTAATAACAATACAAATCTTGAAGGAAAGAATAATGAAAGAGCTAGAGGTAAACAGAAAATAGGAGAAAAATGCAACATAGGTTTACCAAAGGTAGATTGTGCCATACTAACCTGATACCTTTTTTTGATAAGAAAACTGAGGTTTTAGATAAAGGAAATGCAAGAACAAATAGGTATAAATTGGCCAAGAATTAATGTCTTGGAAATTAGAAGGTTTCTAACCATCAGAAGTGTGAGGTTCTGGCCAGAGCTTCCTCTTTCTGTTTCCTATTCTCCTCTCCCTCTTTATAGTACACATCTGTCCTCTATCAGGCTCAATCAAGGCTGTCAATGAAGCCTGGGGCAGAGAAGGCTGGAGCAGTTCCCTCATAAAGGGCCCAGTCCACCTTGTGACAATAAGATTATGAATGGGATTATATGCCTGGATTTGACAAATGGGATAGCAGGGGACTGGACTTGATGGCCCAGAAAGCTGCCTTCTAACCCTACATGCCATAATCCTGCATTGCCTGTACTGTATATGGTCCATAAAGAACATTGGAATGAAGTGCTATTAACTTTATCAACAACAAAACCAGCAACATAGAAAATCAGAGGACAAACCTCAAAACAACAAAACTACCTAAGAGAGTTGATACAGAGCTGGAAAGGGATGCTATATACATGGACTGGAACCAGGAACAAAGAAGGAGAGGAGAAGCTTGTAGGCTTCCCTGGGCCTGAGTGGGAAGGACTTACAGATGGCACAGTATGCTCAATGTCTGCCAGGCAGTAGAGGCATCACTGGAATTAGTGGCTCATGGAGAAGGAACACGGGCAGGAGACACAGTTTTTGAAGCCTGTGATCCTGTGCATAGTCCCTGGGTGTGCTGTCTCCAAATGGGGAAAGAGAACTACTAAACTAATTACACTATGCAAACTTACCTGTAAAATTATCTACAGACCATGTACAAACAAGAATAACTCTCTTAGAGCGCGAAGGAACTAAGAGCGCGAAGGAACAAGGGGTTCCAACTCAGGCCATGCGGCAGAAAGAGGGAACTGGAGGGATGTCAACTGGAAGCATGAGGAGATGCACTATGCTAAGTCAGACGCGGCTAAGAGAAACTTCTGGACTCAGGTGCATGGAATACACATAGGGACCATCACTTGAAGAAGAACATATGTTTCAATGGAAAGTTTCAGTTTGGCAAATCAGCATTTTGTGATGGAAAAAAATGTTTCCAACCAGCTCTATTAACTCATTTTATTAATGTCAATACAATAGTACTTTTGGAAAAAAGATGGAGAATGAGTAACTTTCAGAATGGTGACATCTGAACTGAGAGACTGAGAGGAAAACTGTTTTGTTCAGTTTGCAACTGATTCCTGAAAGCATTGCTCATCAGGACTAGCTGGTGTAAGAAACTGGATTCATGCAGCTTCTCTGTTCCTGCTGCCTAAGAAGCACTAAGGAGGCAAAGAAAACTATTTCCCAGCAAATCAATAAAAGCTATTTACATTTACAGTGTTAAGTTCCAACCAGCAGAATAAAGACATTTTATAAAGTAAGGCCCTGCTGGAGGGTTGAGTTATATAAAAATGAACACTGATTAAAACCGGAATTCAAAAAAACAATTAGTGTGCACAAAACAGTCTTCTTATGTGCGGCTCAATTTTTGACAGATTTTATTAGAATATTATTTTTCATATTCCTTCTTGCCTTCAATGAGTGAGTGTAAATTGAAGACTATCCTGGGATATATAGCGTGAATTTTAGCTAAAGAAAAGATGCAATTTTTTACACAATTAAAGCTGACATGAATATTTTTAATTATTTTATTTTGGGTGTTGACCTAAGTAAATTACCATCTTTTACAAAATGAAAGAATAATTTCATATATTTAAAAGAAAGAAGGATATTGGTTATATAGGGAAATAGAAACTAGGAATAAGGAAATCTGGAACAACAAGAATGTTGATGAGAAAGTTTATCTTTTGCATGTGTTTTTTTTTTAAAGAATTATTGCTAGGATTAATGTGACAATCTTTATAATCTCATGTGGACATTTTGTTATGGGGACAGACTATATCGGTAAATAACAGGGTTGCTAATGTCTCAATTATCTTGGATTCTTTTGGTTCCTCCATGAAACCAATTGCCTAGTGCAGTGGCTCTCAACCTTTCCAGACTCCTGTACCCCTTTCAGGAGTCTGATTTGTCTTCCATATCCCAAGTTTCACCTCATTTAAAAACTTCTTGCTTACAAAATCAGACATAAAAATACAAAAAAGTGTCACAGCATGCTATTACTGAAAATATTCTTACTTTCTCATTTTTACCATATAATTATATAATAAATCAAATGGAATATTAATATTGTTCCCACATTTCAGTGTACAGAATATAGAGCAGGATAAACAAAATTGTCTGTATGCAATTTTAGTTTGTACTGACTTCACTAGTACTTTTTATGTTGCCTGTAGTAAAACTAGGTAAATATCTAGATGAGTTGGTGTACACCCAGGGGTACAGGTCTGTATGCGGGATAAAAATCAAAACTCCTTTTGGGATATAGGTCACCTGTTGGAGGTATCTGAGTGCCCTCTGTAAGGTCCCTTGATCTGCAGCCCTATCTTTGGGCTCACTCCTCAATCAGTCCAGCAGGGCCTATTGCAGTACCCTGGTTTGAAGTGTCTCTCAGCCCCATTCTGGGCTCCCTCAATTTGTCCCTACTCTTCAAGCAGTTCCAGCCCTGGTGTGGGGCCATATCCCCTTGGGCTTCCTCCCTGGAGACTCTTCATCTTTCTTGCCTCTCTGGGCCCAGCTCTTCAGCTGGGCCACTAAAAGAGTTCAGTTCCCAGGCCACTTTCCCAGTGGCTGATGGGAGGACCAAGGCTCGCCTTCTACTCTGGGTCCCAGCCCAGGGACCCTATAGAGAGCAGCCATCTGCCATGTCCCTTTAAATAAACTGAAACAGTGCTACAATTCCCTGGGCCACTCCCCGATGGCCCCAGTTCATTCTTTGCCCTTACCTCAGGACCTTGTCTGGGTTGAGTCCCAACAGCCAGCCCGGAACTCTGTGTTCCCTGAGCCTCTGCCAGCAATGATCTGTCCAGGGTCCTGTAGCTCTGTCAGCCTGCCATTCACACAAGCCACACTCCTCCAGCTCCAGTAAGGCACTGATTTCACTCTTGCCCTGCAGCTGTTCTTATACTAGCCTGCTGGGCCCTGATTGGCTGCTTCCCATACAGCCACCCTAGGCAGACTGGGATGTGTGCCCTTTTCTGGGATGTGTGCAGCAGGGCTGCAAGGCCTTCAGCAGGGGGCCTCCGGAAGTAGTCCACCCCAACACAGTGTATCAGAAATTTGGCCTAATTGGTGGACAAAATAATGAGGAGATGGACTATTCTACTTGCCACTTCCTTTTGGAATCCTTTATTTAAAAAATAAATGAAAAAAACAGTTGGAGAATCAAACTAACTAACAACTGCTGCCTGGGACATGGGTGAAATGAAAGAAGTGAGCTTCATCGTCATGGCTGCCATCCCACCTCTAACAATGAAACCTGGTGTCACAGGAGAGACCTCTATATTGTCCAAACCAAACTGGACCAGAGAGAGGAATCCAGATGAAATTGACACATCCACCAGCTCCAACTAAATCCCAAACATGACCTGGGATGTGAGACCTAAGTTCCTGCTGTCACCCCATTCCCTCTTACTTCCTTTTCCTTCCCCACTTAATTTTTCTCTTTCCTATCCCTCTCCTTTTGCCTTCTGTTTAGTAAAAGTCTGGATCAGCTGGGTAAGACTGCACATTTTGCAACACGGCGGTGAGCTTGCGAACAGAAAGGTTGGTAAAAGCAATGCCCTAAACAGCCTAGTGCTGGTACAAGTTTGCCTGGTCTTGGAGAGGCTGATAAGACTGTGTGCTGTGGCTATGGTTCTCCACTACTGAGGTTGCAAGTGAAAGTCAGTATCAAAGACAGAAGCTGTATTTTCTATCATTGCTGTTCTTTTTCTCTCCTTTTTTGTATGTGTTTGTCTTTTAGCAAATAGGATCAGAGCAACATCAAAAGCTCCAGGCCATCTCAAATAATATTTTTCTTTCCCACCCCCAAAAGGACAGCTTGAAGATGTAATTTCCAGCTCAGGTAGATATACCCACAATAGCTCTGATGAGCTAGCACATGAAACCTGAGTATAGGCATGGTGGTGGTGCGAGCAGCAGGACGAGCTAGCTGCCCAAGTATTTACCTAAGATTTCAGATGGGACAATACTCAGGCAACTATCACATCCTGCCGCTAGCACCCCCATGGGTACACTTCTATTTAATGCAGTAGCATGATCAGAATTAGCATGGGTATGACTACTCCAGCTCCCATTTAGACGTGCTCTAAGAGTCTCTTAAACAGTTTTTTTTCTTTTTAAAAACTACAGCTAAAAGAAAAGGGAAGGAATATTGTTAAAATGAAAACCTTAATCCTTAACATTTTAAATGCTTCAACTCTTTTTCCTTTATAGGTATCTTTAATAAAAGGTGAAAAAAGATGTTTAATTGTGTGTTATACTAAGCAGGCAAAGGTCTTGGTATTGAAAACCCTGAGTCTTAACTGTTTAGTGTTGTACTGTGTACTGTACTAGGGTTATGTTAACAACTTTGACTCTCTGGGCCCTTTTATGCCATTAAAATTAATACAACTGTATGTGAGTTCTGTTTGCATAAATGAATGCTGAAGGCAAATCTAAAGCTTGCAAAGTGTATCTGCACTGAGGGTAGAATGCTTCCTATGAGATGAGAAACTGCTGGACACAGCATGAGGACAGGGTTTCCAATATACCTCACCAGAGCCTGCTTCACAGGTAATTAAACAATCATTAAACTGATCTGATCAAAGCTTTCATAGCTAGGTCACGTACACATACAACTACATTGTGAGGACAGAATATTAAATGTAACTCTGTACTCAGCCAACACATCTTACAGCAGTTGAATCATTTCTAGTAATGATCCAAGAGCCGTATAGCCCCCAAAGAGATTTAAAATCTTCTAAAATTTCCTAATATCACGTATCCATTTCTCTCTAAAGTGCTACCACCTCCTGAGAGACTCAAAGCCCCAGTGAGTTTTTCAAGCCCTCATTCTAATTAAGGGCAAGAGAGACATTTCACATTTTATCCTCAGTAAGGGGCAGGGATATAGCTGCCGCACCTCAATAGTCACAATTCCTTGTGTAGTTCTCTCCCTGTGCCAGAGAGGAAATAATCTACTAGTGGTCCACACGAGAAGCACATTACTTCCCCAACTGTGCTGGATCTGCCAAGTCCCCACCCCTGTTGATTTCAATGGGTATACTCAGCTGAGTAACCTTTTGCCAATGTGCATAAGGGATTCACAAACTGGTCCCAAGTGACAATTCACTGAGTGATAGTCACTCAAATATCAAAAGCAAAAAGAAATACAGCAGACAGTATAAAAGTGATACATAGGTTACATTTATTTGCCCCACGTATTCACTGAACAGTTTTAACTAGCAAATGGATGTGTAAGACAATCAGTCTGTTGAAGAACAATTTGAACAGGAAAAGGTGCCAGATTTACTAAATAAACTGTCCATTTGGAATCGCCATGGCAGAGTAACCTACGGTCATAGAATCATAGAAGATCAGGGTTGGAAGGGACTTCAGGAGGTTATCTAGTCCAACCCCTGCTCAAAGCAGGTCCAATTCCCAACAAAATCATGGATAGAGATCTCAGAATATTACAAGAGATGAAGAAACACAAATTATTTTTAATTTAACAAAGATAGAAAGGACAGCATTGGGTAATTTGTCTAGGGATAGAGTAATCATTATATATTTGGCAGACACAGCTGGATCCACATTAATTATCTATCAGATAAAATAAAAGAACAAGATAATAAGAGGGTAAAATGATGAAGTACACAGTCTGAGATTAACTATGGATCCACCTTTTAAATATAAGAGAGAAGAATTGCATCACATTTGGATTAACAAAGGGATATTTTCAACAGAAAAATCAATAAAAATGGTATTTTATGGATGTCTGAAAGGGTCATCAGTTATTAGTTTTGATTAATGTGTACACTGACACTAGTTTCCCTCAGTGAATTTGCTGAGATAAGAGAAATAGATGTGAGATAATTTAGCTGAGTGCATTGAAGTCCATGGCAAAACACCCATGATGGCCCTGATGTACAATTTCATTGTTAGTGCTTTGCATGTGAAAGTCTTGCTACCACTCAACAATATTTGACATGAAGCTCATATGGGACCACAACTTAATTTTAGAGTTGACCTTGCCCGTTTGATTCTGAAGAAGAGATATTTCAAATTGGAAGGAACCTTTTATCATCAGAATAGGAGTTAACAATGGACTCACTGCATGCTGGCTTATTGATATTTTTAAATCTCTGTTTTAGGTAACCCTAAGAGCCCTGATTCTGACCCACTGAATTCAATGGGAGCTTTGGGAATGAATGAATGAAATGGGTGCAAGATAGACATTATATATGAAGAAAGCATAATAAATCCAAACAAATGTGTTTTCCTCTCTCCAGTGTCCAAGATTTATGTAGCACCCGAGGATCTGTTGCTACTACTGTAGTTTCGTTTTTATACTAAAAAGATGTCTCTTAAGTTTCAATCTAAAACAGTTAGGCTCAGGGTCATTTTATTTTTCTCTGGCATGGACTTTCATGACTGAGGACAAACTGCAAAGAGTGCTCTATTTCAGCACCCAGTACACTATACCTTGTTCTCTCCAACTGCACAATGACTGCTCAACACAGCTGCTTTGGAAGACTCTAGAAGATGAGTGGTCTCTGAAATAGCTGAGTTTCAAATCATTTGGGACTTTATATTAGGACCAGGACTTTTAATTTGGGCTGAGAAAAATTACAAGTGAAATTCACAACATGATGGTGTACTATGTCCATGCCCATTAGGATAGTATTCATCTGAGCTGGTTACTGGACTGGGCAAAATTGTGTTCAATTACAGTACAAGGGTAAAAACAGCTCTCTGGTTTTGTGTATGCTAATCTGATCTGGAGAATAATGAGGTAAATCACTTAGCTTCTTCAGTTAAGTGAACAATGGAAAACACTGGCTTTACTCAGCATTGGGTTGATGCTTAGATCTGAGCAGGCAGGCAACCTATGCCATGACACACATTCCTTTTTACCAGTCAGCCCTCAGAAAGTTAATCTGCTCTTGTTAAACATAAATACTCTTAAATTTGTAAAACCTAATTCTTACAAAGGGTTAAATATGAGAATGTTAGCATGTGGTTAATCTCAGTGGGATACTGGAGCTGGCAGAGGTGTGGAAACATAGATGTTTTTGTAATCTTGTTGATATTTCAGTTCTAGCCTGTTGTCTGGAAGCAAGCTACCAAGTCTGTTGTCTGGGAGCAGATACTGCTATGATAGGGACTATATGAACTATGGATGGACAGTATGCAGGAAATCTGCTTCTATTGTTTTTAATGTGTTTCTCACTAGAGGTCATACATAGTTCCTGCTAACACTTTTCTCTACTGGTTTCTATTGCACTCTGTTAAGACATGGTGGCCAGAAAGTCCTGGTCTTTGATGGTCAATACTGGACCAATTGCAGCCTTCCTATGTCAGTTGTGTTCAATTCAGGTGGAGTACTGAAGCCCACTGAAGTCACTATAGGGAAATAATTTCAGTATTTTATTTTATTTTATTGAGAAAGAGCTTTCAGAATTAAAGGAATATACAGGATATATTCACCTTATATATGAGATTGTTACAGTGACTATGGTTTGTAGTCCTGTGAAAATGGATTAACAGGATGCTACAGTGAGTGTAACAAAGGGGAGAATACAGCCCATACTATATAATAAATAGAAAGAATTCTGTTTTGGTCTTTAGTTTCTATCAGAAATCTATTATTAGAGGTTTTCCCTATACTTAATTTTTGAGGATTAGGTATATTGTAGTAGTAAAGATTGAGTATGCACTAGAAAAGGATGTATTATTTGAGTAGTTTAATGCAAGGAATATGTTGAAAAGATTCTGAATCATGTGGTAAAGCTACTGTATGCAAAGAGATAGACAGGAATCATTGGGGAATTAAAACTAAAGATATAATAAGAATCTAATTCCATTTATAATATCCTATAATTCTTCTTTTTCTGATATTTATAGATTCATACGTAAACACTGGTATATATATCATTGGATATAAAGTATAAATGGACATTTATTGATCCTTTCCTGACATACTGAAGAGAGGAATCTTAGCTCTTTGGATGTATATAGTGCAATAAAAGCACAAACTCTTAAAACATAAAGAAACTATTGCAGTTATATTTGCACAACTATGAAAATGCCTGTGGGGTAAATTCAATTATCTGATCCATATGCTGATTTCTTCATTTTGGATCTTAGAAGCTCCAAAGTAAATTGGAGCTGCACTGTGCTAGGCACTGTACAAATGTATAGTAAGATGCCACTGATTTCAAATTAAATAGTCAGGAAAGGAAACAGAGGTGAAGTGATTTCTCCCTGTGTCAGTTATACCTCAGGTTGGTGGCAGAACTGGGAAAAGAACTAAAGTCCCATTTTGTAGTCCTGTGCCTTATAAACTAGACTATGCTGCTTCTCTTATTAATCCAACTCCTTCCATACATGCATTGTGGATCTCAGTACGTTGATCTAAATGAGGAAGGCTAAAATATATTCTGCTGTATCATGCTTCCATTGTAGTCAATGATAAAATCTCTCTCAACTTCAATGGTTGCATGATTAAACACCAACTATGGACTCAATCAACAGCTACTGTAACTCTAATTTAGCCATATATGGCATTGGCTCCAGTGTATTAGTTCCAGGTGCCAACCAGTGTCTCAGAATGGAGTAGGATTATTTATTGTGTGATATGCTTCATGGAGAGGGTTGGAATTTTGTAGGGATGCTCAGCTATACAAGCTGAAGGCGGCTTCCAAAGATTGGGGTAATTTTGAAGATAATTTTGACATCCATTTTCAAAGGCATAGAGAGGAGTTAAGTACCTAGCTCCCACTAACTTTCAATTTTATTCCTACAGCCCTAGAAGCAGGGCAATAATTAGTAAAAGAGAAAAGGGGATTATTTTAGCTTGAATCAATCACAAGTGAGCAAAGAAAACTTGGAAAATGGAGAATACTACATTTTCTAATAATGCATAAAACCATTGGAAAAGCAAAACACGATGAAAGAGATTTTGACAAAGAGTCATTGGCTCAGCAAAAGAGAGAGAGACTTTGACTTTTAAAACACAATAAATTCAGTAAACAAACATAGTGAAAACAATGACAAAGAATGACAAAGTAATTTCCCATCCCAAACAGTACAAGGTGCATTCAGCCCACTGCTGAATACATTGATCCAAATTGCTTATAAGAGTATAATATATAAATGCCAAATGAAGGTGTAAAATCACTAAAAAAAAATCTAACCCTCCACCCAAAGAACATTAGCAACTCCAGTACCAAAAAATTTACGTTGTTGACTTTTACATTGCCTTTGCTTGATCCAAACTGAAGTTTACGAGGCATACCACAGGTCTATTTGTGAACCTATACTTAACATTAAAAAATAAACACAGAAGGAGGAAAATCAAGGGACAATAATTCAAAAATACCCTGAAGTAAAACAAATAATGGCTGTAACCTGGAACATGTTAGAAACATGTGAAAAAAAAACAGTCTCCATGACACAAAAGGGACACGACACAGAGTCAAATGATGCACAAACACATTTATGGCAATAGTCCTATGAAGAATTCTCCATTGGAGTTCACCCATACTCTTTGCAATTGGAGGCTTGTATACAATTGGCCAGGCTGACTGGCTGAGTGCATCACCAGAAGCTGTCTTCTCATACCATATTGGGATAATCAACAAGTGTCCAAAACTAACAAATCTTTAATACGAGCACATACACAATGATTTATGGCCTAAGCTCTGAAAAGTAAATTCAGAAGACCCATTGAAGACAAGCAAGTTGCTAACATCACAATCCACAGCAGGAGGATCAGGCAAGGAACCATTACTATAATTAGGAAAGGCTTGCTCAAGGAGGCAGTTGTATAGACTGGCAATACTGACTCAGGCAGGAATGATTCCACCTCTGGTGAAAACTGAGAAATCTAGCAAATGGAATGAAAACCAAGCTAGACAACCAAGACAGCCACTGAGACCCATGCAAAATTTGTAATATCAATGAATGAACCAGTTTCGTTACACCTGCTGCTACACGGGAAGAGGTAAGACTCTAGAAACAAGACTGGGAATCCTCACAGTAGAATTATAAACAAGGGATTCAGCAAGCAACCCTGGGAATTCCAGCTGCCTATCCTGCAGCCTTAGCTTAAAAAAAATCTCCAAGTGTTAAAAAAAGCTGTGATAACATCTCTAAATTGAGCCACCCCGGGTCCAACAAAAAATGTTCCTGATTAAAACCCAAACGTTCTACCCAGTGAAGAAATGTGAATGAACAGGGTCATCCACAAACAGCAGCTGCTGCAGAGACTGTAACTGAAAAGTAATGACTCTGCTCCAAAGATCAATGATACCCTGAGTATGCACTAGAAGAGTGCACACCCTTTCCACAAGAGGCAGATACAAAATATTCTGCCTTAGCCAATGATGGACATGCCAGAAAAAGTCCAAAAGAGTCTCTTGAAATTTTTCTAAAATAAGTGGATGGGGATCCAAAACAATACACTTATGCACAACATAGTCATTAATAACTTAATTGCCTCTAACACCCAGCCTTGGAAGGAGAGTCGAGCCAAACATCACTTCCACCTCTGCAACTTCCCCTCCAACTTTTCCATATCTCCCTCCCAATACTGACCCAAAATATCAGCCAGTCCCAGCATAATTCCCAGTATCTTAATGCCAGTTTAGCTCCACACTAGCCCCCTCCAGCAAAGTCAGGGGGCGGGAGATCACTGAAGCGCCCAGCAGGAGTATTGCCCTTCCCCCAATTTATGTGCCTTGAGGAAGCCTGCTTTAAAAAAATGCTGACATTCAGTCAAAACCTGGACATCATAAGCATGGGTAATAAACACAGTCAGATCATCAGCATTTGCAGAGACTTTCACCCCAGCACAAGCTGGACGAGGGAGAGAATGGTCAGAAAGGTGCTTTCAAACATGCATAACAGAGGCTTGATACAAAGAGCATACAATAAGCCAGTCAGGGAACCACCCTGTCTAATTCCCATGAAAACTGGAAAGGGGTCATTCAAAACACCATTAATATTATATATTATATAATCATTATACAATAAGTGAATGCAGGAGACAAACCTGGGTCTGAACCCAAAAGCACAAAGGGTGTGAATCAAATAACCATGCAAAAGCTTCTCTTGATCAAGGGAAATCAACCTTATGTACAAATCAAATATTTCTGAGGCTGAAATTACATTCCTCGTAGGAAAAGGTTATCAAAATGGATCTGTGGGGGGATGCAATAGGTCTGATCAGGGTGAACAACTGAACCAATCACAGTTTTTGGTCTATTTGCCAAAGCCTTTGATAAAAGTTTATAGTTGGAGCAAAGCAGGAACACTGGTCTTCAATTCTTCATCTTCCCAAGCTCCTCCTTCTTAAGCAGAAGGGTAAGAATTTCTTGATGATTACTGAGTGGCAATATCTTCTCTCTGCTGCTCTCCTGAATAACCTGGAGCAACTCAGTTCCAAGAAGGATCCAAAAGGCCTTATACAACTTAATAGGCAAATTATCAATTCCTTGGATCAAAAACATTTAGGGGAGAAGTCAGTTCTTAGAGCATCAGATCTTGTTCAAGTCTGTCGTCATCCAACATTGAGATCGTAGGAAGAGTCTCAAGGAGCTGGACATACAGACTCTGTGGTATACAGGTCTGAGAAAGAAATCATAGCAAAGCTCCTAATCCGCAGAGGATCTGAAAGCACTTGACCCAGAAATGTCTTGAAATGACCAATCATCTTTTGCTCTGCATGTTTCTTTTCGAGGCTGAACAAAAACTGAGTAGGTGCATCCATTTGAGAAAGGTCCTGAAGTTGGGCCCTAGCCAGTGCATCCTGAACTTTGCTATCCAACAGGCCCTAAAAGCTGCTTTTTATATTTCAAGCTCTGATGAAACCCAGTATCCTAAGTGCCATTAAAAGCTTTTTCAAGTTCCATAATTCTCAACTCTAACTCTAGCAAGGTTGTCAGCTGACCAAAATATTTAATATGTAGAGTTACCTCCCACCATTGCCTCAAGGAGGGAAAAATATCCTTTGAGACAACCCAAGCTCCACAAAAATAATTGACAGAGTCCCAAAACTGAATATCTTGTAAAAGGTGAGCTTTAAAATTACAATCTGGATGATGGTCTTGAACAGAAGGAAGAAACAACACAAATAAGACCAAACCATGATCTGAAATCCAGTAGGTACAATTCAGCTAGAAAGCAGATGAGACAAATGATGAGTAAAAACATAAAAATGGTCCAAACACGAATAGAGAATGTGCTGGGACTAGCACTCAATCAGATGTACTGCTGCTCATAAGGGTGAAAATGTCAACACACATCAGTCAGGTGAGAAGCCTGTAAACAAGTTGCAAGTCACTGAGCAGACAGTGGATGTGATTTCAAACCATTCCTCTCCAATTTTTCATTGTCAGTACAATTAAAATTGTCCCCCAAAATTAAAATATCACTTGTCAAACAATTTGTCAAAAAAGCATCTAAGCTCTGGAAAACAAATCCAAAAAACCCCACCATCTTTCCTTACAGGGAGAAACATAAACGTTATAAACAAACAAAAAATACCCCAAACAAACAAACAAACAAACAAAAAAGACAGAGAAAGAGATATTGTTCAAAAATGGCTTGAACCATCACTAAACTGCCTCGAACAACTTCCTGCACAACCACTGAGTCAGCTTCACCCTGTCCACAAGGAGACAGGCAAGCCCTGTGCTTGCAGTGGAACCATGACTCAGGATAGCCTCCCCTCTCCAGACAGTAAGTTAGTTGGTTTGGTTGCCTGCATCTGTGTCTTGCCAAAATGAAATGTCCACCAGGTACTCAAGAAGAGGCAAACACTTTTTAATGTCCCTGCACCCATTCACACTCAGAAAGCCACATACAAAATTATCCATCAGCTGAGTACTCATCAGAAAAAATAAGAAAAAGATACAGAATAAACCCAAAGCTTCAAACAAAAACACCAAATTCTCCTATATCCAACAATTCCATTGGTCAAAAAGACATGCACTTTGGTCTTCATGATGAGGGGCATTTTTAGCAACCAGCCAGCTGTGCAAGCCCAGTGGGGAATTAGCCACTGGGTCAATGGGGCTTGTGACCAGGGGCCCTGGCCAATTGTGGGGCTCCCAGAAAAATGGGCACCCCAGCACCCTGACCTGCTCTGCCTGCCTGGAACTCCTGCCGGGGAGCAGGGTCAGGGCACGGGGTGGACAGGTCGGGGTAAGCCCCCGCACTCCAACCCTGCTCCCTGGCAGGCGCATTGGGGACAGGGATAGACTGTAGACAGAAGGGGTGGGGAGGGGCCCCCAATTGCTCTAGCCCAGGGCCCCATAAACCCCTAATCTGCTTCTGCTCAAGCCACTGCCAATTATTGGGGTGGAATATCAATTATTTTGCTTATTGCCATGAGTAGCACCTGAAAAACCTTTGTACAGGCCTTAGTATCACTCAAGTAAAACCAGGAGAAAGTAGCGACAGCAATCACAAGGTGTGGGCCTAACTGTGTCCTCCCTGATATACTGGGGTAAGCATCTGTGAAAAATAGTAAGTCTACCTATATTTGACTTCTGGTGCTTATGTGTGTCAGGGCCCTCGAGATTGTAGACTCTGCAAAAACACATCTGTATAACTAACTGCTTTAAAAGCGCTCAATTAATGGTTTTTCTTTGTTGTTGATGTAATTGTAGCAGTTACTAACATAAAAGGGGGACAGGTGTGAAGAATTTGGATTTGATCTTCTGGACAACTCTTGGAATCCCTGGTGGAAGGCAGATAGCTGGCTACTTGAACCTTGTCATTTGACCACTTGAGACCCTCCAGACCATGGGTAATTATTGTTTGGGGGTGCTTTATAACTATTGTGTTTGTATGTGCTTGAGACTAAATAAAGCAGAGAATCTGAGTAAAGCATTCTGCTGAGAGTTCTGTAGACTAATAAAGTGAAGGTTTTAAGTAAAAGCACTTGATTTTGTGTGATTTATGCTAGCTGTATAGAGGTGCTGCATCTCCGTTGGTTTGTTTCCTGATACCACCTCGCAGAGAGTAGTTACCAAGAGCTTTGGGTTTAGGGAACCCTGGGTAACAATCAGTTTTTTGACAAACAGGAGCAGTACAAATTGAAACTCAGAAACAGACACATCTCATAATATATTAAGCAGACAACAAAAACAGATTAAGGTCAGGAAACTAATCTGTCACCTCTACTCCACATTTCCCCGTAGTCTCATCCAGAAACATATGAATAGTGTCTGGGGTAAACTCCCTCTCAGGGAGTTCAGGGCTAAAGGAATCTGTGAGTTGGTTATCCCCCTGCTCTGAGAGTCACTACCAACCTCAAGGGGGGGGACCTGACAGAGGCTGGAGGGAGGGGGCTTCTGGGATTAAGGGGGCAAATCTACCACCAGAAAGTTCTCCATGCCCCCAACCAAAGAACCTCCCTCAGCAGCACCCTCAAGAGTGAGTGCACTGACCAAACTAGCTGCTTTGCCCTCAGAAACTGGCATCCCCTTCACTTTCAGTGGCCATTTTGACTTTGAGGTTTGCAGCAGGCCAGAACCCTCAGCCAAGGCTGTGGATTCCATAGCAACAAGCTCAGCCGCCCTGTCACAGTCAGGTTCAGGCTGAGAGGCCACTGAGTCAGGAGCCATAGAACCAGTAATACCATTTCCCAGTTTGTAAAGGGGGCACTAATCCACCTGAACCAACATCCTGAGAGACATCTTGGGCCTGCTGAGAGTGTCTTCCACAGCCACCCCAACCTGTGCTTTACTCTCACTGTAGGGACTTTACACTTCCTAATCACTATGGGGGTAGGAAAACCGCCCCCTGTCAGTGCAGCTGAAGTGGTTCCTCCCTGCATCCGATCAGGAGACACACTGATTAAGTGCCGACCAGATGTTTACTTTGGAACACGCTATGCACAAAGCACCAATTACCAGAAAGGGCAAGTAGTTGGACTGAGGTTGCACATGCGCATGATAGAATGATTTATGTAACCAATTATAATAAAAGGATGTGGAAAACCCCGTTCAGGGCGCGCCACTGGAACAGATTGACTGACTTGGCTTCGTTATTTGCAACATCTCACAAACCCCCGCATTCCTAGGCAAAGGGTCACTATTCCCAGGGGCAGTCTGCCTCTTCTTCGGGCACCGATTAAACAAATGTGTCAGACTCCCACAGTGAAAATGGGCCACATGCCCTCACTGGCAACAAACACACTGTAGTCATGCTTCCGAGTCCTATGCTTCAGGCAAACTTTTAACATTTTGGAAGCATTGTTTAATAGCATATATACCTGCCCACAAAAGGACAAGACTGACAAAGCTCTGGGGCTTTTAATCCCTAAGAAATCCTCCTAGTAAGGCTAGTGATCCACCATAACTCACCAGTTGCTTATTTCCTAAAAAAGGAGGAACACTACGGATAGTGACTTTAATAGCAAGTGTTGAGGGGGCACTACAGAGACAAAAGCACCCTGCACAACAGCCCTTTCCACAACCACCTGCTCAACAAAGCTAGGTGTGGCCACAAACACAACAGCCTTGCTTATGTGGGAGGCATACCTCACATTTTAAACCTCGATCATCTTCCCCACAGGTAGAATACAATTCTCCACAAAGGCAGCGTCTGGAGGCAAAATCCATAACCCACAGCTATGGGTTAAACCTTCAGAATCAACAAACCAATGTCTCTGTTTCCCAGGGATAGAAATCCTGAACTTAATTCACAACAACCAAAAAAAACTAATTAAACACACAAAAACAACCCCCCATTTACCCAACAGAAAGAAAAAGAGAGAACAGCAAAGCATGCCTATTCTTAGCCTCCCTCCCAAACACTCCCACAATCCTCTGAGAGAGAGAGAGAGAGAGAGAGAAAGAGAGATTCTTTAACCTGGTGTCTCCCTCCCATCTGGGAGGTGGGAGGCACAGGATCCAGTTCCTCTGCTTCAGTGACTATCCACATTGGAACAGCGTCTACAGGAGAGATTGAGGGAGCCCCATATCACAATGATTTGAGCAGCTCCGTCCTGAGAGGTGGAACACTGCTATTGAAATCCTCCCTGGCAGAGAGGTGAATTGAACATAGGTCTCTCACTTCCCAGTTAAGTGCTCTAATCACAGGGCTAAAAGTGATGTGAGCACAACCTTCTCTAGCCATTTTTTGACCTGAGTTTGTGAGCATGCCTACCGGATCAGGCACCACACATCAGATAGGTGTGCAAATGCCTATCTTCCCCAGTTCATGAATTGTTTTGGAGCTTAGGCAGGAGATCGGCATCTAAATGTGCCTGGAGGCATAAACTTAGGCACTTAGGAAATTTGTACCCTGAAAATTTAGGTACTGAGTTAGTTTAAGCACCTACGAGGTTTGGCAGGAGTTTTGTAGTGGATGCTAAAACAGGAACCTAGGCACATGAACTCAGATTTCATTCCTAAGTTTGGGGTTTAGGTACGTAAGTACCTTTGTGCATCTAGCCCAAAGCATTTCAAAAACACCACCTGAAATCTGAGGCCCCCAAAATTAGTGACCACTTTTTAAAAATATTGAAACTCAAAACTCAAAAGTTCCTGACTCTCAGTCCTGTGCTTGCTTTTAATCAATGTATTTTTGTCTGTACAGTTATAGATTATTCATATTACAGAAGTGAGATGATCCAGTGCAACAGAAAGAAAGAAAGTGAAGAGAACATACATTGACCTTGTAGATCTGTTCTGTGATTAATTATTAAATGGCTTGAAAATAGGAATAGTGTGTGAAGCATTTTATTTTATTTTTTTAAAAGAATCTGTAGGGTTTAGTATTTGTTTCTCTGCAACTGTCATGATTCCCGGTACTGAACATACAATGTGAAATTACAACCTTATATTTGGCATTTCCTGAATGTGGCTGAGATTATAATGAATATGTATGCACTAACTTATTTATTATTTTCAAGCAGCAGTATTGGTGACATGAAGGAAGGCAAGTAGTCATTCAAGGTAAAGAGAGATATCATCACCATTTTCCAGTTCAAGCACTAATATCTCAATACATTACAGTTGGCAACACAGTGTCAGCTCAGGTTGAAAAACTTAGGCAAACAGGTATAATACTAACTCTTACTTCACTAAGCAATTTTTTTTAAAGACAACCAAGGCCTATTGTAGACAAGACAAGAACTGAACAGCTTGCAGGTGGTGTTTGCATGAACGCTTACAGTCTGTGCTCAGCTAATTCGAGTCACACCGTGGTGTCTTTATTTAGAGCAGATTGGCACAAGTACCTTCATACACAGCAAGTAACCTTTATCAGTTTTCTCCAATGGGCAAGAAAATTCACTTTTTGCCCAGTGTTTCATCTGAAAAAAAAATCCTCATTGGCAAGAGATGCTTTTATCTCATGGAACAGTGAGATTGGGAAGAAAGCTGTAATTCAAAGGTTAAGCGTACCTGCAGCATGATGGAGTAGCTTTCTGCCTCAGTATCTTGCTGAAGTTTTGCAGTAGTGATCGACGCTTTATCACAAACGGACCACCCTAACTGGAACAAGTCCAGGAGAAAAACAGTTATTTAAAATGAACTCATTCAGAGCTCTTTTCACAAGTAGAAAATATGCACACTTTTACCAACATCCCGAACTAGAAGTGTTCAAAGTTCCCATACCTAGGGTTTCCCTTAAGCTCTCCCATCCAACTACTGACCCAGTTGAACCATGCTTACTTTTTCAGATCTGACAAGGTCACAGAGCAAGGTGGTAGAACTAAGGTACTGTTCATACCTCTGGTGCTTTGAGTCTGGTGCTGCATTAAGAAGGTTAAAATGCCTTCTGCGTACTTGGAAGTACATTTGTTTAATGTACAAAAACAATCTTATACTTTACTGTGAATTTTGTATTCTCTGTGGTGTCCAATTTGGAAAGACTGTGTGTGTAAAAGACAATAAGTGCAATATTTAGCCTAGCAGACCATGCAGTGTATTATACGGTTTATAAGCAAGCTGTGTATATCAGGAAGCTTTAAAGAATGTCTAAATGTTTTCTTATTTTACCCTTGAGGTATTGCACTCTTGATTTTCAGGGAATACCCCTTTTGAAACACTTAAACCCAAAGCCACAAAGATACTTAGGTACCTAATCCCAGCCACTGTGATCCACACTGGTGCAGAGTAGAGTGGGACAATTTCCCCCCCCTGTGCCTTACATACAACACTCCTATTAATACACTGAAGAATGATATTAGCCTTTTTCACAACTGCATCACATAGTTTACTCATATTCAATTTGACTATAACCTCCAGATCCTTTTCAGCGGTACTACTACCTTGCTAGTTATTGCTCATTTTGTAAGGATGCATTTGCTTTTTCCTTCCTAAGTGTAATACTTTCCACTGGTCTTTATTGAATTTCAGCTTGTTGATTTCAGACCAATTCTCTAAGTTGTCATAGTCATTTTGAATTCTAAAGCCTGCCCTCCAAAGCACTAGCAATCCCTCCCGTCTTGGTCTCATTTGCAAATTTTATAAGCATACTTTGCACTCCACTATGTAAGTCATTAATGAAAACAAGTATCAGAGGGGTAGCCGTGTTAGTCTGGATCTGTAAAAGCAACAAAGAATCCTGTGGCACCTTATAGACTAACAGACGTTCTGCAGCATGAGCTTTCGTGGGTGAATACCCACTTCTTGCATCTGAAGAAGTGGATATTCACCCACGAAAGCTCATACTGCAGAACGTCTGTTAGTCTATAAGGTGCCACAGGATTCTTTGTTGCTATTAATGAAAACAGTGACTCGTACTGAACTCAGGACAGACTCCTACAGCACTCCAATAGATACACCCCCCCAGTATGACAGTGAATCATTGATTACTATCACTTGAGTAGGGTTTGTCAAGCAGTTGTGCACCCATCTTATAATAATTTCATCTAGACCACATTTCCATAGTTTCCTTATGATAATGTCAAGTGGGACTGTGATAAATGCCTTACTAAAATCAAGATGTACCATGTCTACTGATTTCCCCTATCAACTAGGCCAGTAACCTATCAAAGAAGGGAATTAGGTTGATTTGGCATGCTTTGGTCTTGACAAATCCATACTGGGTATTCCTTATAGCCTTAATATTCTCTAGATGCTTACAAATTGATTTTTAATAATTTTTTCTGTTACCTTTCCAGGAATTGAAGTTAGGGTGACTGGTCTATAATTCTTGGATCCTCTTTGTTCACCTTTGAAAAGATAGGTACTATGTTTGCCCTTTCCCAGTCCTTTGGGAACCCACCTATTATTCACGAGTTCTCAAAGATAATGGGTAATGGTTCTGACAGGCTCACCGATAGCAATTCTAGGCTCTAGAGCACAACAGTCAGTGGACCTACCCACACACACACAAGCCACAGACACGGTCCACCTGACATTTGGGTGGTGCTGTGCCTGCACTGGCTGGTGCCCAGCGAGCTACCAGCTGCGCTGCTGGTCATGCTCTTCCGGCAGGGCCAGGGCTTCTACATGCCCATCCGGTAGGGTTGGCAACTGTCTAATCACGCAAACCCAAAGACCCTTGTCCTGCCCCCTTCCCCGAGACCACGCCCTTGTCCTGGCCCTCTCAGAGACCCAGTCCCCTGTTCACTCCATCCCCTTTCCCTCCATCTCCCCCACCCTCACATACTTTCACTTGGCTGGGGCAGGTGGTTGGGGTGTGGGAGGGGGTGCAGGATGCAGGCTCTGGGGGAGGAGTTTGGGTGCAGGAGCAGGGTGAGGGCTCTGGGAGAGAGTTTGGGTGTGGAGTGCGGGCTCTAGGCTGGGGTATGGGGTTGGGGTGCAGGAGTTTGAGGTCAGGGGGCCTCCCGAAAGTGGCTCCCGAAAGTGACCGGCACACCCCTCTGGCATCAGCTCCTAGGCGGGGTACCCAGGAGGTCTTTACGTGCTGCTGCCCACAGGTACCATCCCCGCAGCTCCCACTGGCCGCAGTGCAAGGACCCTTTTAAATTGCCTGGGCCCCTGGGCAATTGCTCCCTTTGCCCCCAACCCCCTGTCAGTGAGCCTGAGTTCTGAATTGCTTAACTAGTTCCTTAAACACCCTAAGGTGAATTTCATCAGGCCCCACCAACTTGAAAACATCTATGTTATCTGAATGTTCTTTAACCTGTTCTTTCCCTATGCTGGCTTGTGTTCCATCTCCCTTGCTGTTAATATTAATTGTGCTGAATGTCTGGTCACCATTAACCTTTTTATGGAAGATGGAAGCAAAATAGGCATTAAACAACTCTGCCTTCTTGATGTCATCAGTTATTAGCTCTCCTCTGCTAAGTAGAGGATCTACACATTTCTTCATCTTTCTCTTGCTCCTAATGTATTTAAAGAACCTCTTCTTATTGCCTTTTATGTACCTTACTAGGGGTAACTGGGTACATCAACACTACCCGTTGGATCAGCGGGTAGCAATCGATCTATCAGGGATCGATTTATCGCATGTAGTGTAAACACAATAAATCGACCCCCAATCGCTCTCCCATCAACTGCTGAACTCCAGCAGGGCGAGAGGCGGAAGCAAAGTCAACGGGGGAGCCACAGCCGTCGATCCAGCGCCACGGGGATGTGAAGTAAGTAATTTTAATTCCATCTAAGATACATCAACTTCAGCTACACTATTCTGGTAGCTGAAGTTGCAAATCTTAGAACGATCCCCCCCACCTAGTATAGACCAGGCCACTCAGTCTGTGCCTTAATCTTTCTAATTTTGTCCCTACATGATTGTGGTATTCATGTGTACTCCTCCTTAGAATTTCATCCATGTTTCCAATTTTATAGGATTCCTTTTTGAATTTTAGATAATCAAAGACCTCCTGATGGAGCCCTATTGGCCTCTTACTATTCTTTCTGTCTTTCCTTCACATCAGGATAGTTTGCATTTGTGCCTGTAATGTTGTCTCCTTGAGAAACTGCAAGCTCTCCCAAACATCTTTATCCCTAAGATTTTCTTCCCTTGGGACCTAACCTAGCAGTTTTCTGAGTTTGTGAAAGTCAATTGTCCTTGTTCTGATGCTCTCACTTTCTCCTTTCCTTAGAACTATGAAATCTATCATTTCATGATCACTTTAAACCAAATTGCCTTCCACCTTCAGATTCACTTCCATTTCCTCTCTATTGGTCAGAATCAAATCTAAAATAGCTGGGACCTGGGGTTACTTCCTCCACTTTCTGAAACAAAAAGTTTTCCCCAAAAGCTTATTGCAAATTTTGTGTATTGCTGTATTACTTTTCCAACAGATGTCGAGGTAGTTAAAGTCCCCTATTAATACCAGGTCTTGTGTTATGGATATTTATGTTATTTGTTCTAGAAATGCCTCATCCACCTCCTCATCTTAATTTGGTGATCTATTGTAGACCTCCTACTATGGCATCACCACTATTTTTACCCCTTTTATTTACCCAGAGATTTTCAACTGGTCTGCCTCTCACCTCCTTCTGTACTCAGAACAAGTGTGCATATATATTCTTTATTTATAATGCAACAGCTCTTCCCTTTTATCCTATCTGTCCTTCCTAAACAAGCCATACTCATTTATACCAATGTTCCTGTCATGACACTTATCCCACCAAGTCTCTGATACCAATTAAGTTATAATTTAGGTTATGCGCTAATACTTCCAGTTCATTCTCCATTCTCCTTGCATTTGTGTATAGACAATAAGACAGAAGTGCCCCAGAGATACTCATCAGCTGACTAGCTCTCTTAGTCTCATTTTCCTAGCCATTAGTTGCCTTCATCTTACTAGTCCCTAGGCTAGTAGCCTGTGTGCTTTTTAAAGTCTGAGCCCCACACAGCTGGAATGGATGTCTTAACCTCTCTCACTCAGCCACCTCTAATCACTGGCCTAGTTCAATCAAAGATGACACTGCTCTCACTCGGACACTTGACATTTGTTCTCTTGTTTGTTGCATCCTTCCATCCAGAATAAAAGACATTCTGAAAATATATGGAGAAAAATATAACTTGTAACTGGTTGCTGAGGAGCATGGTGGCTATTTCTTTTGATGCAGGCTGTTCCTCAACTGCATTCTGGAGTTCGGGCAGGCAGCAAGTTACGGGGCTCCAAGAGCCTATCCCATGAAGGATCATGAAGATGGACGGCTAGGATTTAATGTCTTGCTCTTGTTTATCACTTAGACAATTTGCATATATTTAACTTTTTTTTAAACTTTTTTTTAAAAATCATTCCACATCCTGACTGTAGCAGGACCTTACCCAGTCTGACTTCAGACCCTGTCATTGTCTCAGTTTCCCCTTCTTCCTCAGTTAAGGAAACTTCATACTGTGTGGGCTCTCAATACTGCTCTCCTTCTGGGTGTGGTTTATTAACATAAAACACTCAAACACTTGCAGGCCTTTCCCTTAGGGTTAATTAGTCAGATTAGTAATTGGCTTCAGTAGACTGCCTGCCTCCAAGATCACTGTACTTTGCTAGCTTAGCTCCTCAGCTAAAACATATCTCTTACAATGCTTTTACCTAGCCCCTAAAAAAATAAAAAAGAGAGAAAGAGTCAATTGTGCCCCACATTACCACAGGCTGCCTTTTATCTTGCAGAAGCCTTGGTTTAGTCTCATGTTCCCACCACATGACCCATGTCCTCTCATTCTCTTCACCTGGGCTACACCTGTCACTTATCCAGCTGAGTCCCTACCACTTAAAGGGCCGTCTCACTGTGTGAAACTGATCATTTTTACTATCTCTGAATTTCCTCCCTCCCTCATTAATATTTTTCTTGCAACAAGGTACTCAGAAAAGAACATCATGCTCCATGTATACTCACACCAGTGCTTTGTAGAAAGGGACTATTGCCACAATGCTCTGTTATGCTTATGTTCATTGGCCTTGTTTTCTGCCATGTCTCATTGTAATGCTTAAACATGTTTTCAACTATCTGCTATACTGAATTGAATCAATATGAAGTCAAATTAATGGGAAAGTATTTCTTATTCCACTAGATAAGAAAACCATATTCATTTGGGGATTACAAGATATGTTAAGATAATTGTTTCCATATAAGAGTTTTGTCTGCTAATTGGCACTAGATATTGTAAGAGCCAGCTGTCACCTCATCCAAAAAAATCTAATGAAGCTTCAGAAGGTTACAGGTTAGATGGTGAAATGTATACTAAAAAAAAAGGAAAAACTTGGAATCCATTTTTTTTAAAATAGCAAGCAGTGTTACAAGTACAGCCAGGACCAGATCAAAGGAAGATATTAGAAGTGACAGGAAAGAATAGTAGAAATTGAAATTCTTTTGGAAAAATAAGAGATTGACCCTGGGGAAAAGAAATGTATACAACAGAATAAATAGTTTCCTTGACACTGTTCTACCACATGGATCTTGCAGGGTTCACTTCACTCTGTATCACTGCCTCAGCTGGTATATTATAGCAGAAAACTATAGTTAACTATGCTGCTGTTTTCTTCACTTCGTTTTGAAATGAGACTGGGGCTTGGATAAGGGCTAGGTGGCTGAGGCTCAATCCAGAAAAGAAAAACTGAGGTCATGCTTGCAGTGTGAGGGTAGCAACCAGGGGAACAGGCAGAGATGATGTCAGTCCCTGAGCTTGAGACAGTGCATCTGCTATTTGTTTCTCCTGCTCACAACCAAGAGGTGCTGCTCCTGGACAACCAAGTATCACTTTAACAGTTATGTGCATTTAGATAGCATGGTGATAGGTGCCTTGGAAGTACCTATAGAATGATTATAGACATCAGCTGTTGCTAAGACTGCATTTATTTGCACTTTTCACAAATACTGTGACCATTTCTGTTGGCTGGGGGTTATTATTTATGGTGGCTGAGTGGTTAAGGCACTCATCTACAGTCCTGAAAGTCATAGGTTTGAGTCTTGCGCTATCTCACACTGGAAGGCCACCTCCAGTTCACCCAGCTGCAAAATGCATACCTGAACCATCAAGGTAAGGCGGTCAAAGGTGGTTGGTATGCTTCCTGGGGTTCTGTTAGCTATGAATCTGATGCACCTTAACCACATTAGTCCAATGAGATTGGTTCGGGGGAACTTTGATTATTATTTATGCCTTTGTCACAGCTTAGTTAGACTATTGTAATACACTCTGCATAGAGCTACATTCTTCAGTGTCATTTGGAAACTCCAGTTAGTGCAAAATACAGCAGTCAGCTTGTTAAGGTTTTGTGCAGAGAATATATTGCACCATTGCTCTGAACTAAATGTTAATACTGGGCTGTAATTTAACGTGTGATCATTTACATATAAAGCCCTAACTTGTTTGGGCTTTGGCTATCAGAGTCTGATTCTATTCCTAAGTCATACCTGTCCCGCTGCCTGGAGTGGCTCATGACTGTGTGTGCCTACCTCAGGGCAGACTGTCAAAAAGAGGTCAGACACCACCTGTTCTATAATTAGATTTCACCAAGCCACTAACAAATTTGAACTCCTGGATCTCCTTAATAGTGTTACCATGGAATTGCATAGAGTCTCCTTAGACTCTCCAGTCTGTCTTGCCGCACGGACAAACGGAACTTAGTGATAACTGGTTACTTACATCAAAAATCACACAATATTCAAGTTGCTTCCAGTTCCAAGAGATCAGTCACTTACCCCAGATCAATTGGTACCCTGGATCTTACACCAAAGAGAATGCCTGTAGCCAATTCTGCAATAAACTATCTACATGTTTATTGACTAGAAAAAAAGAAATAAGAGTTATTTACAGGTTAAAGCAAGCAAGTGTACCCACACAAATGAGTTATTACATAAATCCTAAGAGTGATAAAGTTGTAATGATCTGTCAGTTCAAAGGGTATTTTAGGGTGGACCCAGGGGTAAGCCCTGGGCATCTCTGCCTCAGTTTAGAGTCTCTGGACCTGTCAGAGTTTACACAGTGAAAAGAGATGGACATTTTTCCTGTGACTTTGTTTTATTTCTTTAATTCAGCTTCCAAGTCCACAGTATGAGCATCCTTGCAGGTAGCATTTCAAAGGTGTGGCAGGGCAATTCACAAATTATTTGTATCGTGGTGTTCCTTGATGACCTTCTGATTTTGATAGTCCTTCTGGATGGGTGTGGGGGAGAAGAGGGACAGATGATGATTCCTGTGCCTGGATTCACAAGTTCAGAGCAAACATTTTCAAAGATATAAAGCAAAACTTACATATTTTCTATAACATGGAATATCGACATTACATGTGAGATTGATACATTCAGCAATTAATAAGCATTTCAAGCTATGAGTTTATTAGTTCTTAGCTAATGCCTGAAGTCTTAACAAGAGCTAGCACGTGATTTGCCAGCATCACAATACTATGGCAGGTACCGGGGCGGCTCCAGGCCCCAGCATGCCAAGCGCGTGCTTGGGGCGGCATGCCATGGGGGCCGCTCTGCCGGTCGCCAGGAGGGTGGCAGGCAGGCTGCCTTTGGCGGCATGCCTGCGGAGGGTCCGCTGGTCCCGCGGCGCCGGTGGACCTCCCGCAGACGTGCCTGCGGAGGGTCCACTGGTCCCGCGGCTTCGGTGGAGCCGAAAGCCGGTGGAGCCATGCTTGGGGCAGCGAAATGTCTAGAGCCGCGCCTGGCAGGTACCATCAGAGGTTCCTGAATTAATAACCCTCCATATAAAACAAGGAGTTGCTGGCAGAATGTTCCATTCTAGAATCTTGATTGAAAGTCACTTCCCTCCTTAGGCTGACAAAAATACAGATTGGCTGACCTCAGGGCATGTTGGACAACTCATCTTATTACATGGGCCTTTTTGGGCAGAGTGGGTTGAGGGCTTCAGATTCCTTTACCATGAGATTTTGTTCATGTATTATGGAATAGAATGGCGGCAATAGGGTAGGGAGATGGAGAGGCATATCTACAGTGTAGGGAGGTTGTGCTCCACACCAGACCTGAAACCAAAATCTGGATAGATTTTACATGACTACATATGGTGGGAGTGGTGGGTTCACAGGACCCCCATAGTCCCAAGCATAACAATGCAGTCCTATACATTCTCAAACCGGAGTGGGGAGGGGGACTAGGTATACATTTTTTTTTTACTCAATCTGTCATTAACAGTGATATTTTATGTAGGATAACTATCTTAAGGTGTCATTTTTGTAGAAGGACCTAGAATCTAAATCAATTACTAAAAGTAGTACACTTCATAGTCTTTTTCATTAGAAGCAACAAAGAATCCTGTGGCACCTTATAGACTAACAGACGTTCTGCAGCATGAGCTTTCGTGGGTGAATACCCACTTCTTCAGATGCAAGTTGCATCTGAAGAAGTGGGTATTCACCCACGAAAGCTCATGCTGCAGAACGTCTGTTAGTCTATAAGGTGCCACAGGATTCTTTGTTGCTTTTACAGATCCAGACTAACACAGCTACCCCTCTGATACTTTTTCATTAGAATTACATTTGCCTTTCTTAAGATATAGATTTACAGATAGTCTTCTAAACAGAAAAGCTGAAATATTAAATATGTTAGGCAATGTTCAGATATATCCTTGCCCTACTGAAGTCAAAGGGGCAGGATTTCCCTGTGCTGAATAAAATTAGAAATGTGAGGCTATTTAAGTGTCTGCCCCTCAAAACACTATACATGATGAAAGCATGTCTACTTCTCACATGAAAGTTAAAGGTTGCTTATAAACGTACTTAGAGAACCTATTGGTAGTAATTAATTCATTACAAAGATATCCTTTTCTCTTTCATTACTTATCCAGGGACAGGCTTTTAGGTGTTTAACTATTGCTTTTGGTTCCTCATCTAAGATCAAAAATATTGGCCATGACTTATTGAAACTCATACAAAATGGATTAGATCTAGTTCCATTCTTCAACCTGGAGCAAAGCTCTTGTGAGGGATTCCTGTTTCCCATGAAAAATATTCCCAGAGGAAAAATATTTTCCTCCAGATTATTGGCTATTACACATTGAAAATAGAACAGATGCATGTTGCATTGGATAAAAAACAGAAGCATGCATTTCCATCACGTGTAGCTTACATTTCAAGCAATGATCTTGAATTATGATCTTCTTAAATTGGAATCCATAACAGATGGTTATAGGTGAGTTAAAAGTGGTGTTCCTTTAATATAGCTTATACTGCTTAGTGATCTCTCACTATAACTGCTGTTTTATTCGCAGTATCAGTTTATTTGTTCCATTAAAACAGATTGAAGGAAATGGGAACTGAGGCATGTTTTACTACATAGATGGATTACCTGTAACAGGACTTCACTGTAAAATTCTTTCCTTGTCTACTATGAGAGAGAAGACTGCAAATGCAAGGTTCAAAAGAATTCTCATGTTGCAATGACAAGAATGTTTTTTTTCCCAAAATCCTACTTCTTTGAATTTAAACTGGAATATATTTACATGTATATACACATGGATTTCGCTCAATATACTCCTATCTCCTAGTTATCATTTGGGCTTAGAAAATGCAACAAAGGTTGCAAAGGTTTAGAAAACATGACCTACAAGGAAAGGTTTAAAAACTGTCTATGTTTAGTCTTGGGGGACAAAAAAAAAAAAAAGACTAAGAGGGGACCGGATAACAATCTTCAAATATGTTAAGGGCTGTTATAAAAAGCACAGCCATCAATTGTTTTCCTTGTCCTAACTTCAGTGGACATGAAGTAATCAGCTTAATCTGCAGCAAGAGAGATTTATTTTAGATATTAGGAAAAGTGTTCTAACTATAAAAATAGTTGAGCGCTGTAGTAGGTGACCAAAGAAGGTTATGGAATTCCCCATCACTGAAGGCTTTTAAAAACAAGTTAGACAAACACCTGTCAGGGATAATCTAGATATATCTGGTCCTGCTTCAGTGTGGGGAGATGACTTCAGTGGCCTCTTGGGTGCGTTGAAGCCCAAAGTTTCTATGAAAAGTTGGATCTTTAAATCAAGCTAGATTTGGAATATATACTAGCAAAAAGAAAACTTTTAGCAGAGAAATGCTAGTCATTTTTGACATCCATACAGTATCACAAATAGTTGGTTGACTCCACATGAAGTGTATTTAAAATTCTCTTCTAAAAGCCACATATGAAAAACAATCAGTTAAAAAAAAGACTTTTCTTTTCTTTGCTTTAAGAAGATATATATAATCAGAATTATAATGGCAATTTTAATTATTGTATCACTGTGTCCTATTCACCAGTGTAAAATGGAGTTGCACCAGCATAAAACTGCTGTAATGTAGTTTTGAATGGGGCATGACTTCTCTCTTTTCTTCTTTGCAAACAAAATACACCAGTGGTGAGATTCAGTGCTGTTCCTTTTAGAGGTGCAGCAAATAATTTGCAACGCAGAGGTAGAAGAGGGTAACATGTCTTTCTGAATCTGAGCTGCTCCAATTATGATCTGCTATGGCACTCTCCCCAGACAGCCCTATGGGTAACAACTTGGTGCAGAGTCCCTGCAGTGCTATATGATGTACACCCATGCACAGAACCTCCCCGTGCCAGGAGTCCTCAGTGTACAGCCTGCAACTCTCTCCCTCAATTTTTGCATCTGGAGAATTATCTCCCTACCAGACCCAGGGCTTTTAGAACCACTTTCTACCATTCCAGCCTTTTACTCAGTGGAAAGGGACCCTAACAGGGGTAGGAATCTCACCAAGTCTTCTTTTTCTGTTTCTCATATGGAAGCGCCTATGCCTCTAATCATTTTTCACTTCTTTGTACTTTTATCCATTTTTGCTACATTACTTTATTCTTAACAAGGTGGACAAAACTGAAGGCAGTAGTCAGAGGACATAATATACCATTCATTTGCCCAACTACATTATAACTTTATGTTATTCTTTATCCTTTTCTGAATACTTGATGGAAAGCCAATATTCTTCGGCACCAATGCCAATGAGGGTAGTTATAAAAACTTTACTGTGATATTCCAACCTGTATCAGTCATCCAAAAGAATTAGCTCTTAAGACCCCTGTATTGCAATTCACTGTGTGAAGCTGACTGGCTGCACCTCCTTGTTGTAAACTGCAAGCAGCAGTAGCAGCTTCACATGGTTATGATATAGCCTCACTGGAATTCAGTATGGACTCCCATCTTGAACGGTCCGTTGCAAATTTTCTTTCTTCCACAAAAGTCACTATTGGAGGATTTAGGCTTCTTAAATCCCTCAAAATTGCATCTTTCTACCTCATTCTTGGTCCTTTGACCTCAGCTCTATAAAACTTCTGTAAAAGTGTGCTTCCTTCTGCCTGTTGGACATGATCGCACCATTGCAGTCTTGCTATCAACTGGTGGAAGACTGCAACTTGCCAGGATCGTCTAAGTATTGACTTGTTTGTAACAAAATCAACACAAAGGATGTTATGAATACACCATAACTTTCAATATTGAAAACCAAAAAGTTTCCTCTTCTCAGCTGCTTTTAATGGCTGGATTTCTTCCCCATATAACAGAGTTGTCTTATATCTTAGTTGTCGCACCAATATCCTGCTATCCAAACACAGGCCTTTGAATATACTGAAATGCCATTGGTGCAAAATTGAGTCAACATGTGATTTCTGGAGTCATAGAATCTCCTTCTGTTAACCAGCTACCCAGATAGATAAAACTATTTACCATTCAATGCCTTTGCCATCTACATGCAGCATTGGCAGGTCATTCCTTTCCATTCTATAGAAGGCAGGCATAGCTTTGGTTTTATCCCCATTGGTCTTATGCTTTTGTCATCAGATAGTCTATTAGAACATTAAACAATGTATGTAAGAGAATACAACAGCCCCGACTCTTGCCGCAGCCGCTGACAGCTGAAGATGAAGTCATGGAGATGTGCTAAAGTCATGGAATCTGTGACTTCCATGACTTAATCATATTCTTTTTATGAGCATTTTGTAAATTGCAAGACTAGGACCTAAATGTTTTATTGTTTACCTGAGTGCACCTAGAGAGTTAGAGAGAGAAAACTAAGTTATGCAACTAAAATTTAAACTTCAGGCCATTACTTATAAGAGATATTAACAACATATCTTGCATTTTGTTTAAGAAACAATTATAAACATACTTTACATATATTGGTTTTAGTATTCAAATGTAAACACTTAGTCTTCTACATGCATATATTCCATCTGAAAGTAATTATCTGTCCACTTGAAAGTAAATGTATACAGAATATTTTCTAACAATCAACACAATTATTAAAATTACTTTGACTAATGTTGACTTTCAGTGTGAATGTTTTAATTACAGAACATCTCCAATTAGATTAATTATGAATTTTCAAAGTTGACTCCATCATAGTAACTGACACTTAACAATAAAACCCATGCACGTAATAATACATTAATCAAAACAGCAAAAAAATAAAATAAAATAAAATAAACCAGTTTTAATGAAAATTCCACCAAGCAATTTGCAACATTTCTGGGCACTATTTACAGGGACAGAGTATCATGGTTATCAGTCAAACGTGACAGCATTGGAAACATTGATTCACTGGCCCTGTAATGTGATTTGCGAAATGTCACCTTCTGACAATAGTGCTGCTAGGAATAGTATCATGCTACATTGAATCAGCAGGCACAGTGAACACTGTTAAAAAGTAAACATTTGCAAGACAATCAGTCACCAGTTATTTCCTATTCCAGTTATGGGGGAAACAGTGGTACCTTGGATGCTACTGTGTGGTAACTATAGATAAATATTGACTCTCAAAGGTCATATACTCAGCTCATGTATATCAACATATCTTTGTTGAAGTCAGTACTGAGGATGTCAGTATTGCCAACTCTTGCATTATTATTTTCAGTCTCATAATATTTGGTTCCCTTTTAATGTATTTGCATGGATTTCTGAGTTTTGCCATTATTCCCATGGAGTTTTGCCCTTGCCCAAAATGGCCACCCTCTGCCATTACTGTGAATGGGATTCAAGCCATAGATTGCAGCCACTTCACTGAGGGCAATATCCCTTTACCTTTTAAAGTTGAATGTGATGCTCCCCAGCAAAGATGACCAGTCTTCCTATGGTTTTCAATGGAACTGAAACCATGCTACTCCCAGAAAAAATGGTAGTCCCTTAATCACTGTGTTGAGGACCTACTAGGGGATAAGAAAATGCTGAGGTTCAGGTAATGAGATTATGGGAGCAACAGGAAGAGGAAATGTGTTGGAAAACAGTACAGAAAACTATTAGTATTCAAACTATGTGAGTAGCAGAGGCTGACTGAGGAATGCAGAAGAATGTGAGAATCAGGAAGCAGCAGACAAAGAAATGTAGGAACATGTAGGAGGCAGATGAAGGAGCTGTGGAGAAATGTGCCATGGCAGGGATGGAGAATATGGTGGGTAGGTGACTGTGGGGGTATATGGAGAGAGAATACAAGTAGGGCAGGTGTTTATCCTGTTTAGTTACAGAAGGGACTAGAGATGAATGGCAAGTCCCCACACCTCAGGGGACAGGAGAAGGTAGGAGGAAATATCTCCTAGTAGCAAATGAAGAAGTTTACGTGTGTGAATTGCACTGAAGATTGAAGTTTGAATCTGAGATTCTCTCACACACATTGAGGTGGCCAGCCATATACCATGGCGAGAAAGCTGGTGAAAAAAACATTTTGTTTGTTTGTTTGTTTTTATTATTTACTTCTGTGACCCACATGTCTTAATCATAGAGGGGATGGAAGGGAAGGGGAGTGATTAACCTGTACTTATGAGCAAGAATTTCATAGATTTTTAATACCAGAAGAGATCATTTTATCATCTAGTCAGAATTCCTGCTTAACAGAGGCCATATAATTTTAGCCAATAACTCCTGCATCAAGTTTATAATTTCTGGATGAGCTAAAGTGAATCTTTAGAAAATATATCCAATCTTGATATCTCCGAGACAGAGAACACACCATAATCCTTGGCAAGTTGTTCCAGTGGTTAATTACCCTCATTTTATTTCTATTCTGAATTGTCTTGCTTCAGTTCCTACCTATTTGATCTTGTTATGCCTTTGTCTTCCAGATTAAAGAGACAGCCACAATCAGAAATTGTCTCCCCATTTAGGTACTTGATTGGTGATCAAGTCATCTCTTAACACTCTCTTTGATGTGCTCAATAGATTGAGTTTCTTAAGTGCAAGACAGGTTTTTCCAGAATGATTCTGGATTTTTTTTCTGAAACCTTTCCAATTTGTCCACATATTTCTTGAAGTGTTGAATGGACACAGTATTCCAGTAATATCTCATGTTGATCTGTACCTAAAGCTGGATTCAGTGTCCCATCAAAGTCTCCACAAATTCTTATGGAGCCATCCTTCTTGATCACTTGTATGATGGGTGTAGCCCACTCACTGAGTGAAACCAGTGACAAGACTCCAATGTTCACTAAATGATCCAAAACAGCTTCTACCAGAGGTTTCAGAACATAAGGTACAACTCTGCACCTTATTTTATTTTAGCTGGCTGTCACATTTAAATGTGAGCTTCACTGACATGTAGCACTTCTGTCCAAGTTCTTTTTCAAAAACTTTGACATGTCTGTCCAGTATTCCTTGAAGATTTTGAGGGGCTTTGGTGATCACATTGATCTTGGTCCAATTTACCTTCAGCTTCTCAAGCAAATTCCTGCCAATTAATGGTGGATGATTTTCTTTAATCACATGCCAGGATAAAATGACTGATTGTCCCTATGTTGGGATTCCCTCACAGACCTCTTCCATTCAGCTTTCTGAAGAATTTAGTTCAACTCCCAATTCTGTGACTCCAGTATCTTTATTAGGCATACAGCAAAGACTATGAAGAGTTGATTAGACTTTAACACAGGGTATAGGGCATACCAGAGATCCAAAGTTATGCAGCAAATGCTGGTGCTTGGGGCAGCAATCTGCAAGGGGCGGCAGTCCCCCTGGTTTTGCCCCCAAGCAGCACACCGAATTGCCGCCGCGGGCGCGCGGGGGGGGGGCAGTCCGTGTGCCCTTAGGGCGGCAGACACGTTTCCGCAGCAGCGGCAATTCGGCAGCAGCTTCTATGTTTAGCTGTCCGGGGCGGCTTCAGCTAAACATAGAAGCTGCCGCCGAACTGCCGCAGCTGCGGAAATGCGCCTGCCGCCCTAAGAGCACACTGACTGCCCCCCCAGGGCGGCAATTCGGCGCGCTGCTTGGGGCGGCGAAAACTGTAGAGCCGGCCCTGGCAGCAAACCTTCTCCTTTTATGTACATTTACACAAACATTGCATTACTGCTCGTTACATCATTTACTCTCTGCCTCCCTACATTCTACAGTTCTCTCATCCAAGTATGTGGAACCAGGGTGTTCCCCCCTTACCTCAGCTAGTACTGCATTGCACATACACTTTGTCTCCAACTAAATGATCTAGTTATCACTCTAATTCTATCTCCAAGAAACAAGGCCCCTTCCATATCCAATTACTCAGGTTAAGAAAGCCCTACAATGTCAAGCACAGCTTACACCACACATACATAATTGAACTTTTATCTGAGTATCCCTTTGGGGACTAACTTTTCTCTGGTATAAGTGTTCAAAACTATGGAGGTACCAGAGGAACTTGTGACAAAGTCTGGTGATAGGTAAATGCAGAAATCAGTGAGATGGCAGTTCTGGTATCAAGCTCCATTCTTATAGGAACTCCCTTGATCAAGGGTGTGACTCAGATGCCATCTCTGACCCCAGAGTCCCACAACAGATGCATTGCTAGATCTTGATCTGTGTCACTAGAACTCTTAGTCTTTTTCCACATTATGAATTCCTGACTTCTTCATAGGGATCCAGTCTTCATATGGGATGTTTTTGGATTGATGGTTACTTTGTGTTGCTGGTTGTTGAACTATGTGACAGGTCACAACAATGGGTCCTTTCTTCTGGTCCTTCCTGCAAATGAACCGGCATCCCCAGCAATCCTTCTCAGAATGTGTAGTTTGTGTGCAACAGCCACAAGGAAATTCCTTACATTCCTGTGGCCCTCTATCTCACTGATTCAGAAGGTGGACTTCTTGGTTCACACCAAATTACAGACTCCTTCTCTGTGGTTTCTGTGGCAATAACTACCATGACAGCCTTCTTGGATGTAAGCACTGAGACTGTCAATAACTTTTTTCGGATCTGGTCATCCAAACTGACAATGCCATAACTACTTAAAGCAGCAACAAACTGTGCTACTGACTCTCCACTTCCCTGATGTCATTGATGGAACCAATATTGTTCTGCTGTCATCAATGGGGTAGAAGTAAAATGTTCCTACATTGCTGCAGTAATTGCAGCATATGGGGCAGGCCCAGGTGCAGCTGGAGACAATAAGTCATGCAGCAGTCTGCATGCCTTCAGACCCATCACTGTCAACAAGGTTCAAACTCGCTGTCCATCTGAGATGGATTTGCAGGCCACAAATTGCTCAAATTGTTCAAGGTACGCAACCTCTGGTTCACCCGTTCAACATTGCCCACAAAAGTTGCCATTTCTTTTCTACCTGTTGGATTTTGTGCCCTCCAGATGGCTTTTCTTCCACAGAGGAAACATTAAACAAACAAAACTCTGTGCTTGATCTTCCTCAGATGGCTGTGTGCTTACATTGCAGGGTGCACACTTCCTCAATTGGCTATACTTGACTATACTTGGGCTCCCTCTGCTGGTTGTACACTGTCAGCACGGACTACAGGTCTCTTCCTGACTTGCAAAAGGCCAAGGTAGCTGCTCCCATTTCAGATTATTCCAAACTTCCAGAGAAGTCTATACAAAGGAATAATAAAATAAAATAAAATAAGTAATAATTAAAATCTTTATCAAGAAAACCCAAAATCATGGATTGGTCTGTTTGCTTTTTGTTTTTGTTTTTTTGCTGCTCATGTAGGTATTTGCATCAATTTCAGGCAGACACTTGTATATTCAAAAGTTACCTTACTCAGGACAACCAAATGGTGGGAAAGAAAATGCTCACTGTTGAAAGTGTGTACAGATAGCCATTTCCCAAGATCCTCCTTCTTTAGCAAACCAGTTGGCAATTTTTCTTCATCAATCCCAACAGATATCTTCTGGGAAGCTATTTGCCCATCAGCCTCTTGCAGCAATTATACATGAAAGACTCATGTGTGTCTGTGGCTGTTACTTCTAGCTATTTAATTCTCTGGCACCTTAGAAAAGGCGCTGGGTACACTTGGCTAGAGCAACCTTCTTTTTAAGTGGAGAAAGGAGTGTGTGTAGGAGCATTTTCACATTTGTCTTATAAGAAATAAAATATAGGGGAAGAAGATGCTTTCATGGAGACAATTTAAGTAATGATTAATCTTGATGGTGCAGAAAGAAGTGGTTTGGGACTATTTAGAAAAGCTGGATGAGCACAAGTCCATAGGGCCAGATGCGCTGCATCCAAGGGTGCTAAAGGAGTTGGCAGATGTGATTGCAGAGCCATTGGCCATTATCTTTAAAAACTCATGGTGATCGGGGGAGGTCCCGGATGACCGGAAAAAGGCTAATGTAGTGCCCATCTTTTAAAAAGGGAAGAAGGAGGAACCAGGGAATTACAGGCCAGTCAGCCTCACCTCAGTCCTTGGAAAAGTCATAGAGCAGGTCCTCAAGGAATCAATTCTGAAGCACTTAGAGGAGAGGAAAGTGATCAGGAACAGTCAGCATGGATTCACCAAGGGCAAGTCATGCCCGACTAATCTAATTGCCTTCTATGATGAGATAACTGCCTCTGTGGATGAGGGGAAAGCAGTGGATGTGTTATTTCTTGACTTGAGCAAAGCTTTTGATATGGTCTCCCACAGTATTCTTGTCGGCAAGTTAAAGAAGTATGGGCTGGATGAATGGACTTTAAGGTGGATAGAAAGCTGGCTAGATCATCGAGTTCAACAGGTAGTGATGAATGGCTCCATGTCTAGTTGGCAGCTGGTTTCAAGCGGAGTGCCCCAAGGGTCGGTCCTGGGGCTGATTTTGTTGAATATCTTCATTAATGATCCGGAGGATGGCATGTACTGCACCCTCAGCAAGTTTGCAGATAACAGTAAACTGGGAGGAGTGATAGATATGCTGGAGGGTAGGGATAGCATACAGAGGGACCTAGACAAATTAGAGGATTGGGCCAAAAGAAATCTGATGAGGTTGAACAAGGACAAATGCAGAGTCCTGAACTTAGGACAGAAGAATCCCATGCACTGCTACTGACTAGGGACCGAATGACTAGGCAGCAGTTCTGCAGAAAAGGACCTACGGGTTACAGTGGACAAGAAGCTGGATATGAGTCAACAGTGTGCCCTTGTTGTCAAGAAGGCTAACAGCATTTTAGGCTGTATAAGTAGGGGCATTGCCAGCAGATCGAGGGAATGTGATCATTCCCCTCTATTCAACATTGGCGAGGCCTCATCTGGAGTACTGTATCCAGTTTTGGGCCTCACACTACAAGAAGGATGTGGAAAAATTGGAAAGAGTCTGGTGGAGGGCAACAAAAATGACTAGGAGGCTGGAGCACATGACTTATGAGGAGAGGCTGAGGGAACTGGGATTGTTTAGTCTGCAGAAGAGAAGAATGAGGAGGGATTTGATAGCTGCTTTCAACTACCTGAAAGGTGATTCAAAAGAGGATGGAGCTCGGCTGTTCTCAGTGGTAGCAGATGACAGAACAAGGAGTAATGGTCTCAAGTTGCAGTGTGGGGGGGGGGGGTTAGGTTGGATATTAGGAAAAACTTTTTCACTAGGAGAGTGGTGAAGCATTGGAATGGGTTACCTAGGAAGGTGGTGGAATCTCCTTCCTTAGAGATTTTTAAGGTCAGGCTTGACAAAGCCCTGGCTGGGATGATTTAGTTGGGGATTGGTCCTGCTTTGAGCAGGGGGTTGGACTAGATGACCTCCTGAGGTCCCTTCCAACCCTGATAGTCTATGATTCTGTGATTGACGTCTGCATCCTCAGCTACAATGCTTGACATAGCAGGGGAAAAGTGGCAAAAATAATTATATAACTTTTCCATTCTCCCCTATCTACCTCTGGTCTTGGGGCTAACCTGAGATCAACCAGGGCCCTGGCATAAGTTAGGTCAGCCACATGGCTGCTTTGAATTGTAGGAGTAGGATCCTTGAATCACAACATACTCTAGCCCAGGTCTGCACAACATGCGGCCCGCGTGGGCTCACTGTGCGGCCCGCGGGGGGTGAGTAGGTGGGATCACTCTGCGGCCCGTGGGGAGTGAGTAGGCAAGCGGCGGGTGAGGGAGGGGGGCTGAAGAGGCGGGGGGTGAGGAGGCAAGCTGGAGGGGTGGCGGGCAGAGGTGAGTGGGTGGGCAGTGGCGGCGGCTGGGCGGGCAGTGGCAGGGACTGAGTAGGCGAGCCGGGAGGGTGGGGGGCTGAGGAGGCGAGCTACCAGTCGGTGGCTGACCTGTTCTACTGATCTGGTCTGTCTCCCATCCCCTCTCCAAGGGTTGCAACTGTCTGGAGGTGCCTGCCTTCCACGCCATCCTCATTCACGCCTCATTCATTCAACAGGGCAATTGATTACAAAGTTGGGGGAAGATCTTATTATACTTCTAGCAAAAAGACATTTTTCTTTTACCTTAATTATACTACCTTAGGGGCCCCCTATAACATATTACCAAGGTTCAATACCTCTGTTTCCATGGGGCAGCGCTGGGGAAGGAGGGTTTGTTTCTGCGGAGCGGGTGGTGCGGTGGGGGGGGGGAGTATTTCAGGGGGGCTGGGCGGCGCTGTGGGGGTGTTTTGTTTCAGGGGGCTTGGCGGTGCTGGGGGGAGAGTTGGCCCTCAGGTGTTTTCTTTGGAGTAATATCCTCACCGCTTTACGAGTTGTGCAGGCCTGATCTAGCCTCATCTATTTGTCCCTGTTACACACTCTGCCTGACCTGACAAACCTTTAGAGTGGGTGGAATAAAGTCCATACATCAGTGGATTTACCAGCTACTATTTTAGGGCAGCTTTAAGTCCTCTCTGTGCTACTGCATTCATAGAAATGCTATTTAATCAAGACAAAACTAATTTGGTCATGAATACCACATTTTCCAGGAGGAAGAATTATTCCCAGAATCCCAGAATGTTTGAAGCATCCCTTCAAATTCTGAAGATCCATGTCGTTCTACTGGAGCATTTCAGGCTCAGGACCAACGTTCTTTTTACATTTAGTGCAGGTAGGTACATCATACAAGCTATTAATTTTGAAATCTATTTTTTCTACAAAGCAGAGATATTATGCGACAGCCCTGTCTCCTCCTGTCTAGCCTACCGATGGGACCAAGGAAAATAACTCTGCTTTTGCAATGTGATCTTCCTACTTCAGTTAAGGGAACAAAATCTATGTGTCTGATCTGTTTGCAAGCATTCACAGGAAGGGTTTATTTTAAATCCTATAATGGTGTGTGTTATGATACGTTACTGAATGTGCTGGCATTTGGTGTTATCTATCTTTGATATTACAAGTTTGTTCCCAATAAAACTGGAGAAAAATTTCTCTGTAAATTGCTCTAACACAGCACGCATCCTGATTCAGTTGGTATATGAATTTACTAGTAAAAGCAAGCCCCAAAAGTTTCAGGGTTGTTTTAAAAATCCCAGGAACATCTACATTGTTAATTACAGTCTATCTGAATTTAGCCAAACACTTGTTTCTTTTCTGCCACCGTATCTCATCCTTTAGTTCATCTGCCTACAAGTTCTACCCACACCCTGAACGCTAGTCTTTTGGGGTGGGTGTGGGAAAGTCTTTTGTCTGCCACCTCTCTCTTCTTGGCTCTGAATGCAAATTCTTCAAACACCTTTCTAGTCCCCCCAGCATGTATAGTCCCATTTTAGCTGGAAAAGCCACAAAACTCATGCAGCTAGAAAATAACAGCCAGAACAAAAAAGTTGCCCAATATGCATAGCTCTCAGATAGCCCTTTTGAAGATTGGGTAGAGGGGTGTAGTATTTGTCAGAACTGTTTATTTGATCTTAAAATAGGATATGTTTCAGATTGTGATGCCCAGTGGTTATTTAAGGCCATATAGAACAAAATGATCTCTGGATTTCACTTGGTCAGATGTTGTGAGAATTAAATAGAGAATTAATTCCTTACACTCATTCTTGGTAGCACACTGTATCACAGGTGGATTTGGTGCAATGATACCACTACAATGCTCATTAAGTGTAGCAAACACAGTTAATAAATTATTGGATATGGATCACTATAATCTTTTGTTCATATTCAGAATGTGCAGTGAGCAACTGGATTTCTACCAGAAAACTATATCCCATAGGTTTTTTAGCATTGAAACAGAAACAAGTACTAGATTTAAACTGTTTTAAGATAAGAGTAATTCATGCATTGTATTTGAAGAGCTGTTTTCCTTTCCTGCATTTCTTCTTCTCTTTTTATCCCACTTTAGATAAAACCTAGATATTTGTATGTGCATGAGCATAGGAATCTAAAAGAATTAATATTAATCAGTAACTGCTAAACCTTAAATTAATAGTTGTAGCTAACTGAAAAATAAGACACATAATTATGACAAATCTCTTCCATGATGGTAATTCTGTAACCTCTTGGCATCTTCTTTCCATGGCCTAAATTGTTTTATATAGTCTCTCCCCACTCCCGTTATTGTATAATCTACGTTTTCCCTGATGTAATGTAGAACCATTATTGTTTTGTTCTTTTCTCACTGAATTATCAGAATACATGATCCCTGTCTTTAAAACATCCCTTTTTGGATTTGTAGAGCAATGTTTGCCTAAACATATTTTCTCTAGATTGAATATGCCCAAATCCTTAATTCTTTCCACATGGGTCTTATCTTCAAACTCTTGGCCCTTTTGTTTACCTCTCTTGCACTTTTCCCAATTTGTCTATGCCAGTTTTAAATATAGCGACCAACCCAGAAAACAGTGCATGAACTGAGGCCTAACTCATAACTAGTGCTGAAGAGCGAGTGGAATAATCTTGCCTATTTTACCTGTGCTACTTGCACTGATAAAACTAATTTCATTGACCTCCCTCGAGTCATATTAATTCATTTGATTTGTCCTAACTTTCAGGTCTTTCTCCATGGTTAACTCTACACTGTAATTAATGCTTCTTTTGGCAGCGTAAACTGGACATACCAACATAGCCCCCAGCATGGGCAAAAATAGCAGTGTAGCTGGCGAAGCATGGCTTAGGCCAGTAGAGTAAAGACACACCTGAGGGGGGCGGGTATATACTCGAGCACATACCTAACATGCTGTCTATTGACCCAAGCATTGCCTCCCCAGCCACACTTCTCTTTTTAACTATCTAGTGTCCTATAGCCTCCCTCTTATTGGAGCCTTTTTCCTCCACAGGAAAAGACTCCTGCAGCAAGGAAAGGCTGCAGGGAAAGGATCTGGTGGCTCCCTGCTGCTGCAGCCTTTCCTGGATGCAGGGAAAGTTTCTGGAAGCCGGTAAAGGCTCTGACAACAGGAAAGCAGTGGGGAAAGGAGCCTTTCCTTACTTCAAAGGAAGGCTGTGACAGTGGGAAGCTGCTGAAGCCTTTCCCTGCTGCCTCCCCTCTGCCAGAGCCTTTCACTGACAGGTGTTGTGTCCATAGCCTGCTTTTCAGTGCAGCATGTAGCTACACATACAATACACATCACCACCAATGGTGAGTAGCGTAGACATATCTTATAATGCTCTGGCATAATTGGCCTCCTTCCATTCTGTATGCCTTCCCGTACTTTACATTTGTCTTTCCTGAACCACCTCATATGGAAATTCACCTCTCTCTTTCATTTAATCCTAACCCTTTCCATTTTTATATTATCTGAGTTAAAGTATTCTCCATTCCCTTCTCTGATTATCAGATTGCAATCCCCTTACCCAGGAGAGTTGTACATCCCTGGAAAGTAATCTCAGTGAAGTCAGTCTTTTAATGTAACATATTATTCAGCATGGGTAATGGATCATAATTTGGCTCAGAGTGAGACTACTCATAATTAAATCACTGAGGGACTCCACAGAACATCTTATTAATTGCAAATATATTTGACATCTAGGGAAGGTCTGTCCTGCCTTGTGGTGGGCAACTGAGACCTAAAAGTACAAATCCAGTCAATACGGTATCTTAAGGGAAGGTATGTCATTTTTGGGGGGGAAGGAGGGCTTTCCCCGCCTATTATTCCCTCAGTTTACCATTTCCCCCTTAGCTCTTTATTCACTACCCCCTTTCCCTCATTACACACCAAAGCTATTTTCTTTCCAAAAAGCAATAATTTAATCCTGTGCCTCGAATGTGAATTAGGAAAGGGAAGTCTACATTCTCCCAGTATAAACAAAATATTAAAGTTATCACTTGCTAACATGGAAGGAGGAAGCTAGACGCATGAGGAGGCAAATTAGCCAGAGGATTTCTTAACATTTCAAAACAGATATTTTCTTTTCAGCACTGTGGCAACCCCATTTCTCTGCTTCTTAGGGACTTCCCCCCCACCCAACACATCTCCCACTACACTTTCATAGAAAATGTGGAGTTTTTCCTTTCTCATGAATAAGCAGTAAATAGCTGGGGTAGCCATATTTCTGGCTTCTGCAGTTTGAAAATTGCATAGAGGAGCCAATAAGAGCAGAGGAATTATAGTAGTCATTTGGAAGAGAGATTTGTATATACACAGTGAAACTCCTGAGTAATAGCCATAGTGTGATCATAAAAACCAAACAGCCACAACCAGAGTGAAGGGACTTGCATAGACTCAGACTTTAAGGTCAGAAGAGACTATCATTATCATCCCGTCTGACCTCCTGCACATTGCAGGCCACAGAACCTCCCCCACCCATCCCTGTAATAGACCCCCTAACCTCTGGCTGAGTTACTGAAGTCCTTAAATAGCAGAAAAGCTATACAGCACAGTTCTTCCTGAGAAATTGGCAGCATTACTGCATTTTGGCTGAGAAGTACATTTCAGTATAATTTTACTGTAGTTTCTACTGCAATATTTATTTACAATTTCTTTATTGGAACAGATAGTGTAATAACTACATGTATTGTAGATGTACTTTCTGTAACATGTAACATTTCTTATTTGCTATGGTTTTTACTTCCGTTTCTGTAACAAAAGTCTTCAATAATAATTATACTGTCTATTGTGAGTATAAGGGCCAAATCTTCAGCTTGTGCAAATCAGTGTATGGCCTAATGCTTTGTATGGGACTAGATTATGCTCTTCTATAGAGAACACTACAATTTTTAAAATCACACACAACAACCGTTAAAAGAACATTAATTCTTGCAAAGGCAAACACTCAAAGTTTTGTGTATATCTGTATTGTGATAGAGACTTTAATTTCATAATCACAAACTGTTTTTTTTCCAAAGGACTCCTGCCTTATTCAATGCACTGGATGGATGGTGCTCACTTAATGAGCAGCTATTAAATATTTTGTTTTCTCTTTATTGTTCAATGTGTGGCCCAGGCTTTATTTACTGCACACTATTCAAACACTGCTCTGAAGACAACAGTGTTGATTTCCTCCTGGGCTTTTCTGTGTTGCTCTTCACTACAGTATCTGTGTCCTTCACAAACATTAATGAATTTATTTTCACAACACCCCTGTGAGGTTCTGAGGCAGTACTATTCCCATTTTACAGATGGGAAACTGAGACACAGAGTGAATTAAGGTCAAAAGTCTGAACTAATTTTGGGTGCCCAGTTTGAGACACCTGAGATTTGATTTTTCAGAGTATGTAGTATTATATAGCACTCTCTATGTTCAAAGCACAGCTTTCACTGACTTCACTTTCAGCTGTGAGTGCTCAGCACTTCTGCAAATCACATTCTAAGATCAGGTGCCCAGTAAATGAGCACACAATTAGTGGAAATTTTGGTTCAGGTGATTTGGCCAGAATCATGTAGGAACACTGTGGCAGAGGCAGGGATAGAATCCAGTACAACATTCAAGTGACTTGCCTATGGGACCATCATTTCTATTCTCATAATCTCTTGCCTCATTCACTACACCCCTTCCTGAGGGTAGGGTGCTTTGTGACTGTTGGGCAGTTCTGAGTGGCATTCACTGGCTCCTAGGACTCCTTTGAGGAGCAGTGAGCACTGATTGGGCATCTCTGCTTGGTGACCACCCTCTGAATCACTTGTTGTGGCATTATGTTATGACCCCCTTCTCTTTGTTTCTCTGTGTTCATTTGTTGTCCCCATGATCATTTGCCTAGTGGTCTCAGTGGACTGGCCTTTTGTTTTTGGTGGGCCTAGGCTCAGTACCTGCAATAGGTACACTTCCAACTTCTGCAACAAATGAAGCAGGAATCCTATAGCCAACAGTCTCCTTCACTACACAGCCCTTCATAATCTCCAGACCAACTCCATCCTGTGCAATGAGTAAGCCAGGAGTCCTGTGATAAAAACACCATATGATCAATGTAATTAAAGACTGTATCAAAATACATATGCTTAAGGGGGCTGAGTTAAGACTGCAGAGGTAACCTTACTTTTGAGTGCATGATTCTGCAACCTTTGTAATGCTTTTTAACGGTATTTTATAAGTTTTTAGAAAAGTAAACTGAAAAAAAAATCAATGAAATTCCATCATGTGATAACAATATCCAAGGATCCATGGATCAGCAAGTTGGAACCTTTAGATCCACCACAAAGATCTTTGCCACTTACAGGAATGGAGTAACTGATAGCCGTAGTAGGCTGTCATCCTCTGTGTGGATCAGCCCTAGAGGGGGATTGGAAAATTTGCCAGTTTAGGTTAACAGAACTTAGTTGACGACAGAGGAATAGTGAGAGTTAGAATCTTAGGTTCCATTCCAGGCTCTGGAAGAGAGTGTGATCTGGTGGGCACAGACTCTTCTGCCTTTTCCTCCCTTCCCCTTCAACCACTTCCTCTTGCAGTCATTTCTCTTCCCTACCCCGGCTCCTTATCCCAGGCCCATTTTCCTCACCCATCCAGTCACAATCTTCATTACTCAGGCATCTCATACTACTCCTAATCTCTTTGTCTGATCAGTCCCAGTCTCCACACCCCAGCTCCCAGTCTCCATGCCCAACCAGTCTCAGTCTCCCACAACTCCTAGTCCCAGGTTCCCCTTCCTTGCCCCACTCCTCAATCCTCAGTCTCTCTGCCCACCCACCTAGCTGCTTCTCCAATCTAATCCCCCTACTCCCCATGTCCTGATCTTGTCGCCTCTGCATTTGAATAAGGCAGCTTCCTCCTCCATATTTTCTAAATTCAGCACTGTGGGCATTGAGAGCACAGGAGAGACATTCTCCTTGCATTCAGTTCTGCTCTCTGGATCTGACCCAGTCTGCAGCAGCCCCAAGCAGCCAATTGCAGAGAAAGTCCTGCTCAGCCCCATGTTGAAGCATGCTCAGTGCGGATGGACTTTTCAGGTAATTTAGCTGTGGAAGGTCTAGGAAGTTTCTACTGAGTCTGTGCATACAGCAAATTTTCAACTAGGCCAAATTTGGGTAGACATTCAGAGGGACACCTAAAGAAATCCCTGATACAAAGGCCACCACCCTGCCAAGTTTCAATTCCCTGTTCCAAAGCAGAGGGATGCTAGAGCTGTTAAAAAAGGTCACTGGCACTTTTTTAATATGGGCAAACCAATGTATTTTTCCCTAGCCTTGTTCTTTGAAATAGCTGATCTGTTTTGGCTGAAGGCTTCCAAAACTATTCAGCCTGAGGGAGACACCTGGCATGAGACCATCTAATTAAGTTTGGCAAAGTTATAATTAGAGCTGGTCAGGAATTTTTTGACTGAACAATTTTTCAACAGAAAATACTGATTTGTAGACAGGGCTGGCTCCAGCTTTTTTGACACTCCAAGCGGCATAAAAAAAAATAAAAATAAAGATAAAGCCGTGACCACTTTATTCTTCGGCGGCAATTCGGAGGGACTGAGGGACCCGCTGCCAAATTGCCGCCAAAGACCCGGACGTGCCACCCCTTTCCATTGGCCGCCCCAAGCACCTGCTTCCCGCACTGGTGCCTGGAGCCGGCCCTGCTTGTAGAAACCAAAACTTTCATAGGTTTTGGTGAATTTCCCAAAAAGTTTCCAAGTTATCAAAACAGGAAATTTTAACATTTTCTAAACAGAAAAGCTCCATTTTTTGTTTGTTTGAAATGATTTTTTGTTCAAAATTTGTTATAGTAAAAAATTATAAAAAACCCTAAAGGTTGAAATCTAAATAAAACATTTTGATTGACCCAATATGATTTTTTTAAACAAATTTTCAATTTGTGAAAAGTTTCAAGATTGATTTTTCATCCTCATTCAGAAGGTCAAGAAACTTTTTTTGAAATCTCAAAAATTCTCGCAGGATGGGAAAACAGTCTCCCACCCAGCTTCAAGTATAAGCAGATAAACAGAGGAGTCTTATATTGTTAAGTACTGGGCAAGTATTTGACAATACTGTCAGTACTACCAGCCCTGTCTATAATAATAAATGTAAGTTTGGTATAATTACTATGGCACTATTACAACATCGAAACATAGAGTACACTCTTAATACTGTAATTAGAAGGCACTGAACCCTCATAATTCACAATGAAGGCTACAGGTATACAGTCCTTACAAGTCCTTTATATAGCGCCTAGTTGTAGGCACCTGAGGTTGAAAGTTTCGGCCTAGAATTGTACTTCAGAATTTTTTCCCCATGGGCTACCCCTACATATGCTTATCAGACCTAGAAGAAATCCTCTGAGCCAAGGACTTAGACAGGCATTCCATTTCCTCCCATTAAGGATGGAAAGTTTGATTGCTTTGAATACTGCTTGAATTTGACTGTCATGATTTTAAAAAACAAAGATTAATAATACAGCCAAGATTTTAACATGGACAGCCATAGCTCCCAAACCCCCACCCACCCAGGAAATGGCATACTCCAAGCAGAGGATTTAACCCCAAAAGAAAAAAGAACCAAAGACCACTAGCGACTTTGCTATTGCTACTGATTTTAGATGGAAGGTATGCAGATACTACGGTGATGGGTGATGGTGTAAATCCCGCAGAAGATAGATTGATTTTTAAAAGTGACTAGCTCTTTTGGATGATTCAACTTTAGGTGACCAACCTGAGACACCTTTAAGAGAGTATTACATTTTACAGGAAGAGGCTCAGAACTTTCTGAAAATTAGGTCACCCAGGCCCACTAGCCACTTTTGAAAATTTTGGCCTTTCTACATCAGCCCCTTTGAAGATATAAAACAATTATTCTTTCAGTAATAGATACTCAATTAAAAACTTGTGATGTTCCACTAGCCCTGTCCTCCAAAATCCTTGAGTAACATAAGGTCCCTGATGACCTTCCAGATGGTGCAGCTTTCTGTATGGCACTCAGATAAACAACATCAAAATGTGTGTCATTCTTTTAAAATCTTGAGGTGGCCACACACGCATGAATGGTCATGTTGCTTCTCTCAGGTAATCCCCGTTGAGTGACCGATGAGGATGTTTGGAAAGCATTTGGTGGACAGGAGGTTAGCCACATTAAAAAGTCTTTGCATAAACTATACTAAGATCAGAGGCACACATTATTCCTACAGTTTTAAAACCTAGATTCAAAGATACCACGTCTGTTTCTCTCCCACAGGGTGAGGCTACTACAAGAAAAAAAAAGATTCTCCTTAATTAGGTTGCCAACTCTGTGTCAGCAAGGATTACTGAGACAGAAAAAAGATAGGATAACCTTTTTCATTGACAGAGTGCCCAACAGTAAAGTAGGCAAAAAGAAAAAAGCAATAGGAAAAACATATAACATTAAATCTACCATCAGAAAGGTGAACATCTGCTAGAGTTGGCAGAACTTGATGTCCTTTTGCTTGAGTGTAGGATGTTACAGGCCACATTCTGACCACAATTACATCTGTGCAAAACCATTCGAATCACAATTCTAACCAAAAAAACAGAATGTGGCCCTTTATTTTTAAATACAGATGTGAAAGGTCCTCCTGCTCTAGAAAAAGTGTGATGGTGGCTGATGGAAAAATCCACCAGTGGGAGCATGGAAAGACAAGAGTATATTTTCTTATTTATTTATATTTTTAAATGTGCCTGTTCAACACTCTGAGAAACCAAAATAGGCTTCACCTTTTGTAAATGTAAAGGAAACTGCAATTAGCTGGAACAGTGTAATGAGAGCCCTACGCTAAATAGTCAAGAATATATATAGTGGCAAACATTTTAAAAGTTCTTTTTTTTCCAGTGGGTGTGCTTGAAAGTTCATTCTAATAGCAAAGATTTTGAACATATTCCTCATACTTAAAACAGAGCATACCACTACAACTAGTAACATCTCTAAAATCTCAGTGATTTTATTTTAAGTGCACCAACTGTACCTCTTTACAGATGGTAATTTTACTGTTGGGGGAAGTGTTCCCATATTCTTATAATGATGAGTACTTTCAGAACTGAACATTTCTTCTCTACTAGTAAAAAAAAGAAATATATTTTTAACTGCACTCGTTTTACTTTAGACATCTACAATGGTAAACATTTTCAAGAAAGCGTCCACCAGTTAAGGGTGCCACAATTTTGGAGAATTCCTCTTGAGGGTCCTCTAGGTCCTCAGTGGGATGTGGCGTACTGGCGTAGCTCCATTGTCTTCTATGGAGTTACAGTATTACAGTTTACACTGCCTGAATATCAGGCCCCTTGCAACTGATTTTTAGCAGCGCTGAACAACACCCAAAATTCCAGCTGAAGACAGTGGGAGCTGTAGGTGGTTAGGACCTCTGAGAATGAGGTGCAAGGTGTCTCAGCCTAGGCACCCAAAATTAAGGCATCCAAAATCAGTGGACACTTTTAAAAGTTTAGCTGAATAGATTTAGTCCTAGGGAGTTACAATTGAGTGCACTATTATTTTCCAGGAAACAGTCCCATTTTTAGTAGCAAGCTCTAATCGGTCAAAAGCACGCCCAGAGCAAAAGTACAGTTTCTAAACTTTTTAACTTCAACTCTTCATCTACTTTTGATGGCTTACATGACAAAAGATATTGAGGAATTACTTCATTTGTTATCCTATAATTAAGTGCATAGTGCCACAGCTTCTGATATCACCAACCTCAGTGAGCTTGTGAATTGTTACTCCTGTTTGTCTCTTCTCTGTCTTTGTAGTATCATTCAGTTGAATGAAGGAGATGGACCTGTGGGCAGATATGTAATATAAGACAATACTACTGCTTCCTAATTTCCTGTACCTTTTTAGAGAAAATATTTGGGGGAATGTTTTCCATTGCATTTTCTTGTTTTGTTGTTGTTGCCAGCTGCTCCTCTTTTTACCCTTTCTCATACAAAGAAGTTTTATAAGTTTGCCATAAAGTTGTTTCCCTGGAAACAATGTTTATGGCCCAGTTTTCTTTTCCTCACCTCTTCTGTCGCCAAGAAAAGAAAACATTGCTCAGTGATTTTAACAGTACAGATTGTTAAACTAGAAAAGGATTTCTTTGGTTCACTGAATCGGGACTTATGTACTCTTTATACCTCTATTCCAAAGGACAATATATGGCAGCTGCCTATCCTATAAAATGAGATTCCATCTAAGGCTAAATGATGTCACAGCCAATACTATTGTCTGATAGCATCAGATCTTGGATCAGTGTACCAGAACAGTGTTAATGAGATCTCAAGCAATACCCTGTTTTTTATGTGAATGTAAAATCACAGTCCTACCCCTGCTATTAATTATTTGTGAGTATTAAGCATCCTATGGCACCATCTGCCATGAGATAACATGTTAATGTCAAGGCCAAATCCTAACTTGGACAGTTACATTCTGCCTACCAACCCACCATCTCCCTCCCTTTGCCACCAATCCCATAGTAGTTCCAAATGAATATGGCATTCTTTGGATCCTGTACTACACTATTGTGTAGTATTACTGTGCGCTCTTACACAGCTGAAGTATTTTTCATCAGGGTTCTTATCATTCACTGGTGGATGAATTAGTCTTTTGCATCCACTTTATAAGTCAGTTGGTAAAGCACTTGGGATAAAGGAATTATATACATTTAAGACATCATTTTAACAAGCTAAATTTAAATCTGAACTTTCCTCCCTACTATGTCCTTTCCCCTCTGCTATATATCTTTTGATTTGATGGAATAAACTTTTCTGTTACAGCAACATTTCCAGTACTGCCACAGACTAAAATGTGTCTTATCTCTTTCTGTAAAGGTTTCCTTTCATTCACCTTCTTTTCTGCTTTAGTACTGTCACTTGTCAAACACTGCCAAATTGATCTCACTTCCATAATGTGGCTTTGTCACTGAAAATGTGAGCACATTTTCTTGGTCAGTAACATGCAAAACCTTAGGCATGGCATCCTTCCAAAAGCAAAATTTAAAACAAACAAAAAGTCCAACTGCTAAGTCAGTGCTTTACATCTCTAAATGATTGACAAAGAAAGACTGAGGTGAACATGAGTGCTTCAGTAATAATAGTTTGATAAAATGTCATATAAATAAATGATTTGGGGGCTTTGGAGTGCATACGGTCTTTTTGTGTGGCATGCTAGTAATTTAAAGATGTTGAATGTAAATGGAATTGTCAGTTCCACCTGTTGAGAGCACATGCTTTGGACATCAAGGATGAAGAATTCTGAAAAGATTTAACAGCTGCACTTGTTATTTTCAATATTGCAACTAAGTCTTTTTCTTTTAAGAATGCTTAACGAAAAGGAAAAGTCCTTCTTTTACCCTTAAAAAGAAGAGGAACCTTTTTTGTGTCATCCCTACTGTAATTTCAAGCTTTCTGATTGGCTTTGTTTTGTGTTTCTATTCCATGAAAAAAAAAACATTTAACAAACTTAACAAGCTGTGTAGCATGATTAAATCTGAAAAGACAACTTCAAAGAAAATGTTTTATGTTTTGGAGTTATTATTTCTTCATTAGTATTGTTAAGGGCACACGTTTTAGAAGATGCACTTGGCCTTACCTAGGCTTACTTGTGCCATTGGAAGTACTATACAATCACTTTTTGAATGAAAGACTATTTGAAAGACTCATGAATATGTAAGTTCTCTATATTGGAGATCAGAATGAGCCCAAATCTTGCCATTATTAAGAATACCAGTAATAATATACTGTCTACTCACATCTTCCTTTAGAGATACACAAGTCCAGACTACAGTCTGGGGATATTTCTCACAGAAGCAGACAACCATAGGAAACTGTAGGTTATAGTCAAATTTGCAGTGAGGGAGGGATAAAGATTGTCTTTGGAGACAGAAACTGTATGTATTATTTTTAAATAATTGTAAATGGCTAAATTGACTAATGCAACTTTCATACTGAGCTATACTGTTGAACCTTAGCATGTTTATTTATTAGGAGTAGGTTTTATAGATTTATTTATTTATAATTTCAATGGCTAATACTGATGTTTATTTGTAAGTTGTAAAAGGAGTAGGACCTATCTTATAGCAAGCACTCCTTCCTACCAGACCAGTCTTTGCTCTTGCTAACTCACCTCACTCCCTGGGCTAATTCTGTCCGAGCGCTCTGAAGGAATCTAGGGGAATCAGTTTCCAGCAAGGTTAATTGTTTTACTTAATCCTTCTTAACAAACAAAATCAAAATCTTACAGATTATTCCCTCGAGTCTGTCCAGGCCAAATAGTCCCTTCCTCAAGTCTGTTCCTCATGCCAGTAACTCCAGTAACCAAAATTTCCTGCATTTTTCCTCAGGGTATGGCTACACTTGAGATTTGCAGCGTTGGTGGAGGCTTTCCAGCGCTGCAATTAGTAACTGTCCACACCTGCAGGGCACATCCAGCGCTGCAACTCCCTGGCTGCAGCACTGGCCGTACACCTGGGTCTGCTTGGGGTATAAGCATTGCAGCGCTGGTCGTAAAGTGTGGCCACACACCAGCACTGTTATTGGCCTCCAGGGTATAAGGATATATCCCAGAATGTTTTTAACTAAATTACTCCCTTTGTTTTGTTATGCTGCCTCTCTTTGTTTTGTAGTGAACTCAGGGCTCCGGGAACTGCTTATCTAAAAAACAAACACAGCTCCTGTTTGCCGTGATCAATCTGTAACTGACTGAACAATCAAATGAGATAAACCCACTACCTTGCTGTGAATAAGGCAGGCACGGGGAAGAGTGTTTGCTTGATGAGAGAAACAGCGGGGGGGAGGGAGAGAAAGGGAGTCCATTGGAGCAGCTGCTTATCTGGTCTGCAGGCTGTTTGCAATTAAGAGTAAGGGGTTGGGAATATTTTCTGATTTTGCAAGGCAGGGAGCTGATACATAGTGTCGGCTCCAAAAATCCACTCTCTCTCTCTCCCCTGGTCCCTGTCACACTGCACCCCACCCTCCTCTTTTGAAAAGCACATTGCTGCCACTTGAACGCTGGGATAGCTGCCCATAATGCATCACTCCCAACAGCGCTGCAAATGTGGCCACACTGCAGCGCTGGTAGCTGTGAGTGTGGCCACACACCAGCGCTTTCCCTACACAGCTGTACGACCAGCGCTGTAACTCCCAGCGCTGCAACTCTCAAGTGTAGCCATACCCTCAGTCTCATCAATAAACTCATCCACACAGTCTCCCCTTTTGTCTGTTTGGTTTCTGGAGCAATTCCTCTCTGCAGTAGCTCCAGCAGCAGTCCACTGGGAGAACTGACTCTAATCTTTCCAGAGGGTTTTGCAGTCCAGCCCCCTCATTTGCTGCTGCCTTCTTTGATAAAGATCAGCTAATTAAGTTCTAGGTCTTTCTCAGGTGCAGTGGGAAGGGTAATCAGCCAGCCAACTGCAGGCCTCTGTCCCTGAAGTACTGGTATTCCTTATACATTCACATAAGCAATTTTTTTCTATTTTAATCAATCTAAATTTTCACAGTTTTGCAAAATTATGGGTTTTAAGCATTTTTTTCAGTTTTTAATCTAGTTACATTTTCACAGTGGCAGTAAAATTATGGGAGGCAATTATTTAATGAGACTAGATGTTGAGATTCAAATAGTTAAAACTTTATAACCACTAAAACATAAAATGTCAATATCATGTCAAAATATGCAAAGTAAATGTCCTTAAATCAAACTGTAGTTCTCAAGCAGCATTTTTCTCACTTTCCTTATCTGTAAATTTTGATTATCATCCAGGGAAATATTTTTTTCATTGGTTTGTGGTACAGTGAAATCAAAGTTTACCAATATTTACAGATAAAAATCTAAATTTTTCAGGCCTCATTATGAGCCCAGATATGCCAGGGAACAAATCCTATTTTTGACCTTTCTATCGGAGGTTATCTAAAAGTCATCTGTCTTCCTTATCAGATTTCAGCTATTCAAGTACCCTTTTGAGATACAGTCTTGAAATTTAGTACACATTACATGTGGATTGTTGGCTGCAAAAGAGAAGGAACATGACATTTGACATTTCTATCATAGGTCACTAAAGTTCATTTTAACAATTTACCAAAAAAAAAAAATCCAAACAGGAAATGGTCATAAGTGTGAAGCCTGCAATCTCAGTGAGATTGTGTGAAGCCTCCATAAGTGTGAAGCCTTCATCTCACATCACCAGCTCTATTTAATGGATTTTAGCCAAGAAAATTGTCAGATAAACAAGTGTGTCACAGATGCCAATGTTGATAGCTATGTCCACCCAACCCTACAAGCTGTCATTTACTAGTTTAATTGCATCTACAGCAACTTTATACCGTGATGATTGGTGCTTTATAAGTACAGATGAAATTTACCACTGAATGTTCAAATGCTCATTTTACATATGCAATTTAGGTGTTCTTGTTTGAAAATATAGCTCTGTCAATTGGACATGTTATGAAATTGATTTTGGGGTAGGTTAGGACAAAACCTGGCTTCTAAGGTTTTCAAAGAAACATAAAATTATTTAATCCCTGGTAGGGTGGTCCTGGCCCATGAGGCTAATATTCTAAATTCTAAAATATGTTGTCCTGATCCTTCCGGCTGTTCTACATGGACAGATGACTCTGCCCATGCAGACTCTTACTGACTTCAGATGGTCTCTGTGTTAGTGCAGGAGGCCAGCAACTCAGACCAGCCTGTAGAAGTGGGGCTTTGTAACAATATGATGTAATTCAACACCACCTATCTCCATCTCAAAGCAGTACAAATTCATCAGACTGTAAGTATATCTTTTTAAGGAATCACATGATTTTGCTGCTGTAATCTTATCCTGCTTTTGCTTGTTTTGTATTTTCTTGTTTTGTCATGTCTATTTAGATAGCAAGCTCTGTGGAGCAATGACTGCAACATTTACATCTTCTAACAAATAGCCCACTATTAGGAGCTAAATATTTTAATAATTATTGTAAGTTTTGATTCCCATTAGAGATTAGAAAACACAACTAATGTTGCCTTTTACATACATAATTAAGAAATGCAACAACAATCTTTATGAACTCATTATTAAGGATGTTATAAAATGTATTAGGAATGCAGAAGATGATAGTCTAGCAAGCATTCTTAATGTAGGATTTTAAGTTTTATAAAGTATGCTATTAATTATTTGTATTACAGTAGCAGCCAAATGCCTTCATCAGCATTGGAGCCCTGTTGTGTGAGCCATTATACATGCACATAGGAAGAAACACACTCTACTCTGAAGATCTCACAAGCTAAATAGAAAAGACAGAAAAAAATGTGGGAGAAAGGTAACATTATTATCCTTGTTTTCCAGATGAGGGTATAAACCATGAGGAGATTAAGCAATTTACCCAGTCACACAGGAAGGTCACACAGGAAATTGGTGACAGAGTTTGGGAATGAATCTCCATCTCTTGAATTGTAGTTCAGTGCCTTAACTACAAGATCAGCCTTCTTTTCTGATGTAGGAAACAGCATTCAGAAAAGTCGCTATCTATTCCAACTCAGACAGGAGAAAAAAGCCAGTAGAAGGTGCTATAAGGTGCAGCTAACAGTGAATATTTATAAAGAAAACCTTGGGAAAGTGGTAACAGAAAAGTAATCCTAATGGCATATTAGCAATACTGAACTCTAGGACATCACCTGTTTGTCATTGGCTCAAATGGAGTTATTCCATGAAACAGTATTGCAAACAGGTGATGATTTCCTCATAATCTGGGATTGCAGTAAATACATGGAATTTTCTATTGAGATTTTAAAAGCTCCTGCTCCTCATAGAAAATCCTTTTCCTGCTGTTATAAATAACATTAGATTAGCCTTGGAGATTTATTATATAAATTTGTGGTTAACAAATGCTGCTGTGTTTACAGTTTGAATGCCCTCAAAAGATAGTCCTACTAAAGAAAAAAAAAGTATAAGTCAATTGTTCTTTGTTCTACTCTGTAAAGAAGTGTTCTGGAAGAAAAAAAAACTTGTGTCACTTGTTTCATTTGTGATGAAAGGGCAGAGCTAAAAAGGTGCAGTGACATTCAGGAAAGTGCATACTAAGGCCCGTTTTTTAAATGTGGCACTTAGAGCCCATTCCAAAGCTCACTGAAATTACATGAAACTTCCATTTGTTTTCAACAGGCTTCGGATCAGGGCTTTAAGTCAGAACACTCACTTCCCTATAAATACAGTAACCCCTCACTTAAAGTTGTCCCGGTTAGTGTTGTTTCGTTGTTACGTGGCTGATCAATTAGGGAACTTGATTGTTTAAAGTTGTGCAATGGTCCCTTATAACTTTGTTTGGCAGCTGCCTGCTTTGTCTACTGCTTGCAGAAAAAGCAGCCCATTGGAGCTAGCTGGTGGGGGCTTGGAACCAGGGTGGACCAGCAGCCCCCCCGTCAGCTCCCCACTCCCCTAAGTTCCCTGTGTAACAGCCACCCAGTAGGCTACCAATTGCCGGCAGTTCAGCTGTCCCTCTCCCCCTGCCTTGGAGCTGCTCCCAGGAGCCTCCTGCTTGCTGTGCAAGGGAGGGGGGGAGGATGGGTGCTAATGTCAGGGTGTGTCCCCCCCACCTTTATCCCATCCAGAGAGCAGGGGGGACACACCACAGGACTCAGAACTGAAGGAGCTTCCTGGCAGCAGCTGCTGTCTCAACTTGCTGATCTACTTAAAAAGGCAATGTACTTAGAGTGGGGTCAGCGTACTTACAGGGGCAATGCATGTCTCTTTGTCACACACATGGTGTGTGTCTCCGTCTCTCTCTGCCATGCTGTCTCCCCTCCCTCCATTTGTGAGGCTACATTAACAACAATGTGTTAACCCCTGACAGCTCAGCTGAGTACTAGTTCATCATTTAGCAGTAAGGCATTCCCTGGGAAATATCCCACCCTCTTCCATCCTCTGACTCAACCAAACTTCACAATCATCATTGCTATGTAAAGTATTAAACTGTTTGTTTAAAACTTATACGGTGTATATGTGTGTGTATAAGATATAGTCTTTTGTCTGGTGAAAAAAAAATTCCCTGGTACCTAACCCCCCCATTTACATTAATTCTTATGGGGAAATTGGATTTGCTTAACATCATTCCACTTAAAGTCACATTTTTCAGGAACATAACTACAATGTTAAGCAAGGAGTTACTGTACACATGTTATTGCACCAGTGCCCCTCTTTGAGCACACTCCATTTGATCTGGAGGGTCAGCAGAAGGCATTTTAACATGATTTCAGAGAGACAAACTCTCTGCTTAGCTGCTCTTTCTAGTATAGTTTAATGAAAGCATGATTTTTAAAGTCCCTTTTGAAAAGTGACTACACACAGAAGAATCATAGTTTGTGTAGTTAAGGAGGAACTGGAGGGATGGAAAGTAGTTTTGTTGTTGTTTTTCCTTTGGCAAAATTTCCACTCCAAATGCAACAATTGTATTATTATATTTGATGGGGCACAGGGCTCACAAAGGAATCGTGCAGTAACTTCAGCATCAGGAGAAGGCTAAGCCTGGGGAAGTGGCAGTGGTTTTGTATTAGGTCTATCAATCAGTGTGTGAACCGTCACACAGTGATAACTATTTTAATCTCATGAAGTATTATTTTGGTCATGTCTATTCTTACTGTGCTGCTGCATAGAAACTCCTCATGATAGTTAATTGTATGATAATTGCGAATTTGAAGCACAGGCGTTGTAGAAGAGCAGGCCTTTGGCCTAGACTGTCACTCCCGAGGCGCTGAACATGACAATTTGGCACCTTCTGCTCTTTCCTCTGCTACTATGACTACCAATGCCCCCCATTTAAAATGTATAATAGTTATATAGCTATAAATAAGACCTCTGTAGAAAGAATCATAACAATGTAGTGCTGGAAGGGATGCAAGAGGCCATGTAGTTCACCCACCTGAACTGAGGTAGGATTAAGTAAACCAGCCCTGCCACAGCACCTAGTAGTAACAATCAGCTTTTTGGCCACAGAGAGCTTCAAAACCAGAGAGAACTATAAACCCTTGGCAGGCTCAAGAAGACCTTCATTAATAGGCAGAACAATTTTACTCTCTTCATGAGACAGGGGCCTCATCCAAAGCCCACCAAAGTCAAAATAGGAGTTTTTCCATGGACTTCAGTAGGCTTCAAATCATCCTCTTGGGCCTTCATTATGGCAATGCTAGAAAACCAAAAGCACATCACGAGTAGGTCTGTGCAGCAGTAGTCACATCATGTGGAAATAAGAGAGGTCCACTCACACTTCCTTTCCGTTGAGGGGAACACAATTCTGGTTTTGGCATGGTAGTTAAATATGTGCCTAATTTTAAGCATTGCCTTTAATGGGACTACTCATGTGACTGAAGTTAGACATGTGCTTAATCACCTTGCTGAATTGGGTCCTATATGTACCTGGTAATGCACTGTTTCAAATAGGAAAGGTAGATGAGAAATATTTTAGGTGGCCCCTCTATGCACCAGGCTGCTCAAGGTGGTTCTATGTAAGTAGTAGCAAGTTTATTACTTTAAACTTAATAAAGTTTTTGAATCACAAATCACCTTCAAAGCACTGATCATAAATTCTCTTGCATTGGTTCTTAGCACCCAGAAGCTTATGCTTCTGGAGACAAAGTGTTATTCTGAAAGGCCTTTTCAGATTTTAATTTTACTTAGTAGTGAAAACATTTTTTTCTAATCTTCCAAGACTTCTTGACTTATTAAAATATGCAAATTGCTCTAACACTTTAATTACTGTTTCCTTAAACCTATGAAATCTTCTTAATTAAAAACAAAGGAGAGAGGTATTAACACCCATTCCCTATTGGCTAAATGTAACCCAAAAGACCAAGAGTGGTGAAATTCCCAACGTATTAAACCTAACTGCAATAATGATTAGCAACAATCAGTAAAATATTTATGTAAAGAAAGCATAAAGGCAGCTAAGTAACACTTCAGAAATACTAGCCATTCATTTCTAGGTGTTTACCTGTCACTTCATACTTTGGTTTCAGAAGATGCAGTGCTGTTTTGACTACTTTAACCATTTTGTCTAATTAGAAACATGGCATAAATTGAAAAAACTAGCATTCAACATCTTTTTGTGCATTACAAAAATAATACCAGTTTGTGTCATGCACCACGCAGACTAGCATTACATGCTGCTAAGGCAAATACTGTAGAGAGCTTTTTATAAGAGCATGAAAATAACTAATATTTTAATGCAACAAAACAGGTGTTTATGTGCTGCGCGGAAATGATCAGATATCTTGGGTAATTCCAGCCAGGGATCATGTTGTATTTCCATTTGTTATATTTTGAACAAAAAACATTTTCACACAGTACTTTTCTGTAGTCTTTGCACATCTTTCATTTCATAGGCGTCAGTGGGAGATTGGGTGCATGAAGAATTCAGAGTTGGACCTTTGATTAGCATTTTACAGGCTAAATACACACAAAATAAAATGAAAAACAAAAGGAATCTGTGCTGCCACATGAGTTCACCTGAGAGGTAATTCTAGCTTGTCCTACTAAAGAGAACAATATCTGTCAGCTCTGTAAATCAAGAATATGGAATGGATTTAATGATCGGTGTGAAGTTGTGCAGCATCCTTAGAATGCTAATGAATTAATGTCAGTTTTAGATACATCTAATAATCATTTTCTGTCATAAATATCTGGACACTTAATTGAAGTTCTATGGAATCACTGTTCAGTGACTCTGAGACTGGCTGAACATTATTGCAAAATATTGTTCAGTTGAGTCATATGCACAGGCCCTTGATACTACACTGCCCTTTGACAGAGTACCAGGAGACACTGGATATGTATACACAGCAATTAGACGTCCATGGCTGTCCCATGCCAGCTGACTCAGGTTTGCTGGGCTCTAGCTAAGCAGCTTTTTAATTACAGTGTACGTGTTTGGGCTTGGGCAGCAGCTTGAGCTCTGGGACATTCCTACCCCACAAGGTGCTAAAACCTGGGTTCCAGCCTACCCCTGAACATCTACATCACAATTAAACAGCTCCTGAGCCTGAGCCCCTGCAAACCTGAATCAGCTGGTATGGGCCAGCCATGGGAGTCTAATTGCAGTGCAGACATACCCGTGATGCCGGAGGAGTTTTGAGGGCAGAAGTTCACTCTGTCAGACAAGAGGATAGCATAGGTTTCTCCCCACAGTACTCTAGCCCCACTCCACAGGCTGGAAGATGAGGGGGCAAATTCCCTGCTCCTCCTTGTCCCTCTTCTTTCTAGGAGATTTTTCTCCCCAAAGGGATCAAGGACCCATTTGGTCATTTCTCACAGAAACTGATATTGTGCTCTAGATCTATGTATATCAACATATGAGACGAGATTCTCAGTCAGTGTTAATAAATGTAACTCCGGTGAAGTCAGTGGAACTATGATGATTAACTGTTGAGAATCTGGCCCAGGGAATTTTAAGAATGGGAATCTGACTAGTTTTAAGGGCTTCACTGCACACTTGTTGACTCCTTAGGTTGCCCAATAACTGATGAGTAAAGATGAGCTGGTTGCATTTTTTTATATTATTTTGCACAAGTATAAGCAGAATATTTGGTTGTTAACGTTTGTAAATGTTAGGCAGATGGGTTAGTAGCTGCAGAATAAGAATCCTGAGAACTATTTTGTACTGTGTCCTTTTAGTAGATACAACGTTGAAGAATTCTGAGTTCTTCTGCACTTTTTTGTTTGTTCTCCCACCTACTCCCCTTTTCTTGATAAAGATATCCTAGATTAAAGGCACAGTGCCATATATACTCAAAGTTATAGATGCAGATAGTGAATAAAGGGCAGGAAGGATAGTAGTTAAGCAAGGTACAGAGTGGCTGGAGCAGGACTGATGTAGATGTTTAGAACTGTGAAAGCAATACAGTTTTTCAGATGTGTTATGCCTAAATATATTGCTTCGACCAACACAAAATTAAACAGTGGCTAACAAAACGGTCTCAGTCTGCATTTGTACTCTGGATACATTTAATCTGATCAGACATGAATCATGTTACAGTATATCTTGACAGTCACAAGCCAGAGGCCAAGTATGGAAAGAACAGAAGGAAAGAGAATGTGACAGAGTCAGAGAGAATCTAAAGATGGAATTAAACAGCATCACTTTTCTGACTATGCACACCTTTCAGAAGCACACTGCTGTTAGAGAATTAATCCTTTTTCCCCTTTAAATGTGTTCAAAACCAGAAAATGTGACAAGCATAATTCTCACACAATTATTATGAATTTGGATACATATTGAAAAAAAAGAACATGGTAATTAAACAGAATTTGAACTTGGAATTTACAGACTATGAGGTTCTTCTGACCCAAGTTGGTTCCAATTCAGATACAGGGAATACTAATCAAACTATATTTGAGCCTGAGGGTAGAAGAGATCCTTTTATCACTCTCCTTTGGTAACTGTTAAGATTCATTGTTGTTGGTTTAAAAAAAAATTAGGCTCTAGGAAAGGTAATTTAAGCTTTGCTTTCCTGGTTCAAGATTGTACAGATGAGCTGAAGAGCCTAACTTTTAATTACAACAGAATTATTTTTAAATTATGGATTTTCATATGAAGAAACTGTGAAATTTGTATTGCAGCTAAAGGCAATCCATTATGACCAACTTGTGGTGCTCGGGGCTGACTTAATGCAGCCATCAACTTTTCCACTGTCGCCAGTCTTCCACAATGATGTATTCTCAGAGGTTTCTAGCACTGATTTATTTCTACTGTGGCCTCAACTCAGTCAGCCATATCTGCAGGATTTTATTTTATTTGTTTAAAAGATGAAGTTTAAACTATTGTGCTGAATTTCTGTAGCCCACTTTCTGGGGTTATTCAATGCTTATTTCTGTGCTTAAGCAACTTTCAGTAGCATAGGAATCCCCATACTCGATCAGACTAGTGGTCCAACTAGTCCAGTATCCTGTACCATAGGTGATATCTACACTGCACACCACTGTTGCATGTAGGGTATGTGCAGTTACACACGGCAGTGAAAAGACAAACACTGAACCACTTGTAAATGAAAAGGAACAATATGAGAGTGAGGGGATTGCCCTGTCTTTGAATACAGACAAAAGACTGATTCAGGATATCTCAAGGTGAAGAAAGCACTTTGGACCCATTCATTGAGGAAGTACCTTGATGAGCTGGGTGCTTCATGAAAGATTGGGTCCTAGCTCCTCGGGGCTAGCAAGTACTGCCAAAGACTGAACTTGGGGGTGATAATCTACTTTATTACATAGGAAAGGTTTCTGTTAATAAGACTAGGTTCAGGTTTGGATTTGACATGTAACCATCTGTTTCCATCACTGACAATTGTTTCTATTTTAATCTCTATTCTTTGTTAAATACATTTCCTGTTGTTTTACTACAGTTGAACTCAAGTGCTGTGTGTGTGATTACAGTGAATACACTGTTCCTTTGGGAATGCAGGCTCTGGGATTTGTGTGGACTTCAGAGTAATTGTCTCTCTCTTGCTCTCTTTGGCCAAGTGACTGTTCCACTGTGGGTAAATACTTAAATAATTGTTGGGACAGAGAGATAGTGGTTAGGGCATCCACGTAGGAGGTGGGGGAGCCTGGCTCCAGTGGAATAGCTTCAGCAGGAGAGATTGAGGGAGCCCCATGTTAGGCTATCCCATAGCTCAGTGGCTAGAGCGTGCTGGCAGAGAAGGGGGAATTTGAATGTGGATCTCCCACATCCCAGATGAGTGCCCACATTCACTGAGATGAAAGTTCCAAAGTGGGCAGCACCACCTGCTCTCCTCCTCCAACCATTTTGTGTGGAGGTAGGGTTGCTAGGTGTCCTTTTTTTTACTGGAACACCCAGTCGAAAAGGGACCCTGGTGGCTCCGGTAGGCACCACTGACCTGGCTGTTAAAAGTCCAGTCCTGCCTGCCCTGTCTCTGTGCAGCTCCCGGAAGCGGCTGGCATGTCCCTGCAGCCCGTAGGCACAGGTGCAACCAGGGAAGTTCCGTGCATTGAGCCTGCCCTGAGCACCGGCTCTGCAGCTCCCATTGGGTGGGAACCATGCTCAATAGGAGCTGTGGGGGCAGCACCTGTGAGTGCGGGCAGTGTGCACCACACACCCACCTGGCTATGCCTGCGCCTAGGAGCCAGACATGCCAGCCACTTCCGGGAGCAGGGCAGAGCCAGGGCAGGCAGGGAGCCTGTCTTAGCGCCGCTGTACCACTGCCTTAGGCAAGCGCCTCCTGTCTGGAGCCCACCCCCACCCCAACCCCCTGCCCCAGGTCAGAATCCCTTCCCTCACCCTAACTCACTCTCAGAGCCTGCACCCAGCACCCCCTCCCACACTCCAACCTCTTGCCCCAGCCCTGAGCCTGCTCCCACACTCCAAAGGCCTTGGCCCCAGCCCAAAGCCCCCTCCTACACCCCAAACCCCCCATCCCCAGGCCCACCCCATAACCTACTCCCCCCCAGCCAGAGCCCTCACTGCCCCCACACCCCAACCCCCTGCTTCAGCCCGGAGCCCCCTCCTGCACCCTGAACCCCTCATTTCTGGCCCCATCCTGGAGCCCGCACCCCCAGCTGGAGCCCTCACCCCCTCCTGCACGCCTGCCCCAGCCCAGTGAAAGTGAGAGAGGGTGGAGGAGAGCAAGTGATGGAGGGCGGGGGGGCTGGGCTGGAATGAGTGGGGTGCAGGGCTTCAAAGAAGGATCAGGGCAGGGGTGAGATCTTGGGGCAGGGGGCGGGGCAAGGGTGTTTGGTTTTGTGCGATTAGAAAGTTGGCTCCATATGTGGAGCAAGTCTGGTGCCTAACTAATCTCTAAAGCCTACTAGGCTGGCTTGTGTGGCTCACATTCTTTGACCCTATTTCTCCCCATTCTTTGTACAGGGAAGATAGACTCCTAACTTGGGTTTGTGGATCACAGCGTTGTTCCTCTGATTTTTGTAGGCACCTAAGTTAGGTGTCACTACATTCAGCATTGCAACAACTAAGTCCCTTTGTGGATACCACCCTAAGAGACTCTAAATCACAGAGTAATTCTTTAATTGAATATTTAAGCATTTTTAACAAAAGCCTCTTACAGACCATTGCTTTAATTCTCTTTCTATAGGTAGGTCTTCACAACAAAAAAACAAACAAACTTCAGTGGGGAGAATACTGGAAAAGGGACAGTCTGTGAGTATCTGATAAGATGTTACTTATCAGACACAGAAGAATAATAAAATGCAGAGCCAAGTTGGATTCTCAAAACAAAACAACAACAACAGACCTGTCTATTTATGCACTGACAGCTTTATTTGCAGCCTCAGTAATGGTTAAAAGAAATGCTTACAATGGCTTTAATTTAATTAGGGCAACACCATTAAATTTGTCAAGGTATTAATGATAAGTATATTACAGTACATTGGGTTGGTCTTAAAATTTATGAACCATCATTTTCAGTGGTTAATCAGCATTTTAATGCCAGTTAATTGGATAATAGAAGCATTTGTCAGGTATTTTAATATAGCAACCACTCTTAATGCCAGAAAAAAAGTTTCTGAAATATATTAATACCAGTTTCTTACACTTGAAGATATACATCAAGGAATTAGCGTATTTGTTTTGTCTACACTGTAATGATCCATGTCAAATGGAAATGCTAGGGCACTGGTAAAAGAAGTTAATGCAACAACCCATGAATCCTCCTCTCCAGTCAGACAGTCTCAGTACAATTAATGGATCATTTATCTGTGGGAGAGGAAAATAATTTAAGTGTTTAGCAAATGGACCCTTTGAAGAACAAAAATGTTTTCTATTCCTGGAGGCTAGTGGTTTTTACTCTTGATTCCTCTTTAAACATTGAATATCTTGCTTTGACTGTGGCCAACATTAACTCTATTCCTTATTACATTAACAGAGATATTTACATTTAACTATTCCCACTAGGTCAGGAAACAAATAAAGTATGAAATGTATTTAGAATGTTAAACTAATTCTGGGATTCTTACAGAGACAACTATCAACACCAACCATAATATTAATATTATAAGAACTGATGCTTAAAGTACAAATACAGAGGGAAAAAAACAAAAACAAAGAAAAAAACAATCCAACAGCCACCATGCCTTAGGATAGTCTATAAAGATGAATTATTTCCTTATCTGAGATCCTAACCTTAAGAATATTTTCTTCTATCCCTCTCTGAGAGAAATTTGGAGATAGAGACTGGTAGACACTAACAGTTATAAATGCGGCTTAATTTGCCTTTTGGTCTCAGTTGTCCCTTCCAGAGCCCTTTTAGGGTACTTCCACACTGGAATACAAGACTCTGTCCAGCTCTTCATCGTAGCCACTGTCATATCATTGTGCCCTATTGTAGTAAAAGGATGGAGCGTAAGGTTAAAACTCCATGCCCTGGGAGTTGGTCTTCCTATATTTTGTACAGGGCTGAGCACACATTAGCATTTACCGATTAATGTGTTATCAAGTATTACATTTCAGTACTTTTTACTTGTAATTAACCACAATAATATTATGTAACCAACACTGGCATGAAAATAAATACATTGTGTTACCAGTGTCCCACTGTGCTTAAAAATGAGTTTCCATTATTTTCTTTGATTAAAAGGATGATGGATTTTGTATACTGTTATTCTCAGTAGACTCTTGAAAGAAGACTCATAAACGACTAGAGAGAGACAGTATTCCTGATCATTTTAACATAATTTAGTGTCTTTTAAAAAGAGCCATGGTGCCTTCTCATTTTTAGGAAAAGAAATTTGCGATATAAGGGTTCAGTGTGATTGAAAAATGCCCAAACATTTGGACATTTTTTTTATCTAATACACTAAGATGAAATATTAATTTTACACTATTTTTAGCTATTTGGAGAGGGGAAAACAGGTGAAGAGCTTACGCAAATCACCTAGTCCAGATGAGATGAATCCTAAAGTGTACAGAGAATTGGCAAACAATATGACTGAACCACTGGAAATTATTTTTGAAAAACTATTGACAAATGGGAACACACTGAAAGAAAGCATATGCTCTACCAACGATCAGGAAAAAAATGAGTGTTTATGGCAGTTACCATTCTGCAAGTGTCATATCCATCTCTAGTAAATTATCATAGCTTAAGAAAGCAAAACCACCCACTAAGTATGAAGGATGTGATAGATCAATGTGTGATAAATATATTGGATGGAAATTTCCAAAGCAGTTTTGCCATGGACTTCAAACAGGAGCACAGAATTAAGGCAATGCTAAGTGCTTTGTGTTTATAAATATTAAATCTTGTAACAACAAAAAAACCAACAGCTTTTTGATAAGATTACAAATGGAATGAATAATGGGAGGACAATATTGTACAGCTGGGCAAATTTTTGTCCAAAACTTCCCCCCATTAAAAAAAAAGTAGATTAGAGTCAGAAACATTTTACAACTTTGCTGAGATGTTGCATTTGAAAACAGATTTTTTTAAAAATCAGAATGTTTCATTTTGACATGTTCAAAATTAACACAAATTTTTCAGTTCAAAATGGCTGTTTTCAAATGTGTGTCAATTTATTTAAAAGAGAAAAAAGTTAAAACTCAAATGAAATTAAACAGTTACTTCTGGGTTGAACAATATATTTTCTTTCAACAAAAATTGAAATGAAGAATGTTGTATCTGGTCAGATGGAATGTTTTGTTTTGACCCAAAAAATGAACTTTAAAAAAAGTGTTGCTTTACTGAAAATTAAAAAAAAAGTTGATCACTATGAAACAAAAATGTTTTAATTTTGCAAAACTGCCAATAAACCAGTTATTTGCATACCCTGTAGTCTCTCAAAATCCATGTTGAAATTTGATCAAACTATTGTCATGTGAACTGGCATGAACAAAAAAGAGTAACAATAACTACAATGTATCATTCAGATTTTCTTGTGGGAACCCTTCACACACTGGACTATGGGAGAAATTAGCTACTTCTACAGCACCATTCCTCCTTACTCGGGCCAAGAAATCTCCATGCATGGAGAGGAGATAGATAAGCTGGCCAGTAATGAGCTGGGTGCTGTACAAATCACTTTTCTTCCCCCTGACTGCCAACAACCAGAAGGGAATACACTGGAAGGCTAATAGAGCTTGAGGATATATTAACTTTGTGTTGTGGTGGAGCCGCATATACTGTGGAACTCCTTAAGGGGGCTTAGGGCAGTAGCAGCAGCATCTTACTGATGAGCAGGCCACTTTCAAGATAGTTCTTATTCATAATAAGGAGTTTATGTACAGAAATGAGGTAACAAAACTTCCATCTACTCTGTGTAGCCCTGTTCTGGGCTTCTTTGTTTATGACTCAGCAGAAAGTGAGTCAGGAAACCCAAGACTGCATCTGGAATATACAGGAAGTGTGGCATCTCCACAACTTTCTCAAGGATTTTCTCTATAGCATAGCTGCAGGCAAATAAATCTGAAAAGGGTCAGGGTATCCCAGAGATAGCATGGTAGCCTAATGCCCATGGTCAGCAGCCAATCAAGTCCCAGATCCTCTGATGTCACGTGAACAGCTGTGCAAGAGGGACAAAGTTTGCTCCATTCAATTAAATAATCTGGGGCCTCACCAGTGGCTCCTTCTTGCATTTTTCCATCAACAGGATGGGGCAAGTTGGCCCCAAAAGTTCATAATGCAAAGTGGGATTTATTTCAACGAATACATACAAATTTAACACAACAATCACATCCAATAAGGGTTTTTGCCATGTGTTGTTTACTATACATCCTTATAAACAAATGCATATTTGTAACATTATAGAGATTTTTTTTAAATCTATTGTTACTGTATGTACAACATTAACAACAATTTCCATAACACCTTTATATGCCAAAATATTAACATAATTTATAACAAAGGTTGATACATGTTTAAGTATAAGAATGAGTACTATGACTATAATCAAACCTCAAAAAACTGTCTAATTGCCTCTGAAGCTTTAAACTATTTAAATACTGTGGTTTAGATTCATATTAAATGTAAAAGTGAGGCTAACAGTCCCTATTACAGGTCCAACATATAGAATATATTTTAATATTTAGCTAACATGTATATTTTACTATGCAGGTTGCATATAAAATTGGGTCTGCAAAATTTGTCAGTCTGTGCATACTTTACTTTTCCTAATTTATTCCCTATCTTAATGTGGGAGATCTTCAAGCAATAACAGATTTTACCTAACATGAGCTATAGCCTGTTTTTGATCCATGTACCTATGATACCTGTGTAGGGACTGAAGGCCAGATTTTCAAAGGTATTTAGGTGACTAGCGGCATTTTCAAAAGTACCTAGGAGCCTTACTCCCAGTGGGAGTTAAAAAACATCTGTCCTTGACAGCATAATATGAAACTATATTTTGTACTTAGATATAATAGAGTTGATTTCAACACTTAAAGGGTTTTTTGATTTTATTTTCTTTTAAGCTTGTTAACGAGCTGAATGCAGGGAGCTACAGTTTTCTTGCAGGCACTGTAAGTAATTCATTTCCTATGTTTTGGTAGGTATTTCTACGTCCCAACCTACTTCCCTTGTGAGATCTGATGAGCTCATTTCTTAAGGTGGCAGGACTACAGTTGTTGGTTTAAAGGAAGAGCTGATAATTCCTCCATAATTTCCTTTTATTTGTATATGTATCACTGCTTTACTAATTCTAACTAATAGAATGCAAAGAGGCTTATTTTCAACCAATCCTTTGCTTTAAAACCCTAACTCTATATTCAGTGTGTACACTTCTAAATGTGGGACAAAATGAATCCAGTAGCTTAAAAGTAACAACTGTTTCAAATGTATTTTTTGCAATGTCAAAACAAAGATTAAGCTCTGATCTGTGGCAGTTACCCTGCCCCCCGTACAAGTGTATGTGGAAGAAGATTAAACTTGTATGACTGTGCCGTTCAGTTCACAGGTTGGGTGAGTACAGGCTGTTTTTTCTGCCTCACCCCTCCCCTCCAATGTGGAGGGGGATTGGGCTATGGCCCCATCTTTATCCTATTCACATTGGGGCAACGTGTGCCTTGGGAGCATGTAGTGGGAACACTCACTGTATTCCCCTCAGTACAGGGATGGAGAAGAAGCTACTTGCATCCTTTCCCCTTTGAGCACACTCACAAGGACTAAGATACAAATTTAGTGCTTGAAAAAGTTCTGCTCCTTCCCTTTCCCTCATCTTGTCCTATCCTTTGGCTACCATCAGGACACCCTTGAAGACAGAAAGACATAGAGCTTACATTCTTCTGATGTCACCAAGAGCACTGTTCATTGGCCAGAAGATACACTGAATACACGGCCAGCAGCAGGACCTTTCCTATGCACTTTAGCTTTCAGAGTAAACTACAATGGACAAAAGGGAGAGAACTTTTCTATGCAGTACTACAAAACACTATACATTTTCTAGTTAGTTACATTAATGTGGAGTAATCACATACACACATATTAGGTCTGTCAAGTGATTAAAAAATAAATTGCATGATTAATAAAAACCTGTTAAACATAAAATACCATTTATTTAAATATTTTTGGATGTTTTCTACATTTTCAAATATATTGATTTCAATTACAACACGGAATACAAAGTGTACCTGCTCACTTAATATTTATTTTTTATTACAAATATTTTCATTGTAAAAAAACAAGAGTAGCATTTTTCAGTTCACTTACTACAAGTACTGTAGTGCAAGCTCTTTATCATGAAAGTTGAACTTACAAATGTAGAATTATCTACAAAAAAAACTGCAATCAAAAATAAAACAATGTAAAATTTTAGAGCCTACAAGTCCACTCAATCCTATTTCTTGTTCAACCAATCACTCAGACAAACAAGCTTGTTTACATTTGCAGGATATAATGCTGCCTGCTTCTTGTTCACGTCACCTGAAAGTGAGAACAGGTGTTCTCATGGCACTGTTGTAACCAGTGTCGCAAGATATTTACATGCCAGATATGCTAAAGATTCATATGAGCTTTCATGCTTCAACCACCATTCCAGAGAACAAAAATCTACATTTGTAATTTGCACTTGCACGAGAAAGAGATTGCACTACAGTGTTTGTATGAAGTGAATTGAAAATTACTGTCTCTTTTGTTTATCATTTTACAGTGCAAATATTTGTAATAAAAAATATAGAGTGAGCAGTATACACTTTGTATTCTGTGTTGTAATTGAAATCAATATATTTGAGAATGTAGAAAAACATCCAAAAAATTAATAAATTTCAATTGGTATTCTATTGTTTAACAATGCAATTAAAATGGAGATTAATCGCAATTAATTTTTTTGAGTTAACCGCGTGAGTTAACTGCGATTAATCAACAGCCTTAATACATACACATTATTATACTTTATTTTTATGATACATTGTAGGTCCACATTCTGTCCACAATGACCACTGTGTAATTTGTTGCCTTTCCATTTCACTTTATATTTTAAGTCTAGAATATACAGAGATCTTACATAAAATGAGCAAATGAAACAGTACTGTCATTTTATACTCTATGGGGCAGACCCTGCTGCATTCAGCTTCCCTGATTCTCTGCCCCAGAACAAGTTAGAGCTGCCTGTGGGCAACTAACTTCCACCAGTAGTGCATGATCCATTCTTTCTCCCCACCACCAGTCCTCTGCTTTCAGGTCATCAGTGCAGGCTGTAAGGAAGGAAACATAGGCTCTGGCTGGGCTAACTCCACTCTTTCTGGGGATTCTCAGTCTGGGGGCTTTCCCAGCAATAGAGTTATGGGTGACTTCTGGGGTTTTTTTGTGCCACCTGAACATCAGTCCCCCAGAACAGATTTAGTGAGTTAAATTTGGAAGTTGCAGTTACCACTAGACTACATAATCTTATTTTTGTTACCCTCATCCACCTTTCTCTTTCTGTATGCCATACTCTTGTTTCAAGTTAGACTGGAAACTTGCCAAGATCTCTTATTATATGTTTGCACTACACTTACCGCTATAGGGACCCCAATCTTGACTGGGGCCTTTAGGTGCTACTGCATATGACCCAGTGCTCTGTGCTGTGTGGTGGTGGCGTGGTCCGGCTCCAGCTGGGAAGCGTGGCTATAGTGCCACCAGTCACCGGTGCCCCAGGCAGCGCAGTAAGGGGGCAGGGAACAGGGGCCGCTGGATAGAGGGCAGGGAAGTTCAGCGTGGTGGTCAGGGGCGGGAGTGTGGATGGTGGTCAGAGGAAACAGGGGGTTGAATGCAGGCAGGGGCCCCGGGGCAGTCAGGAAGCGGGGGGTTGGATGGAGTGGCAGGGGGAAGTCAGGGGCAGGGGTTCTGGGGGCAGTCAGGGGAAAGGGATAAACGGTAATTGGATGGGGCAGGGGTCCCAGGGGGCCATCAGGAATGAGATGAAGAGTTGGATGGAGTGGTGGGGGTCCAGAGGCAGTCAGGGGACAGGGAGCGGGGCTGGGTGAATGGGGCAGGGGTCCCAGAGGGGCCATCAGGAAACGGGGGGGGGTTGGATGGGGCAGGAGTCCCGCGGGGGCAGATAGGAGGTGGGGGCCGGGCCACGACCCCCTCCCCTAATGGGCCTCCATACAACCCAATGCGGCCCTCAGGCCAAAAAGTTTGCCCGTCCCTGTTCTAGACTCATCTCTCTGTCAGAGACTTGACCTCATCACAATCGTGCAGTTGGAAGAGAAACTGAACACAAATTTAGAGTAGAAGGAAAATGAGTTTAGCATAACCCTTTCATTTGTTCAACTGTATCATTGTCTATCTGAGGATGTCATCAAATTAATGTGATTTACATGGCCAGATCTGCCAGGAAATTTGAAGGACCAGAGGATATTTGTCAATGCTGAACTGCCTTACCCTGCCCAGCAGCAAGCCACTAGATTACTCTGTGATCCTGTGATAAGTGATGGCTTTTCTTATCTTAAGCACATGGGCAAAGATGTGTGTGTCCCTGATAGCCAGTGTCAGTCATAATAAAAACATCCAGAAGTCATTTTTAACCCCAAGGCCTATATGATAGATCACCGTAACCATTACATGATTTGCTTATTCTCTACTTATCATCAGTCGATGAGTTTAAAGGCAACTGAAAGGACAGAATATTACCTGGGGTGTTAGGCAAATTTCAGATGTTCCAGACATGAGTGCCCAGATCTCCAGATCTCCAGATGCCTGGGAACTTCTCCAAACCTCATTAGAACTTTTCAGAATATAGAATTTCCATCCTACAGGAAATTACAATATTTCAACATTTGTTTTTGTACTGAAAGGAGAAGGAAAGGTGAAACACCAAAAGTTTTCACAGAAATAAAAATTTCCTTTACACATATTGGCATTTCTGATTAAAACAAAATGTTTCTTTTTTAATGTTGGTATTTTCTACATTTTTGAATTTCAAAATATTGAAGTGTCTATTTGAAATTAGATGTTTTTATATAGGCAACCAAATTGCTATTGACATGATAGCAACTTTTAGCTGTTACTGACTTAAATTGGATTTGAACCAGTACCCTGAGCTAGAAGGCTCTGTGTACCTTATCAGTCTCCTACACAATGGAATCTGTAGCCTTGCCTTCAAGAGGGGGGAAAAAGCCTGATTTTGATCTCATTAACAATGGTTTCACACCACTATAACCATGTCAATGTATTAACTCCTGATCTGCACTGGAGTAAGTAAAATCAGAATTACATCCAAAATTATGGGTTTTAATCTTAGTTTTCAAACCTTGAAAAAGATTTTCCAAGTTTGGGGAAGTTTTAATCCTTTTCTTATTTTACCTAGACTATTTGACTCATTTCTAATTACTTTCAGAATTTAGATTAAGCATATAGAGTAAATGGTGGCATCCATTCTATACCATCTAAGTAAAACTAAAACAAGAAGATGCCAGTCTAAACAATTCAGTATACAGAACATAACTACAGTAGCTTAAATGGGTGAGCTGGAGGCCTTTTAAACACTGGCAGCATTTTCTCCAGCTAAACAATTCCCCCTCTTTTTGCTTGTCTACTCTTAGCTTTGCAATTCTTGTACTCTCACTGTGAGGATCTCGATGGTTTTTAGGGTGCTTATGATCCCAGACATTACATTCATTATCTTCAGATCAGTACATTTCAGCAGATAAAAAAATGAATTTGGTAGGTAAACATCACATTCTGCAGCATGTAATAGCTGAAGCCTGGTTTGGGTATATGCAGGGGCAGCTCTAGGCACCAGCAAAGCAAGCACCTGCTTGGGGCAGCCCATTTGCAGGGGCAGCAGGGAAGCTGAGAACCAACAGGGGGCTCTGGGAGCTGTAGTTCCTTGGTTAGCTCCCTGCCTATAGAGCCAGCCCTGGAGCAGGGAAATAACTACATTTCCCAGAATTCCCTTGGCCACTACCAACAGGAAAGGAAAGGGGGAGGGAGTGAGGTAGCTGAGACCTCATGCTGCAGCCTGCTGTGAGTGGAGAGTTGCACTGTGAAGGGCAGGGAACCATATTTTAACATTCAAAAAACAGGACACTCCACGGGGAGGGAAGCCCCACCCTGCCACCATCCACTCCCTCCGACTGCCCCCCACAGAAACCCCAACCCATCCAACCCCCTCCGTTCCCCTGATTGCCCCCTCCCAGGACCCCTGCCCCTAACTGCCCCTTGGGACCCCATCCCCAATTTAAGCCTCCTTTCTCTTTGTCCCCAACTGCCCCCCCTGAGACCCTCCCCACTTCCCTCCTAGGACTCCACCCCCTACCTGTCCCCTGACAAACCCCTGGGACTCTCATGCCTATCCAACCGCTGCCTGTCCTCTGACTGCCCCCCGAACTCCTGACCCATCTAACCCCCCGTTCTCCCTGCCACTAACTGCCCCCCTGAACCTCTGCCCCATCCAACCCGCCCTGCTCCCTGTCCCTGACTGCTGCCCCCCCCCTCCCCTCCCTCCCTCCCCCCCCCCCCCCCCCTGCCATGCCACTCAAGACCAACTTCGTGCAGCGCCAGCGCAGCTTGCTGCATGCATGCCTGCTCCGTCCTCCTCCCCACAGCCCCCCCACACACACACACAGCACCTGCCTTCCAGATTTGAACACCTCAAAATTCAGGAGTGCTCAAGCTCAATTTGGGCAGCTGTTACTTCATTTCTCCCAAATCAAATATACTGATCCACTGTAACTTGCTGTAGAAAAACTAGGATAAAATTGAGCAAGAAATGCTTCTCAGTGGGTATTAGGACTGGAATTGCTATTTTCAACAGCCATTGCCTTTTTGTTTGTTTAAAAGGAAGACAGTGATATTGCATTGGCAAATTCCCCATAGAAAGAAAGAGTGGAACAAAAGAATAATAAAGGCACCTCAACTTTTCCTCATTTATGGAGGACAGTCTTATAATATGCATCCAGATATCCTCCAATCACACAAGCTGAAAATTGTTCCACTTTACTGCAGCTCTGTAACCATATGGGACCCTATCCTGTCTGTGTTCTGTGCACATCCAAAATTCCTGCTGAATGACCCGCCCTGGGAGCGAGTTACCAGTGACCCAGGGCTGGGGCGGAAGGAGGGTGCAGGTGGGGGGAGGAGGGCAGAGCCAAGGGCTGGGGCGGGAGGAGGTGTATGTGGGGGCACTGGTGGGGAATGGGGAGCCCAGGGCTGGGGCGGCAGTGGGGTGGGGTAAGGGCACTGATGGGGGGGAAAGGGTGGAGCCCAGCGCTGGGGCGGCAGGGGGCGTGGAGGGGGAGAGCCCAGGGCTGAGACAGGGGGCAGCCAAAATTTTTTTTGCTTGGGGCGGCAAAAAACCTAGAGCCGCCCCTGGGTATATGAAGGACCTATTAGGTTTGTGTATTTGTGGGAAGGGGATGTATTATTTCTAAAGCTCTGTATGATAGCAATTGCTTTCAATTCATTCATTATTTCTTATATTCCCTTTTACAAGTAGCAGAACAATTCCCCTTCCCCAAAATCCAGCCTTCAAAACTTGCTTGAATCACTGTGCTTTCAACAGTAAAATAACTGAAATGTCCAAGCCGGATAGACTTTTTCTCCTTAAAGCAAAACTTGCTAGTAGCATGCACCTGGGTATAAATTGTGATCTTCTGGGAATACTAACAGCTAGTTCAGCTCTTAGCTAAAAATAATACCCACCCCCCCAAATGGCAGTAGTGTATCAATACAGATAATGTACAAAATGAAACTACTACAGTAATGAATGTTGAATCCCACGTTTGAAGTTAATGCGAAAGGTTGAAGGCAATTTATAAGCCCTACAGGGTTCAGGCACTTTGGGAAATTAGAGTACATGATTTAATATCTTCTACCTTGATTACTACTGAAAATAAAATAGTTTGAATGTGGCCTGTGGTTCAAGATTAGTAAGCAAGTTGATGAAGGAGAAGCTGATCTACTACAAGAGTCTGATCATATCGGAAATGAAACATGAACTACGGTTTTGGTGTTTGGGTAATGAAATTGGCTATGTAAAGGTGCCCCAGACTTTTATCCCTATTTTGTGATAATACCCAAAGCTAACTTTCTAGAAATGCTGCATCCCTACAGAGTACTTTTGGAAATCATATTTCAGTCTCAGGAGAATGCTACTGAAATCTTCTTTCACAAGTGGAGTTTCCAAGGGGCCAATATTTCTAGACATGATCATTTAGTGTGCTAAGGAATATTGTTTGGGTATTAATGGGGTGAATTACTAATACACTGTATTCTTGTGTAAACAAGTTCTCCACATTCATAATGAGCTAAATCTTCCTGCTATATTCAAAACAGACATTGGTTATAAATATTGATTTCACCAACAAACTTAGAAGTGAATCAGAATAAAAATATCTAGACTTTATAAAAAAAAATAGGGTGTTTTTGGCAGACCACTCACGGGATTAAAAACCAAACTTTTTTTTTGGAATGGCTGGGAGACAGTAAAGTGTCCAGTCCACCTTATCCCTTCCACAATTTCATTTCACTACCTTTGTTATGCAATCTTATATTGATTTCCCTCTTTACTATCTTTCAGGATGGTGATACTTACCTTATGCCTGGTTGATACAACAGGTATCTTTATTTTAATGAAGACAAAATATAAATCCAAACAAATAAATTAAAACTCTTAACTATAAAAACCAACAACAACAAAAACCCCAACTAGTATAATCTTTTTCACTAGAAAATAGTTCAGGTGGCCCTTCATTTTGTCAGCATTGCTCTTATAGTATATGTTCCTGTACTCCAATCTCTTAATTTACATTTAAATATTCTCTAAGAAAATTGATTAGTTCACATATAAACATGTACTGTTCAGAGAGCTGCGATGGAGGCCAGAAAACTGGAGGAGTATGTGCCGTATAGGCTGCTCAATCCACAACTTGGTGATGATGCTGTCTTCATTCACCCACCCCACTGTACTCCTGTGTAGCTTTGAGACTTTGCAGAAGTATGTTGATTTATAGACTCAGCATCAGCTGAGGTCCATCCCCATAGTTTGCAATCTCCCCAAGAGAAGAGCAGCCAGGTCCAGAAAGCACATGGAGCTTGTGATGTCCATGCTGGACAAGAACACCATGCAGAGCTTGTACATTCTACCTGCTTCTGCAGAAGCATATAGGAGGAGTATTGTGGGGATGGAGCATGACTTCTCACATGCCTAGAAGGTTGAGCATCCCTGGTGAAACTTGCTGTTCCCTGATTCCCTTGTGCTCCTCTTCACCCAGTTGGCACCTTCACCTGGGCACCTCAGGTAGGACTTTCATGTGGTTGAGCAGCAATTATTGTATTTTTGCTCCGCTCAGAATTGGAAACAAGAAAAAGGCTCTTTTCTTATATTTCCTGCTCAATGAGAAACCAGTATTACTGGCAACAATGTAGAAGTTCCTCTTATAGACATAAACATGTAAGTGAGTGTGGTTATTTGTGGGTTGCTTTCTTGGAGGTTTGTTTGTGTTTCAAACAAATCTCCAGATGTTAGCTTACTGCCAGCCCCTCTGAACTGACCCTGCAGGGGTTTGCACAGACTTAGTCATCTCATTACTTGAACGCATCCTTCTTCTACAGTTTCTCAGTGTCTACTGGCTACATGTTGGCAGTGTCCTTGTGATATAGTATGGGAGTCTTCTAGTTAAAAATATCCCTATTCTGATTTTATAAACCATTTCCCGTTTTAGAAATTGCCTTATCTTATTATGTTTGGTAACAAGATGATGCTTAGATAAACAAAGCAGCATACACTGTGAGACTATGGGTCTTAACCTGGCCTGTGTGTTTTGCATTATTCACTACACCGGAATGCTGCATAGGTGAAAGTGTGAATTTGAGGGCCATTGAATGCTGGATTTTTTCAGTATATCACAGTTACAGAAACACCTGTGCTTCAGCACTTTAATCTAATCAACTGTGAAACATTCACAATGTTCAACAGACCTAAAAATTTCTGATTTCTTACCTATGGTGTGATGGTCTAATGGCTTCATGTTGGACTGCAATATGAAGCATCTCTGAAAACTGTTCCAAGAGCTATTAGATTCACCCCTTCCCTCTTTACACTGCCTGCAAAGTACACCTGTTAGTTTTTAATCGCCAAATATATCTTTGGTTCTGAATTTATATTTAGCACAGTTAAAGTGGCTTTAAACAAAAGTGATTAAAACAACATGCGGAACATGGAAATGCAACAAGAAAAACTTGAAGCATTAACATGAGGTGAAATTGTGCTTAAAATTAGCATTTTATCTATAAAATGTCCTCTACATGTTTCCTACTAAAATGCAATTGCTACATACCTCAAGGAACATAATAACCAAATTTACTTATTCAACATTCATCAAAATGTGAATTTCAGAATCTATTCTGTGTTTCGCTGTTTTAACTAAAAATTGCAATTAGAGGACAGTGACACCTCAGGACTCTAGCAAATCCCAATGATAAAAACATTGTGTAGTTTCATTAGGCCAATAGAAGGGTCCTGCCCCATGTACGCAAGTATGGGGGAGACTGAGCTGGAGAAGGAAGGAGTGTTTGTATAGCCATCTGGAGAGGAGTCAGGTGAGCCACTGTGCCTGGGCAGGAACTTCTCTTTGCTTTCTTGGACTCCCTTTCTGGTCTTCTCGGACTTTCAAGCCCTATACCTTGTCTCAAGCTTGGTGAAGAATGAGCTGGCATCTCTCGCAACTAATAACCAGGAAGTGGCTCCATATAGGAGGCTGCCAGTGGAAGAGATAACTTAGGGAGCAGGAACTATATGGGCCCTGTTTAAGTTCCCGAGAGAGATGTGTACAAGGCCATTAGTGTAAGAGGTTTTTTTAGCAGTTAGGAAGGAGAGGTGGAGGAAGAGCTGATAGAGGTGGAGGAAAGAGACGGGAGCTGAGTTTTCATTGATTCTGTCCTTAAAGTCCTTAATGCAAGTATAGACTTCTCTGGATTCTAACAGGTGACGAGGTAAAGAAAGCAGTCTTTGGAGATAGTTACAGTTTGAGAACCATGTTTTTTTAAATTAAAAACACAAAGATATATTTGATAGGAAAAAATAGATAATTATTATTAAGGCTAGGACTTTCCTCTACTCCATTTCTTAGGCCTGGTCTACACTGGGGGGGTGGGTGGGGGGAAATCGATCTAAGTTATGCAACTTCAGCTATGTGAATAACGTAGCTGAAGTCAATATTCTTAGATTGACTTACCATGGTATCTTCACCACGGTGAGTCGACTGCTGCCACTCGACTGTCAACTCCACCTGCGCCTTTCGCAGTGGAGTACAGGAGTCGACAGGAGAGCGCTCAGGGTCAATTTATTGAGCCTAGACTAGATGTGATAAATCAACCCCTGCTGGATCAATCGCTGCCCATCGATCTGGTGGGTAGTGTAGACATACCCTTAGATAGTGCAGCTCTGACTCAGTATATTGCAAAGGTTTAAAAGTTCTCACTGGGTTCCTGGTAAGGTGTACGGCCTTATCTTGTTATTACTGAACACAATGACAGGATATGGGACTATGTAAGCAACTGAGATGAACCTTCTATATTTCAGTCAGTTACCTCAATGCTGTCTCATTAATTTATTATATCTATTTATAAGTATTTCTATGGATTACAAGCACCACAGAAACTAAGCACCTCAGAATAATTAATTGCTCCAAAACATTCATTCAAAAGGATACATTGTAGCAACATGAGAGTAAAGAACTGGAATGGGTTACCTAGGGAGGTGGTGGAATCTCCTTCCTTAGAGGTTTTTAAGGTCAGGCTTGACAAAGCCCTGGCTGGGATGATTTAATTGGGTTTGGTCCTGCTTTGAGCAGGGGTTTGGACTAGATGACCTCCTGAGATCCCTTCCAACCCTGAGATTCTATGATTCTATGAGAGAATCTCATGCCTAGAATTTTAGAGTACCAGTAACTCATTCTCTTCTTCCTTATCCCTAAATCACTTATCCCACCTCCCCCAAAAAAGCTTAATTTTAAAATTATCCTCCATCCAGTTCCTTTTCATGACAAATAGAACCTTCCCCAGGGAGACTATTACATAAGAATTGCAAAAGCAAATAAAAAGATTCAGTATCAGTATTGGACAAAGTCAATAAGTTTTCATTGAAAAAAGTGTTTTGACCAAAAATAAAACAATTGATGAAAGTTATGTATTGGTTGAAATTTTCCAGTTATTTTAGCAGGGGAGGGGGGAATTAAGAAAAAATTTTTTTTGGTAAGTTTTCAATAAAAATGTTTACTGAAAACCATTACTGAAAACCAAAAGATTTCACTGAAAATCCAGTTTTGAACCTGAAATGCCTTTTAAAAACTGAATTTTGAAATTTAATTTATTTTTTGTTGAAAAACCAAGATCGTTTTGTGGGAAACTTAGAAGAATTTATTAAAATTATTTCCTGTGACAAGTAATTGGCATTCTTTTACCAGAACTAATACATATGCTATATTGGTGGTCTACACTCAGCTTTCAGGTTGAACCCCACCTAAGGAAGTAGAATGTCCTTACTTCTTATTCCCAGAAAGAGACATTTGCTATCTCCAGAAAAATAATTCTGAATAGGAGAGTACATTGTGTAAATATATCTTTTTTGTTTGTTTCAAACTATATGGCTTCATCAACCTTTCCTCCCCCCACTGCTGCCCTAAAGATTTTTGCACTGAGTTTTGGGTTTCAGGAAATTAAAAGTGAAACTTAGGGTACGTCTACACTACAAGACTATTTTGAATTAACTTAATTCGAATTTGTGGAATCGACCTTATGAAGTCGAATTTGTGTATCCACACTAAGGACACTAATTCGACTTTGTGAGTCCACACTAACGGGGCCAGCATCGACTTTGGAAGCGTTGCACTGTGGGAAGCTATCCCACAGTTCCCGCAGTCCCCGCTGCCCATTGGAATGCTGGGTAGAGCCCCGAATGCCTGCTGGGGAAAAAAATGTGTCGAGGCTGGTTTTGGGTAACTGTCGTCATTGAACCGTCAATCACGCCCTCCCTCCCTGAAAGCACCGGCGGGAAATCTGTTTGCGCCCTTCTCTGGTCGGTTACAGCGCAGACGCCACAGCACTGCGAGCATGGAGCCTGCTGCGATCATCGCTGCACTTATGGCCGTTGTCAACTTCTTGCACCTTATCGTCCACCTCTTCCACAGTCAGCTGCTGAGAAATCGGGCGAGGAGGCTCTGGCAGCGCGGTGAGGAGAGTGGCGCAGACCTCTCACAAAGCAGGGTACGCCGCGCAGTGGAGATCATGGTGGCAATGGGTCAAGTTCATGGTGTGGAACGGCGATTCTGGGCCCGGGAAACAAGCACGGACTGGTGGGACCGCATAGTGCTGCAGGTCTGGGATAAATCACAGTGGCTGCGAAACTTCAGGATGCGTAAGGGCACTTTCCTTGAACTCTGTGACTTGCTGTTCCCTGCCCTGAAGCACAAGGACACCCAGATGCGAGCAGCCCTGAGTGTGCAGAAGCGAGTGGCCATAGCCCTCTGGAAACTTGCAACGCCAGACAGCTACCGGTCAGTAGCGAACCACTTTGGCGTCGGCAAATCTACCGTAGGGCTTGCTGTGATTCAAGTAGCCCATGCAATCGTTGAGCAACTGCTCTCAAAGGTAGTGACTCTAGGAAACGTCGAGGTCGTCAGAGATGGCTTCGCCACGATGGGATTCCCAAACTGCGGTGGGGCTATAGATGGGACTCACATCCCTATCCTGGGACCAGCCCACCAGGCCAGCCACTACATTAACCGAAAGGGCTACTTTTCTGTGGTGCTGCAAGCACTGGTGGACCATAGGGGACGTTTTACCAACATCTACGTCGGGTGGCTGGGCAAGGTTCATGACGTGCGTGTGTTCAGGAACTCTGGTCTGTTTAGATGCCTCCAGGCAGGTAGTTTCTTCCCGGACCACAAAATAACGGTTGGGGATGTGCAGATGCCTACAGTGATCCTCGGGGACCCAGCCTACCCGCTAATGCCCTGGCTCATGAAGCCCTATACAGGCGCCTTGGACAGTGAGACGGAACTCTTCAACTACCGGCTGAGCAAGTGCAGAATGGTGGTGGAGTGTGCTGTCGGACGTCTCAAAGGGAGATGGCGGAGCTTACTCACTCGCTCGGACCTCAGCGAAAAAAATATCCCCGTTGTTATTGCAGCTTGCTGTGTGCTCCACAATCTCTGTGAGAGCAAGGGGGAGACCTTTATGGCGGGATGGGAGGTTGAGGCAAATCGCCTGGCTGCTGATTACGCTCAGCCAGACAGCCGTGCCGATAGAAGATCCCAGCGGGAAGTGCTGTGCATCCGGGAGGCTTTGAAAGCTAGGTTCCTCGGAGAGCAGGGTAACCTATGACTGTCCACTTGACTTACAGAGAAGCTGAACCTGAGCCTGTTTTAGTGACTGTTGACTTCGATCTGCGGTTACATACCCCGTTCTCCAGGTTTCCCCCCTTCTAACTCACGTTTTAAAATAAAGTTAATTGAACACTGATTATTAATAAAGTTTTCTTTAATTATGAATTCCTGTTCTAGGGTTGAAACATGGACGCAGACTGTGGTGGGTACGGTGTGCTTCTACACTAGAGGAATGACAGGCTCCTGCTCCTACAGCGGTCTCTGGGGGGAGGACGGCTGCGGGTGGGTGTGCAGGAAGGGGTGGGTTTGCAGGAAGGGGTGAGGGGTGCCGTCTTTGGGACAGAGTTTGGATGCAGGCTCTGGGCTGGGGGTTGGGGCGTAGTAAGGAGTGAGGGGTGTGTGGGAAGGGTGAGTATGTGTCCGTGGATGAGGGCTTTTGCTGGGGCTCAGGGCATCGGAGAGGCTCGTGGCTAGGGTGGAAGGGCATGGTAAGGGCAGCCTGCCTTGCCATTTGTGGATGGCAGGCGCTAGGACCCTGGGGCAGCATACACCTCACAGACTGACCCGGGGCAGCATACACCTCCCAGACTGACCCTGGTGCCTAGTGACTGCAGTCTGTGTGTGTCCTGCTGTTGATCCTGCCCCCAAGTCTGTACCCTGGTAATGGAGGCTGTCCTATGCGATTAAAAAACCCCTCCCCCCCTTCACACAAAGTCTTCTGACAAGAAAAACGGGACGGAAACAGTGAATAACAACAAACCACTTTTAATACTCAACTACACAGTGGGGGGATGAAACTTGGATTTGGGACTGGGTGATGCAGGAAGGGAAGCACTTCTCAAAGTTTATGGCATCAGAGCGGTGTGGTACATGAGCACTCTGCTGGGGTGCTGTGCCAGTTTTCACGGCCCCTAGCGCCCCTCCTTCTTGTTATTTTGGGTGAGGGGGGGACAGGACTTTGTGGCGGGGGATTGCGGTTGCAGATACAGTGCAGGGGGGCTCTCTCCTCCTGCCTGCGGTCCTGCAGAACATCTACAAGGCGCTGGAGCGTGTCCGTTTGCTCCCTCATTAGCCCAAGCAGGGTTCGAGTCGCCTGCTGGTCTTCCTGCCACCACCTGTCCTCCCGTTCGATGTGTGAGCGCTGGTGGTGACATAGGGTCTCCCTCCACCGTCTCTGCTCGGCCGCCTCAGCTCTGGAGCAGGCCATCAGTTCCGAGAACATGTCTTCCCTAGTCTTTTTCTTTCGCCGCCTAATCTGCGCCAGCCTCTGTGAGGGGGATGGTGGGGCAGTTCGTGAAAGAGCCACAGCTGTGTGATGGGAAAAAGGAAGTGATTTCCTTGAAAAGATACATGTTTGCGAACACTGAACACAGTCTACTCAGTTTCTGTGAACAAGACCATACAGGGCACCTAGTCTCACGAGCTCTCAGGACAAGTTCGAGATTTCGGAATACGCTTTCAGTGGCTGCGGTCTTGCACCGGAGATCGGACAAGTAGGGCGGTACAGCTGAATCCGTTTATCTACCAGGCCTGGTAAGCCCTACACTATAGGCTGCTTAACAGTTAATGGGTAGCTGTGCCCTCCCGCAGAAGGCAATCTGGAAAGCATAAAGTCCGACCCTGTTCCAGCCCCTCGCGGCTGGGCCCGGGAAAGATCACTGTATGCTTTTCCTCTGCGGCCTCCAACACGTGCCTGTTGAACGAAGGTCTTTGCTATGCAAAGTAAAAGTCAAGCATTCACAATAGTAACAGTACACTAATTGCCCTACTTAGATGCAGCAGTCGCCGAACGACATTACCCTGAGGCGGGTCACTCGGAGAGAGAGAGAGAGGATGCTGCGGGAATCCCTGCACAGACCAGGACCGTATGCAGCCATGCTGGTGGAGGCAATGGTTCCGCTTTATGTGAGGATGGCCTGGCGCGGAAGAGTGTGTTTCCACGGGGCACCAAATAAGGCACCTCTCCCCAGGAACCTCCTGCGGAGGCTTTTCGAGCACCTCTACGAGAGCTTCGTGGAAGTGACCAAAGAGGATTTCTATTCAATCCCTATATGTGTGGACCTTCTTTTTATATAGTTTTATATGGACAACTTTTTAGCTAGTTTTTATATAGTATATATTCCTGTTTTCATGTTTATAACACTTACCGACTGATCCTTCCCCTGATTCTGAGTCCGTGTTAACAGCCGGGGAGGGTTGGTAGGGGATCTCTGTGAGGGTGATGAAGAGATCCTGGCTGTCGGGGAAAGCGGTATTGTAAGCGCTGTCGCCTGCGTCATCCTCCACAAACCCTTCCTCATCTTCCCCATCGGCGAACATCGCCGAGGAACTGCCCCTCGACAATCCCATCCTCAGAGTCCACGGTCACTGGTGGGGCAGTGGTGGCAGACCCACCTAGAATAGCATGCAGTGCCTCGTAGAAGCGGCATGTCTGGGGCTGGGCTCCGGAGAGTCCGTTTGCCGCTCTGACTTTTTGGTAGCCTTGTCTCAGGTCCTTGATTTTCACGCGGCACTGCATTGTATCCCGGCTGTATCCTCTGAGTGCCATGGCTTTGGAGACCTTCTCGTAGGTCTTTGCATTCCGTTTGTTGGAGCGCAGCTCCGAAAGCACAGACTCATCGCCCCACACAGCGATCAGATCCAGGACTTCCCGGTCTGTCCATGCTGGGGACCTCTTTCTATTCTGAGATTGCATGGACTCCTCTGCTGGAGAGCTCTGCATTGTTGCAGGTGCTGCTGAGCTCGCCCCGATGTCCAACCAGGAATTGAGATTCAAACTGGCCAGACAGGAAAAGGAATTCAAATTTTCCCAGGTCGTTTCCTGTGTGGCTGGTCAGAGAATCCAAGCTTGGACTGCTGTCCAGAGCGTCAACAGAGTGGTGCAGTGTGGGATAGCTCCCGGAGCTAGTAAGTTCGATTTGCATCCACACCTAGCCTAATTCGACATAGCCATGTCGAATTTAGCGCTACTCCACTCGTCGGGGTGGAGTACCGAATTCGAACTAAAGAGCCCTCTAGGTCGAATTAAATGACTTCCTGGTGTGGACAGGTGCACGGTTAATTCGAATTAATGCTGCTAAATTCGAATTAAAGTCCTAGTGTAGACCAGGCCTTAGTAAAAAAACAGGATCATGTCAAAATCCCAGAAACCTACCAGTGGTGGTGATCTACAACATAATCAGTCCACTTCCTTTTCAATGCACGCTTACAGGAGGTCAGTGATAACGCCAAAGTCACCTAATATTTGGTTCAAGTTGGGCCTTAACAAAACTTTCTAACCTAATTTCTGAATTTGGGATACTAGCTAAAGTCTGACAATTTAAGGTTTTTCTTTCCACAACTTATCTAAACAGCTTTTTCTTTACCACCCAGAATCATCCATCCTTTTTCTAATAGGAGACCTTCCCAACCTTGAGATTTCCCAGAAAATAAGGTTTTTATTATCTTTTAAAATAGATCGTGACAGTAGTATAGTAGAGCTGCTGAACTGCACTGCCTAAACCACCTACGAGGAATTCAAACTGCAGAAGCACTTTAAAACAGTGACCCTGCTAAAGTACAATTTTCTTTTTAAACAAAATACACCTTCTTTGGGGCTGGGGGGCCGGGGGGACCACAAAGGCAAGAAAGAGAAAAGAGAATACTAGTCAGCAAAAGATATAAAAGAAAAAGGAAGACATTCTGCCAGGTAAGGAAATACTCCAGAGAGCAAGAGTGAAAATAAACAAAGGATTTTTCTATTTCCTTCTGAGCATTGCCCAGGGGGAGTGCTTTGACACAGAAGTGGTGTGTAGATAACTAAAGGTTTCTTTTCCTTATAGGCACTATAAACAGGGAGAGTGATCATCTGTATTCCAAGGAATGTTAACCTTAATTCAGCAATTCTGTTTTCTTGAGGACTTGCCTAAATTATATAGAAAGAATGGCTACTTACAGTGGCAACTGAGTTCTTTGAGAATATTATCTCTGTATATTTGTACATCAGAGATGCGGTTTCCCCTCTGTCTACATGATCAACTTTTTCAGATCTTCTGGAAAGAGGTGCCCATTGGGACCACAAGTAACTTCTTATGGTACCAAGCATACAGAGCTGAGGTTATAAAAAGGGTTGTGCAGCACCACTTCCCTCAGTTCCCTTCCCCTGAACTCAAGAGTCCTAGAGCAGCAGAACTGTGAGGAAGGAGAAAAGGTGGTAGAGCAGTATAAATAAGCAGATGCAGCTCTCTTGAACACCACAAGTAACTAACTTATTTTCTGTTTGAGGTGTCCTCTGGCTAAGGTCACTTGTGGAAGTCTAGCTACCAGTACAACTCTCAGGATCATGGGATCAGAAGTATTAATTAAACAAGGAAACTTTGTCTTCTGGGATCATGCCCAGACCTCCAGCACTAAAAACTTCTCAGTGTTTCTATTTTATTCCTGCCTTTGTGTTTTAGGGCAGCATCAATACATTCTCAAAGTGAAAGTGCTGCATGCTATTTAGGATACAGTGCTGAAGAGCCCTACCTGGATGGTCTGGTGCTATGGGACTGAACTTTTGTTGCCTAGGAAAATACAAAAGGGAGAGTCTGCACTGGGCATGTCCCAATGGAACAAAGCACATTAGTATTGAAGGAGTCTCCAGGATTGATAGAACAGTAGATGACAGGATTAGCACTGGATTTCTTTTGTATCTGAGAAGCTTTGAACATCAATAAACACCTATACTGGTAGGTTCCTTACTGGCCTCCCTACTGATACATTTCCAGCATGAGAAGGATCACTTCTTGAAGCCTATAATTCCAGTTCCCATTAAAGTCATACAAATACAGCTATGGAACTCCCCAACTCCTCTTGCCTTTCCCCAGCCCTGCTCTGTTCCTAGCTCCCAGGCAGCCAGGTTCTTCCGTCTCCAGAGCAAGAGAGAGACTGCTCCAGCACCTGCCCCCCCCAGCCCTCTTATCAGAGCCAGCTGGGCCCTAATTAAGCTGACCATAGCTGTGGTCAGCTACTCAGTCAGCAACCTGAGCTGTACTCACTCCTTTTTCCCACCTGCAGCCCTCTCCAGGGCTGTTTTTAACCCCTGCCTACTGGAGTGGGCAGCTGCCCCATTACAATATATATATGCAGATTATCTGTATGGGAAATGTATTCAAATAAGAAAATTATAGGCACAAGTACAGTATAACCCATCCTAGATAAGAGTGGTGAGGATTCAAATATGTGTTGTATCGTGGTAGATCTTAAACTTGCAAATTATCTCTAAGACAAATAGATGAGGTTACCTCAGTGTCTGTACTACTCATATTCTTCTGTATACAATTTTGTAAACTGAGTCTTAATTTTTTTAGGTTCTTTCTCTCACACATTTCTCCCTATTTATTCTGAGCTTTGTAAATTAAATCAAACTGCTCAATAAGTAACAGGAGGAAGGAGCGAAATACACACAATCCCTATGGATATATGGACATTACTATGCTTTAAAGTACCTAACCTTTGTCCATCTCTAATACAGTTACATAGTCTTGTGATAATATGCTGCCCTGCAGAAGGTAGACTTTGACTGGGCTTGTAATCTTTAACCTTTCAAGTCAAACAGAAGATGCACCTGTCAAATGGCAGTGTGCAATTTTCAGTACATCTGCAAAAAGAAGCAGGGCAGATAGAGTATATTCTAATATACTCTAATAGGCCTTTTACTAGAGAATACAAATCTTCTATTCAGGTGTTAACTTCATTTAATATCAATATAAATGTATATGTAAGAGTTCATGTTTTCTTTTACATTCTGTACAGAACACTTTGATTCCAGATTCCAACTGGATCATTCCTTGGAAATGCAGAGGCTTCTATTTTATGACATGTCAAATCCTCATGCACCCTTTAAAACATACTTTCTGGTGCACAGAATTTGAACACACCTTTCGCTTGCCCTCTCCCCAATGCTTGGTATTTCTACATTAAAGAAAGGTAGTAATAAAAAAATTGTATATAGGTGTTTTTACTGATCATCTAGATCTTATTCAGGGATAGTAAAAATGCTCCATCTTCAAATACTGGTACAATATTCCTAAATATGTGCCCCCTCCCCCAGTTGTTCAGTATAAATTCAGCTAAGGACATTCAAGAACAATCTGTCAACCTATATAGAGTGGATGTTTTTATTTCCCCACAATTTCTGAGCCAGTTTTGCAAACTTCAGCCATCCAATAAATCTTACACGTGCAAGTAGCCCCATTGAAGCCAATTTGACTACTCAAGAAAGAATGGATTACTTACATAAATGGAAGTCATAGTCAGGATTGGGATTTTTATCCTCCTCAGACAGCAGAGTATGCTGTCCCATCTTGCATCTGATAAGAGAAGTACTACCAGCATTGCTTTCCATTGCTAATTGCACTCTATCATTGCACTCTATCATTGTCTAAGTCTGGAAAGGGGGAAGTAGGAGAGTGGAGGAGAAGAGTAGAGGGAACGAGAATGGGGGGAGGGAAACTGTGACAGTAAAGTGCACTGAAAAGTGAGAAGTTAGGTGGCAAAGGCAGTTGGGTAAGAGGAAGGTGCTAATCATTTTGAATTCTAGATTCCTATTTGAATCTAAATATCTTGCTATATATAAACACACACAATCAGCCAAATGAGTCAGGGGGTACAGCCCTTTCTCACCATCTCCATGACACATCTCCCAAAGCCTGGTTGGTTCAGAGTCTGTGACTCCAACCTCTGGGCAAGGAAAGGAGCTGGGTAGTATTGATTAATTACATGGTAACCTATGAGAAGGTTTCCCCTCCCCACAGGGTATATTTAAGGCTGTCTCAATGCACAACTTGGTTAGACTCCACCATTTTGGCCAGGCTCCAATTAGTAGTTGAACCAGGGCCACAATTTTACCCTGTGACACTTTACATAAAGAAAACTAAGTAGATTACACATCCAGCACATGTGATATATTCCCCCTACATGCTTCATAAATGAAAGGCTATAGGTGAATGTTACAGTGTATTAAATATTCATAAAACAGGAACTTGTGTTTGACATTGTTATAAGTTTTCTAATAGCTTTGAGCAGTATGCAACTGCACGATTACTGTTTTTCTAAGAAACCCAGAAAGTTTGTACAAATACTTCTTATATAACATTTTCAGAAATTTTCCTCAAGTATTTACTATATGCTTAAAATGACAATATACTTTCTTTTATTTTACCATGTGCAATACTTCATAAGGAAAGAATGCTACTAGACTGAACCAACTGTATAACTTATATATGATACTACATAAAAACAATCAATATTATTCACATACCATATACACACCAAATCAATACAGAAATTAAAGTAATCTTTTTGTGGCCAATACCTTAGCTCTAAGAAACCATGCAAGACTTATGACACATAGGTGTTATCTAACTAACGTTAACTAACATGGAACTGGATACATCATTAGCCACTCCCACGCTCCAGTAAACCTGTCCCACTCAGCTGCATGCCCAAATGTCAGGAAAAAGCCATGGAGAACATTTTTTTTATAAAACAATCACTCCATGACTCCACTCTCAGGGCTGGTCTACATTACTGCTTAAGTTGATAGAAATTATATCACTTGGAGGTGTGAAAAAGATACTCCCTTGAGCGATGTAAGTAACATTGACCTAAGCGCTATCCACACTGGTGCTATGTCAGTGGGAGAGTGTCTCCCACCGACATGGCTTTCGCCTCTCGCAGAGGTGGAGTGATTATGCTGAGGGGAGAGCGCTCTCCCCTCAGCATAGTGCATCTTCACCAGATGTGCTACAGCGTCTCAGCTGCATCAGTGCAATTGTGCTGATGTCGTGCGGTAGTGTAGACTTGCCCTCAGTCTTTGTTCTCAAAGGAAACCTATCCAATACCTTCAAAGATGTGCTTGAGAGCTCAAGTTTATAACTCTAACTGATACTAAAAATCATGGTCTTAACAAAGATACTGGATTTAGGGTTCATTTCAACAATCTGTAACACACTAACAGACCCATCTTGTCCTACGACTGCAGGGATGTTAATGGGCCATTTCATCTTGAGCGGCCCTTAGAATATATGTTAGCTACTTTTGCTGGTGTCCCTAGCCTCTGTTTGCCAGAAGCTGGGACTGGGTGACAGCGGATGGATCACTTGATGATGACCTGTTCTGTTCATTCCCTCTGGGGCACCTGGCATTGTCCACTGGCAGCAGACATGATACTGGGCTACCTGGACCTTTGGTCTGACCCAGTGTGGCCATTCTTATGTTCTTATGCTAAACAATCTGTTCCACCTTGTATTTAGCTATGAGACTCTGAGTATCTTTCTCAGACCTGAAGAAGAGCACTGTGAAGCTTGAAAGCTTGTCTCTCTCATCAGCAGTTGGTCCAATAAACAATATTATCTCACCCACCTTGACTCAGGAAAAAAATGGCTAAATTAAATGTATTTCAATGCACACTCAGGATCACCAGACTTCGGCTCTGCACTTACTGGTCTTCACATGGTGCAGCAGTACCACCTTATTCAGCCTGGCTATAGGTTAGCTACTACCACAGTTTCCCTCCTCTCATGTTGGATCACCAACCTTTCAAGGAAGGACTCACTGCCATGAGGGCACAGTTTTAATCCTTAACATAAAATGTAGGCAAAATATCAAAACAAAAAAGCACTTAATCTGCCTACTGCTTTCAGAAGCTTTTTTCCCCTTGCCTCTCAATGCTGAAGGGATGACATGACAGGACACAATCCTTCCCCCTGCTTCAGGCACTAACATAATCCCATCTCTCACTTGCAACTCCTTTTTCAGCTCTTTAAAGGGATTATCTGACCCCTTCCCAGCTGGGTGTGATAGCTGAACAGGGCTGACTGGACCCAGAGCCCCCAGCCCATAGTGGGACAGACCACCCTGTTACATGTGGGTTCAATCTTCTGGATACATACAGTACAGTGTGGAAAATATCCACATCTACAAGAGCCCTGGCCCTGATTTAGATGATAAATCCAAGCATGATAACTGAGTACTTAGGCCTGGTCCACACTAGGACTTTAATTTGAATTTAGCAGCGTTAATTCGAATTAACCGTGCACCGGTCCACACCAGGAAGCCATTTAATTAGACATAGAGGGCTCTTTAGTTCGAATTTTGTACTCCTCCCCGACGAGGGGAGTAGCGCTAAATTCAATATGGCCATGTCGAATTAGGCTAGGTGTGGATGCAAATCGACCTTAGTAGCTCCGGGAGCTATCCCACAGTGCACCACTCTGTTGACGCTCTGGACAGCAGTCCGAGCTTGGATGCTCTGACCAGCCACACAGGAAAAGCCCCGTGGAAATTTGAATTCCTTTTCCTGTCTGGACAGTTTCAATCTCATTTCCTGTGTGGACGTCGTGGCGAGCTCAGCAGCACTGGCAGCGATGCAGAGCTCTCCAGCAGAGGTGTCCATGCAATCTCAGACTAGAAAGAGGGCCCCAGCATGGACAGACCAGGAAGTCTTGGATCTGATCGCTGTGTGGGGCGAGGAGTCTGTGCTTTCGGAGCTGCGCTCCAACAAACGGAATGCAAAGACCTACGAGAAGGTCTCCAAAGCCATGGCACTCAGAGGATACAGCCAGGATACAACGCAGTGCCGCGTGAAAGTCAAGGAGCTGAGACAAGGCTACCAAAAACTCAGAGCGGCAAACGGACGCTCCGGATCCCAGCCCCAGACATGCCAGTTCTACGAGGCACTGCATGCCATTCTTGGTGGGTCTGCCACCACTGCCCCACCAGTGTGCGTGGACTCTGAGGATGGGATACTGTCGACGGACTGTTCCTCAGAGATGTTCACGTACGGGGAAGATGAGGAGGACGAGGCAGTCGACAGCGCTTACAACGCTGATTTCCCTGACAGCCAGGATCTCTTCATCACCCTCACTGAGATCCCCTACCAACCCTCCCCAGCCGTTACCCCGGACCCTGAATCAGGGGAAGGATCAGTCGTTAAGTGCTTTAAACATGCAAACATTTTTTCTAACAGAACAGGAATATTAACTATGTGAAAAGAAGGTCAATATATATGGGGATGGAACAGAAATCCTCTTGGGAGATTTCCGAGAAGCTCTCCTGCAGGTAATCGAAAAGCCTCTGCATGAGGTTCCTGGGGAGAGCTGCCTTATTGGGTGCTCCGTGGTAGCACACTTTTCCGCGCCAGGCTATCATCAGGTACTCTGGGAGCATTGCTTCCACGAGCATGGCTGCATAGGCCCCTGGTTTGTGCTGGCTTTCACGCAGCATGCGCTCTCTATCTGCCTCAGTGACCCTCCTCAGGGTGATCTCGCTCAGAGACTCCTGCATTTAATTACAGTAATTTGTGTACTATTAGTATTGGGAGTGCTTCACTGTTCCTTTGCATAACAATGAGCGTCACTTTACAGCCACGTGGTGGAGGCTGCAGAGTGGCATTATACAGGGATCTTTCCCAGGGAACAGACGCGAGGGGGTGCAACAGGGGCAGAGTTTATGCTTTCAGGATTGCCTGTAGCAAGAGGACAGTGGTATACATTGACTTTTAAGCAGCCAAAAGTTTTTGGCTTACCATGCCTGGCTGCTCCACGGATTCTGCTGTCCCGCCCCGCTTGTCTGGTCTGCAGTGCAATCCCCCAGGCAATGAAAGCGAATTCTGAAAATTCGAACTTTCCCTGAGTGAGTGCTGTGCAAGACCATGTGGCACGGAAAAGTGTGCTACCACAGAGACTGACTAGACTATGTTTCCTCTTTGCGGAAATGTATCTTTATAAGGAAGTCAATCACTTTTTCCCATCACACAGCTGCACCTGTATCCCGACCTGCTCCAGCATGCCCCTCAGAGAGGCTGGCGCAGATTAGGCGGCGCAAGAAAAAGACACGGGACGAGATGTTCGCAGAACTTATGGGCTGCTCCCGAGCCGAGGTGGCCCAGCAGAGCCAGTGGAGGGAGAACCTCTCTCAGCAGCAGCGCTCACACAGTGAACGGGAGGACAGATGGCATCTGGAGGACCAGCAGGCGACTCAAATGCTGCTTGGACTAATGAGGGAGCAAACGGACACGCTCAGGCGCCTTGTGGATGTTCTGCAGGACTGCAGGCAGGAGGACAGAGCCCCCCTGCAGTGTATCTGCAACCGCCCTCCCCCACCACAAAGTCCCATACCCCCCTCACCCAAAATAACAAGAAGGAGGTGTGCCAGGGGCCGTGAAAACTGTCACTCCACCCCAGCAGAGTGCTCAAGTACCAAAAAGATCTCATTCGCTACATTTTGAGAAGTCCTTCCCTTCCTGGATCACCCAAGCCCAAATCCCAGTTTCGTTCCCTCACTGTGTAGTTGATTATTAAAAATAGATTCCTGTTCATTACTGTTTCCGTCATGTTTCTTTACAGAAGACTTTGTGTGAAGGGGGGGGGGGGGGTTGGTAATTGCATAGGATGGTCACCATTACCTGGATACATACACGGGGGCAGGATCTACAGCAGGTCACACACACATAGTGCAGTCACTAGGCACCCTGGTCAGTCTGGGAGGTGTTTTTCATGTTCTGTGCATAGGCAGAAGGTGCCCTGCTCCAGCTATATTTGGAGCTGGGTCTCTTCCCCGCTCCTGCCTGGATCGGGCCCTGGCCCCCACGGGTCTCCCCCCACCGCCCCGCCGCGCTCCGTACCTGCCTGACAGTAGAGCGGCTCTCCGCAGAAATGCTGTCTGGTGCCCCAGGATCCTAGCGCCTGCCATACACAAATGGCAAGGCAGGCTGCCCTTACCCTGCCCTTCCACCATAGCCCTGAGCCTCTCCAATGCCCCAAAACCTCAGCCCCAGCCAGAGCCCTCATCCCCTACAACTCCTCCCCTTCCCACACACCCTCACCCTTCCTACGCCCCCACCCCCAGCCCAGAGCCTGCACCCCTCACCCCTTCCTTCACACCCACCTGTACATCCTGCCCACAGTCCTCCCCCGCCACAAGGCCACATAGCCCCCGCACACAGAGTCCCGAAAAGGAGGGATGGCAGTCTCCGTTGAAACAACCAGTCCGGCACTGCAGACCGCTCTAGGGGCAGGAGCCTGTCATTCCTAGAGTGTAGAAATGGTCTGTACATCACTGCACACCCTACCCACCACAATCTGCATCCCTGTTTCAACCCTTTAATGCGAATTCATTAGTAAAGAAAACGTTGCTAATTAAAAATATTCCATTAACTTTATTTTTAAACATGTGTTGGAAGGGGGGAAACGTGGTGAACGGGGTATGTCACCACAGAAGAAAGTCAACAGTAATTGAAGCAGGGGCAGGTTCAGCTTCTCTGTAAAGAAACTGAACAGTCACAGGTTACCCCGCTTGCTGAGGAACCTAGCTTTCAAAGCCTCCCGGATGCACAGCGCTTCCCGCTGGGCTCTTCTAATTGCATGGGTGTCTGGCTGAGCGTAATCAGCAGCCAGGCGATTTGCCTCAACCTCCCATCCCGCCATAAAGGTCTCCCCCTTGCTCTCACAGAGATTGTGGAGCACACAGCAAGCAGCAATAACAATGGGGATATTGCTTTCGCTGAGATCCGAGCGAGGCAGTAAGCTTCGCCATCTCCCCTTGAGACGTCCGAAAGCACATTCCACCACCATTCTGCACTTGCTCAGCCAGTAGTTGAAGAGCTCCTTGTCACTGTCCAAGGCGCCTGTATAGGGCTTCATGAGCCAGGGCATTAGCGGGTAGGCTGGGTCCCCGAGGATCACTATAGGCATCTCCACATCCCCAACACTTATTTTGTGGTCCGGGAAGAAACTACCTTCCTGCAGGCGTCTAAAGAGACCAGAGTTCCTGAAAACACGCGCGTCATGAACCTTGCCCGGCCACCCGACGTTGATGTTAGTAAAACGTCCCCTATGGTCCACCACTGCTTGCAGCACCATTGAAAAGTAGCCCTTTCGGTTAATATACTGGCTGGCCTGGTGGGCCGGTCCCAGGATAGGGATGTGAGTCCCATCTATAGCCCCATCGCAGTTTGGGAATCCCATCGCTGTGAAGCCATCTATGATGACCTGACATTTCCCAGGGTCACTACCTTTGAGAGCAGTAGCTCAACGATTGCGTTGGCTACTTGCATCACAGCAACTCCCACGGTAGATTTGCCCACGCCAAAGTGGTTCGCTACTGACCGGTAGCTGTCTGGCATTGAAAGTTTCCAGAGGGATATGGCCACTCGCTTCTGCACAGTCAGGGCTGCTCGCATCCGGGTGTCCTTGCGCTTCAGGGCAGGGAACAGCAAGTCACAGAGTTCAAGGAAAGTGCCCTTACGCATCCTGAAGTTTCGCAGCCACTGTGATTCATCCCAGACCTGCAGCACTATGCAGTCCCACCAGTCTGTGCTTGTTTCCTGGGCCCAGAATCGCCGTCCCATAGCATGAACATGACCCTTTGCCACCATGATCTCCACGGCGCGGCGTACCGTGCTTTCTGAGAGGTCTGTGCCACTCTGAGACTTCATGTCCTCACTGCGCTGCCAGAGCCTCCTCGCCCGATTTCTCAGCATCTGACTGTTGAAGAGGTGGACGATAAGGTGCAAGGAGTTGACAATGGCCATAAGTGCAGCGATGATCGCAGTGGGCTCCATGATCGCAGTGGAGTGCTGTGGCGTCCGCGCTGTCACTAACAGGAAAAGTGCGCAAACTGATTTCCCGCCGGCGGGAGTGACGGTTGAATGCTGACAGTTACCCAAGACCACCCTCGACACAGTTTCCCCCCCAGCATGCATTGGGGAGAAATCCCAGAATTCCAATGGGCAGCGGGGAGTGCGGGAACTGTGGGATAGCTTCCCACAGTGCACCGCTTCCAAAGTCGACGCTGGCCCCGTTAGTGTGGAATCACAAAGTCGAATTAGTGTCCTTAGTGTGGATACACAAATTCGACTTCGTAAGGTCGATTCCACAAATTCGAATTAAGTTGTATCGAACTACTCTTGTAGTGTAGACATACCCTTAGATGAGTCATTCTTTAAATCAGAAATGTCTTCTCAACCTTAACTAATAGGGAAGTGCCAGCTCCACTATAAATGAAAGCAACCATCACTAGTATTACAAAGACACAAGGCTCCAAAATAAAAACTGGAGTTCCAGCTAGAGAAGATCCAGATTTTTGATAAATCCATCTGAATGATTTTACCAAATGAATGACTTTCTGTGCTGTATGTAAGCTAACATTTATAGCACTCTCTTACTTCTGAGGTCAAAATTCAATTAGTGCCCCCTGATCTTCTGGGATATTTTAATTGTATTCTCTTTGGTATGAGTTGTAGGAGTTCAGTGGGGGATTTTACCACCATTTTGTAGCATTAATACTGTGAACCCATCTACAGATCTGTAATTTCAGAATCCATTTCTGGTTCTGCTTTCCTATAATTTTTACTCAAATTTTGTTATCATACCTGAAGGCAACAATAATTAGTCTGGAAGGCTTAACTCCAACAATGCTGGTTTAACCCCTGGGGTGCTGCACTGAAAATATATCCAACTACATAGACATGCAAAGGAACAGAAGATCAAATTGTGTGTGACCCCACTGAAACTAACGGAATCACACAAGGTGCAAGTCTGCAGAGAATTTGGCTCACATACTCTATGTCATGAGATGAGATGACAACAGGTAGAGACACCACATCCAATATAAACACAAACTTCCCCATTAAATAGAAATAACAATTTAAAAGTAGAACACTGGTTATCATCCTTTAGGGCAGTTGCTAAGATTGTTCTTTATTATGAATGACATCAGAGTCTAGTTCCAGCTTCACTGCATTCTTTGTGGTAATTTGTGTTGTAATAATTGCTGCTTTAGCACATTTGTAGGTCAGACATAATCTGCTGAATTTGTGTTATCCAATATTCACATAATCAATATGAAGCGCTAACACATACATACAAGATGCATCGAAGATGTACTCCTATTGAAGTTTTTTTAATTACAGACATTTAAAAAACTGCCCCTTCATTTTCCCCAGATTTTCAGATAAATAGGATTTCTGCCTGTTTGCAACAGCAATGACATTTTGAGCACATTCAGATTAAGATTTCGTAAATCAAATCATGGTTTAATGATCCTTTTACATTAAAGTCACCTTCCTTATTTATGTGTCCTCTTAAGAAACTATCACACAAATGGTAATCTTAAACGCGAAGAGGTTTCCTGACTTGCCTGTTGTGCAGTGTTGTAACAGGAAGGGAATAGCATGCTAATCTTTTGCATTAAAGTGGTTTTAATTCATGGGCATTTATTTAGGCACAAAGGGCATGAATCTGCTCCGTGAAAGTCAATGGGAGTTTTGTCATTGACTTCAAAGATATCAGGATTGAGCTTAAATATGGTATTATCATTGAGAATAGCAATAGTGGCTGAGGGTACTTAAAGTAATCGGTAATGGCTGTCCCTGCTTTGATACTAGAGGCAAAGATTGGTAGGCACTAATGTGGTAAACATCAACAAAACAGTTTTAGGGGCTTATATTACTCTGCACATTAATTGGGATGCTATTTTGAACTCTACATTGGGTAGTTTAGAGCTGTAACTGGAAGGTACTATCTAAGATAAAAACTTGGAAATATTTTGATATCAATTTTAAGATAAAAAACACTATCAGATCTCAGCTGTAGAAAGTGTCCATTAAATACTATAGAATTCAAATGGCAAGCATCTATGCACATTCAGTACATACAATATCCAAAGAATACCTAATGAATACATTATGATCAGTATTATTAGATCAAATTCATAATGAATAATTAAAGATTAAAACTTAAAACTTAAAATCAATGGTGTCATTATTTTAAGTGGCCGTCATTATGAATTCATTCAGCATTATTGCTACAGCAGTTATCATAATGCTTTGTGACAAAAACTAAGTAAAGCTTTGAAAAATGCATTTAATTTCTTACACTATGAAACACTATTGTGGACTAATAAACCTGCTAACAGCTTCAATGTACTGCACACCACAGAGAACGAGAGGGTTGATGATGAAAATCTACTGCATACATGATCTAAAACAAAAGCAAAACAATCTGTTAAATGAATACCACCACCATTAAATCTCACGCAGTGGAGCCCATTTTACAAGAGGAGCTGGTAGTGCCACCTAGCGTGACAGTTGCCCAACACTTTCCATTTTAAGACCCCGTTTGCAATTTGTTATTTTGCCAAACTTTAGCCATTTGGTCTGAAATTTCTTGGCAGTACTTTTTACAATTTAAAAAAATATTCCAGCTAAATATTTCTGTCCCCGCCCCTTATTTGTTTTGTGTCACATAATTTGTTGTTTGAGCTGATCAACACCCCTTCATCACTTTTAAATTATTTTGTTCCATAACTGCACCCAGGTTACATCCCCACTAGTACATTTGCAAGCAGTCAAGCTACACAGAAATCCCTATATCCTTTTTAGCTATTTTGACTACATTGTCCATAGTCCAATAATTTAAATTGTTTTTGTACCTGCAGCAGCCAGCACAATTATTTACAGACATATTTATTAGGAAGGGCTCATTTTGTTCAGGCTGTAAAGGCTTCTTGGGGATAAAAGCATATAGTGGTGGTAGTTGTTACTCGATCTCCCTTTTGCATAATTAGTTTTATTATAAAGGTTTTTACTGAGCATGACTGCACCAAGTTATACGACCATAACTGGGTTTCATTATTAAACCAAGCATTCGCTCTTTAACGTTCTAACTTTAACACTGAAACATTTTTGCAACCCCCAACTGTTTAATTCCCTCTCAACTTTGCTGTGTTCATTTGTGCAAAGGCTTTTTTTTTTAACTCTTCACTTTCCTACCTTCAATTTATTTATTAAAACGGACACATTTTTCAGTTGTTTTTTTCAGCTTCTGTAAGCTTCTTTTTTACAGTTATTTCTTAACTTGGTACACTTTGCCTGAAAAGCCATATTCTCTAATTACAGATCTTGTAGGATGGCTGCTTTTTACTTTGGATTTATGCTGATAACAGACAATGTTTTCTTTCAGAAGTTTTAGAATTTTTTTCTATATCGTTTGTTTCCTCCTTTACAACTTTCATTTGTTTTTTACATTCATCCTTCAAAGTGGCATGTTTTGTTTGTAAAGTTTTAGCCACCAGAAATAATACTTGTGAAACTGATGCTTTGATTTGAGCTTTCTTTGCTTTAAGGGGGAAAAAAGCTAGAATTTTTTTTCTTGGCTGCCCATTTTTAGAGAATTTCAGTGACATTTCACAGACCTTTCCTGTGCTCTGACAAGCATTTTTTAATTTAAATGTAATACCACTCTCTGGAGTTCCCTTTTCACCTGGTCCCAGCCTACTTTAGATACTTCCTTGGGAAATCCATAGGGTTCAGCCCTAGATTTAACCCACTTCCCCAGTATGGTACTAACTTCCTCATATTCAAACCCTTCCAATGCCATTTCCTTAATGCTAGGTTGCAACCCTCACACTAAAGGGTATATACATTACCTGCTTCAGATGAGCAACTCTGAGTCATGAGCATCAGTATGTTGGTGATCCCTCAAGGCCTATTCCACTCAATTCCCCAAGAACTCAGTTTGACTCCCCCTCTTCACACAGGTTTTTTTTTTGGCATAATCAAAAAAACAACATGATGATCAAGCTCAAGTGTGTGGGGGTGGGTGGGGCAGGGGTGGGGTTTCTGGGGGGGGGGTCCTCTCTGGGGCCAGAGGGTATATTATGGGGAGGGGGACAAGCTGTCAGCCTCCTCCATCAACCCTGCTTTGCCGCCAGCATTTATATAATGGTAAATATATAAAAAAAAAAAAAATTTTTTTAATTTATAAAGGAGAGGAGAGCTGCTATAAAAGGTGTGAAGGGGTCAACAAGTAGAAAAACTGGTATAGGGTATACTATACATCCACACATCCACACAAACACAACAAACTTTTTTCTTTTCCAATATTACATTTTGGGGGATTGGCTTATTTTCTTTTTTTTTTTTCAGGAACCAATCTCTATCAGAATAATCTTGCCACATATGACTTACTTTTTACATTCTCTTTTATTTTATATTTTTATTATTTATTGTATTGTCCTCCATTCCTTCCTTCCTTTAGCAGTCTTAGCACATTCTGTTCTTCTCCATTCACACCCCCACCCTCTCCTCTCTCTCTCCTCAAATCCTCTCCCCCATGTCATGTCAAATTATTCAGTATTAGCTATAGTTTATATGTATATTTTTTGGCAGTAAATAAAATAAATTAGCAAATTTCTTTAAAAAAATTTTTATAGTTTTTTCAGTGAAGTTTCTAGTGAGTAAGTAGCTACTTGTTGTAGTTATGTTTTTTTTTTCTCTCTTTCTTTTCTCTTCTGTGTTCAAACTTCAAATGTTATGTTATGGTCAAAAAAAAAAATTATTGTCCAAAAAAAATGGAAAAAATGGATAGGCCCATTTCCCTATACATTGTTACCCTAGGGCCTCTTGGCACTAGCCTAGCTGGTGAAAAGAAGCCATAGGGCATAGACAGAACAACCTCTTCCCTCCACCTGGTGATTACTCCCTGTACAAGAGAATATGTACACATGATACAGAGCCAGTCCACCAGTTCTTCACCAATTACAGAGCAGCTCCACACAATGGTGGCGTTCCAGGGTGGGCATGGCTTGGGCAGAGGGGAGGGATGAAGTGTGGGATAGCAGGAGTCTTGGCTGGAGTGTATTCTTACAGTCCAGCAGAGCCCTACAGGTGCCACTGACATAAAGATATCACCTGCACTAGGACAAAACCAACCCCAGAGCTGCTGAACAGTAGAGATACAAGCTGTTTCCTCGGTATCTCTGCACCTAGGGGGACCAGACAGCAAGTGTGAAAAATCAGGACAGGGGGCAGGGGGTAATAGGAGCCTATATAAGAAAAATCCCCAAATATCGGGACTGTACCTTTAAAATCGGGACATCTGGTCACCCTATATGCACCAGTGCTTGCCCCAGAGCAATGTGTCCAGCTCCTCCTCCCAACACAGTCACACTAACCGTGAGGGAAATGATCTTCTCTCCCTCTTTCCAAAGGTGTGAAGAAGACAGGATGTGGTAGCAGCAGAAATCGGCTCTGCTGGTCCTAGGGTGACCAGACAGCAAATGTGAAAAATCAGGACGGGGGTGGGGAGTAATAGGAGCCTATATAAGAAAAAGACCCAAAAATCGGGACTGTCCCTATAAAATCGGGACATCTGGTCACCCTAGCTGGTCCTATACAACATGGGAGTCTCAGTCTAAGCATCCTGCTGGTCTTTCCCTCTGAGGCAGGCAGGTTTTTTTTCTCCACTCTCATCTCATGTTGCCTACGTGAAGTATGTGCACACAGTAGGGAATTCAGCCAGCCTGCTGGATTGCCAGAGTTTTTACTAGACCCTTCCACTTCTCTGCCCTGGGCCAAGAAGAGTAGGAAACACCTGAGGAGCCTGATCTGAGTTGAAGTCAGGCACCCATTGCTGCTGTTTGTGGGTACTAGAAGTAGCTGAAGAGAGCATACTCTGTCCCTTGTTGTAATAGTTAGTCCTACAAATATATCCTAATTTTGATCTCACCTGTGGGAAAGTGGATTAAAGTTTATGAAATGTTCCAATCACGTATAAGGATAAATGCTGATGGGAAAAGGTGCAGAAGGCACAGACAAAAACTGAATTAGTCCAAACAAAGAGGTCTACTGATATGACTAAAGGACTGAACAAAAATAAATGAACCAGAATTAGGATATCAGAATTAGGCCTAATTGGTGGACAAAATAAGGGGATGGGCTATTCAATCCATTTCTCCCTTTTGGCATTCTCAAAAGAAAAGTCTTTTGCGGGGGAGCGGGCAGGGGACAAGAGGTACATTGATATTGACTGATTTAAAGACAAGAGTAGGAAAGCTTGAACTTCACCATCATGACTGCCACCTCCACCATCTCTGAGGACCCTGGGCTCTGCCATGTCACTGTTGGGCCTGATTCCGATCGTGAGAGAGGTCCTGACCAGATTGGGCCAAGAGAAGGACCCAGATGACATCACCAACACTACTAGCTCTGGCTGAATCACAAATACTACCTGGGTTATGAGTTTTTTTCCCTCCATGCCCACTCTTTTCCTTCCCCACCTTTTTTTTTCTTTTCTATCCCTCCTTTTTTTCCTGACTATCTTTACTGAACATAGCCAGCCCCTGCTCAGCCTACATCTGCCTCTGCATCAGCTCACCATCTTGTCATTCTGACAATGTCTAATAGGAGTTTTCTGACTTAGTTGGTCAAGACTATATTTTGCAATACTGCCATGAGTCTGTGATCAAAGATGCTGCTAAAGGCAGTGTCTGGAGCAGCTGGTTCAAGTTTGCCAGATCTCCCAGTGGCTTATAAGACCCTATGGCATGCCTGTGGTTTTCAAGCAATGAGACTGCAAGTGAAAGTTAACACCAGAGAAAGAAGCTGCAGTTTTTAATCTTTGCTGTTCTTTTCTTTCTCGTTTTGTGTGTTTGTTTTTTCTTCCAAGAAATGGAAGTGAACTTGACAACACCACCACCACCACCACCAGCCCATCTCCGTTAATGTCTTCTCTTTTTCCCTTGTAACAGGCTGGCTTGCCTGTGGGCTGGAGAACCTGGGGCTAAATCAGCCCTGATTATAAAATGATCCACTCCTCAGAGGAATCAGGTGATTCTAATATAAAAGGCAGCAGGACATTCCAAGGGATGGAGTGGCTGAGAGAGTAGCTGGACTGGCAGAGGCAATAAGGTGGGGATGGGATGCTCAGGAGAATGTGGAGCTGGAAGAAGAAGCACTTGTGAGAAGCAAGTCAGTCCTTGCAGAGCCCTAGCCAGCTGAAGCCTCTGAGTGGGAGTTAAAAAAGGGAAGATAAGATGAAAATGTGGGTGTTTGTTTTGGACTTTTGAGCATTTTTTTGAGTAAAATAAGTGAATTAAAGGACTGAGCTTAGGTCATTAGAGGCTGAGTTCTTAAAGGGCACCAAGGGGGATGTCCACAGAGGCAGCTCAGGAGGCAGTAAACAGCAAATGTGCAACATCCCCAAAATGGATACTTATTACCACCTTTGATACCACTGAAAACACTGTCAAACAGGGTTGTTGTTGTTTTTATTCCTTTTAGCAACTCTCTCCAGCTAAAGGGAAAGGAAACAAGTGATGCTGTTACAACAAAAGCCTTACTGAATACTTTCTATTTCAAATATTTTAACTTTTTCCCTTATTGTTAATAAAAGGTTACAAATATTTTTAATGTTTGCCATGAGATCTCTGTATATAAAACATGAACCTTGTTTGAAACTGCTTAATGTTGGACATTTTCTGGATCATGTTACACCTTTGAGCCTATATATTTAGGGCCCTACCAAATTCACGGTCCATTTTGGTCAATTTCTCGGTCATATAATTTTTAAAAACATAAATTTCATGATTTCAGATATTTAAATCTGAAATTTCATGGTGTTATAATTTTAGAGGTCCTGACCCAAAAAGGAGTTATGTTTGGGGGAGTTCACAAGGTTATTGTAATACAAGGCATTGTGTTATTCTTACTAATGCACTGCTGCTGGTGGCAGTGCTGTCTTCAGAGCCAGAGAGCGGCAGCTGCTGGCTGGGAGCCCAGCTCTGAAGGCAGAGCTGTCAGCAGCAGCAGCACACAAGTAAGGATGCCATGGTATGGTATTGCCACTCTTTCTTCTGAGCTGCAGCCTGAGCTGCAGTCAGCAGCTGCCAGTCTCTAGCCATCCAGCTCTGCAGACAGCAGTGCAAAAGTAAGGATGACATGGTATGGTATTGCCACCCTTACTTCTGCCCTGCTGCTGGTGGGGCGCTGCCTTCAGAGCTAGGTGCCCAGCCAACAGCCACCACTCTCTGGCCACCCAGCTGTGAAGTCAGCACAGAAGTAAGGGTGGCAATACTGTGACTCCCCCTAAACTAACCTTGCAACCCCCCTGCAACTCCCTTCTGGGTCAGGGCCCCCTATTTGTGAAATGCTGGTCACCCCCAAGAAATCTGTATAGCATAGGGTAAAAGCACACACGAGACAAGATTTCATGGGGGGAGACCAGATTTCATGGTTTGTGATGCTGCCTGGAAACATTATGACAAGGTATCTGTTGAATAAATTTGAGGAAATTTATGACCTGACTGTGTATATCCTACAAACAGAAAAACATGGCTCCACTTGCTGAATAAGTTCTGCCCAGAGTTCCCAGGGAGGCTCTGGCTGCCCAGCCCTTGTGAGGAAGTTTCACCTGCCTTTGGACACCCTCCCTCCCCGGGAGTTCACCCGTCTCTGCTCCAAGCAGCGCTTGGGGATGCAGGGGTGCAGGAGAGCCCAACTTGTGGGGGTGGGGGGAAGACCGTGGAACCCAGCTGCTCTCTGAGGGGACTCAGCTGTGGTGAGCAGATCTCATGTGCATCACTGTCAAGGGGTGGGGGAGTGATTCTGGCAGGCTGTGGAATGCTAGAACCGGTATATAGTTTTCACACCCTGCCTGCCTCTCCAGTCTCCATGTGGGGCTGGCCCTACAGACCCTTATCATGCCCTGTTATTTTTTGCCCCTGTGGCTTTGCGCTGTGGGCAGCTGCCGCTCTTGCCCTATCCTGGTTATGGCCCTGACCCCCACTGCAGGTACCCTCTCTAGCACCCACAACTGTACCATCTAGATTGACCCTCCTCTCAGTTCCCCCACTTCCGGTAGGATCCTCTTTCTGGAAATCCTGAAATATGATAACCCTATACTCATAGCAATAGCCCTGTATGGTGCCTGAAGGAGTTTCCTTTCTGTCTGTACTGTCCTGTGATGGCTCCTCATCACAGCACCTCCTTGAACAACAGCTTCCACAGATGCTCAGCTGTGAGTTTCAGATTTCTAGCAAAACCTGAATCTATTTAGTTTGGCATGGCAGCCTCTAAGTCAATGTCTGTTATAACTAGGGGTGGGTCTGATTGACCCAGTGTGTAGCCAGATTATTCTGAAGCTCAGGGGAGTATCGTATCCAGGGATTTGGTGTCAGCATTAATTATAATGATTGGGTAGTTAAAGAGAGTGGGAGAGAGAATTATTAAAACAGAGACAAACTGTTAATGGAGACACAAGCTTGAGTGGACCTAGCTTTGTAAGCTGACCAGGAGACATTATGGCAATAATTCTGTTATTTAAATCTCACACTGGCTTTATGCTGTTGTCAATTTGAACAGCACTTTATTTCACTGCTACTACTGTGTGTTATAGTTAACCAATTTCTGCACTCTAACCATCCGGCTTGAAAGGGAAGGGCTAACATTGCTGTTCACAAATTTTATTCTTTGGATGAAACTCTTGCCTCTAGGCCCCAAGCAGGGCTACTGCTACTATCTCTCATCATTTAAATCCACCTAACAGTCTCCTGTCCATTTTGGAGAAGATCAGAAAAATCAGATACTGTTGTCTCTTTTGAACTTTAGATTACAAAAAACATGAAGAAACCACATAGGCAATGGGATCCAGATAATTGTTTACTAAATATGCACTAACATGCAAGGCCTGTCTACATACAGACTGCTACAATGACTGGTTTATATTGACTTCTAAACTTAAAACATAGTGAGTGCCTCTAGAGAGCTCAAGCTATGTAATGGGATACTAGCGTACTCCTAAACAATACAGACACTCATTAAGACAACAGGGGAAAGGTGAGTTTAGTAACTCTGGCATGCAGATTCTTTTCTATGGCAATGCTCTGAGTGTAGGACAAAACCAATACCAGTTTTCTGGTTTGCTTCAGTTATGGAGCACTCTAACCCTATCTGCCTCTATCCCACAAAAATCAACTAATACGGCACCACAGATAACTACACAAGTTTACTTCCATGCAGCATAATGCCCACTACCACTACTGGGGACAGTTGTTTTACTCTGACGCAGAGGAAAGAATACTACATTCTGAATAACCAACAGCACTTTCAGCAGCATTTAAGTATTCCTTAAAGTACAGAGCCATCTAAGTACTAAGTAATGTGTGTAGCTGTACGTCAGTGCTTTACTAAACAGCACAGTTCCATTTTGTTTGTGAGATCTATGCATATATCATCAGATCACCTTAAGCATTTTGCCAGAAATCAATCTGGGTAGCTCTCAATTTATAAGTTGGCTACATCCCATGATAATGTGCTATGATGATGAATGGGATTGCTTCATGCTGCACTTGTATGTATAGATGTTTACAATGCAAAACTTTTATGTTGGCAACTGGTGTTCAACTTACTGAACGCAGAGCTGTGTGGGAAACATTTTCTCTTCCCTTGAATAGTTGAGAGTTTTGTTTTTCCCATCTCAAGTCGGGACAAAACCCCCTCAAATATTCATGAACCAAAACCACACTTTTTTTTTCATTTTGGGTCAATTGAAACATTTTGATAATTTTGAAATGTTTCAATTTTGACCTTTAATATTCATTCTAATCTTAACATTTCTAAATAAAAAATCATTTTAAACTGGAAAAACAGAATTTTTCATTTTGACAATGCCAAATCAAAACAGAATTTCTAAACTTCAACAGTTTTTCAAGTTGGAAAATTTGAACCCAGTCCTGTTTCATGATGTTTCAGTCTGAAAAAAATCAATATTTTTCAATTAAAAATTGTTAAAAATATTCCTGACTATCTTTACTGAGCATAGTACTTTCCAACTCTTTTAACTAGGGTGATGAATCCTTTCATAAGAACTAAACTTAATAGTAAAATGCATACTACAAATACATTTGCTGCTAAAGTAAGTCAGACTTTGCCTATTTTTTAAATTCATAAATACTTACAACTGCACAAAGCCCCCTTACATGTATATTGCTAATGAATAGGGGTTTTTTTTGATCCATTAAAAAAATCAATTTTTTATAATGAAGTAATGTTCCCATTTTAATACGTATCATTTAGCTTCTTTTTTTCCTGCTTTATGCCATAGCAGTAGTGCTAAATACTGTCGAGATTTGGTCCAGCTGAAAATAATTATTTGTAGGTAATTAATTCTTGGCACTTGAAATACTTAACTATCTTGCCTGGGAGAGGACTGGCAAAAAGGTCTGGCAGGGCATTCAGACATTATTAAATAGGGAATAAAAGGCTTCCTGTTTGTTTTTCTCCTCAGTAAGCCAGAGTTTATTTTGATAAGCAAGTGATAACTATGGAAATGAGGAGGAATGAGAATACAGTGTGGGGCTCCCATACAATTCATGGGAGGTAGTAGTGACTGGAGTACAATAGTTTTAGGTTTTCACCACTACTAATCTGAGTCAGTTCACTTGATCAAGCCTAGTTGTACAGCTATGTACACTACACTCTGCATATGTGGAAGGATGGATTTACTCCTGGTGTGATGTTTCCTCATTGTATTTGTTATCACTGTCATGATAAGTCATGAAACTGGATCCAGATTGAAACCTGCATTAAGTAAAGGGGTGTTCAGATCCGGGGGGTTGTTGATCTGAGCCCAGATCTAGTTCCTAAAATGCATAGCAGTTTTCATCTTTGCTATATCCCACCCCTCAAATCAGTCAGAGCTGGTTCTGTATCTGCCTTCTCAAGAATTGGTGTCAAGAGCTAGTATTTTTTAGTTTGCATGCATCATTTGTTAAGTTCTTTAAAAAAAATAAAGCAGTACATTCTTCATTGATTTTTAATTAAGCATCATGAGTTCAGCAACTTTGATTATTTTTTTTTTATTTTTGGTCGTTTGTGTTTTAGTATTGTAAAATGACTCAGCAGGCAAGTATTATCAAGTTCATCCTGGTCTACTAAAAGTTTTGTTTAATTAGTTGGGAGTCAAACTAAGGCTATGGCTACACTAGAGAGCTTACATCAGTGCAGCTGCATTGGTGCATGCAGCTGTACAGATATAAACTCTCTAGTGTAGCCATAGCCTCAATTAATTCACCCTCAATGAGCAGTGGTAGCAGCTCTCCAGCCAACATAGAGCTGTCCACACCAGCGCTTTGGTCGGTGTAAGTTATGTCGCTCCGAGGGTGGCTTATTCAAACCCTGACTGATATAAATTGTACCGACATAAGCTCTAATGTTGACATTCCAATTAAGAGCAAAATTAGGCTGTGTCTCTCCGCACAGACAGATGCTGAAAGCAATTGCCTACTAAGACATCCTTTGATATCCATTGGATAAGAATTAAAAACGTATCCTATTTTTACATACAATATATATTTTCATGTGACTGACGTTTTCCTATTCCCGATGCATATTTCCCTAAGATGTGCTCTTGCTTCTTCAATTGCAATGTAAAAGTGTGACTAAAGGTACCTCTTAATTTTTGAATGGAGCATTGTACAGTTGCAATTGTTTGCAAGAGCGAAGCTGAGTGGCCTTTTGCAGGAGTTTTGTTGACAAATATTGTGGGATCAAAAATTGCATATTTGCTTTTCACTGACATTATACAGTAAGTACTGTTAACATTGTTGTGCTGTTTTGCCTGTAAAAATGCATAGACTCAGCCTCCCAAGTCATTGTCTTAAACTGCTGTTCTCAAATAATCCCCCAACACTCCCCTCCCACACACATAGGACTACAAACAAAGTTACCTTGTTTTATATTGCTTGAGCGGGGGAAAAAATGTTGCTGCAGTGAACAATGGAGGGATTTTATTGGTCTGTTTGGGTGAAAGCAGAATGAGAGAAATTGAATATCAGGGAAGTTATCACTCAGCTTAAAATGCATACTTTGTATGTCTGCAGCATGCACATTTTTTGACTGCCTTCTCAAATGATTTTGTGCTCTCTCAGCAAATGCAGGAAATGCCACCTTGCTTGTCTCCTTGCTGTGATCCCATGTGCTAACTAAAGTAGATGGCATTAATTTGAGTTTCAGCACATGAAGTATAAGTAAATCTGGTTAATTTGGGATTTTGCTGTCCATGGTGGCTACAGCATCTCACTTCAGAAGACAAGTTGGTGCTTCTAAGTTTGAGAGGCAGCTCAGCGTGTAGGCCATGCACTGCCTCCAAAGAATTCCCACTATCTTTCAGAAGCAGATAATTATTCACGAGGTTGAGTATACAAGTTGGGAAATTATGACTAGCTATGCAACGGAGTGAGGAGTGGGTATTTTTTGCAGCTAGCTATACCCACTCCTTTTTAGTTGGCATTCTTAAGGAGGAACTGTATGCAGTGAGACCTCCAGATGTTCTAGGACCTCAGGACATCAATTAAGTCATTTCTGAAACCCTGTTTTTCATGTCTAGTCCCTCATCTACTATATATGCATTTGAGATCATATTTCTCTTATCACAGTACAATTATGCTGAAGAGAATGACGAAAAATGCATTTTAATTCAAATCTCCCTCATGGCTTTTAAAAAAACTACTTTTCAGAACATTTATACTGTGATTTGTATGAATTCAGGACTAAATTAACATTGTTCTGTTCCTCTGATTTTAATGATAATGCTTGTCTTGGTTCTGCTTAACTAATTAACATGGTCATTTTTTTAAATAAAGCTTATCTATTGTACCTAAAGGAAAAGTTTCAATAATGTATTTATAAGGAATATGTGAAGGCAAGATCAAATATTAAAATGGTAATTAATTCTAGGCTTTGCAGCTCATGAAATTGTAATTGCATATTAATAACTGCAAGTGGCTTTAGGTCTGATGAAAGAATTCATTTCTGTGATGAAGGGGCATTCCTTTCAGAAGTGATATACTTTTGTTGTGCTGGGGTCAAACTAGCATATGTTGCCTTAATAGCCCTGGGAGCTCACCTATCATTTTAAGTATCTCTCAAGAAGAGATATAGTTTATATATTTTAAAAATCTTGCCATAAGATTTTGCAAGAGCAAAATCATTTATAACACTGGAAAGAGTCCGCTGATCATAAAAACACAAACATAGGACAATTAAAAATGTATTAACAGAAAATACCAAATGCTTACAAGTGTATATCTGGTACTATGGACCCAATCCTGTGAAATCCTTGAAAGAAATTATATTTTAAGGTACATACAAACAAAACCCTAATAGAAAAAAAAATACAAATTTAAATTAATGGACAAAGAGTATACAATCATTCTTATGTACCAGTCCTCTGCATAATGCTGCATGAAATCAAACTCTTAATTTTGTCAAATTCTTTTTAGCTTCTTATTGGATAAGGGTCATAGGACGTTAGACCCCATAGAAGGGACAGCCTTTAAAATGCAGGGTTGGTGGTTTAAACAAGGCTCAGTTGAAAAAGAGTGTAACAATTATTGTTAGAGACATTAAGAAGAAAAATGAGCCGGGGGAGGCATGGGGGGGTGGACAACCAAAGCTAGACATGAAGGTCTACTCATTCTTGGGCTTTTCTACAGAAAGCAAATGAGTGTCACGCTGTATCATGAATTCAAAGAAATCTCACTTCTTATCAGAAGCAGCTAATTACCTGCTGCAAAAGTTGAAAGAAAGGAATATTAAGGCAGGAAATAAAAGCAAAGGGATTAAAAAAAATCCACATCAAGATTCCAGCATAGTATGTAAAAGGAATTTGGGGCCTGACTTGAAAGTTTAGAGCTCTAAAGGAAAAGCTGTTAGTCTCCTTGACAAATTTAGAATACTGGCCCCAGCCAGTCTAAAGAGTGAGACTGGGGTCTTAAATATTTTGGTGAATTACGGAAGTATCATATAGAGAACAAAATAATTAAAGGGCAGTGATGGGGTGTACAAACCCCACACAGGAGAACCAGGGGTTAATGAGAAGTTCTGAGCCCAGGTAGGCCTGCCCAGCCACACCTGCAAAGCCTGCACAAGCTAGAGGCGGAGCTTAAAAGGGGAAACATTGCAGCTCAGAAGAGGACAGGTTGTGGAAGGGAGCAGACCTCTGCTACAATAAATAAATAAATAAATTAAATAAAAACCCTACAAAACCGAGATGGGTGACTGGCTGAGAAGGACAGAGAATATTGGTGGTTCTGTAACTAACTCCATGGGAAAAAGGGAAACGCGGGTAGGAAGTGGTCCAGGGGAGCAGCTGCGTAGCACCCCAAGGTAGAAAACATGGCTGCCCACCAATGGGCCCTGGATCAGAACCCAGGAGAGATGGTATGCTCAGGCTCTCCCAAAAGATGGGACAGCAACAGAAGCCTTTACCTTGGGTGGGAAAACCCTGACTGTTCAAGTGTCCAGACCTCGAAGTCCCTGCACTAAGGCGAAAGCCCAGAAGCCCTTGGGGGAGCTGTAGAACTGGACTATAAATGAAAAGGGGCAACCACTTGCTGCATTTCTGCCTGATCACTAGGCTGCACTGATAGTGAGCTTACAGGGGCTTATTTGCGAAAATACAGTTATAAAGAAAAAGTAACCTTTACATCAAACTTAAACATTGGAATGGTAGTTGAATGGATGATTTGCCTTCAAAGGCTCATCATCTACAGAGGACCATTGCAACAGCCAGAGTGACCATGGTTGATGGCCCCAGGCATCAGAGTGAAGTTTCCAGGTCCGACTGAATCCTGAAAATCTGAGAGGAAGCTCCATGGATGACTCCAGGTAGGGTCAAGGTGTGCACCTCTTTGTGTGTCAAGGGAGAGTTTGAAGCACATTGTGTTGAGGTATTTTTATGTATTCTGGCAACATGGCTGTGGAGCATGCAATGCCACTTTTATATTTAGTGATGCCTTCCCTTAGGACTCCCCTATTCAGAATGATGACTATTACAAGACATGGGTTGAAGCCGTTTAAAGAAAAAACAAATACATCTCTCAGAGAGCCAATCAAACTATTTCTTACAAATTAGTTAATAAAATTTGGCCTTTTTTGTGTTTGGGTTATCCATGCAGTAATTATGGGTGAAATACTAGCACCATTGAAGTCAGTGTGACTTATTAATTTTTCATGAATAATTTTTTCAAACATATGAGCCTGTGGGTTGTTTATGAACTGGTCAAAGTGACTGAGCTCGTAGTAGTCAATATTAGGGGTAGTTTAAAAAAGGATTTCTCCCCATCACAGGAAATTCCTAACAATTCTGCCCCCCTCCCCTAAAAAAAATTCTCACAAAAAAGTTGTTTTGTATACTGTCTCTCCTAAAAAAGGAAACACTTCAAAAACATTATTTTAAAAGCCATTTTCATTGAGAAATACTTTGCTAATAAATTTGTAACCAGCTTTAATTGATATTTAGAATTTGCTCCAAGTCTATTGTCCTCACTAGGTTGGAAGACTAATTTACATTTCTGGGTCGCTATATTTAGTTTTGGACGACTAACTAATGCTTACAGTTGCCCTAACCATAGGTGCAGACTAGGAGAAGTTCAGAAAACAGAACTCCTGTCCAAATCAGGAGTCATCCAATGTGCACACAGGCATTGGAGTGTGTTTAACTGATACACAAGTGTAAGTCTTCCCACACAGTGCTTGTATATGCAAAATTCTGTATATTACTGTGTTCTATATAGGTTATTATGCTATGCTCATCACTGTAGTATTTGAGCACCTAACTGAATAAAAGCCCTCTTGAAACTCTGATGTGAATGTACTTGTACTGCAGCAGGAATGTTTGACGGGATAAAAAAATGAACAGCTCAAATCATAGGAACACAGGCATTACCATACTGTATTAGAATACAGAACTAGATGGCCCATTGGCCCATCTTTGATTGCGGCCAGTACCCTGACATGAACAATTCTGGAACAGCGATTCGATGGGTTGAAACTTCCTAACTTTTCCAGCTAGAATTGGCTTATGCCCTGCAGCATGCCAATTTATAATCACTTCTATTACTTTTCTTATCCAATATAACTGTGCCTGTTTGGATTATCTATATGAAATACATAATTTTTAAATCCTAAACTCTTGGCCTCTGGTCTATTTTATTGCAGTGAGTTCCACAGTTTGTTGTTTTAGTTACATTGAAATATTTTCTTTTTATCAGAATGAAGTCTGCTGCTTTTTAATTTAATTGACTGTCCCCTTGTCCTTGTGTATGAAAAAGGGCAAACAGGAACAAAATTATCTTCTGTGCACTATTCATTTCTTATATCACTCACGTTCCCATGTATTTGCCTTGTCTATAATCATAATATGGATTTTGTGAAGACATGAAAACAATTTTTCATGATATTTGTCCAACTCTAGTCTTGGACAAGACCCATCTCTGAAATTTGAACACATATAAAGCACTGCTTATCCACTACCAGTAAGCCTAATGAAGCCACAAGTTTGGTAGAATCTAGGCACAACTGAGGTTAAACCAGCCAAAGGAATTAAACTCTAAGCCCTGGTCTACACTATGAGTTTAGGTCGAATTTAGCAGCGTTAGATCGATTTAACCCTGCACCCGTCCACACGACAAAGCCATTATTTTCTACATAATGGGCTGTTAAAATTGATTTCTGTACTCCTCCCCGATGAGGGGATTAGTGCTGAAATCAACCTTGCCAGGTCGAATTTGGGGTAATGTGGACGCAATTCGATGGTATTGGCCTCTGGGAGCCAGGGCCGGCTCTAGGATTTTTACCGCCCCAAGCAAAAAAATTTTTGGCCACCCCCCCTTTTTTTTTCATGCCCCCCAGCCCTTCACCAACTCCACCCCTTCTGAACCCCTTCCCCAAATCCCCAGCCTCACCTCCTCCCCCGGGTGTGCAGCATTTCCCTCCCCATTGCTTCCTGGGGGCCTCCATGACCTCCCTCCCTAGCTCACCTCCGCTCCGCCTGCTCCCCCCGGTGTGCCGCCGCTCCGCTTCTCCCCCCTCTCTCTCAGGCAAGGGAGGGCGGAGAAGTGGAACAGCGGCGCATTCAGGGAAGCAGGCAGAGCAAAGGTGAGCTAGGGTGGAGGGGGGCACAGGAAGTAACGGGGGATAGAAGAACCACTCTCCGCTCCAGCTCACCTCTGCTCCACCACCACCGCCTCCCCCGAGCGCCCACCGCTCGGCTTCTCCTCCCTCCCTCCCAGCCTTGCTGCACGAAACAGCTCTTTCGTGCGCGGCAAGCCTGGGAGGGAGGGGGGAGAAGCGGTGCAGCGGCGTGTTCAGGGGAGCAGGTGAAGCAGAGGTGAGCTAGGGTGGTGGGGTGCAGGAAGTAAGGAGGGGTAGAGGAACCATTCCCCACTCCAGCTCACCTCCACTCCACCGCCGCCGCCTCCCCGAGTGCCTGCCGCTCAGCTTCTCCTCCCTCCCAGACTTGCTGCACAAAACAGCTGTTTCGCGCACAGCAAGCTTGGGAGGGAGGGGGGAGAAGAGAAGTGGCGGCCGGGCGCTCAGGGGAGCCAGCGGAAGCGAGCTGGGGCGGCAAGTGGGGGTGGCGGGGGCACTTTTTCCCCATGCCCCAGAGTCGGCACCTATGATGGCCAGCGCCAGAATGCCACCCCTAGAAATGTGCCGCCCCAAGCACCTGCTTGTTTTGCTGGTGCCTGGAGCCGGCCCTGCTGGGAGCTATCCCAGAGTGCTCCATTGTGACCGCTCTGGACAGTGCTCTGAACTCAGATGCACTGGCCAGATAGACAGGAAAAGGCCTGCGAACTTTTGAATCTCATTTCCTGTTTGGCCAGCATGGCAATCTGCAGGTGAGTGCAGATCTCATCAGCAGAGGTGACCATGATGGAGTCCCAGAATCACAAAAGAGCTCCAGCATGGACCGAACAGGAGGTACGGGATCTGATCGCTGTATGGAGAGACAAATCCATGCTATCAGAACTCCATTCAAAAAGGCGAAATGCCCAAACATTTGAAAAAATCTCAAAGGGCATGAAGGACAGAGGCTATAACAGGGACCCACAGCAGTGCCACGTGAAACTTAAGGAGCTGAGGCAAGCCTACCAAAAAAACAGAGAAGCAAACAACCGCTCTGGGTCACAGCCCCAGACATGCCACTTCTAGGATGAGCTGCATGCCATTCTAGGTTGTGCAGCCACCAATAGCCCACCCCTGTGCTTTGACTCCATCAATGGAGTAGCATGCAAAAGGGATGCGGGTTTTGGGGACGAGGAAGATGAGGAGGAGGAGGTTGAAGATAGCTCACAGCAAGGAAGTGGAGAAACCATTTTCCCTGACAGCCAGGAACTGTTTCTCACCCTTGACCTGGAGTCAGTACCCCCCGAACCCACCCAAGGCTGCTTCCCGGACCCGCCAGGCAGAAAAGGGCTCTCTGGTGAGTGTAAATATTATACATGGTTTAAAAGCAAGCATGTTTAATGATTAATTTGCCCTGGCATTCGTGGCCAGTACAGCTACTGGAAAAGTCTGCTAACGTGTCTGGGGATGGAGCGGAAATCCTCCAGGGACATCTCCATAAAGATCTTCTGGATGTACTTCCAAAGCCTTTGCAAAAAGTTTCTGGGAAGGGCAACCTTCATGGTAGGACACTTTACCACGCCAGGCCAGTAGCACGTAGTCTGGAATCATTGCATAACAAAGTATGGCAGCGTATAGTCCCGGTGTTTGCTGGCATTCAAACAACATCCGTTCTTTCTCTCTCTGTGTTATCCTCAGGAGAATGATATCATTCCTGGTCACCTGGTTGAAATAGGGTGATTTTATTAAGGGGACATTCAGAGGTGCCCATTCCTGCTGGGCTGTTTGCCTGTGGCTGAACAGAAATGTTCCCCGCTGTTAGCCACATGGGTGTAAAGGTAATAATTGGAGATATACCAATCTCCTAGAACTGGAAGGGGCCTTGAAAGGTCATCGAGTCCAGCCCCCTGCCTTCACTAGCAGAACCAATTTTTGCCCCAGATCCCTAAGTGGCCCCCTCAAGGATTGAACTCACAACCCTGGGATTAGCAGGCCAATGCTCAAACCACTGAGCTATCCCCTGGGGAGGGGTGAAGCGATCATCCCAGAGAATTGTGTGTGTGTGTGTGGGGGGGGGTTAGTTGGGTTTGTGCTGCACATTAACCCAAAAACCGCAGCCCCTCCTCCTTTTAAATGGCCAACCCATTTTAAATGGCCAACCCAATGGCTGCTTGGTATGGGAAATGAGGGTGCTGCTGTTTGAAACCATTCCCACATGTTATGAAGGTTAAAGAAGCCAAAAGACCGTGTCTTACCATGGCTGCCTGCAAGCCAAATTCTGTTGCTCATCCCTGCATGAAAGATCTCTCACACCAAACCGGCATACCCTCAATAAGAGGCAAAATGCAACCTTGTACCAAAAGCACATGTGCTATGTAATGTTGACAGCAAGGTTTACCGTGAAAGAGTCTACCCATTGTTCTCTAAAATGTGTCTTTTTAACTACCACTCTCCCTTTTTTTTCCTCCACCAGCTGCAAATGTTTCAACGCTCACACTATCTTCTTTCCAGAGGCTAGCAAAGATTAGAAGGCAAAAAAAACCCACTTGCGATGAAATGTTCAAGGCTGTGATGAAATGTGCAGTCCTCCCACACTGAAAGAGCCCAACAGAATGCATGGAGGCAGACAATGTCAGAGTCCAGAAAAGCACAATATGAACGTGAGGACAGGTGGCAGGCTGAAGATGATAGGTGGCATCAGCTTGGTGACAGAAGGCAAGAGGCAATGCTGAGGCTACTGGAGGAACAAACTGATATTCTCCGGCATATGGTTGAGGTTTGGGAAAGGCAGCTTGAGCACAGAGTTCCATAGCCTCCTCACCCAGACGCCCAAGAATGCGGTGGGGGGGCCTCCATCCCAGAACACTGATTTAGTTGGGAATTGGTCCTGCTTTGAGCAGGGGGTTGGACTAGATGACCTCCTGAGGTCCCTTCCAACCCTGATATTCTATGATTCTATGACTGCCCAAGCAACAGAAATCTGGCATTCAATATGTTTTAAAGTGCAGTGTGGCCTTGTCCTTCCCTCCTCCCCCACCCCACCCAGTGCTTCCCTCCTCCCCCACCCCTCCCGGGCTACCTTGGCAGTTATCCTCCTATTTGTGTGATGAATTAATAAAGAATGCATAAATGTGAAGTAACAATGATTTTATTGCCTCTGCAAGTGGTGATCGAAGGGGGGAGGGGAGGGTGGTTAGCTTACAGGGAAGTAGAGTGAACCAAGGGGGTGGGTGTTCATCAAGGAGAAACAAACAGAACTTTCACACCGTAGCCTGGCCAGTCATTAAACTGGTTTTCAAAGCTTCTCTGATGCACACTGCACTCTCCTGTACTCTGCTAACCGCTCTGGTGTCCGGCTGTACGTAATCAGCAGCCAGGTGATTTGCCTCAACCTCCCACCCTGCCATAAACATCTCCCCCTTACTCTCACAGATACTGTGGAGTGCACAGCAAGCGGTAATAACAATGGGAATATTGGTTTTGCTGAGGTCTATCCGAGTCAGGAAACTGTGCCAGCGCACTTTTAAACATCCAAATGCACATTCTACCACCATTCTGCACTTGCTCAGCCTATAGTTGAACAGCTCCTAACTACTGTCCAGGCTGCCTGTGTATGGCTTCATGAGCCATGGCATTAAGGGGTAGGCTGGGTCCCCAAGGATATCTATAGGCATTTCAACATCCCCAACAGTTATTTTCTGGTCTGGGAAGAAAGTCCCTTGCTGCAGCTTTTGAAACAGACCAGAGTTCCTGAAGATGTGAGAGTCATGTACCTTTCCTGGCCATCCCACGTTGATGTTGGTGAAATGTCTCTTGTGATCCACCAGTGTTTGTAGCGCCATTGAAACACACCCCTTTCGGTTGGCTTGGTGCTCCAGTGCCAAGACAGGGATATGTATTCCGTCTATCGCCCCACCACAGTTAGGGAATCCCATTGTAGCAAAGCCATCCACTATGACCTGCACATTTCCCAGAGTCACTATCCTTGATATCAGCAGCTCTTTGATTGCGTTGGCTACTTGGATCACAGTAGATTTGCCCATGCCAAATTGATGCCCGACTGACCAGTAGATGTCTGGCATTGCAAGCTTCCACAGGGCTATTGCCACTCGCTCTCATCTTGGTATTCTTGCACTTCAGGGCAGGGGAAAGCAAGTCACAAAGTTCCATGAAAGTGCCCTTACACATGTGAAAGTTTTGAAGCCACTGGGAATCATCCCAGACCTGCAACACTATGCGGTCCCACCAGTCTGTGCTTGTTTCCTGGGCCCAGAATCAGCGTTCCACAGCATGAACCTGCCCCATTAACATCATGATGTCCACATTGCTGGGGCCTGTACTTAGAGAGAAGTCTGTGTCCATGTCCTCATCACTCTTGTCACCGTGCTGCCGTCACCTCCTCACCTGGTTTTGCTTTTGCAGGTTCTGGATATACTGCAGGATAATGTGTGTGGTGTTTACAGTGCTCATAATTGTGGTGGTGATCTGAGAGGGTTCCATGCTTGCCGTGCTATGGCATCTGCATTGAAAAAAGGTGTTAAATGATTGTCTGCTGTTGCTCTGATGGAGGGAGGGGTGACTGATGACATGGCTTACAGAGTTGTCACACAGAATGGCCCCCCGCAAGGATTGAACTCAAAACCCTGGGTTTAGCAGGCCAATGCTCAAACCACCGAGCGATCCCTCCCCCCACTCTTTATGAAGAGAGGGATGGGAGTGGAAGGGGGGATCAAATGAATACAAATCTGGTCTCTTTATTGTTTTGATCCACTCCATCTCTCTTATACATCTTAGGCTGGCAGCAGACGGTGCAGTACGAACCTGCAAATGGGGGGTCTCCCATTTATGTCCAGGCACCCCCAACTGACCTCACTGAGGTTGGCTAAAAGAGCACCCAGGAGACAACGATGACAGCTACCAGTCGTAATGCACCATCTGCTGCCAAAAGGCAATGAGCAGTACCACATCTGCCAGCACCCAGGAGACGTATGGTGATGGTGAGCTGAGTGGGCTCCATGATTGCCGTGGTATGTTGTTTGCACAAGTAACCCAGGAAAAAAAGGTGAGAAACGATTAATTGCCATTGCTTTCCGGGGGGGTGGGGTGGCTGACGACATTTACCCAAAACCACCTGTGACAATGTTTTTGCCCCATCAGGCATTGGGAGCTCAACCCAGAATTCCAATGGGCAGTGGAGACTGGGGGAATAGTGCAATGCTCCAAAAGTCGACGTTAGCCTCGGTACTGTGGACGCACTCTGCCAACTTAATGTGCTTAGTGGGGACACACACAATCAACTGTATAAAATCGATTTCTAAAAAATCAACTTCTATAAATTCGACCTAATTTCATAGTGTAGACATACCCTAAGTGGCAAAATAATTGCAGGCAAAAAGACTTAATCCCAGAACCAACAGCTTTATATTTCAAACAGAAGACCGGACAAAAATGACTGTTTTTTTTTTCTAGCAAGGGACAAAATCCTTTGTACCAAAGTTTAATCTGACAAAATGCAGGATTCTTGGATTTAAAACTGGAAAAAGTTAAATAGCTCTTTCTACATACATTTAGATGCAGGTATGAAGCTCTTTTGAAGTTAAAATTAAGAGACCTTTAAAAATAAAGTGATGTAATCCTATTAGTAAAATATATTTGTCTAGTAAATGAAGAAAAGCTGAACAAGAGAAACTGTGGTATCCAATGCATTACTCATTCACAGGGATGAAAAAAAGTAATATTATACCTAACTAAATGTTGCTGCCTACATTTATCTAGCTGTTTGTAATATAATCACTGCTAAATGAGAATCACAATTTAATTAAAATTGAGATTAATGAATTGTTCCAATTGTTTGTATGGAAGATGCTATTTTCTTGACAAAACCACTTGAGGTAAAGAAGGTGCTTGCAACATTGCCTTAGGAACATTTCCTTCCATTTACAAGCATTCAAAATACAGTAAAAGCTATGTTATCCCACACTTCATCAACCAGAAATCTCTATTAACCAGCATTTCTGATATCTCCCAATACAAATCTTCAATCTAGTAACTGGGATTAGTATACTGCCCAAGAAGTTATGCAACTGCACATTCTGCACTGTTTTATGCAAAAGAGGAAGAAGACAAGTAAGCAAGCTGATATCAGGGATTTATTCAGAAACGCAGCTTCCAGAGTATGTCCTAAGGTCATTACAAATTCAGCCCAGTCTTCTACACCTACTACATCTACAATGATAATTGATGTTGATAATGACGACCCTGAGGCACTGCAAGGTCCTGAAGTGCGCTTTGAATCATCAAAGAAAGATTAAATTATGTTCAGTATAGTTTTTTTTTAGTGATCTGGGTGTACACCATGCACTGCCCATAGTGATATGTAGTGTCATAAGATAACTTCGTGTATAGAAAACTTTATCTGCATACACCTAAGTGCTTCAAGAAACCAACCACTCTGCAGTGCAGTACTACTACTGGGTTGGTGAGTACCTGTATACTATTTTATACTTTATTCATTTTATTGTATTCTAATTCTTTAAAAATTGGTATTCCATTGGTAAGAATAACTCTTAGTTAACCAGAATTTTTGATTAACCAGCACACCCCATCACCCCAACATGCCAGATAACAAAGTTTTACTGTAGCATCACACATTATCTTAAACAGGAGGTAGGATTATTCCCACTCCTCCCCCAACCTGGAAGTTAATCTCTTTAATGTGGATCTCCCTTCTCCCCACAGATGGGGCTATGGTAGCTCTGCAACACCATTCCAACCCCTCCTTTATTTTCCAGACATGGCAGTTGCCCTTCTGCAGAGAAAGGAGTAAGAGTGGGTGAGTAGCCCTGTGAAGATTCCAAAAAGATAGCAGTCTAGGGATTATGTTTTCAAAAGCGTCTACACTGGGGGGGGGGGTCGAACTAAGGTATGCGACTTCAGCTATGTGAATAGCGTAGCTGAAGTCGAACTACCTTAGTTCGACTGACTTACCCGTCCTGACGCCGCGGGATCGAAGTCCGCGGCTCCCCCGTCGACTCCGCCACCACCGTTTGAGGTGGTGGAGTTCTGGAGTCGACGGGAGCGCGTCCGGAGTTCGAACTATCGCGTCTAGATTAGACGCGATAGTTCGAACTCCGAGAAGTGGAACGCCACCCGTCGACCCGGTGGGTAAGTATGGACCTACCCTAAGTGACTTTGGAGCCCAAGTTCTATTTTCAGATGTAATTTAGGCACTTACAGCTAGATTTTTAGGGGTCTAAAGACACAGAGATGTGCTTTTGAAAATCCTGCTAGGTACTTAAGCACATCAGGCACTGAATGCCCAATGATTTCAATGGGAGTTTTGCCTAAGTAGGGACAGCAGACCCTATACTTATTAGAGATGATTGACACATGGTGGTGGAGGAAATCATAAGCTTTCTGTCCCCTTGTTTTTTATTAAATTTCAAATTTGGAAAAATTTCAACCACCTCCAATAAATAGAGAATCTCTAAGAAAGAAGTGAACAGAGAACAAGAAAATATTAGAGAACACTTTTAAAACAGTTTACTTTAAAAAAAAACTAGATAAAAACTTGTGAGGTTATATAATAATGCAATAGGTGAAGTATCCTTTACTGAAAAAGTAGACTAGCATAATGCAAGGCTAAGCAGAGTACCAATAAAAAAGAAAAGAGGAGAAAAAGACACTTAGAATAAGGCATACTTGGGGAAATTCAAGCTAGTTATAGTAACAACCTTGGTGGCAGTGTCTCTAGAAGTAGAAAGAAAGATTTGGTAGGATTGGATGATCTTAAGTGTTATATTGGTATAGGAAAAAAATTGGGATTGGATAGGCACTTCATAAAATGAGAAATTGTATAATTCACCTAAGGCATCAGTTCTCTCAGAAAATTCCCACAGCCTGATGAGAAAGGCATGAGCACTTATGGCTGTCCTTCATTTTATCTCTGATTCAGTTTAATTGAAACTCTTGCTACAATGATCAGAGTTCATCGAAAAAAATTGAAGGCATTCAGGAAGGGAAATTGACATACAAATTAAGCATGTATGAGGATAATCTACTAACTGTTCAAAAACTGATTTCTCCATCTTCTGTAACCTACCCATTATGAAATAGTAGGTAAGTGTAAGTTACAAAACTAATTGGAATACATCCAAGCATTTAGATATCAATTGACCCTTGAGATAACTCTGCTCATATTTTATTTAGAGGTTTTTCTGTGATGCTCATCTATAATATCCCAGCATTTCAAACATTTTGCAAACTCATGTCCAACTAATGAGGTCTTGCTAAACCAAAACATGGCATGGGTGCAACTGTTCAGAGGCATAAAAAATGTTGCAGTTGCAGACCTAATGTATGCCCTCTCCAGGTGGTGTCCCTTTTTATGTTTTTAATATGGTTGCCCTCCCCCCTGCCCCAAACATGGAATATTAAGCCCAACTCTACTTTCTTTAAAATGTGGAGCTTATTATCTCTTTATGGAGCTAAGTTTCTTGGGAAGATTCAAGAAAGGATTAGCTCTCTATATGAAGAATAGCATCTACAGTTGCACTAGCTAGGATAAAAACAATAAAGGCTAGCAGTCCTCTTCATGCTTCTAGGGAGAGGCGACAGATAAGCCTATTACCAGTGGGGGAAGAAGAAGAAGATTTTTTGTGTGTGCTACAGTACTTAATTCATGTGGATTAGGAGCATTTCATGCCTACAGGTAGCTGGCATTGGCTACCATTTGAAATAGATTACCAGGCTAGATGGACTATATATGGCCAAATCCATTGTCATGTTTCTAACAGAAGATGCAGCATTTTTCTTGATATGAGACTAAAAAGTAGAGATTCCTGATTAACTCTTTCCCCAAAAATGAAGAGTACTTCCAGTCTTCTGAAATACAAGAAGAATAGATAAGGTCATGTATCTTTACAGAGATATGGCTTTAGAATAGAAAGAGTATTCTAACAGAGAACTTTATAGCAAGCATACAGTGAGGTATAATGTGTATATATGTAATTAGAGCTGTCATTTAATCACAGTTAACTCAGACAATTAATTCAAAAAATAAAATTAAAAAAAATAATCCCGATTAATTGCATTGTTAAATAGAATACTAATTGCATTTTATTAAATATTTTTGGATTTTTTTCTACATTTCAAATATATTGATTTAAATTACAACACAGAATACAAAGTATACAATGCTCGCTTTATATTATTTTTATTACAAATATTTGCACTGTAAAAATGATAAAAGAAATAGCATTTTTCAATTCACCTCATACAAGCACTGTCTTATGACATCTTATGACACTACATATCTCTTTATGATGAAAGTGCAATTACAAATGTAGATTCTTTTTTGTTACATAACTGCACTCAAAAATAAAACACTGTAAAACTTTAGAGCCTGCAAGTCCACTCAGTTCCACTTCTTGTTCAGCCAATTGCTCAGACAAACAGGTTTGTTTACATTTATAGGAGATAATGCTGCCCGCTTTATTTAGCATGTCACCTGAAAGTGACAAACCATGTAAGGATATGTGATAAGCTCATGTGACCCCTGACTCCATCTTAGGCCAGTAACTTTCCACAGAGACAGTACATTTCCAGGCACATGGCAAAAGGAACATTTTGAACTATGGGCTGAGGACCTTCTATTACTGGGTAAGAGCTGAGTTATATATTGACTTGGCGATGTGGCAGATCTCATGGTCTTTTTGTAGCTGGCATTGCAACGTATTTATGTGTCAGATATGCTAGACATTCGTATGCCCCTTCATGCTTCAGCCACCATCCAGAGGACATGCTTCCATGCTGATGATGCTCGTTTAAAAAAAAAAAAGTTTTAATTAAATTTGTGACCAAACTCCTTGGGGGAGAATTCATGTCTCAGTCTCGGATGATGACGACTCAGCACATGTTATTCATTTTAAAAGCAGATTTGACAAAACACAAAGAAGGTACCAATGTGAGATTTCTAGAGACAGCTACAGCACTTGACCCAAGGTTTAAGAATCTAAAGTGCCTTCCAAAATCTGAGAGGGAGGAGGTGTGGAGCATGCTTTTAGAAGAGTTAAAAGAGCAACACTCTGATGAGGAAACTACAGAACCACCAAAAAAGAAAATCAACCTTCTGCTGGTGGCATCTGACTCAGATAATAAAAATGAACATGCATTGTTCCATCCCACTTTGGATTGTTATTGAGCAGAACCCATCATTAGCATGGACGCATGTCCTCTAGAATGGTGGTTGAAGCACAAAGTGACATATGAATCTTTAGTGCATCTGGTATGTACATATCTTGTGATGCCAGCTACAACAGTTCCAATGTGAACGACTCTTCTTACTTTCAGGTGACATTGTAAACAAGATGCGGGCAGCATTATCTCCTGCAAATGTAAACAAACTTCTTTAAGCGATTGGCTGAACAAGAAGTAGGACTGAGTGGACTTGTAGGCTCTAAAGTTTTACATTGTTTTATTTTTGAGTGCAGTTATTTTTTGGTAGATAATTCTACATTTGTAAGTTCAACTTTCATAATAAAGATATTGCACTACAGTACTTGTATGAGGTGAATTGAAAAATACTGTTTCTTTTGTTTTTTGCAGTGCAAATATTTGTAATAAAAATAATATAAAGTAAGCACTGTACACTTTTATTCTGTGTTGTAATTGAAAACAACATATTTGAAAATGTAGAAAATATCCCAAGAAATTAAATAAATGTTATTCTATTGTTTAATCGCACGATTAATCACAATTAGTTTGTTTAATTGCTTGACAGCCCTATATGTAATTAATATCACATACCATGCATCAATTCATTCTACATATGTGAAACATACATTATGTGGAGACTCTTGCGTAATAGTAATACAGAAGTGAAACAAATGAAGAATTTTCATTACATTTCTAAATTAAATCAGAAATGCAGCAATTTCAGTTTTTGCAGTCTAACAGGATTCATGGAATGTAAAACAGAGAATGTGGAATCACATATCCATCAAATTATTAGACTGTACATCTAACTTTTTAATTAAAAAATGAAAAAAACTGGAGACTAAAACAAAGTAATGCCAGAAATAGAGGAAAAACAGCAAGGACATGAAATATAGCAAAAATAGATTGACAAGCACCTGTAAAATTGCTACATACACAGTACATTCAAAATTACATTTCATGGTCTATAAACAAAGCATTTGCAATATCTGAGTTATCAAAAGGGCTCAGTCCAAGACTTTAAAAATGTATTTTGTCATTTATGTAAAAATATTTTGGTGAAATCAAAAGTCAAAGTCATCAAAATATTTAAAACTATAATCTGAAAGGCTTGGAATTTACTCAGACCCTACGGTGATGAGTATCACAGAAATGAATTTCAATTGTAAAGGAAAAGTTTAGCATAGGTCTATTTGGTATTTTTAATACCAATTTAAATGTGGCCAGATATAAATTTTGGATTAAAACAGGAATGCGGGTATTCAGATTCTTAAAATTATTATCCCTCTCATGCTCTCCAATACATATTGCAGCAACAAACAACAACTAGAAATCCCCATATAGTATAGGTAAATATATAGAATTTAAAAATCATTATGCAGCTATCTCTTGAAATGCTAGATTGTTAGGGATGGACAAACCTAAAGGAAACTCCCAAATGAAATCAAACATGCACCTTTAATGGGGTTTTTGGGGGGTGGAGGGGAGAGGGGGAGGAAGGGCATGATTCCTTACCCAGAAATCAAATCTGGTTCCTATCAGGAACTCACGTACAATTAAAGATGCAATATAAAAACTTTGCTGGAAATCCAATATCTGCATGCTTCCTCCACTTCCACTAACTCTTCCTGAGCTACTCCTGCTATTATGATTATCTTGTTTATATGCACGTATAATTTTTGTATCTGAAGTTATGAATATTGGCTATCATACATATGTGCTGTATTCCGGGGTAACAACCACCAGGTAAAATTTACATTAAGTCCAGTTGGCCCATCAAGGACACTCACAATGGGGCATAGAAGAAACTCATTCCAGTCCTGATAGCTCTTCCCCTGGACGCCTCAGCAAGAATATAGGCAATGGCTACCCCCTGTGAGTCATCAAACCATGTAAGGATATGTGATAAGCTCATGTGACCCCTGACTCCATCTTAGGCCAGTAACTTTCCACAGAGACAGTACATTTCCAGGCACATGGCAAAAGATAAAAAAGACTCCTGAGATCTCCATTTATGCTTCTTTTTCTGCTCTGATTCTCTGGACTGTGGATTTACAACAAAAAGGAACATTTTGAACTATGGGCTGAGGACCTTCTATTACTGGGTAAGAGCTGAGTTATATATTGACCTGGCGATGTGGCAGATCTCATGGGATTAGAAGAACCCTTTGTTTGATGAAATTGGTTTCAGTAACTACTCATCATAGAGTAGCATGATCAGACAGCAAGTGTGAAAAATCAGGACGGGGCGCGGGGCGGGAGGGAATAGGAGCCTATATAAGAAAAAGCCCCAAATATCGGGACTTTCCCTATTGGGACATCTGGTCACCCTATCATAGAGTCCAGTGTCTAAGTTGTGAGACAAGGGCTGGAATGTGCAAGGAGACTGCATCTTTGATTTTCTGTTAACCAATGGGGTGATACAGAAGTTCACTTTTGTTACTGGCTTGGTATAATCTAATGCTAGAGTAACCACCAGTTTGGGATGTGTCTGCCCTATTTCTCAGCAGTTGGTCCTGAATTTGGCATTCTCAGATGTGACCCACTGAGGCATAGTGACAATCCCTCACCCACCCTATTCAGTACCTTTAAATCACATCTAATTCTGGCAATTCAGCTATTTACTCCAGTCTCAAAGAGCAGGTTGTTAATCAAGGAAATAAGGCATAGTTAATTATGTGCATGAGTTGTGCTTTAAATTACTCTTATTAGCTGTGTTCATCACTTCCTAGCATATAAACCAGGTGTGACATTGCAGTTCTTCCTTTAACTGATGCTCACAGAGATTACAGACTTAATCCAATTAGCAAGTGTATCTTCATGAGAAAAGTGAAAAAATGCTGACGGTTGCAATGACTGCCATTAGTGAACTTCTAGTACGAGATTCTCTAATAGACATCTACATGCACTAAGGTGTCACATTAGGCAGCAGACACATAATGAAACATTTCAAATATAAGACTGATCTTTCCAACAACGTAAGTGATGCCAGCACCACCACCTCTTAAAAGAAAGGGGAATATATTACAGTTTGAAGCAACTATATCTGAGTAGACATGGTTTGTGGGATGAAAGAGAAATGCGTTGATGTGAAAGATACGTACACCTGCGTGTATGTAGGTATGTATATACGTTTAAAGGAGATAGCATGCACGAACTGCAGCTGCTGGAGTACCACACACGCTATCCTAAATTGCACTTAAATTTGCATGTCAATACAAGTGCAACAGAAAGGATAATATGATTATGTAAATGACTTTACCATGGAGTGTGTCAGAGGGAGCAGAGGTTAGGAATGTTTGCAAGTGATAAGCACAATATTGAGCATCATGTCCTATTGTTATGCATACAGGAAATTCACAAGCAGATTTTGAGGACCTGTGTGGTAATCTTTTCATGAGTGCCTTTTAATTGATAAACTCAAAAAAGACTGAAAGAGATTCATTGCTTTGTATTTCCTGTAAAGTATTCCATGTTTAGCCTGATCCTGTAGTTTGGCCTCATTAAAAAGGTAGTCTCCATATTGCTCTTTTTAAAATTGAATCTGCAATCTGAATTTTATGCTGAGTGAATGTGCCTAAAAAGCAAAAGCTGTGTCTGACACCTCCTTTTGTGTCTCTATGTTCCTTCACGTGTTCTACATTCCATATATTTCTGGTTTCATTTAGAGTGGTTACTGCTCCGAAGTGGAGAAATCCAAGGTTATGTTTTCCACTATTTTGATGTATGTATTTCATGCTGAAAGTTTTACCTAGTAGGCAACCACACACTGAGATTGTTGTCTGTCAAATTAACTATGTGTGAATAACATACCTGCATGAATACAACAGTGAGGTCTAGGGGAAATGATATCTTTTTTTAAAGATAGCTAACGTCTTGGGGGTGCGGGTGGGGGTAGAAATCAAGAACAGAGTAACAGCGAAAGACGCTCAGTGAGAGCTCCTAAAGTCAGTTCAGATTAGCACTTTTTTTTTAAAACATGATGAAATAAAAATCAAAAGACTAAAATACAGAACAGAGACTAATCATCTCCATACTCCCTTATGAGACCTTATCAGAAAGATACAGCTGTTACTCCAGCCACTATTGCATAGTGAAACACAGATAAGTCATGTTCAGTTCGGAAATAAAGTTTCAGCAACAAAAACTCATTGTATAGTATCATGGGAACTACAGTGAAAATGACTAGGCTGGCATAGCCCAAAAAGCAAACATTGCTGTCAGGACAGAAACCTTACTCTAATGAGGCCACAATATCTATTTTGCCCTCTTGAAGCTCATTACTATGGTTCAAATGTTTCCTGGGCGTATCCTCAAATGATCCAGAGAATTACATAAAACTATTACCTAATCAACATGCAAAATTCATTGATGTGTGATGCAATTAAGCTATAAATGTGCTCATTAAACAGGAATTGGAAATAGATAAGACTTTAGGGTCAAGTCCTTCAACAGCCAAGTTTATCCTCAAGATAATCTAGTACAGATGCAATTTATTATCTTAACAATTTAATGAAATCTCATATAGTTAGAAAAGATTTAATCAGTGTTTATACTTATTTGACTAGAACTACATGAAAAGAATCAGAGTTGGAAAAACATTATGAAAGTAGCTGTATCTTACTTTTTGGAATAAGATTGCTTGCTATCTGCCATGTAAGTATGACAATTTTTTTGAAATGAAAAAGGGTATTTTACTATAAATGAATTCTACAAAAAACTTGAGAAACATTGCTATTAAAATGACAAAGTTCCAGCAGCTGTAAATCTAAAAAAGGAACCTAAGATTCTATCCAGAGCAAGATGGTGTCATTTTTCATGATTAAATGTATGATCATTACTAGAAAGAGCACACATTTGCCACTGAACGATTTCATTAAATCTTGTAAAACAAATTTATACATGTGAGAATCAGATGTTGTAGTGTGCATCTAACTCAGAGTTCTTTATAAAGAAAAAAATAAATCCTTACTCCAGCTGGTAAAAAAAAAGCCTGCACAAGTAGTCCCATTGAAATCAAAGGACTACTCATGTTAGCAATTAATCACCAAGGGGTTTTGGGACCCTGGTTTGGGTAACCTTATTTCTAAATTTAAACTAAACCTTTGGACTAAGAGAACTGAAGGACTCTTCACACAGGAGATATAGGTAATACTAAAAAGTTTCAGTCTGACTTTCAGTGCATATCTTGCAGATAGAAGTGCAGTTTTTCAGATCATATATAGGTCCTATGGAAAAAAAATTGAGAAAAGAATGCAAAAGCAGACAACAGGTAGCACAATGTTATTTAGCTAACATTTCACTCCAGAGACTTGAATTTCTATGTATTTAAGTTCTTGTTATATCACAACCATCACTGCAGTATTTGATCACCCATGATTGGAAATCTCAAACCATCACACATTTCATAATTGGCAGTGCCTGCCCTGGGGAAACTGAGATCTACAGGTAAAATAGCAAAGTGTGCAGGTCAAGCCTGAAAGCCTGAAGTGCATTAGTAAAGAGGTGTGTGGAAGCCTGAATTGTGCATAACTGCAGTATGCTTGACTGAGTCCAGACTGAACGATCAGACTTCCAAGATAACAAAAGAGGAGAGGATTTTGTTTTAAGCATCTTTCTTTAGAATACTTCATTCCTAGCCTATAGCCACACTGGCCTGGATTTTCAGTGCATTTGCATACCTTAAGTGGCCACAGGAAGGTCCACCTGGGTAGGGATCATTTGGCAGCCTATGAGCATGGTTGAGACAGATCCCCAGCTGCTGTAAAGGTCCCTGGGGGAAATTGGCAGCTGGAGCAATTTACAGCAGCTCCGAGGAAGCTTTAGGTTGCATCAGGGATTATGGTAGCAGCAACTAGGCTCAGGAATTTTGGGGACAAGACAAAGGTGAACCCTGCAACCACCTTTTGTGCTCCTCAGGGTAAAGCACACTTTTCTTAAGGATGACCAAAACTCTAAATCCAAACATCTTAGTTAAGCCACATTCTGAATCAGAACTTTTCAACCTGCCCCAATGCCAAATGCAAAGACCCTCTTACTGCCTATGATGTGCTGAAGAAGTTTGGACCCCCAACTGATAGGCTGACTCTGATCTGTATCATGAACTGAATGGAAACCACAGTACAAAGACTACTGATTTATAGCCTAGTCCACCTGTTAGTTGATTCTACAGGAAAACTGAAGATAGAAGGGGCAGACCTGAACTAAAAAGTACAGAGCTAATTTTGAGTTGTCTCAAAGTTCATAGCTTTTAAGGCCAGAAAAGACTATGGTTAACTTCTCTGATCACCTGCGTAACACAGGTAATAGACTTTCACCCAGTAATCCTTGAAGCAGAGGGAATTATTCTTCCATGCTGTTACTTGGTGGTTAACCTACAACATCTCTTTAGAAAGATATTCACCATCTGCATAAAGACTCCAGGTGATGAAGAGTTTTTAAATCCATGGTACTGATGCATGGTTATCATGGATTACTTAAACATGATAGATGTGTATGGTACAGCTAGTTTTTTTTTTTTTGTGTGTGAAACTTTGAATAATATTTGTTTAAAAAAATTCAACCAGCTCTACTACATGGTGCTTTAGGCCCTGAACTGAGAGCTTTATCAAACTTTCTGTTGCCTTCAGCAAGTCACCAAATTGCTCTGTGCCTTCATTACCATCTGTAAAATGGGCATAGTACTATCTTTCTCCCACCCATTCTCTGTCTTGTCTATTTAGATTGTAGTTTTCTTTTCAGGGCAGAGATAATTTTTAATGTGTTTGTATATTGCATAGAACAATGGTGTCCTGATTTCAGTTTGGGCCTCTAAGCAGTACCATAAATCAAATAATAAAAATGTGGTTTATACAAATGATATACAAACAACAAAAGGAACAAAACTGTGATTGCAAATGGCAAGCGCTTGTCTAGAACAGGCCTAACTAAGCCTCTGTACCTAAACTTAAGTGCTTGTTTGCAACAAATTCTCTATATCCTGAGAGCATCAACAATGAGGCCAGTTAGTATCATTAACCCTTGTGAAATGGATATCTGTACACTAGGATCTAGACTGAAAGCACCTATTCATCCCACATAGCTGACTACAGGAATCAGAGAATGACTTTCAGTCACTATCGACCAAGGTCAGATAGGGATCTTGACCTATTAGTAAAAGTACCAGTTATCCAAATTAAAACCTGACTGTATGTTCTTAAAGATGTTTAGAGATATAGCAGATCCATAACTTTAAAGTGAATTTCTTCCTGTCTTTCCCCTATCTGAGCAGCATGACCTGTTTGACCCTTTCTGAAGTTTAAGGGCTGTAATAAAATGTGTTCTTTTAATGAAATGTTGAACTGCAAGGTAATTGTCATGTGACCTCATTCCTGTTTTGCGCTCAAAGATTCTCATTTGTAATGGGCTGAATGTTTTTACAACATACCAGAGGTTGCAGGGACATTCTGCATATACCTCATAAGCAGTATCACAGGTTATTAAACCATAAATTCAGTCTCTTTTTTTCTACAAGGATGACAGTTCCTCTGCTGCTCCCATGACAGTACTGCTTGAGAAAGCATCTGTATGGTATGTTCCTATGAGGAATGTTTGGGAAATAATTCTGAGATGACTTCAGCAGACCAATATGTCAAAAATACTGGTGCTGTACCTCGAGCCTAAATGAAAAAAGTGGTTGGTCTACTTCTTTTTATAACAAAGTGCTTCATCAGCTTTAAGAAATAAAAGGAACTTTGTTTTAGATTGTAATTTTAGACACAACCTTGATCAAAGGGTGGTGTGTTAAATTGTACCACTCCAGGAGCAGACGTCGGAGGCATAATGACTCAGACTATACAGCAAAAGTTGTGCCTGGGCTAGCCTGACCAAGCAATCCAGCTAGCGTGGGAAACAATAGCAACAAACAGTACAAGTACCACAAAGCCAGCATGGACCCTGGGTACATACTCAGATCACTGGACTTCTGTGAAGCCTGTGCAACATTGTCTTCACTAAAACAACGAGGAGTCTGGTGGCACCCTAAAGACTAACAGATTTATGTGGGCTTAAGGTTTCGTGGGTAAAAAATCCCACTTCTTCAGATGCAACATTTACCCACGAAACCTTAAGCCCAAATAAATCTGTTAGTCTTTAAGGTGCCACCGGACTCCTCGTTGTTTTTGTGGATACAGACTAACACGGCTACCCCTCTGACAATTGTCTTCACTGCTACTGTTATCCACACTATCTAGGTCAGGTTGGCTAGTCTATAAAGAGTTTTTGCTGTGTAGACATACAACTCATATAGAGGAGCGTTTCTAAGGGTAGCAAGGGCAAATTACGGCCTTTAGCCTGAAAACACACACATGTGATGCAAGCCTATGACACTACTGGCATCAGCTTGGCCAGCAAAGGGTAACTGAAGCCAAACTCCCACCTCACCTACTCATCCCCTGCCCCTTTAGTCTCCCTTGCTATAGAGCAAATGATTGGGTGTTAGTAAGCAGCATGCAGCACAGGCTTATTTCTCATCAACCAGAGCCTAGGTTCAGGTTGCCCTGCACGGCAGTAAGAAGAGTAGGAGTTCTTACTCCTTTGTATGGGCACAGAGTCAAGTTTAGGCACCTAAATATGCAGATAGATTCCTAGACACCTAAGTCCTATTAAAAAAGATGGAAGTTAGGTAGCAAGTGGGGGCCTAAATACCTTTAAAATCTGGCCTAGAGTTCAAGTCATAATCTAGCCCATTCATTAATAGATATGGTTATGAATTTGCAGACTTGAGAAGCCACCACTACTATTTTAAATGTTTCCCATCCTAAAAATAATTTTCTGTCTCCTAACTTGATTTAGTTTTGTTGTAGAACCAACTGCTGCTATATTCAAAGGGTAAAACTTTAGAGATAATCTGGATCTCTTATTTTACCTGGGTCTTCTTATCACCTAACTTCTACTTTAATGGTGAGATGATTGACAATGTCTTTTCTATTTTTCTTCTTGTCTTCCTCCTCCTCCTGCATACATTTTAAACTTAATTACTTTTATTTTGGAAGTGTTTAATATTTTAGGCCAATAAAATTTAGAAAACTGAAATACTTTATTCTGATATTTTGAATTGGACAAAAACTATAAAGTTTGATATGCTGATATCTATTTTTGCATTAAGTATGCTTTTTATACCATTTGCTCATTTTTTTCATGCAAGAAGTAATTCCTCCTTATTATTTCTATACCTGAAAATTAAGTTTTGATTTTTTTAACTAAAAGTTTTGAAAAGTTAAAAGAAATTCAAAGCATGTGTACTGGACTGTAAACAGTAATTCCATGCTCCCCCCTGTTTGCTTATACGTGGATTGTAAAGTTTTTGGGGTAGGGGCTGTCTTGACATTAGGTGTGCCTAGGACAATGAGGGTCCTAACTCCTAACTGGGATCTCTAGGTACTACTGCAGTATAAATATTTATTAAAAACTACCAGCAGCAAGAGCAAATGGACATTCAGATTGTTGGTACTTATTAATAAAGGAAATACCAGGCATCTAGATGATATTGCAGAAGCAGTTGCAAGGACATGTAGTGACATGGTCATTTATGTGCACAGTTGGCATTTTAGATATAGTCATATGATTTTTTCAATACATTTACAAAGTAAAATTATTTAATGGGGACTACAGAGGGTTTTGTGATTCAGGTACAGGACTAGGAGCCAGGAGACTTGGAATCAACTAATGCATTGATTCAGTCTAGACACAAAATTGTATTATTTATATTGATAATTACATTTTAAAATACTGAGTTAAAAAGCACATTAAGGTTGCAAAAATCAAGCAACCATCTGCTTCATCAAGTTAAATGTATTTTCCCTATTTTTATCATCTTCATCTCTAGTCCCATATTTACCATAGTCTAAATCAGCACAGCCCTTTTATATTATTTAAAAAACCCTGGCTAATTGGTGCCCTCCCTACTAGCAAAATAAAAAGGTTGTAATATTTAGTGTTTTGCTTCCTAGCTATGTTGCAAAACTTGCTACTGTAGTCATCATCCATCTTTCACAACACACAACAAGCGCAAGAACTTCAGAGCCTACTAAAAGTTGCAATCAAGGCATCAACAAGATGTTGTAATTATTAATTATAATACTCCATTACAAAGGCTGAAAAAATCTAAAACGTTTTTGACATTTCTTCAAGGACATCTATACCACAGAAACAGGATAGTGACTACTACTGAATCACAAGCTTAATGACTTCTTAATTTTTTAAGGAATATGACCAACTTCCATTAAGTGCATGCTGCTTTCAGTCTCTATGTAGAAAGTCAAAAGCATCAAAATCAATATTGCAAAGAACTTCCTTTTAGGCCTATAATCAATGCTCACCAATGCTGAACAAACATCAATTATTAACAATGGATGTGGTTTGGGTTGTTTTACTTATGTCTGCTTTTAGAGTACTTGTAAAGGACTGCTACTGTCAAGTGCACCCATTAAATAGAGATCACAGCCCTGAAAGGAAGAAAAAGGGTCAAAACTGTTGACAAGTAACTAGTCTCAGATACTTTGTTTAGGTTCTAAATTTCACTTTCCAAAGCCCTCCAAAATCTTCTGCTAAATCTGAATTTCACCAATTGTGTGTGCGCCTCTGAAAAGGCAGAACCTATTGCAAAATACAAAATGTATAATAAAAATGAAGGGGAGATCCTCAGATGATGTAAGTTGCCATAGCTCTATTGACTTCAGTGGAACTATGTTTAGGATTTGACCCAGAACTGTAAAAGGGATTAACACAATGTATTAATCTTGAGCTCAGCTACTGAATACTTTTCGGCTGAAATCCATCTGTATTTTAAGTATTGTAAGTGGTGCTCAGGACTTGTGCTGGCTCTCTACACAGATGTGAATTTCATCTGTAATGAGTATTGATACAGGTATCAAGGGAAGAAGATAAATTCCATCATTTGCATGCACCTGCACTGGTCAGTCAATGAAATAGTTACCACTGCTTTTCTAGTCTCTGACAGCAAAACCAGGAATGATGCTTCGCTGCGGGCATAAAGGAGAGTAGAGGAAACATTTTTAGACAAATTCCAAACTTTAACTTCTTATTTTGTGAAAGTTTGTATCTAAATCTAAAACCTACTTATTGGTCACTGAGTTAAGCAGGGGTTGCTCTCAAATAGTCTGTATTAGATTTTGTTTGGTAAAAGAGGATTTGGTGACAGCAGATGCATGATGAAATTTAGGAATCTTGGGTTCCATTGCAAACTCCGGAGGCGAGGGTATGCTACTAGGCACAGACTTCTGCTTAGTATCTCTAAGCTTGACTCCTTCTGCTCCATCCCCTTCTATCTTTCTAAGCCTTGTCTCTTCTCCACCCCTGAAACCTCACCCTAATTCCATTCTCCTCATCTAGCCAGTCCCAGCTCCTCAGGCCTCTCATCCTAATCCAAGACTCCTTGACCAGCAAATCTTAGTTGTGTAACTCCCCTTTCCAGTCTCCCCACCCCACCAAATCCTTGTTCTTAGGGTATGTCCACACTGCCCACTGGATCGGCGAGCAGTGATCGATCCAGCGGGGGTCGATTTATCGCATCTAGTCTAGATACGATAAATCAACCCCTGAGCGCTCTCCCGTCAACTCCTGTACTCCACTGCCACCTGAGGTGCAGGCAGAGTCAATGGGGGAATGGCAGCAGTTGACTCACCGCAGTGAAGACACCACAGTGAGTAGGTCTAAGTATGTCAACTTCAGCTATGTTATTCACATAGCTGAAGTTGCATAACTTAGATTGATCCCTCTCGCCCCCCCCCAGTATAGACCAGACCTCAGTTTCCTTTCCCAGTCAGTTCTAATTATCCTCTTCCAAGCTCCTGGTCTGATCAGTCTTTTCCTCACCCTGGTTTCTACTCACCCCCAGCCCACATTTCCCATCCTCACTGGCTCCCAGTACCAAATCTTCCTCCCCATTGTCCAGTCTCAGTATTCACCTGCCCAGGTTCTGAGTCCCAGTTTACTAATCCCACCCCTCCTGCAGATCTAGCTATTGTCCCTTCTACATTTGAATCAGACAGCTTCCCTCACCACAATGCCTGGGCTCAGCAAGGAGTCATTAAGAGTACAGCAAACACAGGTTCCCTGCCTTAGTTCAAGTGCCCAGACAAAACCCAGTATGGCACAAAACATCCCAGAGCTGCAATTGTAGGGAAGTCCTGCTTAGTCCACTGTGGCCTGAGGTAAAACATGCTCAGCGCAAATGGAATCTTCAGAGAATTTAGCTGCTAAAATCTAAGAAGGGTATACTGAGCACATGCAAACTGAGATTTTTTCAAAGCAATGGAGCCCGGGGTGCCAAAATTCAAGTTAGCTCTGGGCATCATTTTCCCTAAGTCCAGCCCTGCACCTACCATGGAAAATTTCAATGCAAACAGTTGAAGTTTGGCAAAATTATAATCATCTGAAAACAGGATCTTATCATGGAAAGCATCAAGCAACTTTACTAATAAACAGTGCAACCTAGCCCACCTATAATTAAACAACAGAAGAGCTGGTCAAATATCAGAAAAGCTATTTTTCAAATAGTTTAGCAGAACAGTGCCAAGTCTCCTTCAGCAATTTACTTGAGTTGTATAGCCAGCTCTAAAAGATGCCAATTGAATAAGAGGGGGAAATTGAGGACTTTTTAAAAAATGAAAGATGACACTGTTTGAAAAAATAATGCATTCAGCAAATATCTGACCACCTCTGAATAATGAGCATATCCAATTGGCATGGATGTAGCTAAATATCAGTCTAAAACTAAGGGTGGCCACCAAGCACAGGGAGCAGCTGAGATGGGTATATATAACTGGTAATAGCAGGCACTCCAAACTCACTGTACTGATGATGTTAAGAACAACTATCATAACAAGAATAACCCAAGAATTCTGCTATTCAGTTTAATGTAGGCGCTTGCAAAATTTAATATGATCATGTTATTAAAAGTCACATTAATGCATAATGTGAGCATTTTAATAATCACTCTTAAACAGTTTTGCTAACAGCTGGAGTGCAGAACAGTACTTTCCAAGCTGACTTCTTCTGAATTCAGCTTTCTACTATTGTTCCCCTGATAGACAGAAATATACCATATCTCAATATGCTCCTCTCAACAGGAATGGCGATATTTTAACTCCAAAAGTGAAATAGAGCTAACATTAACTGCACTTTATGAAAAGCGTGTTTTTTCCTGGTAAACACTTGGCCTATTGTATTTGCACTTCATTCTTTAAATGTGTGAACTGACCTTTTATTGCTTCTATTTAACAATGTGTCCCCCCCCCCCACACACACCCATAAAGTAAAGTCTGGTTTATTTATATCTTAAAAGTCTGAGTTGAAATGTCAGATGCAATCCCTGGGATATAACATTATATATATATAAAGTTCTTAAGATAGGATTGTTCGGTGCACAAGAACGATTATAAATAAGTAGGTGAGGATACATTGTACTTAGATCAATGTGGGAATTTTCCAGTCACCATCATTTATTTGGGATTTGCGGCCTGGGGAACAAAGAGACAAGAATATCAGATCATGGGTCCAGATTAGACTTGGTTACAACAGGTGACAGCAACATTTTATTCTTTCCTTCTTTCTTTCTTTCCTTTTTTAAAACAAATAAAGTCACTAGACCTTATGATTGTGGATAAAATATGAAAATGTTAGCCAAGCATGAACCTATGTAGCAGTGTCTATCAAAGCAAATAAAAGGGAGGGAGGATCACAGATCTATACAATCTACAGTGAGTGGGATTGCATTTTGGTGCTATGAGTGGAAGGTGTTTTAGAGAAGGTTACTGTTTCCTCCCTCCACTCTCACTCCTGGAGTCAAAAGGGAGGAGAGGAGCATCTGAACCTATCATCAACTTTCTTCCCCAGGGCACCGCCTAGGCCTTGGGCTGAGCCCTGCATTTACCTAGGCCTCTGGTCTGCAACATCCAGGTGTTCCACCACACTAGTCCAGTCATAGGAGGCTCAGCCCTCCAGCTATTTCTGCCGTACCTTCAGCCAGCCCTCTCTCCCAGAGCTGAAGACTGGCAGTCTGCTGTGCTCCTTGGTTTACCATCAACTGTACTGCTGTTTTTCCCTTTTAAGCTCCGCCTTCCAGATCTGACATTTCTCATAGGGTGGCAGGGCTGGTTCATCTGAGCCCACAATAGTTTATTAATCCCGTGTTGCCCACTTTGGGGTTTATATACCCTATCACAGAGCCTCATCTAAAGAAAGCCAATCCCACAGAGACCAGTCTGTTGAGGAGGACCCTATCTCACGGAACCTAGTGTAACATTCAAGCGTACCACCAACCAGCCCTACTGTAAAGCACTGAAAGCCAGGTGTATAGGTTGGTGTGGGGCCAGGTGGCATCTTTCCTGCCTCTAGTGGTTGTTGTCCCCTCTCTGAAGACCCAGGTAAATTTCCTTATATCAGTTACACTTAGTTCAAGTTTTCAGGTTTTTCTTCATCATTATGTGGGTTACATTTTTTTTCTTCTCTTTTCCCCCTCCCTTTTTTAATGAAAGCTTAGATTCTGAGATTACCACATGACTGTGAAATCTGGAGATGTAGACACCTGCCTACAGTGTCTATGATTTACTTGAACTCCACTGAGGGGAAGCCAAGTCGGAGGAGCCAACATGATCATATTTTGCATATTTGCATAATCTGAGGCAAGTGGCCTCTTATTTTGGTATCTCAAGTAGGCAAAACTCATCTTGCAAGTGAAGACTGGGAAAGTACCCCACTCCCATTCAAGCCTTGATCAGACCTCCTCTTCTTGGCTCAAGGACAGGAGTTCTGCTAAAACAGGAGAGTGAGAAGGAGCTGCTGCAGTTTGCTTCATGAAGCAGGGAGATATCACCAGACTCTTGTGGGATATCATAGGAATGAGATGAGGAGAAAAGAGATGGGCTTCTAAAAACTGGCAACCTGTCCAATAGCAAGAGGGAATGAGAATTTTTTAAAATGATATTTTAAAAGTAAGTTTTATACAAAAAAAGAAAAAGGAGGAATATGCCAAGAGATGACCACATAGTCACACATTTAAAGAAGAGGGGAAATAAAAAGCAGAGACTTAAACACACAGACACACAGAGAGAGAGAAAAAGGAAGCTTTAAAGATCTATGCAAAAGACCAATTGATAATGGTCAAACACGAAAGAAAATATTCAAGATTTTAAAAATAAGCACCCGCAAAAATGGAAGAGTGATTGTAGTTATAACTAGGAATGATAGAATGAAATAAAGGAAAGGAAGATTGAGACTGGATATCAGGAACAAATCCCTGATTGAGGCAGTAGTCTGAGGGCTCGTCTCCCAAAAGAAATGGTGGAATTCCTATCACTTTGGCTATTTAAACAAGATCTGATTATTCACTAGAAAATACATTGTAGAGAACAAGCTTGCATTAATATGAGAGGAATTAAGAACCTGATAGATCTGTTCTTTCTCCAGCTGTTATGATTCTGTTGAAAATATGTACTATATCTATATGACTTTGATCGTGTAAACACTTATCCTCATACTTAGCTTCACCTGCCTGAATGTCAAGTGATGTCAATGGGACTACACAGTGTGTAAATTAAACATATGTACAGTGGCATGCCATTACAGTTTTAATTAGACATGCAACAACTCACTTGCATTCTGCAGGTGGTCCAAAATGGCATTCTCCACGTGGCATGACCTCACATGTATGCTGAATACGAGATTACACTGCGCAAAGAATGCCGTTTTGTTCTACAAAATGACATCTTCCATGGTGGCTGGACAGAATCATCCAGTGGACTGAATCCAGCCTGCAGGTCACCAGTTAGACAAGGCGCAGCCAGTCAGGCATACAGGGCATGTAATGAATGCTTTGCATACGTGCATATGTGTGAGTGGTTGCAGCATTGGGACCTATCTTATTTATATAGTGGCTTTCTATATGTGACAACTGGCTCAGGAATTTTCTCAATCCTAATATGGTGATCCTCAAATGTAAATAATAGTTTTTCATGTATAGTAGGTTTTATATGAGAAGACCTTACAAACTCTTGATACATGTACCAGAGTCTGTCTATAAAGGACCACTTGACCTCATGTGAAGGAATGTTCCTGGTGGTGTTGCTTGTCATTTCTGTTTCTTTCTAATGCCTTGGCTACAATGGAATTATTATTGAAAATTGTACTTATTACATTTACCCAAAAGACAGTTAAAGTGTTTCTTTGAAAATTAAGACAGTTTCTAGACGTATTTCTGATCCATGTAACCTTGTAAGAGTAGCGAGGGAAAAGTCAGGCCCAAATGATATATTACCACGTGTTTTTAAACCCACTTTTAAAAAATCAAATGTCCCTTGAATTTGAAATGAAAATAGATATAAATCCCTCTTTTAGCCTTAGTTCATTCAGTTAATGTATCTAATCTACTTAAAGAAGAGCAACCCTGAAAATATTTAGGCTGGATTCAATGGCTAATGGGTTCTCTGGTGACTCACCATGACTGCCAGGCTCCACAGCTTGTCAAGTTTTCACAAATCTCCTACAGTCAGAAAACTATCTAAATGAAAATGTATTGACTCAGAATGCTCTTTTTAAAGAGGAAAGTGTATTTCCCATATTTCAAACAAGTATTCAAACAACCAAAAATAGGTACTCGGAATTTACCCAGTAATCCACTGGGGCACCTGAAAGAGCAAAAGGAATTTTCTGTACTTTGATGAGTCTGTCATTTAGAGACCATAGAAAAATCCATTCAAACTTATTTTGACTTGAGTTTTTCCTAGATTTCTATTTAATCCCAAATTACAACATATCCACTGGGAAAAAATTATGGAACAAGGTCAAGAAAATGGCCTACTTAGTACATTTAAGTATTATATAAGATTACTATATCACTATTTTATTATTATTATGCTGTGGTGATTGGAGTGTTGGTGATGACAATATCTTGCCCAAATCTCTTGGGACTAATTCATTGCCTGCAGTTCTACAGAAGACACAGTTTTTGTTCTTAGTATAAATATTATTGTTACAGGATTCTAACAATATAAAATAAAAAGATTCCCCTCCATCCACCTATCTTACAATGTAGCCATTCTGCCAGGTGCCAATCAAAGCAACAAGGGCCAGGTTCAATCCATTCCAGGGCCCTTCTCTAAAAGAAGAGAAAGTAGTAGAAATAAGAACTTCTACTTCTGGCTTTAAGAAATTAAAATAGAACCTCCCTGGTCAGCTTTGCAGGGAGGTCTTCCCCACTCACAAGCACTCAGCAGCCCTTGGGAACATGGATTTGAGGGGAAAACTGAACAAAAAAAGAAGCACAATAACTCTTTTCTATATGATAAAATGAGCAAAACCCAATCAGTGTTTCAGTTTTAACTGTCTGAGTTGTTGAGCTCCAGAATTTAGTGATAAATAATCCCTCCCACCCCACCTAAACCCCACTCACAGGCCAAATTAGACTTAGTGGTAGTCAGGGAGATGTCGGCTTCGGGAGGGGTTGCTCTCCTCTGACAGTCTGCTCAATTAGAGTCATGCGCTTAAACTGCGTAAGGGCTTCTGAAAATCCTATTAGGCACCTATGTGTATCTTTAGGTACCTAAAGACCTTTGAAAACATCTAGCCCAAAATGCAATTGATAATCTAAATTCCAGATTCATCTCTTACATTGTAAGAATCCATGCTGTTATTATAGAATCATAGAATATCAGGGTTGGCAGGGACCTCAGGAGGTCATCTAGTCCACCCCCCTGCTCAAAGCAGGACCCATCACCAACTAAATCATCCCAGCCAGGGCTTTGTCAAGCCTGACCTTAAAAACTTTTAAGGAAGGAGATTCCACCACCTCCCTAGGTAACCCATTCCAGTGCTTCACCACCCTCCTAGTGGAAAAGTTTTTCCTAATATCCAACCTAAACCTCCCCCACTGTAACTTGAGACCATTACTCCTTGTTCTGCCATCTGCTACCAGTGAGAACAATCTAGATCCATCCTCTTGGAACCCCCTTTCAGGTAGTTGAAAGCAGCTATCAAATCCCCCCTCATTCTTCTCTTCTGAAGACTAAATAATCCCAGCTCCCTCAGTCTCTCCTCATAAGTCATGTGCTCCAGCCCCCTAATTATTTACGTTGCCTTCCGCTGGACTCTTTCCAATTTTTCCATATCCTTCTTGTGGTGTGGGGCCCAAAACTGGACACAGTACTCCAGATGAGGCTTCACCAATGCCAAATAGAGGGGAATGATCGCGTTCCTCAATATGCTGACAATGCTCCTACATAGACAGCCCAAAATGCCGTTAGCCTTCTTGGCAACAAGGGCACACTGTTGACTCATATCTAGCTTCTCCTCCACTGTAACTCCTAGGTCCTTTTCTGCAGAACTGCTGCCTAGCCATTCAGTCCCTAGTCTGTAGCAGTGCATGGGATTCTTCTGTCTGCACTTGTCCTTGTTGAATCTCATCAGATTTTTTTTGGCCCAATCTTCTAATTTGTTTAGGTCCCTCAGTGTCTTATCCCTACCCTCCAGCGTATCTACCACTACTCCCAGTTTAGTGTCATCTGCAAACTTGCTGAGGGTGCAATCCACACCATCCTCCAGATCATTAATGAAGATATTGAACAAAACCAGCCCTAGGACCGACCCTTGGGGCACTCCGCTTGATACCGGCTGCCAACTAGACATGGAGCCATTGATCACTACCTATTAAGCCCGATGATCTAGCCAGCTTTCTATCCACCTGATCATCCATTCATCCAGCCCATACTTCTTTAACTTGCCGACAAGAATACTGTGGGAGACCGTATCAAAAGCTTTGCTAAAGACAAGGAATAACATGTCCACTGCTTTCCCCTCATCCACAGAGCCAGTTATCTCGTCATAGAAGGCAATTAGGTTAGTCAGGCATGACGTGCCCTTGGTGAATCCATGCTGACTGTTCCTGATCACTTTTCTCTCCTCTAAGTGCTTCACAATTGATTCCTTGAGGACCTGCTCCATGATTTTTCCAGGGACTGAGGTGAGGCTGACTGGCCTGTAGTTCCCCAGATCCCCCTTCTTCCCTTTTAAAAGATGGGCACTACATTAGTCTTTTTCCAGTCGTCCGGGACCTCCCCTGATCACCATGAGTTTTCAAAAATAATGGCCAATGGCTCTGCAATCACATCCGCCAACTCCGTTAGCACCCTCAGATTCAGTGCATCCGGCCCCATGGACTTCTGCTTGCCCAGCTTTTCTAAATAGTCCTGAACCACTTCTTTTTCCACAGAGAGATGGTCACCTCCTTCCCATGCTGTGCTGCCCAGTGCAGTAGTCTGGGAGCTGACCTTGTTCATGAAGACAGAGGCAAAACAAGCATTGAGTACATTAACTTTTTCCACATCCTCTGTCACTAGGTTGCCTCCCCCATTCAGTCAGGGGCCCACACTTTCCCTGACCTCCTTCTTGTTGCTAACATACCTGTAGAAACCCTTCTTATTACTCTTAACATCCCTTGCTAGCTGCAACTCCAAGTGTGATTTGGCCTTCCTGATTTCACTCCTGCATGCCTGAGCAATATGTTTATACTCCTCCCTGGTCATTTGTCCAATCTTTCACTTCTTGTAAGATTCTTTTTGTGTTTAAGATCTGCAAGGATTTCACTGTTAAGCCAAGCTGGTCACCTGCCATATTTACTATTCTTTCTACACACTTGGATGGTTTGTTCCTGCAACCTCAATAAGGATTCTTTAAAATACAGCCAGCTCTCCTGGACTCCTTTCCCCCTCAAGTTATTCTCCCAGGGGATCCTGCTCTTCAGTTCCTGAGGGAGTCAAAATCTGCTTTTCTGAAGTCCAGGGTCCGTATTCTGCTGCTCTCCTTTCTTCCTTGTGTCAGGATCCTGAACTCGACTATCTCCTGGTCACTGCCACCCAGGTTCCCATCAACTTTTGCTTCCCCTACTAATTCATCCCTGTTTGTGAGCAGCAGGTCAGGAAGAGCTCTGCCCCTAGTTGGTTCCTCCAGCACTTGCACCAGGAAAGTCCCCTACACTTTCCAAAAACTTCCTGGATTGTCTATGCACTGCTGTATTGCTCTCCCAACAGATATCAGGGTGATTGAAGTCCCCCATGAGAACCCGGGCCTGTGATCTAGTAACTTCTGTTAGTTGCCTGAAGAAAGCCTCGTCCACCTCATCCCCCTGGTCTGGTGATATATAGCAGACTCCCACCACAACACCACCCTTATTGCTCAAACGTCTAAACTTAATCCAGAGACTCTCAGGTTTTCTGCAGTTTCAGGCACCAGCAAGTCCCCCTTGGGGGAGGGGAAGACCGTGTACGAGCCTCACTTTGCCAGGTGCCCCTGACTGGCAGGCAAAGTCAAATTGGGTGGGACCATTTGGGGAAGAGGAGGAGCCACGATGACTAGTGTATATGCTGACTGACAGAATTTCTCATGGGCCCTCTGCTGGCAAAAACTCCATATGGAATTTAAAGCTGTGGAACACATGAGGATGTTTTCATCCATAATCCTGCATGCACAGGAGTTGAATCTGGCTCGGTGTGTCTGCATTGTGAAGTTAAACATTTTTGTTATATTTTAAAGGAATAGGTCCACTATAAATTTCCCTTGTGGGGAAGATCAGTTGTCAATGAAATGTGTATTTATTGACTGTGGGATACTTAAGCTTCTTTGGAACATAGAATAAAAGCATAATCAAGATAAAGTGCCAACTAATTCAACTAAGAATTAGCCATTGCTGAAGTAGTTTCTTTGCAATCTTTCCCTGCATCGTGGACCATTGTAGAGGATACAATTAATCCCCAGACATTACCAAAAACAACAGCCAATATCTTGAGAAGATCAGAGTCTTGTGTTTAAAAGATGAAGCTCTTTCTGATGTATAATTTGCATTGATGATGTGTGTGGAAGTCAGGGGGTATGTAAAGCTATGTATGAATAAATAGCAAGGGGTAAATTTTCATAAGGCCTCCTTCCTGTTGGGGGGCACAGTTTTTGCACCAAGAATGTTCACCTGCAAATTTCGTTGTGGATGTAATTCAGAGCACAGTGGGCACAGTGTTTATTTCAGATGTAGGCTCTGTCTGCAGTTGCACACATACCCAAGTAGTGGATCATGTAATGCTACAGCATGCTTCCCATACCCAGGCCCAAGAGTCCACATAGGTTATGCTGGACATGGGTATAATGCTATGTAAACATGTATACCTGTATCCACGCCACCACTGTTATGTGATGTTAGTGCTGCCATTTCAGAGGAAGTATCACGGGGAGTCACTCAAGGAGCCACTTTACTGTGTTTTGTTGGTGCTGTCCCCTGCCTTCACACATTTGCCAATGGCAGTTCCTGATCACATTATCCCTGTGACTTAAAGACATCTGGATGCCAACAGGCAGCGGTCACAGTAGTACATAGGAGTACAGTGATCACTTGGATTCACCAAAAGAATGTTCTGTAAGGCCTCTAATGAAAGCTTGTGTCACATGATGATAATTGCAAAACATATGTATGGATGCTGTGTACGGAGTTCAGCATATACACTGAAAATTTTGTTCTTATGGTCTGTGATTAGGGGCTGGTCATCACAAAGGTGAAAAACAGGTTTTCTTTCAGGCAAGTAATGTTTGTCAATCTGTCTGTCTACAATTAAGCATAGAATGGTTCACAATGGGCCTCCATCTGCTGTCTGAGTGAAATACTAATAAATAATTATGAAATAGTCAGAGTATCCCTTGGAAGTGTCTCAGACTCTCACTGTTATTCCTTGCAAATCATGAAGAAAGACATGGAGCAATAGGATGATCTGGTTCTGCTCCCGCTCCTAGTTCTGGGACTCATGGTTATGCAGAGGAGTAGGTGATTGGTAGGATCCTGGATGCAATTTGGGCAGAACATTCTGACACAAAGATGGCTGACCTTAAAGGTCACCGACAATTCATTCAGCTCACACCATACAGATTAAGTGGATGCTGGTATTGTCATGGTATGCCCTTTTGTTCACTGTCATTTCTGCACTGTACAGTGATATCTCATTATTTTGGAAATCCAGGATGACCAGCAGTGGCTTCAGAATTTCCAGATGAGGAAATAGACCTTCATGGAGCTTGATTGTGAGAGGAGCTTGCCAGAGCACTTGATTCAGGGAAGCTATATAAGTTCAGGCATGGGTAGACATTGCCCTGTGGAAGCTGTCTATACCAGACATCTATAGATCTTTTGCAAACCACTTTGGGGTTGGAAAGTCCACTGTTGTGGTTATGACAGGTTTTGGGGGAAATTAACAATGTGCTTTACCAACAGGTAATTTGCCATAAGAAAAGTTGCAGAAATAATAGCTGGATTTCAAAAGATGGAGTTTGAATCCATATCCATATACTCATATCCCAGTACTTTGCCTACCACAAGAGGTGGGCACAGAGGTAGATTCCTGAATACAACACTGGTGGGATATACTGGAAAACTTCATGACAGCAGGTTGCTGAGGAGATCAGGATGGTATCTGAAGAGGGAAAAAAAAGATTTTATTCCCCAGAGATGATAGAATTCTGCATTTGTCCTGTATTTTGGCATATCTGTGCCAACTGTTATTTTGGGTAACCCCGCCTACTCGCTCCTGCTTTGGCATATGAAACCATACCCTGACCTCTATGGCACTGGAAAAACAGAATTCAATTACAAGCTAGGTAACCGCAGAATGGTCACGGAGTGGGCACTTGGTGGGCTGAAAGGTAACTGGCACTGCCTACACACCTGTCTGGATGCCCATGTAGTGAATGCCATTCATATAATCACTTGCTGCATAACATTTATGAGGGTACAGGGGAGTGCTTCCATCCCGAGTCCATCTCAGGACAAGTCTGTTTTACAATTCTGTATAGGCATCCAGATCTGATCCCTGTACACAGTGGTCCTGGTTCCCAGTGGGCAAGGGAGATCAGGGCTGCCTTATGTGCACACATCTTGGCATACCAGGGATGCAGAGGGTGGCATCTGTCTGAATGAAGGGACACCTTCACAACCTACGGAGCTGCTAGAAATGTACATGAAGTTACATCAGCTCATACTTACAGGGTACATAGCTTTGTGAAGGTTTTGTTCCCCTGTAATGGAAGGTCATTTGTTCATGTGACATTACACACATTCAAAACAATGATAACAGAGCAACTCCACTGGATTATCACCCTGGGGTTGGGTTTGTGCTGTGCAGTGTGGTGGCTAAACGGTTATGGCATCACTGTGCAATGTTTTTGTCTCTGCTATTCATGCTTCTTTAGCTCTGCTGTTGGGAGCACTTAAACTTTAATGAGAATTATGAAGGTTTGCTTTGGGTTGGGAGTACTGCATCCATTGTGATTTTTGACTTTATTGTCTGCAGTGCTAAATGCAATTAATGGCTGTTAGCAAGCTCTAATCCCTAGGATAGCTGAAACTCCTTAAGGTTTCGGGAAAGGGGGGATTGGTTCTGGCAGACGCTGTTATTGCTGGTATATTCCCTCTTTCTTTATAATTGTAATATATATGTATACTTGGTTATTTAAAAGGGCCAATTTCACAAAGCTGAAAACAATTATGAGCCAAATCAACTGGGAGGAAGAATTTAATTAGAAAAAAATGAATGATAATTGAGAATCATTGAAGAACACCTTACCAAATGCCCCAAAAGCCACAATCAAGGAATAAGACTGTGCTGCTTAAAAAAAAATGACCTGGCTTAGAGGAGAAGTGAGGCAGCTATAAAAGAAATAATAATACGTAACAAATGGAAGAAAGGGGAAGTTGACAGTAATGAATATAAATCAGAATTTAGGAGTTGTAGAAAATTGATAATGGAGCAAAGGATACAAGTGGAAATCTATGGCCAGAAGAGTTAAGGAAAATCAGAAGGAGGATTAAAAAAAAAGGTACTAAAAGAATCTGGACAATTGTATTAGTCCATAACTGGATGGAAATAGTAGAATTAGCAATTGTCTCTCGCATGCATGTGTATGGCAAGTTTGGCATTTGCAGGGCAACATTCTGCAGAAAAGGCAGAAATGTTCAATAAATATTTCTGTTATGTATTTGGGGGGGAAAAGGATGATATAGGCTCACCATATCATGATGATAACACTTGTCATTCCACTGGTATCTCTGGAGGATATTAAATGGAAGCTACTTTAAAATGAGACTTTTTAAAATCAGTAGGTCCAGATAATTTACATCCAAGTATTTTAAAAGAGCTGGCTGAGAAGCTCGCTGGACTGTTAATGTTGATTTCAATAAGTCTTGGAGCACTGGGGAAGTTCCAGAAAATTGGAAGAAAGATAATGTGCTAATGTTTAAAAAGAATAAATGGGACAACCCAGGTAATTATAGGCCTGTCAGTCTGATGTCAATCTTGGACAAGATAATAAAGTGGCTGATGTGGGACTTGATTAATAAAAACTTAAAGGAGGTAATATGTGCAAATCAACATGGGTTTATGGAAAATAGATCTTGTCAAATTAATTTTATATCTTTTATTGATGAGATTACACATTTAGTCAATAAAGGAAGTGTTGTGCCTTCTGTGAGGTGTTTGATTTGGTACCATATGACATTTTAAATTAAAAAAAAAACAAAAGCAACTGTAATGGGGTGCCCTCACCTCTTATGAATTCCCCCTTGGCTGAGTGCGTACCCCTTCACTTTCTGTCTGGTTTGTGGTGAGTTGTCAGCGAGCCAGCCCTCTGACCAAGTCACACACAATCTGTATGTGAGAGAAAGCCAGGGCCGGCTCCACAGTTTTCACCACCCCAAGCAGCGCGCCGAATTGCCGCCGCGGAGGGCGGGGGCAGTCCGTGTGCCCTTAGGGCGGCAGGCGCATTTCCGTGGCTTCGGCAATTCGGCGGCAGCTTCTATGTTTAGCTGAAGCCACCGCGGACAGCTAAACATAGAAGCTGCCGCTGAATTGCCGCCACCGCGGAAACGCACTTGCCGCCCTAATGGCACACAGACTGCCCCCGCCCTCCACGGTGGCAATTCGGCGTGCTGCTTGGGGGCAAAAGAACAGGGACTGCTGCCCCTTGCAGATTGCCACCCCAAGCACCAGCTTGGAATGCTGGTGCCTGGAGCCGGCCCTGGCTAAAGCAAATCTTTTCTGAGATATAAATCCAATAGGGGGCTTATCTCAGCACCCTCTGAAAGGTCCTTTTCTCTGAAAACCTATTCCTGGGCACTCCTCAATCAGTTCAGCAGGGCCTATCACAGTACCCTGGTCCAAATTGTCTCTTAGACCCTTCTGGGCTCCCTCAGATTGTTCCTGCTCTTCAAGCAGTCTTGGCCCTGACATTGACCATCCACAGGCATGACCCCCCGCAGCACCCATTGGCCGGGAATGGTGAACCACAGACACTGGGAGCTGGAGTGGAGGGTGTGGGGGGAGGGACGGTCAATGTCAGCAAAATGTCTCATGGCCCCCAATCAGATTACCCTGATGGGCCGCATTCAGCCTGCAGGATGCCCATCACTGCTATAGATAGCAGCCATCCACCACAAACCTTTAAATAAACTGTGTCACTGCTACAATTCCCCAGGCCACTTCCCCACAGCCCCAGCACATTCTTTATCCTTGTCCTTGTTGAGTCCCAGCAGCTAGCCCAGAGCTCCTTCACATTCCCCACTGGCCTCTGCTCTGTCCAAGGTCCTGTAGCTCCCTCAGCAAGCCATTCACACCATCCACTCTTCTCCAGCTCTCACAAGGAACTGAGCTCATTCTGGCCCTGCAGCTCTTCTTATACTAGCCTGCTGGGCCCTGACTGGTTGTTCCCTTCAGCCTCTTTCTGATTGGCTGTATGGGATACAGTCATTCTAGGCAGCTTCAAAGACCCTCTCCATTGCCCTCTTCTGGGGTGAGGTGTGGCAGGGCACAAGGACTCCAGCAGGGCGCCTCGCTGCCTGGTCCACCTCATCACAACAATATAAAATTAATGTGGCACACATTAAATGGGTTAAAAACTGGCTCACTAATAGGGTTTCAAAATGTAATTGTAAATGAGGAATTGTTCTCAAGTGTGAGTGGTTCAAGTGGGATCCCACGGGGATCAGTTTTTGGCCCTACGCTATTTAACATTTTAACAATAACCTGGAAGAAAACATAAAATTTTCACTGATAAAGTTTACAGGTGACACAAAAACTGGGGAGGACAAGTCACTGATTCAGACTGATCTGGATCAGTTAGTAAACTGGGAGCAAGTAAACAATATGCGCTTTAATATGGGTAAATATAAATGTATACATTTAGTAACAAATAATTTAGACCCTGCTTACAGGACTGGGGACTCTATCCTGGGAAACAGTGACTCTGAAACATATTTGGGCCTTGTGGTGGATAATCAGCTGAAAATGAGTGTGGCACTATGGCCAAAGGAGCTACTGTGATCCTGAGATGCATAAACAGGGGAATATCAAGTAGGAGTACAGAGGTTATTTTACCTCTATATTTGGTACTTGTGCAACCGCCGATGAAATACTGTGTCCAGTTCTAATGCCAACAATTAAAGAAAAATGTTGATAAATTGGAGAGAGTTCAGAGAACAGCCATGAAAACAATTAAAGGATTATAAAACCTGCCTTATAGTGATAGACTGAAAGAGCTCAATCTATTAACTTAACAAAGAGAATATCCAGGGAAGATCGGATTGCAATCTATAAGAATGTAACATGCACAACAAATATTTAACAGTGGGCTCTTCAATCTAGCAGAGAAAGGTAGAACATGATCCAATGTTTGGAAGTTGAAACTAGACAAAATCAGAATGGAAATAAGGTGTAAATTTTTAATGCTGAGAATAATTAACCCTTGGAACAATTTACCAAGGGTCTTAGTGGAGTCTCCATCACTGGCCATTTTTTAAATCAATATTGGATGTTTTTCTAAAAGATATTCTCAAGGAATTGTTTTGGGGAAGTTCTATTGTCTGTGTTATAGAGGAGGTTGGACTAGATGATAACAATTGTCTCTTCTACCCTTAGAATCTCTGAATTGTTCTTGGGTTTTGATTTTCAGCAAGTGTAATAAAGCTCCAAAGACACCGAGGAGAAAAAGAATCATGCTTTGGTGTGTTTTAGACATCTGCAATGTAGAAAAATGGTAGTGCTTTTTAAAGCATATAATACCATACACTGAACTTTCCCCATCAGTCTGTGTATCCATATAAGTTAAGATATTTCTGAACTGAGAGGGGAGGAATCAAAAATATTTTCACTATTATGGCATCAGATTTTATACATTCCATTGCATGAGGTAGGAAGCTTGTGGCCCATTCAGGAATAAAAAAAACACCTTCAGTTCATCATTAGTAAGAAGGACCTACACACACTTAAAACAAAGCATACCATTTTACTAAAAATATGACGTAGATGGTTTAATGGAAATAATTAACAATGTATTGTTCACGAATATGTTCATAACATTGTTATGAAAGTGACTGTTTATAACAAGGAATGCTGACAACAGTTTAATGTCTTTCCACCCATCTCCTTCCCCTCCTAACCAGAAGGGGTGAAAAATAGGGGGAATGGCTCTCAGGCTATGGCTTACAATAGTGCAGCTGCACCAATATAGCTAGTGCAGATGTTCTAAGCCACCGGGAGAGAGCTCTCCCATCAACTTAATTACTCCAGCTCCCACGAGCAGCAGTAGCTATGCTGTCAGGAGAACCTGAGCGATATAACTTATACCCACTAAAGCTGTAGTGTAGACATAACCTCAGTGAGAAGCAGAGATGTCTCCTGTGAGGGGTGTAGGTGGTCGGTACATGGTGGTGTTCCAGTTCTCCTGAAGGCTCATGTTCTCCTCCTAGTCTGTCAGGAAGTCTCACTGCAACAGGATGGTCCAGCTTGGCAGCACCCTGAGCAGTAGTCAGAGCAGAAGGTGTGACTGATGGGCTGGTTCTGGGGCCTCAGCAGCAGGCAGGTGCCACACTCTTTGACCACCAGTTTAATGAGCCTCTCCATTAGGGAACAGTCCCATTCCTGAAGGTTTGCCCCTGTGTCCATGAACCGGTTCATAAGCATCTGCTCATGCTGAGGAAACCACTTCTCCCATGCCCCAAGGAATTCAAATTGCTCCTGGTTTCTTTTGTACATCCCTATGAGCAGCTCTTCCAAGGTCTTTCTCCATCTGTCTCTGCTGCCTTTGGGGAGCTGCTCCAGACCTCTTGGTGGCATGGTTTCACTCATGGGACCTAGGAATGTAGCTGTCTCACAATTCTTGATTACCAGACAACTTTTGCAGCCCATGAGGAATGAGCAGAGGCTAATAATGGCAAGGAAACTACATTAGTGTTTTTAACAACTTAAAATGTTCATAATGTCTCAGCATGGGTGGATGAGGTGGGATAATTTCTTCCAGGGGCTAGGTTATCAATTTACAATTTTGTCCCTTAAGGCTGGAGTACATTGAAAACTTCTAAGTACGACACTGGAAAAGAAAAGGGGCTTTCCAGTCTTGTGGAGGGGATCCAGCAATCTATGCCACAGAGATGTTTCTGCTAATGGTCTCCCCTCTACATAGTGCTGAATAGAAGGGTTTGGTCACTTTTGAAGGCTGGACCAAGCAGATTGTACTGCTGGTGAAAATTAAGAAACATCTGGAGGTTTTGCTGAAACAGCAATTTTGCTGAAATATGCTTACGGGGTGGGAGGCAAATCAATTGAAAATGATCCTCAGTTTCAGCTATCATATGGAAATTTCATGCAAAATGAGAACTGGACTCTGAACTACCACCCTCATTTCCCTCCGAATATCCTGGCCCTGTTCCTTCCCAACAGTGAAGAGGTCAGAGAGAAAAAGAGAAATGCTGCAACTTCCTTGGGTTTTCTGAAGATTCAGCTGAGCACTACAACACCTTGCCTCAGACAACAGACATTGAACAGAAACTGTAATCTTGCAAGGAAGGAAAAAAAACAGCTATAACTAACTTTTCCTTACCCAACCAAGTTTTCTACAACTTTGTTCTTTCCCTTCTCCAACTGGGACATTTCCAGATCCTTCCTCCGCAATCCCCCGTGGCCCTGGGACCATTACTGTCTGCCTGCTGGCTGAGAAATGCTCACGCACAGTGGTACAATGATTTTGCCTTTATAATGTGTTTGGAAAAAATAGCTTTGAAAGCCAAATGCATAATTGCGGTTCATTGGAAATCAATATAATCATTGATTTAGGACACTGTCTCACTTGAGAACTATTTCGGGATGGCGCAGAACGAGCACCGGATCAAAGAGGGAAAGTTGGAGGAGTTTGGTAAGGAGATGGAGTGGGACAGTGCTGTGGCTTCAGCACTGCAATTCAAACACAGAGATGTAGCAATGCATGGCACATTATCCAGGGAGCAAAAGTCAGTCTCACAGTACTTCAAATGTGTGTGATCTTAAAATCAGGAATTTAGCACCCTCCAAGACCTTTTTCACATAGTTTTTCCAGAACACCTTGTCCAGTTCTGAGACAACTCTTCATCCAGCTCTCTGGGATCCAAAAAAACCTCAGTTTGGCTCCAGCTCATTACTCAGGTTACTTTTTTAGGCATGGAACAACTCTTTGCTCACAATGGCCAGGCCCAGACGCCAGGGATATAAGTACAGGGTGATACCACAATTCCAATTCATGTCACACACCACACAGTTTGTATACATCTTTCCTAGCTACTAAAGTCTATACTTCTTGCATGTAGAGACCAATCACTTTGCAGATTGTGTAAGGCAACCTTACCAGTTCAGGATGTTTCTGCCTACTTTGTTTAGTATAAACATATTCACAATAGTTAGTTTATTTACAGTAGTTTCTGCCTTCCTTATTTTCTGTATTAACCTATTCACAATAGTTTCAGCACTTACTTGTTCGGGCTTGTTCAGCAGTTACATGTTCAGGCATGTCTTGTCTTAACTTGAGCCTGCTCGTGTCAGCTAAGCCAGCCCTACACAGAGCAAGAGGGGATACTGGAAGGGAGCATGAGGGGTCCATTGTATCTTACCAGCCTTAGGCTCTGGTCCGGCCCGGGCTAGGGGGCTTCCTTGTGTTCACTGGGGGGCTTCCTCAACCAGTTCCTCTGAGTAGAGGTGCAGAATCATATGCTCCTTATCCGCCAGGGCTTCTGGGGCATCAAGGCTTATATTCTCAGAGATTATTTTCCAGAGCTCTCCATGCTGCCCCCCCATTCAGGGATCTGGGCTTCAGGTGCGGGGTGAGCGGTCTCAGGGCTTTATGGAAGGGCACTGGGGTTCGGGGCTTCTATGCCACAGGGTGCACCAGGGCTCAGGCCTTCAGCCCCGTGGGAGGCACAGGGGCTCACTCAGGTTTGAAAATATTTACTGGAGCTCTGCTCCAGATGGCCCTGGCAGAAATTAGGCCCTGCTGCCTCCTTTGTCCTGACATGCATCGACATCCCACTGGACAATGAGGTTGGTGGGATTCAGGAGGGGTCATGAGCCACTTCAGGCTCTGTATTGAGAGCACTTGACAGCACCTGGCGAAGCTCTTCATAGAAGGGGCCATATGATGAGCCATCCTGGAGCAACTGTTGTTTTAATCTTCACATTCCTATACAGGAACAAGTGCTTGATGCTTTCTCAGGACTGTGCTGTGTCTGCTGAATGTCCACCTGCTCCAGCCTCTGTGAAATTTCCTGATAAAAGTGAACATTCTTGCCACTCCAGGAGAACAGTGTTCTCCAACCACACATTGTTAATGCATCAGGTGGCTGCTCTTGGAATAAGATCCACGTTCACCTGTACTGATCTGTAAACAGTGCAACAGAAAGTTGTCCTGATGTGGTCAGCACACTTCACTAGTATCCTTTACAACAGGGCCCTTTACAGAATGGGTAAGGGTCAGGAAGAAAAGGATCAGTGCATTGTGGGAATGGAGTGTGTGTGGGCGGGGGAGGGGAATGAGACCTCGTACATACCCTTGGTCCCAATCATGCTGTAAACTCCCATGGCTACTTATCCAAGGCATGTACTTACCCACACTTCTCAGGCGTGCTACCTTCCTCGCCCTCTACTCTCCTTCAGTCATGTATTTCTAGAGGTTTAAATGTGAACAATAGGGGGTTTATAGCACAGGCCCACACATGGACATGTGTATAGCCACTAATGTAGATATACCCATAATGATTACTACATCTAGTATTATATTTTCCATTTCAAGTCTATGGGATATCTCTGAAACTCAAATCTGAATTTTCAAACATGTTGATGATTCTGGGTACTCAATTTGACACACCTTCTTGGGGGAGGGACAGGTTTTCAAAGGGTAGGAGCTCAGCACTTTCTGAAAGTCAAGCCTCGTTAAGGTACCCAAAATCGTTAATGACATATGGGGAAATGACCCAGTCAATGGCAAAGCTCCAGTTTGCATAATGTTTGGAATAAACTTAGAAGGGGCACCTAGTATATGTATGGCTCTAACTGCCTGATTCATGCCCACAATCAATGTTTAGATGGACAAGTACACAGAGCTGTGCCCACAGTTCAGTTGCAACAATGTGGGTCAAACTCTTGGAAGAGAAAACTGTGCACACATGGAATTTAAGTTGAAGGTGAATTAATTATTTGCTCTTTTCATGATTATAAATTAAAATAATGTTAGCAGGAAAAAAGCATTACAATTTAGGTTTGGGGAATATTAGACATTTAATAGATATCACACATTCATCAGTCAGACAATATGAATTTTTGCTTTATAATGAGGTGCTTTCTGACTTTCACAGACTTGTTTAACCGGTGTATTCCTTTAATTACCTTTCACTCCACTAACACCTCAATCATTCTAAAGCAGCTCCATCTGCTCTTCCCAATGTTACATGTGAGATTAAATAGAATAATTTATTTTCAAGTAGAGCTGCAGAGTAAACCATTTGAAGGGTTTTGTCGACTTAAAGGTCAAATCTCCAAATCTCCAAAGAAATTTTAATGTAATGAAGATGGGAACTCTCAACCCCATATTTAAAACTTAATCAAAAAGCAAAAAACACCTAAATCAGGAAATTTTATGTTGTTTCTGGCTTTCACTTTTATGGATAACAAATATAATCTCCATAGAGTCTCAATATATCAAAAAGGTGTCAATACACAAAAGAGCTACGCCCTAATACAATCAAAATGGATAAAATTCAATATGCATAATAAAACTTCAAAATCAATGACTATATTTCCAGGATTACATTCATATAAAGCATAATGTAGGCCATAAATGATAGTTTGTTTCCTGGCTTACGCAATCTCCCTGGCATTTTTTAATCTAAAGCTCAGAAAATGCTAGTTCAGATTTCGCTGCCTTTACTGTTAATTCCATTATGAACTGTCCACTTTGGGCCCAATTTGCCCCTCCAGTTTTGCACTGGTTAATTCAGCTGAAATCACTGAAGTTACACTGGAGTAATGCAGTGGTGAACGGGGTTCTTTTAGTGGTATCTAATTTATTTTACAGCTAGGTTGAACTGCTCAGCCCACTGACAAGCTCAAATACATGAAATTAGTGCCACTTGCTGGGTAGATTCCATTTTTGCTGGGAACCTGACTTCAACCCTGAAGTTCCTTCAGTGAAGAGGGAAGTTGGAGACAACATGAAAATTTCCCCCTCAATGTCAAAAAGCATCAATGTCAAAAAGAAATATACCTATATCTAATCGATATCAATCTTGTAAACTGGAAATGAGCGAGTTTCCGACAAAAAGAATCATGCTGTGAATAAGATCAATCTGTCTTGATTTGTGGCCTTTATAATGGGCATTTTGCTTTTGAAAGGGAAGTGCGTGAAGTGATCTAGAGATGAGCTAGTTGGTTGGTAATAGAGAGCTCGGTTTGAAGGAAATGAGCAATATGGAGTGAGTCCTTGGTCTCCAAAACTACAATTTATTTACTTTAATTTTACCTTGTGAGCATCAAAAGGAGATAAGGAGCAATGCAGCCATTGCAAGGTGATTTATTTAATCATTCTCTAAGCAACAATTAAAGAGAGAAGGGAAGCTCTTTTAAGTGATACTTTTCAAAACAATGAGATGTGCCTTTGAACATTTCAGGGGAAGTATTTAAGCCTGGATTTTTGTTCCTTGAAGATTTTGTGCCTAATTCAGTGAGGTGCTGGGCAGCCACCAAATGCCACTGATATCTATGAGAGTCAAGAGCACACACCATATTGCAAGAAATGTGACTTTGGTTCAGGCTCATTGTGGATGGGGTGGGGGGAGAATTAGAGTTTTGTGTCTAGGCGAAAACTCCACTAAAACATTTTAGGTTAGATACGCAGGGCCAAGTTCTGTCCTCAGAGGTTCTGGCACAGCTCTCATTGAAGTGTCTCTGCTTGGTGAATGTGTGTATATAAAGGCAGAATTTGGTCAACATTCTCTATTGCCTTTCCTCTCAAAGATTCTCAAAACTGAATCCACTTTCAAAGGTACAACCATGTAAAAACCCTGGGAGGAGGAGCAGGAGAACAGGAGAAGCAAAATGAAAGAGAATTGTAAAACATTTAAAAACAAATCCTAACAAAGTCAGCCTTTCAATGTGGCTTTCTCAATATTTAATTAAGCATGTGCCTTACTTTAAGTACATGAGTATTCCCTTTGATGTCATTGGGACTGCTACTCGTGTTTAAGTATCCTTGCTGAAACAGAGTCAATGGGAAGTTATGCTGTATTCTCTTTCTCACACATACACACACACACAATCTCTCTCTCTCTCTCTCACACGCACACACACACACACACACTCTCTCACTCTCTCCAAACTATAAAGAAATGTACACCATGATATTGGACCTCAAACAGACACGCAATCTATCAATGCTATCTGACAGTATTAGAGCAGGTTGGGAGATATCTAGTCAACTATACTATTGAATGAATGCATAAGGCTTAGGTAATTTCTTTTTCATCAACTGGGTGATTACGTTTTTTTTAATACATGTATAAAATAATATTAAAAGTGTACTGTATGAGAAATGCACCAGACAGGAACAATAACATCAGATTTTACAGCATGACTTACCCCTATGGAGTGGCTAAGTATTTAATCAGATTAGGTATCTGACATCCCAGACTGATGCATTCTGAGTCATCCCTAGCAAACCTGGCACCAACAAAGTTATTTTTGTGGAATCGAGAGTTGATTATTTGTTTTTTTTTAATGTTTATGTAAATTTTCTGTGTAGAAAGTCATCCACAGCCTGATTTGCTCATATTTCAGTGGTTCTCTTAACTGTACATTTTTACTTCCAGGTCACCTTTAAACCACTCTGTCATTTTCCATGTTATATCTCTTTCCTATCTGTAATTCTTTTTGAGCATTTGCACTGTAGTAAAGCCTAACAGCCACAACCAGCTGGGCTCCATTGTGTTGGGCACTGTACAAACATATAATAAATGTCCCACCAACCATGTGTGCTTTTTCCGTGCTCTTTCAATTTTCCCCTTTTCCCAGTGCCTTCTTTCCCTCCCTCTGCTTTTTACTTCATCCCACCTCCCTTTCATTCTCCTTTCCCTCCCTTTTACTCAGCACCCACCTCTTTTCCTTTTGCCTTACCTCTCCCCGATTTCTAAGTCCATGTTCCTCTCTAGCCTAATCACTCAAACCTTCCATCTCTACCTCCCTTATTCCATTTCCTCAGAACCAACCCCCCAACTCGGTGTGCTTCCCTTCCTCACCCTCTAGGAACTCATTTTATTCAGTCACCATAATCACTCTCCAACCTCTCTCCAATAGGATCCCTCCAACACACCTGAAATCTCTTTTCTCTGATTCCCTCTCCCCAGGGAATGTCCATTACCCCAACTCCTGTAAAACTGTAATAATAACTACAACAACATGGGGCCACACTATCCTTTCTCCAGGATTCCTATGGGGCGAAATGTCCCACCTGGCCAACACCTATCCTCTCAAGTACTCAAGCTCTCTCTAGAGAGTTCACAGGGATTATTGCAAGGGAGATACATCTCCTTTTTGCATGAAATGGTTCTTGTATTGATGTAGGGGTGATAATCTGGGTCAAAGACTGCAAATCATATAACACTTGGCAGGATGGGGGGGAAGGAAAAAATATGTTAAGGTTTGTAGCCTAAAAAAACCAAAGCAGTTCTGACATTTGTCTAGACCACACTGTTTTTCTTTTAGTAATTTCTTAGTGATGGAGTGGAGGCCAGTTTTGGAGGTTATTTAATGTATTTAGAATGTGGAAGACATTCCTCACAGGATTGTGACAATTTTAAAGACTGGTCAAATTTTAGGACCTATACCACTTTAAAGTGTCATTTCAAGTGACAGTATTATGAAACACCCTTTTAAAGTGCTAGATACAGGGAAAGCAAGAGAGTTCAAGCTAAGGGCTGCCACTTTTCTAAAACTGGAAAACATCAGGACTCAGAGAGCTTCAACCTGGCTTTTTAATTTCACCAGGGAGTCAGTTCAGATTGCTTCAAGCTACCACAGAACTTTGCTATTTATCAGCCACCTTAGACAACCTATGCTATTACATGGACTTTCCAAAAGTCTTTGACAGAAAAAAAAAAGATAAAGATTTATTTAAATACTGATGTCAAACACCAAACTCTAGGTACACAGACAGTGGGTTAGATTGTGTTCTCAAGACATAGCCTATAGTAACTGGGGCGAAGGGAGGGGCATGTTGCTGCACTAAGTCATGAGTAGCACCAGAAAAAAAAAAAGGAGCCACAATTTCCACCCTGCTTCTCCGTTGGTCCAGTGGTGGAGGTAGGGATACGGGAGAGAGGAGAGAATAATTTACTGCTGCCTTATGCCAGCATTTTCTGTGAATGGTGTTTTGCTTCTTTAACTTTTTCTTCCTTTCAGTTCATTTAGGAGAAAAATTAAAAGCTGGAAGAAACTCTTCTTTACCTTTAGATGAAGAAACTAACCTTAGAATCATAGAATTGTAGGATTGGAAGGGACCTTAAGAGCTCATCTAGTCCAGTCCCCTGCACTCATGGCAGGACTAAGTATTATCTAGACCATCCCTGATAGGTGTTTGTCTAACCTGCTCTTAAAAATCCCCAATGATGGAGATTCCACAACCTACCTAGGCAATTTATTCCAGTGCTTAACCATCCTAACAGTTGATACCAGTCAGATCTGTGTTCTTGGGAAACCAGGGTGCAGTATCCAGCCTGACTCATGAAAGACACCCCACTCCCCACCAGCCTCTGCTTAAACTAAAACCCATAAGAGGAAAGAAAACATGCAGAGAGCAGTGAAGGTCATTGGGAGACACACCTAGACTCCTTGTGACAAGGGTGACAAGATTAAGACATCTCCATTAGCATACAGAATGAAGAACAGAGACAACTCCCCTAGCCTCATCTGCATGAAAGATGGGACAGGGAGACATCGCAATTTGCATACAGAATGGAGAACAGAGAACCGCACTGAACTCTGAGACCTGAAAAGCAGGGACACGCTGCATAATGGGAATCTCTGCTCCAGATGTTAATGAACCTATGCCTGCCCACACCCAGCTCAGCAGTTATCAGACCAATTTTAGTAATGAATCCTTGATTGATATCCAAAATACTGAAGCAGCCTAGTTGCATTGTGAGCTCCCTGGAAGAAAACACCACCCATAGCCAAGAGTGATCAGCTCCTATTGTTTAGCCTAAAGAAAATCCTTGGGCCATCAGCTTACCTATAAACAAATCTAGTGTTATCCCTTGAACCATTGTATTTTCTCTACAAAAAATTCCTATTCACCCTCCAGTCAGTGTTCTGATGCTTAGATTCAAACTATGCATCAGTTCCACTGGGACTCCATATTCTCCTGACTGATCATGCTGGGGACTCTGCCTGTCTCCTGCCCTCAGGACCATGAGCTACCACCATCACCCGGGAACCCCAAACAGTTCAAGCTTCAGGGAGCGGTGAGATCCCCTTCTCTTTCTCTCTCTCTCTCTCTCTCTGTTTGCCTTTCTACCGTAGGTATTAACCTTTAATAATGTATGTTATGTTGGTTTATCCCTCCTTGTGTAGTTATCACTATTATTCAATAAATAACTTTTATGGTTAAGTTGGTTGCTTCTCTCTCTCTTGCTGAACTTTACTCTTTTGTGTTTTTAGCTTCCCCCATTTACTCTACAGCAACATTTCTTTTACCTAAGCTAAAGATCCCTGCAGCGCCCAAAAACGGTGGGGTTTGCTCATCAAGTAGGTTACTGCCAGTACAATTGTGATGTGAAAGTGGGGATAAGGACGTGCTGAATCTGGGACGCATAAAGGTAACAGCTTGAAAGTGCTGCTTGTCCCAGTCCATGGAGCCCAGGGGCATATAAAGAGAGGCAGCTTGAAAGTGCTGCTTCCTCCAGCCCACTGAGTCCAAAGACATATAAGGGGTCATCTTGACAGTGCTGATTGACCTGGTCCACTCAGACTTGCTCTGTTAATATATATGTGTGTGTGTGTGTGTGTGTGTGTGCGTGTGTTCATCTGGTTCTGGGGCTGGAGGAACCCAGCCCTAGGGAACCTACGTCCTGCAGGAAGCTCCATTGGGAGAGAACCTAGGTCCTGCAGGATAGCTCCATTGGGAGGGGACCTAGGTTCTGCAGGATAGCTCCATTGGGAGGGGACTTGTAGAAGGGAGAAGTAGAGCTCCATATAAAAACACAAGCGACACAAGCAGTACATTGATAGAATTACAGAACACCCTGCCTCCCCCACCAGAAGAGTAACCCAAATAAATGAGCGTACCCCAAAGTAACTGGCAAATCTGGTAACACAGTTAGGAAGTTTTAACTCATGTCCAACCTAAATCTTCCTTGCAACAATTTAAGCCCATTGCTTCTTGTCCTATCCTCAGAGGTTAAGAAGAATTTTTCTCCCTCCTCCTTGTGACAACCATTTACATATTTGAAAACTGCTATTATGTCCCCCTTCAGTCTTCTCTTTTCAAGACTAAACAAACCCAGTTTTTTCAATCTTCCCTCATAAGTCATGTTTTCTAGACCTTTAATCATTTTTGTCACTCTTCTCTGGACTTTTTCCAATTTGTCCACATCCTTCCTGAAATGTGGCTCCCAAAACTGGACACAATACTCGAGCTGAGGCCCAATCAGCGCAGAGTAGAGCAGAAGAATTATTTCTTGTGTCTTGCTTACCACACTCCTGCTAACCTTGTGGGAAAACAAGAGCCTTTATAGACTCTTCTAACCTTGGATTCCCTGACTGCCTTGGACTGACAAACTTTAATAATCCTAGAACTTTATATGATTGGGGAAAGACTTTACAAGCATTAACACTGCATGAGGTTGTGGAAGCGAGAATGTCAATGAACCCGAAGTGTTAGCCTGAGAGCTGCTGCCAGGCTGGATACACAAAAAGAGGGAGGAGGAGAAGATAAGAGAACAAAGAAGCTCAGACAACCACAGGCGACCTGTCTGCCAGATGCTGTCAGCAGTGAGAAGGTTCAGATATCTAAGGGTTCCTCTTAAAATTAACTAACACCACTGGCTCAAGCCCCATCTAGAAACCCAGGAAAAATGAAATATCTTCAAAAGACTGAATTTGGTCTAAGTTTCCCCTATTCCAATGACAATCTGAAAGCATGTGAGATTTTGGAAGTGCAAGGTACACAAGGGCTTACAGGGAAAGTCAAAAAAAATGTTACCTGCCTCCTGAGGACTGTCTTGCACTAGAGAGGGAATATGGTTCCCCAGTTACCCCTACAAGCCTTGTCCTTGTGTGAAAGGGGCTGGCTGTCCTTTTGTTGCACTTTCCCCAGAAGCCTGTGTTAAACGCCACAGATAAGAGTGGTGATGAGGGGAAATTGTTTTCCTTCCTCAACCTCAAAGTGTTGGATCACATATGGTTAGAAAGTCACATTAGCTTTTGATTTGTCCAAGTAGACCTCCCATGTCTATTCCCAACCTGCAAACCTGAGGGTGATGTCTACCTAAATAATATGATTACCCAAGAAGGCCAAAATCAAACAATTGTAATGCTAGATAAGCAGAGCTGTATGTGCACCACTACTTGATCTTTGGAGTTCACTCCCCACATTTTAATTTAGCAGTATAGGTCAGGTTAGCTGGAGGAGCCATTAGAAAGAAAGCTAAAATTACATCATTGTCTCCTCTAATTTTCATTCGGAAGATATTGATGCTACAGCTGCCTACCCAGTTTATCCTTTCAGGACAGATCTTTCAAAAAGTAACATTAAATTTGCTGCCAAACTGAGAGACACATTAGATCACTGCGGGATAGATTGTGGAATGAAAGGCAATTTTACTCATATCCCAGAGCACAGAAATATTGGTCAAGGAACTTAAATTTCTTTCCTGGTTATTACAAAAGTTATATTACCAAAGGAGTCCACCTCTTAGAACAAAATTGATTTCACATAATCTAGTATTATCAAAGTGTGTCTTGGTAGACTGATGGAAGAGGAAACCATGATGTGATCTTGTGCTTGAGGAGATATATATGGGATATTCTTATAATAGAAAGCATTACAGATGACCTAAGAACAGAAAATAGTTGTCTCTTCCAAATATAGCAACTGCTCTAAGACGAGAATGAGGAGATACGGCAATTTTGTTTTGTGGCAAAATAAATATAGTCTTCAGCCTCAATATTTGTAATAGATGGATTTAAAAAAAAAAGAATTTGAAGAACAGCTAGGCAAAGACTCAAAAAGTAATAGCAAATATTTTTTTTTACATACATCAGAAACAGGAAGTCTGCTAAACAACCAGTGGGGCCACTGGATGATAGAGATGCTAAAGGAGCACTCAAGGACCAAAAGGCCATTGGGAGAAATTAAATGAATTATTTGCATCAGTCTTCATGGCAGAGGATGGAGGGAGATTCCCTAGCCTAAGCCATTCTTTTTAGGTGAGAAATCTGAGGAATGGACCCAGAATGAAGCATCATTAGGGGAGGTTTTGGAACAAATTAATAAATTAAACAGTAATAAGTCACCAGGACCAGATGGCATTCACCCAAGAGTTCTGAAGGAACTCAAATGTGAAATTGCAGAACTACTAACTGTTGTTTGTAATCTATCATTTAAATCAGCTTCTGTACTAAATGACTGGAAGATTGGAGCCCTTTATAAAAATTGGACCTGAGGTGATCCCATCAATTTCAGGCCAGTAAACCTGACTTCAGTATTGGGCAAACTGGTTGAAACTATAGTAAAGAACAGAATAGTCAGACACATAGATTAACATGGATTTGTTGGGGAAGAGCCAACATGGTTTATGTAAAGGAAATTATGCCTCACCAATCTACTAGAATTCTTTGAGGGGATCAATAAGCATGTGGACAAAAGGGATCCAGTGGATATAGTGTACTTAGATTTTCAGAAAGCCTTTGATAAATTCCCTCACCAAAGGCTCTTAAGCGAAGTAAGCTGTCATGGGATAAGAAGTAAGGTCCTCTTATGGATCAGTGACTGGTTAAAAGATGGCAAACAGCAGGTAGGACTAAATGGTCAGTTTTCAAAATGGAGAGTGTTAAATAGTGATGTCACCCAGGGGTCTGTAATCAACTAGTCCTATTCATATATTCATAAATAATCTGGAAAAGGGGGTAAACGGTGAGGTGGCAAAATTTTCAGATGATAACTATCTTGAGTAGTTTTGTAAGCCAAAGCAGATTGCAAAAAGTTATAAAGGGATCTCACAAAACTGGGTGACTAGGCAACAAAATGACAGATGAAATTCAATGTTGATAAATGCAAAATAATGCACATTGGAAAACATAATACCAACTATACATATACAAAGATGGGGTCTAAATTAGCTATTAACACTCAAGAAAGAGATCGTGGAGTCATTGTGCATAGTTCTCCAAAAACATTCACTCAATGTGCAGCGGCAGTTAAAAAGCTAAAAAAGCTAAAAGAATGTTGGGAATCATTAAGAAAGGGATAGATAATAAGTCAGAAAATATCATATTGCCTCTATATAAATCCATGATAGGCCCACATCTTGAATACTGCGTGCAAATGTGGTCACCCCATCTCAAAAAAAGATATATTGGAATTAGAAAAGGTTCAGAAAAGGGCAACAAAATGATTAGGGATATGGAACAGCTTCCATATGAGGCAAGATTAATAAGACTGGGAGTTTTCAGCTTGGAAAAGAGACGACTAAGCGGGGATATGATGGAGGTCTATAAAATCATAACTGGTGTGGAGAAAATAAATAAGGAAGTTTTACTTACTCCTCCTCATAAAACAAGAACTAGGCGTTACCAAATGAAATTAATAGGCAAACAAACAAAACAAAGTATTTCTTCACACAACGCACAATCAGTCTGTGGAATTCTTTGCCAGAGGATGCTATGAAGGCGAAGACTATAACTGGGTTCAAAAACAAATAGATAAATTCATGGAGGATAGGTCCATCAATGGCAATTAGCTATGTGGGAGAAAAACGAGTCCTGACTCTGAGTTTGAAGCAACAAGCCAGAGAAGCTTTATTTTTGAGCAATTGCAAATGTACAGGAGAGTACACAAGGGCAGGTCTCTGTTAGATAAACAGTTAAGGCAAGCTTTTATACCTTTTATCACATAAAATAATGAACAACAGCTGCATTTTGATGTATATATTTCTTCCTGATATCTCACTTTTCTCATTAATTTCTGCTATAGTCTACATTCCATTCTTAACTAACACAAGGTCAAAACAGTATCTCTTACTGTCTGTTCTCATTCACTTTCTCGCTTTCTACCTGCCTAGGCCTTCAAGTCTCGCGTTATTAGAGTTAGTGTAGGTCTGACTTTGTTAGCCTAACTCTTGCTCTATTCCTAGAGACTAAGATCTCTATGTTCAGATTCCCTTTATCCCTTTCTCCACTTCCACAGCCAGGATGGGCAGGGATGGTGTCCCTAGCCTCTGTTTTCCAGAAGCTGGGAATGAGTGACAGGGGATGGATCACTTTATGATTTCCTGTTCTGTTCATTCGCTCTGGGTCACCTGGCATTGGCCACTGTCAGAAGACAGGATACTGGGCTAGATGGATCTTTGGTCTGACCCAGTATGGCCACTCTCATGTTCTTATGTTCAAAATTATACATGTGTGAATATATCTGTAAGGATATTTCAGAGAGCAAAGGGAGTCAGAAGGAGGGAGGGAGCTGCCTGAAGGACACTTGGAGTGTCTTGCTAAATCACCCAACCAGAGATATCCGGGGCAGGGAAGGAACCTCAAACCTCTGTTCCTTATGAGAAAGCTGAAGCTGTTTCGGTGGAGGCACAGGGAAAGGGATTGTCTCTGAGAAGGGAATCAATTTGCACAGGGAAGTTGTTGAGTGATAAGAAAGGCTATGTGAGGGAACCTTTTTCTACTGTCCCAGGCTCTGAGGTACAAACCATGCCCTGAAACAGATTTTTGGGGCCTCTAAGTGATTAGGGAAATTCTTTTTTTGTTTGTGCTTGCTTTTTGGAACTTTTTAAACAAAGAAATCAGACCCCAAGAAGGGCTGTGATTGAAGGAGAAAGACTGCATGAGGTTTGTTTAATGGGTTCTGAAGAAGGGGGAAATGGGCAGAACACTGCAGAGGCACCCCTGGCCAGAAGGGGGTGCTCAAGTGGCAGCCACTCTGTTATGTGATGGGTTGTTTCTCATCTCTGAGGTGGTAAAAATGGACTTAAACTTGCCTCCCCACCACCCTCCTAAAGCAATGTATCCATTTCCTACTATTGGAAATTGTATGTATGTATGTTCGTCCATCGTTTTCGAAGAAGACCTTGACCTAGCAGGTTGTGAGCTGTCCACAGTGCATCCGCAGGTGGCTGATAAGGCCAATACGGGCACGAAATGTTCTGCCACATGTAGGGCAGACATGTGTGGGCACCACTGTTACAACATTTACAGCTCTGGCTTTATGGAGTGCTCGCTTCTCTTGTGCTATAGTTATCCTTCTGGCTTCAGATGTCTGGCAGCCTTGGTGGATCAGCGTACGCCATGTCGATCGGTCTTGTGCCAGAGTTTCCCAGGAGGTGATGTCAATATCCAGGGACTTAAGAGAGGCTTTCAGTGTGTCTTTGTATCGCTTCTTTTGTCCCCCGTGTGATCGCTTTCTTTGAGACAGCTCACCGTAAAAGAGCTGTTTGGGGATGCGGTGGTCTGGCATCCTTACAACATGGCCTGCCCAGTGTGTCTGGGCTTTCATAAGCAGAGTGTAAACTGACAGCAGGCCTGCTCTGGAGAGGACTTCTGTATCTGGCACCTTATCCTGCCACCAGATCCTCAGAAGTCTGCGGAGGCAAGTCATGTGGAAGTGGTTCAGTTGCCTAGCGTGCCTCCTGTATACAGTCCAAGTCTCACTGGCATACATCAGGGTAGTTAGCATTACTGCTCGGTAGACTTTAAGCTTTGTAGCAAGGCTTATTCCACGGCAGTCCCATACGTTGGTCAAATGCAGAATTTGCCTTAGCGATTCTGCAGTTGACCTCGATGTCAATTGTCACTGCGCGAGAAAGGGTGCTGCCAAGGTATGTAAATTGGTCCACTGCTTGCAGCTTTTGTCCCTTCACTATGATGGTGGGTTCTTGGTGTTGGGCTTTCGGAGCTGGCTGGTGCATCACTTCGGTTTTCTTTATGTTGATGAGGAGGCCGAAGTTATCGCATGCTGCTGCGAATTTATCCATGCTAGCTTGCATTTCCTGCTCTGATCCAGCATTCAGGGCACAATCGTCAGCAAAAAGAAGGTCTCTTAGCACAGTCTCCTTTATTTTGGTGACAGCCTGGAGTCTTCGCAGGTTGGACAGTTTCCCATCAGTCCTGTATCTCAGGCTGATTCCCAAAGGAACTGTTCTGAAAGGCGTCTGACAGCATAGCTGAAAACATTATGCTGAACAGGGTCGGTGCCAAAACACACCCCTGCTTGACGCCGTTTGTGACGGGAAAGGCCTCTGAAGCTTCTCCGTCGTCCAGAACACGAGCCGTCATGCCGTTGTGGAACTGACGTACCATCAGGATGAATCTGTCAGGGCACCCAAACTTCGACATGATGCGCCACAGACCTTCGTGACTGACAGTGTCAAAAGCCTTGGTAAGATCCACGAAGATGGTATACAGTTCACGATTCTGCTCTTGACACTTCTCTTGGAGCTGCCGAACTGCGAAGATCATGTCCACAGTGCCACGCTCTTTGCGGAAGCTGCACTGTGTCTCGGGAAGTAAACCCTGTTTCAGGTGGTCAATCAGGCGATTTAGCAACACTCGTGCAAGGATCTTACCTGCGCTAGAAAGCAGTGATATTCCTCTATGATTATCACAGACTTTTCGATTTCCTTTCCTCTTGTAGAGGTGTACGATGGACGCATCTTTCAATTCCTGAGGAATGGACCCTTGATTCCAGAAGGACTGGAACAGCTGAGTGAGTTTGTCAACAAGCATTGCACCACCATCCTTATAGATTTCCGCTGGAATCGCATCAGATCCTGAGGCCTTGCCACTAGACAGCTGACTGATGGCCTGTAGGGTTTCAGTCTCTGATGGTGGAACGTCCAGGGGCATTCTGTCAATCGCCTCATTATTGATGGAAGATGGGCGGTTCAGTACGGATTGGAAATGCTCAGCCCAACGCTGTAGAATCAGAGTCTTCTCAGTAATGAGAGTTACACCATCTAAGTCCAGTAGAGGGGAACTCCCTGAAGGCCGAGGTCCGTACAAGGATCTAAGGGCTTCATAGAACCGTTTGGCATCGTTTCTATCAGCAAACTTCTGGATTTCATCTGCTTTGGCACTCAACCAGGAGTCCTGCATCTTACGAAGCTTGCTCTGTACGGTTGAAGGCATTTTTCTTAGCTGTTGACGACGGGTCGTTCTGATGAGCACGGTGAAGGCGGTGCTTTTCAGCAAGTAAAGCCTTGATCTCTTCGTCATTTTCATCAAACCAGTCCTGCTGTTTCCTGTGTGAGGGTCCAAGAACCTTTAGTGCAGAAAAGTGCACAATATTTCGGAAGTGTTCCCAGTTCCTCTCAACATTTTCCTCTAATTGCAGCTCTGAGAGTTGGTTGTCGAGATCTTCTACTAGTGAAGCTGCTGTGTTGGGGTTCCTCAGTTTACTGACGTTGATCTTTTTCATCACAGCTTTATTTCCCTGCGGACATCTCTTTGGCTTGATGTGAAGGCTTAATTTAGAGATAAGTCTATGATCAGTCCAACAGTCAGCACTCGGCATGGCCTTAGTCACCCTTACATCCTGTCTGTCTTTCCTCCGCACGATGACATAATCAATGAGATGCCAGTGCTTGGAACGTGGGTGCATCCAGGACATCTTTTTGCAAGTGGGCAGGCGGAAGATGGTATTGGTGAGGATCAGATCATGAGTTGCACATGTCTTCAATAGTAGTAGGCCATTGCTGTTGCATTTGCCGATTCCATTTTTTCCAATGACGCCATCCCAGGCAGAATGATCGGATCCTACTCTCGCGTTAAAATCGCCAAGTAGAATCAGCGTGTCGGTGCGCTTCACGGATGAAAGTAGGGCATCGAGATCTTCATAAAACTTGTCCTTTACTTCATCCAGATTCATCATTGTGGGTGCGTAAGCGCTGATTAGTATAACTCGCTTTCCTCTTGGTAGTGGAAGATGCAGTGTCATGAGTCGATCGTTCACGCCCTTGTGAAGACTGGCAAGTTTGCGGACAAGATGATTCTTAACCGCAAAGCCAACTCCAGATTCATGACGTTCGTCACTGCTACATCCACACCAGAAGAATGTGTAACCACCTCCTGTTTCTGTGAGCTGACCTTCGTTGGCTAGACGAGTTTCACACAGGGCCGCAATATCGATGTTAAATCTTGCGAGCTCTCTGGCGACCAGAGCTGTTCTTCTTTCTGGTCGATCTGCTGAGGGGTTGTCTTGAAGCGTGCGTACATTCCATGTACCAATAATGAGTGGTGTCACCTTGCGTTTTGTTGTTTGAAATTTTGTTATTCGACCGCATAAGATGGGATCCCCTCCAGCCGCGGTAAGCTGGCCAGGGTTCTATGAAGCAAACAATGTTTAGGGCACCTTTTCTAGCCCCTTCCTCTTACTACGGAGTTGAGCAGTGCAGTCCTAAAGAGGGCTGCTCAGTCACTCAGGTAGACGCCGAATCCAGCTGTTGCTTCGGTCAGCAAGAAGACGACCATTAGACCTGAGCCGCCTGTGTGCAGGTCCGTGGCTACAGCTCCCAGTGTATCCACACCTGCTGCTTCGTCGCTCGCCCATCGCCACAGGACTTTAAAGTTTTTACGGGAATTGGAGGGATGTCAAGACTTGCGCGTGAATTGGATTAAAGTGAGGGAGAGGTGCGCATAGTAAGCCTCACTCTCTCTTCCCAGATTCCATCTTGCTCCAATGGCAGGACAAAAGTCGAGACGGTTGGAGATGGGCTGGGCGCAGTGGTTGACCAGGGCGTCTTTCGAGTCTTGCCGTGCTCTTAGCGTACCACGTCGCTTGCAGAAACCGCCTTCATGACCGTTGGTCCTATTCCAAAAGGTCTCATCTGCTCAATCCGCCGGAGTCTGTCTTCACATGCTCAGGATAGACAAGGCCCTATCTCACCAAAGGTCTATGCCCGACGGCTACCCTCAACCTGGTTTAGCCAGCCTGTCGAAGCTGTTGCCCGGGGTGTGGCCGCTGCGCATGCTACAGCTACTAGGAGCCACAGGTGAGAGCTGAGTGACAGGTGGGGACCAAATGTGGACGAACTTCCCTGAAAGGACACGACATGCCCCTACACCAGAGATGCTACCCCTCCCTGAACACCCCATACACCCCAAATGGAAATTGTAATGTGACAAGAGAGCAATGCAGCTTTAACTCCATAATTCTGAATGTATAATTATTATACAGAAGAGTAAAGGAGATTCGAGGTGGGAAAGATTTCATCTAATGCATGCCCCCTCATTATATGATTATGACCTATTTTCCAGAATTTGTCCAAACTATTTTTTTAAAAATTAAACATGCCTAGTATAGTAAAAGGATCCCCCTACAGACAGGAGCATTTTATTACTCCAGTTTCAACTAATTCAAGCAAATGACTCAACCAACATTACACTTCAGATATTGTTCCACTACATTAGATCTTAACTAAGGAATTGTCCATGATACTCAGCCTAATATTTCCATTTCTTAATTCTATTGCAGATAATCCTACTAATAAATAGCAAAACAGGTGTTATTTTTGTAAATGTATGGAATATTTTTCATTGACATTATTTCAGGTTGTTCTTTATAACAATAATTGTATATGTTATAAGGCAAAGCTGTCAGCGCTGTCTATTTTTAAGTTGCCCAACATGTCCCATTATAGGACACTGCTCACTGCTGCTTATAGCTTTGCAAAAAAAATTGGATTGAAATTTTCCATGTAAGGTGTCCACCTCAGATTATTTTGTTTGTGTTTTGGTTTGGTGGGTTGTTTTTTTTTGGTAGTTTCAGACAAAAGAGTTCAGCTCTTTCTGAGTGCAAGGTTAGGGGAAAAATAAACTGTTTGCATAGGTGATGGAAGCAGGCATGCTGAGGGTGATGCCACACCTCCTGGTTTGAAGTGGTTTACATTATATACAGGCTTTACAGTTTGGTTCAATGGCTCTCTCAGCACCCCTACCGTAAAAGTTTTTCCAGTATCCCTGATTGTTTGATATTGCAACCTTAGTGCTTGTATGCAGTGTTATTGTAGCTGTATTGTAGGATATTAGAGAGACAAGGTGGGTGAGGTAATGTCTTTTATTGGACCAACTTCTGTTGGTGAGAGAGATAAGCTTTCAAGCTCTGCAGAGCTCTTCTTTAGGTCTGGGAAAGGTACTTTTGAGTGTCACAGCTAAATACAAAATTGAACAGATAGTTTAGCATAAGTAGTTAGAACAGTATTTTAAGAGACAATTCAAGGTGAAGTGGCCCATTAATACTCTTGGAGTCATAGGACAAAGAGAGAGATTAGTGCATTACAGATTGTTGTAATCAGCTATAAATGCAGTGTCTTTATTAAGACCACGATTTTTAGTATCTAGGAAAGTAATGAATTTAATCTCTGAGGCTTGTCTTTTGAAAATGTTGTGCAGGTTTCCTTTGTCAGGATGAGGACTCATAGGTCGGATATAGAGTGATTGCTTTGTGAAGAGTGTTCACCCACAGGGGATAGGGTGTTTTTATCTTTTATCATTTTCCTGGGTGAGTTCATTTGAGAGCGTACTTACTATCTGATTTCATCCACATATTTGTTGGGGCATCTAGTGCACTGGATGAGGTACACCGCATATTGTGATAGGCATGTGTAGGACCCATGGATCTTGAAAAGTGCATTGGCGGTGGGGGTGTTGATCATTGTAGCAGTGGAGATATGTCTGCAGGTTTTGCATCTGTTGTTCTGGCAGGGTCTGGTGCTGACTTGAGTTGGTGTCTCCTGGTCTGTGGGGAGCTTGTTTCTGATGATCTTGGAAAGAGTGGGCCTGTTTGAAGGTCAGAAGAGGGGGTTCAGGAAAGATTTCTTTCAGGATGCATCCCATCAAGTATGAGTTGTAGTTGTTTGATGATTCCCCATGTAGGTTCCAGTGTGGGGTGGTAGGTGGCACCTAGGGAGTGTGTGTGGCTATAGGGGGTTTTATTTCAGTATTGAATCAGATTATCTCAAGGTATCTGGGTGGCCTGTTCCATGATGCAATCTGTGTAGCTCGAAAGCTTGTCTCTCTCACCAACAAAGGTTAGTCCAAGAAAATATATTACCTCACCTGCCTTGTCTCTCCAACCTTGATGTTATTTTAGCATAATTATTTGTAATATTATATATAAAAATGTGTGAGATGGAGCACATAATGTAATTGCCTAGAAATCACTTCTACAAGGTGAATTCAATAAAATAATGTCTGAATAATTTATTATTCTTTAATAATATAAACACAGAATTTAAACGTGATAGTCTTATTGATCTTTTTGTACCTTAAATCATTTTTTTTCACATCTTAGCTCATAAAGCCAAGAAATCTGAAGGATTATAAATATACAAAATATTAATACATCAACCTAAAAAACCCTAATGTGTTGCAAGATTTAGAATCAAAATGAATTTCACTAATGGACCACTTCACATTATGTTTGTACAACAAATTATCAAGAATCTTGCATAACAACAACATGTTTAAGTGCTTTGCTGAATAGAAATGGCCTTAAACGTGTGCCTAAATGCTTTACTTAAACTGGGTACATAGTGCTGGGGACCACTTTGAGCTTTCCATATAAGATATTTTTGGCTGTGCAGTCAATGATGCAGGAGATGGATTTTGTATGTGGTGCCTTTTAATTCTGATTTCAAAACTTCTTGGAGCAATATGATGTAATTTGTGATGGGGCATATAAACCCCACACTGCACAACACATGGGTAGTGAGCTATTGGCTCAGTCAGCCCTGATCTGCCACAGCTGCTCGAGATGTCAGACTTGGTGGGAAGAGCTTAAAAGGGGGAGAGTACACAGCATACTTGGTGGCAGACTGGAGAGGAGCTCAGACCTCCAGTCCTCAGCTCCTGCAGAAGGGCTGGCTGAAGCCAAGAATGCCTCAGATGACCACTGCCTGACTCTTCCCTCCCTGAAAGAAGGGAGGGCCTGATACTCATCCACTTTTGGTGGAACTATTCTTCTATATTAGCCTGGAATTGGAAGCCTAGCTGAGGCCAAGCTTACCAGAAGCCTTGTGGAAAAAGAGGCCCCCTGTCCATACCTATGGGACAGTTCATTTGTGTGTGTTTGTTGACAGCCCCACAAGGGACTGACTGTCTGGGATTCAGTCTCTTATGACAGGACTGACATGAAAGAATATCTGAATGCTGCAAACCAGAGGCTGGCGAGTGCAAAAGCCTGAGCTGGGGCTCTAGGGGGCACCCTGGGCAAGGAATATGGTGCATATCTACGTTGTTTAATGCATAATCAACAAGCATATTTTGAACTACCTCCATCAAATATACCATGGATATATTTGGACAGCTGAACACTTCAGACACTTTAAATGCCAAGCAGAATCTTATTTGGGACCACCTTCAAAGATCAGGTTTCAGAGTAGCAGCCGTGTTAGTCTGTATCTGCAAAAGGAACAGGAGTACTTGTGGCACCTTAGAGACTAACAAATTTATTTGAGCATAAGCATAAACAAAGATCAGTTATCCATGTGCATAACAAAAAGTCTTAGGCTGCAAATCTGGCCACACTGGAGCTAGCTGGAGTTTGCCATAGACTTCAGTGGTGCCCAGATTTCACCCGGAGTGATCCTAATATTAGTAAGAAAGCAGAGCAGTACTTTGAGAGTTACATTATTTAAGATTCCCAGTTATTTGTGGTATAATCAAAATCTCAACCTATGGACCTATTAGCACAAAATAGTGTGATTCTAAGACTAGCAATGTATTGGTATTAAGGCTGATGTATTAATGTTTTGCATATTTATAATCAGGTCCTTCATACATTAACAGAAATTTTAAGTATGTGTTCAAGTGCTATGCTGAATAGAGATGGACCTCTGAACTGAGGCCAGAAAAAGTAACTGTAACGATGCTGCCTCTTGCAGGACACAACTGAGAGTATCAATTCAGGACAAATTGCTTAGAGCAGGGCAGTTACAGCCCAAAGCTGGAGTTCCTTTATTATTAAGGCACACCAAACCAGCCAAACAGAGAGGACTTTGGTCTCACTTCACTGGCTAACCATAAATCATACAAGCAATTCCCTTAGACACTTCAGTTTCCCAGTATCACCACCAGTGCCAGTCGTTATGGGGATGAATGGTTATGAAAAGCAATACCCCAGTAAAAGAAAAAGGTTCCCCCAATCCCAAAGGACCAAGCCCCGGACCCAGGTCAATGGAATCAATTATATACAGTAATGACAAAGTTCTTGGTTCAGGCTTGAAGCAGTAATGGAATAAACTGCAGGCTCAAATCAAGTCTTTGGAGTACATCCACAGCTGGTATGGGTCATTCAGTCCTTTGTTCAGAGCTTCAGTTTGTAGAAATGTTCCTCCAGAAGTAAGAAGCAGGATTGAAGACAAAATGGAGGGGTTTCCAGGGCCTTTTATATTCTCTGCCCTGTGGAAGGACCCTTTGCTCTTACTGTGGAAAATCACAGCAGCAAGAGGGAGTTTGGAGTCACATGGGTAAGTCATATGTCCATTCATGACTCAGTTTGCAGGCGGCAGCCATTGCTCACATGCTACCTTGAACATCCCAGGAAGACTTATGTGGATTGGAGTTTCCCAATGTCCATTATCAGGTAAGTGTTTCTTGACTGGGCACTTAATTTGCAAATTCCTTTCTCAAGAAGCTGACCAAATTCCTCACTAATGCTATTTAGAATCAAACACATTGAGATACAAGTACATAGCCAATAACCATAACATCAACTACAAAAATGGTACACACATACAGATAGCCAGGGGCGGCTCTAGACACCAGCGCGCCAAGCAGGCGCTTGGGGCGGCCGTTTCCCGGGGGGGCGGCATTTGGCTCCGGTGGAGCTCCCGCCGGCATGCCTGCGACAGGTCCACCGGAGCCCGGGACGAGCGGACCTGCCGCAGGCATGACTGCGGCGGGTCCCGTCTTCCCGCGGCTCCGGGTGAGCTCCCGCAGGCATGACTGCAGCAGGTCCGCTCGTCCCGGGCTCCGGTGGACCTGCCGCAGGCATGCCGGCAGGAGCTCAACCGGAGCCGCGGGAAGAGGGGACCCGCCGCGGGACCGGGGAAGGGCGGCGCAGCGCTCCGCGCTGCTTGGGGCAGCCCGATTTCTAGAGCCGCCCCTGCAGATAGCATAATCATAACCAGCAAATCATAACCTCTTCATAGACACTTCACACGACAACCTTTGTATAATATTTGTTGCAAATATATAACAGTGTTTGCAACAATGATCTATATGGTCACAGTTTATGTCAATAATCTTACAGTAACGGTAAACTCTCATCAAGGTATCATGAGATACAGAAGCCAAGCTACATAGGCAAATTATTATTTTCTTCCTAGATCCTGATGTTTTTCTGCTATGTTTCTATTTTTTTGTCTCTAGCACACTTTATCATTCATTTTTATGTTTTTTATTTCTTAAATTTGATGGGAGTAATCAACTAAGGCACTTATTTCAGCAAAAGTCAACATTCTACCAGCTCCTCATGCAGAAAATATAAGCTGAAATAAATAACCTAACCAATTCTAAAGTTTAAGGTTTCTTTTTGCATATTATAAAATATTTTTATGATTAATTCTTTGAGGCTATTCTTGTCTAAAGTAATTTTTAAAAGTGCTTTATTTGCATTATCTCCTTATTTATTGCTTGCTTATTCCTTTTTCCTACTTGTAGATGTTCTTGATTTTGCTATTGAATCAAAGTTTTACTGAGCATATTTAAAGTAAGATGCATCAGCAAAAACGATTCCTGTTAGTATCACTGTGGCTTTACTGATTGTTTCATCCTTTCTGATTGTGAGTGTATCTATATAACACATTGTAAAAAAAAAATAGTATGTTTTTTCAGTGATAGACCAGCTAAAAGTGAAATTAGTGTTTCTTCTGCTCTTTTTATAATATTACTTAAAAGTACTAACCAAATGTTATTTCATTCTTGCAATGCAGTATGAAGCAACTTCTCTTGCTTATTTTTGTTTGTTGGTTTCTTTGATGGGTGTGAGGAAATATGCACTGAATGATTGAAAGTGGATTTTTTATTCTAAGAGAAGCAACTGGAATGTTCTGTACTATATTCACTAGTGTGTTCTTGACCTACTATCCGACAATTCTAGCAAAAACTAAAATTTCATAGCAAACCTGAGTTAAAGATTAGATGAGGCTTTGATGACCAACATGAAAACTCAAATAAGGAAGCAAGATTTTGGAAGCCCATATAGTTGTTCTTGAACATTTTGATCTCTGGAATGATAAAATTAGCCTCCCAGCAGCTTAGCATTTCAATACTTTTTGCCTCTGAGATTTTATTGATCTTTAACTAAGAGAGATGATTGGTTACACATAAATCCATATCTAACCGACCAGTCCAGGGATTATTCCAAACATAGCTCTCTCTCTCTGCATGTATGAGACAGTTATGATAAAATTTCTGATTTGCATATTTTACTCTCACATTTCAAGAAGGTCTCAAGTGCTATTTAAATAAGGCATAAAATCATTAATTGCAATGCAGCAATCTTCATAATTATGAGTATAGTGAGAAAAATCAGTAAACAGAAAACCAGTTAGGGTTCTTCTAATTTTGATAGAACAGTACATATAGTTAAATACACTTTTTATGTTATGAGTTAAGTTTTCTCTGCCTCAGTTATATATATGCACCCCTTTTGGGCTCAAAGCCAGGCATATTATACACACACACATGAAAATCTCCACACAAACTTCTGGGCATAATAAATGAGGGTACATATTGTGCCATTGTAATTTAGTCAGGGCTTCCAGCACATTCACATCACATGTCTCACAATGTCTTAATCAAATGCTGCTTGCAGTTTGTTGTGTTAGAGAAAGATCCCACCCAAACATTGTACCACAATAACTTTGTCTTTGGAACGAGTTAGGCTATTTTTAAAATATGTAGCAATTTGTTTAGAACCTGAGCATTTTTTTAAAAAAAAGCCTTTTAATAAATTTACTTGAACTTGGGGTTCACCCAGACTCAGATTTGGGTGGTCTCATCCAAGCCCACCCAGGAATACACACCTGCCACATGTTCTTAGTAAATATTGAATCACGTATACAAACAAGGAACTGGAGAAAATGTACTTCTGTAAATCCACCAAAATAAATGTTGCTTTATTCATTAGTATTAGAGTAGTCATTATATTAAAAAAATCACAGTATTGTAAGTAGTCATATTTTTACATGTTTTGCCTTTGGAATTGTTACTATTGGAAAAAGGACTTCCTTTCCCAGACCTAAAGAAGAGCTCTATGTAGTTCAAAAGTTTGTCTCTCTCACCAACAGAAGTTGGTCCAACCATGCATGGCAGGTGAAACTTCTCATGGGGAAGGCTAGCTTCCTGTCCTGCCTCTTTGGCCTGCAGCCCCACCAACACTCCAACCCTGTTCCGCCTCAGGCCTCTTCCCCAGGCTCCTTCCCTTCACCGCTTGTCTCCCTTCCCTCTCGGCCCCCCCAGCCACTGCTGCTCGCTGCATCCCTCCTCTTCTCCACTGCCCAACCCCCCCATAGCCCCGCCGCCCACCACTCCCCACTTCCCCATGAGACCCCTCTACCCTCTGCATCCCTCCTCACCCCCTGCCCCTGGGAGACCCCCTGCCACTTGCCCCATCTCCCCTTATCCTCAACCCCTACGAGACCCCCCTGCCTGCCAAGTGTAGGGGTGGAGGAAAGGAGGGACACAGTGAGCAGCAGGGACCTCCGGAGGGTAGGGGGTGGCATAGAGAAGAAGAGGGACAGACTCTCCAGGCAGTGTCATGTGATGGGGGTCTCAGGGAAGGGCAAAGCAGAGAGGGGAAGAGGCAGAGAGCAGGTGGGACCACCATGGCCCAGGGGTCTGGCCACAGGTCAGCAGCGGCTGTGCCAAGAGAGGCTTAGCCTTCTTTGGCCTATTATACTCACCACCCATGGGTCCAACAAAAGATATCATCTCACCCACTCTGTCTCTCCCATGAACACAGGTATTTTCCAAATGGAGAGATAACGAAGGAAAAAAGTTTGATGCCACAGTACTCTTGTATGGAGTGTATTGCTATAGAACTCCAGGACTAGGTATAATGCTGAATATTTTGATAGGTGAATATTAAAACACATTCTCACCTAACATATTATTATTTGAGATCGGAAGGGTATTATAGTACAAGCTGTTAAAATGTCAACATTTACCATCCTTTGCTGCTGCTATCTTCTATTCTATCTCTATCTCATAAAAACCATTTGGTTATTGATAGCAATACTTTTTCATGATGATTATCTTACTGTGGTATTAGTGACTCATACAGCATGTGAATATTCTTTCACGGCCAGAATGTGACACCCTTTCTACCGTTGAGTAGCACCTTACTCCACAAATATTCCCAGTGACTTCAGTGGGACTACTCTTGTGGTAAGGCGCTATTCAATAGGAGTAAGGGTATCTGCCCTCAGTGTTTACATAAGATTTCTAGTAAATTATATAGAAGAGACCAATAAATTTGTAAATGGTGAATAAAGAGTTTTCTGTTGTATGAGTATGTAACTATTCAGCCTCAATTGGAGGTGAATGGCTATTTTGCACAAGCAATACTGTTATTTTTAAAAAGGATTATGTGGCTGTATAAATCTTTGTGAAAGCCCATTAGTGGTATTTTCAGGAATAATCTAAGTAGAAAAGCATCTAGAGTAAATTGAAGCATTAGTCCAGTTGTGTTTGAAAATTATCCTGTTGATTATGAGCCAGAACTGGGCAATATAAGGATAATGCCACCACATATGGATCCTTTTTTTTTCTTCTTGGCAACCATTCCAACAGTCTGCGGAAATAGGGTCATTAATCTTACTTAATCTTGCAGGTGTCATACATTCTGAAAAATATTTTCACTTGTGTTTCTTTATATGGATAAAAGGCAGAAAACTAAGACATAAAAGTCCAGATTATCAAACAAATCTTATCTGATATGTTTTGTTTCAGATATTTTACCAGAATTGAATCTATACATTTTTATTGCATTAGAAATATGAGGTTCTCACAGTTCATTGGTCTGGCTGGCTTGTGTCATAGAGGAAGGAGAGGTTAGGTAGCATAATAGCAACTAGTAAGGACATGCCCTTTATATCCTGTTCCCCAGGGGGCTTGAACACCTGCATCCCCAGACTCATTGGCTCCAAGGTATGTTTCTCTCCTCAAGTTAAGTCACCAGACTGGTTGGTGGTCTTTGGAGCAGGTGGCTTGCCAGGCAACTAGATGGTGAGCAGAGAGATTTCCAGTTCTGTGGTTTGGACCATGTGCTAGATTTGGAAGAAGAGTGCGTAGAAGTGGCAGAATGACAATGTGTTATATACGTGGAATATATGCTTCATACAATGGAGTTTATTATGCAGGGCAGGAAATCTCTCATATGAGAGAGGGAATTTTAAGGATCTCATGAAGAATCTTCTAAGGGAGTCTGAACCTCAAAAAGCTGTCGGAGATTGTGGCAAAGGGATCCAAGTCCTTGTTAACTGGATGCGCACTTTAGGCCCCCTGCGGCTTTCAGAGCCTTTACTGAATCAGCTTTGACTGCAGGAACTGCTGGGTAGCCACAATCTAGCATGTAATTGAACTAATGTGCACTTGATGAGTGTGACAAAAGGAGTATCAGTGGTGTAAGATTCTATACGATTTGGGTACATGATCTGTATGAGATGAAGGCTCTCATTCTTTTCAATTCTTTTTTGACTACATGTGAATTGTTTCATCTCTTAATGGGCATGTACCAGAGAATGTCATGCTGGCTACATGTATGATCTAGTTCACTTTCTGAAAGGAAAGGAAAAGGTTAGCTGGGAAGATTTATGGGGCATTTTGCTTGAAGTGGAAACAAACGCTCAATCTCAGCTGATCTGGACTGCAGGAATGAGTACCTAATAACTTATTTGACACTTGAATGGAACCAAGAGCAAGTACAACCATTGATTTGGATTGCTGAAACTAGCAAGAGCTAGCCTCTTCAACTCCCAAGACAGCGGTTTTGGGGTAAGAGGAACATCTTTTATTTTTGATAAGCACCATATGTGCTGATTCTCCACTTTCTTACTCCAGTTATTCATTAGTGTAACTACATAAACACTGATGTAAATACAAGAGGAAAATCAGGCATGCAATTATTTGTAATTCAGAATAATGTATAGGCAGGTATTTACGGACAGTATATACGTAGGTGCTGATTCCTTTAGTGGTTAATCTTGTGGGATTTTTTAAGTCTGGTTAAGTTATTTTTTTCCTATTCCTGTAGATAGCCCTTTACAACATGTTGTTTTCACCTACCATATGGAGACAATTTTATTTGAACTAACAGCAATACACAAAAAGGGGAAATAGAGGAGACACACTTCTCTCTGATAAATGTAAACATTGAAAACGAGGGTTAATTTGGAGGCAGAAAAACTTAGTTGATATTACCCTCTATGGAAAAAAGTCACCAAATTACATTGCATGTCTTGCTGACTGGATTGTGAACCAGAGGTCATCTCGATTTGGTAGTACAATAATGTAGTTGTACACATTGAAAGATAGTATACGGCTAATACACATGGGGTGACATCCTGGCACAATAGGTGAAGGCAATGGGATTTTCGTCATTGACTTTCACAGAGTTAGGATTTCACTGCTGGATTTGTTCAAGTTGCACAGGTGATGGAAATAGGGGTGATGCTGCACCCCCTGGCTGGAAGTGGATTCCATTATACACAGGGTTTACTGTTTGGTTCAGTGGCTCTCAGCACCCCCACTATACAAATTGTTTCAGCACCCCAGCTAGTTGTGAGTTTACCGTTGTTAAGTAAGTGCCACATTTGAGCATGGGCCATGAACATGAAGGTCTGTGATTATGTTCCTTACATAGTTATTTCTCTACAAGGGGACATTAACTATAGGAGAGTAAAAGGATAGATTTAGCATGGATGACATATTTCCTAGAGATCTTACAGATCTAGAATAACATCATCTGGTTCAATATTTGCAAAAAGTATGACAAATACACGACATTCCATTGTAGTCATCACTGGTTGGCTTCTGAAATAAGGAGAAAATAGATCTAAGTGTAGAGGCCCACAACTATTATTTAAAATTCTAAAATTCCAGGCCACCAAATATTGGCAGTGAAATGCAAATTTTTCCTCTTAATTTCTATAGCAGAATTAAAAACTATAAAATAGTACATATATGGGAAAGTTATTAAATTAGATCTAAACACATTTTCAGATTTCATTGGCTAGTCTGATCGGTATCATTGTAGCAAGTACTCATATCACATTAGTGAATTATGCACAAAAACACAGGTATATATAGGGTTTTAAGTGTTTTTGCTTTATTTTCATAAAGATCTTAGGATAAAAGAAAATCATTCATGCCATAACCTATATTTTCCCATTTATTTAGGCAGATTTATGCAGAGAATATAATATTTTAAATCTGTATTATGATTTATTCATAGTTCAGTGTATTTTTCACTGTTTAAATCAACTGTATTGTAAGTTATTGACAATAATATATTATTTATAAGGGATGACTGGAAGTATGGTAAACCTGCATTACAGTATAACAGGCTGTAAAACAGAAACAGGATATACATTGGGTAACTATTTTGCGGGGGGGGGGGTTATTTTACTAAAATCTATTAAAGCGTTCGCAAAAGCTTTCTTTGAATTTCAGGTTTTTAAACTAAAATATTGGAATACAGGAAAAAACAGAATGTATTTGTCCATTTTACTTCCTTTTCTTGATATTTCCTTCCACTAGCTCACATGCATCAAAAATAAATCTTAGAAGAGTTTAGTTCCACTTCAGGGGATTATTTTGCCTGTTTATATTTCACTGTTAGATTTTAGTAATTTTACTGGAACATGACTCCTGCAGCCTGTTCTTTACTCTGGCTCTTTCCACACCCCCTACCTCCAAATCAGTACAGTTTCTAGCAATCTGTGGCATTTTTTTCCATGCAGAAATCATTGTACTTCTTGATTTAGTATTTTAAATAACATAGTCCAGTAATGCCTACCAGGATTGGTCCCTCTTGTAAGTACTACAAGCAGAATATAGTAAGAATATCACACACTGTTTTAAGGCAGGAACTATGGGAGGAGATAAGAAATGTATGTACCATTTCTTAAAGGATCATTTTAACATGCAGCTAAAGTAGTTACATGGGAAATTCTGAAGTGGATGTAGGGATTCCCAGTTTTGGGCCAAATAAAGTAGGTGTATTATTCCTCAAGGACAGAATTTACATGATATTTTATTGATGAACAATTTAAGAGCCTGGTTCAATGCCACTGGGTATCAATTACAATTCTTGCAAGACCTGTCACAAATTTACAATCACGATTAATGAGATGTCAACATTGTTGGAAGAAATGTATTGATGTCCAATAGTGAAGTAATCAGACCCTCACAAGGCCAGGTAATATGAACATCTTTTAAAGAAGTGCCATCTATCTAAACTGTCATACACAAATTTGCTATACTTCAAAAAGAAAAAGTAGGATGCTGGGGGGAAAAAAGCAAAACTGTGAATGTTTAATTACTGCAATAAATTCAAGTGTGCTAAATTCTATTTTTCCAAATATATACCTGCTGGTATATGTAGTATCTGGAAGTCTGTGTGTGGAAAATGTAACCTTTGAAAAATGCTTTTTTCCCATCTGCTCCTCCCCACTTGGAGCCTAAAATAGCTGAACATATTTTCTTGCAGCTTTCTCTTTAATATTTACCTCTGGACTGAGAACAAATAGAAACAAAATTTAGTAGTAAAATAGGGCCTTCAAATGGAATGTGCATCTTAATCATTTGCAATGTCACCACGCTATCCTGGTAAATACTGCAGAAACTTTCCCATTAATATCTACTCAGATTCTTAAAATGAAATGTCTTTGGCCATACTTGTACCCTTCACATTTACTTTCTCAGAATACTTAGAAGATTGTGTTTTACTAGAATGAAAGTTTGCAGAAAGGCAATTTCAAAGTTTCATGCATTGCTATTACTGATAGAAGTATCTGTATGGTTATCCAATCCAGGAACAGGGATTGCAGTTCAGCAAGATACTTAAGCATAAGCCTAACTTTAAGCATGCAAGTAGTCCCACTGACTTTGTTACCATGTGATTAGCTGACTCATAACAAAATTACATAGGTCAGATTTTGACTAGAGTATCTCAAACTGTTCATGATCAGTTTTATAGAGTAAAACAATTGGTATGTATATTCATACAAATGAGGAAATCATGGCACACCATGAGTGGAAGAAAGGCTAAATTCAATAGATAAATGATTTGTTGCAAATTACATACACAGTATTAGTCACAATCATATTGCTATATTTAAAGACATCTTCAATGTGAGTTGAAGGGAGCTAAAAGCAAAAGCATGTACCCTTACACAAAGGTTGGGCAAATTCAGAAGTACACCCTCACCCCAAAGAACTGAACTGGGAAATACTCATCAGAATGGAGAGAATAAATTCCTCTCTCCTAGAAAAAACAGGAGTACTTGTGGCACCTTAAAGACTAACAAATTTATTTTAGCATGAGCTTTCGTGAGCTGCAGCTCACTTCTTCGGATGCATAGAATGGAACACACATTCTATGCATCCGAAGAAGTGAGCTGCAGCTCACGAAAGCTCATGCTAAAATAAATTTGTTAGTCTCTAAGGTGCCACAAGTACTCCTGGTTTTTTTGCGGATACAGACTAACACGGCTGCTACTCTGAAATCTCTCCTAGAAGAGACCTTCTAACCAGAGCTGAGGGAATATCAGTTTCTATAAAATCTATTTCTATAAAATTAATTCTATTAGTTCCACATCTGGTCCTTTAATGGGTTTATATAGTTTTACTGTGGACAATGTGATAATAGCAAAACATTGTTGCCAATGTTATGAACACATTTAATAGACTGGGTATCTGCTAGAAGTTGGAGCAAGGTCCATCCATTACAAATACTTAAATGCATCAAACGTGCTCATTTATATGAAACCAATAATATGTAATTGTGCATTAAGATTTCTTGATTAATTACAATTTTTATTGTCCTCCAATTAAAATGGATGTAGGGAAGATGTTTTTTGCATATGCTGGGCCATCAACTTCCAATGAATTACTTAAGTATCTTAAACTGCTTGATGTAATGACTGGTTTTAAAAAGGAAATAGGTAAATTGATTAGAGCATGTATGTAATTGTGGAGCTTCATGTAAAATTGCTTGATGTTTAGTACTTATAATGAAAGATCTGAGTTGTAACTAACTGGCAATGCTTCAAGATAATATTGAAAATGTGATAGGAAGTCTCAATACGATATTCCTAGCAAACAAATTTTGATGACCCATTAAATTAAATGTCTTAAATAAGGATCTGATTATTATAAAATGAACAAAGCTACTTAATGTATAGTAATTTAGTTAAGGTATTTAATTATTTTTATTAGATGCATGTCCATTGCTGTACATTTATATATATATAAATTATTATTATATAAATTATTATTATATATAATGTCCTAATAATTGGATAACAAAGGCATCTAGAAGTGTAACTCTTGAGATTTAAAAGCACGATATGTAAGGATCTCTTTCTGAGGTCTACACTGATCAAGTTATGGTCAGATAGTGGAGTTAAAGGTCCAAAAGTGGAATAAAGACCCAAACTGAGAGACTCAAGACAAAAAGAAATGCTTCTTATTTATCATACAAGGTAAATGATTTCTGCAGTGTTAGTTTCATGTAAATGGTAAAGAAACCAAGATTAGAAGACAAATTCTTTTTTCCATCCATCGCCAAGCCAACATATTGCTGGGACCTTGCCATCCACACAAACACACTCCCTGTAGAAGGGTTATGGTGGGCTATAAGAAAGGGGGGTTGGTTCCCTGCCATATCATTCATAGAAGCCCCAAACCCCTTCCACCCAATTCCATTCCTTTAACCCACACCTCCTTTTTAAGTCCTTTTCTAAGCCATTTATACAGTCACTGTATACCTTCCCTGTGAAGTACCTGCATGGGACATCCATCGTACACTTATATAATGAGTCACAATATACAGCCAAATTCCCTTCATGGCACATGCCAACAAAGCCCTCCCTTAACCTGCTCTGGGGAAGGCAACAAAAAAAAATCCACAAAGGCTAATCTGGCAGTAAGGAAAAAATTCCTCCCCAGTCCCATAAAAATGGGTGGTTAGCACAATGCTCACGGCAGGTCTTGACCAAACCTGGTAATTCACACCTAAAGGGGAGGGAGGGAGGGTGGGTGCTGCTTCAGCCTGCTCTGTGTAAAAGGAGGCTTAACTGCATGGGCATGCCCCTTTTAGGCCCTTTCGCTTATCCGGTTTCCAGGGGATGAGTCAGTGTCACTATGCTGTCCCCTTGTCCCCATTTGCAGCAGTTTGACCTCTCTCCCCTTCCGCTCCCCAGCCCTAAAGCACTGTTCCCTTCATTCAGCTGGCCAGCCAAATTTCCTCAACTTAAAGGGGCAGGACAGTCAATCTAATAGGGAATGTGCACACTGCAAAATTGTAGTGTGTTCAAGCTGCATTACAAACGATCAAATTAGCTGCTACCATAAACTGACTATGACTAACTGGTCAGCGTAGACCAGGCAAATTGTATTGAGCGTTATCATCTAGCCCAGACCTTACTCTCATTTTCATCCCTCAAAGGAGACAGTTTTTATCATCCTTTATGCATGTGCTTCTTTAAATTATTGACCTTTTTTTCCTCTCATTTATTTATTAACTGTGATCAGGGCCCTTAACATCCAGTGGAAAGGTACAGTGATGTGAAGAAAAATGAGTTTGTGGCTGAGAGAGCAAGCTACTAAGCAGCTACCCCTAAAGCTATTATCAATGCCACTCTAAGAATCGCTGGCATGGAGAAAGGGAGGGAGAACAAGAAGATATTCCATCTTAAATTACTGCTCTTTGTAGGAAAGTTAATGGGGATGGTGGGGGGAAATATAGAAAAAAGTAACAGCAGCACAGCCCAACAGACCCAACCCTAAAATTCAAGTCCACCAATATGACTGCAGGAACCGTTTCCAGAATGAACATGTGTTCAGCATTAGAATTAATGAGCATGATGGAACCAATGGGAATTACTTAAAAAACCCTGGAAGATTATCTTACTAATAATTATCTCTGTTTTATTGTATTAGATTTCACACTCTGGGCAGAAGAGTTCAGAGAGAGAGAGAGAGAAAAAAAAACATATCTGCTGAAATATACAGAGGTTGAGAAAAGCAGCAGTCTCTTGGATAATTGGTGCTGTTAATATTTATGGTAAGGATTCTGTATTTTGCTCCCCTGGAAACTTTGAAAAATAAAACTAATTTGGGGCATTTTGGTGCATCATTACCAGTGCATTCAGTTAAAAAATAATAATTTCCTCTGCTGTGCTGCCTGGCTGGATGCCTAAATAAAAAACCTGTAATGTATCTCCTCTCTCGTCACATGCCTAAGCAAACCAAGCCTAAAGATAATAATGATCAAAGAAAAGGGGATATAATTTCAAAGTCGTGGTGGTTGGGGTTGTGGGGTGGCGGGAGGGGAGGAGCTGGAGTTATGTGTAACAAACACTTAGAAAATGAACCCCAAATATTTTTAGTTACCAGTTACTTTTCTTCCAATCCTGATATAGCTGGATTAGAAATACAAGCTGTGTGTGTTTGCAGAACCACATCTTTTAGATATGTTTATAAGCAAAGCTGATTCAGGCAGCTCTGCTAAACCTATGGGCACAGCTCCCCTCTTTTCCCCCTTCTGACCTGTCTTTTGAAGATTTAGACCCTTTTAGCAAAAAAATTCATCCTGATTTTCTTAGATACTGAGCATTTGCAATTTGCATTGAAACTATGGGAGCTGTGGATGTGTGGCACGTGTAAAAAACAAAAACAAAAAACAGGCCCAGATAACACTTAGGAGATCAAGTTAAGACCCACATCTGCAGGTCTGAAGAAAAGGACTCTGCCCCTTCCCTTAGAGGCAGTTCTCTGCTCCTCCTTAGTTGAAGAGGTATCAGAGGTCTCCAAAAGGAAACTCGTAGGAGAAAGCACCACAGGAGCTGACAGCATTGCCAACTATCTTCCACCGCAACTCCTCTCTCTCCACTGTCAGCATATTTAATGGACAGATCTATCTCCCTATACATTACTTGTTTAGAAATGAACAAGCATAGTCCCCAAACTATAGAAATATTATGTTGAATTTTTTTCATAGTTTTGTTTTCTGTCTTTGAGCAGCTCTAGTTTTTATGGAGGACAGAACTGCTTGATTTGGTTTTGAACTCTGTATATATTTAATCACTATCGTTTGTCTACATATAGTTGTTGTAGGTGCTGCATATGGCCCTGATCTTGCAGGCAAACCTCTAGCATTAATTTATTTCACTGGAACTCTGCTGTTGGCATATAAAGGTTAACCCAAAGAAAACATTTTGGAGGAACAGGACCTAAAAAACATAAACTGAATGCAATATAGAATGGGTAGTTTTCCTTAGAATAAGATATCTTGTTTTACTTTTGGGGGAGTAGGGGATGGAGGGGATAAAGAGGAGGGGAAATCCAATAAAAGATGACAGCCATATTGTTTCCTGCAGGATTAATGATTAGAATGTGTGTGAAGACTGCATATCAGCAGAGAAATTCCTGAAGTCAGATTACATATGTTCACTTATATGCTTTTCTAGTGGAAGAAAGACTCATTGTTGTGCAAAAATAGCAGCCACCACATTTCCTTAATGCATTATGTATTCTAAATAAACATAGCTGATCCAATCTGAATGTGATTTAGCCCCAGTAGACTTTCTAGGGACTCCAACATATACGTTCTGCTGTATTTGACAGAATTCAAGGTGACTGCTTTTTCGGCAGTGACCTTTAATTTAAATGTGTGCACCATATTCATGCTGTTCTACTCTCCTTGTATCATTCTAGGCTAACTAGGGATCAGTATTTCCAAGTTTGGAGAAAATGAAGAGAAAAAAAATCTAAAACCAAATAAAACATGTCTCTTCATGTTCTTGTCATCTGAAGTATTACTGCACTTTAATTACTGCTCTGTAAGAAATGGGATTTTGTCATATTAGGAGAACAGCAGCTACATATTGGAGACATAGGACAGAGAAAACAATATAACTGGAAAGTGTCATAACTCATTCATCTTCTTTAATACTCACCATAGTTCTGGCTGAAATTTCCCTTTCAGTGGTCAATACATTTTCAGGGAAGGGAATTTCAATTTACTCTTTTTTTTCCTCCTTGAATTTCTTCATCCCTTCTCAACATCTCTAAGAGCGTGCTTTGGATGGTCATGAAAGTCCGGCAAAGCACTGTCCCAATAACTCATTAATATAAACTAAATAGAGGTTCTAAGTAAACACAACTGATTCCAGAAGTCGCAAAGAACGAGCGGTAAAGTCTTCACCCCTCTGAACTGAGTGGCAAAACTCCCACTGGTGTCAGAGCTGCCAGGATTTCACCCCAGGTCTTTTCTCTACTAAATTCAATTAAAGTCTTGACTAGATAGTACATAATGCTTGGATATTAGCCTGACAGGTGGAAAATAGTAAATAGGTAGAATAGTAGGAAAAGATCCAAAACAGACAGATATAGATTAAGTAATAAGGTCATTTTGAAAAATGGCTCAATTTTGAAACCTTAAATGGGCCCAGGATAAGGTGATGAGTCATTCCTGAACTAGAGCCTGACTAAGGCCTGGTCTACACTAGGAGTTTATGTCGAATTTAGCAGCGTTAATTCGATTTAACCGTGCAACCGTCCACACCAGGATGCTAATTAGTTCGACCTAGAGGGCTCTTTAGTTCGAATTCGGTACTCCACCCCGACGAGGGTAGTAGCACTAAATTCGACATGGCTATGTCAAATTAGGCTAGGTGTGGATGCAAATCGAACTTAGTAGCTCCGGGAGCTATCCCACAGTGCACCACTGTGTTGACGCTCTGGACAGCAGTCCAAGCTCAGATGTTCTGATCAGCCATACAGGAAAAGCCCCGGGAAAATTTGAATTCCTTTTCCTGTCTGGACAGTTTCAATCTCAATTCCTGGTTGGACATCGGGGCAAGCTCAGCAGCACTGGCAGCGATGCAGAGCTCTCCAGCAGAGGAGTCCATGCAATCTCAGAGTAGAAAGAGGGCCCCAGCATGGACTGACCGGGAAGTCTTGGATCTGATCGCTGTGTGGGGCGATGAGTTCAGGCTTCGGAGCTGCGCTCCAAAAAACGGAATGCAAAGACCTACGAGAAGGTCTCCAAAGCCATGGCACTCAGAGGATACAGCCGGGATGCAACGCAGTGCCGCGTGAAAATCAAGGACCTGAGACAAGGCTACCAAAAAATCAAAGCAGCAAACGGACGCTCCGGAGCCCAGCCCCAGACATGCCGCTTCTACGAGGCACTGCATTCCATTCTAGGTGCGGCCGCCACCACTGCCCCACCAGTGACCGTAGACTCTGAGGATGGGATAGTGTCAACGGGCAGTTTCTCGGCGATGTTCGCGGATGGGGAAGATGAGGAAGGGTTTGTGGAAGACGAGGCAGGCGACAGCGCTTACAATACTGCTTTCCCTGACAGCCAGGATCTCTTCATCAGCCTCACAGAGATCCCCTACCAACCCTCCCCGGCCGTTAACCCAGACTCTGAATCAGGGGAAGGATCAGTCGGTAAGTGCTATAAACATGTAAACATTTATTTTTTAAAAAACAGGAATAAAAACTATATGAAAAGAAGGTCAATACATATAGGGATCGAACAGAAATCCTCTTGGGACAGTTCCACGAAGCTCTCGTAGAGGTACTCGAAAAGCCTCCGCAGGAGGTTCCTGGGGAGAGGTGCCTTATTGGGTGCTCCGTGGAAGCACACTCTTCCACGCCAGGCCATCCTGAGGTAGAGTGGGAGCATTGCCTCGACCAGCATGGCAGCATAGGGCCCTGGTCTGTGCAGGGATTCACTCAGCATGCGCTCTCTGTCTCTCCTAGTGACCCGCCTCAGGGTGATCTCGCTCGGCAACTGCTGCATCTAATTAGGGGAATTATTGTAATGTTACTATTGTGAATGCTTGACTTTTCCTTTGCATAACAATGACCGTCATTTAACAGCCAGGTGGTGGAGGCTGCAGAGGAAAAGCATACAGGGATCTTTCCCGAGGACAGCCACGAGGGGCTGGAACAGGGTCAGACTTTATGCTTTCCAGATTGCCTGCAGCAGGAGGGCACTGCTATCCATTAACTGTTAAGCAGCCTAAAGTTTACAGCTTACCAGGCCTGGCTGCTACACGGATTCTGCTGTCCTGCGCCGCTTGTCCGATCTCCAGTGCAAGACCCCAGGCAATGAAAGCGAATGCCGAAAATTCGAACTTGTCCTGAGAGCACATGAGATAGGTGCCCTGTATGGTCTTGTTCACAGAAACTGAGTAGACTGTGTTCAGTGTTCGCAAACATGTATCTTTGCAAGGAAATCACTTCCTTTTTCCCATCACACAGCTGCGGCTCTTTCCCGAACTGCCCCGGCATCCCCCTCACAGAGGCTGGCACACATTAGGTGGCAAAAGAAAAAGACTCGGGACGAGATGTTCGCTGAACTGATGGCCTGCTCCAGAGCCGAGGCGGCCCAGCAGAGCCAGTGGAGGGAGACCCTCTCTCAGCAGCAGCGCTCACACAGCGAACGGGAGGACAGGTGGCGGCAGGAAGACCAGCAGGCGACTCAAACGCTGCTTGGACTAATGAGGGAGCAAACGGACACGCTCCGGCGCCTTGTGGATGTTCTGCAGGACCGCAGGCAGGAGCAGAGAGCCCCCCTGAACTGTATCTGCAACCGCCCTCCCCCGCCACAAAGTCCTGTCCCCCCCTCACCCAAAATCACAAGAAGGAGGGGTGCTAGGGGCCGTGAAAACTGTCACTCCACCCCAGCAGAGTGCTCACGTACCAAACAGCTCTCATTCCCTAAAGTATGAGAGTTGCTTCCCTTCCTGGCTCACCCAATCCAAAATTCCAGTTTCATCCCCCAACTGTGTAGTTGAGTATTAAAAATAGTTTGCTGTTCATTACTGTTTCCGTCATGTTTCTTTGCAGAAGACTTTGTGTGACGGGGAGATAGGGGTTTGTTAATTGCATAGGACAGCCACCATTACCAGGGTACAGACATGGGGGCAGGATCAACAGCAGGTCACACACAGAGTGCAGTCACTAGGCACCCGGGTCAGTCTGGGAGGTGTCTGCTGCCCCAGGTCAGTCTGGGAGGTGTATGCTGCCCCAGGGTCCGAGCGCCTGGCATCCACAAATGGCAAGGCAGGCTGCCCTTACCATGCCCTTCCACCCTAGCCATGAACCTCTCCGATGCCCTGAGCCCCAGCCAGAGCCATCATCCCCCTACACCTACTCACCCTTCCCACACACCCCTCACCCCTTCCTGCAAACCCACCCCTTCCTGCACACCCTCCTGTAACCGTCCTCCCCCCAGAGACCGCTGTAGGAGCAGGAGCCTGTCAGTCCTCGAGTGTAGAAGCGGTCTGTACATCACTGCACACCGTACCCACCACAGTCTGCATCCCTGTTTGAACCCTTTAACGCGAATTTGTTAGTAAAGAAAACTTTGTGAATTAAAAATGTTCCAATAACTTTATTTTTAAACGTCTGTTGGAAGGGGGGAAACCTGGTGAACGGGGTATGTAACCACTGAAAAAAGTCAATAGTAACTGAAACAGGGGCAGGTTCAGCTTCTCTGTAAAGAGACTGGACAGTCATAGGTTACCCTGCTCTCTGAGGAACCTAGCTTTCAAAGCCTCCCGGATGCACAGCGCTTCCCGCTGGGCTCTTCTAATGGCACGGGTGTCTGGCTGAGCGTAATCAGCAGCCAGGCGATTTGCCTCAACCTCCCATCCCGCCATAAAGGTCTCCCCCTTGCTCTCACAGAGATTGTGGAGCACACAGCAAGCTGCAATAACAATGGGGATATTTGGTTTCACTGAGATCCGAGCAAGTCAGTAAGCTCCTCCATCTCCCCTTGAGACGTCCGAAAGCACACTCCACCACCATTCTGCACTTGCTCAGCCGGTAGTTGAAGAGCTCCTTGTCACTGTCCAGGACGCCTGTATAGGGCTTCATGAGCCAGGGCATTAGCGGGTAGGCTGGGTCCCCGAGGATCACTGTAGGCAACTCCACATCCCCAACACTTATTTTGTGGTCCGGGAAGAAACTACCTTCCTGCAGGCGTCTAAAGAGACCAGAATTCCTGAAAACACGCGCGTCATGAACCTTGCCCGGCCACCCGATGTAGATAAGAACATAAGAAAGGCCGTACCGGGTCAGACCAAAGGTCCATCTAGCCCAGTATCTGTCTACCGACAGTGGCCAATGCCAGGTGCCCCTGAGGGAGTGAACCTAACAGGCAATGATCAAGTGATCTCTCTCCTGCCATCCATCTCCATCCTCTGATGAACAGAGGCTAGGGACACCATTCTTACCCATCCTGGCTAATAGCCATTTATGGACTTAGCCACCATGAATTTATCCAGTCCCCTTTTAAACATTGTTATAGTCCTAGCCTTCACAACCTCCTCAGGTAAGGAGTTCCACAAGGTGACTGTGCACTGCGTGAAGAAGAACTTCCTTTTATTTGTTTTAAACCTGCTGCCTATTAATTTCATTTGGTGACCCCTAGTTCTTGTATTATGGGAATAAGTAAATAACTTTTCCTTATCCACTTTCTCAACATCACTCATGATTTTATATACCTCTATCATGTCCCCCCTTAGTCTTCTCTTTTCCAAACTGAAGAGTCCTAGCCTCTTTAATCTTTCCTCATATGGGACCCTCTCTAAACCCCTAATCATTTTAGTTGCTCTTTTCTGAACCTTTTCTAGTGCTAGAATATCTTTTTTGAGGTGAGGAGACCACATCTGTACACAGTATTCGAGATGTGGGCGTACCATGCATTTATATAAGGGCAATAATATATTCTCAGTCTTATTCTCTATCCCCTTTTTAATGATTCCTAACATCCTGTTTGCTTTTTTGACCGCCTCTGCACACTGCGTGGACATCTTCAGAGAGCTATCCACGATAACTCCAAGATCTTTTTCCTGACTCGTTGTAGCTAAATTAGCCCATCATGTTGTATGTATAGTTGTATGTATGTATGTATAGATGTTGGTAAAACGTCCCCTATGATCCACCAGTGCTTGCAGCACCATTGAAAAGTAGCTCTTTCGGTTAATATACTGGCTGGCCTGGTGGGCCGGTCCCAGGATAGGGATGTGAGTCCCATCTATAGCCCCACCGCAGTTTGGGAATCCCATCGCGGCGAAGCCATCTATGACGACCTGGACGTTTCCCAGGGTCACTACCTTTGAGAGCAGGAGTTCAACGATTGGTTGGCTACTTGCATCACAGCAACCCCCATGGTAGATTTGCCCACGCCAAAGTGGTTCGCTACTGACCGGTAGCTGTCTGGCGTGGCAAGTTTCCAGAGGGCTATGGCCACTCGCTTCTGCACAGTCAGGGCTGCTCGCATCCGGGTGTCCTGGCGCTTCAGGGCAGGGGCCAGCAAGTCACACAGTTCAAGGAAAGTGCCCTTACGCATCCTGAAGTTTCGCAGCCACTGTGATTCATCCCAGACCTGCAACACTATGTGGTCCCACCAGTCCATGCTTGTTTCCCGGGCCCAGAATCGCCGTCCCATAGCATGAACGTGACCCATTGCCACCATGATCTCCGCGGCGCGGGATCCCGTGCTTTGTGAGAGGTCTGTGCCACTCTCACACTTCATGTCCTCACCGTGCTGCCGGAGCCTCCTCGCCCGATTTCTCAGCAGCTGACTGTGGAAGAGGTGGACGATAAGGTGCGAGGAGTTGACAACGGCCATAAGTGCAGCGATGATCGCAGCGGGCTCCATGCTCGGAGTGCTGTGGCGTCCGCGCTGTCACTGACCAGAAAAGTGCGGTAACAGATTTCCCACCGGTGCTTTCAGGGAGAGAGGGCGGGAGTGACGGTTGAATGACGACAGTTACCCAAAACCACCCTCGACACATTTTTCCCCCAGCAGGCATTGGGGGCTCTACCTAGCATTCCAATGGGAAGCAGGGACTTCGGGAACTGTGGGATAGCTGCCCAGAATGCACCGCTTCCAATGTCGACGCTTGCCCCATTAGTGTGGACTCACAAAGTCGAATTAGTGTCCTTAGTGTGGATACACAAATTCGAATTCATAAGGTCGAATCCACAAATTCGACCTAAGTTAAATCGAACTACTCTTGTAGTGTAGACATACCCTAAGCCACATTCACTGATGAGGGCTTAGAACTCTTCTCTGCCTCATAGGGACAACAGACTACGCAAGTCTTAGCCTGCTCCAGCCTTGTTCCCAATCCTGCGCCAGCCTTGCTCTCACTCTGGCTTCACTGACGCCAGATTCTTGCTCAGCCCCCTGGCTCTGACCACTAGACCTCACTTCCACTGCTTTGGCCACTAGGCCCAACCGTCCCCATCATGGTGTCTGACACTCCCTGGGACTGGGTGCTCAGTCATTCAGTCTGCAATCGCTTTCAAAAAATTGTTTGTCATAGCTAAGTATTATTTCTCTATAGAGGGACAAAGTCTGCAGACTTTAATGAGTGATAATTGCACATTTTTGAAAAAAGGAAAGTGAATCATAAAGAATGGGGCAGAAATGAATTAAGAACAAAAAGTAACTTGAAGTTCCCTTCCCTTTATTACAGCATGTTATATATATATACATATATACATATATATACATATACATATATATGTATATATATATACATATACACACACACACACACACACACTCTATCACACCAGGTTATTAAACAGCCACACTATATAAATCAAACAATATATAAAAGAATGTACTACCAAGGCTTTTACCTACAGCCGTTTTCTACAGACAGAATTTACATTATGCCTGAAATTCAGCAGAACTTTACAGTTCTGGAGCAAAGCAGAAACTGTCTCTTATGACAAGTTTGTATTAACTAGAATATGGGAAAATTCACCCAGGTACTAGGATGAGACCACTCATATTTATGTAGGAATATAGGATTTGCCGTATTGAATTGGACCAATAGCTCATCCTAGTTATAGTTATCCTGCTTGTGACAATAACCTGTTCCTGGCGATTCAGAGTAGAACCATATGAAACATCTTGAATGAAATAAATGTGCCTGTTTTAATGAATTTGCAAATATTTGCAAAACCGGAGCAGTTTCAAACAAGAATTCAATGGAACTGAATGAAAATATTCTTGGTTCTAAGGAAAATGTTGCAGCAGATTAGTTGCTTTTTGAATTAGATAAGCAGGCACTCCCTAGGGCCTGGCCCCTCTCAGGTTTCAAAACCAAGTCATTTTTGAAAATTAAGCCTTATTATTTAATCTATATCTTCCTGGTGCTTTGTTTAGCAACAAGTTCCTTGCTTAGTAGAGTCTACCCTGTGTGGTCAGGAGGGTTGGCATAAGTCATTTTGATTCAGAGAAGCATCTACATTGTTGGTTCTCTATTCATCAAGCAGGAAAAAAAGATATTGTTTCAGCTTTGGTGTTTCCCTAGCAACTGTTAAGACAGCTGTAGGCCGGCCTCTGCCTTCCATTTCTGTGAGCAGCAGGAAGTGACTCTTTGCTGCTTCCTACTGAAGTTTGGGGATTTGATGAAGGGATGCTTACTTCAGAAGACTTTCTATGTTGGAGAGGATCTTTGCCTTTCTTGACAAAGAAACCAGAAGAGAGAGCAACCCATCCAAAGAAGTGGTAATGGGATACACTCCATTGGTCATTCCCTACAACAAAACACCAGAAGGAGAGGACAGTATGTTGTTCAAGCAAAAGTCTGCTACAGAGCCTGTTGATTAGAGGGAATTGTAAGGGAGCAGAAGTCTTTATGAACAGGTGAGATCCTCTATTGAAATAATGGTGCAATGCTGAAGAACACAGACTGGTTAGTAATTATCTCTTATTTCCAGAAATAAATGCCACATAGGGACTGATCAGAGAATCCTTGTTGAGGATAGGTACATTGGGAGGTATTCATGGGTATTAGCAGGGTTTGAATTCAGCAGAGCTGTCTGGAATGGAGGTCCAGTAAATAATTTCAAACCCATGAGGCAGAAGCTCCGAGCCCCAGCATGAGCTGTGGGGAAGAAGCCCTGGGGCTCCGGGAAATACTCTATGAGAATTTAAGCCCTGGGTATTAAGTAGGGCTGGCTGGAAAAACAATTCCATTTAATAAAATATCTTGCAGTTTGAAATTTGTTTTTGTTCTGCATCAAAATGAAAATGAGACTTTTTGAATTTTGTTTATGAAAAAACAAGGTAGACCATCCCACCTCAGAACAGCCAATATCCCAGTGGTTATAGTGTTCACCTCAGATGTGGGAGACCCAGCTTCAAGTCCCTGCTGTGCCTGATTCAAAGTAAGGACTCAAACAGAGTCTCCATTATCCCAGGTGGGTGCCATACCCACTGAGCTGTTGGCTATTTTGTGATGACTTTGTCTCCCTTCAGACATTCCATCCTTGATCTGAGAAACCTTCCCAAAGAAAGTATTGTTGAAACGGGTTTGATGGATTGGCATTTTCCAACAACAAGTTTTTTTTGTCATTCCTGACCCACTCTAGTATTAGGGAATAACCCCACAATGTATTTAGTTATAGTTGCCTTCATTTGATGTCACCACTCCCAAACTGCTAACTCACATTAGATAAGCAGTATGTTGGATATTCAAGTATTTTACCAAAAGCCTACCTCAGTTAAATTATTGTTATTTATTTGTTTTAATAAGGAGGCCATAAAGGCCCTGACTGAAATCAAGGGCTCATTGTGGTAGTGTGTAGGAGCACACAGCAGGAGCTAGTCCCTGCTCTGAAGTGCTTGCAATCAAAATAGATGTGAGGGGAGGGGAAATGGAGACACAGGATGGCATGGCTGACTCAAGCTCACACAGCAGGTTGGTGGCAGAGCCAGGATTAAACTCTGACTCCCAATTCAGTGCCCTAACTACTGCATCATGCTGCCTCTTGTAATACTAAATAAATGCCAAATGAATAGGCTACATGAGCTAAAAGATTAATAGCATTTCAAGTAGTCTTATCTGAGAAATTTGAAAGAGAAAGGTTTGAAGTCATCCAGTATTTTAAAGAAACGTATCTTAAAAAAGATTGAGTGACACTCTGCCAGCTTCTCTAATCCGTCTTCATTTATCATGTTATCTGAAAGGAAACACAAGAGCTTTTGATTCTGTTTCATGGGATTTCAAAATTATCCTGTGTCCTTTCCCTGTTTAGCAGTACCTTCCCATGTGTTTTTAGGTGTCACAGACAAGGACTTTTTTGCCGATGGAATGATTAAATGATGTGCAGCCTGTCTTCACCATTGAAGGTGATAATTACACAAAGAACAGCATCTTAGGAGTAAGGATGTTCCCATGGAACAGGCCTCAGAATAAAAACAACATCAGATGTGTGATGCTCTCAGTAGCACTGGGCCTCTTCATTACTGCCCCATCACTCTTCTGAAATTGATCCCATTTCATTCACTTTAATGAAGTCTAACCGAAAAAGTCATTGAGGAATTTCAATGTCCTCTCCTCTCTCTCAATAGCTGAATTACTCAAGAGCATCAAAACTAGCAGCTTGAGGCATCTCTGTGGTTAGCATTTTTTCCTCAACTCTCATTCAACAAACTTTGCAAACTAGAGCAATTTCAGCAGTTAAAAAAAAAAAAAGTAGAAGCTCCTTAGGGCAGAAACCATCTTCTTGTTCTGTGTTAATACAGCACCTACTTGCAATGGGGTCCTGCCCCATGCCTGTGGTAATACAAATAAAATATATTATATAGTTTTCTTTTAGTAAAAATGTTTTGAAAGCAAAGTAGCTTTAAATAAAGAAATATCTATACTCTTTAACAAGTTAAGCCTCTATCCATAGGATCAACAAATCCAAGAATGTTTGGTATAAATCCTTTATATTGTTATTGTAGACTAAACCTTCAGGTCCAAATTTAAATACAATTTCTTCACTGCACATGAGTGCCCCTTCCCCTGAACCATCCTTTACATTTTGTCTGGGAAGGTTCAAGATAAAGTATGTGGCTTTAAAAAGAAAAGAAAAGAAAAGAAAAGAAAAGAAAAGAATGTTGCTCTGAGGTGATGCAGATCACTCACACTGGTGATGTGTGAACTGGTATGGGGCGGGGGGAGAAATAAACCTGATCTAAACCTTAAACACAAAATGAACCTATTTTTGTTGACAGTTTGCCTCTGATATTGTCAACTGACCGCCTCAGTTTGTGCAGCCATTTCTCAGAACTGGAAATTGAATACATCTGCATGGATCAACTGATTTAAGCTGCAAAAGTGTCAAAGTCACAACCACACTCACAGATCTGCTTTATGTATTCGCCAATAGTAGAACTGAAATGAGCAAGTACAACACGTTACTGTACAATAGATGAATCTACCTGCAAGTAGTGCCCCCAATAGTACCCATAAACCTTATCAACATGCCCTGAACTCATGCTAAAAGGACCATCACCAGGGGTGTTAAGTAATGGCAAAACAATATGCTACATATAATGTTTTAGCTTCCTTACTAGGATTTGCCTACTTTGGGACTTGCCTAAAGAATATGTTAGTGCCAGGTCTTATAAGTTTGAGCACACTCAAATCTTTGTAAGACATGACTCCTAGAAACTGATGAAGTTTAGACACTATTGCCTTCTGTCTACAACATCTCTAGTTGTGGTGCTTGGTCTCATTTACATGAGAAAGGTATTGGATTTTTCTGGAAGAACATTGCTAAAAATGTTAATGGCTCCAGCCTAAAAGTTTATCTCAGGATAGAAGCAGCATGTCTTGAATTGGAACTGTTTTGGAGGTCTCCACTGACCTACGAGTTGCAATGGAACCATGCTGTATCTTCCACAACCAAATATAGTAAATCTGACCCATTTACTCTTAACAGGCAGCGAAATATCCAGCATGTTGTGAGGCCTATTGATACCCACAAATATCTTCTCCAGCTATGAGCATATCAAGAACCAAACCCACTTAACTGTTTCCCACTATTAACGATATTATTTCAAAACAGTAGAACCTTTAGGAGTGATTTTCACAGCTGGTATCATTGCCGTAATGGCAGCAGGCATGGCATTGTATAGTCTCACTTAAAAATGCTCACCCTTAGGTCTGGCATTACAAAACAGAAAGTTATTATTAATAATAATAAAGCAATTATAATGTACATATGCATGTAGCAGGGAGACCCTGCTCCGGCCCTGAGGGCTTTGAAATGCTGCCTGACAGGGCTTGAGAGAGGTGGCTCTGGAAGCTGGGCTGATTGAAGAAGTGGCTGCAGCTGGGGCCACGCCCCAAACTGAAGCCCTGGGGCTTATAAGAAGCAGGGAAGCCAGAGCCCAGAGAGTCTCTCTCTGGCTCCAGAGAGAGATGGGCCTGGCTGCCTAGAGACTGAGGCTAGAGTACCTGGGTGAAGCAGGGCTGGGAACAGGCTGGGGAAGCTCCAGCCTGGAAAGCCCCAGGCTGCGGCCTAGCTTTGGGCTAATGGGTACTGGGGGTTGCAGAGGGCAGCCCAGGGGTAGGACAAGGCAGCAGGTCCAACCCCCCTATTGCCTGTGATGAGTAGGCTGATACTGCAGTCTGCCCCAGGGTGTGGGGCTAGACCATGACTGTCAGTAGCCACTACTGAGGCAAGGCGGGGATAGTAGCATGGGGTTCCCCTGGGAGGGCGAGACCCAATTATAGATAGGGGGCACCGGGTCCAGGGAGGGACGCCGGGGCCAGAGAACAGGTGGGTCACCAGCCTGCTGAGGGCGCTCCAGGGCTGGACCGAGGGACATTCTGCGGCCAACCAGCAGGAGGCGCGGCAGGGGTGAGTACCGCCCGCTTACAGTGGCACCTGACCAGGGACCGTTAGAACTGCCCCTGATACAAAGGGTCAGGGCAAGAACTGCGGGACAGTTGCCCAGAGGAAGAAAGCCTAGACAGGCATGGAGACAGACTCTTATTAAGCTCCTGGCCGAAGGCCAGCGGCAGCAGCAGGAGCGGCTCATAGAGCAGCTGGGGGCCCTCCAGCAGCAGTGGCTGCAGACCGTGGAGGCCCAGTACCAGGACCAACAGGCGGAATGCTTCCGACAGCTGGCCGACCTGTGGCCGAGTCCCGGGGACGCTTCAACGGGGGGAACCGGTTTTCCTACCCCCCCTGCGCCGCCAGTACGCCTGACCAAGATGGGGCCCGACGATGACCCGGAGGCGTACCTGGTGACCTTCGAACGGGTGGCGGCGGTAGCCGGGTGGGCACCGGACCAGTGGGCAACCATCCTCGCCCCCTATTTGGCAGGGCCTGCTCAGAGGGCCTACCGGGACCTCCCCAACGAGGAGGCCCGGGTTTACGCTCGGGTGAAGGCCGCCATCTTCGATAGCTTCGAGGTCACCCCAGAGGCCTTTCGGCGACGCTTTCGGGGCAAGGTTTATCCTCCGGGCGCCCGGCCCCGGGCGGTGGCCCGGGAGTTGAGGGATGCAGCGACCCGGTGGCTACAGCCGGATCATAGAGCCTCCGCTGACATTGTGGAGCAGATAGTCCTCGAACAGTTCGTCCACATCCTCCCGACTCCTGGGAGGGCGTGGGTACTGCGGCACCGCCCAAAGACACTGAAAAGGGCCGTTAGTCTTATAGAGGACTTTCTGGAGGCCAAGGCCCCTATAGGACCAGCCGCCCAGGCCCCGAGTCCGGGACCGGGCACTCAGGGACTGGCTGCGCCCAAAAGGGGGACCGAACGGCCCAGGGCACATGGACCTCAACAGGGGCCAGGCACCTTGGCCTGGAGGCCCGTGCCGGGGCCTAAAGACTGTTTTGCCTGTGGGCAACGAGGACACTTGAAAAAGGTGTGCCCCTACCGGGTTAGGGCAGAGAGGCCTTACCCAGATGAGACCCGAGTGCCCCCTGTGCAGTTAACAGGGGACCTCCGAACTTGTTGGGCGTGTGGGGAGCGGGGACACATAAAGAGACTGTGCCCTCATAAGGCTCCCAGAGCCCGGGCCAAAGCCCACAAAACAGGGGCTGAGGCAGGGGAGAGGCAGCGAGCATGCTTCCTCTCCCATACTCCGCCCCCTATCAAGGGGCAAGGGCCCCTGGGAAAAAGGGGGGACGTGCCGGTAAGGCCTCGCATTGAGCGGGGGACCCAGACAACGGCCAGGGGGGCTGACACGGGGACCCAAACGCGGGCGGAAACCCGCAGAGGACTGGGGAGGTCTACCGTGCGGACCCAGAACCTGAGGGAAGTAGACAGGCTTCTCCGGGAAATCGAGGGCCTGCGGAGAGAAAGAGACTCCCTGCGGGTCCAGCTAAGAAGAAGCCTGGGCCGGTAGAGCACCCTGCCCCCTCCCCCCCCGGTGGAGGGGTTCCTGAGGGGGAGGGTGTGTAGCAGGGAGACCCTGCTCCGGCCCTGAGGGCTTTGAAATGCTGCCTGACAGGGCTTGAGAGAGGTGGCTCTGGAAGCTGGGCTGATTGAAGAAGTGGCTGCAGCTGGGGCCACACCCCAAACTGAAGCCCTGGGGCTTATAAGAAGCAGGGAAGCCAGAGCCCAGAGAGTCTCTCTCTGGCTCCAGACAGAGATGGGCCTGGCTGCCTAGAGACTGAGGCTAGAGTACCTGGGTGAAGCAGGGCTGGGAACAGGCTGGGGAAGCTCCAGCCTGGAAAGCCCCAGGCTGCGGCCTAGCTTTGGGCTAATGGGTACTGGGGGTTGCAGAGGGCAGCCCAGGGGTAGGACAAGGCAGCAGGTCTAAACCCCCTATTGCCTGTGATGAGTAGGCTGATACTGCAGTCTGCCCCAGGGTGTGGGGCTAGACCATGACTGTCAGTAGCCACTACTGAGGCAAGGCGGGGATAGTAGCATGGGGTTCCCCTGGGAGGGCGAGACCCAATTATAGATAGGGGGCACCGGGTCCAGGGAGGGACGCCGGGGCCAGAGAACAGGCGGGTCACCAGCCTGCTGAGGGCGCTCCAGGGCTGGACCGAGGGACATTCTGCGGCCAACCAGCAGGAGGCGCGGCAGGGGTGAGTACCGCCCGCGTACAATGCACTAGTTGTCATCCATAGAACAAAGGCACATAAATGTCATTTTTACTTTATACATAGAGAAACTGAGGTACCGGGAGCTTAAGTAAGCCCAAGATCACTTTGTGAGTAAAGTGCAGAGTCAGGTAAGGAATGAACATTTCCTGATTCCACTGAGCAATGCTTCTTTCCTTATAAAAGATTACAAGTTATTTTTTGTGAAAAAAAAAAAAAATAAATAAATAAAAAGTTATTTCAGTGTTTTGTTACATAGCAAATAAAAAGGAGATCAGAAAAAAGCTTCCTAGCTCTAAAAAGTCCCCTGATTTTTCAATCTACTATGACTAAAGCACCATAAACTAGACAGATGCTTTAGAAAAAGATTTGAGATGCTCTTTCTTTTTAACTTATTCAGTATGTTAAACATTTTGAGTCTATATGGGGCTAGAGTTGAGCCCAGAAAATCCCCTTTTTTATGTACAGATTGGCACGTAAGAAGGATTTGCAAAGCCTAATGATCTCTCACTGATGCTTGATTACCTATCTTGCCCTGTAAGAAAAAAAAATACTAAAACACCATTGCTGAGAGTAAATCAGAACCATCCATTACGCATCTGCCTCATAAAACATTTATGAATAACAGTGCTGCCTTGGGAACTTGAAGTCTGCCCTCTTCCAGTGTTATTTGATAAGCGACACTGCAGCCTTTTGCTGTTATCTCAGAGGATCAGCTTGTGATTGTGCAAATACCACTAATACAATTTAAACAGCTACACATCATTTTACACCAGGATCCGCCACAGGATTGATATAGGACAGAGGAAAAGCTTTTTTCAGTGATGCTGGATGGATAAATAGCTTAGGGAAACACTAAATAGAGTCACTAGACATTGGTATTGCTGGGTATTTGTTCTCAAACGTATACACCAGTAAAATATTTTTTTCTATATTTTAAGTTCATGCCCATGCTTTTTCATAAATTAGTACCAGCTATAGACCAGAGCCTTAATATTTTGGCTCCACAGAATCACCATTTACAGCCAAGAGATATCCAGCCAACACACACACAATAAATAGGGTCTGGTTAAATAAATTCTGTGGGCCAAATTCAGATTTTAGTTACACCAGCATAAATAAGTAATACCGAATTACACTGCATATATACCAACTTAACCGAGAGCAACTTCTGGCCTGAAGTTTCTGATGTTACTGGGCATTTGATATGTCACTGTACATGCACCTTACTTCCACTAAAACAGAGAGAAAAACTTTCATACATTAAAACTCAGCAATGATAGGTTTGAAAGTTATATGGGATGGTAGAGATTTAGGGAAAAGGTATCCAAATCTGAAGAGAAGGCACTGACAATTATCCCAGCAGTGAGTTTGAATTCTCAGTGATATTAGCAATTGAGAGGCGACAAAATGCTTTAATTTTAACATTTTTTATCCGAGGACTTCAAAATATTTTCAAGTATAGAGAAGTTTTAGTGAAGAATCAGTCTCTGATTTTTGCTGGTTAAAGCAGGTACAGTCCATTTTGTAGCCACACAGTGGTAGTACTTCCACCTGTTGAGGCACCCATTAGCAACTGAGACATCCAACACTGGATCTTCCGGAGGGTCTGGAGCTGGTAGGGCCAGGGGTGAAAGTAACTTACAGGACTTACCGGTACTGCCGGAGTCCTGAGGAGGCATGGCCTCAACTGGAAGAGGCGTGGCTTCAACCAGAAGAGGCGTGGCCTCTCAAGATTTAAAGGCTCTGGGGCACCGGCTGTGGCTGGGAGCCCCAGGGCCTTTAAATCAACCTGGGGCTCCCAGCTGCAGAGGTAGCTAGGAGCCCCCGGGGCTCAGGGGCAAATTAAAGAGCCCGGGGCTCCGGCCGCTGGGGAGCTCCGGACCCTTTAAATCCTCGCCGGAGCTGCGGGCGGGATTTAAAGGGCTCTGGGCTGACCACAACCGCGGCAGCCCAGAGCCCTTTAAATCCGGCCCCAGCTCAGCCGACAGAGCCATGGGCAGGATTTAAAGGACTCTAGGCTTCCCGCTGCGGCGGGGAGCCCAGAGCCCTTTATATCCCTGCCGCAGAAGCCGGTGCGGTCTGGCACGGCGTACTGGCTCTTGCTGGTACGCCGTACCGGACTGTACTGGCTCACTTTCACCTCTGGGTAGGGCTGACCAGGGAAGAGCTGGGCTAGGCCAGGTTAGTCACTACCTGCACTGATTCAATCTTCATTGGTGGAACGCCTGTGAGCTCTTAATAAGATTCTGCAGATACTCTGATAGCACCCATACACCTTACCAATATGCCACGAACTTTAGCTCATGCTAAAAGAACCATATTTGAGAAAGTACTTCCTCCCGCAGCAGAAATCATGGGGAATGGAATATTGAATATATTCCAGCCCTTGCCATTGAAACACCTTAGGGAGCTGAGAATTTTTACTCTAAGTAGAAATCCAAAAAGGCCTTTAAACACACAAATTTAAGGTTTGTGACCCAAAATGGTTTCCTAAAATCAAATATGTCCCATTTAGAAAATCCCTTTTAGCACCTTCAGTTATGCTGAATATACTTCAGTTAGAATTTTTAGATTTTTTCCCTAAATATTTTAACTTTTCTATGAAATGCAAAACCTTATCTTTAATCAAGACAAACTGGAAAGCTTTAGAAAGTCTCAGACTATGTATATTAGCTGAATCAGAGTTTTATTCCTCCTTCAAATATATATTTTTTATCAAAATGAGTTCCTATAGGATATAGTCACCTATATAGCTCCAGCTCTGGGGTTGGAGCACCCATGGGGAAAAAATGGTGGGTGCTGAGCACTCACCGGCAGCTCCCCATCAGCTCTCCCCACCCAGCACCTCCCATCCGCCAGTGGGCCCCGCAGATCAGTGCCTCTCCCTCCCTCCCAGCTCCTCCCGCCCATTGCAAACAGCTGTTATGCAGTGTGCAGGAGGCTGGGTGGGGGGAAGGGCAAAGTGGGGAGGAGTGAGGGCACAGCGCACTGTGGGAAGGGACGAACTGTGTGAGAAGAGGCGGGAGGGGGCAGAGCGGGGGCAGGAAGAGGTGGAGCATGGGTGGGGCTTTGGGGAAGGACCTGGGGTGGAGCCAGGGGTCAACCCCGCCCTCCAGCACTTTGAAAAGTTGGTGCCTGTGCTACCGAGCCTATTTTAGATTCCAACTTTACTGCAAGACCTTTAATAGTCTGAAGCAATGGAATAACTCCAAGCCCCATTTGAAATCAGGACTCTCAGAATCCTTTACCATGAGACCATTTTTAGAAGTTACCCTGTTATGGGAAGGACCTGGAGTCTAAGTTCTGAGCAACTTCCACCTCAGGTTCACAAATAGAAATAAAATAAAATAAAATAAAAATCACTTGCCCCTAACTCCCTGCTCCTGAGCCTCCCTGCTCCTGAGCCTCCTTCTCTTTTTGGGCCATCATAACTCTCCTGCAAAGATCAATTAAAATAAAAAAGACAGATGGTCCAAACCAGTATATGAGTCAAAAAATTGCAGGAGGTAGAAGGAATCTTCCCCAAACAAAAGTCCCCAAGAAAAAAATCTATGAGAATGACACCAATTGATATCCACTTCAAGAAACCAAACAGTAACACAAAGATATCCCATGGTTTATGCAGCTATGTACAATTAAGGAAAATATTAAGAAATTCTGTTTTCATTGTATTACATGACCCATTTTAATGTGAAGAGATTCCTTAATTCTGAGTAGCACATTATATACTATCTCATGGAGACTTTTATTTGTTCATTCTATGATTGTGCGTTTCCTTATTCTGAAATAATGTTCATCCCTCATCACGTGGATATATTTAAACCAGAATTCATATCAGCTGCAAAACTCATTGTAACCTGCAGTATAACTCACCTTTGGAGTCTTATTCTTCTTTCCTCTTACAAGTGACATTCTCAAGGGCCTGTGTTAGGTGGCAGCAGCAGCAGACACCAGTGTGCAGGGAAGCCTCCCATTGCATTGGAATTGACAGCAGCTGAATGAAGCAGCAGGCAGTAGCTACACCTCAGGTGGAAGACCTAGCTTCACCCTTGCTCTGTCATGCAGAATAGGATGAGGCAGCACAAGCCAGAAAAACCTATTTTCTAAATCAAACTGTAGCATTATGTTCTGAATGCCCCCAAATAACTAGGGTGAAGTTAACGTCTCAGGCACACTTATCTCCAATTCTTTGGAAAGTGCTGCCTGGTCCTGTCCTGAGGCTCCACCTCTTAAGCCAACCATAGATATTTCAGCCTCATTTAGTGGCTAGACAGAAGGAGCCTTACCAGAGTTAACTCAGCTCTGAAGCTCTAAAGCTTCAGCAAAGAGACATTTCTGCCTCATCTCCTGCTGAAGATTCCTCCCCATGGCACAAGATCTTCAGCAGAAAAGAACCAGCAACATATAAGGACCCTTGAGCACAGTCCTTGCCCCAGGGTAAAAACTCTTTCAGTCTCTCAGTTTGATTCCACTACCCAACCAATTCTGAGTTTGTGTACAGTTATGTCACCAGAGGAATCCAGGGCAGAAAGCTTCTGCAAGTAAATCTCTATGTAGCCATACTTCCACTTTTTCACCAATAGATGGAGAAGAGATCTCCTGCTCCTTTGTAGCTTCTGTCCATCTGGAGTTCTGGGTAACTAACTTACAAAGATGAAGCAGTTCTGTGACCATTCTTTCCCCAGTTCACCAAAAGATGAGAGCAGAGAGCACCTTATCCTCTGGAGCTTTTGGCCAGAGTGCTTTGTCAGAAAGATAGGGTATAAAACCAAGCTTAGTCAGGCAACTGCTTAACTGATTACCTGTAACACTTTTTTTTTAGGATTCTTTTAATTTTAATTGCTTGATTAAAGAAAAGGACTGGAGTTGAATTTAGTTTCACAAAGCTTTGTTCACTATCCTTAACAGCAGTAGTAGAGAATATAAAAGGCAAACATTGTATTGGACTAGGGTTTGGCTGCATAAATTAGAAAGCTGGTCAATATAATTGTTCATGTTTCTGGAATCAAAACACACAACCACAATTGAAAATAACACTTATACTCAGTAGCTATCTAGGGAATGTAACTTTGTTCAGATTTTTGACTGAGTCCCCCAGAATAGGGCTTCACTTTATCAACCCCAGTGTTGCTAATACAACAGACGGAAAACAATCCAAAGCTAGATCACAAAATAATTTGGTCAATTACTTGCATGCCAATTCATCAAGGTATCCTTTCCAAAGGATCTATACCAGTCAACCCTTTTAACTTATTTCCCAGTGAATAATATTAGCCTCGGGATCTGACAAATACTCCTATATATCTAAAGGCATGTCTATACTACTGATGCTACACTGGCACATCTATGGTGCTGCAGCTGTGCCACTGTAGTGCCATAGCATAGACTCTTCCTACATCGTCAGAAGGGGTTTTTGGATGATGTACTTAATCCATCTCTCCAAGAGGCAGTGGGTAGATTGGAAGAATTCTTCTGTCATCGATCTAGCTACCTCTATACCAGGGGTTGGGTTGACCTAATTATGGTGACTATGGCACAAAAATGTCCACAGCCCTGAGCAACATAGGTAAATTGATCTAATTTCTAGGCCAGACCTAACATAAATTCCTACATTTATGACGTACTGTTTAGAGTGAGTGCAGTTCAAAAAGTATGCCTACTTGATCTCATTTTATGTTTATGTACACCTAGAACTTGAAAGGCAGCGTGAAACAATTAACTATGATAGCATCTGTACAGTGTTCTATAATCTTAGTTAACAACAGTAACTTGTTCAGTTTTAAAGCTACTTTAAAGCTCCAGGCACCAGCACAGCAAGCAGGTGCTTGTGGCGGCCAATGGAGAGGGGCAGCAGATCCGGCTCTTTGGCTGCAATTCGGCAGCGGGTCCCTCAGTCCCTCTCAGGTTTTTTTTCTGCCTCTTGAGGCAGCAAAAATGCTGGAGCCGGCCCTGCTTGACTGGAACCTGTTACAAAACAGACACAATGTAAAAATCTTTAAAACACATACACAAGCATGTATACTTCCTGACTAATTAAGTACCCTGCTTCAGGAAGTAGTCGATTGACTGATTTGGGTCCTCACCCAAGAAAAAGACAGTGTGTTACTTATCACCAGATCTTTATTCAGCTGTCAGCTTTCACTTAGCTCAGTTATTGTTCACAGCAGGAGCTGACACTGCAAACATAAATGGAGTGAAGGACTGTAATCTTCCCTTGTGCATTAGCAGGCAACACAAATTGTTGGAAAATAGAAGGAAACAGTTAAAGGTTTAACAGTTAAAGACAGGTACTTGGTGTCACCAGGAAGGTGGTGGCTGGCCCAGGACCTCAGTCTTTTCCCTTCCAGGTGTCTTTGGCTTTCAGGATGTGCTAAAGGAGAAGGGCCATTTTATCCTATTTCTGCTGTGTGGTCCTACTTGGTTTCTGTTCTTGGAGTTGCTGGCCTGAGCCAATCAGATGGTGAGCCATATTTCTTCCAAAAGACGTGAAATGTCCAACCAAAACGAGAGACATCCTCTCTCACCAACCAATCAGGGAATGAGATATCAGCTTTGAGTTCTTCCAACTGGGAATGGAATTTTCCAGTCTCTTTGTGCAATACATCTTGTCATACCAGCTTGTGTACAACAAATTAGGCCACAGATGTTGGTACAACAATCTTGGGACACACCTCGAATACTGTCTGATTTGCTCTGGTGACAACTTACATCTCTAAGCCACTTTCCCTGGGCCCCTTTGCAGTGCATTCCTTAGCCAACTTTGCAGTTATGCTTACTTAAGTTGCATTTTCTCCATCAACATTTTCTTAGCTGATGAAATGCCCAAATCAAAGTTCTCTCCATATTTGTTGATGCTCTTTAAACTCGTTTTAACTGTCTATTAAACAATGCAAACTGTAGTTCTCCAGCAGGCCAGAGCAGCAGCATAAATCTTTCTGTTCTATTTTAACAACAACAGGTTTGCCCATGAGGTTAAATCCCGTCATTAAAATTTACAATATTGTGCCCAAAGCTCAAGTATCAGAGGGGTAGCCGTGTTAGTCTGGGTCTGTAAAAGCAGCAAAGAGTCTTGTGGCACCTTATAGACTAACAGACGTTTGGGAGCACGAGCTTTCGTGGGTGAATATCCACTTTGTCGGATGCATGTGCCCAAAGCTGTATCACTTATAGTTCACTTCCCTTTTATACACATTTTAATTATATTAGATTCCATCAAGTTCCATAATTTACTACTGTATCCAACACATCATGTTATATCACTGTTTGATATTAATTTAATATGATTTTAGTTCATCTACTTATTCATAGACAGAGGAAAAAGGAGAAGTCTCTTTAGCTGTCCTAGTGGTACACTCTTGTGAAAGACTGCAGCAACTCTGAGTTTTCTCAGACTATTGAAGCAATCTAGCTGTTAGATCTTGGATTTTTATTCTCTTAGCCCTCTTTTCTATAAGAAGCTCTTGCTGCATGGACAAGTCTAACATAGCAATAGCTCCAAATTTTGGGGCTTTAGTTACTACAGCTTACACATGGATAGCTGGGCTATGACAACTGTAATGCTTGCACTCACCTGAGCTCAGACCCTGCCCTCTGATAACTCCATCACCTCTACTAGCCTCTCTCTGGAAAGGGAGTTTTTCATGGCCTTCTCGCTTCTTCCTTGTGGCCAGCAGAGCTTGAGTTGAATGGTGCAGGCAGGAGAAGGAGCAGCTCACACGGCAACAATTGCAAGGGGACAGAGCAGCTATCCTATCCTTGTGGCAGTGTGTTTGCCAGAAACAGGGACAGATCATAGAGATTCTCTTTTCATTTGGGCCTGATTCACCTCTGTTATGCCAAAGAGTCCAGAATAAGTGTTCAGAAACTTAGTGTACAGAGCTGGTTCAGGTAGCTGGATATTTATCCCATTTTGATCAGGAGTCTGGGCTCTTTGAAGACATTGCCTTTCTCTCATTTAATCCTCTTGTTGAGCTGCTGGTGCTATGATGAAAAGGTGGAAGATATATATACATATTTCTCTAGTTATTATATTTGTATTGGGAAAATAGTATGTCATTATTCCTGTCAAATAAACAGTATTATTTGTTCTTGAAAGGCAAAGGAACAGATGTTTTTCTGCAGATAGCACTATAGAGATATGTCCCTTACTGATAGAGGCTCAACTTAGAGGGGCATCGACACCAAAGATAGAAGCATTTAAATATGCATTTTTCATGTGTGATTTTTTTCTCCCAGGCATCGATTTTGTTGCTATAACATGTTTGCAGGAACCTCTCTATCTGTTTCATAGATGGTATCTAAGCCATGCTTTTATCGATAGACCTTCTAAATCCTTTAAAGCTGTGACAAATTAAAGCAATGTAAGATTTCAGTTGATGAAGGTTATAGTTCTCCCACACAGGAAAATTCATACTCTTTAGGGTTTGTGTTCAGTTAGAGTTCATTGGATTTAAGAAGAGCATGTTCAGATACCCAGGTAGACTAATATAATGCTTTTTTGTTATATTATTTGTATTACAGTAGCACTTAAAGGCCTCATTCTAGAATGGGATTCATGGTGCAAACTGATCTATAATTACATACAAAGAAACTGTCTCTGCCCTAAAAAGGTAATGGATCCAACATGCAAGGAGAATGATCAAAGGGATGGCTGGAAAATATCATTGCAACCCACACTACCACAATATGGCTGCTGGCTGTCCCTGTCTGATGGGGCAGGGGGGGCTGGGGAAGTAAGGTGGCACTGGAGGGTCTATTAATTGGGGAGGATGTTGGAGCAAACAGCCAATCAGAATGGGGGGAAAATATCCTGAGTCCAAGCTGAAGAAAGCAGAGTCTGATGATGACCATTTTGTCCAGGGGGTTTCCAAATGTGCCTTGACCTGCTCTTGATACTGTTATGCTGGATTGTACTGGGGTAATCTCTCTGCTCCCAAAGATGGCTTCATTCCAGAACATTCTTTCCCTACTGCCTATTTGTCTACAGGAATGGCAATGTTGTAGGGACTGGCATCTCAGAAAGGGACTTCCCTCCCATGCTTCAACACAGAACATACTACACAGTCACAAAAAAGCAAAAACCAAAGATTTATATGAGCTGCAATTCAGGATTTGTAAAAGGGGTGGGGTGTAGCCTATAGGACTAATCTGCTTGCTTGCCTATATATATATCTTTTCTTATAGCTTAAGTATTTGGTTTATTGTAATAGGTTTATAAATTTATATTAAAGTAAGTTTGGCTGTAATGCAAGAGACCTATAGGCCAAAACCCTGTATGTAAGCTAAGACAAAGTTAGCTTATCTATATTGAGACCTTTTACCCAGAAAAATAAAGTTGACCTATATCTTGTTACCTAAATAGATAAGTATCCACACATATGTCTATGACTTTTTATCTAGACCAACAGACGATGGAAGAATGGCATGGAGGGGTTCAATTTGTACCCACAGATTTACTGGGTACACCATAAGGAAACTTATGTGCGTAGGTACATGTCATCAATACGCACATACATACTAGTCTATGGAGTAAGCGTAGCCTAACATTTTGTGAGTGAGAAATGAAATTCGGGCACAGGAGGAAGGATTTCTGGCACTTGTGCCCTATACAAGAGGTAACCCACCTTGCTACAGTATTCTATTTCTACTCTATCTACAATGACTATTAGTAGTCTATACTTGTTCTTCTTAAACTTTAAGTTTCAAGGAAACTAGGCTAAGCTTGGTTTCCCTAAGTTTTTATTCTTAGTTTATTAGGTTTTGATTTTAAGTTTAAGTTAATCAAGTAAACCCTAAGTTCGCTCTAATCGCTCTTAGCATTAGTTTCTTCTAAGCACTGCATCCCTCACTCAAGAATTGAGAAACCTGAACTACAAAGCTGGTCCTGTGTCTTTTACCACCAGGTTATCAAGGATGGGTGTGAGTATATTAACCAAAGCTTTGTTGCATATAATACTATATTATCATATGTATCTTTTGAATAGCAGTAATGCAATTGTAACTTTGTAACTCTGATTATTTTGCCATTTACTTACTATTAATTTTAATAAAAAGTCTTTAAGGCTATATCTGTCCCAGTGTGAGCTTCCTGTCATACCCCGAGGGTCCTTTGTAAATTCTGTGGAGCCTGATTCAGGACAAGAACTTTTATCTTCTGATCAAACAGACTGGTGAGCCTAAACCCATACTAGTAATATTAATAATTAATATTATTAATTAAATCAAATTAAATACAAATTACATTGATGGATTAAATTAATATTATTAGTACATCCTAAATCAGGCTACAGGGGAGGTAGTATACATTTAAATGACTGGTGTGCTGAATGCCTCTTACCCCTGTTATTTCTGATGTTCAACCTATAATGGTTTACTATGGTTTATATTTTCAGCTCACCTCTAAATCCCCACAGTAACAAACAGTCTGTCATCCTTTTATGTGGGAGTGTGAAATCTCTGCCAGGGAAATAAAATAAAATGTACCGATCATGAATAATTAAAAAAAAATCAAAAAAATCCACCAAATCTAAAAGCTTCTCTTACCTTTTATTTTCCTTTTTCCATTTCCTTATTCCCTTGTCTGCTGCTCTTCCTTTTTTTATTCTTCTTTATTTCTCTATAGTGATTTTTGCCTTCTCTCTCCTCACTGTCTCTGCTTTTCTCTCTGTGAAAATATTTTTAACTTTTCTTCTACTTTGATGATGCATTTTTATTCTCCTAATTCTCTCATGCCACATTCTGCATCCTCCCCAATTTTCTACTGTCTCTTTCCTCTTCTCTTCTTAGTCCAAAGTCTTTTCTTCACTCCTCCTAGATTTTCCTCTCCATTCATGTTCTCCCAATTTTCCCTTTTCATCCCTCATTCTCAAGTCTCACTATTCTCAGAAGTGACCATTTAATTCTAGTTTTTCCCCCTTTCTTTTTTAATACATACAGGAATATTCTTCATATCCTATAGCTACCTGACATAATGGGTATGGGCCCCAATATCAGTGTGTTTTCTGAAGTTTACAACAGTTTACTTCAAAAAAGAGTCCTGATCTATTAGTAGTTATACCACATAAGCCAAAAGGAAGCTCTGGTAAGCTCACCTCAGTTGGAAGTCAGTGTTTAATAAATATATGTTCTGAAAGCAGTCAGCTGCCACAGTGAGTACAGGAAGAATGGTCTCCTGGTTAAGGTATCAGACTGGCCTCAGGAGGATTCAATTCCTGCTTCTTCTGCATGCTTCTTGTATGAAATTTGAATTGTTTGCTCAAGTTCAATGTGCCTTAGTTCTCTATCTGTAAAATTGGGGTAATAATAGGGTACATTCATGAAATATTTTGGAGGTGGCCACATGCCTACTTTGTACCTAGTTAGATGACAGGTGGTGTAGTATAACAATTGGAATATTTTACACTGCACTCATATTCTCACATTTCAGAACACACATAAGGTATAATCTTAAATCTGTAAATCTGACAAGATATCACTTTAAGATATTTTTAAAACAAAAATTTGCATTAGTTTTCTACAGCTACACGATAATAGTTGTGTTTCTCTAAGATTGCATGTTTGCAAGGGATTTTTAATTGTATTTTACTTTTTAAATTAAAGAACTTTTATATTATCAGGCACTTTGAAGTTTTTCCTGAGAGTTTTGGTGCCAAATGCCACCAATATGATTACTAAAGACAAAGAAAGTATTATGAGGTCACCTAAAACTAAAATAAGATAATAGGAAGCACATCAGACACAATTGAATCTGTTTGGGCTGTGAAATCAGGGGGTAAACATTAGACTCAGATCTGACCTAACAATGATTTACCCATTGCCTACAAATTGAATGTTCAAAGTGATTGGCCCTTTATTAGCAGTAGGGTGACGAGACGTCCCGATTTTATCGGGACTGTCCCGATATTTGCTTGTTTGTCCCACGTCCCGACCGATGTTCGGTCGGGACACTGGACAAACAAGCAATTTTGCCCTCCGATCCGGTGCCATAGACGGAGCCCGGAGGGGCTTTCACCCCCCACTTCCCCCGACTATCCCCCACCTTCCCCCATTGGACCCCTCCCCAAATCCCTGCCCTGGACCCGCCCCAACCCCGCCCCTCACTGCCCCATTGGATCCCTCCCCAACTCCCCGCCCTGGCCCCGCCTCTTCCCCAAGCACGCGGCATTCCTCCTCCCTCCCAGGCTTGCACACGGGCCATGGCCAGGGCTGGGAGCGCAGCACGGAGGCTGCTCCAGCCCTGCAGCCTGCAGGGCAGTGCGGAGCAGGCAAGGCCTGGGTGGAGACACGCGTGGGGCGGACACACTCCTGCCAGGAGGGGCCGGGCCCGGCTGCCTGGTTCGCCCCCTGCCTGGGGGGGTCCCCAAGCTCCCTGCAGCTGGAGCGGGGCTGCCCGGGGCGAGTGTCCCGGGCAGGACAGAGTGGAGCAGCCTCTGCTGTGGGGCTGGTGCAATGAAGCCCAGGAGCGGCTGGGCCGGGAGCTGCAAGAGGGGCCCGGAGCGTGGCTCGGCTGCACAGCTCGGAGTCCAGGCTGGGCCCAGGAGCGAGGGCATGGGGGAGCTGGGAGTGTATCGGGGGTCAGAGCCGAGAGTTGGGTGGAGACGGGGCTGTGCCACTGCCGCCTGGTGGCGGGGGGCGCTCCGGCTTTTTTTTTTTTTGCTCCCCCCCGCGTCCCGATATTTCAGTTTGTCATCTGGTCACCCTAATTAGCAGATATATGATCTTTGGTTATTTGAATGAAGGACAAAGAAGAAACAAACAAAAAAGAAAGTTAACACCATTTTGTTAAGTCATTGCATTTATTGGCTCTTTTGCATTAAATGTCTAGTGAGCTTTTTCCCTTCACCAGGCTTTTAGCTGAACACAAGAAATCCCTGTGGTTGCAAAAAGAACTTGAGTGGTATTCATGAGGGCAAAGAGATAGATTTTTGCAATCTCTAGCCTTTGGTGGGAAATCTTTTCTCATCTTGACTTCATTGAGAATTTGAACTTCCTTCAGTATTAGATTTGGCATCACAAATCATTACTGTGCAGTTTTGTGCAACATTAGCACACTGACCTCCTAATGGATAGGAGTTTTGCCTTTGATGTTTGAAGTTCATTAGTTTTCTACCAGGTTATTTATTTGTTTGTGCTGCTCCTTGGCATAAATGATTAACCTGGAGTTCAATGTCCTTCATTTTAAAACTATGCAGACTAAAAACTTTTAGCCACCAAGTCTCCTAATGGGATGACAGTTTTTGTCTTCATTCAATCAAAAGTCCAGGACATTCCCTCAGTTTAACTGGATGACTATAAGTTATTGGTAAACATGAGTTTAAGGATAAAGTGTTCAAAAACAACAGGTAAAAAAGGAAAGAAAGGTAAATTGACTCCCTGTAGGACAACTTGGCAAACCCAGCAGCAGTGCACTTTTACTCGGATCTCAACTAAAACAACAATAGTCAGCACTTAATAAATTTATATTACATTTTATGTCTTTCTAAACATCACTTGATGTTTTCTTGTCTGCTGGTGCTTTTAGAGATTTCCCTTGTTGATATTGTTTTTGTGTTGCTACCAGGCCTAAATTTGGCTTTCAGCAAAGCCTTTGAATTTTTTATAATAAAGTAATTTACAGATGTTAGTAGATAAATTAGCACTGCAAATGCAGTTAAATTGCATAATCACGCAGATTGATTTTGTGTTAGCCTTCAAGATGTATAGATACCTTGTGGCATCTCTGTCAAGGAAAGGCAATGAAAACTAAAGTCCTTCAGTTTCTCTAAAAAAGAAGGGGAAAAAATGTCAAGGGACCAGGGAGAAATAGAGATGTCTTATTGAAATCCCTGACAATTTATAAATGTTAAATATACAGATATCACTCAATACTGGCATTTAACCCCCCCCCAAAAAAAAAATTGGATTGCACAGAAGAATAGTCTTCCACACAAGGCAGAATTTGGAGATGCAGCAAAGAGCGAGGGCTTCTTTATTTATTGTCTCTGATTAGTAAGGCAAAAATAATTTAGAGGTTAGTCACCTCAGCAGATTTGTTATTTTTAAAGGCAGCACAGAAGGAGCTATGCTTCTGGAAATAAAAAGGTCATCAGAGGATTAATGTGGTCATGAGGAGATGTCCAAGAGCAATGTAGAATACAAAATTATACCTATTCTCTGAATGCCTATTTCAGTTCTAATGGGAAGTTACGAAGTTTTGAGTTAGGGTGAATGCAGCTGTAATGGGTGCATCCTTTGTTGGTATTTTGGGACTGGTGCACCACAGCTGGAATGAACAAATTGCAATTAATCCTAATAACTGCAACTTTGTTTCAGTTTCTTCTAAGAGTCAATAACCCTGACCCTGCAGTGATGCCTGTGAAGAGCTCCACTGAAGTCAATGTATAGGATTCTGCCCATGCAGAGTTCTTTGCAAGATTGAAGCCTATATTAATAATAAATAATACCTTACATTGCACAAAGCCTTTTATCGCAAAAGGATCCCAAGTTGTTTTACAAACTATAAATCAGGAGTGACCAAAGTGTGGCCCGTAGCTGCATGCAGCTCTTTTACAATTAAAGTGCAGCTCGTAGAGTCCCACACGTCCACCCCCATTCTCTGCCTACCAGACTGGGGGGGCTGGGAGCTCAGGGCTTCTGCCCTGCGGTGGAGTGATGGGGCTAGGAGCTTCTTCCCGAGACAACCGGTGCCTGCTGAGAGTAGGGGGACACAATTTAAAGATTTGCCTCCTGCAGCAGTTTGAGTCATACACCCCCAAACACACATACCCCTCTTACTCTCAGTGGCCCCTCCCTGCAGCTCTCAGTTGTTAGCTCTGCGTGGAGAGGCAGCGGCAAATAGCTGGGAGCTGCAGGGAGTGGCTGCTATTTTCGCTCTGCTTGGAGAGAAAGCAGCAGCTCTCCCTGCAGCTCCCAGCTGTTTGCCGCTGCCTCCCCTCACGGCTGCAGCTCCCAGCTTGCTGGCTCCTGCAAAGAGGGGGCCCAGCAGCACCACGTGATGGAGCGCGGCCAGCAAACCCTGGCAAAAATCTGGGAATAGGCACGTGCCCCCTACCTGTCGCCTCTGGCTTCAGCCCTGTCGGAAGGGGGTGGAGGGTCTCGGGGTTTCAGCCTCCCTCGGCATGTCTACTGGGACTGGGAGCTTCAGCTAGAGCAGGGCTGAAGCCCTGTGCCGGGGTGGGGGCAGGCACCTCCTACAAGGCTGAAATACCGAGACAACCCTCCCTACAGGCTGACCCCCAAGCCCCAGCACTTGAACTTCTCAAGATTGTCTGATGCGGCTCTAAGGGTCAATAAGCTTGGCCACCCTGGCTATAAATGATACTTTGAGTACAAGGAAAACAATGACTTCAGTGGATGTTGTCCCTGAGTAAAGATTAGATCTGGTAAGGGATTTTTCCAACAAAACTTTTTTTTTTTTTTTGGTAAGAAAATGTCAATTTGTTGAGACCAAAACTTTTCACAAAAAAAGGTTGCCAGTAAACTTGAAATTTAGATGGTTTCTCCACTCCAAGTTAAAACCCCAGAGATATATTATGTGACCGAGAAGGTAGAAGACTCATGATCCATCGTTTGAGAAGACACATGGCTGATAGGAATTTCTACCTGACAAAGCCCAAATTAGCAAAGGGACTTAAGCGTTGCAAAGCTCAGTATTGCAGCACTTAATTTGTTATGTGTTTAGCCACTAACCCTGAGTTAGATGCTTAGGCTTCCTATAAAATTCATGGAGAGAGAGTGAGAGAGGAGCCTAAGAATGGGATCCACAAAAGCCAGCACACAAGCTTGGGAGTCACCTAAACTAGCCAAAAGCAGATGCCGAGAAGAGAAGTGTATCCTAAGTTCTGCACCTTTTAGGGAGTTAGGTGCCTAAGTCCAGGCTTGAAGGGAGGTGCCTGATCTCCATGATAGAAATGTAGGTGCCAAAGTTAGCAGGCACTAACAGTGCTTAGCTGCTTAACAGCCAGCTCTAGAGAAAAGTCCTCAGTGAGTCAGTTAATGCTGGACAGATTTTTGGATGCTGGATAAGGACACAGAACAATGTGAAACCTGTATGTATGTGGAAGCCACACAAGCTGACAGTTCAATTTAAATAGTAATGCTGGGGTTTGAAAACATTTGAATAAGGTGGAGTGGGTCATAATCCCTACCCAGCAGAAGGATACTCTACTTCCATGGTATTAGAAAAGATGTATTGTAAGTGTGGAATAAAAAAACCCCAACATCATTTAATAACCTTTCAGGCCCCAATGAGAAAAAGGGAAAACATCCACAGGGCAGATATCAGCGAAGATCAGACTGTGACTGTGTGATAAGAAAATACTGAATCAGAGAAAGCTGAATACATCTACATGATGGGAGAATCTGTCAGAACCTCAGTGCCCTGAAAATAGGATTAGAAGACAAAAATATCAAGCTTATACCTGCATCATTTTCTTAGACTATGCTTATGCAAAAGAAGAATGCACACAAAATAATACAAATAAAAAAGAAATGAAACTGCGAAGAAGAAATTAGAATGGAGCCACAGTGACAAAGCTGGAAGATGCCTCAATAGAGCAGAATCAACTTCAAACAAATGCAGACTGATAAAAAAGGTTATTGAAATAGAATTTAAGAGGGCGCCAGAAGAAACTGAAGTGTTCAAAAAAGAGAAAGAAAAAGTAAAGCTTGTCAAGATTTAGGGGCCCATTGTGCACTGTCTGCACCCTTTACACCTTTGCAAAGTGAATGTAAAATACTACAACATTAGAATAATGTTGCTAAATCCTGAGTTTATGTATAGCAGTGTAGCTTCTTTGAAGTTAATGGAGTGGTGACAATTTACCCCAGTTGGAGATTTGGCCCATATCATTCTCCATTCCCTTTGCAAGTGACCACACAATGTGTAAGTCACTGGGGAAAAAAAATCAAGCATTAAGACTACAAGAGACGAGACAATAGGAAACAGAGAAAGGAAAAACAAAACTAAAAAGCACACACAGACACAAAATCTTGCTGTTAAATTAACTCTGGATGGGAACAGGCAGTTCAACTGAGAAGAGGCAGAATGAGGGAGACAAATACATCCCATTCCAGATATTTTAGAGACACCAGAAAAGAAAACAGGTACATTCTTTGAGAAAAACATTACACAAACTCCACAACAAATCCAGGAAGAGAGTTGGTAGTAAAATGGATCCAAATCATAGAATTCCATTAGAAATTTTTGAGTTTAACATTTCTGCAGATCAAAAGAAAAACAGTATTTGTATGTGACCACAGAAAGAAGTTCTGCAGATCTGTAATATTACTTTGTGTAAGAATAAAACTGTAAAGTTTGGCTTATAAAAGTTAGGCTTTGGTGGGTTTGTAAACCAGTGGAGGAAGAATGCAATGCACTCATTTAATGACAACATAATGCAACCTGGAACCTCAAATACTTCAGGAAGATAGTTTAGTGTACAGGCCCTTTGTTCTAATAGAACATTAACTCTATAGCTTGATACTGAAGTAAACTCATGCACTCTAGACACTGCACACATACTTTGGCCAAGAAAACGTACATGAAAAAGTGTTGAGTAAACACTTGCACATCTCATCTCATTTGATGCCATGTGTTGGGGGCAAGCGTGCCCTGTCCCCTCTTGGGGTGGGGCACAGTAATTACTTCCCCTTGGCCATGTCCTTATGAGCACCCCTTGTCTTGGGGTATTGTGGACTAGTGGAAAAGTCAATATGGGGGCCACTTCTCTCAAGGTTGTGTGGCCCAATGGCCAGAGTTAGCCCATTCACACAGGGCTGTGGGTCCCAATGGCCCAAGTCAATATTGCTTCCCAGTTCGCCTGGGGCATATCACCTAGTGGTCAAAGTCAGTGTGGCCACCTGGCTCAGCCGAGAGGCATGGCCTAGCAACTAGAGTCAGTAGGGCCACCGTCTCTCAGGGCTGCATGGCCCAATGGCCAGAGTCAGTAATGTCGCCCTTTCTCAGGGGCGCGTGACCTAGTGGACAAGTCAGTAAGGTTGCCCTCTCTCAGGGGCGCGTGACCTAGTGACCAGAGTCAGTATCACTGCCCCTTCCTTGGGGCTGCATGGCCTAGTGGTCTATCAGGGGAGTGGGCAGCTACCCTGAGGTGGGTGGCAGCCAGGTAGGGGGACCCAGGCCTTCCCTGCTCCACTGGGTCCCAGATCATGACCCTGTCACAGTGGCAAGTATGCTTGCCACTGGGTCAGCAGGAAATCTGCCCAAAACACACTGACCCCACTCGGAGGACCACAACTAGTCTCCCTGAGCTACTTCCTACCCGGTTCCTGATACCGTGGTCCTGGCATCTTCAGGGTCTCTGGGCTCCTCGGCCAGTGAGGCTCCCAACAGTTCTGCCACTCCTTGGGCATCTTCCCGAGTCTCAGAGTCCCTGGCTTCTGCCATCTGGGGTTTCTGCAATTCCTGGGCTGGAGCTTGCAGCGTGCATCCTCTCTCTTCGGCAGTCAGCACTGAATGAGCTGAGCTGCTCCTTTTTATACCTAGTTTGCAGCCAGAGCCTGCTCAGCAAAGCCGTGGAGGGCGTGGCCTCCTCAGCCCAGAAAGTGGAATTAACCCTCACAGTACCAGTGCGGGGCAAGTGTGCCCCGTCACACCATGCTAGAGAAAAGGTTTGATAATGGCTCAGAGAAAATAGTGCCACATGCTAAATCACCAACACCAATTTCTACACTATTCTGCATTTTCTTTGGAGGCTTCTTATACAAGAACTGACCAGGCTCGATCTTCCTTAAAATGATGATATCAGACATCACCACAATATGAGGTGAGATGTCAAAGGATTTCCACAATTCCATAGGTTAGCACAATTCAGTATAGGGTGACCTGACAGCAAATGTGAAAAATTGAGACAGGAGGTGGGGGGGGGGGTAATAGGAGCCTATATAAGAAAAAGACCCAAAAATCGGGACATCTGGTCACCCTAATTCAGTAGCATCCCAAACTACACCGTAAAATAAGTTTGTGTCTAAGGGATGTTTACCTGCAGTAAAACTGGTACAATTGCCATTCACAATATTTTTTGTTGCAATGCAGTTTTGCCATTTTCACCATAAAAAGGGACAATTTTCACATTTTCCCAAACCCTAAGTTCATCTATTTCAAATTGAATGTGAGCCTGAAGTCCATAGCTGAAATGTAGACCCCCATGTTTTCCACAAAATTATAAGAGTAGACTGTCATAAAGGGAATACTTGACAGTGGGTGGAGATACCTTGGACACCCCACAAAAATACTAAATACATTTGTTAAACCTCAGTAACATCACCTCTTTTCTTGTGAAAGCTTTCCAGTCTCTATTATACCAATGGACACTGCAAATTAGTTACAAAAGTCATTTTCCTTTCTTATGGAAGAGACAATAGGTGTCAAACTGTAAGAAGACAAAAACAAAACAAAAACCAGAAACTGAGAAAAGAGTAAGGAAAAACATATGCTAAACAAGATGAAAGAAAATTAGAAGTACCAAAGTCCTCAAAGTAACCTTTGTAAATGGAATAGAAAATTAGAGCCAGGCGCTGAAACAGATCTTCAATTGCAACTGAAGTTCACACTGCAGCAGAGGAGAGTGGTGTAAAGGTGGCATAAAACCCACTTTTGTGCATCCTTGTTCCTGAGCAGACATGTGCCAGGCTAGTGACCCCGAGTGTAACTTAAAGCTGCATGTGGGTTACACATGCCAATGGAGCCTGTAGGTCAAAACAGCAGACTAGGATCAGTAAGGCACATGGGATCCCAGACCATACCCCTTTACTTCACTCAGGTCCCTGTGCCTATAAGTTCTGGAACTAAGGGTGCTGGGGGTGCTGAGAGCCATTGAACCAAACTGTAAATCTTGTATATGATGGAAACCCCCGGCTTGAAGTGGTTTCCATGATATACAGGGTTTACAGTATACAAATTGTTCCAGCGCCCCTTGTGCCAGCAGCTGGGAAGAAGATCTCAAAATAGCAGTGACGCTGCTATCATTGGACATGATCCACCGAGGGCTGTTTACATGTGTGGAATCCTCCAAGGCTGGTTACCTGTTTTTTAGGTTCTCTTTGCACTGACTGCACACTGCAGTACAGCCACACTAAGTAGCAAAATGTGGGCCCAGGTCTCTTTCTTCAATGAGGAGTTTGTTTTACTCCTCCCCTGGTTCTCTCTCCTTCCAAAAACTGACTGTACCAACTTCACTAACATGCCTGGAGGTTCTTTTATTACTTGGAACAGTGAACCATCAACTAGACCCTAATTGAAATCTGACCTTTGTCTCCTCGAAGTGGAATCTCAAAGGAAACCAGTTAAACTTAACTTAATCTATAGATATAACATAGAATCCTACCAGGGGACTTCATTCTAACCAAGAAACTTAGAAACTGGAGTCCTTTTACTGTTTAGCCTATATATCAAAGTCATAGAATACTGTAGACAGGAAGGTTAAAATAGAGGCAAGAATCTAGGTTGGGCCCCAAAAGAATAGGGATTTTGTCCATGTGGATAACAGCATATGCTATAATATTTCTACAATTACTATTGGGAAATCTGTGTAAATGTTACATCTCTTGAGATTTACATAACTATTTTGCCTTATTATTTCTCATAATAAGCAACATAATGGTTTGAAACATTGTTTTTTCTAATGAAGAATGATGAAAGGGAGAACACAGTGAAAAGTCTTTTGAATTAGGCTTCAGAAGGGAGTTTATCTTCCAGTCCATGCAGCCCATGAAAGCTGTGATCATTGGAATGAACATTTCTAGAAAGTTCTCTTTCTTCTCTATCTCTTTTAGCATAATGCTAGATAGAAGCAAGTAACAATTTAACTTTTAAATAGAAAACTGCAGGGAACATTAATCTGCTGAACCAAAGAAATTGCGCAAAGTTATAATATGACTGTGGTATATTGACCTTCCTGAAATTACAGGAACTATTGTTTCTAATTTTCTTTGGGAATGTGCATGAGTCAATGGTTTTTTATTATTGCCAGTTTTTGTTACAGAAAATTTAGAATTACCCTTTGATTATTGACAGTAAGAATATAATAACTTTTGTCTCACATGATGCATGAAGCATACTGTCAAATGTATATTGTGCACAATACAGTACCAGAAAATATGGTATCTCACTGGCAGCAGGCTACAAAAGGCAAAGTATAAATCAAGCATTTACTGAATAGGAAAAAGCAAATTTAATGTACTTACGTTAAAAAAAAAGACTACTTTGTCTTGTATCTTTTGTACAGAATTTATTATTAGGATGATACAGAGACATGGTGCTATTTTATTACAGGCTGGTTCTTGAAGCTCAATTCATTAACGGATTTCACAAAGAGTATGACATTTGAGAAAAAAACAGATGTGGGGTTTTTTGCTTCGTTTTTTGTCTTTTTAGTCTTCATATAAATTGACATAATTTGCCAGGCCTGTAAGTGGCTGATTGTTTAATCCACATAGGGAAATAGGCAGCTAGTGTTATTAAAGGCCCACTATTGTGTATGATTTTAGAGACAGAACAAAAGAAAAGTGTAATATAACAAGAGCCTGAGCAGAAAGCTGGACACTGAGGATGCTGGAATAGAAAGCATTGAGTCAGGTTAGCTCGTTCTGGCTTCCAGGACAGGCAGGAATGGACCAGAAAAGAGAGTAACCAAGAAGAGAACTTGGACACTTGGCAGCGGATGATGGGGTGGTTGACCAACAGAGAGAGAGATAAATATTCTGGAAATTTCATAGATGATTTGCTAAATAATGCACCACTCTCCAGTAAATATTTAAGATCTCATTAGTGCTTATTTTGCATTTTATTTTTAAGAAAACAGAGAAAAGCCTGTTTACAAAGAAAAGCCTGCTATGCTGAGATTAGCAATAGAACCTAAGGATTGTGTTCCTGACACCAGGAGGGTATCATTGGCTACTTCAACCAAAGGGAGATACTGATTCATAATGATTAAGAGACAGAAAGCCATTGGGCAACATATTTCAGACACTCACCAGCTCCACTTTTAAATCAGGTTATGATATGAGATGTGAAACTATCAGATTAGAATAAATCCAAAAGCAACTGCTTAAGGGTTGTTAAAAAGACATTTTAGGACTCTGTCTGCAAGGGAATTTCCATGATATCCAGGGATAATAGACTGAAAATCTTACATGACAGAGTGATACCACCAAGTGGAATCTAAACGGATGGAAAATTCATAGGGACAATGCTTATTTTGAGGCTGCATAGCAGACAAGAAGTTCCAAACGCGAGTCATTTCTTTTAATTTTCTAGAAAGTGAGGTCTACATCTTTAATGGGAATTGGACACTTGAATACCTTTTGAGGATCTTTGTCTGAGTCTATTTCACAGACGGGCCAGATAAATTCTGGATTGCTAATGCTGAGATTTTAAAATTTAACCTTCCATGGGGCAGTGATTCTTGTGTCCCATTCCTTCCAGCCAAATTATTCAAACCTAGTATAGCAGTGATGTACAGAACTAGAGAGAGACTGACTACTGCAGGGGATGGGCATTCTTTATTGTTAATAGTGAATAAGTGCATGAGAAGCAAGTGCTGGGGGAGAGGGGTTTTTATCCATGACAGAAGTCAAGAGATCTAGGCTCTAATCCCAGCTCTTTCACTGATTTCCTGTGTAAATTTCAGTACAACAATTAACGTGTGTCTCAGATTCGCCATGTGCAGAATTGTCAAGCCAAACCATTCAAAAATCATGTGTCAACTACCCACCAAAAAAACCATTAAATTGGCTTCAGAATCATGTGATTTTAAAAGATGATAACTTTTTTATTCTTTCTATTTGCCTTCTGGTTTTCATGTTTTCAAGCTTTTCTCTGCAACTCTGATAGCTAGAAACTTTTTTTTAATGTCAGGTGAAGTCAGCAGCAACAATGGACAGGTTCACTATCTAAGGGTTCCTAATAACAATACAAAACAGAACCACTTTGAGCCCCATACCCAGTAATCAGGGAACACCACCCCCAAGCACTTCTAAGGGACAGTACTTCCCCACCCAAAAAACACTAAGTCTGTGTATAACAAAAGATAACTTTTATTAAAAGGGAAAGGGAACCCAGCATTAATTTAGTAAGCCACCACATCCATGATTCAAAAGCATGTAACCACACCCACTCCACATTATGTTGGGTAGTATCCTTTGCCTTAATTTCTCACCTTGCAGTGTACAAACAAACAAATGTCCCTTTCAACACCCCACTCATAGTTTGTTGTCTATCAGTGAAGACCCAGAGTTCAGAGATAAGAATACCTATCCCCAAGCTCTCTCGGTCACAGGGATTTGGCATCCCTCCCCCTGCTTAGCAAGTGAGGTTCAGTTTAGGGTGACCCCCTCAATCAAGGCATGCTAAGTACAGTTCTGCTGTCCTTTACTCATACTATATGGATATCAACATTTCATTACCCCTGCATTCAATAAAATGAATTGTAATCCAAAACCAGCCAAAACTGATCACTTTGGCAAAGCATCTCTATCTGCTGAACACCTAAACAGAGTAGGTTTGTCTATGCAAATACGCCCTGCTCTTGAAGTCTTTCCCCCCTCCCATTTCATTACTAGATGTCGGAGGAGAGCTCATTCAGCGATCACTAAATGTCAGGGGAGACCTGCTTACATCAATGAAAGCTGAGATTTTCACAGTCACATGACTACCAGTACATATGGGACTTTAAGAAACACCCCAAATATCACAAAACCTGTGACAAAATTGTGGAAGTTGGCAACACTACTTATTGAAAATTAGATTACTATTTTGTCACTATTGGTGTTCTGGCAATTAATTAGCTAGTGTTTACAAACCGGTTTAGGTCCTAGGATGAGAAGGTGTCAGTATTAGTCCTGTATGGAAAAATATTTCCATTTGACAGAGCTTTAAATACAAAGAGAAGATTCTTTAATTTACTGTGAAAACAGCAGCAGGTATCTAGAGCAGCATGAGCAAAAACTTGCTATTCCCTGCCCAGCTTGCCCCCTCTGAACAGTTGTTCTGAATGAATATTTAATGCTGCAGGTGGCATTGTTTCCTGTGGAAATATCCTACTGCAGGCTCTAGAGACTGTATTTAGTGAATGAGCTGGGAACTGGATGCTTCATCCAAATTTTTAGATTTTTAATGGACTAGATAAAGAGACAGATCACTAGCCTTCATTTTCTAAATAGTGGGCAGAATCCAATACTGCTATGAGTTTTCAGATCAGTGCTTCAATTCCAAACATGGCCTGCTCTAAAATATGTTGGTAGATGTTACCCTCCCCACTGTCTTTCTCCTCAGAAATGAAATCTAGAAAAATTAACTGATGACTGCAGTAGTGAACTTTTAAAAACAACTGCCAAGGCAAACCACTAAATACTAGCTGGGTATAGGACAGCCACTACATTAGAGTTTGGATAGTAGTCCAAGAGCGTGCTTTGTTCTGCAGAGGAAGGCTTTGCTTCCTCTCATTCAGTTAGAACAAAGTGGTTACCATCTGTCATGCATAAGATTATGGTTTATCAGTTGAACCCACTCAATCAAATCATACAAGAGAATGCTCTTGCATTCAATGGAATTTTGCATTTCTCTCACAGGTTCTCCCAAAAGGTATATTGTTCTAACATAAACAAATCCTTTTCCTGTTTCTATACAAAATTTATTTAGAACCATAGTTAAAATAAACCTCGTTATCTACCAGCATACAGTTTTTGTTAGCCACCAATACACTCCCATAAACACCTGGTAGAGAAGGGCACCGCAGGACCAGATTCTGTACACCGCTGTAAATCCAGAATAACTTCAAAGATTCTTTATGGAGTTAATCCAGATATTCATTAGTCAGAATCAGGCCATAAGACTTCAATAATATTATTTTAGGAATATATTACCTACCACTAAATGTGTCATATAAAATTCAGATCCTTAGCTGTCTACAGAGAAAGAAAAAAAAAACACTTGTTCTTTGCAGTGTTAGCACAATCCTCAGAAACATTTAGAATTACGCTGCATAGACTGTCTTTTTTCTCACTTATTTTTGGTATTGCAGGGCTATGTTTCAGGGCTTTATTGATTTCCATTCTGTCTGTGGTTGATTAAAGTTCCAGGAAGGTGTCAGGTGCATTAGTATAGAGCTGAACAGAAATATCAGTCTCAGGAAGAAAAAAGACAAACCCAACTAAACCAAAACAAAACCCTGTGATTTTATCTAGTAATATATGTACACAATAAACTGCAGCACTAAAAGATAACAGCCACATAGACTGGTTAGCTGAATCTTTCACACACACATCTTCTACACCTCTGATTACAGGACTGTCAGAAACTACTAGCAACCAATAAAACTGTGGCCCTTAAGTGAGAAAATTAATAGCCTCTTATTTTTTAAGAGATTTCATCTTCAGGTTAAATGTTTTCACCTTATAAACTTGCAGCATAGAAAGTGAATTCTTTAGTAATTAGTTTTTAGTTGATAGGAATTCCTTACTCATTATGTGTAACATGAGAATGTAGCAGTTAGTTAAGAGAAGACTCCACAAGAGTAACATTTTTCATCCTGATCTTATTCCCAGGGTTGAGAGATTGCTAGGAAGCCTAATGTCTGCCATTTATTCCTTTACCAGCTGTGTTTTTCTATTTTAACGGCTCATTTTCCACATTTTGCCCAATTCCCTCCCCTGTATCAGCTTGTCTTGTCTTATAGAACACCAGGAACATAGTGCTCACTGACAATGCTGAAACTACCAACATGCCCAGCATATTAGTATCCTGAAAAATCACATCTAATCAAGGTGACTGCAACTCTCAGTCTATTTGCAAGAATGCAGGATGATCTCTACAAATAAGCAGCCACTGCCTAACCCACTAGATCTATTTCAGAATAGATTCCACATCATTATATAAACAGTTTGTGTATCAATGAGAAATCTATGTGAACATTTAAATGATCCCCTTTAGTATGAATTCATAAAATGCATGCTCGTATAACTGCAAACCATCTTACCTGAAATGTATGGTTTTACTACACTAATTGCAATTTAGTATTAAATTGACTCTTCAGCTATGAGTTAACTGTTATTATTGGCTAAGGAATTCACATGGCAAAAATTCACATATATAACACACTTCAAGAATTCAGAAACCTGATTGTAAAGAATGATAGATGCAGTAAAGTGTAATAAAGCATAATAGCCTTTAATAAACAAAGTTTCAAATGTGCAATTAAAAAAAGTTTCTACCTGATAACATGAAGGCATTAGCAACAGTATAGTGAAGGAACAAAATATATTTGCAATATCTCAAAAGAGCAATCTGTTACTGAGCAAACTAAGACCTTGGGGAGGGGCAGGACAAAGGGAGAACCTTTGACCAGGATACCCCAATTGTATTAAACTGTTTTACTGAGATACAGAAACCTGAGTGAGAAATAAAAGAGGAAGAAGTCTCTGTAGGCTACAAACTCCAGAACTGACCTCCTTTCTTTAGGAATAATATCTTGGGCATTTTCTCACCTTAGGGAAGTATTGTAGTCTCTAAAAAGGGGAATCACCTCCAGCACTCTTAATCACTATGAACATATACAAAACCAGCAGAGCCTACTTACTGCAGAGCCACCATTTTGAATAAAGAGGGTAAACTGAGATTTGCTCCTCATTTAGGCCCTGATCCTGCACCATTAAAGTCAGTGCAAGCTTTCATGGTGCAGAACCGGGGCCTTATAGCTTCACACATCAGCAATTCCTGACAGAAACACAGCACAAACTTTCAGTGTCTTTAGTTTTCTTGTGGTTTTGCTTTCTCCTCTGTTCATAGTGGGATGATATTGATATAACCTTGCTTCCTGCTAACAAGAGGAAGCAAAGAGGCTTTTAATGAGGTTTTAAAGAAATAACAGAACAAACCATAAAGAAGTTAGGAATGGGTGAGGGAGAGGATCATCTCAGGGCCAGAATGAGGCATTTTGCTGCCATTGGCAGATTTCTGCATGTACACACCACACTTGAACTTCTCTATTCTCACCCACAAAACAAAGTATGTCTATTGTATTTGTTAACAATGTCAGCGTATGGTGCATATTTTAATATTTATATAAGCAAGCAACAACACAACAGGATTTGAGTTTGTCAATCAATACACACCCACTCCTATGTAATTCATCATGCTCAAGTCATACATATAACCTAAGTACAGTAATGGTATACAAAAGCATCTTGTACTGGTAGCAAGGTGACGGCTGTGACACCAATAGGATTCTGAAAGTGATAAGGGGTGAAAGATCTAAAAAGGGACATAGGAACCTAAACTCCAGATTTAGGCACCATGAAATCCACAAAACCCCCACTCAGCTGCTGCCTAAATATGTATGTGCCTACATTTTCACTGTAAAAGTGATCAACAAACGGGAAAGATAGCATTCCCCTGACTTTCTTGCAAGCAAGATGCAGACATTAGCTCAGAGCATGCCTTACAGATCAGGCCCAAAGAGGTTCCTTCCCTTATAAGTTTTAGTCCAGTGATTAAGGCACTCTCCCTTCTGCCTGAAGTGGAGAAAAGATTCAGTCTCCCTGCTCTTAGGAGAGTGCCCTAACAATTGCAAGAGAGGATACTATGATTTGGAGGGGGAATCCCCAAATGTCTCCTATTTAAGATGTTTCACTTTGGATAAATATTTAAAGATTCACTGGGCCAAAGCAAGAGAGCCCTCATTTGGGTGACCCATGGTCCAGTCTCTCTGCTGCAATAAGTATTTAATTATTTAGTCAAAGTGAAACAGCTTCAACAGGAGAGACAGAATAACACACACCAGAATAGTCAAGATCCCAATGGTTAGGGCATGCTCGTGAGAAGTGGAACACCCTTCTTCAGATCCTTTCTCCCCATAAGGCAGAGGGTGGAGAGATTGAACCCTGGCTCCCACATCCTGGGTGGTCTAACCACTGGCATGAAAGTTATAATGATGGCACCAGCACCTTCTCTTTCAGCACCTCTTGCAAGAATGGCTTAGGGGCCTTAGCTACCTTACACTTAGCTTAGGTGGCTCCCCAACTAGTATACTAACTTTTGTGGGTCCCATTCTTAGCTGCCTATCTCTCTCAATGTCAGATTAATGCAGCTGGCCAATTTGGTGACCCCTGCAGGAGCTCTGTAACCTGGGTGGAAATTGGGAGGGGGGGCACAGTGCCAGAACTGTAGCCCTGCCCCCTGCTCCTCATCTTCCCTCTGGGGCCCCTTCCCCTGGCCAGCCCATAAGCCAGAGCTGGGCCATGGTAAGAGCCATCCAGGTCACTGTGGGGAGACCTGGACCCTCCACCTGCCCTGGGTGGGGGACCCGAGAGCAGCCCCGGCACATGTTCCCACCCTCCTGTTTATTAAACTGTGAAAAATTGGGACAGTTTGTAAAATGTAATCCCCCAAATTACAATTTAAAACAATATGGTTACTGCTATATAGATTGCAAAATAAAATTAATTAAGATATGTTAATTAATAATACCATTTCAGTTTATAATTATTTTTATAAACTATAATTATACTAAGACCTTAAGCTCTGGGTATGCACAGTTCTGTATTAATTTAAAGAAATGATGACAAATATATTGCTATGCATTTATATTTCTGGAATGTCCCAGAAGAGGAAAGGCTCATGTCATGTGTCATTCAAGATGTAATTGGAATTTTAAAAAGTATTTGTCCCAGTTGTATGCAGTTTAATAATCAGAGTGTCTGTCTCTGTCATCTGTTTGGCTTTTGGTAAAAATTTTGCAGCCGACTTTCTTTTCCCCTACTCTCTTCTCTCTCAAAGATAGTTGAGCAGTTTTTTTCCTCAAACTTTCTAATAACTATTCACTCCTGGGCTAAGTTTCATTTTGAAGGGTAAATACTGAGAAAGTTATAAGCAGCTAAAGATGATGTCACAGCCTCAGAATGAACACTTTACGTTTCTTTTTTCCTTTCTATATTGTCTGCTGCTAGCCTTTTCTGTATCAAACAACCTATGTGGAAAGAGTTTTTAGTAGTCACAATACTGGTACTTGAGGAAAAATCAAAGTTATGGATCTATTTAAAGGAGGGTAAGTACAAATATCCTCATTTTACAGATGCACAGCATGGTTAAGTGACTTGCACAAGTTGCAAGAGCGCAGAACACTCCCAGTTCTGAGCCTTAGTCATTGGACCACAGTATCTCTGTACCTGATTTTTGCAGCACAAGAATATGTAGATACTAGAGTTAGTCAATTTTTTTTTCAAACATTTGAAATTGACTAACATTTTCATTGAATTTTTGACCTCCTCAAAATGGGGAAAAGTGTGGGAGACAATTTCAACAATGTTTTCTTTTATTAAATTAACCCCCACATTTTCAAAGAACACTAGCAGCCACTGTTTTGGGGAGGCAATGGTGCTGAGTCTCATGCAGATAGCACTCCTAAGTATTCTGATCCCTTGATCTCAATAGCTTTGTTACAAAATCTTCATATACCTTATACTAAGTCCATGTTACCGAATAGAACAATATGATGCTTTCATTAAATTTCACAATAAATCTTATGAGACTTCACAGGCTGGTTGTGGGTCATCACTGGAAGTGATTTATTAGTGAACAGGTCCTTCAAATTATTTTGGATGTTCTGTATCTTACAAGGGAAAATTATTATTCTAATGTGGTTTAAAATTAGAATGGAAATATCATACATAACTAGAACACTGTTGATGTATTATTTAGGAAAATAATCATTGCAAAGATACAACTTAATTTAGAAATTCATACCACAGTGTACCAGGCATTCTTAAAAATTAAAATGGTCTAACCAGACTATGTTTCCCTATGAAAAATAGCTGACTTTTAAATAAAGTCATAAAAATTGCATTCTTTTCATTTCTGGAGGTAATCAGCTATGACATTCAATGACATAAATCTTTGCTCTTTTCATTTTCTGCTTCTTCTAGGAAAATAAAAATGAAATGTTTATAAAGGTGATGATTGAAGCAGTTGAAAGTAACCTCCACCCACTTCTGTAAGCCACTGTAAGTGTAAAATTGAATTCATATTCAGAGAGTTTGTAAACTGTTTGTGAGGCTTCTGGGACAATGGAGGAAAATTTGCTTACTACTGACTATCTTCATCTTAAGTTTTTCTACTGCATCGAAATAAACTGAAAAGAATTTGATCCTACAAGTCTTACTCATGTGTAGGATCTGGACTGTATAGTGAAATCCTGTGGCAAATGTCTGTTGGACTAAGATTTGACTGATAAATTTTGATCTAAGAAAATAATCTGCGTGACTTTAAGCAGATAATTTAAGTGTTCTGATTTTGCTGGATCAGGGTCTTACTGAGGAATATTCTTCCCATATTTCTTATCTATCAATATAGACAATTTAGTCATTTGAAACATGAAGGATAATAAATCTCTTCTGATAGAGCACTGGTTAGTATACTTTACATTGTGAAAATGATACTGTTTTTCAACTAGTATATTTCTGGAAAGAACAAAAGGAATTGATCGTCATCTTTCTTGTGCAATGTAGATGGGGGGGAGCAAATCCATACAAAAAGCTTTATTAAGTTTAATTAAAAATAGTTCAATGTGTTGAATTTTTGGAGGAGGGGTAGCTTAGTGGTAACTGTGTTGGCAAATAAAGCTGTACCTTTCTCATCCTGTCTGTTCCTTTCAGTAGTCTCACTTTCCTGTTACTTTAATCCTAACCTCAATAATCTATCCTTCACAAAAATACCACAACATGAAAAATTAGTTATTATAAGTAGATACCATTACTTTCTTTGCTGTTGATCATGCTTCCATACATTTCAATGGCAACTCTCCCATACATTTCAGTGGTGCAGGATCAAATCCTTTCATGATGGAAGACTGAAATGAAATACAGGTTAAATAGACTCATAGACTTTAAGGCCAGAAAGGACCATTGTGATCTAGTCTGACCTCCTGCACATCTCAGGCCACAGAACCTCATCAACCAATTCCTGTAATAGACTCATAATCTCAGGCTGAGTTAGTGAAGCCCTCAAATTATGGTTAAAGATGTCAAGTTACAGAGAATCAACCATTTACACTAGTTTAAATGTCTTATTTCAGAAAGAAGATACTTGACCTTGATTGCAAGTGCAGAAACATACTTAAAACTACTGATCCTACTGAGTAATAATGAGGAAAAATGGAACATTACCATTTAAATATACAATAAGTCTACTGGCTTCCCATCTGAGACCGACAGATAATGTAAGATGTCCTTAGCACACTTTAACAGACTCTACAGAAGGTTCATAGTGTTTTTACTAAATGAGGCAGAGTCTGCCAGAAGATGAAGAATGCACTATTGGAAGAGTCTGGATTGGGACCCAGGAGATTTAGGGCTATGTTTTTCAAACATGGTTTTTGGATGCCCAGTTTGGGACATCTTAAAGGGGCCTGATTTTCAGATGTTCATTATTTTCTGAAAACTGGGCTCTTTAAAGGTGTCTCATGCCAGGCATTCAAAAACCGAGGTAGCCCAAATCATCAGTCGGTTTTGAAAACCTTGACCTAAGTCTTTTTCTTTCTCTGTCACAGAATTCCCAAGTTATCTTGAAACAGAGCATTTAGTCTTTTTGTTCCTCAGATCTCCGTCTGCCACATGGGGATCATAATAGTTCCCAAATGTATACAGATGTTATGAGGATGCACTCTTGGGAAGCACCTGGATGAGCACCATAGAAAAGTTTATAAGGAAAGAAAAACTCTTTATTCCATTCAGAGTTGGATGTTGTGTAGTAAACAAGATAGAGGAATGATGAAATAAAAAGTTAATATTAAATATCTGCCTTGTTAACTGAGCACTGTCCATCTTGTCCACTGAACAGGTCCTGAAAGCAAAGTAGCATGTGATCATAACAGAAAAATATCCAGCGCTCTGTCAATAAGCATGATTAAGGCTTCAGTTCTGTCATGGAGGTCATGGATTCCATGACTTTATGCAACCTCTGTGAATTCCACAGCTGCAGCAGCTGGTGTGGCTGACTCTTGGGCCGGCTGAGCAGCTGGGCCCAGGGGTGGCCCTGAGGAGCACCCAAGCAGCGATCCTGGGGGCTGTCCCAGGGCCACCCACAGCAGCTGCCACCGGAGCAGCCCTGGGGCCAGTCGCTTGGGTGGTCCCCAGGGCCAGCTGCCCCAGCTGCTGCTTGGACAGCCCCGGGCAGCTGGTCCCGGGCACTGCCCTAGCAGCAGCCGGTGTGGCTGGTACCAGGGACCATCCAAGCAGAAGCAGTCCTGGGAGTGGCCGGAGCAGCAGCCCGGAGCAGGTGGGAGGGGCCGGAGGCTAGTGAGAGACCAGGCCCTGGGTCCTTGGAGCAGAGGGCCACCCCGGGCAGTCAGCCCCCACCGCTGGAGCAGGAGGTCACCCAGGGCAGCGGAGCCCTGGAGCAGAGATTTAGTAATGGGTATTAATAGTAAAAGTCACGGACAAGTCACAGGCCATGAATTTTTCTTTATTGCCAATGACCTGTCCATGATTTTTACTAAAAATACCCACCACTAAATCTTAGCCATAAGCATGATTTGTTTAAAACTTTAGGGGAGTGGGGAAACAGAGTTCTGAAATTTAAAATTTGTAATCCATTGTGACTATACTTACAATGATACTGTTTTATTGGTATCTGCTCCCATTGTGGCCTTAAGGGGTTCCCCTCTCCACACAGCGGAAATGCCTGAGCCAGATAAGGAGAACAAATTGGATTGCAAAATGTCATGTTCAGTAAGATCCTGCAAGCCAGTGCTGCACTGGACTGTGAACAGAGGGTCAGGAGGGTAAATATTACAAACAGTAAGGAGAAGGAAAGACTGGACAGGAAAAAGGCCCAGGAGTTCCAGAAGGAAAGGAGTGTGAGATGCACCAGCACATAATGGGGCTTCTCCTACAGGTTCAGCAAGCATGGCTTCACCTTCCTTTGCTGTCCATGAAGAACTCCATGTTAGCACTTCCTTACATCCCCCAGCGTTCCACATGCTGCCAGAGAAAGCATCACTATTCCTACCAATCTATCCCGGAAGACGTAAGGACAACCAGAGCTTCACATACAGTTACCTGTGAGCGCCATGTTGCTCTATGTGTAGCCAAAAGGGAGTGAAATGGACAGTAATGTCCTTCCCCCTTGTTTAGTTCTGTTCCGTTAATTTATTTCAGAAGTTTTTAGTCTATTTTTATTGCACGTAGTTTCTATGCACCAGTTTTGGCACACCATAAAATCCATTTTGGGGAACATAATGTATCTTTATTATTTTACAACATATAATACAGAATGCCTGATCCTAATGAAATCCCCCACCACATATAATTGTACAGGGCAACAGAACTCATGGAATCAGTGACAAACACATCATACTAATTATAAAATCATAGAAAGCACTACAGAATTAATAGGTGCATTAGCAAACGGTGTTATCATAAATGTACACCAAGAACAATACAATTCCTAATAGTTCCCAAAACTCATGGCCAGGTGGAGTGCAATCCTCCACACCGCAATACTGTGGCTGACTGTTAAAGTGCTCTTTCAAGGCTTCCCTCAGCCATGAGCTCTTGTAATAATCCTTGTGTTTGGCTGTTCAAACTAAGCAGACAGCTTCTCCACCTTCACCCTGGTGGCATCTTTACCGCACAGATACAAAACACAACAGGCAGCTATCACCATTAGGATATTTTTCGTACAGAGATTCAATCGTGTGAGTAAACAATGCTAGTGTCCCTTCAGTCTACCAAAAGCACATTCAACTGTCACTCTGCACTTGCTGAGCTGGTAGCTGAATCTTTCCTTGGTGCTGTCAGTGGCCAGTGTAAGAGCTAGGGAAAGGCTTTGTATCCCAGGATCACTACTACTGACATTTCAACATTGCCAGTGGTAATCTGCCAGTTGGAAAAGAATGCCCCTACTTGCAACTTTCTGAAGAGTCATGTGTTCTTCAGGATAACAAGCATCATGCACCTTCCCCGACCAGCCACCATTGACATTGGTGAAGTGTTCTCAGTGATCCACCAATGCTTGCATAACCATAGTAAAGTATCCCTTTCTATTGATCTATACTGTGCCACGGTGGGCAGGTGCCAAAATAGGGATATGTGTGCCATCTTTTGCCCCACTACTGTTCAGGAATCCTATTGCTGCAAATCTATCCACTATGTCCTGCACATTACTGAGAGTCACAATCCATAGCATGAGATAATTCATGGCCCTGTACACTTGTATGACAACAGCCCCCACTGTGGATTTTCCAACTCCAAACTGGATTTCCAATTGACCAGTAGCAATCCAGTGTTGAAAGCTTCCACCATGTGCTCGCCACTTGCTTCTCAACTGTCAGTGCAATGTTCACTCTGTTGTCAATGCACTGGAAGGCTGGGGTGAGCTCAGCACACAGATCCAGGAATGTGGCCTTTTGCACGTGAAAATTCTGCAGCCACTGCTCGTTTGTCCCTAGCCTGAATTACGATGTGACTCTACCAGTCAGTGCTCCTGTTTCACGCCTAAATGTGGTACTCTGCCATCTGCAGGTGCTCTGTGAACACCACCAATCACTTTGAATTGATGTTCGATATGTCCCACAGCAATCTTTCCCCTATGAGATTGTCATGTTCCCCACTGCTGCAGTTCTTCTTATGGCTCTTCAAATACCAGTGGATCGTGCAGAGATGGCACATGGTGACAAGTTTGTGGGATTTTTAAAAAAGGTGTGAAAATTATGGCACAGAGATGGAAAAGTTGCATGATGGCACTTGACCCCTCACTCCTAGTCATCTTTGTATGACTCATTTCTGCCCCACCATGTATTGCTCAAATTTTGCGCAAGACAATGTGTTGGTTGATGACCAATTGCACAGCAGGATATCTACACAAGTTGCATTGCACCATGCATTGACACAATCACTCTTAATGAGTATGCACACGTTGGCATAAGGAGTCATGTACGCATGCGCATGAGTGATATAGTGCCAATGTAAGTTGTGTTAACCACAGTTTGTAGTGTAGGCATGGTCTCAGTTTCCCCTTAAAAATCCACACAGTACAGATATGCTAAACATTGCCCTTTCTGGCATCCAGTTTATGAAGTCCTGCACAAAGTCTTTCAACATAGAACTCAAAGCTACAAAGTCCTCATCAATTTCAACTAGGTCCAGCCCCTCCTTCCTAAAGGTCACTCCTCAGATTAAAGCTAATTTCTTTCACCCCAGTCCCAAAATGGGCACAGTCCTTCATCTGTGAGTGTCTATTTTCCTCCTCTCCAGGTGCCTTTTGCTTGGAGTTTGGCCTTCCCCTCTGGTGTTTTCTCCCTGCTGACTCAGAGTCTTGCAGGAGCCTTCTTACTCTCTGCAGGCATCTGCCAAACTCCACCTGCAGCTGTCTCCCCCTTTATAAGGCCCTTCTTTTAAGCCCAATTGGGCAGAAAGTAAGCAGTCCAGGTGCATTGGATCCTGTTCCCTCTTAAAAGGGTCCAGTTGCCCTGTTGCAGGCTACCTGCTCACCCATAGGTCCAAGTTTTCACTACAGTTTTGCAGGACGCAATGGAAACATCTACACTGAAACACGTCTCCCCTTTCCCACCTCCTTGTGGCAGCAAGTCTCAGAGCCCCGTCAACTGACTTGGGCTCATGGGACTCACATTACAGGGCTAAAAATAGCTGTAAAAACATTCCCTCAGGATCTGAGACTCTCCCCACTTGTGGGATTTCACAGCCCAGACTGAAGCCCCAACATGAATGTCTACACTTTTAGCTCCAGAGCAGAAGCCCCTGTCAGTTGACCCAGGCTTTGAGACTAGTTGACACAGGGTTTTTTTACACAATATAGAAATGACTGGAGAAGAGCTTCGTAACCTTTCCAAACCATCCACAAAGTCTCACTGACTAAGGGCCAGATTTGTAAAGGTATTTAGGCACCTAACTTCCTTTAAAAATCTGGTCTAAGTTGCTTAGACACTTTGGAAATTTTTGCTCCTAAAAAACTCATTTCATTTGGTTTCAAAGAGTAAAAAAAAAAAAATTAAATTAAAACAGGTAGTTGTAGTAAGTTATTTATTCCTTCAATGAGCTCAGCCAGCTTTTAGAGCATGGGAAATAGGCTATAAATCAGCATTTTCTGGCATTTCTGCAATTTAATTTCACTCTGTATGAGGTGGCATGTGCAGCTAGAAATTTATCATCATGCATAATGATTGAAAATCTGAAAGTCACAATGTTATACTTCAACCCCATGAGTTCAACTTATGCTGAAGTTTCTCACACTTTGCTGAAGCATTGGCAGACTTGGTGGATCTGGTTCAGCCACTAGAAAAATATTTCTGAAAAATATTTTTAAGTGTTTTAAATGACCTTCTTGTTCGTGGACTAAAAGAGACTAATGATCTTAGAGGCTGAAGTTCTCTGGTCATCTTCTGAAGAGAACCAGCATTGGCAGTCACAGTGCAAGTTTCCTACACCCATCACTATTGTACCTGAGTCATTAGCTTCTCAGATGAAACCAGTATGCTAAGTGGCAATTGTGAGAGTGGATTTTATGACATGGAGGATGCACAGCAGTGAGTCTCAGAGCCTGGGTCAACTGACTCAGGGCCATAGGGCTCAAAAAAGCAGGGTAGACATTCCTGCCTGGGCTCCGAGCCAACCCCGCCTTGTCAGCTTTCAGAGCCTGGGCTCCAGTCCCAGCGGGATCATCTACACTGCTATTTTTAGCCCTGTAACATGAGTCCTGTGAGCCTAAGTCCCTTGTCCCTTGTTTTGTTTTTGCAGTGTAGACATACTTGTGCTTTAGGCACTGACCTGATAGCACTGATCTATATTTTAGGCCTTATCTTCACAAGAAAGGTTTTGCTGGTATACATATACCAGAATATCAATTCTGCAAAAACTTCTAGTGTGGACGCAGGTGTATCAGTGTAAAAGTGCTTATACTGGTATAGCAATTTGTAATTCTCTGAATTGGCATAAGCTATATTGCTGGAGACACAGTTATTTCAGTATAACTGCATCTATATTTGGATTTTTACTGGCAAATTATGTCACTAAGACAAAACAAAACAAAACAAAAAAATCACTACACTCCTAACTGCCATAGCTATGCCAGTAAAACTTTTAGGTATAGACCAAGACTGAGGGAGTTATAGGAAAAGCAAGAAGCTAATGATTTCACTGAGCTACTAACTCCTGCTCTATACATTTGTGGCTACTACAGCACCACCCCAAAGCTTGGATGTCAGCTCAGATGAAGAACTCCTGCATGGACTTCCCAAATCTTGCAGCCGAACCATGAGAATGCAGCTTCATCAGGGGCGGCTTTAGGATTTCCGCTGCCCCAAGCAGGGCGGGATGCCGCGGGGGGGCGCTCTGGCGGTCGCCGGTCCCGCGGCTCCGGTGGACCTCCCGCAGACTTGCCTGCAGAGGGTCCGCTGGTCCCGCGCCTCCGGTGGACCTCCCGCGTCTCCACCGAAGCTGCGGGACCAGCGGACCCTCCGCAGGCACGTCTGCGGGAGGTCCACCGGATCCACCTGCCGCCCTCCCGCGGGACGCCGCCCCAAGCGCGCGCTTGGTGCACTGGGGTCTGGAGCCGGCCCTGAGCTTCATGTACATTAAAAGCAAACAGAGCCTAACATAAAGGTAGAAATAGAAAACTCTGAAGTGTTTTTATAACAGTTTTTTTTAAAATGTATTAGAAAAGTGTGTCATATAGGAGTACAGGATGTTTTTGATGTTTTCTATTATAAGGTCAGAAATTTGCAGATTGAATATTGCCAAACTTAAAAATTTGCATCCGTTTGCCCTGCATTACTTCAGTTTACCACTGTTTACCACTGCTAGGAATATTGACTCTACTTTCCCTACTAAAATTACGGATCAGTGTCCTTCTTGGTAAAATACAAACATTGTGTCATTTAGTGATAATTCAAAGTTCATTCTCCAGCATAGAGTGAAACATCATATACACAGTATTTATTACTATTAATATCATCTGTACCCATATTTCTCAAGTATCATGTGAATAAATTTACTCTAAGATGCTACTACAGATTGTCTGATCCAGTTGGATACATTACCTCATTTGCAGCAGAATAATAGGACACAACTAAATGATACTATTGGCCATATGGACAACACTTACAATTGCAAAGAGAGCTATTCACAATTGTTTTCTCCATTATTTTTCATCATTTTAAAATCAAAAGGTTTTTTTTTCCAAGTCTATTAAATCCTTTGTAGTGCTGAACAGATGAACATGAACAGGTGAAGGTGATTGTTCTGATCAGTAACTAGTGTTAATTTGTCATTAAAATAGAAAAGATCATAATGTTTGGAAATACAGTTAAAATGGGCATGTCCATATCTGTCTAAATCTAATTGGAGTGATTATCATCTGTCAATATGAGAGTGGTGGCTTGCTTTATTAGACATAATTGCTCATTCTGCTCAAAGTAATAGTCTACAGAGTTGTGACACAACATAATATGATCTATTGCCCAATAAAAACAAAAAGGAGAATAGCCTTCCCTGGAGTATCCTGTTAACTAAAGCGACAATGAATCTCTGCTCCAAATTTACTGTGAACAGTGGCAGGTTAAATACCTGCTGTATTAGAAAATTAGGAGGAAGTAAAGGAAAATAAAAGGCAGCTTTTCAAGTTATTTTTAAAGGTTTCTAAAACAGTGAGCTATTAAAATTTAAGATAGCCATCTCACTTTAGCTTTGTCTTGATCAATAGACACCTGAGGTTTCCATAAAAAATTAAGTCACACCCAAAATCTAAATGTTGAACTCCTCTGCATATTAACATGAAACATCGGGGACTCAAATTTATAAATATGTGAGTATATGCACCCCTCCAGACACACACATAAATAATCAGTGCTTGTCACTAGCAATTGCTTTAGGCCTGCTAGCAGATGCTGCTGTAATCAAAAACTCTTTAAATCTTCCATTCTTAGTAAGGATTCTTGAATACAACTCTTCCCCCATAAATGAGCAAGGAAATTAGGATTCCCAGTCTACACGGTGGCTCTATAAGTTATCCCTACTTTCAGTCAGTCTGGCCTATGGTTTATCTATTAGTATTTATAATTTGTATGCACTATTTCCCTTATGTACCCTGCTGCTGCATGGCATAGAGAGGAGCAAAATCACAGGGAAAAAAAGCAGGCATTAACTAATCCTTCTGCTCTAGGTCAGCACAGTGGGAGAGCTCACAGTTCACTGAGGTGGCCCTGTAGCTAATCCCAGCTTGGCACCCCCCATTAGGTGTGCTGCTGTTGCAGGAGGCAAATGAATGGAGTGTGCAGAGGAATCAAAGGCCCCCATTCCTGACCCTATCTCCTGCCCAGGGGATGCTGTGGCAGTCATTGAAGAATGAGGCCCAGAAACCATGTGTTTAAGGATCCTTCAAGAATGTGTCACTGCTTTGTGAACCTCTATGTCAGAGGTGCACAAACTGAGGCTCGCGAGTCACATGTGACTCTTTTACGGTTAAAGTGCGGCTCGCCCCTCCCCCCTTCTTCACTTACCAAATGGGGGGTTGGGGGGAAATCAGGGCTTCTGCCCTGCAGCAGAATGGTGGGGCTAGGGACTTATACCCGGCAGGGATGGGGTCCAGGGTCTTCATCCCCGCTTGCTGAAGCCCAAGTTCTGGCAGGCACTTCCCATGGGGCTGAAGCCTCTAGCCTCACCACCCTGCCATAGGGCAGAAGCCCTAAGCCCTGACAAGTGTGCCTGGCTCTCGAACCTCTAACGATTATCATATGTGGCTCAGAGGGTCAGTAAGTTTGGCCACTCCTGCTCTGTGGAAAGGAACATGGAGGCCTAAGAATGTAAAAGGATGGTGGCGGGGGCTTGTAGGCTGTTCCTGAGATAGATATGTTTGTTTTACTTGATTTGATGTTTTGTGTGTGTGCCCCTTTTAACAGTCTAGCTCAAGATAAAGCTACCACCCCAGTTAGGGATATGTTGGGAACCAATTTAGTTACTGGGTGGAAGCACTCCACCTCACAGCATAGGCGCCAACTCCATGGGTGCTCCAGGGTGAGGGCAGGGGTGGGTGAGGAAGGGGCAGGAGCAGAGCAGGATGTTTGAGCACACCTGGGTCCCAGAGGAGGCCAGCACCTGTGCCTCACAGACAGACCCAATATGTGTAAGAGGAGCAACTGGGGAGTGGGGAGGAGGTACTGTGATGGGATGGCGAGGAGATTTGGAAACTCCCTTGCCATAGTCTCCAGTGTTCAGGGTCAGTCCCTCGGTTTCATGAGCAGCTGTGACATCCCTCAAGAGGGACAATGGTTGGGTTACAGCCTTACATCCAAACCCAGAGTGTTCTGGGGATCCAACAGGCAAGGACCTACTGGTGTAGTCTCATAAGGTAGATCAGGAGAAAGGAAGTCCCCTGGAGTTACTAGTGTCTCACTCCTTCCCACAGGAGGGGAAATCATATCTAGCTTGTTCCTCTGTGTAATGCCAGAATGGTGAGAGATCGGTTGTTTCTCATCCCACTGAGTTAACTTAGGGTGGAGTAGGATCCCATTTTACAATACTCCTACCCCTAACCCCATTACAAAAAGCTTCCTAGGCACATATGTTTCTGCCTCTGAGCATGCTTACTTCTGCCTTCCTCTAGGCATCTGGGTGCCTATCTCGCAGCTAACTCACAGAGAGATTCACAAACTAAGGAAGATAGTGTAGACTAAGTCACATGTTGAGCCTCAAAGGTAACCTCCCTCTTAACTTTTAGCCCAGAGGTTTGGGTACACATCTCGGATAGGGAAGACCCCCTGTTCAAGTCCTTCCTCCACCTGACAAGGAGAAAGGATGTGCCATCTCACAGATGAGTGCAATGACCACAGGGCCATGGGATATGTTGATGTGAGGCACTCTCAGTCTCTTCTCTTAAAATTATTGCACTTTCAAGAGTCATTAGTGCAAGGGGACTGGATCCTGGATCTCCCACTTCCTGGGTGAGTGCTCTGACCAGCAGGCTATAGAGACATTCTCAAGATGGTGCTCTCTCTTATTCTCTTGCTGTCTGGTCCAAATGATTCTTAAATTATTTATCCACAGTGGAACAGCTTCAACAGGACAGACCGAGTGAGCCCTGCATCAGAATATCCCCTAGCTGAGAGCCCCAGGCCCTTTAAATTGCCCCCTGGGGAAGCCGGGCCACCCCTTTAGCAACCGGTTCTACACTGGCTTTATTTATTTATTTTGACAAGAATTTAAAGTGTAACACTCCCCCCATATCCCTCATATTAAATCCAGTACCTATTATCTTGTCATAATAGTAAGCTCTTCATTAAGAGCTATCACCTCAAGTAGCAGAATGTAGGCAGGTTTTTTACAAACATCTTAAGAGGAAAGATCACTAGGAGATCAGATCCTATAGGCTCTGAAGCTGTAGGCTCAGCTGAATTGATAAAATGTATTTGCTGCTATTTTTATTTTATTTTATTCTCCAGCCTGACCCACACATGCGTTAACATTCAAATTATGTTTGAGTTAATAGTGGGCATTCCTATTTAGTGTTTGCCTTTGCTAATTCTCAACAGGCAGCCTTAAACTTTGGCTAAGATGTATAGCTCCTTTGAGCATATTAAATAAGCCTATAACACAGAAAGCAGAAAATAATTAGCATGAAAGCAAAGTTTTGAATGCACACTGACAGACTTGTTTGAGATACTGAGAAGTATTAGGTTGGCAAGAGCATTCCAGGGCTACCTGGGATTCCACTGACCCAATTTCACAGAATGGGGCTGGAGCTCTAGTTCTATTAGCAAGATCTCTTCAGTAGATTTATAAATTATTAGCGCAGACCATGTTCTTAAGTGACTTTTAATGTGCTGTCTGGTTCTTTGACCTCTGCTTGAGTCTCCCTCTTTGTCCTGAGCTCCTCCCGCTCATGTACCAAAAGCAGACACACAATAAGGACCCACAAATGTATTTTCAATTATTCATTAAAAAGCCATTCTCTTCAAGAGACTTGCACACCTGTCTATCACCTCTTGTATTTGATAACTGTAAGGCACATTTACAATGCATGAAAGATCAAATGGGCTAAATTGGAAAGGGGTTTGAACTCTAGCATCCATATCCAACCCTTAAACTCGAATGTGATGTTTGAATGACACAAGAAACCTGTAGTGAAACTCTCTGTACCAGGAAGGTCCAATGACCAGCTAGACAGTGGTCAGGTTGTGCTGTTATGGTCTCTGCCATCATAGATATCCAGAAGGGAGCCCCAGCTGTGGCCTCAATCACTCCATGTGCTCTGATTGCGCCTCCAGAGGTTCTATCACTCTGGGGGTTGTGAGGGCAATGTCCATGTCCATCCACGCTACTCGGTTCCAACCCAGGGCCCTAGAAATGTAGCAAAGCATCCTGCCCAGTTGTTGAGATACCTCAAATTATGTTTTCCCAGCAATCTGGTGCTCCTCAGCTTGGGGCATGGTTACTGGCTTAGAAAACTTCCCTTGGTCTCTCTTTTTAGAGCTTTCAGCTCCCAAAGGAATAAGGAGGACAGAGGTGCTGGAACTAGGGATGCTGGGGGTGATGCCGTACCCCCTGGCGTGAAGTGGTTTCCATCATAAACAGAGTTTACCATTTAGTTCAATGACTTTCAGCCCTCCCCACCACACCACACAAACTATACAAATTGTTCCAACACTGCTAGAGGGGGAGAGTTCAAGTCACTGCTGCTAGAGCAGCCTTCACAAAGTTGTTGCCACTCCTGAGGCAGCTCTCAGCATCAACCTTGCTTCCTGGTGCCGTATGCAGCCCATTCCCTGCTTTTCCTGGACTACCAGTATCCTTTTAAACTGTTCGTCCACTGGAAACGTGCCCCCCATCTATTGAAGTGCAAAGCCTCCCTAGTCCAGTATTGCTCTTAGGGTGACCAGATGTTCCCATAGTAGGGGCTTTGTCCTATAAAGGCAACTATACATCCCTGGGGGAAAAAAAGGGTCCAGATTTTTCGCACTTGCTATCTGGTCACCTTGTTCTCCTCCCAGACCTCATTCAGTGTGGGCCTGTAGACCGCATCATACTCACCCAAACTTTGAGATCTAAATCAGAACTTTGTGATTCAAGCCTGCTTATTTAATGAGCCAAACTCAGTCACTATCTCCAACCACCTGTAAAATTTGGGGTAACAAGGGACTCAGAGTCAAATTTTCAAAAGTGACTGACTGACTGACTTGGAAGCCTATATCCCATTTTCAAAAGTCACATAGCCATTTAGGAGCCTAAATCCCATTGACTTTCTAAGAGATGTATAACCAGATTTTTGAAGATATTTAGGCACCCAAGGATACAGATTTTCAGTAGGATTTTCAGAAGTCCCGAGGCACCCAAATGACATTAATTTCAGTGGTCACTTTTGAAAACTTCAGCTCATTATTTAGGCACCAAACTACCTTGGAAACCTGACGCTTAACTACTTTTTAAATATATTTTGTAAATGTTATAAATTGCTTGTTTTAATCACTCTATTCTATCGTCTTCAGGTTTTTCTACAACAGCCGTCGCTATGGTACAGTATCTAAACACCTTCCAGTGAAGCATAAAGCAATGTAATCCACCAGCCATACCCCATCCTTCACCTGGCCAGCACTGTTCTATTTGCCAATGTCTTGTCTTCTATGGTGTAGGTCTTACAAAACGTCCATAGCTCCTGAGGTCCTTACACAGAAGGTCCCCAAATTCTACTCCCTATTGGAACAACACAGTTTCCATTAGGTCATGAAGAGGAGACAGGATTTGGCCCTATTTTTTTTTTAAGAAGAGAGGAGATAAAGAGGGTGAAGATATCTGTCTGTGAGGACAAAAATGAAAGATAATTTTAGATTTATGGCAAAACTATTAGATTTCAGGAACAACTTTCCACTTCATTGATACAGTGTTAGATTCTGAAAGGTGATAGCAACACATTTGACTTCACTAAACTGTGCTGCTAATTAATAGCTTCAGCAGATTGCAGCAGAAGTTATATAAAATAACATTACATGGAAATATATATAGAAATATAGAAATGAAAACATATTCCAGCCTGAAAAGCAGGCTTAATATATTTCTGCTTGATCCACAATGACCCAGAAAAGGATATTTATCTCTATTAGTTGAATCTATGTCTAAAGAGATGATCTGCAACGTAAATATTTCCTTAGCGTGGCCATGGTCTTTGTGGACAGCATCAGTGATTCTCATTGGTAAAAACATGTCTGAATGGCTGCTTTCCTAGCCTCAGAGTAAAAAGTGCACTGCACAAAAATCATCAAGAGATGAGAGGCTTAGGATCATGCAAGTTGAAAAACTGAAGCATAGATTTAAAGTCTAACTAAAGGCTCAGTGAATCCACTTGAACCATGAGAAAAGTCAGCTTTTTCCTATATGCCTTCATTGCAAAAGTGAGCATGAGATCACTTCTATCTCCCATTGCCAGATGCGTACAGTCCAAGCAACAAACAACAACAACAAATTAAAAGGAACAAACTCGTATACTCGTCTTTGACAACCTATTCAACCTTATGTATAAAGAAAATTGAAAGCCCTGCAGATGGTAATATTAATGTTGTATGATGGAAAGTTGTACCTGGACATGTTTGGCACCTCATAGTATAAGTTGTACTTTTGTTTTCTTTATGTACTGTTAAATATATATATATCCAGACAAATCTTTCATTCTGCTAAGCTTCTATAATCTGATTCATGTAAAATAAAGGCTTTTATTTTATCCGTTTTGTTTCTGCTTACTATTAGAAAACCTCATCTCTTTTTCCAGCAAAATTGTACTATCATTTGATGTCTACAAAGGCAAGCACTTATTTCAGGGAAAGTTGAATGGATGGATGCACTCAGACACCATGGTGATGAATACTGTAGCGATATCTAGATAGATACATGAGGTAGATTAGATGATAAAGTGGAGGAATCTAGAAACTCCCTTTTTAAAGAATATTACATATACACCCCTACTCCGATATAACGTGACCCAATATAATACAAATTCGGATATAACAAGGTAAAGCAGCTCTCCGGAGGGGGTGAGGCTGTGCACTCTGGCAGATCAAAGCAAGTTCGATATAATGCAGTTTCACCTATAATGCGGTAAGATTTTTTTGGCTCCCGAGGACAGTGTTATATCGGGGTAGAGATGTAATTAGAGAGAATATCACCTCTTGTTAATGTAGATACCTCATTTTGCAGAAGTCATGCCATTGCTAAGAGCTGGTAGTTAGATCAGAACTCCTTCATACATAATTACATGGAATATTTTACTACTGAGGGGGGAAAAAAGCAATACTGCTTTCAGCACATAAAATAAATTTTGCACAAAAGGGGCTTGATTCTCTACTCTATAACTACAGTTTATGGACCAATGAGTCAGGTCCAAGGAGTTTATGTTCAGTTTACTTTGCATTACATTAGGGTCTCAACCTACAGCAATGTGGAATCATGATGGTTTCTTTACAGAAGTTTAATGATAAGGCTCTATAAGAGTAAAAGGAATAAGGGTGGCAAAATAAAGGAAGTTTCTGCACTGGCATTTTAGATATTACAAGACAATTTTTTGCCAAGAGCTGGTTATGGTTATGATTAGTGTTTTTTAACAGCTGGAGAGAGCATTGCTCCTGCAAAAAGGAGCAGAAGCACAAGATGCTAGTTCCCCACATGGCCTCACTTTCTGTCCATGATACGGCGAGGTGAGGGCGAGGGAAGCAACACAGGCATCTGGATGGAGCATGGAGGTTCCAATTTTCTTTATTAGAAACAAAAGTCAAAATATACTTTTCTGTTACCTGACTGGATGAGCTCTATAGACTCTCTTAATCAGTTGGTCTGTTCCAATATTTTTATACCACCACCACCCCTTGATTGGTCATTGTCTGGAACCCCTGGACTAAGACCATTAGCTCTGAGGCAGTAGCAGCCTCATGAACTTCTATACAAAGTTTAGCTACTAGAGGGAGACAGTGAGTCACACTGTGTTATCATGGGTTACACTTGCATTTATCACTAAAATTCTCTGATATTTATTTAAAATCATCAGTGTTTGCAAAAATCCTGCTCATAAATTTTTTATTTTTGTCGATAGAAAAGTTTGATCATTTACTGTTCTGATATCTGACATAATGGCAGTTCAAAAGAGTATTATAGTAAAACCACTCAGATTATTTCAATCTGGATTTTTATAGAGGTGAACTTTGATATCAGGTTTATTACTGAATAGAACCTATTGAAGTGGTATCTTCAAATCTCATATTCATCTAATCTTGTACTGTAACCTTAAATATTTAACTCATTTACACCAGAGAGGCGTCACTCATCTACATTAACAGACTTTGAGTTCTAGCTTGCATTTGCTAAGGAAACCTTAAAACACTCCTTACCTATTGTGATATGTAGCATTGAAGCTTAGTGCATCCAATGGAGGAATGGCTTCACCTTTTTGCTTCTTTTAAAACGGATTGGTGGTGGTATTTCTGTGCTTGAAATCTATGGATGAAAAACATTGCATGGGCCTGAATCAACTCCTATTGGCTTCAGTTGGTGTTGGATCTGAGCCCTGTAAGTTCAATGCATTTTATTATTATTGCCCTCCATAATACCGTCCCAGTGGCCCAAACTTGTGGCTCCAGGGATGTAGAGGGAAACTGCCCCTCTCTGGTCCCCAAAGATCTGAAGATGATGCCACTCAATTTCCTTAAAGACAGAATCAGCAAAGAGAGGCACCAGGGAATTGTTGGGGATGGTAAAGATTGGCTGTTTGTAGCAAGGATGCAAACTTGTGTATGTGGATGTAAAATAGTGTTCACAGACTTCTCTGTTATGAAAGCATCCTTTTTAGCATATACGGACATTTGGCATCAAGACCAGTTTGAGTGAATTTAAAACTTGATATTAACGTTTTGCCCTGCTCTAATGAAAAGTAAAGGATCACTTTAGATGGCGACAGCAGTTGAATAGTACTCATTAGTATTTTTTGCAAGCTCCTGACAAAGTTTGTACAGAACCATAATCATAAACTCATGTGGTGAATGTGTTGGGTCATTGCTGCCTCTCCAGTGTCAAAGCATGGCTGTGATGGGGGTCTATTAGTCTTTTGCTGCCTATTGCTAGATATGTCAGCACCCTGATACCTCCTTGCTTAGGAAAACCACAGTCAGGTTGGAGTAACAAGTCTTAGGCCTTCAGGGATCTAGAAGGGCCCACAAGCTTGCCTGCTTCACCTTAGAGGAATGCTGGGATAGGTAGAGCGCTGCGCGTATACAAAATGTATATCTGCATCCGCTCCATGATCTGCAAAAATGATCTGCAGATATAAAACAGAAATCTGCAGATTTGCAGGGCTTTCCATCTAAAATTTGGATCCGCATCTGCCTATGATCTGCAAAAATGGTCCATGGATACAAAGCAGGTATCTGTGGATTTGCAAGGCTCTAGGGATAGGAAAGGACCTCCTCTGTCCTAAACCAAAACCATGGGGGATGAGTGTAGGTCCATGCTTAAGTGCTGTGAACAACCCAAGTGATTACTTTTCTGTGTTTATTTGCAAATGTAAAGGTGAAAATAGCCACATTTTGAGTTCAACTTTAATCAACCATTGAAAGACTGACACTGAGCTCGCTGCACAGGTCATCTTGCTGCAGGCAGGTTGTTATAATGCCAAAAAATGTAGTTGAAATATAGCAACATTTCATCCTAATACATGCTTTGCATGTCTTATTGCTCCCACAGACTTTTTAAACCTGCAAACCTGAAGTGAAATAGAAAACAATATCAATATATTACACTATTATATTATCTGATGAAATCCAGCATATTGAAAATTTAGGCTGACATCCCATCTTTAATTTAGGCAATGAATGGTGCCTGGCACAGTAGAGCAGAATGTCAATGTTCACTCTAGCTGCCCTGATTGTTGATGGATTTTGTCAAAAATGAATGTTATTACAATGTTGGTGCTTTATGTACAATTTCATTTCCTTGTTTATTTGGAGTTTCAAAGAGAAATTATGTTTCACTGAAGGATTATGAAACTCATACTATTAATCTGAGTCATGAACCTCTCTACTACCATAAGCATACTAAACATTAAAGGTTGGTCTGAACTAACAACACAAATCCAAATTAGAGATGGATGGAATATTTTTGATTAAATGGTTTTTCATCGAAGAATGCTGTTTTGTCAAAGCTTAATTGTTTTCTGGAGACATATCAACTTTATTTTTTATGGGAAGTTTTCTGTGGTATGGGGTAGATTCTGAGGTCAATTCCAGATAAAAATAAAGAGACACACACCAGAATTGAACATTTGATTTTTTTAGTCTAAAAATGAACATTTCTATACAATTCCTCTTTGCAAAAAGCTTTTGTAATTTTTTGTTTTCATTTCAATGCAGAATGAAAACAAATTTTGAAACCTCCAAAGTTGTCACGCAATGGAATTGTTGGTCCATTACCAGCTCTAATCTGAACGCAACCTGACTGATACTGGAGGAGATGCACAACCTGGGTTGTCAGATCTGAATTTGCCCTGTTGGTTTTGGTTCTGAATAAAAACAAAATATGTGTGTGGATGTTTTAAAGAGCTTTTGGCAGTACAGTTTAGAAAACCAGAAAAACAGCCATGCTTAATAAATGTTGGGCTTTGCCTTGTGGCCTTGGCCATTTTATTAGCAGTAGAAAGAGTAGTATTGGGACAGTGGCTCAGAGAAGCAACCTTCTAGGAACAAACTAGTAAAACAAGAAAATACACAGGAAAGGGAGAGACAAAGGAAGGGAGGGTTCTCTGCCAACAGAGAGGAACTCCAGAAAACTGCTGTGAGATATATTTATGTACACAGAAGTTTATTGTTTTATAGGGGCCTCAAGTATCTGCTCAGTTATCCAATTTTACATAAAGCCTTATTACAGGAGCTTGCAGGAACATCCTCAATGAAGAAGCAGGGATTACTGACATCAGGAATACCTTCTCATATATTTTTTTTAAATTAAAAATAATCAAAAGTTGTAAAACTCTGCACATTCCTACTATTGTTACCTTCATCCTCCCACCCCCCCACTCCCTTTGTTTGTGTAGTCATCCACTTGTTTCACGTTGTTTTCACTTAGATTATTAGCTTTTCTGGCCAAAGACTGACTCTTGCTATGTGTTAGAATATCGATCAGAACAGTGGGGCCCCAATATGAATAGAGCAACTGAATGCTGCTGTCATATAAATACTACATTAAAAATATTTTAAAATTCCTGGCATTATAAGGGAGTTCTAATTCAGATCCGTTGTAATCCCCACCCACAACTGGTTGTCTTTTGTTGATAATCATGCACGTGTTTTGCAGAAGATCCCACTTCGGCTAGCAAGAGCTGTGCTAATTTTGCCACTGACTCTGAATATTTGCATAGAGGTTGCCTCTGGGTCAGACAGTGGCCACCAAGGATAAAACTGTGTGTCAGAATAAACCTGGGGGAAACACATTTGAGGTACATGCCCAAGATATTACGACTGACTCCCCAGTTGCTGTTGATCAGCAACATATTCCATAATCCATGCTGATCAAAATTATAGCTGAGCACAAATGTCAACACTTTCCCACATAAATATTTTCTCAAATAAAACTGAATCCACTTCAGCTTTGTTCCCATCCCTTTTACTTTCCACAATGAATGCACATTCCAGCAGGAAAGTTCAAACAGCAGCACATTTTAAGAGTATATTGGAAAATATTCATGGACGTATATCCTGGACTCATGAATGAAAGTAGCTGATTATGCTTACCCATTTGGGGAGTAGAAACCATTCAATGGGGTCTGTATATCCAATCAAAACAAAGCAACGCTTTTGGAATTCTGAACATTTATAACCAAGAATTATTTGTCTCAAGATGGGCTGCATCAGCTATATGTACAGCCAATTAAATGGCTCCTGAAGCACAAAATATATTTACAGATAATAGATTGACAAGACCAACTCCCCCCCACCACACACACACATACACACTAAAAAATATGAAACAAATGTTGAAGACCTCACCTGCAAAAAGAACCAAAGAGGACAGAGAAATAGGGGGTGGTGAGGCATTTCACCCTCAGGGCATGGACATCACTTCCATTTCCAATGGCAATGGACGGTGATAGGGGATGGAAAACAGGATGGACTTGGTGTCCCTGCCAGCAGCACCAGAAAAGAGTACTTTTTTTTCACCCTGGATTTCTAATTGTCATTTCAGCCTGGGGAGTAGAGGGGTGGGAATTAAATGTCCCCAGCAGCAGCAGCAGCAGCAGCAGGAGGAGGAGCCAGGAGTGGGTATCAACCAAAACACCTAGATCCTGCTTCCTGCTCTCCAAACTGCATCTCAAAATGGTTCCATTTTATCCTACCTCTAGTCTTCAGCAGCACTGCAAAATGCACCACTTCTAAATATTAGTTAGATTATTCTGGCTGTCCTCTCTCTTTAGTGCATAGAAAACACCTGAGGGGCATCTGAATAGGGAATATTGAATTAATCTCATTTATCAAAAGCACTATTCTAGTCTTGGCTTCCCTGCCTAAGAATTAAAGGTCTTCACCTGATTTCTGCAATATTCTATGTCCTATGTGCTCCTTCAAAGAAAGAGAAAAAGAAAAAGAAATTAGTTTTCTTTTGTTGCCTAGTCATTTTATGACAGGATACATTCGGGCAAATAGTGAGCCACACACTGATCTGAAGGAGGAGGAAATTGCCTAAAAGGAACTCACAATGAAACTTTACCTTGGATGAAATAAAAGTCCTAATTTACTTCAATGTATTTCAAAAAGAGCTGCATTTCATTGATAGCAAAGAACACCTCAAGCTACAGTACAAAGACATTTTGCATGCAGAAACTGCTCATCAAAGACAATTATTGCCACCCTACTACCCCCACCACTCTTTGTCTACAATGCACCTCCAGATGTCACCTGGTGGGGCTGAGGAATTGTCTTCTGCCAGGGTAGTAAAGAAATACAAATGCCCACTCTGTGTAGAGTTGACCCATGCTCCTGCAGTGAAAAGAGGAGGTGGCCTAGATATAGAATATGATCTTCCACCTCCAACTAAAATTTACAGATAGTTAATCTGCATGAATTGAAGATGGCCAGAAACTTTTCAGGTTATTTGATTGAACTCCATTGTAAATAAATCAGAGATCCCACAGAAAGATTTTTTTTGCTTAATTTGGGCCTCCAGTGAACGCTAGTCACTGTGATCATGCTCCTTCTACAGTATACAGACTGATATCTCACATCAAAAAATATAATAGCTAATTCTCATATGTACAGAACCGATCTAACAGATAAAAAAAGTTGTGTTCATCCAAATAAGGGCCACTGAAGTCTCTTAGATCAAAGGGAACTGCTGTAAAAGCACTGAGAAAATTACAATGGAAGCAAAAGCACCGTGAGTGCTATTGAGAATAATTTTTTTAGTTATTTCAGTGCAGTGCCTATCAATAGCAAGAAAATTTGTTCCACTTTCAGTTATGATAGAATAATTAAACTAAAAAATACAGTGTCTTATTGTTTGGGTTTTTAAAAATATATATATACCCAGTGGTATCTTTTGTTTTATTAAAGGAATTCTTTCCATTCCAGACTTTGAACCTAGATGTTTTACAAGTAAAATGTGCAGACGGTTTGATTTTCCAATAACATCACAGGTTAGAAGCCAGTAGTCAGATCGTTAGATAGTATTTAGAACCAGTATTGCAGCTGAGGGACATTAAGCAATTGTAAATTAAATGCTATGTTTTTCCTAAAGACCAGTCTGTTACAGGGTGTCAGGGGCTGTGCTCTGGCCTTAATTGTTAGTATATCCTGTTCAGAGGCTTTGGTCAGAGTCTAACAGTCATAAACATACTGGGGCAGAAAGTCTGATTGCTTCCTTTGTACTGCTCAGGTTGTGCAAAGGGCACAGAAACTTCTTGCAACGCACCTTGGCTTTGGTTAGGCTATAGCTACACTGGCACACATATTCGGTTACTAGCCTAAAAGCCTGCTCTCTACTTTCATTTCAACACATTTTCAATTAGCATAAGCAAACATTACCCTCATGGTCTACACCTCCCCGTGACAAGGGGAGAGCAACTGGGGGAAAAATTGTCCTTGGGGACAACTGGGGACATCTCTTGTGCAGGGTTTGGTGAGTGGCCATTTGGGGACTCCCATAGGCCCATTGTTCCCCTCATGGGTAGTCAGGAGGATCTTCCTGCACGGCGTTTTGAATACCAGTGGAGGGTGTGGTCCCAGGAATCCTCTAGACTCGTCCCAGTCACTTAAGGGGGTTGGGTCCTCTGCCTCAGCAGCACCCTGGGCAGCAGCCGACGGAGAGGAGTAGGAGGTGGTGGTGGAGCCAATTCACAGAGTGGTGCCAGGCCCACATCAGCAGGTGGACCCCAAACACATTCAGTAACCAGTTCCATGAGCCTCTCCCTCAGGGAATGCTCCCTGTTCCTGTGGGGATGCTCCCATTCCATAAGGCATTTCTCCTACTACAAGAACAGATTCATCAGTGTCTCTTCCTGCTGAAGAGCCTGAACTGAGCATGCCCCAAGGAACTCAAACTGCTCATGATTCCTCCTTGTGGAAAGGGCATGTACAACAATCTCTTCCAGAGCGACTGTTGGAGTCTTTTGCCCTCCAGTTCAGGAGCCTCAGGTACCTGATGCATTCATGGCACTGGACTTGAGTCCACTGATTGCCATCTGCTCCAGCCTCTGAAATTTCCTGGGTGAGGTCAATGTTCCTGCCACTCCATGAGAAGTTGTGGAGGATGGTGTACTCTGACCACATACTGATCAGACCCTGGGTGTGGTCAGCAGGCCAGATGACTGGTCTAAGAGCAGGAATCATGTTCACCTGTACTGAGCAAAACAGTACAGTGGAAAGCTGTTCTGATGTGGTCCCTGCAGTTTACTACTATCAGTGAAAATAGGGGACAGGGACTTTTATAAACTGTGTAAGGGTCAGGCAGAAAAGCATTCAGTGGGACTCAGGGGGAGGACTATTGAAACTTGGCAGCCACCTTTTGCCCCCTATCCACATTGCACACTGGCACAGACGGGGCCATGCCAGAGCCTTAGGCATGTACTTATTCACCCCCTTCAGGTGTACTAGCTTATTTACTCTCTACTCATGTTGTGACTAGGGTTGCCAATCCTCCTGGATTGGCTGGGAGTCTCCTGGAATCAGAATCAGTCTCCTGGTGGCTACTGAAACCAATCTGGGAGATTTTAATAGGTCGCTCAAATCCAGTCAGTGGTGCAGTGGGGGTAAAGCAGGCTCTCTATCTGCCATGGCTCTGCACAGCTCCTGGAAGCAACCAGCATGTCCGACTCCTAGGCACAGGAATGGCCAGGGGGTCTCTGTGCACTACCCCCACCCTGAGCACCAGCTTCACAGCTCCCATTGGCTGGGAACTGTGGTAAGTGCTGCCCGACCAGAGCCCGCACCCCAAACCCCCTCCTGTACCCCAACCCCATGCCCCAGGCTCAGACCAGAGCCCCCTCCCACACTTCAAACCCCTCAGCCCCCCCCAGCCCAGAGCCTGCACCCCAACCCCCTGCCTCAGCCCTGTGAAAGTGAGTGAAGGTGGGGGACAGTAAGCGATGGAGGAAGGAGTGATGGAGTGAATGGGGGTGGGGCCTCAGAGAAGGAGCGGGGCAGGGCCTCAGAGAAGGAGCAGGGCAAGGGGGTTTGGGTTTGTGAGATTAGACAGTTGGCAACCCTAGCTGAGACACATGCTTCTGGAGTTTGGATGTGGGCAATATGAGGTTTAAGGTACAACCACACACATGGAAACATCACATACAGTTTCCAGTGTAGACTTACCCATAGAAGTGGATGATTAATTTTCATGTATGAGCCAGCTCCTCTCTTCACTTCATTAGCATAGTCCAGCTTCACACAGGGCAGCAGGCTTAAAACAGGTGGAGTTGGCTGCTATAACTATCTTCATAGCCCCTAGTGCAGGAGGTGGAGAGGGATATGTTGGGGACAGAGTGCTTTGAACCCATTGTCACCTGCTAATGTATGATCCTTTGAGATACCCACATTATGCCTGAAGTTAGAGCAGTCTTCAGGCTGCTTTAACTGAAATCAGGGCTGGGGCAGAGAATGATAAGTGGTTCCTTGATGGTACCTCTCCAGCAATAGCTGGATGCAGCACAGAACCTGCTCTATACATGAAGTTTGAAATCTAAGTCAGGGACAACACCTTCATTCAAATAACAGGATTTCAGATTAAAGGGATGTGAATTTAGATAAACTTACATTGCATATGATCAGTCCTAAGCAAACTCTTCCAATGGTCACCAAGATGCAAGCAGCCATAGCTTTTCTGTAGGCTTGCTAAATCATTTGTCTGACCAATGCATCTGGCACTTAGGTTGTCCTCACAGACACTGTAATGGTTCTGTCTTTCTCTTGTAAATCCTTTATAAGCCTTTTACTGCTTATATATGGTTTCCTGAAGATGTAGAAAACACATGTCTTGGCTTCTCATTATTTATATCAGCTGCGTCCAGCCAGGACTGACCCCTGTCTGAGAGGCTCCCAAAACTGAGTGGCACTGCCACCCAGCACACCAAGTGGAAATGCCCAGAGTGGGGAGCCAGGCCCAGATCCATGGGACAGGCGCTTCCATGGTGGTATGAATGTGGTATGGGCTCATACTGCAATGTCCTCCTGCCCCACGTCACACCCACTCAGAGCCTCCCCATTTTAGAAAACTGGGGGACTCTGTTCAGAGATAGTATTCCCTTTGCAGTGAGGCTTGCACAAGTCATGGTTAACACTGAAATACAGTAGCTGCTTTTTAATGCCACCAAGATCTTGACAAAAATGAGATATGATCCCTTCCCAGTACCATGGTAAAGGACTATTGTTCTTGGGAAAACAAAAGTGCTTTTTTCATACTTTAGTCCTCTTATACAAGATCAGCATTGGTGGGTGGTTTGAGTACTAAGATTGTGTTAGCCTATTTCTAACATATTCTATCATTATGTATCTTCTCTGCTTAGAGACTATGAGTGAAAATAAAATGGGTATATCATGGAAACTTAAATAATTGGACACATATCCACAGTTTGATATACTCTAGAATTGTGCAAATTTCACAGTCGAATGCAATATAAGGAAGATGGGATGAATATTAGGAACTGGCTAAAATTATGGATTAATCAGAGACATCAGATTTATGAAACTTTGGTAGAATTTAAAATATGGGTACACAGATGTATGTAGAAATTTATAATCTGAGGGAGAGTTCTTAATTCTCCATAATTTGGGAGACCGTGGCAGTGAATTGTTCTTAAAAGTCCCTTGGCAGCCTTTCTCACAGAGAAAAGAGATGTCTGGAAGAAATCTGAATGATGGCAAACAAGCAGCTCTGTGCTTGCTTGGAAAAAACTTGCCAACTCATTGTCTATCACCAATTAGTGTCAGAATGAACAGAAAGCTTGAAAGCTGTCAATAGTTATACTTGGAGATATTGAAGTGCAGTAGTCATGTCTGAGAGAATGTCTGGGAGGGAGCAAGATTTCAATGAAATTCGATAGAATACAATGAAATTCCTATATTAACTGTAATGAAGCTCTCCCTAGACTCAGAAGCTTGTTGAGCTCTTAAAAGCAGATAATGTGTTTGCCAGCTGGGTGTTTTTTCTTTTTCCTCCAGAGCTCCCATGGGTTTATTAGTGAACACATGTGTTATCAGGAGAGGGGAACTGGGGAAAAGATTTCAAATCCATGAAAAACCAATTCCTTTTAAAACCAGTGGAATGAAAATAACTTCAACATTTTAAAAAAATCACATTTCCCCCCCATTTTCCAACAAGATCTATTTAGGCTGAGAGCTGTTACTAGATCCTTTTCCCTCCTGCCATGCACACCCTTGAATTGGTCTAATATCCACCTTACTAATCAGGGAACCATCCATTAAAGTGGCAGATATAACCCTTGCTATAGTTCCCAGTTGTGTCAGCACTCACATTAAAAATTTACCAAGCAGGAAAATACAAAAGGAGACCAAATGGAGCAGGCTGGCTGTCTTTTCAAAATGCAACATGCAGGAATCCAAGCTTGGAACTTGAATGCTAGTACACTGGAGGGAGATAGATAGACCCAGCTCTGGAGAGTACACTGAGTCATTCTACCATGATCTCTTTGGCCAGTACAGGATTGGGGTCTGAAAGAATGGTGTCTGTGTCCAGTGCTCATCGGACAGAGCAGGCATATATCATCATGAGGCTGCATGGGTGAAAAAATAAAGAGTGAGACCTGGATATGAAAGTCAGAAGTTAATATAAATAGGAAACTAAATATCCAAACAAGTTACCCTTTAGTATACTTTACCTACAAAGTGGAATTTATTTGTTCTCTAAAATAGTTTACTAAACTTTTTCAAGATATTCAGTAGCACAGAAATGTTACTAAGTTGTTTCGGTTTCCAGTACTGTACTTTACATTGTACTACTGTTTTTGATCATTTCAAAAGCAGAATATGTTAATATCCAGTGTTATAGTCAGCTTAGAAAAAGCGGGAAACAGTTCCCCAAATCATTTTTTCTTTTACAATAGAGCATCCTATTGTATTGTTCAAATCCAAATCTTTGGGTAGGTAGGGCAATAGAATGTGTGTGGGTGGTTTGCATGTCTTCTGAGTGGCACGAATGAATATGTTGACAGAAGTACTAATTAATACTCAGGCACGTTTCAAAGTAAATAACTTGATGTACAGACATTTGGTAATGGCTTTTGCTCACGAAACAAGGTGTGTTACGAGAAGAACAGATAATGCAGGTGTTACTTCAATCATCATGAAATTGTGTGGGTTGTGCTGTGAACTGAAACATGTGCAATCACTTTCCAAGCTCATCTTCATTTTAAAATGATTAATACAACAACAGTTGGGCTATTTTCTTGATGAAGTTTCATATTTTATTTTCTGAAAAAGTGAATTAGGCAAATTCTCCATTATACCTATTACGTGGCCAACCTCCCCCCAAAAAACAAACAAACAAAACAAAACAAACAACCCCCCCACAAACCTGAAGAGATGTCAGTGGTGTGTAGATGGATGGGCTTTAAAAAAGTGTTGCTACAGCACATTCTTAAAAATATCAGTGGTCTACATACTGTTTGTGACAGAAAGTAGAAACCTACGTTCAATAATGAATGTCTCCTTGTCATCATTGCAACTACTACTATTAGTTAATTTGTTCATATATGATTACTAGCACTCCCTTAATTTACTTTATGACCTGCATTTCAGTGGGAGCCCCTTACTGAGATCTCCCCTGAAAACAACCCTTCCTAACTTTTTATAAGGTCACCGATTGTGACAGTCAGTACCCTTATGTTCATCCTTTTTACAAGACTGTGATAAATTTTGTACAAAGTATGCCTTGTGAGGTATCATTTGAAAACTCATGATTTTCTGAACATCATTGACCAGGTAAAATATGCAACATTGGATGTGAAGTTATAAAATTCTACTGTATAAGACATGTTCCAAATTTAGAAAATCAGACACAAAACATTTCCTCAGAGACAAAAGGCAAACTGACACCTCAGGATGAGGCTGCATGGGTGTAGGAAGATGTAAACATAATCAAATGGACAATCACCTGGTTAAGTCACCATTCTTTGGCAGGAAGAAGGGCGTGAGCAATAAATTTACATCTTGGATATGTATATTTACATATCCAAGCTGGATATTCCTGTGCAAACAGGCTGGCTACTGCCTGAACCCCAGCATGAGATGATTCTCAAGAGGATGGAGAGATATAGAAATGAGGAACAGAGTCCCCAGAGTATCTCTCTCCCCTCATCTCTACTCACGGCATCAAAAACACTTGAAAGACAAAAGAAGCATAATTGAACTGGAGGAAGGGGTCATGGCTGAAAGAAATCCAGCCAGACTGCTGTAAGCATGTGGTGAGAGAAATATTTTGCTTTAAATTCACTTAGCTTGTTAAGTTACATATTAGTTTTTGTTTTACCTTTTTTTTCTTTGTAACCAATTCTAACTTTTATACCTCGTTATTTGTAATCACTTAAAATCTATCTTTCTGTAATTAATAAACTTGTTTTATTGTTTTATCTAAGCCAATGTGTTTGGATTGAACTGTTTGATTATCTCAAATGGAGTTCCCCAATCATTTTTTATTAGTGAAATGATGGACTTTATATAAGTTTGTATTGTGTAGGAGAGTACTGGGCAATACAAGATACACATTTTTAGAAACAAGTCTGGGACTAAGAATTTGCTGATGTTTCTCTGTAACATAATTTATGGGTGGCTGGTTGGCTAGCTAGAGCACTCATACAGTATAAACTGCGGTGAATTACATGCTGGAAGCTGTGAATGGGCAGACCAGGAATGGTTGCTCTCACAGTAAAGCAGCATAAAAGGCACCCCAGGTTGAAGAATTGAGGGGACACAGCCATTCAAAAGTGCAGATTGTATCCAGATTGTAATGTCAGACTCCTCATTGTGATATCTGAGCACCTTCTATAGAAAGTGAACATAAACTGAACAAAGACAAACAAAAGAGTAGAGCAACAATATGTTCCTTAGTGCTTTGAAAAGTGATGCTAGCACAGAGGGGTTTTGAGATAAAATATTTTAATTAGATTTTTGATAGTCACAGTATACACATCAATAAATCTATGAACAATGCCAGGATATGAAAAACAAGGTAATGCACATTAAATTAAACACTGGTCTGCAATAGACATCAATGCAAAATATTCATGAGACAGGATATGTGGCTATGAGATGGTGGCATATTTGATGTAGACAGGTACACAATTATTAAAATAAACTTTGCAATTATCTGAAGAACTCAGGGGGCTTTACAAGTATTTAAGTCTAAGCAACCCCATCATGTAGGTAATATATTCACTTTATGCATGTGGCAAATTGAGGCAGAGAGGTTATGGGCCTTATCAAAATCCCTTTGTGGTCTGTCTAAAGTCATAAAGTGGATCAGTGACATGATTAAGAACAGAATACAGGAATCCTGGCTGCTAGCTTTATGCTCTAACCACTAGATAACACTGCTTCCCAAGTTTAGCTAAACACAGAATACTAGAAGAGGTTATTCTAAGCTTTGTAATTTTAAATATATCTATAGTATATATATATAGTAGGCTGCTAACTCACTACAGACCTGATTAAGTTTTCTCACAAAGCGAAAGGTCTATGTTTTAGTAAGTAGGTGCAAGAAGGAAAAGGACCTAGGAGTATGTATATCAGTGTTTATTACTTAAAAGCCAACACTGTACTCACTGCTTTATAAGAAAACTTAGTTTCTGCCCAGAGACCATTATATTTAAAAAAGGAAACATGAGACCCATAGTATGGTGCTAACATATTACATGCTGACCGGTGGCTCAGAGGGTTTAGAGTTTGCTTGTCTAAAAAGTCAGCATTTCAGGTCATCTCTGTCTACAAGTACAATGAGCTCTGAATAACACAAACAAAACATAATCTTGTTTTGCTTTTTTCCTCCCCAGCACACAAAAGAAAAGGCTTTCTTGCCGTGTCTGTAAAGGACCAAGAAAGAAAAGGTGGTCAAATGCACTGGAACATGGGTCAATAACTGCTGACCACTGACCAACAACTGGAAACTGTGACAGCTGAAAAATCTCTTCCCACAACAGTGCGGCATCATAGCCCAAGGTTGCATAGACAGATGGTATAACTGGTATAAGATTCAACATACTAGAAGAGGGATTTTTGTTTTAAAGATATTCTTTGCCAGGAAACTGTCCTTCTATCCCTTATTTCTCTAGAAATAGTAGGTTTTGCAAGTGTAGCAGTTCAACAAAGCAGCTCTGCTGTGGAACTCATGGTAACATCACAGAGCATGTAGCATTTCCCCAAGGAGGTAGCTTATTAACTGCAGGTGCTCCCTCTGGTAGCAGCTCACTAGATTTCTGAAATAACCCAAGGGAAACAAAGTGCTTGAGTTGTCTTCCTTTTTCTGGGAAGATTTGTCTAGAGCTAAACATTACATATAATTAGCTCACAAATTTGGAGCTAAATGGGGAAAGAATCAACTTAGGAAATTAAAAAAATATTTCAGCCTGACTAATACAGTGTGCATAAGATTCTAAAAATACATCTCTTTATTAAATATAGGAAAACATACACAATCTGTCCTGGAAAGTCCATTTTCCATCTCTCATTTACTGTACCAGCAAGTCCCATTTTGTACATTAGAATTGGTTTGTTGCAGATGAGACCTTCCCCTCCCCAGCAAAATTGAACATTGTAGAACTGGCTTATCTTCAGTTTGATTTATGATTAAAATTCTTCAGCGTTTTCCGTTTACCAGCTCTGAAAAGTCTGCTCTTAGCAACGAAGTGAAAGAAAAGAGAGTGAGGCAGACTGTAGCATGAAGAGGTCTTTTGCAAGTGTTTGGGTTAAGAGAGCTGTGAACCAAACTGAAAAGAAAAAACATTGGTAATGGTGGTGCTAGGGTTGAGGTTTTCTGAATGTGACATTATTATGGCTTGCCAGAAGGAGAATAGAACTCGTGTGTCTTAGGGGACTGTCCCAGAAGATTTATCAACTATGACAAGTCACCCTAAAGAGAAAAGCCTGCCTTCTCATTATGAGGGATAGTCAGCTAAAAATGAAAGCATTTGGGGCCACTTAACTCAAACAGTTAACTATCTCTTTTCATTTGCCTATTTTAAAATGTAGAAAGAAGATAAAAAGAAGACATTCACTTATGAGGTGACATAAAGCCTGTGTTTCTTCATCTTAATCCACAGAAAACTCTAATTATAAATTCTGTGGTACATACCCATAGTACAATTCTGTAATTATCTGATGATTTGAAGAAGTGACATTTAAATAGCATGTTGCATGATGTAAATATGTGCTTCTAACACATGTAGGACATATGTGTACCACATCTGGGGTCTTTATTGAGGGCACATAAATTACCTTATTTTTCAAATGGGCGCAGATACATATGCAGAGGAATTATCTGTGTGAAACTGCAGAAGTATGTGAAATAAAAAAATTATCACATGGTCTCACAAATGAAGCAAACCAGCCCACTTCACTGGCCTTCTGCATACTTATCAAGCTCCCACAAGTTATTTCTAATATGTTAAAACTGATCAGATTTAAACAACTGCCTGAGAAACGTTTCTTTTCCCCACTGGCCTGAGACTCAGGATCAATATACAGAGCTATACCAGTGACAGGTTTGACATCTTCTATCTTGCAGTTTTGCAAGCCTAGAAATAGAAATATTTTACTATTGACAATACAGATTCTTAAAGTTCCAGTGGACCTTCTTAGGTATAGAAATCTCTCTCAGGTCACACTTCAAAGTCTAGTATTTCTCAGCCTTCTAAAATACAAGCAAGTCTGTGTCCCACTTGGAAACTGGAAATATTCCCGTCCCAGTGGTATAAATCTATTTCTATCCTTTCAGTGTTCATAGATATAAAAAGATCATTCCCTTAAGATAGGCCTGTGACAGCTTTTCTAATACCCACAACTGAAGCCCTACTATACTGGATCTTGCATAAGTGTTATTTGGAGAGAAGGAAGAAGGGAATGTTATTGTGGAAGGTTGATTTTTTTTTAAAAGATAAGTCCCCAAAAAATGTTTTAGCAGCCAGAAGATGGTGAGATAGTCAAAGGTAACTGATTGCCATATTTGGGATTGGGAAGGAATTTTCCTCCAGGGCAGATTGGCAGAGGCCCTGGATGTTTTTCGCCTTCCTCTGCAGCATGGGGCACGGGTCACTTGCTGGAGGATTCTCTGCAGCTTGAGGTCTTCAAACCACAATCTGAAGACTTCAATAACTCAGACATAGGTTAGGGGACTGTTATAGAAGTGGATGGGTGAGATTCTGTGGTCTGTATTGTGCAGGAGGTCAGACTAGATGATCATAACAGTCCCTTCTGACCTTATAGTCTATAAGTCTACGAGTCTATGAGTTGGAAGAGCCATGTAATAAATTGTGGAACCATGTGATAAAATCCAGAGCCATACAACAAATATATTTATAACACATTTCTGTGATTTATTATGTTGCTCTGTAACTGTCACATTGATAGCAGTTCTCACATGTGATATAATGCTAACCCTAAGCATTCCACCATCATGAGACAAGCTGAAAAATCATGACATTTTAGAAAACATACATTTTGGATTCTTTTTACTTGATTTTTTTGATTCTCTATGGAACACTTAGAATGACTTTAAGCTTTACTCTGAAACTACAAGGGCTAATAACTTTTTTAATGTGAGAATCTCAGCGTTCATTTTTTAGCACTTGACTTTGGGAGATGGGGCCATAAGAAAGACACAAACCATCACAATAGTTGGCAACTATTACATTAATAGTACTAGATATGACCCTGCAGATCCTACTTGCAGACACAAAATTACATGGGAAATTCTGATACAACTGGAAGATAGCTCAATTAAAGTTAAATGATTCACAGACTAACTTTCTATACTGATGCAACTGAAAGGGTATGTACTCCATAGACTGACACAGAAATGGCATTCATTTCCTTTCTAAACTAATATCTACTGATTAAATGCCTAATCCTGGTCCAGTGTAGTTCTGGTAAGTTCCCATTGACAATAGGACCATCATTAGTGGATTGACACTAGCGGACAGTTAAAATCAATTGCACTCAATTTTAAGCAATTTTAATTTCAATTTGTTTAAAAATGAGTGGCTGCTAATGTTTCCTTCAATTAATATAACCCTTCAAAATTAATTATAGAAATGATCTCAGATATCCTTCATATTCAACTTCAAAAGCAATCCTTTGAAAAGAGGGTGGGACAAAGAATAGTCTTAACTGGATTTCAATAATGCTTGTAGGTATTATATAGATTCCATGGTGACATGGTGCATTGGTCTCTGGAGGGATACCATTATAATATTGATAGTGAAATAGGGAATGGAGAATAAATTGCATAATATTCAGGTCATATTTGCCTGTAAATTATGATGACCTGATTTTCAGAGGTGCTGAGGGCCCACCGCTTCCATTAGTCATTTGTCACCCACAGTAGCTGATAAATTTGATTCAGCTCTTGTTACAAGTGTATCAATACTGTGGACTTTTTGTTTGCCTCGGGGGGAGGGGGCCAGTGGGTCTCCGTGCACTGCCCGCACCTGCAAGCGCTGCCCCTGCAGCTCCCATTGGCCGGTTCCCGGCTAAAGGGAGCTGCAGGGATGGTGCTGGGGGTGGGGGCAGCACATGGAGCCGCCTCACCGCCCCCTTCCCCTCCCCCCAGGGGCCACAGAGATGTGCCAGCAGCCAGCCGCTTCTGGGAGTGGCGTGGGGCCAGGGCAGGCAGGCAGCCTGCCTGAGCCCTGCTGCATCACCGGACTTTTAGCAGCCCGGAGAGCACGATCGACTGGCAGAGGCTCCAGGATCAACCAGTCGATTGCAATTGACGGGTTGTAACCACTGGAGTATATTAACACTACGTCTGTTATATGTGGATATCAGACTGTTCTCAATTCAAAGGAAAAAGGTCTCTCCATACATTGCCTAAGTTTTACATGACAGAACATTTAGAGATACATCACTAGCATTTCATGAAAATGTAGCATCTTACTGCCATTTTCTGTGTTACTTTTATGTCTTCTGGTTCATGACAACTGATTAACACAGGGAGTGTCCAAACTGATGGTTTATTAAATATTACTAAAGGACAAATTTTGCCCCAATCCTTGACTTCAACAAGCCCCCTAACCACAGAGGAAGTTAATTTGTGCTGCTGACACACCACATCTCTGTGGCATTTCACTGCACCTTAATGCCTGGATAGAATTTTGGAAGCAAACTAAAGTAAGCAGAGGGCTGATAGACAAGTGACTGCATACCTCCAATGGCATTCTCGCCTCTGGAGCAGCAAAGCAGTTTCAGGGGTTTTGCAACTGTAAACCTACAGTAACTGCTCCACAGTTTACACTCACTGTTGCTCTGCAGTCTGCAGAGCAGGAATTCCTTACCCAGCCGTCAGGCAAATATTTGCCATGCAGCACTTGTACTTTGGTTGTGCACTATGCATTATTTGGCTACAAAGCATATGTTGGGGTGGCCAAACTTTAGCTTCTGAGCTGCATGTGGCTTTTTTACAGTTAAAGTGTGGCTCTTGGAGGCCCCCAGGACCGCCCCTCCCAGTTTGGCCTGCAGTGGTTTGTCCATGGTGGAGCTAGAGGCTTCTGACAGAGATGACTGGTGCCTGCTGAGAGCAGGGGGACACAATTTAAAGGTTCACCCACGCCCAACAGCTTGAGTCATGCTTCCCCAAACACATACACCCCTCTTACCCTCAGCGGCACTTTCCTGCAGCTCCTAGGTGTTAGCTCTGCATGGAGAGGCAGCAGCAAACACTTGGGAGCTGCAGGGAGGGACCACTGCTTTAGCTCTGCAGCTGTTTGCCACTGACTTTCCCTATGGCTGCAGCTCCCAGATTGCCAGCTCCAGCAGCTGCCCTGCAGGAAGGAGGCCCAGTGGCACCATGTGACTTGGCAGGGCCAGCAAACCCTGGTAAAAATCTGCCCCTCCACCCCCCCATGTGTCGTCTCTGGCTTCAGCCCTGTGGGATGGAGAATCTCGGGGCTTCAGTCCCGCCGGGCACATCTGCTGGGGCTCGGAGCTTCAGCAAAAGCAGGACTGAAGCCCGTGCTGAGGCAGACATGTCCTATGGGGCTGAAACCCCGAACACCCCACACACAGGGTTGAAACCCCAAGCCCTAGCAGATGCGCCCAGCTCTTGAACTTCTGAAGATTGTCATATGCAACTTGAAGGGTCAATAAGTTTGGCCACTCCTGGTGTATGTTCACACTGCAGCTGGGAGCCAGCCAGAATACTGGGTAGCCAGACTTGAACTAGCACGGCTTGAGCTAGTGATAGCGGGTCTCAAGCTAGCACACTAAAACTCGTCATGTGGATGTTCCAGTTCGGTCTGGAGCTCGATCTCTGAATCTAGGAGTCAGGTGGGCTTGAGAGCCTGAGTGGTTCTCAAATGTTTGTACTGGTGACCCCTTTCACACAGCAAGCCTTGAGTGTGATCCGCCCCATATTAAACCAATTTTTTTTATATTTAACACTATTATAAATGCTGGAGCTGAAGTGGGATTTGGCGGTGGAGGCTGACAGCTTACAACCCCCACGTAATAACTTTGCGACCCCCAGTTTGAGAACCCAGTAGATTCTACCTGAACCAGAACATCCACATTACTACTTTTCACATGCTTGCTCGAGCACTGCTGATGCAAGTGTGTCTATCGGGGCTGAGAGACTTGCTCCCAGCAGCAGTGTAGGCATACCCAAAAGCTTTTTAAAGCATCATTATGAGCAGACCTGGTAGGAAAACTTCAACAGAACCATTTTCTGTTAAAAGGCACAGCTCCATTGAAATAGAAATGCTTCACAAAATCACACTGATTTTACCAACATTTTGTTTTGGCGGGGGCGGGGGGAGTTCTGACATTGTCAGAATGAAACATTTCAATTTTTCCTTTTAAAATTACTTTTCTTTTTTTTTAATTGTATTATAATCTATAACATTTTAAGAAGACACCATTAAATTGGGCTTGAATAAAGACTGGGAGTCATTACACAAAGTAGAACTATTCCTTCTCACACCTTCTTGTCAATTGTTGGAACTGGCCATCCTGATTATCACTATAAACATTTTTTTTCTCCTGCTGGCAATAGCCCACCTTAATTACTCTCTTGACTACTCTTGTTAGAGTTGGTATGGCAACACCCATTTTTTCATGTTCTCTGTGTGTATATATATATATATATATCTTCCTACTGTATTTTCCTCTGCATGCCTCCGATGAAGTGGGTTTTAGCCCACGAAAGCTTATGCTTAAATACATTTGTTAGTCTCTAAGGTGCCACAAATACTCCTCATTCTTTTTCCTAAAATCAAAATAAAATATTTTGATCAAACTTTTTTTGTTAATTATTTTTTTCCATGGAGAAATTTGAAACTTTGAGGGTTTGTCCTGACTCAGAACTAAAACAAAATTTGAAATCTCAAAATCCTCCTGGAAACAGTTCTGTTCTCCTCCCAGTTCTAGTTATCAGCTACTGTTACTTAGAACTTGGTTCTGAAACTAAGTCCTCCAATTGGTTTTAAGTATTCCACATTTGCAGATGTTCGGGATAGGTCTTCTGGGGAGGACTAAGGGTATGATGTGTGAGAGTGGAGTGGAGTCGGGCTTTGTTTTGCTGCAGTATTTATTGATCACCCTGGGACAATCGTGGTATTCTGTGCAGCAATATCCTTATGTGACTGTTAATTTAATCATTATGTGAGTGCCTAGAACTTGTGAATAGGCTTTTTTAGTATATGGTTATATTGAAAGAAATAATAAATAAAAACATCCCTGAATATGCAGATTTTTTTTTATTTTTGCCCCATTCAGAATGAATGAATTCCATATGTAATTCAATTTACATTTTGTGAAAAGTGCCTTTTGACAGACATGACAAACTCTACGATTATCCTCCTCCTCATCCCATATTGGTGCTTTACTCCCTAGCTTTAAAAACAGTTCTAAATGCTTCAGTTTGTAAAATGCTATATTCATTAATGTAACAGTGCCCTCTATGTTCCAGAGAGTGCATTGAGGAAATATTAATCTTTGACAATTAATGAAACTTACTGTTTTAAAAATTTAAATTCATATTATCTATCAGGTGAAATTACCTTCTTACCTTGTTTACCAGACAATTTTATTGTCAAGTTCCATAAAACCAAAGACGACTTAAGATTTTATAAGCAGGACATGAAATGGAATTTTAAATTTGAGGCTGTTAATCTCATTGCAAATATCCAGTCAAGCATCATGTTTTGACATAAAAAACAGAAATGTTATTCGTGTGAAAATGGATGTGCAAACACATTTTTAAATCCCACAATTACATTTAAAAGATTTCAGAAGTAATAGCATATTTGATTGCAACAGAAGACCATATTCAGTGAATTATGAGTGCTGGAGACTGCACAGTGAAAGTAAAGCATGTATGAGTTATGAGGCTTTGGTTTGTAAACCTATAAAATCTTGGTCATACAACTGTGGTCAAACCTTGCTGAGAAATGTGCTCCTTTTACATTGGGTAAAATAAAAAAGAAGGAGCTTTCCCTCAAATTTGAGGGGGAAAGCGACTGGGGAAATCCAGAGGCCCCCTGTTCGGACCTTTGCCAATGATAAGGTAATGCAAAAAAGAGAACAAGAATGTGAATCCTTACAGGTCTGAGTGGTGCGCTGATTAATTTCTAGAGGGGAAAAAAGGAGAAAGTCTTCCACTATACTACTTTCACATGCTATTCAGTAGGAGGTCTTTAGATAATTGGGAAAAAATATTAACCCCATTTAAACCTTCACTTAATTCTTAAAACCCAAGCCTCCTCTACTCACCTATCCTCAGCATAACTATAACTATAACTCCTTCCCCTCTTAGCAGCCTCTCAATAGGCCTTCTACTGTCACCTTATTGGCTCTCCTCCTCCCTTTGATGTTGGAAGATGTGGGACCAGAGGTAGCAAAATGGGAAGAGGAAACCACAACTATAATTATATACAAAATACTTAGTCAAAAGGATATTATTTATGTTACCAAGTCAAGCACTTGAAAGTTCTATTCTATAAATGTTTTTATACCACATAAAGTAGGAAATGCCAGATTTATGGTTGCCCATGCAATCTTTGTTCAGCCCCCTTGTGCGGCCAACCTGCACAGTGAATGAGGTGAGGAAACTATAGAAAAAACAGCATGTGATTACGCAATTAAAAAGAACATAATGCAGCCACACAAAGGGACACAGTGGAACTGTAAATCTGGTATTTCTTATCTGCGAAGTGCTTGATCTTGCAACCTAAAAACATCCTTTTCATGTAGCTTTTGTATAATTTTCTAGGGATTATTTAAATGGATATAAGTAAAAAATAATAACATCCCAATTATACATCATCATGAGTTGAACTCTGAGCATTCAGAACTGAAGTGCTGACATCCCTTGCTCAAGCTAGAGCAGTGACTACATTAACTGACAGCAGAAGAAGGCTGTTATCCCAGCACTGGGAGATGGGCTGCTGGCACCATGCACTGGATACAGGAGATGACTGGGGAGAGTTCTGCCCAGCTCTCTCTCCTCCCCACCCCAGGAAATGTGAGGCTCCTGTCCCTATGTGGTACCCCCAGAAGTGGATTGGGCTGTGGTAACCATGTGCTGAGTCTGGGTGCCTTACAGATGGAGTATGTTTTTCTTTTTCTCTCTCCTGCCCCTGCCCCAGACCCAGCAGTTCAGTTAGCCCCTACCCCAAGATAATGCCCCCAGAAGTGTGTGTGTGTGGGGGGGGGGTCTATGTGCTGGGTTGGGGAGGTTTATGAGGGGAGCCCAGCTTGTCTAACCACCTGGATTCAATGCATCATAGAGGGCAGCTCCAACTGTATTGGAGTGGGTGGAGCTCATCTCAGGGTTATCATGTTTTCCTGCTGTACCCAACCATAGGGTCAGACAGGAGTGACTGCCCACCCCTCAGCCCCCAAACCAAACCCCATGAATGTATTTGCCTTGGTTTAACCTGCTTCATGACATGCAAAATTAATCTAATAAATAGGGGTCTTTTATGTACTGGAACTTGGAAAATATTAACCCTAAATAAAGAAGGCTCAAAAAAGCTGCTCATCAGAAAAATGTCCAAATTGAAGACATCAGTCATAGGCCTCATTGCAGGGCCAGTGCAAGGATGTTTCGCGCCCTAGGCGAAACTTCCACCTCGCGCCCTCCCTTCCCCGCGCCCCAGCCCTGAGGCACCCCCCCGTAGCAGCTCCCCTCCCGCCCTGAGGCACCCCCCCCAAGCTGATTGGCGCCACAAGCCTGGGAGGCGGGAGAAGTGAAGCAGCCACGGAGTGCTCGGGGAGGAGGCGGGGAGTTCCCCTGCGTGCCGCCCTCCCGCACTTACTTGCTGCAGGCGGCCCTCCCCACACTCCCCTGCCCAGCTCCCTCCACATAAATGCCGGCGGCCCCCAAATGCCAGCTCCCTAGGCGACTGCCTAGGTCGCCTAAATGGTTGCACCGGCCCTGCCTAATTGAAACCCACAACTTAAAAGATAAAGCAACTAACATCTTATGGTCAGATGCTCTGGATATGAGAAAGGAAGGAGTGGGACTTCTTTTTAACCATTATATCCAAAAATCAATCTCATGATTTGAACAAATTTCCAGTCGCCTACTTAAAGCCCAGCTCCAGCATAAGCATAGAAGATGGACAATTACTCTTTGCTGTGCACCAGCTAATGAAGACACATTGTTCTACAATCAATTCTGCTCTCTTCTTTCAACTATCTTGAATCATGACATCACTTTCCTCAGCGACTTTAATGCTACTGCTGATATTTCAAATGGACGATGGAGAAATGTTCATGGATCCGTTATCCCAGATACCTTAAATAACAATGACAAATGCCTTTTACAGATGTGTATTTCTCTTGAGCTTGTCATTACAAATATCTGGTTTCATAGGAAGCAAATTCACCAATTTACTTGGCCAAATAGTGACAAACAAAGAAGATGAATGATTACAGCATAATCTCTTGTCATTGAAAATTTCTCATCATTGGAAATTGTTCATCAGCAACTGCAGAACTGATCAGCCTGCTGAGCTTAGTAAAATAAATTAGTCTCTACATATTTGCATCATAGACTAAAAACCACAGGCAAAGTGACAACTGAGTTTCCAAAATTGTAATGATCTAACCTAAAAAGTGGTAGCATTCAAAACTAGTATGCAGGTGAAATCTTGAACAGGTTTGAGACCCTACCAAAGCATACTGATTCTTCATCTACCCCTCAATGGACTTCAATTACCAGATGGTCAATGCACCAAAACCATCACAGGTCCGTCCCCCAAAAAAGAGCCAAGAAGCCCTGGATTGCTGTTAATACCTTAACTATCACTGAACATTGTTGCACATATTGTTTGAGAGGTGGTATGATCACATATCATAAGCTAAATTATGTTCATAATAAAGCAATACATGCTGACTGAAGAGTTTTTATGGAACCCAATGTCATCACGCTCAGGGAAGCTTCTACCAGGAATGACATCACCTCCTTGTTTAAACACTTGTATGACCTCATTCATTCTGTGCAGTCTACTCCTGTTCTGATTGGCTAATCGATACAGAAGCAGACTGCCTGGCAAACTGGAATGAATTTTTCAGCCGGTTGCTAAACACATGTTCAGTTTCTTTGGCCCTTAACATTAAGGTCACTGCCAAGTTGTCTCACTCCACACAAATTGATCCTGGCAAATTCACTATTGACAGAATTCATAGAGGTGTAAAGAAGCTTAATGGAAATGAGGTAGGAGGAATCTGTGGAATTCCTGTGGAACCGTTAAAAAGTGCTGAGCCAGCTATTCTTTTGTGACTGCAGATACTGTTCAATATCGTCTGGAGAACAAAGTTGGTCCTGTCTGACTGGCAAAAAGGCATTACTGTACTGTTTTGGAAATGTACAGGTAGTGAACGAGTAACTGTTGTGGTGTTACTTTTCTATCCGTCCCGGGGAAAGATTTTGCTTCTGTCTTGCTGGCCTGAGCTGCTAATATCTTAAGGAGCAACAAAAGATCACAACAAGCTGGCTTCACTCCTGGCCATTCCACAATGGTGCAAATCTTTACAGTGTGCCAGCTTATTGAGAAGGCATGAGAATTCAAGCACCTCATTCACATTGATAAAAAGGCCGTATTTGACTTTGAATCACTTTGTCTGAATCATTTTATCTGAATTTGAAACTTGAAGGCTTCCTTGTCAAGCACTGTAGAATGTTTGTCTTCTATCCAATGACTCCTCAAGCTGCTTTGCTGTAAATGGGAAAACAACAACCTTCTTCCGAATAAGGTCGGGCACTCAATCAGCATGCATTGACACCTCAGAACTCTTTAATGCTGTCATAGACTATATGCTTGACCAGATACTAAATATATGCATTATAGGCATACTCCTTGATGATAAGAACCTCATTGACATTGATTTTCATAACAAAATAGCACCAGTTGTCAAATCAAAGGATGAACTGGTTGTGGCACTTAAAACCCTGGAAAGCTCAGCAGCAAAAAAAAAAAAAAAAAGCCTGAAAATTAATTGAGGTAAAACCAAAATTCTTCCAGTTGTGGATTTTGAACACACTACAAACTCTACCATCTTGGCAACTGACCACCCACTCAAGACTATTAGTGATTTCATCTATCCTAGCACTGTTGTCAATAACATGAGCAGCATCAGGAAAGAAAAAATGATTACCTACCTTTCATAACTGTTGCTCTTCGAGATGTGTTACTCATGTCCATTCCATTGTAGGTGTGCATGTGCCCACGAGCGTGGCTGTCAGAGACTTTTGCCTTAGCAGTAGTCATAGGGCTAGCTGTGGTACCCTCTGGAGTGTTATGCTCATGGTGCAGTATATCAGGTGCCTTCTCAGATCCTTCTTGCCGACAGCTCTGACAGAGGTGCATGAGGGTGGGTCATGGAATGGACATGAGCAACACATCTCGAAGAACAACAGTTATGAAAGGTAGGTAACAGGGTTTTTTTCTTCGAATGCTTGTTTATGTCAATTCAATTCTAGGTGATTCACAAGCAGAATCCCTGGAGGCGGACTCACAGTTCAGTCTTGCAGATTGGACTACCCGCTCTGCTAAAACCAGCTTCAGCCCAAGATTGCTGGGTTAGCGCATAGTGCGAAGCGAAGGTGTCGATGGATGATCAGGTTGCAGTGTGGCAAGTTTCCTGGATTGGCACCTGAGTGAGGAAGGTCACCAATGACTCCTGCATCCCAGTTGAGTGAGCTGTCACGATCGCCAGCAGGGGCACCTTCACCAGCTCATAGCAGTAGGGGATGCGAGCCATGATACAGGACAAGATTCTCTGGGTAGACACTGGGCAACCCTTCATCCCGGCTGCAGTTGTTTAGACTTACGGAACGGCTTCATCCTCTGTATGTAGAAGGCCAGTGCCCACCAGACATCCAGAATATGCAGCCTGTGTTCCTCATCCGTCGCATGAGGCTTTGGGCAGAAGACCAGTAGGTATAAGTCCTGAGCAGTACGGAACTGGGAGATGACCTTGGGTAGAAAAGCCAGGTGTGGACACAGTTGGACCTTATCCTTATAGAAGATAGTATAAGGCAGCTCCAACGTGAGTGCCCTGATCTTGGACACCCTATGGGCCAAAATTATAGCGACCAAAAAAGAAACCTTCCAAGAGAGAAGCAGAAGGTAGCAGGAAGCCAGGGGCTGAAAGGGGGTCCCATGAGCTTGGACAGCACAAGTTTCCGGTCCCAAGGAGGGACCGAGTCCTGGACATGCAGATAAAGGTGCTCCAGACCTTTCAGGAACCATGACGTCATGGGATAAGCGAAGACCGACCTGCCATGAAACAGGATGGAAAGCTGAAATGGCCACCAGGTGCACCCTGACTGAGGACAGTGACAGGCCCTGGAGCTTAATATGCAGCAAATACTCCAGGATGTCTTGCAGCAGGGGCTCTTCCACCTGGATGTGGCAATCTTAGGCCTAACATGTGAACTGCTTCCACTTAGCTATGTAGGTAGCCCCGGTGGAGGATTTTCTGCTGCCAAGCAGGACCTGCTGGACACGTGCGGAACACTGTCATTCTTCCTCACTTAGCCATGCAGAAACCAGGCCATCAAGTACACCGCTGACAGATTCGACAGCAGATCCAGCCGAAGAGGCAGCTGCAATGGGGTGGCTGCCTGAAGACTCAGGAGCATGGCGAACCAGTGCTGACGAGGCCATGCTGGATTAGGAAGTAACAGGAGTAGAATCCTCTTCCTTTCATATCCTGAGGAACCTCCTCAATGGCCCCCAGGTGTAGGAGGTACTCAACCGCCTGAATGAGGAGTTGCTTGTGATAAGGGTCCCTGAAGAGGGATGGGGAAGTGGAGGAGCGGCCAAAAATTGCAGGATGTAGCCCCGAGCCTCTATGTCCAGGACCCAACGGTCTGATGTAACCGAAGACCAGGCCAAGAGGTAGGGGAAAAGACAGTCAAGGAAAGAGCAGGAAGGATCCAGGCAGTTGGCTGATGCATTGCTCCCAAGTGCATCCTCAAAATGAGCACTTCTTTCTCCCTGGTGTTTTGCCAGGCCAGCAAAAGTGGCACTGTCAAGGCTGCCACTGTCTAGGTGGCAGAGGAGGCCAGAACGGCTGCCAGGATGTCTGAGGAGCGTGCACCCCCAGGGAGCAGAGCGTCACCCTCGTATCCTTCAGGCCATGCATACATGCATCTGTTTGATCGGAAAACAGGCCAACACCATCAAACTGGAGGTCCGGGATAGAGGCTGGCATCTCCTGGGACAGGTTGGCGGTCTGGAGCCAGGAACTGCACCGCATGACCATCGCCGAGGCGACCACTCAGGCAGCTGAATTGGCTGCATCCCAGGCCATCTGTAGAGAGCACTGGGCCACTGTGGTCCCCTCTTTCACCAGGGTCGTGAACTCCTGGGCCACCTCCTGGGACATGGAGTCCTTGAACTTGAGGACAGAGTCCTACAAGTTAAAACTGTAGTGCAACAAGAGGGCTTGGTGGTGGTTTGCCACCCAAAACTGGAGGCTGGCCATAGAATAAATCTTTTGACTGAACAAATCCAGTCTCTTCACCTCTTTGTTCTTAGGGGCATGTTTGTCCCTTTTGTTGGCCGCTGACACGACCAATGATCCTGGTGGCAGATGAGTATACATGTACTCGAACCCTTTTGCAGGAATGAAGTGCTTCTTTTCCGCCCTTTTAGAAGTGGGCGGGATGGAGGACGGGGTTTGCTAGATGGTTTTGGTAATGTTCAGGACCCCTTCGTGTACTGGGAGTGTGACCCAGGCTGGGTCGGGCAGCACACTAAATAATGTGTCTGTCTGCTCCTGCATATCCTCTGCCTTGAGGCCCAAGTTGGAGGCCACCCTGCAGAGCAGCACCTGATCCTTGCAGAAATTGCCCGGTGGGCTAGCCCTGGAAGGCCCTGCCACTGCCTCGTCCGGGAAGGAAGGGGAAGACTGGACAACCAGGGGAGGTCTGGCGGTGTCCTCACCCATCAGGGAGGGCAGCCTTGAGGTGGGTACCGGCTCCTCACCAAAGGCAGTCACTGAGACATTCTGTACTGTGTCCAGTGCCATAGGAACTGGGGGCACCACCTGTGGCCTGTCTGACACGGCAACCAAGGGCTAGCTGGAGCATGACGGGAATGCCCCATGCATTCCAATAAGGCCACTGGGTCAGTCACTGGCTCTGCTGCCAGGTCGGTACCAATGCCACGGATGCACGCTCCATAGCCCAATCAGGTTGCCTGGGTGAGGGGCTGAACTGCACCTCCAAGCCTGAGAAGTCATCACCCTCTGGCAATGAGGGCAGGGCTCTGGAGACTTGAGTCTGATGGCTCACCGTCATCGCCAGAGACCATGCCAAGGGTAGGGGGAGCGGCACTGCATCAGGGAGCACCCTCGAGGTCTTGGTGACGGCAACCAACAGTGTGACAAAAACTGGTGCCAAGGAGATTGATGATGCCTGAGCGAGTTTCAGCATGACAACAGGGATTGGGACAACTAATAGCGGCAAGCTGGAGACCTGGGTCAACGGGGAGACCAAGAACATGGCGACCTTGGGCACTGTCTTGACTCTGGAGACTGGTTGTGCTCACCTGTCTTGTGCGAGGCCTTGCTAGCAGGCTTGCCCTTGTGGGGAGCCTTAGCTGGTTCCATTGCCGCATGCATTGCAGGCTGCGGCCGAAGCGCTCTCAGCTCTCCAGGCGCCAGAGCCTTGCAGGGGGTCTACCACACCATCAGCCTAGGTCCTTTATCGCTCCCTGGTGCTGAGGTGTCCTACTCACCAAAGTTCAAGTGCTGGGTTCTGATCCGTGCCATGGTGGCTCCGAAGCAGGGTGCAGGGCAGCCTGCATCAGGAGGGCCCTGAGATGGATGTCTCGCTCTCTTTGTGTCTGTGGACAAAAGTTCTGGCAGATGTGACAGTGCTCATTTATATAGGTTTCCCCGAGGCACTGTAGACAACTTTTGTGCGGGTCACTAACAGGCATACCCCTGTTACACGAAGAGCAAGGCTTGAAACCTGGAGACCGGGGCATGCCCTGCTGGGGTCAAAGTCCTCACTGGGACACTATCTAACAACATTTGACTGGTACTTAATAACGAAGTAACTAACAATGGTTAAACTATTTACAGGTAAAGCATAAGTCTAAGCTAGACAAGAAACCACTGATTGCTTGAGAAGTAAGGGTCAGAGGCGCTCCAACTGATCACCACGGGCAATAAGAAGGAACTGAAAGGGCGCAGGGCCAGTGGTGCCTGATAACTGTGCCATGAGCATGGCACTCCATAGGGCGCCACAGGCAAAAGTCTCCGACGGCTATGTATGTGGGCACACACACATCTACAATGGACTCAACACGAGCAAGCACTCAAAGAAGAACTTGAACCCCACACCTCAAAAGCATTGTCAGTAATGGACCATGTCATCAAGAACATATTTCACAAACTGAACACTCTGACAAGCAGAGAAATGTAGCTGGAGATATATAATGCTTCAGTATCAGTATTCTGACCTAAGAGACTGAAACACGGCCCCTCGCTGTCATGACTGAAAAGAAGTTGGACACCCTTCAGATGAAGCATCTTGGAATGATTAAAAACATAAAATACTATGAATTCAAGTGGAATGAAGAGATCCATTTTTTAACTAAACAGGTCCCCTTCTCTCAAAGGGTCACCCAACCCTAAGGTTCTCTGTTATGAATGCCTACCCACTTCCTTGTGAGAATTATTTTTTACTTTGATCCAATGAAAGCAGGATGGAAAAGACCTTCCAGAAGACCTAAAACATGATGGCTGGATGGAGTCCCTCACAGTCATCCTACCCTATAACATGGGAAGAGAGGTCAGAACACCATGGAGGTGTATAATGTGACTCTACAATGTGAGTCTTAATGTTATTCTGGTGATGGAATCAGTTTCCATCTGAAGCACATGGCCAATCCATCTCCAATGCCTTCTGGTAATGATGGTGCTCATATCTTCTTGACTGCACTGTGTGACTAGCAGACTAGCATTAAGATGGACATCTGAAGGCAAGTGAAAATGAGGCTGCCTGAAAACAACATGGTGAAAAGCTGTGGAAGCTGAGCTGAAAAACCTGGGGCACAGCTGGGGAACCATTGAAAGACTTGCCAGAAACAGACAGGAGTGGAGCAGTTTTGTCACAGCTCTAAACACCAGAGGCGTTATGGGAAAATAATGATGATGATGATGATGTCCAAGCTGCAGCTTGAGAAACCTAACTTAACCAGTTCATCTCTCTCTCTCTTCCAGTGTCTCCTCCCTCCACCCCACCCCCCACAAGGAGTTAGGGAAGTTCCTTCTTGATTTCATGCCCCAGTGTGGAGGAATAGGGTGCTGGGGCCATATGCTTGGTCTGGATGAGGAAGATGGTTTGTCTGGGTGACAAAATCCAGACCAACTTTCTTCAACCCCTTCCCACTATAGCTGCTTTGACAGGTCCCAGGCATCCCCATGTAGCTTTGGTAGTGGTGTGAACTGGACTCTTTAGAACATTCAGTGATTTTAGCAAGCTGACAAAAGTTTCCTAAAGAACACAAAAGAAAGGAAGGAAATGGTGATTTTTAACACTTTACAGCTCAGACATTGTGAATAGAATTTCATGGGATAAAGACAAGGCTCTTCTGTTCCTGGAGAGGATTCTCGCCACTGAATATCAAAGGACTGTTGTAAACAGTGAAGGTTTTTCCCCTCCTCAAAGAAAAGGAAATTGAAAATGTTTAGGGCAACCAAAATACAGCAGTTGTCAACAACTCCCCCTATAATAAAAACCCAGCTTGTTCTTGCCACTGTCTCCATTATCTTTTGGAAATGTCCAGTTCTGAATCCCTCCAATATAGCACAGCGTCAGTACCAAATTGCAGCCAGAATAAAGTGAGTGATATTCTGCCAATAAGGTTTCACTGTTCATTTTGTCTCTGTGTCAAACAAATTTTGGAAAATACAAGAAGCTGTAACAGTCTACATGAATTTACCATCATGACACATGTAACCAATCACAGTCCAGCCAAAACCGTCACTTCACCAGAATCTTTAGATGTGGAGAAGTATTCAGAGTCTGACTACGGCGAAGTCTGGGGGGAAAAAGAGGCTCTGCATTCAGTACTGACTGAGCCCTTTTTACAGGAGGGTTACAAAAACTTGGACAAGTTGACTTGGAGAGCTCTCTTCAGTCAGTCTGTAAGAGATCCTCTCTGTGGAATTCTGAGAAAGTGGTAAGTTTTGAACTTAGCAGTTCCAATCAAGATATGTGCAGCTGTCAATGTAACTTCAGAACTTACTGATATGGCGTTTTATTTGATTTACATGTATAAACACAATGTGTTTGATCTCTTTTGTGCCTGTCCTTTGTGTCCTTCCAGGAAGTTGAGAGCACTTGATTCTCTTGCCCATCCTGTCCTCCATGTTAGCTGTAAGTGTCTTCTGGTCCTGTTCCCATCTATCTTTCTCTTTTCAGTGGCTAAGTTGCTTCCTTCTGTGTCCCCTTTATATGTACACACCTAAGGAAATTTGTAGCAGATAGCACAGTATGAATAACATTCCAAACCCTACCTTTCAAAAATTATTATTTTAAATTAGGTCACCATTAGGCAGTGAGCAATCCTTACCCTCCCATTTTTATGGAGAGAGGATCTGAGATACTGCAATACTTTTTAATGATGTAAAGCTGTAACCAAATGGGAAAAGGAATAGCCAGACACTCAAAAATGATGGAACACTGGAAAGGTCAGAGTAGGTGGATGCACTGCTATAATTCAAGAAATATACAAGGCACTGAAATTCACATTCATCATCCTCATGACAAAGGTTGTAACAAGTGCAAGAGAAACAGAACAAATCCTTTCTTGTGACAATGACTGCAATGAGTATGAGAAATGGTATGAAGCTAACCCACTGCCAGAACAGTTTTTGTTCTGTCCTACATCAACTAGCAGATGTGCAGTGTTTTTCATGGAAGTAGATTTTGTGATACATTACATGCTGTTATTGAGTGAGGACAGGGTTAACATATATCGTCTTTTCTAGAACTACTGCAGGTCAGCTTGAAAATTAGGATCATTTTTTCCCTCTAACCCATTAGTATCAAGATGACCAACTATTATCTTCTTTGTGCAAAACATCTAAAATATGTTAAATACATTTACATGGAATGGCAGTTGCCCTATTAATTATGCAGGCATTTTCATTATACAATTGTGCACAAGTCAAAGAGTTACATCTGGACTCTGACTGGAGATCCAGAGAGACCATGAAGTCCATTAGGCACTTTGCTTCTGCAACTGATTTTACACAGAAGATGCTCCAATATTATGTTGACAGATGGCAGCATAAAATTCTAAAATAGACAGACTGCACTCCTGTTCAAGAGACTGAGAGGGGGTAAGTAGCATCCTTTGCTGGACCTTGGCTGCAGGTGCATGAAGGAAGTGAGCCCCACCTAAAGCAGGTGGATAGGGAATGGGCAAGTGCCTTGGCTCCACCCACCTTACCAGCTGAGCCAGCACATAGGGTGGAAGGGCCTTCCAGAAAGCCAAGAGGGAGCAGGAGAGAAATTGTGACTCAGAGAGGCATCTGAAGTGTATTCCTCCCATTGTTACTCCTAGCACTACCCCTTGCTCTGGGCTGAGCCTAAAAAGTCATACTATAAAGACAGCACATACTTAGTATAAATGTGGTTTTCTTTAAGTGGTATTGAAGCACTGAAATATTTTCTGTGTTAGCCTTGCTGCCAGACATACTTTTCAAAGTGTCTTGTAAACACCAGTGCATGTGTTACCCACTCTCTGAGTCAGTAATTATGCTGCCAGTATTCTAACAAAGAGCTTTTATAATCAGGGCCGCCCAGAGAATTCAGGGGGCCTGGGGCAAAGCAATTTTGGAGGCCCCCTTCCATAAAAAAAGTTGCAATACTATAGAATACTATATTCTCGTGGGGGGCCCTGGGGAAAATTTCTCCACTTCCCCCGCCCCCGGGCGGCCCTGTTTATAATTATTATTACTTCCACTTCAGGGAGAAGGCAAAGGGAATTGTGAACACTCAGGGCAAGTCTACATTACAGCACTACATCGGAGCAGCTTTACCACTGTAGCTCGTCTGGTGAAGACGCACTATGCTGACAGGAGAGCGCTCACCCATTGGCATAATTACTCCATCTCTGCAAGAGGTGGAAGTTATGTTGGTGGGGGAGCATCTCCCACTGACATAGCATCAGTGTGCACAGCACTTAGGTCTCTGTAACTTGAGTTGCTCAGCGGGTTGTCTTTTTCACACCCCTGAGCGATGAAAGTTACATTGACTAAAGCAGTTGTGTAGAGACCAACCCTCAGAAATGACATTGGTCTGAGAGTTGATTAGGCTTATGTTGGACGATGTCTGCCAGGTTTCTCTGGTTGCTGAGCAATGGTATGTATATGTCTTTCTTCCCTGCCTTATGCAGTGCCACTTGAATATACATCTGACATTTACTAGTTTAGGCCAAGAAAACTTGGCTTGGCAATACTGTAAGCAAATGTATAGTAAGTACACTAGAAATTTGTTGTTCAGAAGATTAGCCCATGGTCAATTGCCTCTGCCAGTGATGTGAAGTGATTCAAAAGAGATCATGCACTCCATCACAAAGCAGAATCACTTCAATCTTCTCTTGAATTTGGTGGCAGAATTTTAACATTTTACCCACCTCTATCCAGTCCATCACGGTTCCAAGATCTATACTATATTCCACTCACTGATGCTTGATTTATGGCCACCCCTGAACTTCAATTTCCTACTTCCCTGCCTCTTTCACTGACAGTTTCTGAATGTATTTTTCAGTTTCAGATCTTTCTTTGGCTACTGGATTTCATCCTCTTACCACTGGCAGCTTTTTATCTGTACAGGTCTTTCTGATTTAAATGTAGTGGGTTTTTCTTTCCTTTTAGAAAGAAGAGAGAAAATTTCTCAAACTTTTAAAATAAAGATTGCCTTTTAAGTGTCTACATATAGTGTTTCATCTGACTGGCTTTCCTTAATCCTCCTTAATGGAAAGAACATATTCCAGATTCCTGAAATGATCCAGATAACAAGTTTCCTGCACATTTTGGCGTAATAATTTGAAAACATGTCTAAAAAAACACCATGCATTTCTAGTAATGTTCCCCACTGGAGAATCTTGGCTACAAAAACTCCTCAAAGCACTTTACAAAGGAGACAAGTAACTTTATCCCTGTTTTACAGAAAGGGAAACCGAGGCACAGAATGACAACATGACTTGCCAAAGGTCACCCAGTAGATCATTTGCAGACCTAGGAATAGAACTTAGGTCTCCTGAGTCCTACTCCAGTGCTCCATTCACTAGGCCATAGCGCTTCTGAAGGTACAGCACCTCATTTCTTTCCAGATTATGTCTGTCCCACCAGCCCTCCCCACACAAACACTGCTAGCTTTAGCATAACCAGACAGAATTCTGACTGAACGAAATGCAAACTGTAGCAAATACTTCAGCCTTGCCTATTAGCTTCTCATTTTTTTCTGACTGTGGGCTTCGCTGGGTCATACTGGAGGATTTGTAAAGCAATCACTCAAGTGTTTTCCGAAAAGCAGGCTACTAAGGTTAAAATGGTTACACAAAGTATTACATAGATTTCATGTAGCAAAAAGACCCTCATGAAATGCTTTAAAAGAAATGGGATACATTTGAACAGATCATAAGTAAATTAAGTGTATCCATAGCACTATCTGAAAATTGTAACAGGTTTTTACACAGATATATTTTATATCATCTTAATGGGCCTGACACTGCATCAATTGAAGCTGATGGAAGTTTTACCATTGACAACAGGATCGTGCCCTTTATTCCACTCTCTCTTCATTGTTTTGAGAACGTTTTCTACCTAACAATAACAAACAAGGAAGACTTAGGGGGTTGAAAAAATGTGCTTAAAATGTTAAAAGCGCTGTCTACCATTGTTATCTTTCATCAACACCTTACTTCTCAACAGCCCAGAAGCCTCCTAGTCTAAATAAATAGGATAATATACAGAATAGTCATAACAAGCACAAGACAGTGGCAATATCTCACATGTTGAAATATCAACAAGTTACAGTGGGTGAAATTTATCCCAGTGCAGAAGGCTGAATAGTTTTATGTAGGGTTTGAGGGAATTTCACCTAGTATGAATAGAGAAATCATTGCCTCTGACCTTCCCACCTGAATCTGAAATCTCAAATTATTATCATCTGTAGTCATCAGTGTACAATAGCTCCTTCAAGCGCTGATCTCAGTTGGAGCCTCTGAACAAACACAATCTCTGCTTTGAAGAGCTTACTATAGATAGATAAGGTAGACAGAGGAGGGGAACAAAGGAACAGAATAGGGAAGTGGCTTGCCCAAGGTCATACAACAAGTTAGAGCTAGAACTGGTACTAGAAACCAGTTCTCTTGATAACTGCTCTAGTGACCCATCCATCAGACCTATTATTTCTCCACTATGACTTGACAATATCATTAGCAATCCATGCTGTGTGAGTGAACATCTCTGCATATACAGATCCAAACAGTATCCTCTGTGGCCATATCATTTAGAGCAGGGGCTGTCTTTTTGTTCCATGTTTGTACAATGCCTAACACAATGGGATCCTGGTTCATGGCTGGGGGCATAGGTACCAAAATAATACAAATAAATAGGTAAACATTCATGCCCACTAATGTTCCCACATGTCTTTCAGAAACAGTGGGTTCTGTATCTCCCCAACTCACCCCTCCACCTCTTCATGGATTATGTCTTGGTTGTTCCTATGAGCCAGATTGTGATGCCCTTATTCACACTGAGTAGTACCATATTTCACAAATATTCTCAGTAAAAAAAAAAATAGTAATAGGATTCTTCATAATATAAGATACTTCAACATGAGTGAGTCTATTGCAATCTGGCCTTATATATATTAGCTTGTTTTATTTTTTAAGTAAAATCTTAGTTTAATATTAACTGCCATGTTTCTATTCTCTCATCTCTTTGTTTTATGTTTGTCTCAATTGTATTCATTGTTACACCCAATTAAATATCAAGCTGATCATCAATGAATTTCATGAAAATGTTCTTTATTCCCCTTTTTAGTTCATTAAATATTTGAAATAAGTCCACATGAATACAAATCTCTCCTCTACATCTTCCTTCTACTCAATATTTTGCCATTGATCATTAGCTTTTGTTTATGGTCCTTTAGCAGTTTTCAGTTCATGGGACAGTATCTTAGTATTGTTATCTGAATGTACAATACACTGTATTTTGGGGACAATTTTTGTACTTCGTATTCTTTGTAATAAAATTAACTGTAATAAATTAATTTGGTAGGAAGCTAGGATTATTATTTCATAGCAATTCTACTGTAATATAATAATTAATGGACTATATTTTATCCATCCAAGACTTAATAGCAACAAAATGTAAACATACAACATGCATGTGATAATTTTACAGATCTCTGTGTAAATCCATCCAACTACATACAAATATAATACAGTTATGGTAAATTTATTGACACAGCTGTTATATACCGTAGTTATTATTGCCACAAAAGGAAACATTTTCAGCTTGGGTGCTTTTTAACCAGCCAGTGCATTTTCCTAATTTGTGCATACAATTTGCCATGCTCTTACATTTGTATGCAATGTAATATATCTAAATAAATCTACACACGGTTTTATAAAAGCTGTTGCTAATTTTCACTAACTGTAGGATGTATGTCCAGAACACACACGTAGGCTGATATTTTTGGAAATGCCTCAGTGGTTTGGGGGCACAAATCCCATTGATTTTCAATGGGACTTTTGAAAATCCCACCTATTGTCTGAAATATTGCATGCACAGCACATGGTTATGAATGTGGACTTCAATTCCATCCCATTTCTAGCCTGCCCATTACTGTAGCAATTCAGCTCCATTTCAATATACCTTTAGGATGTTATTGTAATAAAACCAACCAAGATGTTAGCCCTAAATTAATTGCTTTTAAAGCTAATTTTAATAATGTGAGACCAAGTTTCAATTATGAGCTTTATCTTTATGGAAGAATCACCAGAAAGGTGTATTCTTTCTCTCTCTCACACTCACACACCTGCTTATTACAGCAAGCGACTGTGATGAGGCAGAAAATGTGGCAACCTCATTCTTGGTTGCATTAGCAAATAAGAGCTAAAGATAAATGCTAAATGGAGGTAATTTAAGATTACTGTGGATTTTTGCATGTGTGTGGATGCTGCATGCAGACATACTGTTCTGAACCCAATATGACAAGTTTCTGAAGGTCTTCTCTTAGGAGACACTCACAGCTCCCATTTTCTTTTATTGTACCAAGAAATCAGACTTTCAAACATTTGGATGAACAAGTATGAAAATGTTTCTAAGGGCTACTGTTCATGGCAGTGGAATATATGAGCTTTAGGGTACAGATGTGGGGACCTGCATAAACACCTCTAAGCTTAACTACCAGCTGTGATAAACTCAGGACAGACAGTTGCCAGAGGGGGGGGAGGAGTCAGTCCCAGAGGGTTAAAAGGCCCTCCTCCCTCCAACTCAACTGCAACAGCAGCAGGTCAAGCAGGTTCAGCTGGTTACCCAGGTAGCAAATAATCAGCTGGGAGAGGGGAGCTACCTGAGGGGGTAACTAGGATCAGCTGTTTAGCCTGAGCCTGCTGCCTGCTGCCTGAGACTCCCTGGAAGGGAGGGAGGAAGGGGGGAGAAGCAGAGAGGAGAGAAGGAGCACTACCACCAGGAGAGGCAAAGGCAGCCAGAGCCAGGCAGGACAGGGACACTCAAGACAGGTAAAAAATAAAAAAATTAAGACTGGTGAGAAGAAGAGGGACACACTTCCACTGCCTGAGTGGGACTGACTTACCAGTCTCACCAGAGCTAAAAAAAAAGAGCCAGCAGAGACTGGGACGGACTGAGACGGGACTGGAGTGGTGTGGTGAGTGGGATGGGATGTGTGTGCGGACTTTAGTGCAAAAGCACCCCGCAAAAAAAAAAAAAAAAAAAAAAAAAAAAAAAAAAAAAAGACTGGTGGCCGCCCTGCAGCCCCACTGCAGCCCAGGAGGCAGCACCAGCAGAGAGATGGCTGCCATGCAGAGCAGGAGAGAAATCAAAACCTGATGAGCCAAGAATGGCTCAGGATGCGCCACACCTCAGGAGGTTGTGAGCCAGCTAAAGGTGCCCTGACCCCCCTAACGCACGGCCCCAGGGGACGGCCCCCCCCGGCCCCCCCGCCGCTACAGAGAGAAGATACAGAAGATGACAGGATGTGATGACGGAGCTCATGGCCTCAAGAGGAGGCCCGAGGAGCCCCAGGGAGGCCTGCCCCCAGGCCTGGCACCTCAGTGTATGGCACTGGATTTTCTGTTTGAATTTTGATAGGCAGGGCAAGCAGCACTCCCAGCCAGCCCAGCTACTCCCAGAGAAAGAGAGAGATCCTGGGGGGACAGGCGTGGGCGGCAGAGAAGCGGCAGAGAGGTTCCATGAGTGGAAATACCGAGCTGATCCAAGCCCCGAGGTCCCAGCTGTTTGACCTGATCTGGGCTGGCCCCAAGTGGCGGCCGGAGGCCCGGAAACGGCCGGAAGAGAGGGAGGGAAACCCAAGGGTGGACAGGAGCATGTGAGAGGGGGCACACAGGCTGGGCAGGCCTAATATTCCCTCCTTGCCCTCTAGAGAGATGCCCTAGTTAGAGACATCCTTATCAGCTAGCAGCAGGAAGGATCGGAGGGGACTGGGGGGGGGAGGGGCGGAGGCAGGGCAGGGGCCGCCACCCAGGCCCCTAGGTTGCCATAGCCCAGGCAGGAACAAGAAGGGAAGGAAAGGAACGAAAGAGAGGGGACTGGGAGAGAGGGACCTGAGGACTGGGAGAGGAGAGAGGCCCCACGGGTACCCCACTGAGGCTATGCAAGGGGGGAGGGAGGAGGAGGCAGGCATGCTGCCCAAGATAGCAGATATAGGCAGCCCCAGAGAAAAAAAAGAAGGAAGTCATGTGACCTGCACCTGGGAAATCTAGAAAATGATGAAGAGTGCTATGACCTAGTAGCGATAGTGGTATGAGTTATGATAGATATATAGATACTAGAGTTAAAAAGACCATAGAAGTAAGACCACCAGGAAGTTGGTCTCCAGGAAGTGCAGTCACGCTGGTCGGGGGAAAGCAGGTATCCTATCCATGGGGATACGGGGGATATCCATCCCATGGGGGGAAAATCCATGGGATCCCATCCGAGTGAAAAAATAGAGGTGGTGTGGTCCCAAACTGATGGCCCAGGGGTGGAGGTCCCCTCCCCCAGTACTTCCCCCTCAGGACTTCCTGAGGGGACAGTCAGAACTCTGGAGCAGAGAGAGACTTCCTGGAGAGAGTGAGAGAGAGACCAAACAGAGAGCAATGGGTGGCCTCCCAAGAGCCCCCCCCCAACCTATTCAAGCCCCTGGGAAAACCAGGAAGACTCGGGAACCATAAGAAGAGAAGAACGCAGAAAGGAGGGGGAGAAGAGGCAGGAGGGAGAGCATCTTGGCCCAGAATCAGGAGATAATAGGAGGGGGAGAGGGAGGACCAGGAGCCAGGGGGGGGGGAGGCAGGAGGCCCAGTTCCCCAGGCCGGGACCTCCAGGGACCTCCTCCTGAGAAGAGGAGGGGATAGAACCCTCTTGAGTTTGGGCAAAACATGGAACTTCACAGGCCAATGATCCAGTATACCAGAAGAAGGCCAGGAAAGAAGCAAACATTCTGTGGGGAAAAGGAAGGAGGGAAAGGGGAGGCCAAGCCTGATCGTAGGAGAGGATGGCTGTCGTATTATGTGATCAAGATGAGAGCAAGTCGTCCAACAGCGTGGAGTCAGGAGCAAGAGAGGACAGAGAAGGGCTCAGCTGAATCATAGCCATCAGCCAGAGGGAGGGGAGGGGGGGACAAGATAAAACCATTTTGACATGGAGGGGAAGATAACAGAGGTTTTTGCCTGTCATATATGCTTATTGTGCCTCCTATGTGCCCTCCTCCCAGACGGCGCCCCGACCCCGCCCAGAATGCCAGTTACCTTGCCCCCCCCCGCCTTGAAGTCCCTTGGTACTCTCTCAGATTTGAAGTCCCCTTGCTGGAGAGCAGCCATTAGAAGGAGGCCATAGATAGATCAGCCCCGACCATTACTGGAATTAATCCATTCCGCTCGATTACACCCCTCCACCCCCCACCCAAATTCAAGAACCCAGAGCTAGAGACCCAAGAGAAAGAATCCAGAGAGTCCAAAAATGAATACATAACAGAACTAAAAACATCAGTCTATCAGATGCCCGTCATATGATCTTAATGAAGGACATCAGTCTATGCTCCCACATAACGACATCAGCAATCAGTCGATTGATCGATACCAGAAGGCATGATACTGTGCTAGGTGGTGAGCGATGAAGGGTGGTGAGATGGACATGGGGAGACTAGCCGGGATGGGACTCGCTGGACACCTGTGCGAGAGACTCTTTCCAGATCAGAATCAGGGAACTTCGACTCGGTTTTCCCCGGGTTCGCTGTTGACATAATATTGAAAAGGCCCATTGCCAATGCCAAAGAAAGTTGAAAGGAAAAGGAGAACCCAGGAGAAACGAGAGAAAGCATGTGTGTGACAGATGACAGACAGGGGAACACAAGTGAAGGAAACAAGCCCAAACAACAGGAGAGAGGAAACGAGGGGACAAGGCCCAGAAACCCGAAAATTCCAGGTGGAAGATGGGAGGAGAGTAAAAGCGCACTGCCAGAGAGAGCCAGATGGGGAGGGCCAGGAGCCAGAGCCCAGGAGGATCTGGAAGCCCGTGGAGGAGGAAGACAAAGTCGAACAGGCCAGAAGCCAGGTCGAAGCTGGAACTGTGAACCAACAAAGACCTGAAAATGTGGGAAACAGGACAGAGGTCACCCCCTGGTCAGAGGTCTCACCTCCAGAGAAGAGCAACTGGCCAGAATTGACCTGAATTCCGGGAGAATTGGTGATTGACCACTGACCAAGATCGAGCGATGATTCTCAGAAAACGCAGGGATGATTCAGTTCAGCCCCAGGCACAGGAGTCACCGTCACCAGGTCACCCATGAATGTAAACATCCACCGGATGAAAGAGGAAGAAGAAGAGAGCGGAGAAGAGAGAATGGAAAAGAGAAGAAGGAAGTCATGGAGTCAAGGAATTAGAAGGTCATTCAAGAGAATGGTCTTAGCAGCGTCGTGCTTCTGGTAAAGCAGATAGCATGCCGATGATGACTTGGAGGAGTTGAATGAGCAATGATGACTGAACCTGATTGAAATGACTTAATTCATGATAGATGAGACTATAGATAGATGACCAAGACATACGACACCACTGAACTGACTTGACTTGACTTGGCAAATGGCTATTGGTTATTGGCACAAAGAGAGAAGGGCTCACACAGCTTCCAAGACGACTGTATCAATCCACTGTCCCAATACACTGTCCTCCGCTCCTCTGCTTGGGCGCCCACCCAAGACCAACGACACATGACGGCATGTTGGGCCACATGGCACGCATGCATGGCACGTTATTATACATAGTCCGATATGCATTCCTTATTGGGAGACGCCTTGTGGGGGAGGTTGAAGCAAGGTGGAGGAAGGCAGGGCTGACTGCAAATCCAAAAATCCTGCAAATAAACAGAAGCAACAAATAAATTAATATATACCTGGGATAGAGGTAAAACCCAGAGGTGAAGAGGTTACTGGGAACCCCCCCAACCCACCCAAACGGAAGCAAGAACAGGGCCTGCACCTGGGGTTGGGGTGTACTAGGGGCGGTCCCCACCACATCACCAGGGCATCATGCCCGCCTGGACTGAACCAGCCCCACCAAAGCCCGTGGCCGCTAAAAATGGAAAGGCGCGCAGATCTGCGCAGGAGGATGCATTGGACGGCGCGCGTAGCTCCAGACTGGGAGCTGTGAGAGGGAGAAGGAGAAGAGCTCCTCCTGTGATGCCTGAGAACGGATGTTGGGAGGGGCGAGCGGGACTGGTGAACACTGCTGGTTGGGCCTTCACCTGGACTGCTCTCAAGTACCAGACCCCCCCAGGACGGGAAGAACTCAAAAGTGAAAAGAAGTGCCTGGCCGTAAGTGCCCATTGAAAGTCTTCGCGAAGGCCTACTGAACGGAAGCTACCCTTGTCACGGACCATGCTCCACTCCAGAAACAGGACCAAAAAAAATAGAAAGAAAAAGTGAAGAGTGTCACTAAATGCCCTTACCCCAACTTGGTTCCAGTCACCAATGGGTTAAGGTCTGGCCTCAGGGGGGGAAGGGTGGCAGGGGCCTTGATGGTAGCCCAACTCCCAAGTAACCCTGTAGTGTTGGGGCCCTGAGACCCTGGGGTGTGGGGGGGGTGTGGGGATGTGGTGAGAAAGGGGGAGCCAGGAGGGCCAGAGGGTTAAGGAGGGGGCCTCCTGGCCCTCCTCAAGGTCAACTAGCTGACTGAGGGTTCAGGGTTACAAGCAAATTAAGGTAACCTGAGCTGAGAATGGAGGGGGGAGCAGCAAGGAGGGGTAGAGCTGGGGGAGACTGAGCAGACTGCTTTAAACCTTCCTGCTAGAAACCTGAGGGCTAAGAGGAGGAGGAGAGGGGGGGGGGGAAGAAAGAGAGAGAGAGAGAGGAGCTTCCAGCCTAGAGCCAGGAGCAGCAAGCCTTCAGAGGGAGGCAGAGCAAGCAAGACCACTCTCCTACAAAAAAGGCTTAACTAAGACTGGACCTGAGACAGGACTACAGGACCTGGGAGTCCTAAGGGGGAGCTAAAAACAGCACCAGTCTCAAAGACTGAGACGGACTTTGCCACAGGGGACTGAGACGACTGACAGCTTAGATCTGGTCTTGCTGCCACCATCCAGATTTCTGAGTACCCGGAACACTCTCTTTCCCCCCCAAAACCTTCCCCTCCCTGGGTAGCCTTGAGAGACTTCTTCACCAAGTTCCTGGTGAAACCCGATCCACCCCCTTGGATCTTAACACAAGGAGAATTTAACCATCCTCCCTTCTTTCCCCTATCAATTCATGGTGAGTCCAGATCCAATTCCCTTGGATCTTAAAACAAAGAAAAATCAATCAGGTTCTTAAAAAGAAGGCTTTTAATTAAAGAAAGAAAGGCAAAAATCATCTCTGTAAAATCAGGATGGAAAATAACTTTACAGGGTAATCAGATTCATAGAGCCCAGAGAAACCCCCTCTAGCCTTATGTTCAAAGTTACAGCAAACAGAGGTAAAATCCTCTCAGCAAAAAAGAACATTTACAAGTTGAGAAAACAAAGATAAAACTAACACACCTTGCCTGGCTGTTACTTACGAGAAATACGAGAGACTGGTTCAGAAAGATTTGGAGAGCCTGGATTGATGTCGGGTCCCTCTTAGTCCCAAGAGCGAACAACCCCCAAACAAAGAGCACAAACAAAAGCCTTCCCCCCACCAAGATTTGAAAGTATCTTGTCCCCTTATTGGTCCTTTGGGTCAGGTGTCAGCCAAGTTTCCTGAGCTTTTTAACCCTTTACAGGTAAAAGGATTTTGGTGTCTCTGACCATGAGGGATTTTATAGTATTGTAGACAAGAGGGCTGTTCCCCTCCCTTTATAATGACAGAGCCTATTAGTGTTTTTTGTGGTTGGTTAAACAGGGATGCAGAGGCATTTGATAACTATAAAATCAAGTTTACTGGAAGTATACTCCAAAGCAATGGACATTATTCCTATTATAAGACTAGGTTTACAAAGTTGTATTCTCTGGTTGTTGCTGTTGTTGCTTTTAATCTCCTTTCTCTAGAGAGCATCAGGGATGGCCATGGGAGGAAATTGAACACTGGAAGGGGAGGACTCTGAGGTGGCACTGAGCATTCTCTCTCTCTAAAGTGCTTGGCTGTATGGTTCTTGCTCATAAGTTCAGAGTCTAAATTATTTCCATATGTGGGGTTGAGAAAGAATTTTCCCACAGGTGTGTGCGGTAATATTTTGGTCTAATTTCAGTTGTTGGGTTTAGCGTGTGGGTAGTGGTGGTGTCCTCTGATATACAGGAGGTGGACTAAATGATCTAGTGGTTCCTTTTGCCCTTAAACTCTTTGACTATGACTAAGGTAAAATAAACCACAACACCTCCCAACACTATTAAAAAGGGGGGAAAAAAACTTCCATGCAGGTTTTAATTTTATTTGTAATGAGTTTTTAAATTATTTATAGGAAGAAATTGGCAACTGTATTAATTCACATCATAATGTTTAATATGACCAGAGCAGCTGTTAGACCAAATATTACTGTAAAAACATTCTAAATTGTTGTATAATAATGATACTTTTAAACTGCTTAAATTATAAAGTCACAATTTAAAATAATACTGAGAACTTTTGCATTATTTTATGTTTCAGTTAAATATAATAAAAATATTTGGTAAGAAGAGCTTTTTAGCTAGACTGAAGCAGAAACACTTAAAAGTGTACCTGTCTCAAAGGTGATTCAATTAGAATCTATATAAATAACATACTTACTTGAGGTGGGCAAAGGGAGAATTAATGTCCAGCAGAAGATAATTCTGCTTAATGAATATTCAGAACAAGGATTTTGGTGAGACAATGGATATTAAATTGGTAAAGAATACAGAATACACAATGCAGTGTCCCTGCAAAGGTAAATGCCACTTGGAGAGGAATATATCATTTGATATTTCTACAATTCCATGGGTTAGCATTGAACTTCACAGATGTAGTGGATAGCTGAAGTAGATGTAGTAGTATAGATGTCACAAAGAGTTTACAATCAAATGTCACAGCCCTAGATATGCACTGAGTAGCTCCTGTGAGATCAGCTTCCACTGATGTCAGTGGGAAAGAAGGTCATTGAGAGCTTGTGGGAGACACTCAGCATCCTGCAAACTAGCCATAAGTTAGGTTGCTAATACAAGCTGAAGGGAGTGTGAGCAGATAGGGAAAGGATTAAAAAATGTGATCCCGGTTTGTGCTTTAGTCACATACACTTCTTGCTGGATTCTTGTTTTGTTTTTAATGATTTGTTTGTGCTTTTTTGCTATTACTAATATAAGTGCTAACAAGACTGAGGAAGTAAAGACAGGGAAATAGGGCAGAAGTGCTGGTGTGGAAGCAATATTGTACTGCTGAAGTGACTCTTGAAGGAGGATAAAGTTACCTGGTGCATATAATACAAGAGTGTGACACTGAGCCCCATATTCTTTGCAGTGATATTATTGTGATATGATTAGGACATAATTAGAATGCATTTTATGCAAGATAAGTCATGTAAGGCAAAGTTATGATTTGCTGAATATGATTATCCTATTTGTATGCATGTATCATTTTTGTATCTGAAGTTATGAATATTGACTATGTATCAGTATTTCAAATGTACTTACACTTGAGTAACGCACACTAGACAAGAACCCATCACAAATAGGCCATTCCAAATATGGCATGGTGGGTGTGAAAGAGGATGCAGAGTCACTTGGGGGATTCATTCAAAATGTTTAGATGGGTGTGACTCAGGTCCCTGGGGGGCCACACTGAGATTGCTCAATTAGGGAAAACTTCAAAGAATGGGGAGACAATCCCCCAAACTGGTGGTTATTCTACTATTTAGATCCACCAAGCTATCAACAGAACAGCTTCTACAATATCTTACTGGTTACACAGAAGCCAAAACACAGTTCCCTTAAAGCAACCCAGCCTTGGGCATCCTCCCAGAAAGACAAGTCAAATATGACGGAGATTACTAAAAATCTGACACATTACCTCTTAGATTAATGAATACTTCAGATCTTACCCAAATACACACTCACAGCCAATTCTTATTAACTAAACTAAAATTTATTCAATAAGAAAAGAGAGAGAGCGTATTGGGTAAAAGATCATTATATATACAGATATGAAAAGAGTCCTTAAGTCAGTTTCATAGCAGAGATGGTAAGCTTTAGAATCACAAAGTGCCCTTTTCAGAATCAGTTCATCAGGTCATCGTCCGATGTCCAAGTAGTCAATATCAGGGCAGTACAGATGGGACTGGAGATCTCAGTCTCATTATTCAAACTTCCTCCGAATAAAGCTTAAGCAGATCTGAGATAAAAAGGATCAGGACCCAAACGTCCTTTATACAGTTTCTGGGCATTCTTTGGCAGCACCAGTCCTGGGTGAACAATAGGCTATCATTGTGGCTTAAAAGTAGATCTATTTCCTAAGCATTGCTGGTAATTAGCTACATGGATTAACATCAGGCTATTGCCTATCTCCCACCATTTTACAGGGGATTTACCACAAACTTCAAAAAGAAATTATGACAGTGATATTAGTACTTTCAAATGTTAAGATCTTCTTTTGATCTCTGAATTAACAGAATAGAGAATTGACACAAACTGTTTGGTTACATTGTTAACCTCTAACAATATATATGTAAACACACAAAACCCAAACATTATCTACTAATATTTCTCTAAAGCTTGAATCAGTGTCAATTAGCCTGAAAGTTGCATGGCCTCATGTCACAATGGGTTATCAGTTGTAGGACAGTGGGGTTATTAATATACATAGATATCAGTTGATGGACAAAGCTGTTAACCGTCCATGGACGTTCTATGAAAGGCATTGCTTAGGTCTTCAACAAATTGACAAAGTTTCAGCAAAAATAATTTAGCCATTTCTGAGAATGTTGTTACATTATTTTGCCATGTTAAAAATGCTTACCACGGTTAAGATGCTCCAATGCCTCCATTCTTTGGAGCAAGAATTTGAAACTCTGCCAAAAATTGCTTTAATGTTAGGGATTTGCCTTTTGCCTCTCTGTGAAAATCCACCCCCAAGTTAAGCCTCTGAACAAAATCAGTTCACATGCTCAGGAGATACTTGTTTAACTTTGGCAGCTAAATTATTTAAGGATTCCATCTTCATTGATTATGCTCCATCCCCTCATAGTGCCCAGTCCTGCTAGTCTGCACATGCACCATCCCCACAGAGCAACTGAGCATGCTTCACCCTAAGGCTGACAGGATGAGCTGGACTTCCCCTACAATTACTGCTTTGGGTTGCAATGATGCCAAGCACTGGAACTGACAGCAGGCAATAGAGAATGAAGATGCATTTGAGTCAGGCTAATTGTGAGAAATAGAGAGAGAGAGAGAAACAAGATGCAGGGTAAGGGAAATCAGAAAGGACAGGAATACAGAAGAGAACCTAGAGAAAATTTCACATTGAACCTGAAACTAAACTTATTATTCCTGAGTCTCAATATCCCTTTGCTATCTAACAAATAACTGTGAAACTCAGTTGTAAAGTGTGGGTCTCCATCCCCGTCTAGTGACAGGACCATACAAAAGATAACCCAAAGCCTTCTACAGTTAGCTCAGGTGGTAGAGGTCTGTGCTGTGCATCTAGAGATCCCAGCCCTGCTGGTGACCAGTGTGTAGGGTGACTATGGTTCCACGTGATGCAACATGATGGTTGCAACATCAAGTTAGTAGGGCTTGTCAGTCAGTGCTGTGCCACTCCCCATGCATACATATTATGATACAGTCTATAATTACATAATCACATGCTATTTTCCATACAGGACCTTTCTTCATTAAGGTGGCTGAATTAACCTTAATGTTGATTTAATGTAGTTTTGTCTTCTTCCAAGGCAATGTCAGAAGATGTCATTTGTTATTTTTATGACTTGCATTGCACTGTCACCCCCAGTGTGCTAGGTGCTGTCCAAATATAGATGAAAATATTGTCTGTCTCAAACCGCTAAGAAGGTGCAATGAGGGTACTAAAGAAAGGCAGCGTGTACAAGGACCCACCACTGCAAATGGTGCAGTGTTTGTATGGTTCATACAAACTGAACCAGGCAAAGACTCTTCACAATAACTGGCAGCAGAACAACCACTGCAGATTTGTTTTGATGTTCTCTTTCCACTTGAATGAGAAATTCTAAGCAGCATTTCCACAGAAACACCTTTCCTACACCTCAGCACTCCTGCTTCTCCCCAACCCTGAGATACTTGTTACCTATAATATCTTGTGGGGAATATGGTAGCCCACACCCATTTTGTCACTGGGCTGAATAGACTTTTCCTGCCTCCCTCTGAACATCAGGCAGCACCAGAGGACTGAATGGCCATCCCCAATCAGATTTATTGAAGGACATCCAGGTTTGGCTTCCTTGACCCCAAAGGGTCTTTACAGAGAACTTCACTAGACAGCTTCCACAGAGATGTCCGATAATAGAGAGAAAGTTTGTTACAGAATCTGTGCTAGGAATTATGGGGGTTTCAGCTCCAGGTACATGGTTGCTAGGGAAATCCCTCCCCGTTCCTCCTGAGGTCCCTTAATTAGTGCACAGGGATTATCAGGCATCCCTAGCTTTGAGCTCACTTAACAGCCATTCCTGAGGCAAATGTTTCCCTGTTCCAACCCCCCTTCAAATGGGAAGGAAGACTTTGTGTCCTCCCAAAGACCCTTTTAAAAGCCTTGGCCTATGGCTGACAATGCACCCTCTATCCCAAAACCTCAACTGGGGTTGGTGAACAGTGAAGAAAGGAGCCATCTAATTCCCGATCAGAGCAGGAGAGGCCACCTGAACACCCTGAAAACATCAAAACACAAGGATGGCTGCTGTGCAAACAGCAGCAGCTCAGGTTTACAAACTGTTTGTGAATCTGGGTTGATTCTTGTCAATATAATAAAGTATCCACACACAGATTGATTTCAGGTAGGTTCCAAATTCTATCTAACTTCTCCATGAATGAGATTAAGGGAAATGAGTTATCCATGAATGAGATTAAGGGAAATTAAGATATGAGAGAAAGATAGAAAAACCGCGTAGACAGATAGAAATGAAGTGTTTTTTTGGTATGTAAGGGAGGCTACAGTAAGAGCCATGAATATTTTTGTAGTAATTCTCTAAAGCAGAGGGATAAATTATAGACAGTGGTTGAAGTGGCATAACTGGCTAGAAACTACAGAAAGGGAAAAATAAGTTTGACATTAAAAAATTTTCTTAATAGCAAGGACAATTAGACAATGAAATGATGCCTGGGGAGGGAGCTGAGGTACCATCACTACAGTTGTTTAAGAGAAGATTATAAACACTCAGGAAACTAGCAGTGAGAAAAATCCTGCTGTGCACAGAAGGATTGAAATGGATGACCCAAGAGGTCTTTTCCAGCCCTATCAGCTATGATTGAATGATTCTGTGATTGTGAATAGAAAATACAAATAAAAAAGTGGATACAGTATGAGCTGTTTATGCAAAATCCATGTTCAGAACTGGTTAATATATTCACTTGCCTATTTGAACAGGTAAATCTAAACTGCATTTTTAAAAATACTGCATAGATTCCAAAGGAAATTGGCACAGAAAAAAATAAAAATTGTCAACATCAAGTAAGAGAAACCTGTCCAAAACAAAAAACAAATATGACTACAGGGGGTGGAAAAAGCCTATTCTCACTGATGATATGTTAGAATATGCAAGCAAAAAAACTTGTACGTAGAAATGACAGTAATCAAAGGAAGATTTCACACAAAGAAGTATGAAATCACGAAAATAACTATGTGGGGGTTAGCGAAAGATGATAGAAACTAACAAGCAGCTGGTTTAATTTAGTAATGAGAGCCATATAGGAAGATTGATTTACCATATGTGTATCTTGGATAATGTAGTAGGAGTTAATGTACAAATTACTAGGCACCAAAATCTTGATGACCATATATACATTACTACCAATACAGTAAGGGCTAGATATTTAAAACTTTGCACATTATTGGTGAACTTAACTGATCAACATAGTGTGTCCAAATCCTTCCCTCCCACCCCATTTCCCCCCATCAAACAATAGAATTACTTTGTCACAGCATGTATTGGCCCCACATGGATGAGGAAGGGGCCAGAGAGGCCTGGTGGCAGGGCTAGCCCCACCCCTCTGGTCCTGTCAATTGTGCATGATAGGAAGGAGGCCTTTAAAAGGGAAGAAACTGCAGTCAGGAGCAGGAGACACAGACTGCAGGAGTGACTCCCAAAGCTCTGAGGGAACTCCTAGGCAGAAAAACTTCACCCCGACCCTGAGGAGAGTAGAGAGGATTCCCAGGATAAGACAGACAGGCTGAGCTCATCTTAGACCCAGCTAGAGCAATTTCCCCAAACCCATTATTTTGGGGCTCAATTAGTGGCAGCACTATAGACTCATCCACAGCCCCCATCCCTGATTTGCTGGTACACAGGGAGCGAGTATCCCTGAATGCAGGGGGTTTGTGACTTTCATTTTGCCCAGGCAGAGAGACTTAAGGAGGCCCACAAAGGGCAGAACACCCACAACTCCTGCAAACAGTAGGGAAGTAGGGCCTGTGTTGTGACCACTCAGCATAGATAACTGGGCAGGGTGAGTTAACCCAACCCCCTGAGGGAAAAATTACCAATGACTCTGTTACATACCTCCATAGTGCTGTGGTAGGGTAACATAGATGCATAATCCCTGCATGTGCACACCTGCACTCCATGCTAACTCAGCTTAGGCCAGTGGGGTGTTGAGTTTTGGTGATGAACGTCAATGATTTAGTGGACCCTGTGGTCAGAAAGCCTCACATTTAAATGAGAAGGGGTTACAGCAGCAGTTGTGGCAGAGTTTCACAATTGTTCAATATCCTTCACACAAGTTTGCTGGTTTGGAGTCCATATCTCACAGTTCCTTCATATTTCTCATACACAAAGCCTGCCTACTTGGGTCTTGCAAAAGCTACAAAACAAGTGCAAATAATCAATGCCCAGGCATAATTGCAAGGATACAGAGGAGACATACTATTTCAGTGGGAAAGAATTTGTGTGGATAATCACTGAACAAAATCCCCAAAAGCTAGGTTTAAAAAAACCCAACCAAACAAAAGGCCCCCCCTCCCCAAAATACACTTGCGTTTCCTCATCTCTAAAAGAAAAATTAAGGTGTTCTAGCTGCCATGTTCCATCTAAGAAAACAGAGTTATTATGTACACCTAAGTGAAATTATATAGCCAAAAAAAATTTCAGAAAAAAAAATGCAGATTCGGCAACAACTGAATGTTTTGTGCATTTGAGTCCATTTCACCAAATTGTTTTAGGCAAAACACCCTAAAACAAATTGATATTTACCAAATTAAATGTTTTGATTGTTTTGGTTCAAAGTGTCTTTGTTTCAAAATATCAGAGGGGTAGCCGTGTTAGTCTGGATCTGTAAAAGCAGCAAAGAATCCTGTGGCACCTTATAGACTAACAGACGTATTGGAGCATGAGCTTTTGTGGGTGACTACCCACTTCGTCAGATGCATGTCAAAAATTTTGTTTCAAAATGTCCATTGAAATGAAATGTTTACATTTTATCAAACTGAAGTATTTGGTTCCACCCAAAATGATTTTTTTCTTCAGCTTTTCAGTTAATCCAAAATTCCTAAAATGTTTGTTTTTGGTTTAACCTGAAGCAATGATTTACTTCAATTTTTTAAACTGCCAGATAATCAAAAAAACCATTATTCACACAGCTCTACTATTGAGACCTTAAAGGCTCTTCTTAGTGGCCAGATTCATGCTTCAGCTTTTACTGCCCTGAGGTCCTTAGAGAGGCAGACCAATCTATAGTTAAGGATTGGCAGACAGGATAATGACAAAATAGACCATTTTAGTTTTCTACAAGAAAATCAAAGCACCTGTGTCATTTACCCCCGTTATATAGTTCAGTACAAATATCATCCACAACTGCTTTACTAACAGGCTCACTCCAAATAGTAGCTTATAGTTCCAGTTCTAAGGGTAGATATTCATCAAATATTTTCTTTGCTTTAGATATAGAGCTGCATTTACAAACCATGACTGCATTTTATTAAGCCTTGTTAAATGTCTTTATTACTCAGTGCTAGTTTAACCCACCTTAAAATGAAAAAATCATTGCCCTCTGAAAAAAACACTTCATTGCTTGACGATATAATTAATATATGTGATTCAAAATTTCTTGACTCAATCAGGCAAAGGTGACCCTGTTATTGAGGAGTGATTCGAAGGCATATGAATATCTGTGAGAATACGAGCCCTGCAAATCACTTTGTAAAAATGTGTTCAATTGATCTACAGTAAAAATGCGTTCAAGAAAACCATGGTCTTAATCTATCTTCACAATTCACTACATCGCGACGCTATTATACAACTTTTGGGACTGGGCCAGAGTGGCGCTGGACTAGTAGACGCTCTGGATCCAGCCCTCTCAAAGGTCAACAGAAAATACTGTGGGTAACATTCAAACATGGACATTTTGCATATTTTCCATATCATTCTCCTTAGAAGGAGTAAAACTGCAACTACCTGCTAAATGTAACTATTCCAGGTGATAAATGTCAACTTTTAATGGCATTAATTTTATGCCAATTAATTAAGTGCAATACATATGCACAAATGTCTTCTCTGCACATTTCACAAAACTTAGCTTGAAATTACCTAACTTCAGGAGCCAGAATGACACTGACCTGAAGAAGAGGAAGACGTTACAGTGAGACAACTAATGTTATAGATATGATGGCTTTAGTGAAATGACCATCACCTTCCCTGAAGTTTTGTGTTATACTCTATGGGAGATTACTGTGTGTTATGTTTGTTCATTTTTTTGACTCAGATTACATTTCCTTGTGAGGCAACCGTCTGTCACCCTCAATGGAAACATATTGCCTGGGCAATAGGGTAAGGTAAAGCTGTATTCTTAACTTGGCATTTCCTTGTTCTTAAGAATTTTTGTTGAGGGGCAATATAGAATCATAAAAACATAGGACTGGAAAGGACCGTAATAGGTCATCTAGTCCAGTGGTTTTCAAACTTTTATTCTGGGGACCCAGTTGAAGAAATTGTTGATGCTCGCAACCCAATGGAGCTGGGGATGAGGGGTTCGGGGTGTAGGAAGGGGGCCTGGGCTGGAGCAGGGGGATGGGGTGCGGGAGGGGGTCAAGGCTCTGGGCTGGAGCCAGGGATGAGGGGTTTGGGGTGCAGGAAGAGGTTCCAGGTTTGAGGGGGCCTCAGGGCTGAGGCGGGGGATTGGGGCATGGGCAGGGGCAGCTCTAGGTATTTTGCCGCCCAAGCACGGCAGGCAGGCTGCCTTCGGCAGCTTGCGTGCGGGAGGTCTCCGGTCCCGCAGATTCGGCAGCACGCCTGCAGGAGGTCCGCCGAAGCCGCGGGACCAGCTGACCTTCCACAGGCATGCCTGCTGAAGGCAGCCTGCCTGCCTGCCGCCCTCGCAGTGACCGGCAGAGCGCCCCCTGTGGCTTGCCGCCCCTGGCATGTGCTCGGTGTGCTGGTGCCTGGAGCCGCCCCTGGGCATGGGGTTGGGACATGGACTTACCTCCAGCAGCTTCTGGTCAGCAGTGCAGCCGGGATGCAGAGGCAGGCTTCCGCCTGTCCTGGCACTGCAGACTGTGCTGCGCCCCAGAAGAGGCCAGCAGCAGGTCTGGCTCCTAGGCAGAGGTGCACAAGCGGCTTCATGTGACTCTCGCCTACAGGCACTGCCCTCCCTAGTTCCCACTGGCCGGTTCCCGGCCAATGGGAGTGCGGAGCTGGTGCTCGGGCAGTCCCCGGAGCCCTGTGGCCCCTCTACCTAGAAGCCGGACCAGCTGCTGGCTGCTTTCAGGGCGCAGCATGGTGTCAAAACAGGTAGGCACTAGCCTGCCTTAGCTGGGCAGCACCACCAATGGGACTTTTAATATCCCGGTCGGTATTGCTGACCAGAGAAACCCAGTGCCTGATATGCTGCGACCCACTACTGGGTCGTGACCCGAACTTTGAAAAACACTGATCTAGTCCAGTCCTCTGCACTGAGGCAGGACTAAGTATTATCTATATTCTAGACCATCCCTGACAGGGGTTTGTCTAACCTGTTCTTAAAAACCTCCAGTGATGGAGTTTCCACAACCTCCCTAGGTAATTTGTTCCAGTGCTTAATTATCTTGATAGTTAGGAAGTTTTTTCCTAATGTCTAACCTAAATCTCCCTTGATGCAATGTAAGACCATTACTTCTTGTCCCACCCTCAGTGGATAAAGAGAACAATTTATCACCCCATTCTTTATAACAACCTTTTATGTCCTTGAAGACAGTTATCATGCTCCTGTCTCAGTCTTCTCTATGCCTTCCTAGGAAGTCATTTCCCATTTTCTGATTATTCCTTGATTTTTCCTCAACTATAAAACTGGACAGAACTTTCTCTCTTCCCATCTTTTCTTGTTTCTCTTTTTAGTTTTTATTTTCTACCAGCTATACTCCTCAACATTTCTGAAAGCCAGGTCTTCAGTGCCAAACCTGAGGCACACAAAAATGTTGCAAATTTGGCCTTATGCATTTATTCTAAACAAACCTGTATTTACCAGGCCCTGTTCTGAGCAAAAATGGTGATTCACAGTTAGTATCACCAGGAAAAAATAATTGCATATAGAAGTTTCCATCTACTCATAAAGGTTATACCAAGCACAGTTGCAGAACTCTGTGATGCTTTCACTCTGATTTAAGAATATATAAAAATGATTCGTAAAGATTGAATTCACCAATGACATGGTAAAACGCCATATGCTGTAATACATTTCCTCAGAAGCAGTGCCTCCAGAAGGCCATATTTGTGTAACTGACAATGAACATAGTGACAGTCATGCTTTTGTTTGTGCATAACCAGCAAGTAGCCAAAATAATTTAGATAATAACATTTTGAAGTGAAAATATACATAAATAGCTGATCAATGAGAGACATCAGAAATTAAAATAAAAGCACTGTTGCAGTTGACCAAAAAGTGTTGTGAGATAAAAAGTATTTAAAAAACTGTAAAGTACACAGTTTTAAACCAAAACATTGTAGGTCAAGTTTTTTCCAAAACAGGAGTCTGGAGTCAGACTTCTCAATCCATCTTTAGGCACCTAAATACCTATTTGCAAAAATGCTAAACTTCAAACAACTCCCTTTAAGGTAAATGGGAGTCACTGATGTACCACAGTTTTGAAAGTAAGTCACTTTGTGTAGGTGCCTAAATTTAGTTTTAGGAGCCTAATTTTAGTCTCTTGTTTTGGAAAATTTTTCCTTAAATGCTTTTGCTCATGTCTCTTAGTATTAATAGAAAGTCTTTTGAAAGAAAAAATGATAAACCAGACACAATACACTTAAAAAAAATAATTTAGTGCTCCTAAAAATGGCTGGATTGACAGCTCTGGAAATGGAAATTCTGCATGTACCATAGATATTCTAGGATAAAAACTCTGAAATGATGTGTCCATACTATCCTGGCCTGAATGACCTCTTCTAGGGCTGAGAAGGGGAATCTGTCTCCTTGCCCATTCAGACTACCCATAAGGGCTCCAAACATTGCTAATTGTGTTGTGGATCCATTAACGAAGATATGTCATTGCATTCCCAATAATTATGTTTTCATCTGCTTCTGTGAACATATGGCCTCCTGACATTGCACTGGGCTGCCCCGAGAATCTCATATTTCACTGAAATAAAAATTAATTTTGTACACCTCAATGATTGCAGAGAAAAGCTTGAAAGTGTGAGCCTACAACAGTTCAAAACTCAAGAGAAAAAGAGAACTGCTGGGCTTTTTTGTTTGTTTGTTTTTAAATTGGTCTCATGATTATCGAATCTTTGGGATTGGCAATACTGTTTCTGTGTTCATACATTAAGTCAATATATGTGTAATCCTTCTGCCAGGCTGTTCAAGTTTCTAGAGGTCCCATCTGAAAATTTAAACAACATGAGCCTCAACCCAGAAACTGTATACATCATCCTGGGGCACCCTTGACAGGTAATGCCTCCCCATTTGCAAGCACTAAGTCCAGAGATTTAAAACAATGATAATGTTATTGGGGGGGGAGGGCTGAGAGAAAAGGTGTCAAAATAATACATTTGCAAAAGCCAGCAATTAATAAACAAACAATATTGATTAGGTAAGCCTCTCCAAGGTGTCTTAGTACTAGTCATAATCTCCATCCTCCTCTTGAAGCTGTAAATACCTAATACATTCTAGCCACTTCCCTCCTCCCCAACTCTATCACTCCTCACTTGTTGTCTAGGGACTGAGGAGTCCAAGACTGCTGGCAGGTCAATTTCCACCCCTAAAGCAAATCCTTCCTGGGCTGCCCTAGGGGCCCTACTACCTAACCCACCCGAAGTGATTTCAGTTTTGATTAGACTCATACCAAAGTCTCTGAGGGAGATGGCTGTTCTCAGGAGTTTCAGTGCAACCCACCTCAGTACTATCACTTGCCTCTGCCCAGCTCTGTCCACCAGCTAATCTTAACTCTGCCCATCACCTCAAAGCTGCCTTGACTTAGCTCTGTCCATCATTTCAAACCATTCTCCATCTTAAAGCTATCTCTGTGCTAAGTCATCAGCAGGAAATGATTGGTGTATATAGAACCCCCAACTGAGTCCTTACCACTAGAGAAGCAAACCCAGCCGAAAAACACCTTTAGTCTACTACAGGCTCCCTTACCCAACTGCATGTGACTGCAGTAGCAGTCAGGGTGACCCTCATGGCAGGCATATTTAGTATAATCCTTACATTTCCCAACAAGAATAATATCATTTTATTGCTCCCAAACTCAAAACTTACCTGCATTTTAACCAAATTGCCCCAAACTGTCACATAATTTAAATGCAATTGTGGCCTGGGCCATTTGGTCATTCCCCTTGCTCACCAACAGGTGCCAGTAAAGGGCTCCCTCCCTTATGGAGCCCTGCCAATCTAGAATTCCCAAGTATCAGAGGGGAATGTTAGTCTGGATCTGTAAAAGCAGAAAAGAGTCCTGTGGCACCTTATAGACTAACAGACGTATTGAAGCATGAGCTTTCGTGGGTGAATACCCACTTCGTCGGATGCAACGTCGAAGTGGGTATTCACCCACAAAAGCTCATGCTCCAATACGTCTGTTAGTCTATAAGGTGCCACAGGACTCTTTGCTGCTTTTATAGAATTCCCAAGGAACTTTAGGGCACTCTTCTCTGTATTCACCAACAAGGGTCAATAGTGAGCTCTTTTCTCTCTAGAGGTTCAGGCCACAGGGCTAGCATACATATAAAGTCAACCAATGATTCTAAATTGGCAAACTCCTTGTTAACAGGAGAAAGACCTCAAAGAAATGTTTCTGTTCCCATCTGCTTGCAATGAGGAACAATATCCAAGCATTACAGAATTATTAGACTAAATACAGTGAACAGGTACTAAAATTCCCCGCATAGCCAGTACTACAATGCTTAAATTCAATAGAACATGTTAATTCTAAAGTGAGACTTTATTTTGAATTGTTTTTGTAACTGTTTTGTCATAACATTATTTAAATGAGTGTTAATTTTTTTAATGTATTGTTCAATATAAAAAGTAATATTTCATAGACATTGTGTGGCATAAAAGGAGCCTTTCAACCGAATATCACATCAATGAATATATTGATATTTGCTGAGTTTTACAGATTATTTTGTTCTAAATATGCATGCTCTGTTAAAGGCTCCTTCAAATTAATTAAATTGTAATGTGCTTTAAATAATACACATTTGCATATAATGAAAAATATAGTAGAATTTTTTATAAAAAGTAGCTACTTCAGATGCAAATTAGATGCTGTATAGATTTCCCCCGGTTCATTGACAATCAAAACATACTTTATGTATGACCTAATTAGATGTGAAATGTCTGCTGTTCATATTCACCGGTTATTAATTGGCTTTTCTTTTTTTCTGCAGAATTGAGACACTGAATTGGATACTGAGGACTGAGCAGGTTGAAAAATGCTTTCTATTTTCTGGGAAAATTTCTAACAAAGCAAATTTTGTTTCATTCATTCAAAAATGCACAGAATGTGTTTGTTTCACAAAGCTGGTTTTCTTCTACCTGTCTGTCCCTTCCCCCTTCCCCCCCCTTGGAAAAGGGTGAGAGAAGAAACCTAAAAAAAAGGGGGGGGGGTAAAAAAAATCAAACAAATCTATGAAAAAAATCATTATGGTTAAAAGCCCATGTTCATCTCCCCAGCCCCCTAAAACAGTACTGAAAAAAAATCTACCAGATCTAATTTAGGGCCAGCTCCTCAGCTGGTGTAAATGGGTAAATCTTCATTGACGTCAATGGATTTATGCTAATACACACTAGCAAAGTATCTAGGCCTTAGTGCCCAATGTTTACATGAAACAGGATAAAGAAATGGATAAAGGATAAAAAAGATAAAGAAACTCCCTGATGAGAAAGCCAAAAGAAGCTTGTCCAAACTCAGAAAAAATTCTGGATAGGTAGTTACGGTAACTGTTCAGTTCTTGGGAATGGGCTAAATTATCCTCTTGGATCAGCCCAGTATCTTTCCACTGACTGTTCTGAACTGGTTCTGGAAGTTTAACTCTCAGAGATCAATAAAATTGCTGCTCAAATAAAAGGAAACATCACAACTATAATTTACAAATGCAGTTTTGCTTCAGTTTTGACTTTCTCCCTGAAGTCTCAGTCTCTTCCAGTACTTCTTTATGATATATAAAAGTGACAACTTTTTGCAAAGGAGGGAAAGCAATGTGGCATTAGGAAACTGAGGTGGAGATAAGATCTTGGCAATAGATTGTTGGTGACATATCGTCCTGCCTCATTAGCACAGGTTGGAAAACCACATGGTGCAAAACATATGTTTACTATATGCTCCCAACCATGAAATGGCAGATGAAGTCCTTGTGCAGCATAGAAGCTGAAGATTTTTGTTTGATGAATCAGGGCCCTTGGTTGCCAAATCTATTCCAAGACCACTTATGGGAGCTTGTTTGAATCTGAGTGAACAGCTTGCAGCAGCTCCCAAAAGTACAAAAGACAAAGTACAGTATTAGGCTTCCTGGCTAAATGAAAGAGGTTAGCTACGTGAAGGCAGAGTGGACATGAGGGACCTCGAAGTCTGGCAGATCTCAACACTGATCTGACAGTATAGATAGATGTACAATACCTGAATAAATCACTGAATGGTTTATACTCCCTTCAGCACAAGAGACATTGCTTCTGAGACCAGCATGCAACAAATAAAGGGTCGAGTCTCTCGATGAAGGTTAAGCACAACCATTTAGTTGCAGAAACCAAATATATTAACATTCATAAGTTTGGGCTTTTCTTAATAATGTTGCTCTACAATTTAATGTACCTTTTTCTACTGCAGCTTAAAGAAAACCAAATGGCCTAGACATTACTATCCATATGATGAAGAGAAGCAAAGGAGCAGGCAACACTTGTAATAATGAACTAAACTCACAAACTGATAGTTGCAATAACAGTATGTTTGCCATTAAAATGGCCTGTCACAGAGTTCTCACCTCATCCTATGGCTTCTTCCTCAATTTCCACAGTTGGTTGTACCTCAGTGTCACTCTCCACTAATACAGTAGCTTAAATGAGCACCTGACTATATTAGGAAAACTCCACTCTTCCTGAGGTAAATAAAAAGTCCAAACAAACAATAGCTCCCACTAGCCTTTCTTTGCTTTCTGGTCCATACATACAACCATCCCTTGGAAGACTGTGGGCCTGAAAACAAAAAGATAGAACTTAGCACACATCCAAAGCACTGTTTGTTCCCTTTGCCTGCAGCCTCTTCTTTCACTTTGCTGGTCCCTCTTTAGGCCTCCTCTTCATCCTTTTCTCATGCTTCTTCCCACTGCCCTTCCTGGGCAGCTATCTGTGGGTTCTATCCAGACCCCAATTCTATCCATCACTTTCACATGCTGGGTTCTATTTTATGCTACCCTTTCTTATTCTCTTTGCCTCAGTAGACAGACCTAGAGCTAATTTCTTCCCAGGAGGTAGTATATAAGAATAGGGTAGCATCCCTTGGCATAATTTCTGAGCTGCAGTTGCACTCACAATATTTTATATTTTAGAAACTGCCAGAAACCAGTCAAAGCAGTGGCCAATATGTAGCCAGACCTGGCATGTTTCTATATATTTAGTAAACATGGTTATTTGGGACCAAGTGTGCCCATGTGGTTTCTTCACATGGTTTTTGTTGTATAAAGATCAAAAGACGCTGTTATTACCTAGACTTTAGCCCAACTTTTCCAGACTGTCTCAAAGAGAGTGCCAATACAAGTCCTACTCCCTCCCTGATCTTACTCAAAGAGAGCCAAAAAGATGACTTATTTCCTTGCTCCTTTTGCCAAAATGCATTGCTGCCTACTTTCTACTCTCCAGTGTCCCTCAACTACACTTCTCAAAATTCCTTTGTTCTAGGCTGAACCAGGATCAGGGCTATGCCTGGCCAGCAGACTCCCTCCCAAAAAGGTCCAGCAGGTACTGTTACACACAACATAAATAGTGTGTGGTTGGGGGTTTGCAGAAAATTGGAGAAGAATCTAGCTAAAGGGAGCAGAGCCAGGGAGTAGCCACTCTATGCAGCATGGTCATCTTGGAAAACCACGCAGAACAGTCATAAGACTGATCATACTGGGTCAGACCAAAGGTCCATCTAACTCAATATCCCGTCTTCTGACAGCAGCCAATGCAAGGTGCCCCAGAGAAAATGAATAGAACAGGTAATAATCAAGTGACCCATTCCCTGTCGCCCATTCCCAGCTTCTGGCAAACAGAATCTAGGGATATCATGCTTTCCCATCCTGGCTAATAGACATTGATGGACCTATCCTCTATGAATTTATCTAGTTCTTTTTTGAACCCTGTTATAGTCTTGGCCTTCACAGCATCCTCTGGCAAAGAGTTCCACAGGTTGATTGTGTTTTGTGTGAAGAAATACTTCCTTTTGTTTGATTTAAACCTGCTGCCTACTCATTTCATTTTGGTGACCTCCTAGTTTCTGTTATGAGAAAGAGTAAATTACATTTCTTTATTTACTTTCTCATGATTTTATAGACCTCTATCATATCCCCCTTAGTCGTCTCTTCTCCAAGCTGAAAAGTCCAAGTTTTATTAATCTCTCCTCATACAGAAGCTGTTTCATACCCCTAATCATTTTTGTTGCCCTTTTCTGAACCTTTTCCAATTCCAATATATCTTTTTTTGAGATGGTATGATCACATCTGCACACAGTATTCAAAATGTTGGCATTCCATGGATTTATATAGAGGCAATATGATATTTTCTATCTTATTATCTATCCTTTTCTTAATGATTTCCAACACTCTGTTAGATTTTTTTGACTGCTGCTGCACATTGAGTGGATGTTTTCAGAGAACTATCCACAAGTCTCCAAGATCTCTTTCCTGAATGGTAACAGCTAATTTAGACCCGATCATTTTATATATATAGTCGGGATTACGTTTTCCAATATGCATTACTTTGCATTTATCAACATTGAATTTCAACTGTCATTTTGCTGTCCAGTCACCCAGTTTTGAGAGATCCTTTTGTAACTCTTCACAGTCTGCTTTGGACTTAACTATCTTGAGTAGTTCTGCATCATCTGCAAATTTTGCCACCTCCCTGTTTATCCCCTTTTCTAGATCGTTTATGAATATGTTGAATAGGACTAATCCCAGTACAGACCCCTGGGGGACACCACAATTTACCTCTCTCCATTCTGAAAACTGACCATTTATCCATACCTACCCTTTGTTTCCTATCTTTTAACCAGTTACCAATCCATAAGAGGACCCTCCCTCTTATCCCATGAGAGTGTACTTTGCTTAAGAGCCTTTGGTGAGGGACCTTTCTGAAAAACTAAGTACACTATATCCACTGGATCCTCCTTGTCCACATGCTTGTTGACCCCCTCAAAGAATTCTAGTAGATTGGTGAGGTATGATTTCCTTTTTATAAAAAACATGTTGACTCTTCCCCAACAAGTTATGTTCATCTATGTGTCTGACAGTTTTGCTCTTTATAGTTTCAACCAATTTGCCCGATACTGAAGCTGGGATCACCTCTGGAGCTCTTTTAAAAAAATTGGCATTATATTAGCTATCTTCCAGTCATTTGGTACAGAAGCTGATTTAAATGATAGGTTACAGACTACAGTTAGTAGTTCTACAATTTCACATTTGAGTTCCTTCAGAACTCTTGGATGAATACTATCTGGTCCTGGAGACTTATTACTGTTTAGTTTACCAGTTTGTTCCAAAACCTCCTCTAATGACACTTCAATCTGGGACAGTTCCTCAGATTTTTTCACCTAAAAACAATGGCTCAGGTTTAAGAATCTCCCTCATATCCTCAACCATGAAGACCGATTTAAATTGAGCCTCTATTATGGTGTCTTTAAAAAGTTTCCATGGAGCTTTCATGAATTTTACTTTTAGTGCATACCTTTTATTTTTTGTTTAACTAACCTCCTCATTTTTATGTAGTCCCTGTTTCTGAAATTAAATGCTATAGTGTTGGGCCGCTATGGTGTTTTCCCCGTCGCAGGGATGTTAACTTTAATTATATTATGGTCACTATTACCAAGTAAATCCTGGACCTGATCCTATGCTCCATTTAGGATTAAACTCTCCTCTTGCCTCTCCTCTTGTTCCAGGACAAGCTGCTCCATGAAGCAGTCATTTAAGGTGTCAAGAAACTTTATCTCTGCATTCCGTCCTGAGGTGACATGTACCCAGTCAATATGGGGATAGTTGAAATCCCCCATTATTATTGAGTTTTTTATTTTAATAGCTTCTCTAATCTCCCTGAGCATTTCACAGTCACTATCACCATCCTGGTCAGGTGGTTGGTAATATATCACTATGGCTATATTCGTATTATTAGAGCATGGAATTACTATCCATAGAGATTCTATGGTACAGTTTGGTTCATTTAAGATTTTTACTTCATTTGATTCTACACTTTCTTTCACATATAGTGCCAGTTCCCCTACCAGCATAACCATTGATTATCCTCATTCCACCAAGTTTTTGTGATGCCTATTATATCAATATCCTCATTTAATATGAGGCACTCTAATTCACCCACCTTATTATGTAGACTTTAGCTTTCGTATATAAGCACTTTAAAAACTTATCACTTTTTAGCTGTCTGCAATTACATGATGTAATTGAATGAGACTTTTTTTTTCATTTGACTGTTTCTCATCAGATCCTACCAGTATTTTATCATCTTTCATCCTCTCCTCCTTATTAGGACATAGAGAATCTCCATTTATAGATCCTTTCCTAAGGGATGTCCGAACCACATGATCCTCCACACCTGTCAGCTTTCCCCCAGCCCTTAGTTTAAAAACTGCTCTATGGTTTAATTTTAAGCACCAGCAATCTGGTTCCATTTTGGTTCCAGTCCATGTAAATTAGTGGAGCTCAGAGCACTTGAGCTTAACTTGAGCTCTGTCCCATTCCCCCTTCCCCTGCATAGACTCATAGACTTTAAGACCAGAAGGGACCATCATGATCATCTAGTCTGTCCTGCACATTGCAGGCCATAGAACCTCATCCACCCACTTCTGTAATAGACTCCTAACCCTTGGTTGGGTTACTGAAATCCTCAAATCATGATTTAAAGACTTCAAATTACATAGAATCCACCATTTACATTAGTTTAAACCTGCAAGTGACCCATGCCCCGTGCTGCAGAGGAAGGCAAAAAAAAAAAAACTCTCTGACAATCTGATCTGGGGGAAAATTCCTTTCCAATTCCAAATATGGAGGTTAGTTGGACCCTGAGCATTTTGGCAAGATCCAACAGCCAGACACATGAGAAAATTCTCTGTGGTAACTCAGAGCCTCCCCTTTTCCCCTCCACACACACATCTAGTGTCCCATCACTGGCCATTGGAGACATTTGCTATTAGCTGCCACAGATTGGCTACATGACATTTTTGGCAGTCTCATCATACCATCCCCTCCATAAACTTATCAAGCTCAGTCTTGAAGCCAGTTAGGTTTTCTGTGCCAACTGCTCTCCTTGGATTGTATTTTGGAATGCATAGCAATGGAAAAATACCTCAGGGAGACCATAGGTAATTGATTCTGGAGTGATCCATGCCATTGAAGAGGGGATTAAAGAGGATATGGGAATGTGTACCCTGAGTGGACATCCTAAAAACTAAGGCATGGGGGCAGGATTTCCCATGGATCATTGGTCTCTCTTTAGTTGCCAACACCAATCCCCTGTGTAGTCACTATCCTCATACCTCACAGGGAAGAATTTCAGGTTTACTACCGTAGTTTTGAGAGCACTTCCTATATTCTCACATGTTTTTCTGAGGGAGGAGAGCATTTGGCTCAAAATAATAAAATCCTCCAATTATTATTGTTGTTATTATTAATTATTGGTATATCTCATCTATGACTTCATCTTCATAAACAACTTAACCATTAAACATTACACCAGGGATTGGCAACCTTTGGCACATGGCCTGCCACGGTAAGCACCCTGGCGTGCCAAGCCGGTTTGTTTACCTGCCGTGTCCACAGATTCGGCAGATCGCGGCTCCCACTGGCTGCGGTTCACCGTCCCAGGCCAATGGGAGATTCAGGAAGCGGCATGGGCTGAGGATTGTTGATCCCTGCATTACACACACTTTTTATATGTAGATTGTCACATCTGACAATGGCTAGTTCCCATAAGATGGCGACTATTTTAGCTGAAAAGGCAGTGTATTCTGCTGGTGACAGAAGATTGACCAAGTTATCTAGGTTCTAAATCCTGGCTCTGTTGCACACTACTATGCAGCCCTGAGTGAGTCGTGTGGGGTCAGATTCCATTATCCTTATACACACTGAATAGTATCTTAGTCCATAGGTGGTCCCACTGCTTTACTTACAGAAAAAGTACTAGTCAAAGTAAGGCAGTGTTCCAATTTTTCCCACCCATGTGCAGAATGAATTTTGTTATGTGCACCAATATGGAGGTGATAGAGGTGACACACCACCTTCATATCAGTGCACATAACAAAATTCATATGGTGGGGGTGAGGCCGAGGGGTTCAGAGAGGTGGAAGGGGGCTCAGGGCTGGGGCAGAGAGTTGGGGGGTGGGGGGTGCAGGCTCTTGGGTGGGGCTGTGGATGAGGGGTTTGGGGTGTGGGAGGGGGTTCAGGGTTGAGGCAGAGGGTTGGGGTGCAGGGGTGTGAGGGCTTCAGCTGGGGGTGTGGGCTCTGGGGTGGGGCAGGGAATGAGGGGTTGGTGGTGCCGGAGGGTGCTCTGGGACTATGGCAGGGAAAGAGGACTCCCTCCAGCACTCTCTCCCAGCAGCAACACCTGGGCTGGGGAGGAGAGGCACCTCTCCCCGTCATGGCAACTCTGAGACTGAGTTGGGCCCTGCAGAATGGGCCCTGCTCCCCTAGCCCCCGCAGGTCCAGGCCAGGACTGGGTTCAGGGAGGGGCTCCCTTCCTGCAACAGGTCTGGGCTGGGGCTGGATTTGGGGAGGGGCAGCCCACGCCAGGTCCAGGCCGGGTTGCCCTGGCTGTGGCTGGGTTTGGGTTGGGCCACTGCGGCTGGGTGCAGGCCGGGCCACCTGGGTTCAGCCCATGCCGGCTGCAGCTGGGGCTGGGCGGCCTGTGTTTGAGCTGTGCCATGCCACCCCAACTGGGTTCAGGCTGGGGTAGGAGCTCCCCAGCCCCTGCAGGTCCAGGCTGCAGCATAGTTGGGGTCTGGGGGGCACCCTGCTGTGGCAGGTTGGGGGCTGGGCTAGGTTGGGGTCAGGGGAGAGGCGCAGGTCTCCGGCTGGGTTCCCTGACAACCTGCACTGCGCTAAATAGGCTGCGGCTGTACAGTTTACAGGAAATTTAGATGTATGGTTATAAAAATGGGGCCTTTCATCTCTTTTGAGGTCGGCTTCAGTTGTCTCATTTGCAAATGAAAGACAATATTTACCCACCTTTGTAAAGTATTTTTGAGATCCCCAGATGTGCAAGCTAATTATTAGTTTGAAAAAGCATTATTGAAAAACAAAACTATATATAAAATATAATATAATCTTGCTAATTCATCATAATACATTTATGAATTTGAGATTAAGTGAATAAAAATGAAGATAAACATCACAAGGTATATTTTTGCACATTTTGTTTAACTCAGTTTTGTTTTATTATTGTGAATTCCAATTTAGGGCCAGATTCTAATAGCTGTACATTGAAAGGTACTTTGAATTAGCAACCTTTGACTTCTATGGGACTAATTGTGCAGTAAGAAATTATTTGGTATAATTAAGGGAATCAGAATTTGGCTAGTAGTATTTATTGTACTGTAATATATCTTTTGCAGAGATAATGAAGTCTTTGTGGTATGAAATCTCATTAAATGCTAATATTAAATCTTTGTTTAGAACTGGAAATCACCAATTTGGAGCAAAGTATAGGGTTCATAAGATGTAAGAAGTGCAGATTAGTGATATTCTCAATTTAGCTCATACTAAATTAATCACTTCAGAGCACACTGAAGATATAAAATGCTATCTATGTGATAAATGATATTTTCTTTCCTATAATATATGTGATCAAGATGGTGGGCCAATTTATTTAGGCTTAGTTCTAATTTTTTTTAATTCAAAGAACTGAATTTAGAAAGAAATGAAACATGCTTTCCAACCTCTCCACTTCTTTAGGAATAAATTTCTATCCTCTATCACGTCAATGGAAAAAGTATTTGTGTAACCACTTACAGAATATGGGACTAAATATTTTTCTGAATAAAAATAACAGTCATATCAGGTAAATAAAAGTATCCTCTGAATATTGGACATTGGATTTGCAAGATCTAAGCTTCAACTGATCTTCAATATATTTTAGATAATGTTTGTGTAAAACAGAGAATTTATTCATCCTCGCACCTCTGCTCCACCATGAACTTTTATTTTGTTTGTTTTCATTTTATTTTTTCCATCCTGAGACTCTTCTAGTTGCATCTTCACTCAGCTCCATGGACTGGTTATATAAAATGTTTATTCAGTTATCAAACAGGCATCTGTTTGGAAAGATATTGACAACAGAATTCAAAATTACCTTGGAGACATTTTAAATTCTTTGAAGCTCCCATAATTTAGCTACAGATTATCTACTAGTCATGAACCTGTGACCTTCAAATTAAGTGAATTAAATGAGCTTAATAAAAAATATTAACATCCCAAATGGAGAGACCAGGCACTCCATTTTTAACTCCCGTATTTCTATGGGAAATTTTTCTACTCAGCCTGGATTCTTAGATGATCTGTTTCAGAGTAGCAGCCGTGTTAGTCTGTATCCGCAAAAAGAACAGGAGTACTTGTGGCACCATATTCCGACCTATTCATGATGACGACAGCACCTCCTTTGTCAGCCTGTTTGATTACGATGTCAGAGTTGTTCTTGAGACTGTTGATGGCATTGTGTTCAGCACGGCTTAGGTTATGGGGCAAGTGATGTTGCTTTTCCACAATTTCAGCCCGTGCATGGTGACGGAAGCAATCTATGTAGAAGTCCAGTCTGTTGTTTCAACCCTCAGGAGTCCATGCAGAATCCTTTTTATTATAGCGTTGGTAGGAAGGATTCTGTGGGTTAGTTTGTAGTTCAGAGGTGTGTTGGAAGTATTCTTTGAGTCGGAGACGGCGAAAGTAGGATTCTAGGTCACTGCAGAACTGTATCATATTCGTGGATCTGAAAGGACAAAAGGAGAGTTCCCGAGATAGGACAGATTCTTCTGCTGGGCTAAGAGAATAGCTGGAAAGATTAACAATATTGTTGGGTGGGTTAAGGGAGCTACTGTTGTGGCTCCTTGTGCTATGTAGCAGTTTAGACAGTTTAGTGTCCTTTTTCTTTTGTAGAGAAGCAAAGTTTGTGTTGTAAATGGCTTGTCTAGTTTTTGTAAAGTCTATCCATGAGGAAGTTTGTGTAGAAGGTTGTTTTTTCATGAGAGTATCTAATTTTGAGAGTTCAGTCTTAATTATCACTTCAAAAAGTTTTTTTTCCTCCTGCTGATGATAGCTCATCTCAATTGATTAGACTTTTCCTGTTGTTATGTATACTTCCACCTTTTCATGTTCTCTGTATGTATGAATATCTCCTGTCTGTGTGTTCCATTCTATGCATCTGAAGAAGTGAGCTGTAGCTCACGAAAGCTCATGCTAAAATAAATTTGTTAGTCTTTAAGGTGCCACAAGTACTCCTGTTCTTTTAGATGATCTGGTTTCCTCAGTGCCTGTGAATAACAACTGGGTGATTTAGTATTTCTCTTTCCCACTCTCTATCAACTGCTAATACATGTCTTCTCTGTAAACCTTCAACAAAAACTGTCATCTGGTGTACAGCATTCCCACCAGAAACCACATTATACCACTGTGAAATATTTAGCGCTAAGATGCGTAAATGAGGATCGCAGTATATGAAACTTATAATTTAATGACATGTATTGTGTAATTCTTAGGCAATAATTCTTCCTCCAAACACACCAGGGATATAGATATTCTCTCATCCAGGTTTCTCAGAGTAAGAGGGTGTGTTAAGATCAATTTTGTTCATTTTCCACACATGCAATCAGTACAGTGAATGGCACATAGGAGTTTAGAGGGAAAGGATATGTAGTACTAAGCAAGCATTTTTGGATGCTTAAGAAGTCAGTTTGATGTTTGACTGTTGGAAAAGAAATAGAAATAGTAAGTGAACTGCCTAAATGAATGTAAAACTAGGTATGAGAACAGGTGCATTTGTGCTTAGCAGTATCAACTCTCTGGTCACAGTGAACAACTTCATAAAGAACTTTTCTTACTTCAAAAGAAATTATTGCTGAGTAAAGCAATTTTTGAAAAGGGCTAACGGTTTCTTGTTTTTTACAGTGTTCAATGCTTACTCTCGTGAACTTTGCCTAAAGATTATGCCTGAGAAACTAGAAACTATTGTTTCAACTTAGAATAAATACAAATAAAATAAACCTAGTTTTAAACACTTTTTCATCTTTAGCTCTCACCGTGCTCTACAAAAGATCAATATCATAATCCATGATTATAGAAAACCGAACCTTTAAAAAAAATTACATTGACATTCATAGGTGGTCCTTATTAGTGTTTTCTTGAATTTCTAAGATGCAAAAAGTATCTTGAAGGCCCATAACACCAAGTCACTTCTGTCTCTCCACATCAGAGGAAACCATGAATACACAAAATGGAACTCTATTCCATACATATCAAACCGAGGTGTGTGTGTGTGGGGGGGAAATATACCAGTTCACTTTATCCCATTTAAAATAAATAAATAAAATCAAAACATTGATGTATTCCAACACTGAAAATAAAGACTGCTTTTGATTTTTAGGACTAGTTATTTGGTTTGAGGAGGACTAGTGATACAAATGTTCATAATGAGTGTTCACCTGTCCATCGAAATACTAACTTGAGCTAGGATCTTTAGAACGTCCTATTTATAATATATAACTATTTATAATAGTCTGTTTCATATATGTGCACAATATATTAAAACACAGACAAGATGGGTGAGGTAATATATTTTATTGAACCAACTTCTGTGGGTGACAGAGAGAACCTTTCGAGCTTACACAGAACTCTTCTTCAGATCTGGCCACAGCTGTCAGTTAAACTGTCAGTGCCACAGCTAAATACATGGTGGAACAGATTGTTTACCATAGTTAACACTATGAGGACTTATATGTACTCATACAGGACCTTCAAAAGCATAGTGATTGTCTGGTTTCACCCACCTCCTCTGACTGCACACACCTACTTGTCACCTACTACCCCACACTGGAACCCATGCTGGGTATTATCCAACAACTACAACTCATACTTGTGGAGTGTTTTGCAAAGCTCTGTGTTCCCACCCCCTTATTCAATGTGTAAAATACCCAGTTATACAGCTCCAATATGTCTGGTACCACATGTGCAGTGGAACACTGGACCATTTGCTAGAGATTCAGGCTTGAAGATAGCTCTATTTGGGGCTACATTTTGGGTCCATGAGAAAACAGATGTTAGACAGGCTGCCATGCTCTGGACTTCAAGCAGCACTTTCATTGGGAGCACATAACACTGGTGAAATGAGCTCCACTGACTGCCTGCGTTTGTTTTCACATTTAAAGGCCTAAATGGTGTTGGTCTGTATTTCCTGAGACCTCTCTTCTCACCCCATATTTCCACAGTTGCAACCAGCAAAGTTACTCAAGCCTGAGTTTCCCCCAACACAGCTGAGAGGCAGCTATGGGCAAGAGGTTCTTTGTGAGGGCCTCTTGACTCTGGTACATGACACATGCCCTAACTCTTTCACACAAGCCAACCCTGGTCTGCCAGAGCTGAGATTGATAAATCTTCCAGGCACACTGCAATGATCACCTTTTCACTCAAGAGAATGGGGTATTTGAAAGTTGGGATATCATAGGTTTATGAAGGGGGAATGAACTATGATTAGAGCAAAAATGAATTTTACCATTTTAGTATAATGTAAATTATTGTAAGCAAAGCTCAGAGGATGAGATGGTGCTTTTAACATTCTTGTTTTTAAAACTGACATAGGCACAGATTTCTCTGCACCTGATTGCTTGTATTGCCTGCTAGACTATAATCACCTTAGGGCAGTGACTGTGTCTCGCCAGCTGTTTGTACAGTGCCTAGCATAATGGCTCTCTCGTTTCATTTGCGGCCTCTAGGTGCTATTGTAATATAAATTAATAACAATATTGACAAGTTATTCACAGTTATCCTGTGGAGAAATTGGAGAGGGTCCAGAAAAAAGCAACAAGAATGATTAAAGGTCTAGAGAACATGACCTATGAGGGAAGGCTGAAATAATTGGGTTTGTTTAGTTTGGAAAAGAGAAGACTGAGAGGGGACATGATAGCAGTTTCAGGTATCTAAAAGGATGTCATCAGGAGGAGGGAGAAAACTTGTTCACCTTACCCTCTCAGGATAGAACAAGAAGCAATGGGCTTAAACTGCAGCAAGGGAGGTTTCGGTTGGACATTAGGAAAAAGTTCCTAACTGTCAGGGTGGTTAAACACTGGAATAAATTGCCTAGAGAGGTTGTGGAATCTCCATCTCTGGAGATATTTAAGAGTAGGTTAGATAAATGTCTATCAGAGATGGTCTAGACAGTATTTGGTCCTGCCAAGAGGGCAGGGGACTGGACTCGATGATCTGTCGAGGTCCCTTCCAGTCCTAGAATCTATGAATCTATGAAATCCTGAGATAAAGCAGGACAAATAACACAAGATCCTATTTCCAGTGGATATGCTGTGTAATTACTGCCTAGTTTCTTTTAAATGATACTGAATTTGATATTTCACAATAACTATGCATAATTCATGTCACCACTGACTACTGCTTACACTTTATATGACTACAAATGCAGATGTGGTAAATAATATACTTGTGCCTCATATGAAGCTATGGTTAAGAGACTGTCAGAGTTTCTATTACAAATCCCTATGCAGAGAGGTTTATAACTCAGCCATAAAAATGTTTCTGGACTTCAACTGAGGTCAGATTATGATCAATTTTCTTTTAAACTTTATTGATGTGTCTCAGGCAATCCTAAACAGTGAATGAAGACTAAACAATCAACACTCCTTAGTAAAACTACTGTATTTCAAATCATTACACAAATAAAATTCTATGAGTACTGGAACAAAAGTGAACTATCCAAGCTCTTACTAGGCCAATGCCAAGCAATCGCTTAGTAACTGATCATTTAAAAACAATTTTGTGCCACCCTGCTGAGACTGCACACGTTTAACTGACAGCATCATTCTTTGACAATTGCTACATAGATAGAAATTAGCTCCTAATTCCATATATAATGCACAAGCCAGAGGAATCCATTTCAATTTTTCAAAGCAGTTATGACTCTACAGAGCTGACAGAAGTAAAAAGTAATCAAGGATCAGAGTCACTTTTGTGGGCCAGAGATTCGCCCTAGAATCGAGCTGAATCCCTTGGTGTAGGAGTGAGCTAGTGAGACATAGTGGAGGAGGGTTCACAACATCCATTTCTCTGCTGGCAGATGACCTGCAGCTTTAACTTATTCTGGGCCAGGCAGTTAAAATTCAGGGAGAAGGATTCTGCCTCCTATCAGCCCCCGCCCCGCTCCTTCTCCATCACGTCTCAGCATTGTACAGACTCAGAGAATTAATCCCTTATTACCCCCTCTGTTTTCATTGAAGAAAGAAGATATAACTCTGAATACACAGTAAGAGCACATTTGTTGAATTAGAGCATGTCATTTACACAGACATTTTACAGTAATAGTGTGGGAGCATAGTGCAGTAAAGTCTCATTTAGTGGGTACATTAGTGATAGGAAGATGAGGGAGGTGTGACGTTACACCCCATCTTCTTTATGGAAATATACTTATGATATGGATATGGTGTAACTGAGATATATTTTATGCAAGATGGGTCTTGTAAGGTATCATCAGAAAGGTTATAATTTACTGAATGTGATTATCCAATTTGTATGCATGTATCATTTCTGTATCTGAAGTTAGGAATATTGACTATGTAACAATGACAATTGTGTGTGTATTTGGGAGACACCCACCAGACAACAGGCCATCCAGCCTTGATGGGCCATTAGGAACAAACAATAAAACTTTGAAGATACTAAGCTCTCTCCTTCCGGAGAGGCATCCTGGGATGTAGCTGTGACACTACTAGATCAAGTGGTCCTGTCACCTGATACTAACCACCATCTTGGACTTCTAGTAATTTTCCACTAAAAGGAGGGGGCGGTCAAGACTGGGAAACAAGATTCCCACCTTATGTAAATCTTATTTAAGGCTGGGGAGTACGGCAAACAGGACTCTTTGCCTTTGCCTTCCTGCCCAAGAAGAAAGACTGCTGAAAGTACCTGAAGAGACAAAGGAACTGAGCGATGGGAAAGGCAAGGGCTGAGTCCAGACTAAAACAGGCTTCTAGTCTGTAAAGAGAAATAATTGGAAATAACAAAAACTCTGCAACTTACTTAAAACAACATTTAGGGAAATTATTTCTTGAAATCAGTCTCTTTAAGATCTTAAGCTTAGTATGTGTGTTTTGTTTTATTTGCTTGGTAATCTGCTTTGTTCTGCTTGCTATACTTTATAATCACTTATAATCTGCCTTTTATAGTTAATAAACTTGTTTTTGTTTATTATTAAGCCTAGTTTGTGTAATTTGTAACGGAGGGGGGCAAGAAGGTGTACATATCTTCCTCCACATTGAGGGAGGGGGCAAATTTATGAGCTCACCTTGTATAGATTTCTCTACAGTGCAAGACTATATTATTTTGGGTGTACTTTCCAGAGGGGAGCTGCACTTGAGTGCTGGGTGATTTCCTAGCTAAAAAAACAATGAGGAGTCTGGTGGCACCTTAAAAACTAACAGATTTATTTGGGCATAAGCTTTTGTGAGTAAAAAACCCACTTCTTCAGATGCATGGAGTGAAAATTACAGATACAGGCATATATATATATTGGCACATGAAGAGAAGGGAGTTACCTTACAAGTGGAGAACCAATGTTGAAGGCCATCCTGACGGCGGCCAGAGATCATAATTCAATCAAAACAGGGAGAGGGAGCCCAGGCTAGTGGAGCAGGCAGGCTCAGTGAAATTCCAGTAAATCAGGTAGCATCCTAGAAGGAGGGGGGTCACAGGAGGTGTCATTTGATGAGTAAAAGTTAGAATTCCAAACAATTATTTCACACTGTGCAATGTGTCAGATCCCCCAATTCCAGGTCCTCGAGTTGGTGGATATAATAAGTTGTCAGAAATGGCATTGTTTGAAAGCCTTCTCTCATCAACACAGTGGTACCAAATATGACAAATCTAGAACAATTATGTAGATATATATCCAAGACAATGTTTAAAAATCAACATTTTTTAAAATTATAATTTAACACAGGATGCACTGCTTACATTTTTTTAAAAAAAAAAGACATTGATCTTTGGTAATCTGAGGAAGTTAGCTTTCACATGTAGTACTGAAAACATTTATTCATGAAAGCCATCAGTGTTCTCTGTCTAGGGCACCACTGTCAGATACACAGATCACACTGATCCTTGAGCTCACCACACTCATTTCTGTACAAGGCAGGCTTCTGACCAAACTTCTGTAGGGTGGAGAGAGTATGGTCTTTGCACATGAGCATTTGATTAGCTGAAGGATTGATTCAGAACCACGTAGTATTTCTCACATAACTGGTATGATCAGTCCATTCTTCAAGACCCATCCATGCCCAATAGGAGCGGGTAGTTTCGGATGCTTTTTATTATCCCTGAGCCATTCCATTACTTGACAATTTCCTCTCTCAGTAGCAGGTATAAATTTACCCCTTGTCAATGCCAATTTTTCTGAATGAACTGAGTGAACAATGGGGCTAACAGGATAATTGTCAGGATGCATATATGGGTCAATCATTCTAATACCTCATGTAGTGCCGAGTAAAAGTCTGACCATGTTGGAATATACCTTTCTCCTGAAATGGTGTGATATGGTAAGTCCTGGGTGTCTGGATAACACTGCTCTACAGCCAAAATGCTTCTGAAATAAATGTAGTCAAACTTTACTAATTCTGGGTCACTGAGAACGAAAATGGTGCTTAAAATTGTTGATTGGCTCTAGTTTTCAAGATATGCTATTGGGTCAGTATATACGACCCTTGACTTGGGAATGGCGGAGGATAAGTGAGTTATAAAGGGAAGGGATCTCAATTTAAACCAGAAATGACTAAAATACATCTTTGACTGGATCTATGAATAAATCTATGACTTGGTTTGGACAGTACTTGCTTTTTAGGCAAAACAGTGAATGATGCAATCTGAAGCTGGTATTGCGTCATGCATATGAATTGCAACATGTTATTCCTAGAAGTCATGGATGATGCAATCATAACGAAGCTTACATCACTCTACTGAACCCTATATCAGCTCTAGAAATCATACAGTGTTGTGCTCTCTTATTTGTCAGTGTTTGATTTTGCAAAGGGACACATTTCTGTTTAGCCAAAGTGAGCAGAGATGCCTCGTACTTGTGTGAACAGTGCAGATAACTTCTGCTATGTTTGTGGTGAAGTGACTTTTGCATCACAAAAGTGCAGTATAACCACTATCACCTTTATTTTGGCTGCAAAATTGGAGATCAGGACAAGAGGTGGGCCCCACACATATGCTGCAACACTTGTGCAACAAATCTTTGCCAGTGGTTGAACAGGAAAAGGAAATCTATGCCTTTTGCAGTGCCAATGATTTGGAGAGAGACAACAGATCATACCAGTAATTGTTACTTCTGCATGGTGCCTCCAGTTGGGAAAGGTGTGTCAAAGAAGAAAAAGTGGACTGTGCATTATCCAAACATTCCATCAGCTATACACCCAGTACCCCACAGAGAAGGACTGCTGGTTCCTGATGCACCAGAATCATTCTCACTTGAGTCAGATGAGGAAGAGGAAGAGGATGAAACTTCTGGTCCTGAACCATCAATGTCACAGGACCCACATTTTCTCCCATCCTCTTCCTCTGAACCACACCTCATAAGACAAGGTGAACTGAATGACCTTGTCAGGGATTTGGAACTACCCAAGAGTAAGGCAGAGCTGTTGGGCTCCAGCCTACGGCAGTGGAATCTCCTGGCAGGTGATGTTAGGGTTTCCATGTTCCGTGACCGTCAAAAGGATCTTGTCCCATTCTTCTTCATGGAAGGGGATCTTGGAGCCTGCAACAACATCGATGGTGTGATGGCAGCCCTCAACATCGTTCACAATCCAGATGAGTGGAGACTGTTCATTGATTCATCAAAGACGAGTCTTAAAGCTGTTTTACTGCATAATGGCAATGTTTTGCCATCAATTCCAGTTGGTCATGCAGTCCATATGAAGGAATCCTATGACAACATGAAACAACTTCTGAGGTGCATAAACTATGACCAACATCAGTGGCAGCTTTGTGGCAATTTGAAGGTTGTTGCTCTCTTGCTTGGTCTGCAGACTGGATACACAAAGTACTGCTGTTTTCTCTGCGAATGGGATAGTCATGCAAGAGATTCCCACTACATCAAGAAAGATTGGCCACTCCGACAGTCATTGGAGCCTGGGAGGAAAAGTGTTCAGCATCCACCACTTGTTGAATCAAGGAAGATTTTGTTACCACCCTTACACATCAAGCTGGGTCTGATGAAGAACTTTGTCAAGGCCATTGACAAAACACAAGCAGCTTTCAAGTACCTCCGTGGAAAATTTCCAAGGTTAAGTGAAGCTAAGAAAAAGGAAGGTGTCTTTGTTGGTCCTCAGATTCGTGAACTTCTTCGAGATGATGCATTTGACCATGCACTGCATGGCAAGGAAAAGATGGCATGGAAAGCCTTCCAGTTAGTGGCAATAAATTTTCTCAGAAACAACAAAGCAGACAACTACAGGTTGTTGGTGGAAAACTTCCTCAAGGCATACAAAAGCCTTGGTTGCAACATGTCACTAAAGATACATTTTTTGCACTCTCATCTAGATTTTTTTTCCCACCGAACTGCGGAGCAGTGAGTGACTAGCACGGCGAGCGATTTCACCAGGACATTGCAACAATGGAGAAACGCTATCAGGGCAAATGGAGCCCATCAATGCTTGCAGACTATTGCTGGGCAGTGACAAGAGATGCTCCATTTAATGAATACAAGAGACAAGCCAAGAAGCACCGAGTAGACACTGAATAGGACTAAACTATGTACATAATAGTTTTTTGCCTTTTGTTTCATAATAAATTTTAGTTTTATAACCCTTTTGCTGATTTTTAAAGTGTTACATAAACAGGACAGGTGAAATATTATCATGTAAAGCAACCATAAACACATGAAAAGACCTAGGTTTACAATTTCTGATTAAAACTCTACTATCTACACAATATACATAGACATAAAATGTAAAAACGTAAATATCTTAGAAACAGTAGCCAATCAGTTGTTTTAATTGTCATATTTGAATTCAGCACATCAAAATACATAATAAATAGCACATTTTATCTCTGAAGCAGACGACTTCTCAAAAATTGTAGACCGTGTAATTTAAGGGTGGTGCTTCTATCTCTTTAGGTGAAGCCATACTCAATGATCTTTTTACCTCTGGAGCAAATCTCACTTCTGCACAATAACCAAATGAGATCAAGGTTAGTGAATATAGAAAGCTCTACTATAGTCAACTTAATTGCTACTTCTCTAAACACCGAACTTTTTGGCTTCAAAATTTTGGACCTTGGTAAGAAAACTAGTGTCATGAAGCTCCTTGAAGGAACAGTTCTTTGCTGGTCCAGACAGCACCGACAGAAGGGGACTAATCCCCATTAATACACTCCTGTTAACAGACCAAAACAGTAACATGAAGGGTACATTTACCATCTGCTGTATCTTCAAGGAAGCCTAAGTTATTGGCAGCACAAAATATAAGTCTTGATGAGGAAAAGTACAACCCTTCATTCAGTTCCAGGCAGAGAAGAATGTCATTTGCCATTGCAATCTTCAGGCAGAGTATTTTATTGTAGTCAATGGAGCAGCCAGTGCTATGCACAAGCTGCATGAGTCTGGTACAGATTTTGGTACTTAGCCTTTTCATTGGCCATCACCACCACTTTTCCATACATTGGTGCCTGTGAGGCAATTTATGAACTCCATCCAAGTCACAGTTTGCAGTAGTAAAATCAGTTTGTATCTGTTGTTTTCATCTTTTGATGCAACACATTACATAATTCTTGGTGTAGCACTCAATGTGATATGCAGTGTGATATGTGTGGGCATCTTTTGAGTCAATGCACCCACTTTACTTTCCATGCAATGTTCTTGCTAAGGGTGACAGTTTCATACAATTTCTCACCTGCCTCACATGTTGAAACTGTGCTTAATGGATGCTTTCAGGCTTCTGGCCTACTGCAGAGGAAGCAAATGTTCTCAGAATGCATGCCATGATACCTAGCGTAAGACAGGTCTCACTCACAGCTAGTACTTGACCCAGCCTCTTCAACTTTTCCCTGTTGTTTAACGTACTTCTTCTCTAACCTTGCCAAATTCATTTTATGGGTGAACTTCTTATAGCATGTAAAGTGCCACCAAGAATTGCATTTACCCAGGTCCTCCACAGGAGTATTCTCTAAAGATTCAGCTATTAGTCAATACTGTTCATCTCCTCATGCATGCCTAAAAATGATCAAGACCAAAGTAAAACCAAGGATTTAGTTGGGGTTCCCAGGATCCCACTATTGTTGGCTTGCCAAGCCAACACATAGGACCACATAGAGACTAGAGTCTTCGGTTATGACATTACCATTTATTGTAGCAGGGACTTAGCGAGAAACGAAAGCAAAGCAGTACCACCCGATTACCTTCCCCACATCCCGAGGAGTGAGAACCGAGATCCTTTTGTGTTTCCTCTTTATTGTAATTATCAGCCCTTCCTTTCCTCAGGTGGGCAGTTCTGGTCTTGGTCTTGCCCCAATAATTGCCATCTAATTTCCCTGCTAAATTCTCTGGCCCTGTTTATGTTTACCTTCATTCATGACCATTGTTGCCATATGAGGGCTTGTTATTCAGCACTTATCTGTCTCTGTCAGTGAACACGTGAAAGCTTGTGGTTTTGCAGTTTTCTGTCTCTCTCTCTGACGGCATCTACCAGGCAGACTCAATGTAACTCCCCACAGATTTTTATAACAAATTAATTTGGGATTGTAATTAAATTATGTAATGTGTGTTATGTAACTATGTGCATACTTTTGTGGATGGATCCAGTAGTTTCTGACTAGATGCTGACATCTTAACCAGTGCCTCATTGCAACTCTTGGCGTAATAGACAAAGCTAATAATCAATATCACTGAACCTCTTTTTTTTTCCTTTTTTTTTTTTTTTTTTTTTTTTGTAGCACTCCTTCCATTTCTAGTAATCTGTAACATTAACAAAAAAGACAGTCAGGTATCTCATTCTGAGCATTAGCTGACAACACAATATTGTCAGGAGAGGGCCACAATTTTACTTTGTGAGGGTTGCATGTTGACATGACTGTATAATTAAAAGATATAGATTTTAAAATATTCTCAAATATATATCATAGAATCATAGAACCACAGGGCTAGAAGGGGCCACAAGGGTCATCCAGTCGAACTCCCTAACAAAATGCAGGATTTGTTGTGTCTAAACCATTCAAGACAGATGGCATACATAATTGTTCTAGGTTTGTCATGTTTGGTACCACTGTGTTGATGGGGAGAAAGGGCTTTCCAATGGTACCCATCGCAACCCATTTCTGACAATATTGTATTATCATGATTTCCACCAACCTAGCGAACCTGGATCGGGGTGGGGAGATCAACTATTCCTCCTGCCACACCACACAGTACGACACCATTGAAATTCTGATTCTGTGCATCCAACAAAATCTCTCTTCCCTTTTTATCATTAACTTGCCCACAGAATTACTCATGCTCCCCAGATTAAAACTTTTAAAAGGCACTACTTCTCTGTTTCATTCAATTAGTTTCCTTTATATTAGAAACAAGTACAATAGAAAGAAAATAAATTTGCCAATAATTTACAGAGATTCCTTTTTAAAAAAACAGTGGGTATTTGTATCTGTCACACTCCCAAGGGTTACACCTCACCAGGGCCGGCTCCAGACCCCAGCACACCAAGCGTGCGCTCGGGGCGGCATTTTGCCGGGAGGGCGGCAGGCGACTCTGGCGGACCTCCCGCAGGCATGACTGCGGATGCTCCACCGGAGCCGCTGGTCCCACGGCTCCGGTCGACCTCCCGCAGGCATGACTGCGGATGCTCCACCGGAGCCGCGGGACCAGAGGACTCTCCACAGGCACGTCTGCAAGAGGTCCCCTGGAGCCGCGGGACTGGCGTGCTTGGGGCGGCCAAATTCCTAGCACCCCTGTACCTCACCACCACTGTCCTATGTTTGAAGCAGTCTTATGTATGCCTGCTGCACAGCTCCCTAAAACCAAAAGCCTCTGGCAGAATGAGCACTTCCAGGCCCTTGTAGGCCTTGCTCTTTCTGTACAGGTAGCAAAAGGCACACACCAACCCACAAATATAAAACAAAATTATAACACATTTTCTAAAGATTAAACTTAACTAACAAATTATTCTCTTGTCTAAAGAAGCTTCTCACCCAAAGTCCACTCCAGTGTTTTCAACCACGGTTGGTTGAGACACCTTTTTCATGAAACAAATTGTTGTCCTTTTACTTTTCCAGTGAAGGATGCCAGGATGTCTTCTATGACTCCCAAATATAGTGGAGCAAATTTTTGATGTGCACCTCCAGATAGGGTTCTCCCCCCTTACCCTGCTGTTTTTCCTCTTCCTCTTTGTTTCATCCTGAAGTCACCAGTTCTGAAGGATTCATTTTAGGCCACCCATAGAGTAAAATAGTCGCTGGAGAAAATCACAGAGGAAAGACTTTGTATATATGTATATATATAAGAATTTGCAAAATGGAGTATGACTGTTGTGCTGAGAACCCTATACTGTGATGCAGATGTTAGAAATCCATGAACTTGCACTTTCCAGCTGCAAAGAGTCTGGGGAAAGCTGTATAACAAGGATATGCTTGAGGTTTTACTACCTAACACCTTTTGTTTGAAAAATATTAAAGAGTTCCAAGGCATTTAAAATAAAATGATTGTTTTGTTTATATTAAAATGCAATTTATTGTATATTAAGCAGATATGTGGTATTCTCTTTCAAGGCAGTGGGAAGCTATTTAACTTTTAATTTAAGTCTGATTAAGTACAATAGCCCCAGGCTGACTAATGATTCCTGGAAAAAAAATCCGAACTTTGCCATGTATTTCAGCAAAAATGTAAACAGGAATACATGAAAGAACATGTATTACAATATTTTATATAGTTTGGCCTGTTATCTTGGTAACACAAAAATCTTGCAGACACAATATTGGAATTCAATTTAAAGTAGGATTAAAATTTTGCCCTTTTTCTCTCAGTCATGTATAGAAATAATGAAATAACCACCAAGGGAAGATAACAGCAATACACAGTGAAATAATAAAATATGCCTATTAGCCTTCCTAATCTAACTGATAACTTCCGTATGTCATACAAGCCATGTCTGAATATTAATGCACAGATAATATTTTGGCTGAACAAAACTCACAGGTGCATTGCTTTTGTAGGAATGAGTGTAATTCTGTGTTATGTTCATTGATATTTTTGTACATTATTAGACATTGCATGGTACCAATGAGGTGAGGCAGACATAACATTTCTGTTTTAAATCTGAATGACCTTATATTTGTGATTTTAAATAAATGTATCTTTTTTGTGGTTTTGTGGGGGGAGGGATAGCTCAGTGGTTTGAGCATTGGCCTGCTAAACCCATGGTTGTGAGTTCAATCCTTGAGGAGGCCACTTAGGGATCTGGGGCAAAAATTGGTCCTGCTAGTGAAGGCAGGGGGCTGGACTCAATGACCTTTTAAGATCCCTTCCAGTTCTAGGAGATTGGTATGTCTCCAATTATTACCTTTTTTTTAGTCTCTATAATGTAGATTAAGCAACTCTCAGATAGACATAATTCTTAAAAATTAGTTCTAGAGTTAGGGGGACAGAAAATCCCAGGAATGAGGAAATTACTAGAGATTCAGACTAGGCCCACATAACAATCTGTCTCAAGAGCGCCTTGGCCCATCTCAATCCAGTATCCTGCTGAGAGAAATCTTTCTTCATCCCCTGGCCTGCTTTCCTGATACATACTACCTCCCTTAAAGCTAGTTCTTGATTTGTCCCTCAAGATGGAAAACAAAAAGCAGATCATTACTTCCCCACCCCCTTGTTTCCTTGTATTCCCCCCAGCTAGCTGTCCCCACATGTTGTCAACTGTCTTAATCTTGGATGGTGAGCTCTCTGCGGCAGGGACTGTCTGTTGTTCTTTGTTTGTACAGCACCCAGCACAATGGGGATCTGATCCATGACTGGGGCTCCTAAATCTCTGGAGACAAAATAAATATATAATAAATATAAATAATGGAACAGTCATCATGGTAACCAACTGCAACCAGAGTGAGGAGGTAGCCATGTGAAATGGTAGGAAGGATGAGTAAATTCAGAGTTGGATTAATAAAGGCATCTGTGAGTGTCAGCAAGAGAGTGTGCACATGTGGGGAACAGGGTAGGATTAGTTTTATTTTGGGGGGGAAAGAGAAAGCAGGTGGGAGGAAGGGGCTCCCATTGGGGAGGGGAGAAGGAAAAGGGAAAACCCTGAAAATTATAGTCACTTTCAGTGGATTGGACAATAATGGAGAGGAATACTGTTCTAAGGGTTAATATAAGAGACATGGAAATATTTTCAAGGACTGATGCGAATACATTAGATTTGCCCCGTCTCTTCACTCAAAGGTTGGGCAATGTTAATCCTACAGGGAGAAAAATATCCCTGTTCAGCAAAAACATGAAACACCAATGTGAGAGGAACTCTTTAAAAATACATAGCCTGGATGACAGCACTTTTCTCAATAACACATGCACTTTCTTACTAGGTGAAACAAGTAAATCAGTGGAGACCAGATCCTAACACCCTTGCTTGCAATGACTAGCACCAAAAGAGGGGACAATTTGTGAAATAAATTCAGCATCAGTGGGTGTCAAAATCTGGTCTTGACTGAGATAAACAAAACATAGCAACATTTGTCTACCCAGCAAACTACTCAATTCATTGAGATTGGCATTGTATGATGCATCAGTTGCATTTTTCAACCAACTTTACTCAGTTTCACTTCTGATCTGTTGTAGTTTGTATCAACTGTGTTACATATCTCCATGTACTTTTGCAGCTGGGTCATTATAGTAGTGTGACAACAATAGTCTCTTACTTAGCGACACCACATTTCTCTTGGGGACACTTGAAGTTATGTAGCCGGAGAGGAACAAATCCTTTTATTCATAAATACTCAGGCCAGCAATTTTGATAAGCAATAATATTCACAGAAAGCTAATGTGTCACACATACTAGTATCTGTGAGGTTGCATTCATGCATTGGGAGTGGTCCTGAAGCCATTTTGAAAGTTCTCGGTTTTCTGAGAGTTAAAACGGGAGGGGGAGAATTAGGAATATTGTACAGGAGCAGGCGGGTGATAAATAAATAAATTATTGAAAAGCATAGTAAGTAGGTACTGGTGTTGCAACCATCACCATTGTCACCATGAATGGTAGCAGGGGATTCCCACAGACTTTGTTCTTGTCCTACTTTGTACTTTTTCTGCTGCAGAGACATAATAACTGACACTACTGTAGCATCATCATCATCATCTCATTTAAAATTAAAAAAGCGCATTTACACATAAAACCTGCAGGTACACTGCCCTTGTGATTGGACAGCAACCCTCACCAAATTATCTGTACTTAAATGGGTCTCTCTGATCCCTGACTTTCTTCTTTTCTCAGTCAAACTGGGCTAGACTGACTTGGGGGGAGCACTTTTCTGCGACCTGCCATTACCAGAAGCACTATTAGGTGGAGACAAAGCTAACTTGGGAACACCCTTGAGAGGAAGGATACTCTTGCCGTTAATACAGTGGACATATGAATTCTGAGTTCCATTCCCGGCTCTGGCAGCCTTCCATCTGATGTTAAACAAGCTACTTAACTCTCTCTGCTTCAGTCCTCCATTTGTACAACAGGGGTTATGTTTCCCTAGCTCACTGGGGTGTTCCAATATTAAAATCATTAATCTTTGTGAGGAACTCAAATAACATGGTAATTTTCTTAATTAGGTAGAGAAAGTATCATGCTTCCCTCTTTCCATCTCTTCTGACGATGTCACAGCCAGGTATATGACACCAGGAAATGATTATGAAGTTTTGTCCGAATTCATATTTTTTCTTCAATTAAAATTGCCCTTCAAGTGAAAATTGGTAATTGACGTTATATAAGTACCTAGCTAGACAGATGTGTGAGGCCTTCCCTGTAGCTACTGCACAGGGCCTAAGAAAGAAAGGAAGAAAGAAAGACAGACTCCTCCTTACTTCCACTTCCACTGTGGTTGCCTTCTTTCATTACAGACCTGGAAGGCTCCTATTGACTTCAGGTCTAGCAGTGTGCGTGACCAGTACAAGTTTCATACAGTTACTAACAAGTCACTGCTTGAAACAAACAGCAGGTAGATGGAATTATCTTTTTAAAGGAAAATCAAATCTTACCCTGGAGATCATCAAAGTCTCAGAGATTTTTCAGGCACTGCTCCAATTCATAAGGCTTAGGTCATCTAAATCTGGGAGCAGAAACACCAGCATGTGACTAAGAAGACCATTTGCACAGCATGAACAGCCAACCAGGAGCAATGAATACTCATGTTAAACAATTCACAAGCAACCCATCGTCTGGAATTTATTTGCACAAAAGATTAAACTGTGACAAACAGCAAACAATATTCATAAAATCACTTGTTCACTGATAATTCCAACAGGAAAGAGGTTAAATCTGCTGAATAAATTATTCATCACAAATTATTCACTGAAATCTAGCTACACTCAGACTTTTAATTTTTCCAGGATATGTGACAAATGCTTTTGGACCACTTAAGTCACGCCTGGATGCAAGTGTATAGCCTCCAGCAGCATATAGCTAAAAGTGGGAAGAAGTGTAAATACTCTCAGCAGCTGCCATATCAAAAAGCAATCACGATTCTCATTGAAACAAGCTGAGCTCTTTAAAAGAATGTTAATCAGTACTCGTCAGACAGATCATCTCACTGGAGACAATGAACAGTGAGCTCTCTACTATTTACAATCTCCGAACAGATTATCAACTGAATTATGTGTAGCTGAAATTAAACATACATTACATTTAACAGACTTTTCCCCTTTTTCTTTATTGTTTATTTAAAACAACATTTGATCATCAGTCCTCAATTTATATCACATTATATTTGCATGGGCACTGACCATGAGGGCTCTTTGGGCTTTGGAGATGAAGCACCTCCATGAAGATAATCGAGGTCATTACTAGAATCTAAGAGTTGACAGCCTCAGAAGCATGTGGGGTTGGCTGTTTAACTCAAAGCTGATCCCTTATGCATGCGTCAAAAAATGGGGTCTCAGAGCACAAACTATTCTGGGGTAGCCATTGTAAAGAAACAGTTGTACCTTTGCTCAGGTCCCTGAGACTCAAAGCGCAGGACACTCAAGAGCTGGCCTCAGAAAAGCAAGGAGCTCGCTCTCTCTCTTCCAGGTCATAGAATCACTCACTTTCTCTCTGGCCCAGTGACTATTCAAGTATTTTATACTAAGTGGAACAGCTCCAACAGGAGAGATTGAGAACAACCTTCCAACCCTAGATAATTCAAACAGCCTAGTGATGTAGGCACCCACACGTACTGCTAGGATAACCGGGAAGACCTGGGTTCACAGTTCCTGTTCCAGAGCAGGGATTTGAACATATTGAATTCATGAGTAATTGCAGTAGATCTGAACGTTCATTTTTTCAGTGCATAAGCTATTCATGAAAAAATGTTTCACCCAGCTGTACTCTTGACTCTAGCATTTAAACACCAATTCCTCCTAACCACCTCCAAGAGGAAACCATGTTTTCCTCCAGTCTTTGCAAGTATGGTTAATGTGGGGCAGTCAGAGGAGCAGACAGTGAGCTTCAAATAAACTATTTATAGATTTTTTAAAAAATGAAAAGGATCAAGAAACAGTCTTCTTAATTAGGTAGAGAAAGTGTCACACTTCTCTCTTTCCATCTCTTCTGGTGAAGGAAGATCAGGTAGAATTAAAAATAGCAAAAGCGTTATGTTTTTGACAGCCAGGAATACGACACCCCACAAATGATTAAAGAGTTTTCTGACAATTTGTATTTTTTCTTCAATTAAAATTGTCCTTCGGGTGAAAACATTTTTTTGATCTCTTCTCTAAGACTCAGTTAATATTTTCCACAAACTCAGCTACACGAGCAACATTTTACTTCTTAGGACCATTAATTCCATTTATTTAACAAAAAAGTTTGTGACTCTAGTTCAGAGTGAAACAATTTAAAAATGAATGGTCGCAGGGGGGTCTATTCACTGCTCGGGCTCCTCCTAGAGGCCACAGCTGGGGATTAGCTGTGCCTGTCTGGTGCCTCCTCCTGTGGGTCTCTCACTCAGGACTTGACTGCTCTCTCTTTATGGCTTGACCCTCCAGCCAGGTCGCTGTAGTTTTTCCATTTTTGAGAGGTGTGTGTACCAAAATCTCTTTATACGAGCTATCCCAGGCAGTCTTCAAATTCACTTCCCCTGAATGGCGCCACTTCCCCACAGGCATGCCCTCTTCTCCAGGTTCCATACCAGGGACCCTACAACCACCTAGATAGGTCTGCACTAAACCGCATCTTGATGCTGTTTCCCTGGACTGCTTCCTACACTCTGTCTCAGTCTCCTTCTCCACCCTCCTCAAGGTATGCCCTTCTCTACAGGCCAAGCTCCCTTCTCTCCCTAGCCTCAGAGAGAGTACAGACATCCTCACTGCAGCCCCATTCTGCCCTCAGCTTCTGGGCTTTATACAAGCCCCACATGATCCTGTCCATGTGAACTTCATCCTTTAAGTAGTCCTCATTGCTTCCTGGCTCCTCCTCCAGGTACTACCTAGGCTACATTATCCCCTTCAGGGACTAGTGTGGAGTGAACACTCCAACACATGAATGCTTAGAATAGATTCCTTTAAGTGGAAAATCAACAGACAAAAATTAACTTTACACAGTAGCGTAAATACCATCTCTTTTGGATATTTTAGGATTGGACAAATGGAAAAATAAGAAGCCCACCTACACACAGCCATTGGTCCTGATCCAATAAACTCCCATGAGACTATTCTTTATGTTGGTAGTACTTTAGTCTCTGTGATTTGCCAATTTGCCCAGATTTCTCCCTGTACCCCTGTGATAAATGAAGTCGGGGGGTGGGGTGAGCTCCCTTTTATGGACACCCAGCCAGCTAGTAGCCATAAAATCCCTCTTAATAGCTGTTCTCTAATTGCTCTACCTGTAAAGGGTTAAAACCCCTTGAAATTTTTTGGCTTGATTTTGCATGCCTGACTGAAAAGGAGAAGGAACCCTGGGTAAAATCATCTCATGATCCTAAAGGAAATGGTGAAAGGAGTTTGCTGCCTTCACAGTATGTGGAACAATATCTATTTTGGGTATCCTGTTTGTAAATCTAATCGTTATCAATCAGAATATCCACTCTGACCTTAGCTCCAGCTGCCTGACAGAATCAGCAGTAACTTTGCTCGGCATAGGGTACTAGGAGCCAAGTAAAAAGCATTTTCAGAAATCCATTTACTCAGCATTGATACAATTTATGTTGTTTGTTTTGCTTAACAAGCACTTCTGTTATGAATTTTATCTTGTGAATTTTGATGGTGAATGAAGCATTGCGGTAATTTAGGATGAATCAAGCATGTATAAACACAAAGAGTCAGAATTGGGCATTTTCCGCTTTCTAAATGTTAAGTGATTTAAAAAAAAAATCTCTTTCAAATTAGCTGTTTCTTTTTCGAGTGCAGTTTCCTTAGCTATCTACTAGAGTGCATCACACAAGAAAAAAGTCCATGTTGAATGATTAGTAAATATTTACTTCATCAAAAGAAACCAGATAACCGTCCTAAGTGCAGAAAGACCTTCACAGAGGTATCAGTATCTCGTACCACAAGATTCTGCATGCTAGAGTTTAGGGATATCTCCAAATACCCTTATTTTCCCCATTAAGTTTTGGTAGAAGGAAATGCAAATCTGTCACATCTCCAGTTAGAAACTGATAGCTATCTAACATACCAACTTACCCATCAGAAAACCTACGTAGTCCAGATGAAGCTTTCATAAAAGGATACAGCAATGTATCGAGAATATTGTATCATGATCACATGAAGTGCTTGCCTTACACATCAATTAGATACAATATTTGCAAATGCACATAGTCACTAAGGCCCAGAATTTTAAAGTTATTTAGGTATTGCTGTATTCATCATCAAAACACCTAACTGATTAAGGAGCCTAAATCTTAGGCCTGGTCTACACTGGGGAGCAGGGGGGTGGTAATCGATCTAAGTTACGCAGCTATGTTAGCCACGTGAATAACGTAGCTGAAGTTGACGTACTTAGACCTACTCACCGTGGTGTCTTCACTGCAGTGAGTCAACTGATGCTGCTCCCCCGTCGACTCTGCCTGTGCCTCTTGTGGTGGTGGAGTACAGGAGTTGACAGGAGAGCACTTGGGGGTCAATTTATCGCATCTAGTCTAGACGCAATAAATCGATTCCTGCTGGATCGATCGCTGCCTGCTGATCTGGAGGGTAGTGTAGACATACCATCATTTTCAAAAGGGATTTAGGCACTCAGGAGTCTAAATTCCATCCTTAATCCTTTTTGAAAATGAGATTTAGGCTCCTTAATTAGTTAAGTGTTTTGACACTGAACACAGCAATTCCTAAATGGATTTAAAAATCTGGGTGTAAGCCTCAGTTCCATGTTAGTGAAGGGACTGTCTTTTTACTCTATATTTGTATAATGCCTAGCACAGTGGAGCCTGATCCTTAATTGGTGCCTCTAAGCACTACTGCAGTACAAAATGCAGTATAAATAAATAATAATTCCAGGCCCCACAACCTAGTCCTAGATACTGGAAAACTGCAGGAAGAGGAAGGGGGATCCTCTTTCCTGCTCCATGTAGCTCCATTGGAATTGTTCTGCCACCCAGACTCTCACTTAAGAACTGGAGTAGCTTCTATGGCACTTCAATCACGTAGATACTATATATTCTTTATGCTTGTGAAGCCTGCCTCTTTAAATATAAATAGTAAATACAAATTGGAATCTTGGGGAAAGGAGGCCAGACCCTGGAAAGGGAACCTAGAGCTGCAAGTGGCTAGTAATCCTCTCCCTCCTCAATTTGAGCTGTGATGGTAACTTTTGTTGGGGAGAGAGAGAGAGAGCATGAGCGAGCCAGCATGTGTATGGGTTAGCAGTGTTGAAGATAAATATATTTATTTTCACCCTGACTGGTCTATAGCATCTTGTTATAAGTCAGCCCAGCTGCTCAGTCTCCGTGACAATACTATAGTTGTCGACTCATTTAAACCACTCCACTAGTGCTTCATTTTGGCTTCAGTTCCACATATGGAGCAGCTGCAGGATCAGGCCCTAAAATAAGAGCAATGAGTTTGATCCTGGGAGGTGCTAAGCATTTCAGTAAAGGTGTTGAGCACCCTTAAATCCCATTGGGTACAGTGGGATTTGTGAATGCTCATTGCTTCAAAAGAGTCATTCTGCACCATGCAGAACCAAGCCAAAAATGAGAAAATATTACTTGATGACTGATGGTTTTAGGTGGGACATAAATCATACACATTTTAATATTCTGTTCTAATAAGGAATACCTCAGCATGTGGTTATTGACCCAGCACTCAGTTGTCAAAGCAAACACTTTTAAAAAGAAACTTTGTAGCAGCAGCAAAAAACACACAAACTCAGCTCATGGACAGATCTGAGCTACAGGTCTAATTCCAGTCATCCCAGCTGACTTCAGGCTGGGACATCACTTTAAGCTTACTGACACTTGAGAGAAAAAGAAAGAAAGAGATAAATTTGCCTGCTACTATGATATCTAAATTAATATACAGAATGTGCTGAGAGACTTGTCACAATTTGTTAAACCATTCAAGGAGTTGGTGACATTAACTCCGATTTATAAAAAAAAAAAAAATGTTTCAGTTGAAGCCCATTAAAATGTTTCCCATAAAACCTCCAATTCACATTTAACATTGTAAATCATATTAGTTCCTGTATGAGTGTTATGTTCTCTAAAATTAAAACACACCTATTAATAAACCTCAGCTATTCAGAGAATTCATTATAGGTCTCCCAGTGCAGGTTTTATTATATTTTATTTCCTACCATTGGTCCATCCACACTGAACAGATTTTTGCCCTGCAAGCTGCTAGCACTTCTTTACAAAGAGAAAGACTTCTCTTCCATTTTGTTTTTTATGCTAGTGGCCAGATAGAAGTTATCCCTGCACACTCTGCTATGCTGCTATGATACTTCCAGGCTGACTGTAAGCAGGAAGTATTTGAAATTTCATAACTGGTTCACCTGAGGTTTCCAGTCCAAATATGGAGATCCAATAGGCTAAAATAGTTTGAACAGTTATCTGAAGTATACTTTGGCCTATTCTTAGAGTAGAAGAAAGTCTCAAAGGAACTACCACATAAAGCTTTTAAAAAAAAAAAACTTTCAAGAGTGATAAGTACCATATCTTACCAGAATTTATGAGCTTGGTGCAGGCAATCCTGGGTGAAACTATATTCTGTGGTCAGACTAGATGATCCTAATGGTCCCTGCTGGCCTTAAAATCTATGAATCTGAAAATCAGAAGACTTATTTTCCTGGTTTAAATAATTCATGAAACAAAACAGAGTTGGGACACAAACATTGCATGACAAGGTGAAGATCAGACTTGCATGCATTGACTTTTTATGGGAGACTGTCATTGCAATGTTCCATGGAAGTACGGTGCATGGGGAGGCAGCGGTGAAAGTAGAAATAGGGACTTACTGGTACGGAGCTGGGTTGGGGCTGGCTCTGGCCCCTGGAAGGGGTGGGGCCTCGGGCGGAAGGGGTGGGGATGGGGGGTCAGAGCCAGCCCTGGCCTGCCCTGTACCGGTAGTGCTGTCCCCTCCCCTGCTTGGGTAGCAGCGGCAGCCGGGGTCTCCGGCAGCAGTTTAAAGGGCCCAGGGCTCGGCCGCCACTACTGCCCCGGGCCCTTTAAACCGCTGCCAGAGCCCCCGGCTGCCACTGCTACCCCAGGGCTCCAGCAGCTATTTAAAGGGCCCAGGACTCTCCTGCTTCTATTGCCCCAGCCCTTTAAATAGCCCCCAGAGACTGGGGTAGCAGCGGCAGGGCTCCAGTAGCTATTTAAAGGGCCCAGGGCAGTAGAGGCAATGGGAGCCCCATTCCTTTAAATAGCCCCCGGAGCCCCACTGCCGCTACCCCAGGGCTCCAGCAGCGGGGTTCTGGCAGCAATTTAAAGGGCCTGGGCCCTTTAAATTGCCATCTGGGGAAGCCAGGCTGCCTCGGTATGGCTCACAGGCTCTTGCCAGTAATGCCGTACCAGGGCGTACCAGCTTACTTTTACCTCTATGAGGACAGAAAAGGAGATGGAGAGGCAGAAGAACAGACCATTGCTATTTTATTATTGCAGTAAGGAAAACAAATAAACAGGCCTGATGTAGGTCTTCCTTAGTCTCTCCTGTTGAAGTTGTTCCACTGTGGCTAACTAACTAAAGAGTTATTGGGCCAGAGAATGAGAGTGACTCTATAGTTTGGTGGCTATGGAATCTACATGGAAAACCCAGGAGCCAGACCCCACACTCCAGTTATTCTTAGTGCTTTATCCAAAGTGGAACAGCTTCAATAGGAGACATTGAGGATGAACCAGATCACAATATCCCATAGCTCAGTGGTTAGCACATCCCCTTCCCCCCTAAAACAGCATAAGAGCTCCCTGTTCAAATGTGTTCTCCCTCTCTGCAGAGAGGGAGTTGAATCCAGGTTTCCCACACTCCCAGGTGAGTGCTCTAAGCATAAAGTCATAAGGTCAGCTCTTCCTCCAACCATTTTACATAGAGTTAGCCAGGAGCTTAACTCATTCTTAGAAGAAACAATTTAGGTGCCTAAGCTTCCTGACATCAGGAGAGGGGTTCCCAGTTGTGGATCACAAGTAGGTATAAGCACCTCCCTGCAGGTTATAATTACACATACATCTCTGTGAAATGGGTGGGGCTTAAGGCACATCCATCTCATTGGCATTTCCTATTGGCTAGTTTAGGCATCTCCCTGCCTAGAATGCTGGGTTTGTGGATCACATTCTTAGGTGCCTACCTCTTCCATTCATTATATAGGGAGCTTAGATGCCTAATCCAGGTTTTGTTGATTGCAATGTTGTCCTAAAACTTTCTGGGTACCTAAAAGTTAGGCATTGCAATTCTCAGTCACAACTCCTTGTGGATCTGGGTCTGAATGCCCAACATAATAAAATAAATACATCATTAGGACTTGCCAGGTCCATTCAGCTACATTGGATATGACCAGTACTTTTGTTAATCAGTGAACCAATTACAGGGATTGGGGTTTTAAAATTACTTCTCGTCCGATAGTTACAATTATGTTTTCATAAAAGATTCTCTGAAGTGTGCTAAAGGAACAAACCCTATGTATCCCTTGGCATTAGCTATATTGGATCTCCCATGGTTTTACCATTAATACATTTTAGATTAGTGCACTGCCATGGAAAATCCTGACACCCTGCATTAGGTAGTATGTTTAACAAGTTTGTGCCATACTGTGATGTGACATATCTTTAAAGCTGTGGCAACTTTAATTAGGAGTTTCAGCCTAAAAATTCAGTTGTCTAGATCCCTATTAGCTAATTCTCAGTGGGTAATTGAAAAATAACTGATCTTTTCTAGGTAATACAGTCTTGCTAATCATCCATTCAGAATTAAGTTAAGAATGGGATCTATATTTTAAAAAGGGATCATTCAAAGTGACTTCTTTTAAAACAGTAAGAACAAGTCATTTATTTTTTAATACACAGTACTTACTATTTCCACATTCACTGTTGACACATTAATAGAGGTGTTCAGATAAAAAAATGGCACCTCCCAACCTATACCTCCCTCTCACTCTTAGCCAATACTCTGAAATATCAGTTTTTGAGGACACTGTCACTGGAAGACAGAACTGCGTCATTTAGTGCTTGTGGTAGTCAAAACAGTATTTCAACTATTAACGTGCAATTTGTAAGAGTGCTAGCAGGTAACATTGTGGATATTGCTGGTTGAGGAGAATAAGAATTCTATTTCTACTGAGGAGTGATGGGAAACTCTCCTCTTTGGTGATCGCCACAGAATTTTTAATCCTTCTTTAGGCTTTGCATATATTCCTACATGTCTGTCCTGTCATAACCATCAATTGTTCCTGGACGTGTCACCTAGAACATTAGGGATGTCTTTTTGCATCTGATGATCTTGTTGCTAGCCTGACATCAAGACACTGTCTGTTGCACCAATTTACAATCAGTGTCTGAGATTTTGTTTAACATATCTGGCTCTAATGAGCTGGGATTTCCCATCCAAACTGTTCATCCAGCTTTAAATCATAGCTCTTATAACTACATGTGGTTCAGAGTCAAAATCCTGTATATTACTACGGAACCAAAGGACAAATAGCTAACAATTTTTCTGCCCACCTAACTTCTGCCAATTCACAACGTCTTGAGCCCTTGCTAAGTTTCTCTATACTAGTATTTAAGGATGGGAAAACTGGTGCGGGATAATATAAGAACCAACCAGAACCTTTGCACAGAAGTAGAACCAAATCTTTTTTAAAGCTTTAAAAAAGCATAATTCCTTTGACATGCTACCACCACTATCTTTATTTTCAGTGTGCAAGCATCTCTCACTTTTTGGTTTCCACCAGGACAGGAAGCAGAGTGCTGAAAAACTAAGACTATGCTAACCAGTTACAGCAAGACTGGGTGGCAAATTTTTATTTAGGTTTTTTTCCCCCTATACCCTTAGTCTCTTATTTATATGTGTATTATTGTAGAGTCTAGAGGCCTCAACCAAGATTTGGGTCCTATTGTGGTTGGCACTTGACAAACACATACAAACAGACAGACCATGGGCCAAAGAACATACAGTCTAAGTAGGTCATCCAGACAAAGTGTATCTAACTTAAAGGAGCAATGTGATGTGCTAGCAACCATGACAGGGAACCAAGAATGCTAGGTTCTAGTCCTAACTCTGCTATTTGTCTGTTGAGTAACCTTGATCAAGGCATTTTACTCTTTTATGTCTGTTTGTCTAATTAGACAACCGTTTTAAATATTTACATAAGTGACATGCCTCCAACTAAATCATGAAAATTTGGATATGCAGATGATCTTGCCATGACAATCCAAATATCAAACCTCCATAACATTGAGAAAGAATTAACTGAGAACCTCCAAATTATGGAACAATACTTCCAGAAATAGCGTCTCAAAGCAAACCCTGGAAAAACAATAGTAAGCACATTTCATCTTGATAATAGGAGTGCCAAAAACACACACTTGAAGTAGCTTTCTGTGGTAAAAATGTGTGATATGATTGCACTCCAACATATCTTGGAGTGAAACTCAACTGCACCCTCACCTTCCATGATCATCTTGAGAAGGTAGCTTCAAAGATAAAAATGAGAGCCAACATAATTCAGAAACTATCAGGTACAACCTGGATTGCATCAGCATGAGTGTTGTGAACATCTGCAATACCACTTGTATATTCACTAGCTGAATATTGTGCACTGGTATGGAGCAGATGCAGCCACACATGACTTGTGGATATCCAGCTGAATACAGCAATGTGGTGCATCATGGGAACCCTTAAGTCGACTCCAATATCATGGCTACTTGTTCTGTCTAACATCGCTCCCCCACTGATATGCTTCACTGCTGCAACATTCCATGAAGCTCAGCGACTCCAGGAAAACAGATGTCTTCCTATCCACCAAGACATTGACAATGCCCCACCCCCAAAACATCTTAAGTCCTGCAAGCCTTTCTGGAAACATTCGTTTAGCCTCAAGCAATCAGGATACGATCAGAAGGAGGCATGGAAAGCAGATTGGGCTAAACAACACTTAAAAAATAAGCACCTTGTGCTGGATCCCTCTCAGAAGGTTCTTTGGTTTGACCTTGCATGGTCATCTTGGTCAACTCTGAACCAAATTTGAACCAACCATGGTAGATGCAGACATCTAACGCACAAATGGAAAATCAAAGCGTCCCTGGCATGCAAGTGGGGTTCCCTATGACAGACCATCGAACATATCACTACCTACTGCCCAATTTATAAATATGAAGGAGGCGTCACTGCAATAAATTCTGCTTCTCCTGATGTAGCCATTTGGCTCTATCAACTTCAGGTGAAATTGTAGTTGCTGCTCTACACCAGGTGTACTGTGGTTGGACTGTGAAGACTTTGGAGTTGGGGCTGTCTCGCAGTATGTGTTTGTACATTTTATTGTAACTCGTTAGATTAACACTAGTGGAAAATAAAATAAAGCGATCCAAAAATTCTCCCACTTTTTCTCAAATCAATATATAAATATATGCATCACTTTGCTACAGTGGTTCCCAAACTGGGGGTTCACAAAATGTTACAGGGGGTTCTCGGAAAAAAATTCCCTAATGGCAGCCAGAGCTGTCCCTAGGGACCCTGGGAAGCATGGGGCCAGCATCCTGGAGCCCCTGGACTTCCAAGAGCTAAGCAGATCAAAGCAAGTGTATCTATCACACTGAGGAGATTTAAACTTCAAAACTCCTTATAAGAAATGGAAAGGGAGATGGCTATTTTTGGCTGTTTTTAAAATGAAATAGGCAGCTAGTATTGTTTTTAAAATTATTATGAAGAACAAGTTTAAGCTTTGTTGTAACGTGCATTGTTTGCCTGGACTGCTCAAGACCTGAATGCTTGTGTAGGAGGAACTCTGAGTCGGCTTCTCAAATCCCTTCATGCTGTTTCACATCTGATACTCCTTGATGAAACATACGAGCCTTGTCTTATAACAGGCTTATTCAAAGTGATACATGCTACGAAAGAGAGATCTTGGACGAGTGTTGCTGTTTTCATAATGCAATAAAAATACTGTCATAATAAATAATAATTAATAATAAATACTGTGCAATAAGCATGTCACATAAACAAATTTTATATTTCTGAGATCACTGCTTTTATAATTTATACTCAGGTAAAGGAGAAAATCCCTGAAAATATTAATTTTTAGGAGGGGGTTCGTGATACTTGACATTTTAGTGAAAGGGGTTCACAGGTTGTTAAAGTTTGGGAACCACTGCTTTACTATAACACCTTACCATTCATTTGATTTAAAAAAAAATTATCTCCTACCTACTTAAATATTATTTTACTATTGTATGTTGCTCACTATATTTTGTCAGTTTTATTCATTAACTTTGGTATCATTTTACAGCAATAACAATAAAATATATATTTCATAAATATTACCATTCCTATGTATAGCTATTGTGTTACTCCCACAATGGGTCACATGCTAAATGTAATAACTGACCTCTGTGGGGTGTGCATTGAGGATAATTATATGCAGTTTACTTTTAAGTGTGCTGTAATTCTTAATAAAGGAAGAATTATTACAGATGCCTAATTTTCTTCTTTTAATTCCACAGCTTCTATTCCTTCAATGACCATTTTGTTCAGACTTTAAGAGGCAGCTAACTATGTTCTGTCTATGTGTAATAGGACTGGGAGAAGGACAAACTAATGAAAAGATATCAGATCATGTGGCTTGTAGGGTTACCAGTCATTAATAGTCATGGATGAAGTGTGCAGCCTTCCTCTAGATTGGGGGTTGTGGATTTCATGCTCCTTCCCCCATGTCCTGGGCAAAACATCCACAGAAAGCCAAATTATTCTGATTTTGTGTATGATTTGAAAAAAAAATCCTTTGTACACAATGGTGACGTCTCCACCAGGGCCGGTTTTAGGTGCAAGTGACCCAGGTAGCTCCCTAGGCTGCCAGGCTTAGCGGGCGCCAGGCTCGGAGTGCTGCTTTTGTTGTTAGTGACAAAAGGGAAAATAGATTGCTTGAAGTAAAATGTTTCAGGTATTTTGTATTTGGATTCATTTTTCACTAACCTTTGAGAATGTTCTGGACCTTTGTAGAATCTCGTGGGACCTTCCAGCCTTGCTGAGAACTACATTGTCCTCAAACCTCCTAGAATGTTGTCAGCCACGCCCTTTTGGGTATTAAGTGGTGGGGTGTCTCCAGTCAGTCAGTGAGATATAAGAATGAACTGAAGTGAAGTGAGAGCCTAGCTGCAATATTGTGAACCTTGTTTTATTGTGTAATTGTGAAAGTGTACTTGTGTTTTAAGACTTGAAGAGTATAAGTAGTGACTAATAAAGGACATATTTAATGAGATACCACAGATCAAAACCTTATCTACACAATAATATAAAAAAATACTGTTACTTCTTTTGCCAAGCTTAAAACATAATGTTTGATGATTTTCGAAGACTATGGAACATAGACTTTTGCTTCCCCTAATATTGTCTTTTTTTGCCCCATAGAAAATAAAATGTGCCCCTGAAGAAGCCTTCAGGAGCTCAGCATAGGAAGCAAAAAGCTCAACTACAATCTAGTTTGCACCAAGAGGCAAATTTGATAGAAAATATAATAGACTGAGCTTTAGGCAGTAGCAATCATCCTAGAACAGAAGAAATTAAGGAGCGAAATGTAAATGATGGAAGTCCTATTACTAAGGAATGGAAATGTGAGGAAAGTGAAGGAGAATCTTCCAGCTTTCTTGGTGACATAAAGGAGAGCAATGATAAGAAGAATGTGACTCACGGGAAAAGGAAAGTAATGACAAGGAAAAATCTGATTTACATGAAAAGGAGAGAAACAATAAAGAAGAATCAGCCTTGCATGATGACAGAAACAGCAGTGAGAAAAATTGAATACCTCAAATGGATACATCAGATCCTGCTTTATGGCTGGTGGTCCTAAACTCTGCTGATATTGATCATACAATTTTGAACAGACCAGGCAAAAACTGAGGATATTACATTTTCCAGTAAATGAGCGGAAGTGACACTTCTTAAAGTCACACTGCCAAGAGTGTTCGAGCATGGTGAGAAACTAAATTGACATTGGTTAGTTTAGTCAAAACCAACTGACCAGTATTCTGTTTTTGTTGCAAAATATTTGACAAGAATACCAAATCATAGCTTGTGCTTGCTGGGCTCAATTACTGGCATAACTTAGCTGATGATCTGAAGCAACATGAAAAGTCACCCAGCCATTTTATGGCCTACTCCAAATGGATGGCAGTTGAGTCCAGGCTCAAGCTGAATAAATGCACAGATGCAGAAAACCAGTGCATTATTAATGTAGAAATACAGCATTGGAAGAACATGCTCGAATGTCTGATCTCAATTACCCTCTTCCTTGCAAAAAACAATTTGGCTTTCTGGGGCTCTTGGATAAGTTGTTGTAATTTCCTCAGTTTGGTAGAGCTCCCTGAGAAATATGACAACATCATGTGTGAGTACCTATGTCGAGTATTTTGTAAATAAGCTATGGACCATTATTGCAAGAAAACAATTCAAAACAAATTGATTAAACATAGCACAAGGAAGGTGTTTGATATCATATTGATGTGGCTCAGCAAAGCAAAGTACTGTGACATAACAATGGACTGCACTCCCAACATTAGTCATGCTGAAATTATGTCATTTACAATAAGATTTGTTGACGATGAGGATGACTGTATCCAAGTAAAGGAAAACTTTATCTGTTTCCAGTCTGTGGACCATTCTACTGGAAAAGGCCTAACAAAACTGTTTATGAATGTTTTGAATGAGAATAAAATAAAACTTCAGGACTGCCACAGCCAAGGCTATGACAACGGCGTGAACATGAAGGGAAGAAACAGTAGCATCCAGACAAGGATCCTTGTGCTGAATCCAAAAGCTTTCTTTGTGCCTTGTGGCTGCCATTCCCTCTAGCTAGTTGTGTCAGATGCAGCATCATCTTCTTTAGATTCAGTATCTCTCTTCAGAGTACTGCAAAGGATGCGTCCTGTTTTCAGCATTAAGTATCAGGTGGAAGATCCTCATGGACAATGTTACTAATCTGACCATGAAGCCACTAAATGACACTAACTGAGAGAGTCTCATTGACAGTGTAAGGTCAGTGAGGTACCAAGTGACTGAGGTTTATGACGCCCTAATGGAACTGGTGAAATTGAGTAAAGTCCAGGCCAGATTCCAACGTGAGGTGCAAAGCCTGGCAAACCAGATCACTGACTTCAAATGTCTGGTCTCAATTATGGTTTGTCACGTTATCCTGTTCCAAGTAAATGTTGTAAGCAAGGCATTAGAGACTTAGTCAACGGACATTGCAACTGCTACTACTGTGATGAGAAGCTGCCTTGATTTAGTTGTGACCTACAGAGACATTTGAAGATGCCATCACTGCTGCCAAAGAAATGGTGGAAAACTTAGAAGTTGAGCCTGTCTTCTAGGAAACTCGTATTCACCGGAAGAAGAGGTGGTTTGGTTACGAGGGCAGAGATGAGGTGATGGGAAGCTCAGAAGAAAAATTAATGAGGGTGTTTTTCTTCGCTTGCTTATTGACACTACATGAGCATCCATTGAAGAAAGGTTTGGACAAATGAAGCACCATGAAAATACCTGGGGGTGGTTGTATGATCTTAGTAAGCTGCCGGTGTACAGGAACACAGTCTTGAACAATTGTCTGGACCTTCACCAGATGCTGACACATGGGGAATGTTTGGACGTCAATCATAAAGACCTCTATGTTGAATTGGAAAACATCCGTCACATTTTGCCACATGAGAAGCACTCACCACTCCAGGTTCTCCAATTCATTCATGGCGCAGAACTAAAGGACACTTTTCCTTATGTGTGGTTAGCACTGAGAATTCAGCTTCTACTGCTGGTCACAGTCGCGAGTGGTGAGTGCAAGTTTTAGAAGCTCAGGCTCATTAAAACACTTCTTCAGTCGATGAAGGCCAACAAGAGATTGACATCACTTGCCGTTTTATTACCTGAAAATGCCATTGGCCAGTCTTTGGATCTCTCTGATGCTGTGCTTCAGTTCGTGAGGGCAAAGGTGAGAAAAGTACCTTTTGAACTAAAGGACTAGGATTAACATTCTAAGACTGTTACGTACTATAACACTATTTAATACTGGTCCACCCAATATTGGTGCACAGTTCAATTTCTTGATGTTCGTACAGTTCAGTTATTCTTAAAATTAAAAAGTTTTTATAAGATTAGAGGAATTTTTTTTTGCTTTTATATGGCATGAATAAATACAAATGTATAGATCCTAGCATACAGATTTAAACCATGCATGTAAATCGTGCAATCAAAGTCGTGAAATGGGCTACAAAAGCAATAAAAAATAAGATATTCAAAAGTTTAACAAGTAGAGGGGGGCACCAAAGATGCTTCTCGCCTGGGGTGCCATTTGGTCTGGGGCCATCCCTGATCTCCACAATCATGCTGTCTGACTGTTTCCAAGATGCTCCTGGGATTGCCAGCACCAATGCCTGCCAAGTTGGGTTCTGTTTTATTAATTTGACACATGGCATGATGACATTCTCTCAGTTTGACATGTTTGAATTCTGTCTTTCAACATACTGCTTCAGGCCTGTTTTTTCTAGTTTCCCACCAGGTGCTGTCATTTTCCAGCAGTCAGCTATAGAGGCACAGTCCACTGACTCCATCTTCTACAATTACTAACCTAATCCAATATAGGCCCTGTCTACATTAAGGATATCTGCATTGGTGTAAGTACATTGGTGCAGATACATAATGCAGATCTGCTACACTGGCACCTGGTACCATACCAAAGTAAACTTTGTAGTTTACTTTGTAAACCCCACTGTAGTTTAGTAGTTTAAACCCCACTGTGCAATGATGCCATGAATCTATGCTAGGATTCTGACCAACCATAACTACCTGTATGTAGTTACACCAGTGCAAATTTTCTTAGTGAGTGGAGGTATAATTCAGGCCCTATTTAATGTTGTCTTCACTAAAATGTAGTGCAAATAACAACATGGCTTTATACAGTGTAACCTCTCTAATTTTTACAAATAATGGGAAGACATGTTGCAAACTACTGAATTTAGCAAACTGAGTACATAAACAATGGAAGAAACAAGGGATATACCATCAGATGTACCTAGATCAATTGTCTTTGACAACTCTAGTTTAGTTTTGATTTATAACTCTTCATAACTTACTAGTAAATGCAGTGCAGAATAGTTTGTAAAACTAGTGAGTTCATAGAATATTAGGGCTGGAAGGGACCTTAGGAGGTCATCTAGTCCAACCCCCTGCTCAAAGCAGGACCAATTCCCAATGGCTCCCTCAAGGATTGAGCTCACAACCCTGGGTTTAGCAGGCCAATGCTCAAACCACTGAGCTATCCCTCCCCTGCTATTTGTAGCCATTCAGTTGCACTGTCACACTCTGCCATTAGACCTGCACTAAGAAGTGAGAGATCCCACCTTTTGTGTGCAAATATTAAAGTCTCAGTTGCCCTTTTTTACATTTGCGCACCATACTTGAAAACCATTTACCTTAGTCCCATTCTGTACAAGTCTGGTCCTTTCAGAGAATTAAACATCCAATTTTAAAAGGAAAGATGGACACTCTGTCATAACCCAAAAATCTGGATAATTTGGCTAAGCATTGAAACCTTTTGGTCCCTAACTAAAAGGAAATTGACTTCCGAACTAACAGAATAATGATTGATTCAACCAGTGGTTCTTTGTTGTGGATTTTTTTCCCTAATGACTTACCACCCTTGTTAGAATATCTGTAATGATTATGTTTAGTATTCCAATAACATTCTAGGATTAGGATGTCCCGCTTTGGCCGAGAGTTGGGACAGTCCCTTTTTTAAGCCCTGTCATGGCTGTCCCAACTTTTTGGCAAAAGTGGGCATTTGTCAAAAAAGTGGGATGCAGAGGAATATGCAGGGGGTGAGTGGCAATGCCAGCTCCACGCGGGGGTGGGAGGCAGGGTTCTGGCAGGGTACAGGCAGGGTTTGGGTGAGCAGCGACATCAGACCCAGCCTTTGGGAAATACGGTCACCCTATCTAGTATGTGTGTCGCTGCTCATCTGAGTCCTGCCTGCTCCTGAGCATGGGTAGGGGGACTCTGGCAAACAGCTTGGGCCATCCCTGTGTGGAGGTGGGACTTGGGTGAGCGGCTTGGGCCAGCCCCTTATGTGGGTCGGGGTGGGAGGGCATCACATTTTCCCTTTTGGAAATATGGTCATGCTACCTAGGATACTTAGAGATGGGCAAAGTTTTCTGATGAATAGTTTATTTACTGAAAAAAATAATTTTGGTCAACCAGAAACTATTTGTGAATTTGACACAAATTTGCCAAATAGATTTGGCAATAAAATAATAATAATAATAAGCAGAGGGTGGCAGGAGGAGGGTCTCCCTTATAAACTTTAACTCTGTGGATAGAGCATTCAACTGGATTTAATTCCACCACCACCTTCCCCCAAAGATGGAGAAGAGTCTCTTACATTGTAGGACAGTGCACTCACCACTCCGGCTTGCTCTGGCTCAATAACTAGTCCCTATTATTCATAAAAGCAATTCAGAGTCATTCATAATGACAATGAATAGTCCTTAAGAGGGGGGAGAGAGAGAATGAGAATGTCTCTATACCCTAGTGGAGAGACACCTGAGTTCTAGTGCCCTTGCTCCTATGAGTATTTAATTCATAGAAAATGGAGCAGCTTCAATAAGAGAGAGTGAGCTGATTTTTTTTTTTTTCAATTTTTGAATTTGGTTTGGGTCGAACTGATTTTTTGTTTTGTTTCTGAACTGCCAGGGAACTGAAAAAAAATCAGTTCTTCACTCAGCTCTAATCATAGAATATTAGTGTTGGAAGAGACCTCAGGAGGTCACCTAGTCTAACCTCATGCTCAAAGCAGGACCAATCCCTGACTAAATCATCCCAGCCAGGGCTTTGTCAAGCCTGACCTTAAAAACCTCTAAGGAAGGAGATTCCACCACCTACCTAGGTAATCCATTCCAGTGCTTCACCACCCTCCTAATGAAAAAGATTTTGCTAATATCCAACCTAAAACTCCCCCCTCATTCTTCTCTTCTGAAGACTAAATAATCCCAGTTCCCTCAGCCTCTCCTCATAAGTCATGTGCTCCAGCCCCCTAATCATTTTTGTTGCCCTCCGCTGGACTCTTTCCAATTTTTCAACATCCTTCTTGTAGTGTGGGGCCCAAAACTGGACACAGTACTACAAATGAGGCCTCACCAATGCTGAATAGAGGGGAATGATCACATCCCTTGATCTGCTGGCAATGCTACTACTTATAAAGTCCAAAATGTCGTTAGCCTTCTTGGCAACAAGGGCACACTGTTCACTCATATCCAGCTTCTTGTCCATTGTAACCCCTTTTCTGCAGAACTGCTGCCTAGCTGCTCGGTCCCTAGTCTGTAACAGTGCATGGGATTCTTCTGTCCTAAGTGCAGGACTCTGCACTTGTCCTTGTTGAACCTCATCAGATTTCTTTTGGCCCAGTCCTCTAATTTGTCTAGGTCCCTCTGTATCCTATCCCTACCCTCCAGCGTATCAACCACTCCTTCCAGTTTAGTGTCATCTGCAAACTTGCTGAGGGTGCAATCCACACCATCCTCCAGATCGTTAATGAAGATATTGAACAAAACCAGCCCCAGGACCGACCTTTGGGGAACTCCGCTTGATACCGGCTGCCAACTAGACATGGAACCATTGATCACTACCTGTTGAGCCCGATGATCTAGCCAGCTTTCTATCCACCTTAAAGTCCATTCATCCAGCCCATACTTTTTTAACTTGCTGGCAAGAATACTGTGGGAGACTATAGCAAAGCTTTGCTAAAGTCAAGAAATAACACATCCACTGCTTTCCCCTCATCCACAGAGCCAGTTATCTCATCATAAAAGGCAGTTAGGTTAGTCAGGCATGACTTGCCCTTGGTGAATCCATGCTGACTGTTCCTGATCACTTTCCTCTTCTCTAACTGCTTCAAAATTGATTCCTTGAGGACCTGCTCCATGATTTTTCCAGGGACTGAGGTCAGGCTGACTGGCTTCTAGTTCCCCGGATACTCCTCCTTCCCTATTTTAAAGGTAGGTACTACATTAGCCTTTTTCCAGTCATCCAAGACTTCCCCCAGTCGCCACGAATTTTCAAAGATAATGGCCAATGGCTCTGCAATCACATCCGCCAACTCCTTTAGCACCCTCGGATGCAGCACATCTGGCCCCATGGACTTGTGCTCATCCAGCTTTTCTAAATAGTCCTGAATCACAGAGAGCTGGTCACCTCCTACTCAGACTGTGCTGCCCAGCGCAGTAGTCTGGGAGCTGACCTTGTCCGCGAAGACAGAGGCAAAAAAAGCATTGAGTACATTAGCTTTTTCCACATCCTCTGTCACTAGGTTGCCTCCCCCATTCAGTAAGGGGCCCACACTTTCCTTGACCTTCTTCTTGTTGCTAACATACCTGTGTTCTAATGTCACAGTCTTTAAGCAAAACTTCTTTATTGATAGTAAAAAGTACAGATTGTGGATGAAAAACTGGCATCACTGAAGCTAATGGGGGGTTTGACATTGACTTCAGTGGGTCTAGGATTTCACAATTTGTCTCTGAATTCGCTGTTTATGATCGCTGATATTTCACCACCACCACCACTGTGAAACTAGATTTTAGATTTTCAAAAGCTAGAAACTGCTGCTGAGAATATCAAACACTAGCCCATGAACTGAATTATGGAAGCCATGGATGGCCGATTGCCTATGCCTAGACCAGAGAAACCAGAAAAACTTGCATACAATCACCTAATTTATGCTACAGGAATTGTATGCACAATTCCTTCCAACTGAGATTATTTAAGAGATACAGAGATGTGACGGTAATGAGAAAGTTTTGTAAAGAGAAAAGAAATTAAAATCTGCATAGTTCTCTAATGGGTTTCTAATACAAAAAACCTATCACAATAGTTAAACGAGTGTGCAGCTTGGCTCCATTTTTTCTATATGCTCATGCATGAGAAGGATATCATTTAAATGTTTGTCTCCTCCAATTACAGTGTGTCAAAGGTGGAGAAGGATTGTCTTTGTACATTAGGGACAGTATTGCTTCTCTTTGCAGACCATATATTCTGTGTCTTAAGGAATAGCTTTAAAAAGCATTTTCTATTTAAAAATTAAACTTCTAGCTTGAATTGATTTCTAGCACTGTAATTAAAAAACGCAATCCCAGATCTGAATTACTGGATTCCTAACCTAGATTTTGAATTGAATTGTGTGGTCACCATTGTCATGAAGGGTTGAAACAAAATCCCAGATCAGAACATCGCCAGATCCTGTGGCTGGATGAAATCAGGACCTAAAATTTGTAGGTCTGGCTTGTTAATTAGGTAAGAAAGGTAAGAAAAACAGATGGACTAATGAAAAGTAGAAGGGTTATACATACTCTTCTTCTTTACATTGCTGACTCCTTAACAGGCAGTGGCAAGAGGCAAGAAAGATTGAAATTAACATGCTATCTGCTGAGTCTTCCTTGCGATGTATATAAGGAGAACATAATTCAGGATCATATTTAGTTGTATTGTGTCTTCTATCCTTCTATGCTCTAGTAACCACAAACAGCATTCTTTAAAAAACCCAACATAAATATCATGTTCTAGTTCTGAAGGATAGTTCTCTTATAAATGAAAGTGGAATACACTGCCCATAAATTAAAGAGGAGATCAACAAACTTCAAAATGAGATATCAACTTTCCTGTTAGGGATAAGCAAAATAACTCTTAAATCAGATATCAACCATTTCTATTTGCCAAGGTTCAACTGCCTCTGCTTGTCAAAGCGTGTTTGTTGTGTATCTGATCTATGCAATTTAATGACAAACAATAGGGTGAAGACTGAAACATTAGAGTTTGAATTTTATTGCAGAAAGCTCCCCAGTATAGAGTATCAAATCCAATAGTTCTAAAAAGCTTTTATTTGACTCAATGGAGAAATACCAAACTAATAAATAACTGTTGTAGTTTACCTTGCAAATAGTTACCTACAATATTGGTGGATGGAAGTTTATCAAGTATGTTTTCAATATTTTTCAGAATTTCAGTTGATTATATGGTATGTTTTGAAAGAAAAAAAAAAAGGTAAGCTTCCACAACTGTTGTGTAGTCAGGGTTACATCAGATTTGTTGTTACACCTAATTGTGTGTGACAGGCTATGCCTGTACTGTGAGCTGGGGTGGATTCCCAACTCGCCTGTACATACTTGCCATAGTTCAATGAGAGCTAGAGTAATGTAGCCACAGTAGCACAGGCAGTGATAGTGCAGCTTTGGCATGGTGAGTGCAAACCCTCCTGAATGCGGAATGCATAGCTAAGCCATGCCATTGCTGCCTGTGCTACTACGGGTGCATTACTCTTTAGACTTGTGCTAGCTCTCATCAAGCTACCATGAGTATGTGTATGCAAACTGGGACTCACACCCCTAACACAGAATTTAGAGGTAACCTTAGTCATTGTTCTAAATCGACTGATATTGTTGGAGGCATAGGTGAGATAGGATTTGTATCTTTGTGTTATCACCCCAAAATAAATTTTATTATATTGAAACTATTCTCAATAAAATAATTGTAAAATAAGGGTAACCCACACTTACCCAATGTCCCTCTCTAGCGAAAAGACGCAAGTCTGTTAACTCAAAGGCAGCAGCAGACTCAAATTCTAGTCTGTGTGGTCCAGGCACAAAGCCACTGAGCCTGGGCTACACAAGTCAAATACTCTGCAGAAATGCACTAGAAAAGTGGTGTTGGTAACTTACATTACCAGCTATGGTATCATAACATACCATGGGTTTTCAGAATTGCATCGTTTTGGACATTTTTTCCAGCAGTTCTGTCTTTGAAAGGCATCCATTTCAGGAGCTAGCTAATGTCTCAGTGCTAGCCAATTACCATTCAGAAATATGTTGCACCACTGGAAACTTGTTACACTTAACACGCTTTCAAGTTTCAGAGTGGTAGCCATGTTAGTCTGTATCAGCAAAAAGAACGAGGAGTACTTGTGGCACCTTAGCCCTGGTCTACACTACGAGTTTAGGTCAAATTTAGCAGCTTTAGATCAATTTAACCCTGCACCCATCCACACAACAAAGCCATTTTTGTCGACTTAAAGGGCTCTTAAAATCAATTTCTGTACTCCTTCCCGACGAGGAGATTAGCACTAAAATCGACATAGCCGGGTCGAATTTGGGGCAGTGTGGATGCAATTTGATGGTATTGGCCTCCGGGAGCTATCCCAGAGTGCTCCATTGTGACTGCTCTGGACAGCACTTTCAACTCAGATGCACTAGCCAGGTACACGGCAAAAGCCCCAGGAACTTTTGAATTTCATTTCCTGTTTGGACAGCGTGGCAAGCTCATCAGCACAGGTGACCATGAAGTCCCAGAATTGCAAAAGAGCTCCAGCATGGACCAAATGGGAGGTACTGGATCTGATCGCTCTTTGGGGAGACGAATCTGTGCTATCAGAATTCCGTTCCAAAAGATGAAATGCCAAAATATTTGAAAAAAAATCTCCAAGGGCACGATGGACAGAGGCTACAGCAGGGACTCGCAGCAGTGGAGGAGGAGGATAGCACACAGCACGCAAGTGGAGAAACCATTCTCCCCGACAGCCAGGAACTGTTTATCACCCTGAAGCCAATACTCTCCCAAACCTCCCAAGGCAGGCACATGGACCATGAAGCCGGAGAAGGCACCTCTGGTGAGTGTACCTTTGTAAATATAATACAGGGTTTAAAAGCAAGCGTGTTTAATGATTAATTTGCCCTGAAGAGTTGGGATGCATTCGCGGCCAGTACAGCCCCTCCTTTTAAATGATCAACCCAACAGGTGCTTGGTACGGGAAAGGAGGGCACTGCTGTTTGAAACCGTTCCCACATGTTATGAAGGTTGAAGAAGCCAAAAGACTGTGGCTTACCATGGCTGCCTGCAAGCTGAATTCTGTTGCCCGGCCCTGCGTGTGCGACCTCTCACACCAAACCGGCAGGCCCTCAATATAAGAGGCAAAATGCGACCTTGTACCGAGAGAACATGTGCTACATAATGTTAACAGCTTGGTTCACCGAGAATGAGTCTACCCATTGTTCTCTAAAATGTGTCTTTTTAAATACTACTCTCCCTTTTTCTCCTCCCGCAGCTGCAAATGTTTCAACGCTCCCCCATCATCTCCATCCCAGAGGCGGGCACAAATAAGAAGGCGAAAAAAAACGCACTCACAATTAAATGTTCTTTGAGCTCATGCAGTCCTCCCACACTAAATGAGCTCAGCAGAATGTGTGGAGGCAAACAATGTCAGAGTCCAGGAAAGCAGAAAATGAATGCGAGGACAGGTGGAATGAGCAAACTGAGAGGTGGTGGGAGCAAGATGAGAGCTGGCGGCAGTACGATGAGAGGAGGCAGGATGCAATGCTGAAGCTATTGGGGGATCAAACTAATATGCTCCAGCGTCTGGTGGAGCTGCAGGAAAGGCAGCAGGAGCACAGACCGCCGCCTGCCATCGTCCCCAGGTTCCATAGCCTCCTCACCCAGACGCCCAAGAACATGGGAGGGCCTCCGGGCACCCAACCACTCCACCCCAGAGGGCTGCCCAAGTAACAGAAGGCTGAAACGTCTTTCTAAAGATCAACTTCTATAAATTCGACCTAACTTCCTGATGCAGACTTACCCTTAGAGACTAACAAATTTATTTGGGCATAAGCTTTTGTGGGCTAGAACCCACTTCATCACATGCATGGAGTTGAAAATATAGGAGCAGGTATAAATACATGAAAGGATGGGGGTTGCCTTACCAACTGTGAGGTCAGTCTAACGAGAAAAGTCAATTAACAGCAGAGTACCAAGGGAGGAAAAATAATTTTTGAGTACTTGTGGCACCTTAACTACTGGACTATCCTTACTCTGGTGTGGTAAACCCAGGACAAACAGCTACAAAAGCAGGTGGGGGGGTAGTAATTAGTCACAGGGGGTTAAAAGGCCTCTCCCTATCCACTGAGGGGAGATCACCACAGGGAAATAAGGTTCAGCTGGAAAAGGGGTTACTAGGGAACTAATTAGGTTCAGCTGGCTCCAACTGCTTGAGACCTTTTTAAACCCTCCCCTGCGTGGAAGGAGAGGAGTGTGAGAGTGAGAAAAGCAGGGAAGCTGCCAGTAGGCTGGGTGCAGCAAGACACTGAACCCTTCCAGGAAGGAAGGCTGCATTCCCTCCCCAGAAGGGAAGGAAAACAAACACAAGGGACTGACTGAGGAAAGGAATAGCCGGACCCTGTGCTACCTGTAAGAATTTGTCTTGTCCAAGCCTGTGCCTCCAAGGCTAAAAAGGACTGAGCCTGCTGAGGAGAAGAAGGTACTTTGCCACATTGGGTATACGTGCCTGAATCTTTTGCCTGCCCTTACAGCAATCACGTCCGCATGGTCCATGCTGGAGCTCTTTCTTTATTTTGATTTTTAACTGCATCGCCACACGTGCTGATTGGAGCTCCACGCTGGGCAAACAGGAAATATTCAAAAGTTTGCGGGGCTTTTCCTGTCTACCTGGCCACTGCATCCGAGTTCAGCTTGCTGTCCAGAGCGGTCAGTGGTGCACTGTGGGCTACCACCCAGAGGCCAATACCGTAGATCTGCGGCCACACTAACCCTAATCCGATATGGTAATTCCGATACTAGCGCTACTCCTCTCGTTAGGGAGGAGTTCAGAAACCGGTTTAAAGAGCCCTTTATATCGATATAAAGGGCCTCTCAGTGTGGACGGGTGTGGCGTTAAATCGGTTTTACGCTCCTAAACCGTTTAATCGGTTTAAACGCCTAGTGTAGACCAGGCCTCTCTCTCTCACTCACACTTACACACACATTCACACTGACTGTTAACATGGAGAATAATCCAAAGTGTCTCATATCCCAATCTATAATATGCCTTAGGTCCTTTGAATAGATATGTGAACAGAGTTGGCACCGGCGTTTGTTGCAGGGTTTGGTTCCTGGATTGGTGTTTTTGTTGTGTGGTGTGTAGTTGTTGGTGAGTATTTGTTTATTTAACAGAGCCAGAAGGGTACCCAGAAGTCGCCTACTACAAGACAGGCCCAACAAAGGAAGTAACAGAACACCACTAGCTGTCACCTACAGCTCCCAACTAAAACCTCTCCAGCACATTATTAAGGATCTACAACCTTAGATCTATCGTGAAGGATGATCCCTCACTCTCACAGACCTTGGGAGACAGACCAGTCCTTGCTTACAGACAGCCCCCCAACCTGAAACAAATACTCACCAGTAACTACACACCACATATCCACCTTCTTTAAGGGAGAGCATAGAAGAGCTGCTCCCCTTCCAGTTCCCTGACAACTTCTAGAGAATGTGCTGCTAGTCTCCTCCTCAGTCCAGTTAAGAGCGGAAGACAGTCTACTCTTCCATATGCTCAGGTTATTCATGAAGGCATATTACAGATTGGGGCATGAGACACTTCAGATTATTCTCCATGTTAACAGTCAGTGTGAATGTGTGTGTGAGAGAGAAAGATACAGGCACATATACCCAGAGTAAGGATAGTCCAGTAGTTACAGGTGTGACGTTGCAGTCTATATGGTTTTATAAAAAAATATGCTAATGAGTGAATAATATATAACTGGAATATGCTCCATGCAAAAGGTCTCTTGTAAGGTATCATTACAAAGCTTATAATCTACTGAATGTGATCATCCTATTTGTACAAATGTACCATTCTTGTAACTGAAACTAGAAATATGAAATATAACTGAGGGCCTATTGTAATTATGCAAAGTGTGGACCATTAATGGTGGTTTGGAATCTTGATGACTCCCATTAACCAGGACAATTGTATGCAGATGGGTGTATTTTACCTATAAGTCTTCCTGTATACGTGTGTGCTGGCAAGTGGGTAATGAAGTTTTGCAGTGACATGTGATCGTGTCTTCTGAACTGGAATCCATCTTTAACCTGGTGTCTTTCCATTGAGAAGGAGGGGGTGGGAACCCAGAAAGGGAAAAGGATTCCCGCCTTATTGAAAAGTTATATACATGGGTGGAAGAGAACAAAGGAGAGGAGCCATCATGAAGAATGCCCTAGCTATCACCTGAGCTGGAACAAGAGCTGTATTACAGGAAAGAATTGTGTTCAGGCCTGGAAGGTGTCCAGTCTGCGGAAAAAACTTACTGAAGCATCTTTGAGGGTGAGATTATCTGTATTCAGTTTGATTAGACATAGATTTGCGCATTTTATTTTATTTTGCTTGGTGACTTACTTTGTTCCGTCTGTTACTACTTGGAACCACTTAAATCCTACTTTCTGTATTTAATAAAATCACTTTTTACTTATTAATTAACTCAGAGTATGTATTAATACCTGGGGGAGAAAACAACTATGCATATCTTTCTATCAGTGTTATAGAGGGCAAACAATTTATGAGTTTACCCTGTATAAGCTTTATACAGGGTAAAATGGATTTATTTGGGTTTAGACTCCATTGGGAGTTGGGCATCTGAGTGTTAAAGACAGGAACACTTCTGTTCGCTGCTTTCAGGTAAACCTGCAGCTTTGGGGCAAGTAATTCAGACCTTGAGTCTTTGTTGGAGCAGACAGGAGTGTCTGGCTCAGCAGGACAGAGTGCTGGGGTCCCGAGCTGGCAGGGAAGGCAGGGGTAGAAGTAGTCTTGGCACATCAGGTGGCAGCTCCCCGGGGGGGGGTTCTGTGATCCAACCCATCACAACAGCCATTAACTTACCACTGTGGAAATCTGGGTTCAATTCCCTTCTCTGTTACTTTGGGCAAGTTACTTAGTCTGCTTCAGGTCTCCGCTGTAAAACAGTAGTTCCCTACCTCAAAAGGGTGTTGCAATGATAAATATTATGAGGTGCTTAGTAACTAAAGAAATAGGGATTATAAAAGTACCCTACTGAGATACATTTATACATACAGGCCTGCTTCCTGAGTTATCAGCTTGACACCTTCCATGAGCACTAGGCCCGAGTGGAAAACCTACTTAAGTCAATGGAACTTTTTTTATTAACTTGAATAGGCTTTGGATCAGGCTCCGAATTACTACACAAATCTTCCTTTAAAATTACCAAACCCATACCATTAAAAAAAAAATCCCTTTACCTTTATATTCTGATGATCTTCCAAATGAAAAGACAAGAATGCAGAGTGTTTGCAAGGAATTCTAATTGTCTGAGTATTTATATATGGGACAAAACCACCAATACTTTGGGGAAACTTCTTGAATTTTGTTGAGAGTAAGATGTTGCAATTTTCACCAGGAAATGCAGACTTTTGCAGTAAATTTGGATGAAATTCCACCCTCTTGGCAAAGTTCCATTTTTATGAATGCCTTAACTGGTATTTGCCAGCGTGGAAGAAAACTTTTGTGTATTTGTTTGTTTGTGAGAACTGCATTTCTTGAGGAAATGACAGTTTTCTGATCATGTAACTGACTTTAATTTTTCACTAAGTATCCGAGACAAAGATGTTCAGTATTAGATTTTAAAAAAAGAAAAGAAAATCAATTACCGATCAGCACATCTTTTTCTGAGAATCTCTCCCACCCAATCTCTGTTGTACCACTGACACTAGCATTGTACACATTTCCCACAGCCATCTTTACTGACACACTTTACTCTCCCACTCTCCTGGGGAACACTCTCCAGGAACTTAAGGCCACTAATTTCTACTCTTTCCAAACCCTCTTCACAACCCACATTTTTGGTGACACCTACACAAAGTTAGCCAACCAATCAAGGACACATTGAAGGATACATTTGCTAGTTATATGAACTTATAAATTAAAAATGTTCATACATGTATATCTAAAATATGTAAGGCTGAATTCTTCAGTCCACTAAACTCATTTTGTGCTGTTTACATGGCACAATGGGATCTTAAAACAGCTGGAGAATTGCCTGGAGAATTTCCACTGTGTTGGGGGTATCTTCATTGACATAAACCTGGAAGAGGTGACTCCGCTACCTCCTGTAATGTTTTTGTCGCCTGCCAGTGCCAGCACTAGGAACTCTACTGATTGGCATAAGGGGAGGCAGGTAGCAAGTTGGAGGTAGGAAGGGGAGGGGAGATCAGGAGGCATAGCAGGGTGAGACTCCACTGCAGCCAACTGCCAGCTGGCCTTGGATCCCTGAGAGACTTCCTGCCAGTCACAGTGACATGTTAAAGCTGCCCCTCTGCAAATTTAAACATATTCCAGAGACAGGTGCCCAAGAATCAGGAAGTCTCCATTAGTTCCCTGTCAGTCTACCTTCTCATAGGCTTATCGACATCAGAGAATCAATCCTGCAGAGATTCTGACTGTATCCCTCTTCCCAGCCTCTCACAGAGTCCTTATTACCTTACAATGGTCAGGGACCTTATTCCTACGTTTAAACCTACCACATTAGCCCTGATCCTTATTGGGAACTTTGGGCACTACCACAGTAAAACTAATAATATTAATTAGATGGGAATTTTTTTTACACATTCAACCAAGCTTTTATTTTTTATTTCTAACATCACATTTTCTTCAATTCAAACTATAATTGATCCTAATTTGCTCAGTCACCTAGGTATTGTCATACCAATGATTCTTGGCTATTATTTTTATCATCATCATCACGGAAATACTTGAACACAAGCAGGCAAATAAATCTTTTACTAAGGGCACACTCCTGCTCCCATTGAAGTTAATGGCAAATCTCCTGCAGAATTCAGTGGACTAAGGATCAAGCCCTGACAATAGCTTTGGAAACTCCTTGTCATAAAAGCCACAGAAATGGCTCTCTCATTAACTTCCCTTCACTGTGCTCTGAAATGAAAGAGGAGGAGAAAAACAAACTTAGTCAGTGGAATTGACAGCTTTAACTGTCATGTATACAAAATCTCTGCTTTTCTCTTTAGCATTCTTCAGGAAAAGCCTAATTTCCAATCCTGTGAATGTTTGGCATGTTTGGTGGACTGTGAATGAAGAGGTTGCTACTAGTAAGTTACAACTTCTTTCTGAAGTGGTGCAGTGGTTTGTTAGAAAGTGTGCAATTCACAGAAGGCAGCATTTTCAAGGTGTTCCAAACATAACTGATAGGACTTTGGGGTGGGATTCACAGAGGGGACAGACACATGAAGTGACATGAAGTAACCCTATAGGTGCCTACGCTAAACTTCCATCAGTAAAGTTCCCAAGAAACCTAAATTTGAACAGCCTTTGAACAGCTGCCCAAAAGCTCAATGCCTACTGACGGGTAAGCCCCAGCAGGATTCAAAAAACCAGGCATTCCCTATCTATGTAGTCTGCAGGGCCCAATCCATGCTACAGCTAAATTCACATAAACCAGCCAGAGGAGGATGTAGAGGTGGTTCTCCCCCCATCCCCCAACCTGCTTATAACTTTTAGCCACATAAGAAAAGGTGTTTGTATTTACCAGGTCCTCAGGGAAACTGGGAATGAATCCAGTATTGCCAGTCTGGAACATTCAAAAATCACGAGTCAGATTCCTCAAAATCATGATGTTGGCTTAAAAATACTCATGATCTTCTATAAGAACGTTCCAATAACAGTTGAAAAGAGGCCCTCAGAATGATAGTTTCATTGGCCCTGAGTCACAGTTCTCCTCAGTTTGCTTTCCTCCCTCTCTCAATATTCTGAGTTCTCCTTATCTTACTTCCATGGGTCCTAACCCTGTTCTCATTCTAGTAAGTAGGAGTTTTGCCACTGATGTTAGTGGGAGCAGGATTGGGCCCTCAATTAAAGTTTAGATCCTTCAACCAATTAAGCAAATGCTTAAAACTTAAGGCCTTGATTCAGGAAAGCATCTATATTCAGAAAGGTAATATTCAATATTTCCCTAACATTAAGCGCATGATTAAATCCCATCGATTAATACTTGACTTCAAGTTAAGAAGTTTCCAAGTAATGGACTCTCTCTCCATCTCTTGGATCCGTAGATCAAGACTAGATATCTTTCTAGAAGATTAGCTATAGTCAAAGACAAGTTATTGGTCTCAATATAAGCATGAGTGAAATTATATGGTCTGTGTTATACAGGAGGTCAGATAGGATGGTCTATCATCTCTGAACATGCTTTAAGCACTGTCTTGAATAAGGATGCACCTAACTATATACTTAAGTGCTTTTCTTATCAAGGTTTAAATTATGGAGCCCAGTTATCTGCAAATACAGGATCTCTCTATAGACAGTATACACTATACTTGTTATTATAGATCTGTCCTTGTAAAATATTCTTTACATTGATCATAGATTAGATCCCTAAAATGTTAATTGTAACTAATAAATATGGTTTTAGAAGAAACTCTGAATACCTCTAATTATTAATTCAACACAGAGATGTAAATATTTTCTTGTGCTTACTCAAAAATAGTATAATGAGCAGCTTAAAAAAAAACTGCCACTCCAAAGACTGAGCAAAGTAGACATAATTGGGAATGTGTCAGCTCCCAAACATATCCCCTAACTAAGAGTGACACACAGAAAGGACTTGAAAAGGAAAACATCTTCCTTTGTATTTATTTATTTTTAAAATAAAACAATCAATCAACTTTCCTTGAGAATAGTTGATGTATTGGGTTTTTGTTTTCCTTTCAATGTAAACCAAATTGTCCGTCAATGTTTCATTTTGCTGTTTAATATTGTTGCAACTTTGAATAAAACATTTTTGTACATTGTGTGTTGTAAATAAATTGCTCCTGTCAGATGAACAGCTCATCATGGGAATCTAGCAAGTGATTTATACTTGACAGTATTTTTTTTAAGTGCACCCATGAAAATTGACAGCAGCTGAAGCAAAACATACACACACACACAATAATAATAATAAAAAAAATTAGAGCTCAGTTCATCTCAAAAAGGACCTTCAAGCACTGTCATGTCAGATATCAGAGAACAGCATACATTTACCCTTCAGGAAAGACATTTTTAAATTCATTTCATTGCTTGTAATTGAGTTTAACAGCCGAAAATCCTTCAGTTGACCTCCTGTCTATCTTTGTTTCTTCTTCTAATACAACTGCTCAGAGAGAAAAATAGTCTATCTAAACAAGCTGGAATGACAGAAAAAAAATCCAAAAGACACGAAACAAAAACAAAAAGTGTCAAAGCCATCTGTTTTGGGAACATTAGAACTGATGCAGGTAAATAATTGAAACAGTTTGAATTGCCTTTTTTTTCCATCCACAAAGAAAATCTCAGAGCCACATGGTACAAATAGATCACATATGGAAACTAATTAAAACCCTGTCAAAGTGAGCTTGTCATCTCTTAGACTTCAGTGAGAGAGCAAGAAAATTAAACAAGATTGCTATAAAAATTGGCACAAAAAGTTGCTTTCATTTGAGAGAGTTTTGAAGGAATTTTCAAAAGTTATAAAGCCGCCTCTCTGCTCTTTAAAAACAGTGTGTTAGACAGGAATATTTTAGACAATGTTAGGGTAATTAGTAGTCTGGGTTATGATATAGGTTTTAACCACAACATTTCTCAAACTTGACCTGAATCATGGTATCACAACATTTGCTGTCATGATGTTTGAAACATCACAATACCACCTGTGCTCCACATGAGGAAATATGCCCAAGTGAGTGGGGTTCAGGACTGGGAGAAAACAAACAAAGAGGTCATCTTGGTTCTATTCCCACTATTATAATACAGCTCGGCTACCCCTCTGATACGACTCCCTGTGTGACTTTCTATAAATCAGCTAGGACTGTATCATGCATGGTGTTTACCACCTTCAGATAATTTCCATTTAGTCAGTGGAAGTGAGGGCATTCAATAGATTACAGGATCGCACCCTTAGTCCAAAAATTGAAATTTGGGTGCCTAAAGTTAGACACCTAAATAAAAATAGCCTGTTTTTTTAAACTGAGTACCTGCAGCTGCAACTGAAGTAAATGTGTTTTCTTTTTTTAATCTAATCTAGCCACTTTCGTAAACATGTACAAGTAGAAAAATCATCCTCAGGTCCTTTTCTTCCGTTTTCCCCTCAAAACATTGCAGATAATATGATCACTGAATGGGGTCTATTAAGCTACATAGCATAATAATTCTGTCCAACTAATTTTATCTAGATTTCTTACAACTTATACTTTATACTGTACTTTTGACAAAAGTACTTATGTCCTATATAAAAGTGTGAAGAAGTGAAAAAGCACATTTTGCAAAACTAACACCATGATATTGTATATCAACAGTATTTCACCTATGGCTTAGTAGTGGCTCAGACACTCTTGTCTCAACCCTGTATAGTTGTCCCTTTCGAATCTGGAACATAAGAACAGCTATACTGGGTTGGACCAAAGGTCCATGTAGCCCAGTATCCTGTCTTCCAACAGTGGCCAACGCCAAGTGCCCCAGAGGGAATGAACAGAACAGGTCATCATCAAGTGATCCATCACCTGTCACCCATTCCCAGATTCTGGCAAACAGAGGCTTCTAGGGATGCCATCCCTGCCCATCCTGACTAATAGCCATTGATGGACCTATCCTCCATGAACATATCTAGGTTTTTTTTTTGAACCCTGTTATAGTCTTGGCCTTCACAGCATCCTCTGGCAAAGAGTTCCAAAGGTTGGCTGTGTTATGTGAAGAAATACTTGCTTTTGTTTGTTTTTAACCTGCTGCCTATTAATTTCATTTGGCGACCCCTAGTTCTTGTGTTATGAGAAGGAGTAGATAACACTTCCTTATTTACTTTCTCCACACCAGTCATGATTTTATAGATCTCTATCATACCCCTTTTAGTTGTCTCTTTTCCCAGCTGAAAAGTCCCAGTCTTATTAATCTCTCCACATACTGAAGTTGTTCCATGCCCCTTATTTTTGTTGCCCTTTTCTGAACCTTTTCCAATATATATTTTTGAGATGGGGCGACCACATCTGCATGCAGTATTCAAGATGTAGGCATACCATGGATCTATATAGAGGCAATATGATATTTTCTGTCTTATTATCTATCCTTTTCTTAATGATTGCCAACATTCTGTTCACTTTTTTGACTGCCGCTGCACATTGAGTGGCTGTTTTCAGAGAATTCTCCACAATGACTCCAAGATCTCTTTCTTGAGGGGTAACAGCTAATTTAGACCCCATCATTTACATAATATGCTATGTGGTTACTAGGAACAGGATCCCAATCTCCCAAAGGCTTCACCAAATTCTACTCTCCTGGCTTCTCTTTTCAAACTGCCATGCAAAATGAAAGCCCTTTAATTTCTAGTGCCCTAATGTTAGCCTGTCCAGAGCTCCACTCCTCGATTCACATACAACCTTCCTGCCCAAGACAGATGATCTTATCTCAATGGAAGGCATTTACAAATCCATATTTCACAAAACGGGCTGCCCTTGGTACCACCACCTTTGTACACCGAAGGTATCTGAAGGGCGAGGAGGAAGCTGTTACAATCCTTTCCCCATCTCTTCATTATAGTATTAAAAACAGACAGCTCATGGCTTCCTGCAGCTCTCAGATGTTTCTCCTTTCTGGGGTATTTCCAGTCTTACCAGTGATGGGAGTACTGTAAATCTTGCCAAAACCTAATTTTTTGTGAGATTTGTATTTCAGGGCTGCAGACCAAAGAGTTTTGACATCTAGAGATGCATTAGAGAAGCAACCCAGATTTTGGAATATTATTCAAATGAAACTTTCAAAGCCTTTGAATTTCACCCAATCACTATTCACCTAACAAGGACAGTGTCTCCCAGAACATTTATTCTTGCTCAAATTCAATCAGAGGCCATAATACAGATTTTGATTTGATTATATATATAGAGGCAATTCTTATGTGGCTCCCAAAGGGAGTTTGGAAAAGTGCAGAAATATTAAAACAATCTTTGATAATTTGAACAATTAGGTAATTTGAAGATCTATCATTTTATTGTTTTGTGCTTGACTTTGATTCTCTCATTTATTGAGTCTGACAATGTATCCACAATTTTTCTGTCATTTCCTTTTGTTCCTCTTGTTCTCCTACCCCCAGATTAGCAAAGATGCAGAAAACAGATTTTCATATCTTAATTTAGAGCAGAGCAAATAATTTGTAGCATTTTATTTGATAAATGTATGCCTTTTCTGCTTGCATTGTTGCCTTGAACATATTGAACCAATAACTGAATTTTGTTCTCAATTGATCAATTAAGAATATTCTTAAATCAAGCTTTATTGCTTAGTTGAGATGGGTCAGTTAAATTACAGGAATTGTTTCTGTTCACTGATTGGATAAGAGTTCCAATCCAATAAGCACAAATACAAAAATTCACTTAAAATTTGCTTTCCAGGAGCCAGTGTACTGCATTACTGGAATGTCTGTGGAAAGCAAACCTAGAAAGAAACGGAACTTAGCCAGAGTGAATTAATTTATCATTCAAATGAATAGTCACAGAAAATATTTTGCATTACTCACTTTGCTTTCCTTAATTTTAAGAATTTCTATTGGCTCATGAGATACCTCTTACACAGTGTGCTAAAACATGGCTCGGGGCTGGAATAAGAAACAAGCTTACAACATTCTTTGGGACATTTCTTTAGGTTTGGACCACTCAGTCACCACTTTAACTAATTTTGGGAAAAGACAGAAAGGTTGGATACATTTTTTAATATAAATGTACTTGTTTCTGCAAATGGTTCCAATGAATCATTTTACTGCTGAACAAGAAACAGATGCTGGTTAATTAGTGATCTGAATTTAGTGAAATGGTTGTATAGGTCTGGCATAAAACACATCTGTGTTCTAGTAACTAACATTAAATTAATTTCTTTACAAGAATCCTTTACATTTCTCTTCATTTCCAATACATATTTTTTCATATTGTGTAAAATTAACACTTTCTTTTAGAATCCATTAACATCCTAAAAAATGGCCCTGGAGAGAGTTTATTCCACCCTTTCAGTTTGGTCATATTGACAACACTTGCTCCTCAGTATAATCTTGTGCACTTGTATGAAACCAGGGAACAAAGGGAGAAAATTGAATGAACTGCAGATACTACATATCCTGCGGATTTTACATATTGATTGTGTTACCTGTGGATCAACGGACAGAACATGTGACTGCAATTTTTTATGTCAGGTTTTGGAATTGATGTCTGTTTCAAGTTTGTTGAAAAACTACCATGTCATCTGATAAAATGCCAAGAAAAGGGGATACCAAATGAAAACAGTTTCAGCGCTTTTCAGATTGACTCATGAATTGATGTCGTTTCTGCTGTTACAAATCATGCTATTCTGTGGTTTCTGATTATTAACTGAAGAATTCAAATCAACAGTTCATCATTTCCTCCACAAGGACATTGAATGTGTGCCCCTATGCTTCATGCAACTTGACAGAAGAAGTGCAATTAATCTGTTACTTCAAATTGCATTGCTGATCCTATTTATAATATTCACAAGTCTGAAACAGGCCAGAATGTAACAAATTAGATGACAACTCTGGAAAATACTGATGTGTTTTTCTTCCTCATTGGAGGCTGAGTTTTGAAAATATTAGAGTATTGCCATAAAAAAGAACCATTTTGTGATTACAAAATATAAGCAAAGGTAACTGTCAATATTTGGATAAGCAACAAAGAGTCCTGTGGCACCTTATAGACTACAAGATGTATTGGAGCATAAGCTTTTGCATGCGTCTGATGAAGTGGGTATTCACCCAGGAAAGCTTATGCTCCAATACATCTGTTAGTCTATAAGGTGCCACAGGGCTCCTTGTTGCTTTTTACAGATCCAGACTAAGACGGCCCCTAAACCCCTCTAATATTTGGAATAGAGAACAGATGCAAACTTAGTTCAAATGCTGTAGCAAACAAATCCATAGTAGGTGATGAATGAAATATACCAACCACAAATAAATGATTATTAACCATAATTGTTAAGGTCCTAATTGTATATACTTTACAGATATAAATGACTATCTGTAACCAAACACATGAAAAAAGTTCATTCTTGGTATTTATATTGCTATTTTTTTCCCCACTTTTAACCACAAATTGCACTGGGTACTGCATTCCTCCACCAAAGGATTTCCAACATCCAATAGTGATTGAATTCTCTAGTCCAGTGTGTCCCAAACTGTGGGTTGGAGGTTGCAATGGGAACCAGGTGGTATCACGGAGTCATCGGGAGATGCTCTAGGACTATTCCATACAAAGCCATTCAGGACTTTGGGGGAGCCTTCTCTCTCTGAGCATACTGTCTCCAGGACAAGAAGCTTACACAGCTTCGACCTTCCTGGGTCTGACTTTGGAGCATTCAGCATCCCCTTTTCATACCATGCACTTCCTACAGCGAATCCGGACAGGCGGGGTCCTGGGGAAGCCAGAGGGCCCTGCACCCCAAATCCACAGTCAGACATGACTCTCAGCCAGCCAGTAAAACAGAAGGTTTATTAGACAACAGGAATACGGTCTAAAACAGCTTGTAGGTACAGAGAACAGGACTCCTCAGTCAGGTCCATCTTGGATGGTTAGGGAGCCCAGACCCCAGTCCTGGGCCTCCCTCTGTTTCCCCAGCCAGCTCTAAACTGACATCCCCTCCAACCCCTCCTCTCACCCTTGTCTCTTTTCGGGGCCAGGAGACCATCTGACCTCTTTGTTCTCCAACACCTTCAGTTAGCACCTTTGCAGGGGAGGGGCCCAGGCCATCAGTTGCCAGGAGACAGGGTGGTGGCCATTCTCTGTGCAGACCACATCACACATGCCTAGGGCTCTGCAAAATCACAGACCCTTATCCCACCACATAGATACTTAAGAAAGGCATAGGGGAAACTGAGGCACCCACACAGTATTCGGAGAAAACATTAAGAACATTCCCACTTCATCACAAGGGGGTCACAAGATGTTTGGGCCATCTGCCCCTCCATCTCCCTAGGGGAAGATGGCCCAAATCTGAATGGTGCTGCAACAATGTGTGCCAGGTTGCAATGCCCACAGCAGGGAGGTGGGCCCAGCCCTGTGCCACACAGGAGCTGCCGCTTCCTTGAGTGAGAGCAGGGTTGGCTCCCTCTCAACTCCCCTCCCCACAAAACACAGGAACCACTGACACCTGGAGGGTGAGTGTGGGGAAGGCTCCCTTTCAAATCTCCTCCTTCCCGCCATCTTCCAACATGCGGGTCATGTTACCAGAAGTGAGCCCAAAAGGGGTCATGACCTGGAAAACTTTGGGAACCATTGACCCAGATGATTGTCTCTCTGGGGCATTGTTGTACGTTCAAAATAACAGAGTTCCCTTCAAGTACAGTGATATATGGTGGCGGGTATTTCATGGTAAGTTGCACGTTAGAAGTAACCTACGAGGGAGGTGCCCCCAGGAAGCCAGCTCTGGATCAAAGGAGACAATGGAGCACTTTTCACTATTCTGCTCCTCTAGTGTCCGCATTTGGTATTTGTTGGCTTCCAAACTGCATAGCCAGACTTATGGACAGCTGGCTTTTGGCCTCTTTCAGACACCAGAGCATCTGCCTTGATAAGGAAGGAGAGACAGTTGCCATGTATTTTCTCTGATATACTGGCAGTTGTCAGCTCAGTAGTTTTGTACTACCTATGGCAGAACCACTCTTTGGCCTGTCTTCAGGCACTGAATAACACACCTGAAACTCTAATTCACAATATCTGTGCAGTTATTCACTGGTGGCAATGGCAGAGAAAAATGAATGCGGTTGATGGAATGGTAATTGGCAGGGATGCGCCGGGTTTAGATGGTTAATTTTTTTATCTGAGATTCGTTCTGAATGTGACCAGAACTAATCAGTGGACAGTTGAGACAGGGAGTAGCTAGAAGTCGATAGCTAATTCTCTACAGAAGCCTAAAGTCTGTTAACTGGGAGATTATTAATGGTGGTATACCCAAGAGACTGCAGATAGTGCAAAGCTAGGGTTGCCAACTTACTAATTGTAGAAAACCAAATGCCCTTGCCCTGCCCCCTGCCCCACTCCTTCTCCAAGGTCCCGCCCACTGCTCACTCCATCCCTCCTCCTTCTGCTGCTCGCTATCCCCCACCCTCGCTCACTCGCTCATTTTCACTGGGTTGGGGCAGGGGGCTGGGGTACAGGAGGGGGTGAGAGCTCTGGCTGGGGATATGGGCATGAGGAGTTTGGGGTGCAGGAGGGGACTGAGGGTGGGGCTGAGGGGTTCAGAGTGTGGGAGGGAGCTTAGGACTGAGGCAGGGGTGTGGGAGGGGTTATGGGCTCTGTGCTGGAGGTGTGGGCTCGGGGGGAGGCTAGAAATGAGGGGCTTAGGGTGCAGAAGGGGGCTCCAGGCTTGGGCAGGAGGTTGGGGTATGGGATGAGGTGCAGGCTCCAGGAGGGAGTTTGGGTGTGGGAGGGGGTTCCAAGCTCGGGCAGGGGGTTGAGGCACAGGAGGGGGCTCGGGATGCAGGCTCTGGGCAGTGCTGCTGACCTCAGGCAGCTTCTGGAAAGTGGCAGCATGTCCCTCCAGCTCCTAGGCCCAGGGACAACTGGGGGCTCTGCATGCTGCCCCCACCCACAGATGCCACCCCCGCAGCTCCCATTGGCCTCAGTTCCCAGCCAATGGGAGCTGAGGAGCCAGTGCTCAGGGTGGCACCTGCGGGCAGGGGCAATGCTCAGAGTCCCCAGGGATGCCCCTCTGCCTAGGAGCTGGAGGCACATGCTGGCCATTTCCCGGGAACCGCGCAGAGCCAGGCAGGGAGCCTGCCAGCCCTACTACGCTGCCAACCGGACTTGTAATGGCTCGGTCAGCACTGCTGACTGGAGCCACCAGCGTCCCTTTTCCACCAGGTGCCTCAGTCAAAAACTGGGCACCTGGCAACTGTATGCAAAACTCACTACATTTGGATTTGGACAAACTTCAGATGAAAACAGTATTATCAGAACTGCAGCAAAACTCAACCTATCAATTAATCATCAGCTAATTACAATATCCCAATTTGCACTGCAGGGCTTCACTTAAGAAAGTTTCCCCCCTTTTCCTTCTTTTTATAGGAACTGCCTCACTCTCAGGGAGTCTCATCTTTTTCTTACCTTTGCTTTGCTTTTTTATAAACCAGCATCTGCACTTGTATGACCCACTAGTGAGTATTGTGCAACGTAAACCATCTGAGGTATTTCTGAGCTCATTAATGAATAAATAAAGAAAAACTGATTATTCTGTAGTCGAATTCCTGGTACTGCATCCTTGTTTTTAAACCGTGCGTGATAAATACAGAGAATGCCATACAAAAGCTACAATTAACAATTTCTAGAGCAAATACTGTACACAACAGAAGAAGTATTGCTCACAAAATTATTTTTGTTGTCAGTTATTTTAATGATGAAAAGAAAAATGGTACTGTAGTTTGGGAAACTAGGGCTAGCTTAAGGCAAATGGTATCCTAGACACAGAAAACATGCAGCCCCTATACATATGACTTCCCCCAAATCAAGCGTGATAGAAGTCTTTTGGAGGAGGTGGGGTGGTTTTAGAACAATTGCCACCTAAGTATTTCTCTACGCAAAAATTCACAGTTTCAGGCCCAAGTCCTGGGAAATGGAGTAAAACCCAAATATAAGGGCTCACTTCTTCATATCCAAGTTGAAAACACTGAGGCTGAGAGGCAAAATCTTCAGGTCCCAATCATACAGGCTGTGCCAATAGTGGAAGGTCTGGAGTAAACAGCCAGCATGGGCCTACTGTTTCTGCCTATGAAGACTAATTTCCAAAGGATCCTAAGACCTGGTCTATACACAGTCTTTGTCCTGGTATAACATCTTGGTTAATGGTGTGATGTTCTACTGAAAATAGTGGAATGCAGTTACATTGGTATATAGAAATCCCAGTCTGCGTGGCTAACATATGTGCTCTGCATAAGATCCACTATGCTGTGCATAGGACCCTGACCTGCCTAGGTACTTTGATTTCTTGCAGAATGCAGAGGGGTTATTAAACCTAGAGCTCCCAATATGAGACATTTCAACAAGGACAATATTTGTTCCAAGTTCCTGGGGCTGCTGGAGTGGCATATATGCATTTGGGTGAATTGTAAGTACTCTTTTTCTTAAATTGTTGCCAGAAAAAACAGCAAATAAGATAAAAACCAAACAAAATACACCCCATATTTACCAGAAAAGAGAGAAAATATTCTAGCAGTCACCAGCTCCTCACAGATTTGAAAAATCATCCTATGAAACCATTATATTCTCCCTCTGAGATGCCCTCCTCTTCTGATGGAGTGCAGGCTCCCTGACCTTCTCTAGCACTGGTTGCTTCTTGTTTTCTGCAGACACAGGAGCCAGGGGATGGAGCTGGCTGCCTGCAGGTTATGGAAGGCTGATACATTTATTTTGGCATAAGCTTTTGTGGGCTATAACCCACTTCATCAGATGCATGGAGTGAAAAATACAGTAAGCAGTATATATATACACAGCACATGAAAAGATGGGAATTGCCTTACCTAGGGTGGAGAGGGGATCAGTGCTAACAAAGCCAATTCAATCATGGTGGATTGGCCCATTCCCAACAGTTGACAAGAAGGGGTGAGTATCAACAGAGGGAAAATTATTTTTTGTAGTGACCCAGCCACTCCCAGTCTTTATTCAGGCCTAATTTGATGGTGTCAAGTTTGTAAATTAATTCCAGTTCTGCGGTTCTAATTCCCTGCAGACTGGGAGTGGTTGGGTCACTAAAAAAAAAAAAAAATACACCTTCTTGTCAGCTGTAGGGAATGGGCCACATCCACCCTGACTGAATTGGCCTCGTTAGCACTGACCCACCACTTGGTAAGGCAACTCCCATCTGTTCATGTGCTGTGTATTTATACCTACCTACTTTTTTTCACTATATGCATCTGATGAAGTGGGTTCTAGCCCATGAAAGCTTATGCCTAAATAAATGTGTTAGGCTCTAAGGTGCCACAAGGACACCACATTGTTTTTGCTGATACAGACTAACACAGCTACCCCTCTGGAAGGCTGATAGACATAGTGAGCAGGCTGCCAGGCAGGGCCGGCTCCAGGCACCAGCCCAGCAAACAGATGCTTGGAGCGGCCAAGGGTGAGGGGTGGCACATCCGGGTCTTCAGCAGCGGATCCCTCACTCCCCCTCGGAGCGAAGGACTAGCCGCCAAATTGCCGCCGAAGAGTGAAGCAGCGGCGGTAGAGCTCCAGATCATGATGACGGCTTTTCTTTTCTTTTCGCTGCTTGGAGTGGCAAAAACCCTGGAGCCGGCCCTGCTGCCAGGGAGCTGGGACCAGTGCTACTGTGCTAAAGCTAGTTGCCAGCTGCCACAGAGCAACATCTTTGCCCTTTTTTCTGGCAAGAATGTTCACTAGAATGGTGATTCTTCTGCCATTTTTGCTTAATATTTGCAAAAAGGGAATTTAGTATTTTTATATGCAAGCATTTGCTTTGGAACCCTGATTCGAAAAGTTGCACTCAACCAATCATACCATCTGACCTTATGTCACCATTCAGAACAGCCAGAATTTTAAACAAATCAATAATCTGAAAAATGTATTTGGTGAATCATTTTGAATAACAAATATATTAGAGAAAATAAGAATCCCTTTACAGAAAAAGATGCCACAGTCAAATTATTCATTATTATTCATACAGCAATAATTGCTTACCTAATAAGATTATTATTATAATGTGGGTCGTAACTCATTAATGTCTGTAAAGTACTTTGAAATCCTGTGAGGGGAAGGCACTTTTTGAAATGCAACGTCTAATGGCTTCAAAGTTCTGGGTTCTGAGATGCCAGTTATTGAAGGTTTATTCTTGTTTTTGCTGTGGAAAGAGACAGATTAAAGCTAAACATATCCAAAGGTGACACCGGATCCACAAAATCATACTTTGGCAGATGTTGAAGCTATTGGAAACATTCTATAGTACAGGCTGGCTACACTGCAAAATATAATCTAATACATTTTCTAATTTTTGTAACACTGCAAATAACAACTCCACACACACAGTCTGGACTTAATTTCCACACATACATCCCCCCACCCCCTCCAGAATCAAGACAAAACATAATATCAAAGCAAAATAACAAATTAACCCTAAGATAAAGATACAGCTTTGGTGTTGTTTGCACTGAACATTATAACATCCCTACATGGTCATATTGGCTAGAGCAGTGGTTCCCAAACTTTTCCAGGTCACAACCCCCTTTGGGTTCAGCTCAGGTAACGCAGCCTCCATGTGGGATGGAGGGAAGCAGGCGGGAAGTTGAGAGGGACCCCACTCCTCACTCACTCTGGGCAGCAGCAACACCATCTCTTCTACCTCATCACCTTAATCTCCCATAAGTGAGTCCCAAAATATAGATAAACCCCAGGAGGGCTTATCACAATCTCCAACCCATAAATCCTTGAGCACATCAAATCCTGCTCCCCAGCTATGCGGCCTGCTATATCCATAGCCTGCCAATCCCTTCCTGCATAACCAGTTGTGCCTGTGGATCTTCCATCCCCAGTTTCTATTTCCTCTCCCACCCTCCCCATTGGCAATTGTCTCCCCCACATTACCAGTGCTCGTGTCCCCATCTGTATCACACTGGCTTTCAATGGTTCCCACTCCTTCTCCCTGATCCCTTCCCAATCCTGCACCAGTAAAGGACAGGGTCCATCCTTACCTCAGAAAAAGAGAGGTCCTGCCACTCAAAATGGGACTTTAATTAATCCTTGCACAGCTGCTTTAAATCTTCTGACCCCTGGCTCAGAGAAGGAGGAAAGGTCCTTGGGAGGCTGGGAATGATGATTTCCCTGTTGAGCTAGCCTCCAGGCACTGCCTATAGACATGTCCAACTTTCCCACACATGTTGCTTCTAACGAGGTCCCTGCAGTCCTCAGTGTTGTGTGCATTAGAGCCACAGTGCATGCAACAGCCCACACAAAAATGCTATAAAGAGCCACAGGTAAAACAACCGTGTGGCTGCCTGGGATACCAAGAGTAACCTCACTCAGAACCAAAATAAAATATTACTAGGGAGATGTTGTACTATATTATTTACCTGGAAAAGTTCTCAGGTGCCTTTATATTCACCATTCCAAACCCTAAATTGATCACAAACTTTAACTGGAGGCTGCAACCCTTTGATATAATCTGAAACTCAGTGTAGAACATCCATTTCATGTATATTTTCACTGAGAAAGAAAATAGTCACAGGCTTAAAGACAGATTGGAATAAAGAATGGCCACCAAATCACCCCCATCTCTAATCTTGTTTTTATTTCCAAACTGTTCCCACAGAAACCCAGTCCTGACTGGCTGCAACTGCTGACTGGAAACAGACACCTCAGGTCCTTCTTTATTGTCACTGTTCCTTTGTGCTCCCTCCTTGGCATGGGGGCTTCCATTTGTGTTGCTGGGAACCTCCGGGTCAAGAAAAACAAAAGACCCCACTTCAGATTCTAAAAACTGCCTCTTGTGGGCCACTTTTCCCTCTGGTCAACTCAGATGCTGAATAATCCCCTGGGTGGAGTCCCTTAAAGAGAATGAAGCCCCTGCAACAGAGGAAATCCCAGTGCTATATCCCCTTTCCACTTACAAGGGATGGGAAGACCACAGGTGTGGCCACTAAACTGCCTTTGCCACAGTGTGGCTGTATCAGTAATGTAGGGGTAAAGCTCAACTCTGTTCCTGCCCTCCTCAAGATCCCAGGCAGAGTCTGAAATGGAGGACATGCCATGCCTTGTTCCACCCCATCCAGACCCAGGGCCTCCTTTTGCAACTGCTCCCTAACAGCAAGGAGCTGCAAGCAAACTCTTTTTCCTTTTGCACACATACTCCTATTGCCTGTCTCTCCACCTCAAATCCTTCTCCAGTGCAGTTCCCGTCAGCTTCCCCACAGGTACCTTCAGGCACCACATGAAAAAGGCTCACAGTGTTGGCTCATAGCACCATAGGATCCACCACTCCATGCCCAGTAACTTTTGCATCAGTCTCTAAACAGACAGATAACTCTACTCTCACATTCAGAAAACTTACTCAAGGAACAAAGCCTCCTTCAGCTTCACCTGCAGCCATCTTAGCAGGGAGAGGAAGTAAGAACTCTCTCTTCTCACACACACACCCCTCTTACCTTTGTTAATAAACTGAAAGACCTAGAAGCCACAACAATCTCCTTCTCAATCTTCTGAAACTCTGAATTAAAAATATTAATGTTCTTAGGATCATCACAAAGTCTATTGCATTTGGATTTTGTAAGATTTCCATACAAATTGCACACCACAGCTCTCACAACTTCTGGACCCAGCAATTTTATCAGCAAAAGCAGAGTGTGCTTTGTTGTGTATATGTGTGTATGTGCTTGGAAATGAGGGGAGGTTATACTGACTTATCCAGACTGATTGAAACATTTAAGTGTTCATTTATGGTTTTTGGACTCAACAAATTGTCCTGCTGCTCCTCCTGCTAGCCCACTGCTTTTTCCTTCTAGACAGCTCTTCCTTTTGTCCTGTGGTTTGAATTTTAAGTGAGAATGTAGATTTTTCCCAATATGATGAAAGGTTGTTTTCCCAGTCATAAATGGACAGGGACAACTGTATGTTCTTTTTCACACTCACTTCTAGTCTGTTTAACTGAGAACAGTTTGAGTAACCTTTTAGATATACTGTATAGCAGATGTGCAATGAAAGGGAAATGAATGGTGAAATACTGGCTTTTCAAATTCTAGACATAATTTAAAGTGTAGCTATCACTAGAGAAGAAGGTGTAAAAATGATGCCTTGTTACTACAGTTAGCTGCTCCTTATACATTTTCTCAGCCATCTTTGTTTAGATTACTGACAAAAATCAAGACTTTGCTGTCAGCACTACAGAGTCAATACAGCATCACAAACTGAAGCTAGTTTTTAATCTGATTTATACATCAATAAAATTGCCAACTAAATTCCAGTATGAGAATGTTATTGAATAGGCAGTGTCTGATGGGGATGTTCAAAACAGAAAGAACATAGGGTTTGGTTTTGTTTTTTTTTAAATAAAGTGTAAATTTAACCCACTGGATATGGAATGCAGGGGAAAAACATGGGACACTGAATTAACTAGTCATTTTTCCTGCCATAACTTCATTTAACATTTATCCCTAATCCATTTACTCCCCTAAAATTAAATATTGAGAAGCATCAGAGAAAATACACTGAATGTATATTCTCCAGGATTTCCAAAAGAGATTTTCCTTCGGTCTATACTATTACATGTTCTTTTTTTTTCTGATGGAGACAATGGAAATATGTTATTATTGAAACAGATTAAATAGTCTTTGAGTAAAAGAGGAATTTTTGAGAGCATGAAACTAGGTGTTAGGTGCTATTTACGATGCAGATGTGTTGGAAATATGGAGTTTTAACTGATATTAAAAAGACTGTACTCTAAAGAGACTAGGAAAAGAGCTTGGGAGAAGTTTGTACTTTCTAAATGGTACAGATTCTTATAAGACTCCTTACACTCAGTGAGTGAAATCCTAACCCCACTGAAGTCAACGGCAATTTGCCATTGTGTTCAGTGAAACCAGGATTTCATTCACTGATTTCCAGGCTTGGTGAAATATGAAGCAGCAACTCTTGTCTTCAGGTATATTTTAGTGCTTTGCCCTCAGCCCTCCTTTCCCTGATTCATTTCCATAAATGAGAAACTTCAACTTGGTAAATATTTGAGGATTAATTTATTTGAACATTTTGTCTGTGCTTTTAGCAAGATATGCTCTTGGAACTCATCCAATTCATTAGAACATGGATTGTGATTATTAAAAAAATATTACAGTATAAGGCCTTGGTTTGTAATTTTGCAGACCCTATTGATTTTGCAGTATTACTGTGTTCATGCCTATTGAAATTCAATACTGTTTGTAACACATGTGGATAGAGGAAGCAGTAGCAGCCATGCATTATTTATATGATCTTGAAGAGCTGTGCCTCTACAAGTGATGACATTTGAACATGACAACTTTGGAGAGGTTTATTTGTTGAAATTTCACAATAATCACTTTTCAGACTTCTTGCAAATTTCCTGTTAAATAATGGTTCCAGGCAGCTCAGCAACAATACTTTATTCTATTAAACTAGAAAATTCCTCCCCAAACCATCTGGGCTGGCAGGTGTTCATCATCAGATCTGTGTTGCTATGAGACAAGAGCTTGCTAATGCTAATTAGTCATATAGCAAAAAACCTCCAATTTTGCTCATTTGAAGCAACTTACATTTTCCAGTATATACTATCAGCACCTATAAATCCCAAGGTGTAAACTTAAAGATATGGGAAAGAGGAGATTTTAGAAAACAAAAATATACAAAGTAAGGACTTTGATGTGACTATTCGTGTGAATGGAGGCTATCAGATTGGGCCTTATATCTGTGAATGGGCCCTTCGCTGAACCTATGGATATGAGTGCCTTTCTATGCAGCTGCTGTTGGCTGAAAACAGACCAAATCTTGTTCCCAGTGCTCAGCTTACCAGGTTGAGGGCTAGGAATCTATGTGGATGGAAGTGGGATAAAATTCTACTTGTCCAGGTTAGAGATTAGCACTGGAAGTGCTTTGCTGTCCCTACTGTGGAATGAGCATGCTGTAATCTTAATGCTGCCTTTTCCCCTGTGAGAAATGACTGGCTGGTCCACACATTTCAGATCCACCACCTCAAACCCTACTTGATTATTATTGGTTTTTATATCATGGTAGGAGCTAAAGGCTTGGACTGAGATTGGGGCCCCACTATGCCATTTTGTATAAGCATAATAAGAGATGATCCCTGCCCTGAATAGTTTACAATGTACATAAAAAGAGAAAAGGGGTGGGAGAAAGGAATAATGATCATCTCTATATTCAGCTGGGGAACTGATGCATAGATAGATTCAAAGACTTATCCTCAGTCACAAAAGAAGTCTGTGGCACAGCCAGGACCTGAACCTAGATCTCCTAAACTAAAATCATGCCTCTCAGCTTTGAGGGACATTATTCACTTTAGTCCCCAAGTTAGCTATGTTCTATAGAAATTCCATGTCCTGTCACTCACTGTTGAAAATTATTTACTTCAGAAACAAAATGATTAATGAGTGACATTACTGAAATATTTACCCTAAATGAATGAGTCCCACAAATTTTCAATTATCTTCATGAATAATTGTTGTGTACCCTCATTTTGGGTTTCTCACACACATATTTGGGCCTTGGCAGTTTGAGAGTGATGGGCGCAGTCTGGCACCTTTACAATAAGCCCATCCCTCCTCTGTATCCTTCGTAGCTGGTCAGGCACAGACCCAACACGCATGGAGTTCCTGCACAGTTAGACTCCACATCATGCATCTCTTATTTGCTACTGAGATGTTGATGCTCACCTCTGATGATGCCAGTCTCCTTTGTCTGCTTGTTACATTTTCCAACAGGTACCTTCATGCTTTCTCCCACACTGACCCGAGCACTCAGGTGGCCCTATAAACTTCTGCAAAGCCTCAGTATCCACCTTCAAGTCCCTCCTCAAAACTCTCCTTTGTCATAATGCTACAAAATACTTGACAACGGCTAGGCTGTTGGTGTGCAGAGACCCGTGCCCATCACACTGACCAATAATGTCTTATCTTTCCTTTATACTTTCCTGTCTGTCTATATCCATCTGTTGTCTCTTGTTTTATGCTTCGATTGTAAATTCCTCAGGACAGGGACCAATTCTTTGTTGTGTGTTTGTACAGTGCCTAATACAATGGGGTCTGGTCCTTGACTAGGGCTCCTTGGAGCTACTGCAATAAAAATAATTAATAATTATGATGAAAATACACCCCTTAGCTGTGCCTTCCCCAGTGTTTCACTCCTAATCCAAACAATTAAGTTACATAAGTTCCATGGACCCTCCTAACCTGTTGAGGAGGGGCCAGCACCTATTTTAATGTGAATAACTTTCTGTCAGGTAGCAGGATTCAAGCCTAAGAAGAAAACATTTATTTTGGTGATTTATATAATTTTTCTGTTTCATCCCTGTCCTGTTACCTTAAGTGTCCTCAGCACAATGCACATGGACTGACTCCAAAAAAGAGACTCCAGGCAGCTGTGGTTTCCCCTATGATTACTACTTGATAATATCTGTTCTAGGACAAGCAGCATCCATCTGGCTCCATCAGTGTACAGGGGCTCAGATTCCATTTTCCTGTCTCTTAATAGCATGCAGCCACCTTGACAATGAAGCAAAAAACATTCCTGTGACAGGCCAGCTTATGCTGAACACAAATGTGTATTTGTCATTGAATTCATGGTACTGGAAAGCTGAAGGTCAAGTAGGTTTCTGTAGGACACTGATCTACAAGGCAATACTTCTCTTGGTTTCTGTCAGATGCAAAACTCCTGAAATTACAGAACTCATTTGTAATGATAAGAGCCAGCCCAAAACTCTTCCTAAACAGATGAGAGCTGAAAGATGGTCTTTGTTAACAACACTGGAGACATTTGGGTTTAATTCCTAGTTCTATCCCTATACTTCCTTTGTGAGTTTAAGCAAGTAGCTTTGTATCTCCGTGCCTGAATTTCCTTATCCCTAAGATGAAAAAATAATTATACTTATTTTCTGTCTGATCAACTTTGTTTGCAAGTTTTTGCAGGCAGGGGCTGGGTTTTGTACTGAGCCTACCACGATGGGGTCCTTAACATATCTGGAACCTCTAGGTGATACTGTGAAAACAACATTTGATATATATCCTCACAAAGTTCTACCACATGACTTAAATGTGGGAAGTTGGATCTCAGTTTGTTTTTAAACTTTCATCTTGATCACTGAAATGTTAAAGAAACTAAACTTCTATGCTCATAATTTAATCTGAAGATTAGAGCCATTGGAATTCTTACAAAAATACAACATTTCATTGATGTTTGAAAAGAAATGTCATGAAAACAATACTTTCTGCAAGTTTCTGTAATAAAAAGGAAATAGACTGATCTCTGTGAGGTTGACCTAGAAGAGAAACATGTAAGTGATTCACGGGTTTTCCCACAAAGAAAACCAACGGTAGCTACAGATGCACCAATGTAGCATGTTGCACTCAATTGCAGAACGGTTGGATATCAAGCTGGAGTCAAGAAACTCTCATTCTCCTAGGTAACCAAGAAGCCAGAAAGCCTGCTGATTCAAGGAAAATTTGATTATTTCATGGACACCCTTCCCTGGCTAATTAAGGAGTAGCAAGGCTAGGCACGATCTTGATAGTGGGGGACTGAAAAACAGGAAATCAAGGGAAATATGTGTTCTTCTGATAGAGTAAAGTGTTAGGAACTAGGAATTAAGGCTGGAAAAACTAGTCTGATGACAATAAACAAGACCTCACATGCTCCTGGTTCTGTACCCATCCCAAGTAACCAGTAATTCATTTTGAAGGCTAGGAAATTGGTTGCATTACCTGAGGTGAGAGAGGGGGAAATATTACTGAGAAGCATATTTATGTTTATACCATCACTGATCAGCATATTTATGTTTATACCATCACTGATCACTAAGCATTGATAACAGTGAGGAGGAGTGGGAAGGAAGTTCATGCCTGAGCCGTAGAAGAGTTGCAGGCCTGGAGACCCTCTGTGCTTTGTTCTAGCCCCAGAACTTGGGGCAAAGTGTCCAGGTATTGAGGCAGGCTAAGAGATAAGAGATTTGCAGTTGATTACAACTACCCTGTGTAACCACAGACACAGGGTAATAGTCATGGGCTCAGCTGCTGGAATGATGGTGAGGGGCTAACAAGGAGGAAAGATCTCAAACCTACTTCCTTATTCAGGGAGAAATACAGAAGCAGCAGCTCTAGTCAGGAGGAAAGGTGGCCACAGAAACAGACGTAACCGTTATTTGTGAACTGTGACAAGAGAAAATTCAATATAAAGCCTGCTGGGTACTAAGTAGATCTGGTTTCTCTCTTTTGCACCTGCATCTCAGCACTCCTGAAAAGCAGGTCACTTATTTAGATATCTAAATATGGACTTGGGAGTCTAATGTTACATACCGATTTCTGAAAACTTCTGGGCATCTGCTACTGGAAATGTAAAATAAATCATAAAGAGCACAGTATAAGACTATGATAGTACAGTGTATCATGCACAGAATGGGCAGAGGTAATCCTGGCTCCTTCACTGCATCAATGTATGGCATTGTTAATTACTTATGCTATCTTTATCTCAGTTTATCTGTTGATTCAATGGGGAACAAATTTACTTTATTCACAGAGGTGTTGGGAGGATTAGTTAGTATTTGTAGAGTACTTAGAAGAAATAGGTTCAGAGTCCCTGCTGTGCCAAACTTCTGCTTAGTGCAACAGCAGAGAAGGAGGGCCTCAGGAATCTGGTTATGCCTCCCTGATTTTCAGGGTAAATCTGGAGGCAGTGAGGATTAGTGGGTAGACCTTCTAAAGTGAAGCTCAGGAGACCTGGGTTCTGGCTTTGCATTAGCCTGCCGGGTGATCTAGGTCCTCAGTTTTCCCATGTGTAAAATGAGAATCATGACAGTGATCTTCTTTGAAAAGAAGTTTGAGATCTAGGGATAGAAAGCACTATATACGACCCAGGTATTATTAGTAAGTTAAACCCTACGTTAGGGCAGCCTAGAGGGACCATATGCCAGCTAAGCATAACCAGAGCACAACGCTGCACTGGGATAGTGGTGCTGGGGCTAGATGTGCTGCCTCACTGCAAGCTCAGAATTCCCAAGTCAGGAGAATTTTCAGTTGGGCTTTTGTCTGGCCCCTTTATGCACCTTGGGTGGTGCAAATGTCTGAAACACACAGCCAAGAATCTGGTCCATAATGGGCTTCTAAGTAACAGCGCAGTACTTTTCAAATGGTGCTGAGAGAATTCATTCACAGAGCAAACAGTCAGCCACTTACACAAACTACTGTAACAACACTTTACCAGGTTTCTAACTGGAAAGCTTTTAATGTTCACGGTTCACAACTTATGACATTTATAAATTTTAATAAATCTATGAAATTGTGTTGCTTAACTAATTAGGCAACTGCCTTTCATTTCAGTGCTGCTTTAGCTTCCTGCCAGTTTGGATTTTTATAAGTGAAATGAGTGTGATGATTCCAGCTTACTTTCTGTCACACATAACCCTCCTATTTGGCACACCTTAGTAATTAGCCTACCCTCCAAATGGCTTTGCCTGCATAGTACCTGAGCTCCACCTCTGGTCACTAAGGCAGTTTACTAAGTAAAATAAAACAAACAGGTTGCAAAGGTTTATTGAAAGTGATACACCACTTTGCTTCACCCATGCACTTAGCCCAACTTATATCAATGGGTCTATTTGCAGGAGTAAGGCAAGTAGAATTTAGCCACAGTTTGAGGCGAGGCTTGGCCTATGTATCTAACATATACAGTACATAATAACAACAACCAAGAAGCTTCTATTGGTATCCCCTCTCTATATATTGGGCATTATACAGGAATGATAGGTGATTAGGGCATGATCCTGGGACTCAAGATTGTGGTGTCCAATTTCCTGCTCCATCACAGTCTTCCTGTGTGACTTTGCACAAATTACTACCTTTGCTGTGCCTTAGTTTCCCATCTGTTAAACGGAGATAATTGTACTGTGTTGTGAGGATAAGTATCTTAGCAATTGTGAGACATTCAGATACTGTGGTAATGGTGGACACATACATTACTTGGCTAGAACAGAGCTGACTTGAGTGCAAAACTTCTGGCCCTTCTGCATGCTCCTCACACTGTCTGTTCCACTTGCAAACAAGGAAGGGTAAATCCTACAGCACGGGAACATCACAGAAGTGGAAGAACCACACGTGAGAAGGATGATATTTCAGAGAAACGATCAGTTCAGTGCTTTTGTGGAATCTGAACTTCTTTTGCATACTCCATACACCGAATGTTCACTTTATGAGGAAGGTTTTCCCACCTTTAAAGTCATTTTTAATGGCAAGAAACCACCATTTTCTTACAGATGAAAGGAAGTGAATTAAAAGAAAGAGTGAGAGAGAGAGAGCTCAGTATACAGACTGAATTTTCACAAATCAAATAGAAAGCAAACCCTCCAACATCTGACAGGCCAAAATATTGTAAGAATACTTTGCAGACTTAAGGCAAAATAACAAGATAAGAATTCCTCTACAAAGAGATAGTGGGTACATTGTTCATGATAATACCAGCCCAAAAAACCACAAATTGTGCTGTACAATAATGTCTTTTCCTCTATAGATGACTCTGTTCAAACAGTTCTGTGCTCCTTTCCTTGCTATGAAGAATGAACAGTGCACATTAATGAGTGCTGCTGTCTGAAGGATGGATTCACTGTCTGAGAGATGTCACTCAGGTTCAAAAGGCTTTGGATAAATTGCCATTATCAAATGAAATAAAAGCCATAGGAGTTAAGACATTTGCACTTGGAACATTGTAGGTACATAGGAGCAGCATCGTTACAGAAAAAAAGGCAAAGTTTTAAAATTGACTTCATTGTTTGTTTATTGTTATGGATGCAATGTTGTATTTTTAAAATGTTTCATCCTTCAAACTGAGGTGTTGTTTGATATAAACTTCAGCATAAAGGCAGACACATTTGTATGTTCTGAATTAAATATGTACAAAATTCTACGGTCATTCTTTCCAGCAAGTCTAGAGTAAAAGCCTGAAGTCATAGCACTTTGAGCCATGATCTCATTAGTTCTCACAAGCTAAGTATTGTCTTGTCCAGTATCCCTTTCAGGAGTCTGATTTGTCTTGGGTACCCCCAAGTTTCACCTCACTTAAAAACTACTTGCTTACAAAATCAGACATAAAAATACAGAAGTGTCAAGCATACAATTACTGAAAAATTGCTCACTTTCTCATTTTTACCATATAATTATAAAATAAATCAACTAGAATATAAATATTGTACTTACCTTTCAGTGTACAGTATATAGAGCAGTATAAACAAGTCATTGTCTGTATGAAATTTTAGTTTGTACTGACTTCACTAGTGCTTTTTATGCAGCCTGTTGTAAAACTAGGTAAATATCTAGATGAGTTGACGAACTCCCAGAAGACCTCAGTCTAGATGAGTTGATGTACTCCTGGTTGAGAACCACTGGTCTAATCTGCCCTGTATGTGAATGGGGAAATTCTAAGGATAACCCAAGATATGGCAAGAGTTGGTATTGATTTCATAGCTGACATTCTTCCTTTGGAGTCAGCATTGAATGAGTGCCTGAGTACTGATATGGTGCTAGCGAAACAGGTGTTGCAATCACTGCTCTCTTTTTGATAGCTTATGTAATTAAATATCCCAAGAGATGAGATATCTAGGATATCCCAAAAGTAAGGGTGGGTCACCTTTTCCTCCTTACTTTCCTGTATGGGCACGTTAAGCTGCTCACGAGAGAGCCCTTAATGGGTTTTTTCATTGAGTCTGAGATTTGTATTGTACTGCAAAAAGTTAATTTAAGATTTCAATTCTTACTTAAGATCTTTTGTCCCTGAGAGATAAACCCTAGCCCTTACTCAGGTAACACTCCAATTACAGTAAACAGGAATTTTGCAGATCTTACTAGGACACTACTCCCATTGACTTTAACTGGAGTTGTACCTGAGGAAAGGTTGCAAGGTTTGTGACTACAGAGGAAAAAAGACAATAAAAGTACATACATTTACTTGTATTTTTAAATTTCAGCAGTGTTTTCAGGTCACTTGCGATGATGCCAGAATTAACGTTCCGCCTAGTTTCCTGCTATATTGCATGAAATGAATACTATTGGGAAACTAAGTCAAGGAGGTAGATCTGGTGTCATCATATGTGAAATTATTTTTACAATAAAAATGTAGCTGCCTTCAGAAAAAACACTATAAATTAGAACAGTTTCCAGTCTCTAATCAGAAAAGGCCCAGGATTAGACTGGCAGAGCCGTAGAGAATGTTGTATAGGACACTTGTGGCCAGTCTGGCTACCAGTTCTTCATTCTGCACTGCAAGTTTACAAGATGGTGTCTGTAAACTAAAGAATTACAGTACGTCTGCAGTAACATTTACAAAAGTGCCCAAGGAATTTAGGAGCCTAAGGACTTGTCCACATGGAGACTTAGTGAGTGGCAGGCTAATGCTTCACAGATTTACACCCCAGATTTCTTTGCACTAAGGCCTGATGTGAAAAATCCACACCCCTGAGCAGCATAGTTAAGTTTACCTAAGTACCTGTGTAGACAGCAATAGGTTGACAGAATTCTTCCATCAACCTAGCTACTGCATCTCGGGTGGGTGGTGGGGGGGTTGATTACCTATGCCAATGGGAGAATCCCTCCTGTCAGTGGTGGTAGTTTCTACACTGAGGCGCTACAGCAGTGTAGCATTTTACGTTTAGACAAGCCCTACATGTCTGTGTGAACAAGCTCTAATTCTCACTGATTTTCAATGAAATATAGGCTCCTGAGTGCTTAAATCATATTTGAAAATGGGACTTAGGTTCCTAAGTATTCTAGGTAGTTTTGAAACGTGTACCTCTAATTTCTTTTATAAAGAGCAGTAGGGAAGGGAAATATTAATCTCATTAAGATTATTTATTTTCTTTCAATTGTTTATTAAATCAGAGTTTTTTCTTGATGAAAACAATGTTCTTAATCTTGTGTGATTAACAGACAAGACTGAGCCAATTTGCCTAATTAGCTGAGTGAGAGCTAATTTTATTAAAGAAAAAATAATGAAATGATGAAGTAATAGGGTAAATCATAGCAAAATGCATTAATTTCTTTTTATCATTCTTAATATACACATATACGATGTAGTCATCTCCCTCAGCCATCATTTATTTGTCATTTTTTAACAAGAAAAATAAGAGCAAGAAAATAAGTTCCTGGATTTTCTCAAATCTTTCTAATGATTTTTGCTACTGAAGTGTCTAGTTCCGCTGCAGGTGTGTTATTCTGGAGGACGGAACCAGAGTTTTCTTGGCATTGGTGATGAAGCCATGTGTCTGAAGGAGATTCAGGCTCTGAGACATGGCCCTTTGCACTCTGACTGGAGGTCTGATCAGGGTACTGGTAAGTTCCCTGTCACCTGAGTCTGGCTATTATGAACATCAAAACCCAGGGGACCGACAACAGGCTAAACAGTAGCATTCATTACTGACAATGTTTCCTGCCATAAGTGAGCCTTAGTAGCTTGCAAAGGCACAGAGATGTATGTCTGCTAGGTCTACTGAAATCAAGATAACAGGGGTGACACTGTAGAGCCCATCTGAAACTTCATTTTCTTCATCCACTTGTGGAGTCTTTTGTTTACTTTTGTACAATGAAGAAGATGGAGTAGAACCCAGCGAGTCTTTCTTCTGAGGAAACAGAAACCTCTCTTATCACTCCCATGTCCAGAAATTGAGATATTTCATTCTGGATCAGATTGTGTTTAACAAAGTTGTTGGAGCTGTGTGACTGGATGAAGAACAGATGGGGTGGAGCCCACAGCTTGAGGGAGTATCCCTGCTTACCATTTCCCTGACCCACTTGTCTGTGGTTGATGAAAACCGTTCCTCTAGGAAATGGGAAATCCTGCTCTCTAGCATCAGTTCAGGATGGAGGACTGTGTAATCTTTGTCATAAAGTGTATTTAGGGGAGGAGGGTCCTGAGGTCCCTCTGGATTTTCCCCTGGACCTTGATTGTGCTGTTTTCTCCCAGGGCATCTGTTGTCCTTTTGCTGGTATCTCTGTGAGAATGAGGAGAGAAAGGAGCTCCTCTGTCTGAAGGGGACACTTAGTGAAGATGGAAGAGACTGGATTTTGTGGCATTTTCAGCTACCACCTTATCCAGCTTGTCTCCAAAAAAGGAGGGAGCCTGTAAATTTGGCCAAGCATAGGACCTGCTTAGAGCGGGTATCCAGGGTCAGAGCCATAGGTGGCACCTGGCTACTGAGCTGGAAGCCATTGCTGGGACTGCGAACCTCATCGAATCCATTGAGGTGTCAGCTACAAATACTGTTACTAGGAAGAATGTCTTTAAAACGGACCTAAAGTCAGGGTGATCTCTGTCCTTAAGGGCTTGGAGATCTTCCAGTGAGGCAAGAGATGTTCCTGCAAAGCAGGTAGCTGGCAGGGATGCTCAGGGGGTAGTGGAGAAAGCTTCAAAGGCCTTTTTGAGAGTGGCCTCCATTTTTCTATCTGTGGAATCCTTAGCGTAGAACTCCCCTTCTGAGGGAATAACTATATCCCTGTCCAGGGCTGCCACAGCAGCTTCAACCTTCGGTATCACCACAATACCGCCCTTTAGCTGTTGAATGTTACAAAGCCTGAGGTCACTCTTGTTAATACGCTTACCCTTATCAGCCTTGATCCATTCATCACTAATCATTTCCTCAGAAGAGGAGTGAAGGGGTGCTGAAGCTTCAGGAGAGGAGTTTCAGGGAAGAAATTTTACTCTGAGGCTTATTCTTAGGAACCTGTGCTGATTGGATTTGAATTGCGGCGACAACCTTGCTGCACATGGCTTGAAATTTCTCGGGGGGGGAGTGGGAAAAAATCTTTGCTTTATTTTCCCACCATCCTGCTTGGAGTCAGAGCCACACAGATCAACTTTCTCAGTGGAGGAAGGGGAGAAAGAGAAGGAGGGAGAGGAGTCAGAGGTCTGATATTGCCTAGATTTTTTCTTTCCCTTTTTAGCCTTTTTAGATTTTAAACTCTTCTGCATGCTTTAGGAGCACAAAAGTTCTATTGCAGATTTGGTGAGACCTTTTGCAGTTTGCCTTCCGTAGAGCCTGGAACCCTCTCAAGAGCTCTATCTCAGAATCCTCCCCCCCGCACTGTGTCCCATTCCCCCTGGAAAGGGGGAACTCATTGTCAGAGTCCTCCTGGTTGGCTCAGGAGGGAGGGGACCTGATTAGAAATCCTGCTTCTTTCCCAGAGTGCTCAGGACCCACTTTGAGACTTGGGAGGTACTAGTCATGTCACAAGGCTCCCCTCTTTGTTCTTTGGGGGTCCCCTCAGACTGACTCCCTGAGTCGAATGGTCAGGGTCCTCCTCCACACTTGGAACCTCTCTCTACTCTGCAATGGGGTTCCTGGTCCATTTTTCCCTGGTTGGAGTCGCAGCTTTTTGGTGGGAGGAGGAATGCTGAGGGAGAGAGCACTGCTCCCCACTGTCCAAAAATAGGGCAGAAAAGTTGAAATAGGAGGAGTAAGCAAAAGAAACCACCACTGTCTGCTGCCGCAGACACAGAGATTCTGGCAGCAAGTGGGAGCAGAGGTGGCATGGCCAGACCTTGTGGTTCCAAAACACTGATCGGCCTCCATGAGCTGCAGAGAGAGGAGAGCAGCCCAGACGTCTAGAATTGAGGGAGACACTGGGCTGAAGAGAAGAAAAGAAAGGTCTGTGGTTCTTTGCCACGTTAAACTTAAATAAGTAATGCTGCCGGACAAATTGCTTTTATCTTGTTATTGGACTGTGTTGTCTTATTCTTATTCTAAATTAACATCAGTTAATTTAGCACTTATGGAAATGAAGAATTAATAACACTGGTTGGATCAATGCATAGTGCAGACAGGGCCCCCACATGCCTGTGACAGTGCCTCTGAAGTACCCTTTTCTTGAAATCTCCTAGAGAAGAAGCTGCCAGCCACGCAAGGGTTTAATTGCTACGGCTTTCATGATGTGACTATGTGATGATGACTAGAATGAAAACACTATCCTGTGCACTGTGGCTGTATCTGAACAAAGCCCACCAGAAATGAAAGAACAGTGCATTGACTGACTGTGCCATCTAGCCCTTAGCATTGTGCATATTTTGAGGAGGAGAAACTACCACTCCTTCGGAAAGCACTGGTTTTAGCATTATTTATAGCTAAATCGGTTGAGTCAGGAGGGTCATCGTGTCATTGAATCACTGGCAGATTGAGTCAGTAAGATTCAAACTTCTCATCTGTGTATGAGAAATGGAAGGTAGACTGCTCCCTCCAGCATCTCATCTGTCAAAAGTATGTGCCAATACTGTCTGAATATTTTATTGATCTGATGGGAGTGGAGTGTGTAAATATAAATTAATGGCCCATAGACTTCTTTGGTCTTAATGCTACAGTATCTGATTATAACACTTCTCCCTGTTCCTTACTGCTATATATGTTTCTTACTAAACTGTTCGATTAAATTTGTCCACCAGCACATGAGTTTTTACCATCCAATGTAGGTTGCAGCTATATATTTTTCTCACTCTTAAAATTGGCTATAAAATAGACCTGTTCTAAGGACCCCAGAATAATAATTTTTAATGTGAGGAAATGAAGAGTTCCTGTTATTTGGTTTTCTAAGTACTAACGTACAGAGTGTATTAGTAGACTTGTGATTAAATTTGTAACTGATTTCTCAACAAATGTAAGAAGCAGGAAACACCGACTGCACTATTTTTTATAATTTAAAATGGACTTACTATGTGCAGTATTTGGAAGATCTAGGAAGAACTTCGTGTTCAGAGCAGCACCCATCACTACCAGTGCAAGGTACTACTCTCTAGTGGCAGTACTCTACCACAGGGTATTCAATGTACTCGCAGCATTGTTGATGAGACTGCTCATGTGCTTAAGCATAGTCTTAAGCGCATTGCTGACTCAGGGCCTAAATATTTGGAGGTGGTCAAGGGTTATTGTCTTCATTGGGGTATACAGGAGTATCCTTACTTAGATGACTGGCTCTAGACATAGATAGTGTAATTAGATAATAAGAGCCCTGTTTTACAACTTCATTGGTCATACGCTTTTGCAGTGTTTCTTTATTATCAAATCCCTTGGCCTGAGAGTAAATACAAAGAAGGATACTCTGATATCTAGAGGTTCTTGCGTGTAGAGGATCTACCCTTTAGTCCACAAGAACTCTAGACTGCCTGTCCCAGGAAAGGTTTCATGATAGTCTCCAAGTAATGAGCCAAATTAAGTCCATACTAGATGGACTAGTTGGATTCTACTTTGGGGTATTGGGCCTGATGGCATCCTGTACTTTCCTCACTGCTTCTAAAGGCTCTGGATGTGTTCTTTGATCGTATGGTGGAATTGGTTTGTAGAGCCTTCTGATAACAGTTTGGTCATGGCTGTTTTCCACTCCAGGAAGTTCAAAGATTCTGACATGTGGTGGATGCAGCCAGATAATTTCTTGGAGGGAAAATTATTCTTACAACCAGTACCTTGGAGAATGATGAGTACAGGTGACTCCAACATAGTCTGAGGGTTGATTTGGGACCTTTGCTTTCTCATAGGCAGCCCCAGAAGTTGAGGTGTTGCATACATATTGTAGCCACCAGACTGGCTCTCAAATTTTCCTTGCATAGAAAGGAAGGAAACACATTCAGATTCTTACAGACAATATGGCTGTTATATACTAGCTGAGCAGGCTCTCCTCCTCACTGTACCTCAGGAAGTAATCCATCTCTGGGAATGGCACATCGGGTGATTTCAAGAATGCTGAGTCTGACACTTACCCCTCTCCCCCGACAAAAAAATACCACCATGGCCAATAATCAATGTTTCCAAAGTTCTGATCAGCTTGAGTTGCCATTCGATCCCTCTGTGTCTGACTCTTGCCAAGCAAAGTCTCCCAAACATAATTTATCAGAAAAGGGGTTGCAGTTTAGATAAGAACTAAAATGCTTATAAGAGATCTTTTTTTTACATTAGGGGAAAAGGGCTTCCCTGTAAGTGTCTTTCCTTCCATCTTATCTCTATTGTATTGAGAAAGATTCAACAAGATAAAGATTACAACTGGATGCAAAAAGGGAAACATTTTCATGATTTTTTTTCAAATAACTTATCTGTCTTTCTTAACTGCAACTTTCAAAATGTTGACCAACTCCATTAAAGCTACTACAGGGCGGGTAACCATATAAGAACCTGGACGGATACAAGTAATCTTTGTTCTAGAGGTATATGCACAGCACAATTCATTCCCAGGTATTTTATTATTATCTATTTGCTCTATTCATGTCTAAAAATCATCTCTGGCAACAGCTAAGTCATAGCTAGTGGCTATTTCTTCTTATGTCCCCATGAAAGGAATTTGTTCATCCCATGGTAAAATAATATTTGAAAGGCTTTGCAGATTTATATCCCCCTATTCAGAAGCCTAGTGATCTGAGGGTTTTAAATTTAAAGTTGAACGGGCTTATGGATGAGCCCTTTGAGCCTTTAAGATATACCAACTTTTTACTGAAGGTCTTTCTTAGTGGTTGCCCTAGGATCTAGGAGTTGCAGTCATTTAAGGCAAACACACCTAGTATAATCTTTTTATAAGAATCAGAGGGCTCTGAAGTCTCGTCCAATATTTCTCATGAAAACTGTGTTGATTTTAATCTAAATCAACCCATGTAGTTTTTTTCTGTAGCTTCTAGGAGAAGTCAGGATGTTTTCAAAGAGCAATTGTCTAGTTCAAACAGGAATTAAATTAGGGAGTTCCTATAGCCCTATGCAGGTGGTCAGTCTAGAGGATCACACTGGTCACTTCCAGCTTAAGAATCTATGAATCTACAGCCTGAGTGCAAAGATTGCTGAAGGACTCACTCTTGCCTAAATAGCATCTGACAAGAGATCTATCAGACCATTTGCAGTCATCTAAGCTCACTTGTAGTTGCTGCTTTTAGGAGGGTTGTTCAACTAATGGAGCTCCACAGTCCATCTCCTGTATAATGTCACTGGTGGCTAGTCTCCTACAGAGTGGCACAGTGAAGCAAAGGCAAGAAGGAAAAAAAGGGGTTACCTGTTACCGTAACTCTTGTTATCTTAATGTTTTGCCTCCACGGTCTTGCTGACATTCTCTCCTCCTGTGGTATTGGAGACTGTGTCTTTAAGGGCTGAGATTCCCAGAAAGACTCTGGGCAACCGGAGCCAGCTGGATCCAGACACAGAAAAAAAAACAGATCTTTTATAAGCACTTTAAGCACGGAGTTCTCACTGAACATCACAGGGTACCAGCAGTGGGGTATGAACCCACAGGCATGTATCCCGAGGTAGTCACCACAGACGTGCAAATACTATGGAAGGATAGATGACACCTTCTCCAAATCACAGACTGGGGGAAGATAAATGGCACTGAGTATGCTATTTTCATAGAATCATAGAATCATAGAACTTAAGATCAGAAGGGACCATTATGATCATCTAGTCTGACCTCCCGCAAGATGCAGGCCACAAAAGCTGACCCACCCACTCCTGAAATAATTCTCTCCCTTGACTCAGCTGTTGAAGTACCCAAATCCTGATTTAAAGACTTCAAGTAGCAGATAATCCTCCAGCAAGTGACCCCTGCCCCATGCTGCGGAGGAAGGCGAAAAACCTCCAGGGCCACTGCCAATCTACTCTGGAGGAAAATTCCTTCCCGACCCCAAATATGGCGATCAGCTGAACCCCGAGCATACGAGCAAGACTCTCCAGCCAGACACTCAGGAAAAAGACTTTCAATATCCCAACATTGACCCTCGGTACTAATTACCAGTGGTCGCACGTTATTGACCTATTGACTAAATCACGTTATCCTATCAAACCATTCCCTCCATAAACTTATCAAGCTTAATCTTAAAGCCAGAGAGGTCCTTCGCCCCCACTGTTTCCCTCGGTAGGCTGTTCCAGAATTTCACTCTCCTGATGGTTAGAAACCTTCGTCTAATTTCAAGCCTAAACTTCCCGACTGCCAATTTATATCCATTTGTTCTCGTGTCCACATTAGTACTGAGCTGAAATAATTCCTCTCCCTCCCGGGTATTTATCCCTCTGATATATTTAAAGAGAGCAATCATACCTCCTCTCAACCTTCTTTTGGTTAAGGAAAACAAACCGAGCTCCTCAAGTCTCCTTTCATACGACAGGCTTTCCATTCCTCGGATCATTCTAGTGGCCCTTCTTTGTACCCGTTCCAGTTTGAATTAATCCTTCTTAAACATGGGAGACCAAAACTGCACACAGTACTCCAAATGAGGTCTCACCAACGCCTTATATAATGGGACTAGCACCTCCTTATCTCTACTAGAAATACCTCACCTAATGCATCCCAAGACCGCATTAGCTTTTTTAACGGCCACATCACATTGCCGACTCATAGTCATCCTGTGATCAACCCGGACTCCGAAGTCCTTCTCCTTTTCCGTTACTTCCAACTGGTGCGTCCCCAGCTTATAACTAAAATTCCTGTTAGTCATCCCTAAATGCATACCCTTACACTTCTCACTATTGAATTTCATCCTATTACCAATACTCCAGTTTACAAGGTCATCCAAATCTCCCTGGAGGATATCCCGATCCTTCTCCGAATTGGCAATACCTCCCAACTTTGTGTCATCCGCAAATTTTATCAGCCCACTCCTACTTTTGGTTCCAAGGTCAGTGATAAATAGATTGAATAAGATCGGACCCAAAACCGAACCTTGAGGAACTCCACTGGTAACCTCCCTCCAACCCGACAGATCACCTTTCAATACGACCCACTGCAGTCTCCCCTTTAACCAGTTCCTTATCCATCTCTGGATTTTCATTTCGATCCCCATCTTTTCCAATTTAACCAGTAATTCTTCATGTGGTACCGTATCAAACGCCTTACTGAAATCAAGATATATTAGATCCACTGCATTTCCCTTGTCTAAAAAATCTGTTACTTTCTCAAAGAAGGAGATCAGGTTGGTTTGGCACAATCTACCTTTCAAAAAAACATGTTGTAATTTGTCCCAATTGCCATTGACCTCAAGGTCCATAACTACTCTCTCCTTTAATATTTTTTCCATGACTTTACATACTACAGATGTTAAACTAACAGGCCTGTAGTTACGCGGGTCACTTTTTTTCCCCTTCTTGAAAATAGGAACTATATTAGCTAATCTCCAGTCAAACGGTACAACCCCCGAGTTTAGAGATTCATTAAAAATTATCGCTAACGGGCTTGCAATTTCACTCGCCAATTCCTTTAATATTCTAAGATGAAGATTATCCGGGCCGCCTGATTTACTACCGTTAAACTGTTCAAGTTTGGCTTCTACCTCGGATACTGTAATTTCCAACCCCGCACCTTCATTCCCATCAGTCACTCTGCCACTATTCCTAAGCCCTTCATTAGCCTCATTAAAGACCGAGGCAAAATATTCGTTTAGATATTGTGCCATGCCTAGTTTATCCTTAATCTCCACTCCGTTTACAGTTTTAAGCGGTCCCACTTCTTCTTTCTTGGTTTTCTTCCTATTTATATGGCTAAAAAACCTTTTACTATTGGTTTTAATTCCCTTCGCAAGGTCCATCTCTACCCGGCTTTTGGCCTTTCTCACTGCATCCCTACACACTCTGACCTCAATAAGGTAGGTTTCTTAGCTGATCCCTCCCATCTTCCACTCCTTGTACGCTTTCTGTTTTTTCTTAATCACCCCTCTGAGATGCTTGCTCATCCAGCTCGGACTAAAACTGCTACCTAAGGACCGTTTTCCCTTTCTCGGGATACAGGCCTCTGACAGCTCCTGCAACTTCAACCTGAAATAATCCCAGGCGTCTTCCGCCTTTAGATCCCTAAATATGTTAGTCCAATCCACTTCCCTAACTAGTCGCCTTAATTTAGTAAAGTTAGCCCTTTTGAAATCGTAAACCTTAGTCTCAGATGCAATTTTGTTTATCCTTCCATTTATTTTGAACCGAATTAGCTCATGATCACTCGAGCCAAGGTTGTCCCCTACAACCATTGCCTCAACAAGGTCCTCACTACTCACCAAAACCAAATCTAAAATGGCATCCCCCCTCATCGGTTCAGCTACTACTTGATGAAGGAATTCATCAGCTATCAAGTCTAGGAAAAGCTGAGCCCTATTATTATTACTAGCATTTGTTCCCCAATCTATATCCGGGAAGTTAAAGTCTCCCATGATCATACAGTTCCTATTAGTATTTACCTCCTTAAAAACATTAAAGAGTTCTCTATCCATATCCAGGCTAGATCCCAGCAGTCTATACCCAAGAGGATCTCAGACAGGCAACAACCATGGCAACAACCAGGTTGAGACAATAGAAACCAGGTTGAGATAATAGACACATGGGATATGACATAACCAGAACAAGTGGACTGGACGACTTCTGAGAGCAGTAGCCTGATGTTGCAGGGGAACCTCTTAAGTCCAAGTGACAGCACAAGGCACCTAAAGATTAATTGAAACATTGTTAGTAAATGTAGTTATTAGATTTTGGCTTGGAAGGGAAGATGTGGTATTTGGGACTGTGTCTTCCTAGAAAGTCTGGGTGGACACCACAAAATTCTTGTTATACACAGCCAGCTAGGACTGGATGCAGAATAAAGCAACATCTCTGAAGCACTTTATGTACTAAGTGATCTTGGGAATCCCGCACCTCCCTGGTGCTTTGGAGTTCAAGTCCTAAGGCTTCTGGATGCAGAGAAGAACTAGGAGACCATTTAAAGATATCTTTTTTGATGAGACTACAAGGTTGGCTGATAAAGGTAATAGTGTGGATGTAATATACTTAGATTTCTGTGAGGCATTTGACTTGATATGGCACAACATGAGATTAAAAAATTGGAACAATATGAAATTAGCATGGCACATGTTAAATGGATTGAAAACTGGCACACTTATAGATCTCAAAATATAACTGTAAATGGACAATGATCGTCAGGTGGGTGTGTTCCCAGGAGAGTCTTGCAGGATTCGGTTCTTGGTTCTATTCTATTTAACATTTTCATCAATGAGCTGGAAAAAAACTGAAATAATCTCTGATAAAGTTTGCAGGCAAAACAAAAGTTGGGGAAGTGGTAAATTATGAAGAGGACAGGTCGCTGATTCAGAACGACCTAGATAGCTGGATAAGGTGGGTACAAGAAAAATATATATTTTAATATGGCTAAAGTTGAATTTATACATCTTTGAGCAAAGAATGTGGGCCATACTTACAGGATGGGGGTCTCTATCCTGAGAAGCAGTGACTCTGAAAAAGATTTGAGGGTCAGAGTGGGTAATTAGCTGAACATGAGCTCCCAGTGCAACTCTGTGGCCAAAAGGGCTAATGCAGTCCTGGGATACATAAACAAGGCAATCTTGAGTAGGATAGAGAGGTTATTTTACCCCTATACTTAGCACTGTACAACTGCTCATGGAATAGTGTGTCCAGTTCTGGTGCCCACAATTCAAGAAGTATTTTGATAAATTGAAGAGGGGTCAGAGAAAAGCCATGAAAATGAGTAAAGGATTAGAAAACATGATAGTGATATATTCAATGGGTTAGCTTAACAAAGAGAAGGTTAAGGGTTGACTTGATTACAGTCTAAGTTTTTATAGTGGGGAACAAATATTTAATAATTAACAGTGGACTCCAATTTAGCAGAGGAATATATGACACAATCCAATGGCTGTAAGTTGAAGCTAAAACAAATTCAAACTGGAAATAAGCCATATATTTTTAATGGTGCGTAATTAATCATTGGAACAAATTTTCCAAGGGTCATGGTGGATTTTCCATTATTGACTATTTTAAAATCAAGATTGGATGTGTTTCTAAAAGAGATGCTCTAGGATTTATTTGGGGGAGCTTCTGTGTCCTGTGTTATACAGTCAGTCAGTCTAGATGATCACTGTGGTCCCTCCTGGACTTAGAATCTACGAAAGGGCATAAGGTATTAAAAGGTCACAGGGCGTGAGAGATGTGCGGCCATCCTGTAACTGTCAAGTACTGCTTAAATAAGTTTTATGACCATCTGACTCAAACAATGTGGGACTTCACAGATCTATGGAGGCATTACCTTTGGAGAACAAGAGTAACCCATTATGATGTATTATTATTATTATTATTGCTGAGTTCATACTTTTTTAAAATTCTGGTTGTCTGCTTACCTGTCAGATGAGAAAGCACAATGTGCTCTGTCTTCCCCACATGGTAATGCTTTCTATGACATAGTGAGGTTCACATTTCATACTGATAATCAACAGAAGCACTTATTGAGGCTGTTCATATTTGGCATTAAAACTTATGTCTACACTGAAGTGTAAACCCAGGGTTAGTGGGACTTGAGTCAGCTGATCTGTGTTAGGAAACCCTGGGCTTGACTATCTACTTTGTATTTTAACACTAGGTTAAGGACTTCTGACCTGTGCTCAAACCTAGGGCTCTGGTGTCCACACTGCAGTGTGCAAACCTAAGTCAAAGTAACCATATCCCACATTCCCTAACACCCTGCCTCAAAATGTGACCGCCCCAGGAACGTGGTGCACTGTGGGAAAACTTTACGGCCTGCCCTTCATGTTACCAGGAAGCAGCTGACTTTGCAAAAGACTTAATCTGTTTGCTCTCCATTACCAACCCAGGAGGCTCTCTGATGGTGTGCTTGCAGATCAGTGATCAGAATAGAGAGTGTTAACATAACTCATAGACTTTAAAGCAAGTGACCCATGCCCCATGCTGCAGAGGAGGGCGAAAAAACCCCAGGGCCTCTGCCAATCTGCCCTGGAGGAAAATTCCTTCCTGACCCCAAATATGGCAATCAGCTAAACCCTGAGCACGTGGGCAAGACTCACCAGCCAGACCCTCAGGAAAGAATTCTCTGTAGTAACTCAGATCCCACCCTATCTAGTGTCTCATCACAGGCCATTGGGCATATTTACCGCTAATAGTCAAAGATTAATTGCCAAAATTAGGCTATTCCACCATACCATCCCTTCCATAAACTTATCAAGCTTAGCCTTGAAGCCAGATATGTCTTTTGCCTCCACTGCTCCCCTTGGAAGTGGAGGGAGCTTCACCAGGACTTCACTCCTCTGATGGTTAGAAACCTATGTCTAATTTCAAGTCTAAACTTCCTGATGGCCAGTTTATATCCATTTGTGCTTGTGTCCACATTGGTATTGAGCTTAAATAATTCCTCTCCCTCCCTGGTATTTATCCCTCTGATATATTTATAAAGAGCAATCATATCTCCACTCAGCCTTCTTTTGGTTAGGCTAAACAAGCCAAACTCTTTGAGTCTCCTTTCATAAGACAGGTTTTCCATTCCTCAGATCATCCTAGTAGCCCTTCTCTGTACCTGTTCCAGTTTGAATTCATCCTTCTTAAACATGGGAGACCAGAACTGTACACAATATTCCAGATGAGGTCTCACCAGTGCCTTGTACCTGATGCATCCCAAGACTGCATTAGCTTTTTTTCACAGCCATATCAGATTGGTGGCTCATAGTCATCCTGTGATCAACCAATACTCTGAGGTCCTTCTCCTCCTCTGTTACTTCTAAGTGATGCGTCCCCAGCTTATAACATTTTTTTTGTTATTAATCCCTAAATGCATGATCTTGCACTTTCACTATTAAATTTCATCCTATTACTACAGTTTACAAGGTCATCCAGATCTTCCTGTAGGATATCCTGGTCCCTTTCTGTATTGGCAATACCTCCCAGCTTCGTGTCATCCACAAACTTTATTAGCACATTCCCACTTTTTGTGCCAAGGACAGTAATCAAAAGATTAAGTAAGACTGGTCCCAAAACCGATCCCTGAGGAACTCCACTAGTAATCTCCTTCCAGCCTGACAGTTCACCTTTCAGTATGACCCATTGTAGTCTCCCCTTTAACCACTTCCTTATCCACCTTTCAGTTTTCATATTGATCCTCATCTTTTCCAATTTAGCTAATAATTCCCCATGTGGAACCGTATCAAATGCCTTACTGAAATCGAGGTAAATTAGATCCACTGTATTTCCTTTGTCTAAAAAATCTGTTACCATCTTAAAGAAGGAGATCAGGTTGGTTTGGCACAGTCTACCTTTTGTAAAACCATGTTGTATTTTGTCCCAATTACCATTGACCTCAATGTCCTTAACTACTTTCTCCTTCAAAAATTTTTCCAAGACCTTGCATACTACAGATGTCAAACTAACAGGCCTATAGTTACCCGGATAACTTTTTTTTCCCTTTCTTAAAAATAGGAACCATGTTAGCAGTTCTCCAGTCATACAGTACAACCCCTGAGTTTACAGATTCATTAAAAATTCTTGCTAATGGGCTTGCAATTTCATATGCAAGTTCCTTTAATATTCTTGGATGAAGATTATCTGGGCCCACTGATTTAGTCCCATTAAGCTGTTAGAGTTTGGCTTCTACCTCGGATGTGGTAATATCCTCCATATCCTCATTCCCATTTGTCATCCTACTATTATCCTTAAGCTCCTCATTAGCCTCATTAAAGACTGAGGCAAAGTATTTGTTTAGATATTGGGCCATGCCTAAATTATCCTTAACTTCCACTCCATCCTCAGTGTTTAGCAGTCCCATTTCTTCTTTCATTGTTTTCTTCTTATTTATATGGCTATAGAACCTTTTACGATTGGTTTTAATTCCCTTTGCAAGGTCCAACTCTACATGGCTTCTGGACTTTCTCACTTGATCCCTACATGTTCTGACCTTAATAAGGTAGCTTTCCTTGCTGATTCCTCTCATCTTCCAATCCTTGTAGGCTTTCTGCTTTTAAAATCACCTTTCTGATATGCTTGCACATCCAGCTTGGTATACAACTCCTGCCTATGAGTTTTTGCCCCCTTTCTTGGGATGCAGGCTTCTTGACCTGAAGTAAATCCAGGCCACCTCCACTTTTAGATCAACAAGTTCTTCAGTCCAATCCACTTCCCTAACTAATTTCCTTAATTCTTTAAAGTTAGCCTTTTGAAATAAAAAACCCTAGTCACAGATCTATTTTTGTTTATCCTTCCATTTAGTTTGAACTGAATTAGCTCATGATCACTCGAACCAAGATTGTCCCCTACAAGCATTTCTTCTATGTGGTCCTCACTGCTCACCAAAACCAAATCTAAAATGGCATCGCCTGTTGTTGGCTCAGCAACTATTTGGTGAAGGAATCCATCAGCTATTGCATTCAGGAAAATCTGAGCCCTATTATTACTACTAGCACTTGTCCTCCAGTCTATATCTGGGAAGTTAAAGTCTCCCATGATCACACAATTCCCATTGGTATTTACTTTATTAAAAAGGTCTCTATCCATAGCCAAATCAGATCCCAGTTGTCTATAGCACACCCCAAGGGAGGCTCTAGTAGCTTTCTTCCCCAGTGTGATTTTTGCCCAGAAAGACTCTGTCTTATCTATTCCATCACTTTTTTTTAATAATTGGAGATATACCAATCTCCTAGAACTGGAAGGGACCTTGAAAGGTCATTGAGGCCAGCCCCCTGCCTTCACTAGCAGGACTAATTTTTGCCCCAGATCCCTAAGTGGCCTCCTCAAGGATTGAACTCACAACACTGGGTTTAGCAGGCCAATGCTCAAACCACTGAGCTATCCCTCCCCACATAAGAAACTTCTTATTTCTTTACAGTCTACCTCATCATTGATATACAATGCTACTCCACCACCTTTGCCTTTATTTTTGTCTTTCCTAAACAGCACATAGCCTTCAATACCTGTACTCCAGTCATGACTACTATTCCACCATATTTCTGTTATCCCTATAATATCTGGTTTCACTTCCTGCACCAATAGCTCTAGTTCCTCCATTTTGTTACCTAGGCTCCTCACATTAGTGTACAAACATCTTAATTTTTGCTGTTTGGCTTCTCTCACATTCTTTACCCAATTAGGCACAGACATTCTACTGCCAGTATCACCCATTAGACTGATATCTACACTACCCTTCCTCCTTATGTCCGTTCTCCTACCCATAGCTGTATCCTTTCTTACTTCGTTTTCTTCCCTCTCAATGTTAAAATCCGGCGTGGAGATTACCTGGACATCTCCCAACCATCTCCCCCAAATTTCTAGTTTAAAGCTCTCTTAATCAGTTGTGCCAGCCTCCATCCTATAATTCTATTTCCCTCCCTACTCAAGTGAAGTCCACCCGAGAGAACAGTCCTTTGTTAACTCAGCCTTGCTTCTACCCTGCAATTATTCTAACCTATAGCTGAGACCCAGGGTTCAAGGATCCTGCAGGGCTGGAGAGTCTGAGATTGAGATAAGCCAGGGTCTGACCCCTATTTCTTTGCAGTGTAGCTGCAGCCATATTTGATTTGGCTCCCAGGAGACACCCAAAAGTATCCCACAATTCCATAGGACAACAGAAGTTTCCCTCCTGGGTCTGGGTTTGCAGCAGGCTAGTGGGTCTGGATCAAACCAGGCAGGGCACTGAAGTCCTAAGCTGCCAGGGCAGGCAAGCAGGGGCAGAAGTAGTCTTGGCACATCAGTTGGCAGCCCCAAGGGGGTTTCTGTGATCCAACCCCTCACAACATGAGTAGAGAACAGTTGGATCACCTCATTTGCGAACATGCTTCTTCCCTAAAAATGAAGAAATTCACTTAAGAATTGCTGGTATTAATATAACTCTCACTTGCTTTTGCCTGTCATCTTTTGACCTTTCTTTAGTAATATTACTCGTTTAAATAGAAATTATTGAAATAGGTAGTATTATAACATTTCATATTCTAACCTCATACATAATATATAACCTTATACAAGGGTATAAGTCCAGGGTAATGCTCACAAACATGTTTGTTTATTTAATAAAATAGTTACGCTGTGTCCTGACTTTGATGGCATCGTAACTTCAGGCAGATTATGTGATATGTGAAAGTGTTAACAGTATGATCAAGTTTCATAGACACACCTAGAAAATCTTCTGCACACAAAGCGTTAATTCAAATGCAAAATTATATATACTATTGGAACAGATTCTTATCTCATTTGTACTGCTGGAAGCACAGACTAACTCCATCAGTTAATGAGATTTATACTGGTAAAGAAAGAAATTGGATCATAGTGTAGATATTTTCGGATCACCTCATCTGCCTGGTGTCATAATGCTGGCAGATAACAATCAAAACAAAAAGTAACCATTTTTGTCAGTGAGCATAATTATTTGTGTTCATAATTTTTAAATAAGAATTATAATGATAACAACATGTAAAAATACAGGCCTCACGGTTAGATAATTTAAATAATGTGGGGTGTTCATGGCTCACCCAACCATGTTTGTGAACTGAAGGGAAAAGAACAAGCTAAATGTCTGTTACTAACTAACCGGTGTGCCTGTCTTAGTTAGGTCCATGTTATTTTATCTTTCAGCTGTTTTTGCACAATAGGTGCCTGAAGGCATTTGAGTACATTTCAAACACATTCATTCTCATACTATGTAACCTTTCAAAAGGTTTTGTACTGTGAAAAGCATTCTTTTACATTTTCAGTAGAAAATGCACTTCAAGATGATGCTTTTAAGCTGCTCCAGTGCTTCCAAACATCAGCACGGTGACACTCTGAGAACACCAGGAAGTCCTGGTTCCTGTGATGTGAGTGCTGTCCATGTGATAATGGAGTGTTTGTCAGGAAGGACTTAGGAGCTGTGGGGTGACTTGCTATAGATCTTTAATGGCTGGTAAATGCATTACCAAGTTTTTTTTATCTGAATTGTCTGCAGCTACAGTCAATAATACAGGGATGTCTGCAAGTCTAATTGACATGAGACGATGTATGTTTGCTATGGGTTTCTACTTTGCTCAAAGTGTTATTGTTTCTCCTCAAGATGCTTGCCGGCAGGGGAAGTTTTAACCATTCTCCATATTTCTCAATAATGGCTTTTTGGCTCTACATACTGTGGATGCAAATAGTACTTTGCATTTCTTTCTCTCCTTTTTTCAAATGTGTTTCTAAAGTCCTGGTTCAGCAGTCCAACCCTATCTAGACAAACACTTAAACAAGTGACTAACTTTTGTGATGTTTGTAAGTATCTCTGAACAGGGATAGACATAACCATGTACTTAACCTCTCACTTAATCAGAGCCTAAAATTCTGAGGTTCTGGCTCTTCCTGTATATATGGACCAATTTTGAATGGTCTCAGAAGTAATAAAAATAATAGTAATAGGTAATGAGTACCTTACACAAATCTCGTGTTCTGCCACCGATACTCATGCAGAGTAGTACACTACATATGAAAGTAGTTCCATTGAAAGCTACCAGCATGGCTGAGGTTCTACTCATCTTGAGTAAGAGTGGCAGAATCAGGTGGATAGTCAGAAAAACACACACAAATCATAAAAATATACATCTAAAACAACTTGTATTTGAGGATTTCAAAGGACTTTACAAACATTAATGATTTAGGCTCCAATCTTGTAATCACACATGTGAGACACTCCATTTAGCACATCTGTAAAGTTACTCGGGTGCATGTTTACAGGATTGGGCTCTTAGTCCCAGATTTTTAAAGGTATTTAGGCATTGCAGTGCTCGGTATTGCAATGCCTAACTGATTTAGGAGCTTAAATCTAATTTTAAAAGGATTTTCACCCTCACTTCGGAGCAGGAATACTGTTGAATGTGGGCTCCTAAATTATTAGGCATTTCAATGCAGCACAATGCCTAAATCCCTATAAAAATTGAAGACTAACTCCTCACAGTGCCTCCTGTGAGGAATGTAAATAAACATCAAGCAGCTTTTCTCAATCTCTTGCACACAAAAGTTAATAGTTCTTAAGTTAATTCAGCTGTATGACATGCGATTTTACCAGTAATTCCAACTCTATGTTCTAAATTAATTTAGAATATTTGCATTCTGCTGAAGAAGGTTTAATACTAAACCCAAAGATTAAATAATTGGTATAAACAATTTGAGCTCCTTTTTCACTGTTTATCCAAATGTTTGCTTGAGGATTACTTTGATAATCAAATTGAATTAAAATCTGTAACAACACTGATAAAACCCCAAGAAAATAACTTACTAATGAACTGATCTCAGTCTTAGCTTTATTTTGTTACTATGGAGTAGTACAGGTTTTTCCCAGGTTAAGATTTTTTTCCCCTAATTTTCTGGAGAACTATACCTTGTAACTTATTCTGTTTAAAAGTGTTCAGTTCTAAGATCCAAAAAAACCTCAAATTCTACTAAAAAAAAAGAATGGATTCGCTTTGGCCTAATACTAATTTTGAGCACCCTGAAGCTCCAACAGACTGTCAAATAATACAAAAGTCACAGATTTCATTGTTCGGTATTAGACTCATAGACTTTAAGGTCAGAAGGGACCACTATGATCATCTAGTCTGACCTCCTGCACAATGCAGGCCACAGAAATTTACCCATCCACTTCTATAACAACCCCCTAACCTATGTCTGAGTTATTGAAGTCTTCAAATTGTGATTTGAAGACCTCAAGCTGCAGAGAATCCTCCAGCAAGTGACCCTTGCCCCATGCTGCAGAGGAAGGCGAAAAAACTCCAGGGCCTCTGCCAATCTGCTCCGGAGGAAAATTCCTTCCCGACCGCAAATATGGCGATCAGTTAAACCCTGAGCATGTGGTCAAGACTCACCTGCTAGCACCCAGGAAAGAATTCTCTGCAGTAACTCAGATCCCATCCCATCTAACATCCCATCACAGACCACTGGGCATACTTACCTGCTGATAATCAAAGATCAATTGCCAAAATTAGGCTATCCCATCATATCATCCCCTCCATAAACTTATCAAGCTTAGTCTTAAAGCCAGATATGTCTTTTGCCCCCACTACACGCCTTGGAAGGCTGTTCCAGAACTTCACTCCTCTAATGGTTAGAAACCTTCATCTAATTTCAAGTCTAAACTTCCTAGTGTCCAGTTTACACCCATTTGTTCTTGTGTCCACATTGGTACTAAGCTTAAATAATTCCTCTCCCTCCCTAATATTAATCCCTCTGACATATTTATAAAGAGTAAGCATATCCCCCCTCAACCTTCTTTTAGTTAGGCTAAACAAGCCAAGCTCTGAGAGTCTCCTTTCATAAGACAGGTTTTCCATTCCTCGGATCATCCTAGTAGCCCGTCTCTGAACCTGTTCCAGTTTGAATTCATCCTTCTTAAACATGGGAGACCAGAACTGCACACAGTATTCCAGAGGTCTCACCAGTGCCTTATATAACGGTACTAACACCTCCTTATCTTTTCTGGAAATACCTCGCCTGATGCATCCTAAAACTGCATTAGCTTTTTTTAACGGCCATATCACATTGGCGGCTCATAGTCATCCTGTGATCAACCAGTACTCTGAGGTCCTTCTCCTCCTCTGTTACTTCCAACTGATGTGTCCCCAATTTATAACTAAAATTCTTATTATTAATCCAAAAATGCATGACCTTGCAGTTTTCACTATTGAAGTTCATCCTATTACTATTACTCCAGTTTACAAGGTCATCCAGATCTTTCTGTATGATATCCCGGTCCTTCTCTGTGTTAGCAATACCTCCCAGCTTTGTGTCATCCGCAAACTTTATTAGCACATTCCCGCTTTTTGTGCCCAGGTCAGTAATAAAAAGGTTAAATAAGATTTAACTGAACCCTGAGGAACTCCACTAGTAACCTCCTTCCAGCCTGACAGTTCACCCTTCAGTATGACCCATTGTAGACTCCCCTTTAACCAATTCTTTATCCACCTTTCAATTTTCATATTGATCCCCATCTTTTCCAATTTAACTAATAATTCCCCATGTGGAACCGTGTCAAATGCCTTACTGAAATTGAGGTAAATTAGATCTACTGCATTTCCTTTGTCTAAATAATCTGTTACCTTCTCAAAGAAGGAGATCAGGTTGGTTTGGCACGATCTAGCTTTTGTAAAACCATGTTGTAATTTGTCCCAATTAGCATTGACCTCAATGTCCTTAACTACTTTCTCCTTCAAAATTTTTTCCAAGGCCTTAAATACTACAGATGTCAAACTAACAGGCCTATAGTTACTCGGATCACTTTTTTTCCCTTTTTTAAAAATAGGAACTATGTTAGCAATTCTCCAGTCGTACGGTACAACCCCTGAGTTTACCGATTCATTAAAAATTCTTGCTAATGGGCTTGAAATTTCATGTGCCAGTTCCTTTAATATTCTTGGTATTAGTTTTAATAGATCTACATTTTACAATTTCCTTCACAAAAAATATATTGTGGATATATAGTGAAGAAAAAAAAACTATATATCCACAATATATTTTTTGTGAAGGAAAAAGTTAGCACTCATTTGATGAGCTAAAAATCACTTGTGATCTGCAAACAATAGTAGATTATGTAATTTACCAGACATTTCTGAAACCTATTGAAAAGTACAAATATCAGGGTGAAAAATCCAGGGCTTTTTAAAATTTGAGGAAATGTATTATGAATTACTCATGGGTCAATTATAATTAGAGCTGGGAAAAAAATATTTGGACAAATAGTTTATTCACCAAAACATGCAGCTTTGGCAGATAGTTTCACATTGACCAAGTAGTTTTGTCCAGAAAAATTTTCTAGCTTGATTCATCAGGCAGGTGGAGGAGGTGCTCACCTTCTAACTCAGCGGCTAAGGTACTCTACTGGGAGACCCATATTTGAATCTCTGGATCAAGAATTTGAACTCAGCTCTCCCTCAGCCTAGCAGAATACCCTTACCACCAGGACAGAGGTTACTGTGATGTAGGACTCTCTCCTGTTAAAGCTATTACACTTTGTATAAATAACTAAATATTCATTTGAGCAAGGACTTAAACTTGGGTCTCCCACATCCAAAGTCAGTGCCTTGACTATTAAGCTCTACAGCCATTCTCACGCTCTCTCTCTCTCTGGCCCACTGATTAGTCAAATATTTTATGCAAAGTGGGACATCTTCAAAAGCAGAGCTGGAGAGAGACCCAACCCAGAATGCACCATTCTGAAAAAGGCCAATCCCAGTTGAATAGCAAATTAAAATGGATTGTACTGAGATTATAACTGCAACGACAGTAATTGGAAATATTTTTTTAAAAAGGTAAAACATACTTTGTAACTAAAGCTGTGTGAATAATGGATTTTTCAGTTCACTGGTAATTCAAAAAGAGAAATTGGGAAAAACATTGTTTCAGGTTCAACTGAAAACAATTTTGTTCAGTGAGTCAAATTAAAAAAATAAATAAAAAAGACAAACATTTTTGGTTGAATGAAATGTTTGGCAAAATTGAAACATTTCCTTTTGAATATGGCTATTTCAAAACATTTTTTATTACTTTTACAACAAATATAAAAGGGATTTTGAAACAAGAAGTCATTTTGAACCAAAACAAATAGTTTGTTTCAACAATTCACATTTTTGAAACAAAGCAGTTTTCATTTTTTCAGGTTATTTTTTTAACAAAACAATTTGCCAAGACTGATGTGAATTTGCAAAATGTTTTGATGTCACTGAATCTCCATTTTTTGCCAAAAAATGTTTCATGCCTAAAATGTTGCCACATCCTATTTGTAACATTTTGGTTTATTGTGCCTGAGATGTACATAATTACTGAGCTTTCTGAAGTAGAAGAGTTTGACTGAAATTCACATAGCATCTTTCTTCCAAAAATCCTATAGTATTCAAAGCACTTACAAGCTACACTGAATATATAAGAGCCTCTCTTCCTTCCCCCACTTCTAAAATGCCACCAACTCTGAGGTGGAAGGTAGTAATGCTCAAGCAGTATTGTACAATTTAGCTAAGTACAGAAAGTGAATAATACATTACTCAGCTGAAAATGAAGGGGGAAATTTACATGGGCATAACGTAACCAATTGCAATTAACTAGAAGGTCAAAGAGGTTAATATTGACACCACTGCAAAAAGGGGAAAAAACATTTTTTTTAAATTTAATCTAAGAGACAGCACTTCCAACAGCAGCACAATGCCCTCTAGCAACATAGTGAGACATTTGTTCAGTTTCTGACACAGAGGGAAAAGTGCCACTTAATGAATCATCAGTACTAATTCCTGCAACATGTAGATTTTCCTTGGGGGTCTACAATCCAAACTCAACCTCATTTAGTTTATCAGATTTGGCAGGATCATGACCCAAGGTGATATGGCTGTAGGACAAACAAATGTATCTCTAACAATTACTGAAGAAAAATAGATTTCTGTGGCAACAGCACTAAAATAAGTTTATAAATATGTGACACAGAACCTAAAGATATTTCACAGCATTAAATGAATTATTCATATTACCTGGTTTATTAATATTCTGTCAGAAATGTTAAAGAACCACCTAGTATCATTAAAGCTGGCTGAAGAATTTGATCTCCCCATGATATCAGTACTTACTGCTGCTGTCATGGTAGTCTGTGCCTGTGAGAGCAATGCTACTATAACAGCAACCAGGGTTAACCTTCAAGTTATTCCCTTCCCTCCAAATAAAAAGCCTGTGCAGCGGCAGAATTCATACTCATAGCTATAGGCCTTGCCTACACTACACGGTTTCATCGACAAACAGTGGAGGTGTACACACTGAAATGCTCCTCCTACTGATGTAACTCCCCTGCTACACCGACATTATAAAAACACCTCGATGAGCGGCATAGAGTTTTTTGTGACATAGATAGATCGACACAGTGTCAGTGGATACAGTGCATTTGGTTATGTTGCCCTAATTGGCCTCAAGGAGGTATCCCACAATGCCTATCCTGACCCCTCTGGTCAGCAGTTTGAACTCCGCTGACCTGAAGGTACACAGGTATGCACACTTCCCCTATTTAAAGGCCTGGGGATTTTTGAAATGCCTCTTCCTGTTTGCTCAGTGTGCACAGTCCATGCAGCATCTTCCCAGCTGACCATGCCAGCTTTCCACAGCAGAGAGTCTCCCGCGTAGTACGCTGGAGCTGCTGAATCCATAGGGAGAGGAGGCGGCGGTGCAGTTGCAGCTTCACTTGAGCTATAGGAACTTTGGCCTGGTCTACACTAGGCGTTTAAATCGGTTTTACGAGCGTTTTTCCTAATGTCCAACCTAAACCTCCCCCTCTGCAACTTGACACCATTACTCCTTGTTCTGTCATCTTCTACCACTGAGAACAGTCTAGATCCATCCTCTTTGGAACCCCCTTTCAGGTAGTTGAAAGCAGCTATCAAATCCCACCTCATTCTTCTCTTCTGCAGACTAAACAATCTCAGTTCCCTCAGACTCTCCTCATAAGTCATGTGCTCCAGTCCCCTAATCATTTTTGTTGCCCTCCGCTGGACTCCAATTTATCCACATCCTTCTTGTAGTCTGGGGCCCAAAACTGGACACAGTACGACAAATGAGGCCTCACCAGTGCTGAATAGAGGGGAATGATCACATCCCTCGATCTGCTGGAAATGCCCCTACTTACACAACCCAAAATGCCATTAGCCTTCTTGGCAACAAGGGCACACTGTTGACTCATATTCAGCTTTTTGTCCACCGTAACCCCTAGGTCCTTTTCTGCAGAACTGCTGCCCAGCCATTCGGTCCCTAGTCTGTAGCAGTGCATGGGATTCTTCCGTCCTAAGTGCAGGACTCTGCACTTGTCCTTGTTGAACCTCATCAGATTTCTTTTGGCCCAATCCTCTAATTTGTCTAGGTCCCTCTGTATCCTATCCCTACCCTCCAGCGTATCAACCACTCTTCCCAGTTTAGTGTCATCTGCAAACTTGCTAAGGGTGCAGTCCACACCATCCTCTAGATCGTTAATAAAGATATTGAACAAAACCGGCCCCAGCACCGACCCTTGGGGCACTCCACTTGATACCGGCTGCCAACTAGACATGGAACCATTGATCACTGCCCATTGAGCCCGACCATCTAGCCAGTTTTCTATCCACCTTACCGTCCATTCATCCAGCCCAGACTTCTTTAACTTGCTGGCAAGAATACTGTGGGAGACTATATCAAAAGCTTTGCTAAAGTCCAGAAATAGCACATCCACTGCTTTCCCCTCATCCACAGAGCCGGTTATCTCATCATAGAAGGCAATTAGGTTAGTCAGGCATGACTTGCCCTTGGTGAATCCATGCTGACTGTTCCTGATCACTTTCCCCTCCTTTAAGTGGTTCAGGATTGAGGACCTGTTCCATGATTTTTTCCAGGGACTGAGGTGAGACTGACTGGCCTGTAGTTCCCTGGATCTTCCTTCTTCCCTTTTTTAAAGATGGGCACTACATTAGCTTTTTTCCAGTCATCCGGGACCTCCCCCGATCGCCATGATTTTTCAAAGATAACGGCCAATGGCTCTGCAATCTCATCGGCCAACTCCTTTAGCACCCTCGGATGTAGCGCATCCGGCCCCATGGACTTGTGCTCGTCCAGCTTTCCTAAATAGTCCCAAACTACTTCTTTCTCCATAGAGAGCTGGTCACCTCCTCCCCATACCGTGCTGCAGAGTGCAGCTGTCTGGGAGCTGACCTTGTCTGTGAAGACAGAGGCAAAAAAAGCATTGATGACACTAGCTTTCTCCACATCCTCTGTCACTAGGTTCCCTCCCTCATTCAGCAAGGGGCCCACACTTTTCTTGACTTTCTTCTTGTTGCTAACATACCTGAAGAAACCCTTCTTGTTACTCCTAACATCTCCGGCTAGCTGCAACTCCAAGTGTGATTTGGCCTTCCTAATTTCACTCCTACATGCCTGAGCAATACTTTTATACTCCTCCCTGGTTATTTGTCCAATCTTCCACTTCTTGTAAGCTGTTTTTTTTGTGTTTAAGATGAGCAAGGATTTCACTGTTAAGCCAAGCTGGTCGCCTGCCATATTTACTTTTCTTCCTACACATCGGGATGGTTTGTTCCTGCAACCTCAATAAGGATTCTTTAAAATACAGCCAGCTTTCCTCGACTCCTTTCCCTGTCATGTTATTCTCCCAGGGGATCTTGCCCATCAGTTCCCTGAGGGAGTCGAAGTCTGCTTTTCTGAAGTCCAGGGTCTCTGTTCTACTGCTCTCCTTTCTTCCTTGTGTCAGGATCCTGAACTCGACCATCTCATGGTCACTTCCTCCCAGGTTCCCATCCACTATTGCTTCCTCTACTATTTCTTCCCTGTTTGTGAGCAGCAGGTCAAGAAGAGCTTTTCCCCTAGTTGGTTCCTTCAGCACTTGCACCAGGAAATTGTCCCCTACACTTTCCAGAAACTTCCTGGTGCAAGTGCTGTCATTAAGTGCTAACATTCAAACACAGTGGCTACAGGTATTTGCTCAATACAATTAACCCTGAGGAAGCAAGTGATACAGGGGTATTTCAAGGTGGCAAGTAATCATTGCCTGTCTGAATGCATCACGACACATTACTGGAAATCGTTGTCAAAATGCTCTTTCAAAGCCTCCCTGATTCGAATAGCCCCCCCTCTAATTGCCCTGGTATCTGGATGCTCAAAATCAAGAGCCAGCCAATCAGTGGCTGCAGTCCATCCCTGGGGAAATTTTTCCCCCCTTGATTCATAAATATTATGCAGAGTACAGCAGGCCACAATGACCATCAGAATATTTTCCTCATTGAGGTCTAACTGGCCAAAAAGACATCACCAGCAGCCTTTTAATTGGCCAAAGGCACATTCAACAGTCATTCGGCACCTGCTGAGCCTGTTGTTGAAGCACTCCTTGCTGCTGTCTAGGTTCCGAGTGTAAGGCTTCATCGGCCAAGGGAGCAAGGGATAGATGGGGTCTCCAAGGATCACTCTGAGCATTTCCACATCCCTCATTGGAATCTTCTGGCCTGGAAAGAAAGTCGCTGCTTGCAGCTTTCTATGTAGTCCAGTGTTCTGAAAGATGCGTACATCATGCACCTTCCCTGACTACCTCCATTCATGTCAGTGAAATGGCCCCGGTGATCCATCAGCACCTTCAAGGCCATGGAGAAGTAGCCCTTTTCAGCTGATGTACTCCATCACAAGATTGTCTGAGGCCAAAATTGGGATATGTGTTTCATCTATTGCCCTACTGCACTTAGGGAATCCCATTGCCTAAAAGCCATCAATTATTTCTCTGCACAATACTGAGATTCACAGTCCTTCATAGGATATCAGGGTTGGAAGGAACCTCAGGAGGTCATTCAGTCCAACCCCCTGCTCAAAGCAGGACCAATCCGCAGACAGATTTTTACCCCAGTTCCCAAATGGCCTCCTCAAGGACTGAACTCACAACGCTGGGTTTAGCAGGCCAATGCTTAAACCACTGAGCTATCCCTTGAGATATTAAATCACAGTTATATTTTCCTAAAGGTTTTCTAACTAAAATGCCCTCCCATCCCCCACCAATTATATGCAGTGTAGTTGTAGCCATGTCAGTCTCAGGTTATTAGAGACAAGGTGGATAAGCTGGTCTAATAAAAGATATTACCTCACCCACCTTGTCCCCCCCGCTCAGATAGTTCTTTTCAATTTCCAGGAATTTTTATTCAAATTTTTTATTATTAAATGTGCTTTTATTTGTGCCCCGTACCCTGGCAAGGACAATGTAGTCTTGCTATCAACTTAAACAAGACACTTTCTCAAGTTGTGATAACTAGTTTAAGGAGCTAAGTATTAAAATTCATATTAAAAATAATGAATAATGTGCAGATATTTTGTATAAGAGAAGGAAAGAAAAATAATCTTGAAATAATTTAACTATATATTCAAAATAAGATATTCAGGTCAAAAGTACTGAATATTAAGGTAGTGGCCACTTCTTGTATTGTTCATTAAAATAAAATATGTAACCTCATCCCTTCAGGTTCTTTCAGTGATGGCTGATCCCTTATTCATTAGTTGACTAATAATGAATACAGATTTTTTTACTGACAGGAAAAGACCTTCAAGGATTTGTTAAGAACTGCATTCAGAATAATGTTAAATTAGTCGCTGTAAAACAAAAATCAAATGGAACTATTTAGGAAAGTGTTTTGAAAAAAGGATATCATCTTTCATAGATTTCAAGGCTAGAAGGGACCATTCTGATCATCTAGTCTGACCTCCCAAAAAACAAAGTCTATAGAACTTCCCCAAAATAATTCCCACAGCATACATTTTAGAAAAAACATCCAAACTTAATTTAAAAATTGTCAGTGAAGAAGAATCCACCATGACTCTTGATAAGTTGTTTCAATTGTTAAGACATACATTTTTAACAGTAATTATTTCTAGTCAATTTGTCTAGCTTCAGCTTCTTGCTGTCGGATTGTATTATACCTTTCTCTGCCAGCCTCAATAGCCCCATATCAAATATTTGTTTCCCATGTAAGAACTTATGGACTAATCAAGTCACCCCTTAAATCTTAACCTTCTCTTTGTTAAACTCAATGGACTGCACTCTTTGAGTCTATCACTATAAAGCATATTTTCTAACCCTTGAACCATTCCTGTGGCTCTTCTCTGAACCTCTTCGGTTTATCAACATCCTTCTTGAATTGTGGACACAAGAACTGGACACAGCATTCCAGCAGCAGTGCCAAATACAGAGGTCAAATAACTTCTCTACTCCTACTCAGGATTCCCTTGTTTATGCAACCAAAGATTACATTAGCCCTTTTGGCTACAGCATTGCACTGAAAGCTCATGTTCAGTGGATTATGCCCCATGACCACCAAATATTTTTCAGAGGAACTGCTCCCCAGGATAAAGTCTTCCATCCTGTAAGTATGTCCATATATTCTTTGTTCTGAGACATATACAGATACCTTGAGCTATAATAAAATGGATATTGTTTGCTTGCACCCTCCTTACTAAGCAATCCAGATCGCTCTGTATCAGTTACCATTCCCCCAATTTTTGTGTCATCTACAAACTTCAGTCATTTTATGTTTTCTTCTAAGTCATTAATGAAATGTTAAATAGCTAGAGCCAGCAACTAATCCCTGGGGGACCCAACTAGAAACACACCTGTTTGATGACGATTCCCTGTTTACAATTACATTTTAAGACCTATTCCTTTGCCAGCTTTTAATCCATTTAATGGGTGTCATGTTAATTTTATATCTTTGTAGCTTTTTAATCAACATGTCATTTGTGACATAGACTTCTGTAAGACATTTGGCAATTACCTCAACACTGTTACCTTTATAAAACTTGTAATTTCATTAAAGAATATATCAAGTTAGCTTGACAGAATCAGTTTTCCATAAACTCTTGTTGATTGGCATTAATTACCTTACCCTCCTTTTAATTCTTTATCAATAAAGTACTATATCAGCCACTCCATTATGTTGTCCAGGACCAATTTCAGGCTGACAGGCCTATAACTACCTGGCTCATCCAATTTACCCTTTTCAAATGTTTGCATAACATTAGCTTTCTTCCAGTCTTCTGGAACTTCCAAAACTTGTTGAAGAAAAATCAACATTAGTGGTCCAGGATGCTTCTCACCCAGCTCTTTTAAATCTCTTGGATGCAAGATATCCAGTCTTGCTTACTCTTTAAGTGAATAAGGAGCACAGTCCATGTTTTGATTATCTTGTCAGCTGGCAAGAATTCCAGTTTTATTCCTTTCTGATTACTACAGAAAGAATACACACCAATGAGCAAATCTCATATGTAATGCCGCTATTCCTGCATGCAATATAAAATTTTAACTGTCAACTCTCTTTTCCACTTTGCATTTGGAATAAGTTAAGATGGGATGGCTCAGGAATCAATCATAGGATACGCAGTCTTTCACCTCTAGGTTATTTGTTCAAATGCAGCACAAGCTCAGGAGTCATTACTACTCATTTATTCACAGCCTGGCAATTGGTGCAGTCATTTACATCTATGCAAAGTGAGAGTAAAATACTGCCAAGCAGAACAGTAGTGTTTTACACTCCCTTTGTGCATATGTAAGTGCCAGGCAGAGGAGAATCAGATTCTATGCATCCACATTGTGACTGGTACATCATTTCTGAAGGAGGTATGTTTCTGTTCTTCTCAGAAGGAGCAACGTGCTTATCAGACCTCCTGCCTGCCTTTGCTAGATACTCATATGACACATTTTATCCCTGCTCCCTTTCCTCCGAACCATCCTCACATAGACCAAGATGCACATCTCCACACCTTACATAGCTAGACTGCCAGTGTACTTAATGCAGAATACTGTCATCCGTCAAGAACTGGGAACAAGCTATCCTGCACCCCCAGAGGAATATTGAGCCTGGTATATTCAAAGTGCAATATCTCCAAGTGCCAAGAAAAGCATTTCTTTGGGATTGGGATAGAGGATCCTGGAAGAGACCTATGTTGCAGAAGATAATGATCTGAGAAGACAAAACTACATTTAAATGTCTAGAACTAGGAAATTAAAAAACATCAAGTCTAATTTTCAAAGCCAAATACTCTTTCAGAATCATTTTGGTTTATTTGTTGTATTTGGAAAAATTAATAAAAATATATAAATCAATGGTTCTCAAACTTTTGTACTGGTGACCTCTTTCACATAGCAAGCCTCTGAGCGTGACCCCACCTTATAAATTAAAAACGCATTTTTATATATTTAATACCATTATAAATGCTGGAGGCAAAGTGATGTTTGGGGTGGAGGCTGACAGCTTGCAACCTCCCATGTAATAGCCTTGTGACCCCCTGCAGGGTCCCGACCCCCAGTTTGAGAACCCTTATATAAATACAAAAATGTAATTTGTGGATTGATTCCAACATTTGGTTTTTAAGCCTTACCAATCATTCAGTTCTCTCTATCTTAGGCATCCCTTTGTCTTCCTTTTACTGATGGTCAAGGGAAAACAATTAGTATTGTTTACTCTTATCTCTGAGATGAAAGGAAGACAAGTAGGATCATGACTTTGAGGTGGGAAAAATGGAGAGGAAAGAGAGGAAAGCAATCATAGCAACAGCTGCTGGACAATCCATTTGTAAAGCATGAAGGAGGGAAGAAAAAATGTTTACAGCTTTGGAAGAATTGAAACAAAATCAAGCAGATCTCATAGAAGTGTCTTTATTGACAAAGAGAGGAAATATGATGCAAGCCAATTATTCTTTTTCCCTTCTCACTAAACCTGACCAGTGTCTTATGCCTAATAATTGTGTGTCTTCTGTTACAAAAAAGTACCTCTCTGATGCAAGATTCCCGGAGCCAATTAGACAGATTACTTTCAGAACACACATGATGCAGCATTTCTCATTTGTTGACTTTTGGCCAACTCTACTAATGGGCTTGTCTCTAGATGATCAGTGTATTAGCTCAATTACAACAACTGTAGATAAAAAAAATGTGAGGAACTTCATTCAAATTTATATTTAAGGCAGACTATGTGGGCTGATGCTCCAGCTCCTTCTTGTGTCACTAAGCATAAATACTACAGTCAAAGAAGATAAAGCAGCATGAGGTAAAGTGGGAGAGTTAGCTCAGACTTCCAGCTCTAAATATTCTTATTGGTGGCTACTTAAATGTGCTTGTTTGTTGGACACTGAGTGTCCCTTTTAATGGTGCATGCAATGTTTAGTTTTGATGTAGCAAAAAAAGTAAAGACATACAATGTAGGTGTAACAGAAGGTCTGGCCCTTTAAGGGCCAGGGAGAGAAGGAAGCAGCCCACCCTGTTATGGAGAGAAGCCCAGAAGGTAGGTGCTGGGAAATTAGCTGACCCAGCTGAATAGCACCTCATGACTGGGTCTGATTACAGGCTGGAGGATATAAATGAGGGCCCCAGGTGTCTGAGGGGGTAAAGGATCAGGAGAGAGCTGAGAGTACATTTGCCTATGGCTGCAGCATAAAGTTGCAAGAGGGAAGCAGGCAGGCCAGCTGGCCAGCCTTGTGGCCCACCTCTCCTCCCCAGGATGGGGAGGTCCAGACCCTCTGATTTACAGAGGACAAGGGGTCCCACATTCTCAACCAAGAACAGAGCTTTTGCTTCTGGTATTGTTCTACATTTATTTTTGTTCTGTTTGGGAGAACAAACAGCCCTGAGGAAAGGGGCTACAAATAGAAGTAGAGGTGGCTACTTGTCCCAATTTACATGAGTTGGAGAATATGGGTATAGTGTGGCACTACCTAGTGGTAGTTGTGGATCCTGATGCTCTAATAAAATGGATGGGACAGCAACGGCAACCTAGTATCTGCAGCTGGTCCTGGTGCAGCAACAGTTACGGCAGCAAGAAACACATCAGGAACAGGAAAACTAGCAGCAGTTCATGCTTTGTCTGCTGAATACAGATTGGTGTGGGGGGCAGGGAGGAGTCTTCTCTAAGATGGGGACATAAGATGACCATGAGGCTTTCTTAGAAACCTTAGTTGGGGGGGTGAGGCCCATTAGTGGCCCCAGAAAGTGTAGGCCACTAAATACTGTGGTATTTACTATGCTTCGGGTAGAAGTGTGAAAAAAGACAACAAGAGGCTTAAGGCTGCCATATTGGATTGCCTAAGGCTCAGTGAGGAAAGGCATCAATGGTGATTCAGATGGGAACCACTTACCCCAGACTACTAGCCTACAGCAGTAGGCAGCAACTGAGAGACTTTTACTTCCATTGATTGAAACCAGAAACATGTTCTTCAGTGGAAACAGTTAAGCTGGTTAATATGGAGCAATTCTGCTAGATCCTGCCAGTAAGACCCAGAAATGAGTCTGTTGCCACTGACCAACTTGCCTGGAGGAGACAGTATACCTTGTGGAGAACTTTCTTGAAGCAGAATTAGATTCTGAGTCAATGGAGACTTAGGAACACAAGTGTATGGGGCACAGAGGTACCCCAAGAGAAAACACAATAAGAAGAAACCAGGGAGCTGGTAGGAGATTTTGGTGATGTTTTTACTACCAAACCCATCAGAACCCATTTGATCAACCACCACATGCCTCTCTAAGGGCCCTGTTCTGGAGGGAAGCCTGAAGGCAGATGCTGGGAATCAGCTCTCCCAGGTGATGAAACAGTACTTAATGACTGGGCCCCAGCTCCATGGGTTGTGGGGAGAGCTGAGCGTACACTGTCCTGTGGCTGCAGCAGATGGCTGCTTGCAAAAGAGCAAGCAGACATCCCTAGACTGGAGAGATCTACAACCTCTGGTTGCCAGAGGGCCCCACACTCTCAGCCAGGAGCAAGGCTATTGCATTTGCTATTCTTCTACATGTCCCCCGGCTGTGTTGGAGAATAAACAGAGCCCTGCGTTAAGGGGATGTAAATGAAACCGGTGTGGCTGATTGATTGTCCCAGGTTGGTGATCAGATCCACTAGCTGCAGTAGGTATATTTCTTTTAATGTATAGTGCAACAATGAGTGAGGTATGGCTTGTTGGGTTGCTTGGGTGGTTTTATTTTTTGCTTTTGTTGTATGGTATGTTATGCCCATTAGAACTGAGTAGTTTTTAAGATCCCTTGGACTACCACAGAATTTTTGACTTGATCTATAGCCCTTTGTTCTCTGCTTTGGTAACAGAGGCAAATGCAGCAGCCATTATTTGCTGAAGAGTGTGTTTTCAGAGACAGGGAATCTCTAGTTATCCCCCTCTCAGATAGAGTCATGGGATCTGTAGTTTTCATGTAGGCATGGACCAGGCAACAGGATAAGATAACACATCAGACCTTCCCACCCACATACTGTGCTGTAAGCTTAGCCTGGGGTTTGGCTAAAGCATAGTTTCCAAAGCACCAAAAATCAAACCATGGTGATCTTCCAGAGATGTAGAACCAATGTTTCATATGTCTCTATCCCTTTTCGCTGCTTGGGTAGCTGTGGAAAGGGAGACATGGCTGGGATACCCTAGACCCAGCCCAAAACTTAGCAGTAGTTTTGGTCCTCTAATCATTGTAGCCCAAAGTAAGTTAAAACAGTCCTCAGGCTTCTCTAAAACAGAGCAGAGAGACGTGTCTGCACAGAGCACAGCAGGATCAAGGTAGTTTAAAAGAGGATTTTATGCCACCTCACATCCTCTCAACCTGACTTTTATAAAGGGACCGCTCAATTCAACAAGAACAATCCTTGGTACTGATGGTACAGCAGGCTGGCAACTTGCTACTTTATTCAACTGCATCACAAAAGATGGTGGGATTCAGGGGGCAGGGGAGAAATCCCACTTACCAGACAAGTAATAAGGGAGAGTTGGGGCATAACTCCATCACATAATACTTTGGGTAAACCAGTTAACTCCAGCCATGAGCACTTTACTACACTGACCTGTTAACCACACCCCAGGAACCACCTGAGACTAATCTGCTGCTCTAGATTATTTAAATCTAGAGATAAATGTTGAATTTTTTTTAAACAAATTAATTTTTCAAGCAAAACTTTTTAAAAAAATTGGTTGGAAAAAGTGGGGGGAAATGATTTTTCAACAAAAAAGAAAAATGTTGATAATTTCTCCATTTTTATGGGAAAAAAAGGATTTTCTGACCAGCTCTCTAGAACTATGGATGCACATTCATTTGGGGGCAGTGGATTAAAGTCAGGCAAAGAATGACCCACTTGTTCCCTCAGCATTTATTTTCTAGCAGCAATCTGTGATATCAGACTCCCCAGACCAGCACAGGGCAGAACACAGAGGCTGGTTTTAAACCCTTCCTCCCATTGACATTCACCCAGACTATTTGAATGAATAAGTATTAAGCCTTGGATTGGCCATACTTGATGTAGCCATTTACCCCAGGGATAAGCGAGTGCAAACTGAGTGTAATTGGCTATAAAATCAGAATAGAAGTATTTTACTCACTCTTCTGCATTCATGTAAATGATTGCAGAAGATGGAGAACAGTGATGAATTGAAGCCATTCAGAGTAGGGGCTGCTGAGCCAGCCCATAACATAATCCTTGTTTTCCTGGTAGCATGGAAATTAGAAGTGGAGTTTGAATCTAATCAATCAGTAGCTCAGGGAACCCTTCATTCCCAGCACTATGACTGAAGAAAAACCTTCCCCTGCTCCTGTGAAGAACACAGGGACAGATCCTCAGTAGCGTAATCGGTGTGGCTCTATTGAGCTCATCATTGTCTGAATATTGTCTAGTCATTTACACCAAATGTAAAACCACTGGAACTATGCTGATTTACACCAGGCAAGGATTTGGTCCACAACTACAGATAAAGCATCATTTCATAGAGTGAGTTTTGCTAATGTCCATTTTTTTGCTTTTAAGACATACTTGCACATTCCCTATTATTCAACCAGTTTCATGGTTTAGACACATGCACTAACGAATCTTTCAGTTCTCCCCCAAATTATTGGTGACAAATTTATAGCTCTTAGCACCAGGCTTGGGAATGCTTTCAAGAACACATGATTCACATGGAGAGCTAATAAAACGATCAAACAGGTGACGTAACTGACATCTCATTTCTTTGCCAGTCAGAGCCTGTTTAGTGTGAGAGGAAATTCATATTTTTTAACAAGTTCTGTCCCATTCCATCACCAGCCCATCTGTCCCCAGTAGCACTGAGTCTAAACTTCTAAAAGTAGCAGCTATGGAAACTTTATGGACACTGAAAGAATTTACTTACCACTGAGATACTGTTAAAGGACATCTTTGATGAAAGCATTGTAAAAAATTAAACCTCAATTAAAGACAAAGTGAGAGAAAATGGGAGGATCTGAATTCACTTTCCCTCTTGCTGTTTTCAGTACAGCAGCCTAATTGTCCTCATTCACCAATGCCTTGCAACTTGCATAATTATTTGTATCTGTGCAAAGTGTGTGTAAGGAAGTGAGTGGATAATTCTGACCTGGTAGCATTAGAACCATCTTGCACAGGTGTAAATGACTACACAACATGAAAGCTAGTGGAAACTTAGGCCCAGTGATTCTTACACCAAAATAGTAGGAAAGCCAAGGACAGGTCTCACCCTAAAATTCTTGTATAGCAGCATAAATGACTTCAACATGCCAGGCTGGCCTGTGATGAGGTTTAAATTTCATTTCAGGATAGTAGGACAGCCTCATTTCTCAGTCTATTTTAAAAAAAAGCTTTTTCTCCCCTTGAGGACTCAAGTTTCTGAGAGTGAGACAGGAACCACTGCCTCAGAAGTCTCCACCCTGAGCTTTTATTCTCTCCAGTTCACTACTCAGCTGTGGAGTCTTGAAGGAGGAGAGGGTCAAGGGTACCTTTCATTTCTTTTGTTAAACTGCAGATTTCATGAACAGAGTAGCAATTACATTTCTGGCTTTGATTAAAGGAATGTTTCAGGGCCATTCCTTTTCGTTTCTGGAGAGATCTCCTGATAGCTTCAATGACAAGGAGAGATCCCATTCACTGATCAGTGCAACCAGACTACATTTCTGACCCTTTCCTTTATACCCGGTTTTAAACAATCTTCCTAACAAGAAGTGCTTAAGGAGATGAAATATAAAAAAGACAGTTAATTATGTATATGAAGAAACTGTTTGAATTAAATGAGGATTGTTCCCTATGAGCAGGGAGAGCTTTAAAAAGTTGAAATATAAAATGATTTTAATAATTAATATTTTAAATGGAAATTCAGCTGAAAGTTACCTGGAGAGCTCCACAGGAAGTTCATGCTGAATACAGCAGATTCCTATGAACCTTTACCATTTCCATGATGTGAAGAATGAAAGTGCAGGTAAAATGTAAAAGCTAAATACCATAATGGACTTTTTAAATTATTTGGTCTGAGAACCATTACTTTGAGGCCAGTACAAAACTTGCTTGACCTTTTTGCATCCCAGCTTTCATTAAATGTAAGATGTACTGAGTAAATAGCTAGGAGAAGTAATCACTTTCTGGTATAAATTACATTTTCCTGAGGACACTTAGTAGATATAGAAGGTTAAATAAAATGTATAGACAAAATAAGATAAGACAACCTATACAAATATACGACAGCCAGAGGGCTTTTTTCATACATACCTTGGCATCTCAGCTGGGACTGATTTTTAATGAAGCCTCACTCCAGTCTTGTGCTTTTCCAGTGCTCACTTGCAAATCCACTGGATAGAGTCTAACATCTGCACAGATAGATGACTGAGTCTGCCTGTGTAAAACAAATGGCTGGAATTTTCAAAGCTGCTGCTGCTGTCCTGTAGCGATGAACCACCAACTTACACAGATGTGTCCATTACAAATGAGGCTCCAGTCCTGCAAGCACTTGTGAAGTGGGGCTCTTTGCACGTGCAAAAAGTCCACCTGCATGGATTTGATTGCAGGACTAGGCCAAAGTGGTAAAGCCATTAGAGCAGACAGGTTTCCCCCTCTGTGTGTCAGTTGGGCTGTAATTCAGGCTAGTTTAATAGCACCCTTCTTAACCCATTTCCTGGGGCTTTCTCACAAGCACAGTGTCTGCCTTTAAACAGTAATGTTTTAACGTAAATAATCCATTTAAAATTACACTCCCTAGCATAGGGGTATTGCATACAACTTCTGGGCCACATTCTACATTGATGTACATCCCTGAAATCAATGGAGTTACATCAGTTTACTTCAAGTAAGAGTCAGGCCCTCCTCCAAACAAACAGTCTGTTGTAATGAAAGCACCTTCCCCCTCCCCCTAGACTAGCACAGGCTGCTGAGCACTGCTCCTCATACATAAGCAAGGAAATGGACAAAGTGATTGAGCCAACACGCTGTGTGTCTGCCTTTGCTTGCATGTCATACTCTTCCCCCACAATGTCTTACCCCCTCATGCTCACTTCGCTCTCTGAATTAAAGATTGTCAGTACAGGGCATCTCCCTGTCTGTTTTTAACCTTGCTTAGCACAATAGGTCCCAATGCTGAGCCGGACCTTGGGAATGCTGCAACAATAAAGAAAGGCAGTAAGCAGCTCCAGGCAGCAGCTAAACATTCATTCAATATAGCTGAGCTGTAAAATAGCGAAGGTCAGGTACCCCCCTTATTAGCTCCTAGTCTCTCTCTGTTTCAGCTGGTAGGGTGACCAGATGTCCCGATTTTATAGAGACAGTCCCAATTTGGGGGGCTTTTTCTTATATAGGCTCCTATTACACCCCCCCCTTGCTATCTGTTCACCCTACCCGCTGGTAGCTTTCTTAATAAATATATAGATCTAGAGCACATATGCGGGAGCTCTCTCAACCCATTGGCCCTGATTCTACATTGCCCTGCACCTGGTCCAGCCAGTGCAAAGGAGGTACCATTGTTCTCCGATAATTGTACACTCACTTTCCATTACTGCTTTGCATAGGTATAAAAAAGCTACACAAGATGCAGGGCAACAGATACTGAGGAAACTTTAGCGCACTACCTGAGCCCCAGACCTACTTGTGTCCCTAGTGAAAGTGTCAATAGAAACAAGGGCCTGCAGCAGTAGTTACAATTATATAGCCATAGGTTTATTTGACTTTATCTTACAATAACAGTTTACCTTTGCAATTGCAGTTGTGTTTGGGGAGATAGGTCAGAGCAGTAGAAAACACCCTAATCAAAATGAAGCCTGGGTGAGAGTAAACACTTGGAGCTAATACCCTGAAAACATGGCTTGTTTAATGATTGCACACTTACTCTCATCACAGCTGTAGGAGGACTCAAACCAATAATATAATTTAGGACTGGCTATCTGAAGTCACATATTAGATGACATACAAAGTATAAATGGCTAACTCAGAAGAGACAAAAATCTCAGAGTCACTCTCTGGTTGGAATCTCCTTTCTCCTATACTATGTAGTTTTATTTACATAATTCAAAACACTGAAGCATAGGCCCTCCAACATCAAACCCCATTTTGAGATGCTGGGGTATGCTAATATAGCTCTCACCAATTATGATTTACATACTATTTCCATAGTATAAAATTCCTAGCACATAATCTATTAGCACTGTTGCAAGTGTGCATATCTATTATCACTGACTGCTTAGAAGCTCTCATTAGAAATCAGCAACTATATTGAACAAACATTTGCTTTTAACTTAGAGTGTGACTGAGAGTTTCTGTTAACTATTGGCTTAACCCCACAGCCCAGGTATTAGAGAGGGTGAGTAGCTGCTCTGCCACATTCTATTTAGGAAAGCTAGTACCTATGTTGAGAACTTATTGCATGCATGTCTGTGATACTGTTCAGGTGTTACAGGGCAATCAGGAAAATAGCAGGTGTTTTGAGAACATAATAATATTAATGATCACAGATTCTACACTTTGGATTCATTACAGAGGTCTTTGGCCATCATTTGCCCAATATTTATATTGGGGAAAGAGAAATTAACTAGAGTTAGCTTGATGAAATTCACCCAACAAGTCAGGCATCGAGCTAGGAATTGAACTCCAGTCTCCCTGCTTCAATACTGTTTTTTCAGTCTCTATACTACATTGCCTGTCTGGAAGATAAGCTTTCAAAATATGCAACCCTTTCTAAGAGTGTGTGTACAGCAACAAGACATCTGGTCTGCTGCTTTGGAGAAAGGTCTGCAGGGTACAGGGACCATGGTGCTTATTGCATTGCTTTTGTTTACACTATGTTACTTGTATTGCTATGCTTGTGCATTAAAGATGTCTATAGGGTAACACGTGTAGAAATATAGGTATATTTTTCCAAACTCTTGTCACAGATACGTCTCTCCCAAGGAGCGAGAGCTCGCAGCTGAAGTATTTGCTTTCAGATCTGTTTGAACTGCTTGTAGATAGGGTTCTAGAACACAGGCTCCTTAGCAGGAGATGGGGACTAATACAATCCTATTAGGTGGCATGCTCTTAAGTTAGAAGGGGGTTCTTTTGATTTTTCTTGCAAATCATATTCCCACAGCCTGCAACCCTTGCATTTGCCCTCAGACGCTTATCAGTGTGGATGATTGAACCATAAGAAATTGTGTTCATAATAAAAGAAATTCTAAATTATTGTGCAAACAACTCAAGGGGAACTCTATAGTGGAATACCTGTGCCATCTCCCCTGCCACTTGAATACACTTCCATAAATTGCAGATTGCCACAGTTGTAAAGTAAAGTGGCTTGACTTTACTCCAGCCTGTAGCATCTAGAACGGTGAGGAGCCAAGATAAGTGTACTTGGAAGTTGCTGAACTTGCAATTTCCTCCAGAGTGAGGAAGAATTTGCACGGTACTCTGCATAATAGCATTCCTTTATAACCTCCACTGAACTGAGTGCTATGGGGAGTGGGGGAGAGTGGGTGTGATGGGAACAGAGACAGGACATGGCCATGGATTATTGTAAATACTTAAATAAATCCAGGAAATGAAAATAAAATGTGGAGCAAACAGGATTTTTCAGTTATTCCTGCTGCCAATCGGGAATAGCAACTCAATCAGTCAAGTGTGCTTCAGAGGGCTTGTCTACACTGGCACTTTGCAGCGCTGCAACTTTCTCACTCTGGGGTGTGAACAAACACATCTCTAAGTGCCGCAAGTTTTAGTGCTGTAAAGTGCCAGTGTAGACAGTGCACTAACACTGGGAGCCGCACTCCCAGCTCTGGTAACTATTCCCCTCTCTCCCAGTGCTGGTACCAGAGGTTAAGGAGAACAATTTTTCGCCTTCCACTTTGTAACAACCTTTTATGTACTTGAAAACTGTTATGTCCCCTCTCAGTCTTCTCCTCTGCAGACTAAACAAACCCAATTTTTTCAATCTTTATTCATAGGTCATATTTTCTAGAACTTTAATCATTTTTGTTGCTCTTCTGTGGACTTTCTCCAGTTTGTCCACATCTTTCCTGAAATGTGGTGCCCAGAACTGGACAGTTCTTCAGTTGAGGCCTTATGAGCATGGAGTAGAGCAGAAGAATTACTTCTGGTGTCTTGTTTGTAACACTCCTGCTAATTCATCCCAAATGATATTTTCTTTTTCTGCAACAGTGTTACATTGTTGACCCCTATTTAGCTTGTGATCCACTATGACTCCCAGATCCCTTTCTGCAGTACTCCTTCCTAGGCAGTCATTTCCCATTTTGTATATGTGTGCAACTGATTGTTCCTTCCTCAGTGGAGTCCTCTACTTTTGTCCTTCTTGAATTTCATTATGTTTACTTGAGACAATTTATCCAGTTTGTCCAGATCATTTTGAATTTTAATCCTATCTCCAAAGCACTTGCAACCCCTCCCCACTTGGTATCATCCACAAACTTTTATAAGTGTACTCTCTATGCCAGTGGTGGCCACTCCATGGGCTGCATGTGGCCCATCAGGGTAAGCTCATTGTGGACCGTGAGACATTTTGCTGACATTGACCGTCTGCAGGCATGTCCCCACTGCAGCTCCCAGTGGCCACAGTTTGCTGTTCCCAGCCAATGGGAGCTGCGGGAAGCAGCAGGCAGCATGTCCCTGCGGCCTGCTGTTTCCTGGGAGCGGCCTGCAGACAGTCAATGTCAGCAAAATATCTTGCGGCCCACAATCAGGTTACCCTGATGGGTCACATGTGGCCCATGGGCCACGGGTTGCCCACCACTGCTCTATGACATTATCTAAATAATTGTGGAATATATTGAACAGAACTGGATGCAGGACTGATCCCTGCGGAATCCCACTCAATGTGCCCCTCCAGCTTGATTGTGAATCACTGGTAATTACTCTCTGGGAATGGGTTTCCAACCAGTTATGTACCCACCTTATAGTAGTTCCATCCAGGTCGTACTTCCGTAGTTTATTTATGAGAAGGTCACACAAGACAGTATCAAGAGGCTTACTAAAGTCAAGATATACCACCTCTACCACTTCCCACCTATCCACAAGGCTTGCTACACTCTCAAAAATAGCTATTAGGTTAGTTTGATATGATTTGTTCTTGACATATCCAGGTTGACTATTACTTATCACCCTACTGTCTTCTAGGTGTTTGCAAACTGATTGCTTGATTATTTGCTCCATTATCTTTAGTTATTAATGGGTATGCAGTGGGGATGTCGCAGTTGGTTGGGGGTAGAGCAGGAGCTGCTCTCCTGCTGTTGGAACAGTCCCTAGGTGATTGTTCTAGCCAGTGTAGCTTAGCACAACTCTGTGGCTGCTCTACTTTTCCCAGCGTAAAACTACATCTATACCTGGAGCTGAGGGTATGATTCTCAGCTTTGGCAGAGATACTCACGCTCACTCTCATCGAGCGAGCTCACTAAAAATAGTAGTGTAGCCAAAGGCAGCAGTGAGTGGCAGCACAGACTAGCCACTCTGAGTACATACCCAGGGGATCCAGGTGAGTATGTACTTAGGCAGCTAGCTCATGCTGCTGCCTGTGCTATTGTGGCTACATCATTAGTTTTAGCACTTTAGTTTGATGAGATCTAGCATAAGTATGTCTACACGAGCTGGAAATCACACCCTGACCTTCAAGTGTACACATAGTCTAACTGTCTTGTTAAGAGTGCCCCTTTGCCTCCCCTGTTCTGTCAGCTGCACCAAGTGTGATCTTGACACTGCTGAGGACTATGCCAAATGTGCAAATAAGAACATAAGAATGGCCATACTGGGTCAGACCAAAGATCCATCCAGCCCAGTATCCTGTCTTCCAACAGTGGCCAATGCCAGGTGCTTCAGAGGGAATGAACAGAACAGGTAATCATCAAGTGATCCATTCCTTGTCTCCCATTCCCAGCTTCTGGCAAACAGAGGCTAGGGACCATCCCTGCCCATCCTGGCTAATAGCCATTGATGGACCTATCCTCCATGAATTTATCTAGTTCTTTTTTGAACCCCGTTATAGTCTTGGCCTTCACAACATCCTCTGGCAAAGAGTTCCACGGGAAGACTGTGCATCATGTGAGGAAATACTTCCTTTTGTTTGTTTTAAGCCTGCTGTCTATTGATTTCATTTGGTGAACTCTAGTTCTTGTGTTATGAGAGAGTAAATAACACTTCCTTATTTACTTTCTCCACACCAGTCATGATTTTATAGACCTCTATCATATCCCCCCTTAGTAGTCTCTTTTCCGAGCTGAAAAGTCCCAGTTTTATGAATCTCTCCTCATTAATCTCTCTCTTGTCTTAAAGACAAGATTGGGCTCCCATTTTTTAATGAATTTTTACTTGTCAATTTTAAGATAAAAGTTTGCCTACATGGTGGGGAGGGATAGCTCAGTGGTTTGAGTATTGGCTTGCTAAACTCAGGGTTGTGAATTCAATTCTTAAGGGGGCCACTTAGGAATCTGGAGTAAAATCAGTACTTGGTCCTGCTAGTGAAGGCAGAGGGCTACACTCCCTTTGAGGTCCCTTCCAGTTCTATGAGATAGGTATATCTCAATTTATATATATTGTAAAGAAGGATCTCAGCATCTGGCTCATTGACTGGTATTTTAATTTATGGGGGAAATATTGTTACAGTAGTGATCTACATTGGGCAATAATGCCATGGCCTATAGCCTTGAGCATTACTTCCTATTCTTAGATACTTTTTTTATCAATGAGTCAACAGTGTCTCTGTCTTAGTGCTCTCTTTGGATCTCAGGGTTAGAGTACAAATTTGTTGCCCTATCAGGAATAGTTCAAACAGGGCTCAGCCAGTATCTCTAATCTAACAAATCCAAGATACATGTTAAAAAGAAACAACAGATTGTGGGTTTTATGAATATCTAGTATGAAACCTTGGATTTGTTTGTTTGCTATCAACACGAGCTGTTTCAAAGTAAAACAAAGAAGAGCAGATCATTAATGTCAATCTGCCTGTGTGGTTTTTTTTATTTTTTTCTATCAAGATAAACTGTTGTGTGCTGTCTTTTCAAATCAATGAATTGCAAACTGAAGAAAGCAGGGATAAAAACAAACTACAAACTGATGCAAAATCATTGGCAGGCATTTCCAAGCAATATATTTTAAATGATTTAACTATGTGTGTGATTTTAAATGAAAATTACTTAATCCTGTTTGTTTGTTTGTTTGTTTGTTTGTTTGGTGTGTGTGGTTGGTTGGTTTGTTTGTTTTCAGTATTGGGGCCTTTTTCCAAATTCTTGGTCCACACTTAGACCGTAAAATCTTTAGGACAGAGATTGCCTCTTATTCTGTTTATACAGCACAGAGCATAACAGGGCTCTGATTTGATTACAGGCTCTGGGCACTACTTTGATACTACTAAGATATCAATTATGCCATACTGGAATTGTGAACATGAGCCAAAATGTTCTGCTTGTTGTTGTTGTTGTTGTTTTAATCAGTATTGCTCAGGTATTAGTCACTGAGAGCTTTTACCCTGATTTTCAAAAGTGTTGGGCATCTATCTATTTTGGTAGCTTAACTATGGATTTGGGAGTGTAACTTAGGGGACCATTTTTGAAAAACGTTGCATTAGTATGTTCAGGAAATATAGAAGTTAGGGAATATTGAATCACATTAGATAAAATATGCTTTCTTCATAACTACAAACCTTTGTCCAAAACTTGCACTAAACCTAAATGGAACCCTTTGCAGGTCTGAAGACATTTGGTTAATTCACATTTTCCTCATTATTTTTAATGTTCACATGCCTCTTTTTTTTCAGAGTTCCAGGAGGAACTCAATGTATGGAGATTTGATCTGAAGCCCATTGAACTAAATGTGAGTCTTTCTATATGATTCAGTGGGCTTTGGATGAGGACCTTAGACTGAGATATCAAAGGTATTTAGCTGCCTAACTCCAGCGAGATAAATATTTTGCACAGGCTGCCTTTGGAGATTTTATAGCTTGATTAAAAACAGCAAGTAAGGAAAATCGCATGAGAAAATCTCCCATCCCAATTTCACAGACACCAGAGGTCTGAATAATTTGCATAAGTTTCTAACTCATTACAGAAATAAACCTCCAAACCTTTTTTAGTTTACCCAGCACTATTCAAATACTGCATATTCACACCATTTCTGGTGTGAGATCTCTTTATAACTAATTTCTGAGCAGATTAGAGAAGTCTAAAGTGTATCACACTAATAAATCTTACCTCCTGGAATCTACCACACTGGATTTCTAAAAATTAAAATTCTGGCATCTCATTTTGTGACTATTCCAAATAATTTGCAACACTATGTTTAGGGTGGTGGCTGGGAAGCTGAGTAGCAATTTTTTTTTCATTAATGCATCTTATGAGGCACTCCATGGTGTCAAGAGTCAACTTTTCATGACATGAACATTACATACTGTACGGCCAGGAGTCTCACAACATGACCTGCTATATTTCATTTTTCCCAAGTTTAAAACAAAAGGCTGTTTCCTTGTTGTATCATTGTCACCTGTTGCAGAGAATGTCACTCATCCAAGTAGCCAGTAGAACTATTACACATTTTACATGCTTGGATAGTTTCCCAACATGTCCACTGTCAAAATGATGAGGATGAAGAAGGTATGCACATGAAAAAAGACAAGTAGGTTTAAAGGGCTTCTTGCCTCTTTTAGATGCCATAATTATACACTTGGGGCAGATGCTACGAATCTACTGGGTAGGGTCAGTAGTATGTTTTCAGAGCACATCTGGGGTTTTGGTGACTCACTTGAAATCTGGGCATGAAGAACTCCAAATAAGAAGTCTTTTGAAACCCAATTTTAAAACTGAGTTTAACGAAGTAGAGTTCCGAGTGTTCTCAGTGGTATTGTTTTCCCCCAGTGCTAAATTACCAATGTCAGATATATAGGCTACCTTAAAAAGGCTTTCTTCTCCCTCCCCCCATTTTGACATTTTTTTAAATATTTATAGGAATATTTCCATGTGAAGTAGCCATGTACACCCGTGAAAACCAACTGACTTCAGTGGAACTGTGTTTGACCGAACAGTCCACTCAGAAAACCAAGTTTCTTATGGACTAATTTGGATGTTTTAAAAAAAGTTATAGTGAGCTATTAATCAATATGCTTCACTATCAAAGTGGTGTCTGATGTGTGCAATGTCAGGAGTACTGAAGGATCTTATGAAAGTTTTAAAGACTATTCAGATCCCTCAACTTTCCTTCAGTACTCCTGACATTGCACACATCAGACACCACTTTGATAGTGAAGGTCCCAAAGGGTTACATCATTCTAAACAAGTACTTGCTACCTTACAGGTCCTGAGACATCTTCAAAATTAGGAATTGTTCTTATTGCAAATGAAGTGTTTATTTTAACAATGAATATTATTAGCTGATTATTAGAGAGACAAGGTGGGTGAGGTAATATCTTTATTGGACCAACTTCTGTTGCTGAGAGTTGGCCCAATAAAAGATATTACCTCACCCACCTTGTCTCTAATATCCTGGGACCAACATGGCTACCACAACACTGCATTTGCTGATTATGTGACTTGTTGGTTCATTATGTATACAACTTATTTTCTTTGCTTATACTTCTGATTACATCTTTGAACATAAAATTCAGTATCCGCGAGCTTCCAAGGAGTTGCCACATCTTAAGCTAAAAGCAGTACTGGAAGTGAAATGCTGAGAATTATATGCCATTATGTGAGAAAGAGGCATTGTGAAAATAGCAAATGTTTTCATAATTACTGTTTTAAAGATAATTACACATGAACTGTATCTGGATGGCAGATTCTAGGACTGTTCACAGGAATTCTCTGAGTCATCCAGCTGTCAGGGGTTTGAACCCTGAATAAAGGTGCAGGGTAATTACTGCTGAGACAGAGTGACAGGTGTGACTTATTAATGACAACCAGGAGTATAAGAGGTTGGGAAGTCTTGCTCAGTCGGACAGAATAGCTTCTGTATGGGTAACATACTAACAGCCAATCTTAGGGAGGAACCTTAGGCTGAGGTTTTCATTCTGCTGTTATTGAATTCCCAACAACAGATTACCTGTTCTGTTCCCAACAAGCCAGTTCCAAACCCCGGCAAGGGGGTAAGTTTGGACTGCATTCAGAATGGCCGGGATTCAGCAAGGGACTAGAGCATATGAGTAGTTCCATTGGCTTTAATGGAACCACTCTTACATTTAGTTAGGAATGTGAGTGTTACCAACTGTGTGCAATAAACAGGGTTAATAGCAATCTCTTGTTGGAAACAAAACAAAACTTGCAGGAAGCCACTTTGGACTCATATCCCAACTTCAACATTTTCATTCCTGTATTTTGAGCTCACTTCTTACTGTTTAAGGTATATATTTTAAAATATTTTATTTCTTAAGAATCTGAGTAACGTGGACGCAGCCTAAAAAAATGGCATCTAAACAAAATTCTAAATAATTTCTGATAGTTGAATTAATCTTGGCAGACTAAGTAGGCTGTAGCAAAAGTCACAGAATATTGAATTTAGGTGAAATCAACCATAAAGTTCTAAAAATAAAGACTATGTGCTTTCAAGTTCTTCCTCTGAGGCATATTCACCAGTTTCCTGTTTTCTAAAGTTATACACACTTGTCTTCCAGTATCCCATGGCTCCTCTGTCCAGCAGAAGATGCACATTAATACTCTAGTGTTATGCTGAAAAATCATAACAATGTTGAATAATGCTCCTGAATTTAAAATAACCAACCTGAGTCTGATCTTGTTGACACTGTAAATAGGTAGTATTTTCACTGAGGCAAATGGATCTACTAGTGGTGTAAGGGGAGAATCTGGCCAATTGATTAGCATAGGTGATATGGGAAAGGTTAGAAGATGACAAGAGAAACAAAAACCCACACCCACTCATTTCAAGTCTTGAGGGCATAGGCCCAGATCCTCAAAGGTATTTGGTGCATTGATTTCCATGGGCATTAGCCACTTAAATACTGAGGATTTGGGCCATATGGAGGGACATGAGTAATTCCCATAATTATTAATGGGAGTTACATATATGTAGCACGAGGAGACTATCACACCTAATTTATCTTTCTCTATTTTATGAGTGTAAACAAATTTGTATGCATACATTCAAAGAACAGATAAAGCTGACATTCCTTCACAAACTTTACATGATAACTTTATTTTCAGTTTTCATTTCTTAAATTGCTTATCATAGGTAATTTTTCTTGTAATTCCATAAATAGATATGGACAAACTGGACACATTAGTCTCTAATACAGGCCTGGAATAGGAGTTAATGAGCAAGAAGAAATAAATATACATATAAATACAACATAATATAGTGTATAAGCATTTGTACAGTGTTAATATACAGTATGAACAACAAAAATTTTGTCAACTCAAAAAAGCTTATTGAATGTAGACATGTTTATTATCAGCCTAACCATCTTTGGAATATGAATAGCACCTCTAACTAATAAATTATTGTCAAAAAATTTCTAGTCAATATGTTCAAGTAAAAAAATCTACAGTATTGCAAATTTTAAAAAAATCTCGTTAGTCAATAAGAGTGGCTACTACATATTTAATTATTGCATAGCAAATTCTGTTGGTAGGGAACAGAAGTGGTGCATTTTCAAAGTAGGCCATGGGTAGAAAAGGCACCAACGTCTCACCTATGAAACGGTGCTTATCACACACTATTTTGAAAATGCACTCTATTCTTTCTGATGAACCTTTCCCTTGGGTTATATGCTAATGCAGTTTTTTCTCTGTATTGTGTACCTTCTGGCAGACTGAAACACATATACAAAAAGTACAAAAAGATAACTCGTCAGAATGATATTTTTTTAACTTTGACATTCACTAAACTTCAGTAAGTACTTGCTAAGGTTTTCTAAACTCTCAGTGTTGGCCCAACTTTTCAAGGTTCTATGATTCTCCTGGTGGCCTCAATTTCCATTGAATTCAAAGGGACTTAATGGCCCTCAGCACCTCAGAGAATCAGGCCATCAAGGTATGGAGTACTTTAGATTAAATTGTACCATTTGTGCAGAGATCATCTATCCAGCGGTTCTCAAACTGTGGGTCGTGTTTGGGGTCACCAAGACGAGCATTAGACTTGCTGGGACCCAGGGCTGAAGCTGAAGCCCGAGCTCCTCACCCCTGCACTCAAGGCGGAGAGGCTGGAACTCCAGAACTCTCCCCACCACCACCCCTTAGGGCAGAAGGACTGCTCTGGCCCCCTCTCCCTCCCACCCAGGGAAGTGGGGCTCAGACTCCGCCTGCCCCCTGGGGGTCATGTAGTAGCTTTGTTGTCAGAAGAGGGTCATGGTGCAATGAAGTTTGATGCTTTATATAATATTTCTACAGTTAGATTATAAAAAAAATCCCCTTTTTAACAGCAGTTACAATACCCGATGATATTTTGGGTCATATTGAACATGTGGGACATGGTAGAACACCAGAGATATTTAATATTTCAATTCTCTCTTTGAATGAATTTCTAATATAAATAAAATCTAGAATTTAAAAATAATGAAATATATTCCTGTAGAAAATTTTCAGTTTCATTCATTTGTTGAAATCCTTTTTTTTAATCCACTTACAAATGTTTTATTTACCAAACACAGTATAAGCACTATATATATAGTGGGTTACAAACTGTGCTTGGTAAATAAAACATTTGTAAGTGGATTAAAATATATATATAAAAATCCATAAAGAAATAAAACACATTCCAAATAGATATGAATAATGAAGACTACAATCTGCTGAAGAAAGGCTTCAGAAAGAAAGAACTAGGTAACTTTCCTTTGGATTCAAATAAGATTTGTTTAGGTATTTATTTAAATATGCCTTTTATATTTAACAATCTACATGTCTTCATTATTTACATAGTCTATTAAAACAGTACACATTGTGTGAAAATTTAACAACTGATTCATTAGGAAAATTATGCAGGGACAACCTATTTTATGTCTTGTCACATAGCTAGTATTTGTTATGTTAGGACAGGTATAGATAGTTAAAGAGTAGGGTGTTAAAGAGTAGAAATAGTTAAGAGTAGATAGTTAAAGAGTAGAAATCTTGGCTTCTTTGAAGTCAATGGGAGTCTTGCCATTGACTTCAATGGGGCCAGGATTTCACCCTCAGGGTCTGATCCAACCCCCTTTCTATAGGAGTCTTTCTATTGATTTCAGAGGGATTAGTATCAAGAATAGAGTTGCAGGTTGAAAACAAGGATATCCTTGGAGGAAATGCCATCTGTGCTGTTGTACAAAAGATATGAAGGGAACTAACTGCACCTTGGACCCAGTTCTACTTTCTATGATCACTACCCTCCCCGTAAAAGAAAAATAACAAAGCAATATCAAATCTCTTACTATTTCTGAAATAAAGGAAGGATTGATTTCAAACCTGCAAAATGCATTAGTTTACTGTAACATTCTCCCTTTGAGAAATGTGTAGTATATATGTACCAACATTTCTGAAACCTGTTTCCATGACCTGGTTCCCTCTATCCCAGTAATTATATATATGGTAACATGGTGTATTTGATGCAAAAGTGAATAGGACACTTCATGCAGGTATGATACAATAGAGAGTATTAAAGTGTAAAAACACATGGCAGTCAAGGGTCAAATCTTCCCTGGGTAGTCCAGTTCCTCAGCTGCTGGTCAACATTGCAAACACAGATTTCTGAGATTCTGGCCCTAAACTTGCAATGTTTGTTTAAAATAATAATAAAATAAAAATATTACAATTACTGACTTTTAACATATTTGGGAGGCTTTCTGATTAATTTTATAGATTTTGTTATACATTTGCTAACTTTCTCCTGGGGCCATGTGCTTCCCTAAACTATAACTGAGAGGTAGATGATAGGAAAAGAACATTTACTGTATTGCAAAAGAAGAATATGCAATTTATGCTGAAAAATATATTCTACATTTTTAATGCAAAGAATAGGCATACACTAATATCAAAAGAGTAAAAATAAAGCCTATATAGAGAGCACATTTATTAAAAATTGAAATGCTAATAACCAATTAAACCAATAAAAGCTCCCTTTATATACCTGTATATGAGCAGAAAAATAGTTTTCCATTGAGAAATTAGCAAAATGTGAGTTAATTCCATTTTTGTACTAGGCAAAAATGTAAGCCTAATTTACAGCAAGGTAGTCTAAAATAACTCACTGGTTTTGCTTACTGAAACCCTCAGGTATGCATCATGTCAGAGACAGAACTGATGGTTACATGTGACACATATGGTTTGTTATATATGATCTAAACGTTACTTACCTCAACCCTCTGAAGTCACAGCCCCCACAGGGAGACTGTGGAAAGAGAAGTTACATAGGCATTTAAATAAAAAAGCAGAAGAAAACACTTAACAAAAGTCACAAAATACTCAGGGCCGGCACTTCCATTAGGCGACCCTAGGTGGTCACCTAGGGCGCCAGGATTCGGGGGATGGCATTTTGTGCGCTCCCCACGGGGCGCAGGGGAGCTTCCGGTTCCGCTCCCGTTGCGCCGCCAAAGAAGGACCTTCTGCTGACATGCCGCGGAAAACAATTGAGCAGCTCAATGACTGCCACTGTCGCCTGCGGCATTTCGGCGGAGGGTCCTTCTTCGGCAACGCGACGGGAGCAGAACTGGAAGCTCCCACGCGCCCCGTTGGGAGCGCACAAAATGCTACCCCCGAATTCTGCCTAGGGCGCCAGAAACTCTGGCGCTGCTCCTGAATATACCAGATACTACTTCTATTGTGATACATCAATGTAGACAGAAAACAACAGAATGAGAGGGGAAAAGGAGAGGATGAAATAAATGATGTGATAAGTGTAGTTGAAGGGAAATAAAGACAATATAACTACTAAACCTCAATGTTTCTTCTGTAAAGGCCAAAGAACAAGAGAGAACCATCATCTGTAATCTTTAGGCCTGTTCTGCACATAGACTGACTGCACAATTGGGCTCCTGTTTCTTCATGGTGAGGGGAGGACCATGTCTTCTGAGTCAATACTAGCTACAGTTTCAATGCAGTAAAGAGAAGTGATAGGGTAACAGAGAAAAAGTACTGTTCAAAGTCAAGATGAAGTCACTGCAGAAACTAATGAGCAGCCATGATAATGGGTGAGAGAGTGAAAGGGATGACAGGTATTACACATACTGACCATCTTGTAACACTGTCACACACATTTGTATTTGTAATGTTTTCCGCATCCCTTCTGTATGATAGAAACTTGTAAAAGAATCTCAAAGGAAACAAGAGAAAAAGATTGTGCCCTTCTTGATGCTGTCTGACCTGGTAATGTGAAGGAAGCATCTAGTGAGCTGACCTAAAGCACTGTATGGGTTTCTTACAAGGACCTATTGCTAACCCATTCCAGTATGGCTTACAGAGTCCTGATCTTTCATCTTTCACCTGATGAAGCGTATCTCTGATTTTGCAGAGCATTTGCATCAAAATGTGAAAACACTCTACTTTTCAGCCTTTTAAAAACTACTGTAATAGTATTTTCAACACACACTATCACGTGTGTAACACCCTGATTCAATGTCCCATGTTTTGTTGCCTCATTAATTCACCATGCAACATTGTACATGAACCATTTGGAACTGACCAGCTCCCACTAAATTCAATTGTTCAACTACCATTGACATCATAATTGGGAGCAAGGGTTGGCCCATTACCTTAACAGTGAGACAAATCTCGCTTATCCACACTGAAAATTTGGCAGGTATACCAGAGTCATAAAAGGAAGAAACTTGATATGAAATCTGTCCCTATTGAAATCAATGGGAGTTTTGTCATTGACTTCTACACAGCCAGGATTTCACCCTCTAAATGAGAGCAGTGACAAGGGAAAAGTTGGCTGATTGGGAAAAATAAGACCTTGCTGAACTCAACCAGGATAGTTCACAGTTCAGGCTCTGTATGAGGAGGGCTCTGGTATGTGACTTCTTATGCCAGAAGGTGTAATATCAGAAGGTCTTTTTGTGAGTTTGGGATAATCCAGAAGTGGAAACACTTACAAACAGTTCAGTGAGGAGCAGATGAGAGGGTTCATGTACATGTACATGCATTAAAAGCTTGAAAAAAAGAACTAACCTGACTCATTGGTGTGAAGTCTTTCTTTGTAGTTAAAAAGGACAGTACTGAGGGAGGCAGGTCACAAAAATAAAAGGAAATTAACTGCATGTGAAGATATGCTCTAAGAAGCTATCTAAAAATGTAGCCAAATAGTAGCATGGGAGAAACACCACTGCATAGTGCAGTGGGCCTGATTCTCACACTCCTTTACTGAGAGTTTGCCATTCATAAAGATGGAAAACACCTTTTTCCTATAGATTACTCTTTAGGACTACTTTGGTGAGTAGTTTTGTAAGGAAATGGAGGGAGAAAATATTAATAAGGAAAATGACAAATGGCCCATTTGTCATTAATCATAGAATCAAAGGGCCTCATCCAGCAAGGTGCTGAGAGCTGTCTGAGATACAGTACTAAGCACCCTTCACTTCCATAAATAAAGAGGGAGTTGCTTAGCATTTCCCAGAATTAGGGCCCCCAAAAGAAATGGAGAACACTAAAGAAAGTTGCTGATGGTACTACTTAAGGAGTAAGGTACTTCTTAGCATAAGTAAAGATGCCACAATGTGGCCCATAGGCACAGTTTTACTTATTTCAATGTTTTGTTCTCCCTGAAGCAAGGCAAGGCAGGGCAGGAACTGTGACCGAGCCCTGTGGTGACACAACTATGACTGCCCATTATACAGCACTGAGCCTACTTTCAATCCAGTCCAAAGTGAGTAACAATAGGTGTTTTCTCTGCAAGATTTGCTTGTATTGTGCATTAGACACTGCTGAGATTCCTGTAAAATCACCAGATTTTTCTCAAAATGGTCCAGCTTTGCTGAAAGAGCATTGGTAAATGTCAATTTACGTTTCTGCACAGCACTGGAAGTGGATTCAATATATTACTGAAAACAACGCTGAGTCTTGAAAGGAACGACTGGCCTTTCTGCTCATACACTCAACAAAGGAGTTAGTTTATGCTTAATGTGTCGGGTGGGTAGATGGGAATTGTAATGAGGTTACCTGTGCACAAGGACCCTAGGTTACATCTTAAAATTCCTTTCACATAGGCTATCAAAGGATAATGACCTTCTGTGAATAAACATATGGCTGTGATTTGAACAAATTACCAAAAGACTGATTGATCCAAAGTCCACTGAAGTTAATGGAAAGACTCACTTTGACTTCCCTGGGTATTGGATTAGGTCGCTAGAGATAAAAAGCTGAACCATTCCAATACCCTGAACCAGTTAGTCCCTCTTGTTAATTTAAGTCTTCGTATCTGATTAATGAAATGGTAGCTACCCTTACAACCTATGTACCACTGACATGTTCATCTTTATTTTTTTTTAATACAAATGGCTTTTTAAGCTAATTTGGATTAATGCAGCCTGAGTGTTCTCATAGTTCAAAATTAAATGTTTAAATATGTGACTAGCTATCACTGGATGAAACAAACACTTGCATTTATTATAATGACACATTTATTGCATTTTAGCAATAAAAAAATCTACCTTTTTATCTTCTAAACTTATCCTTTACAGCCACATTCTAGTTATGTGTATAAATACATACTTTTGATCTAGTGGGCATACATTTTAAAAGGGCAGGCAGTTTCTTATGCACTTTACTCAGATCATTTCAGTATTTTGTCTTCCTTTTCAGATCTTAACCCATAATCTGATATCCTTCTTTAATACTAGAGGCCAAAATATGGTGGTGAGTAGAAGTCAACAGGCACTGGCAGTCCAGAGGGTTAAGACAAATGGCTTCTGTAACAAGACTAAACAGATACTGTTGCATTAGAAGTTATTTTGGAACAAGATAATTTGTCGTGGAGGACCTTAAAGTTTAACTCTACCTGACCCATACTGTCCACAATTACGGTTGGAATGGACTCATGTGCATGGAGTCGCTGTCTCTGAAATCGAAAATTCTCATCACCAAAATAAAAAAACAAACTGTCGATGGTAATTTGCCTGGAATCTTGGCTTTGGCAAATTTCTGTTCTCATCCAATATCGTGACTGATCATTATTACTACAAAACCTGGCCTGTAACTTGACAAAATACTTGTAATGGAAGTAAAAAACATTGACGTCTGAGGCATATTTCATATTAAATATTAGTTTCCCTTTCTGAAGAATCATTGAGTACTTTGTCAGCCCTGTTGGCAGCCTCCTCATTCTCATTGTTGGTCAAAGGTTCTGCTTCCTTGGGATCAGCATTCTTTAATGCTTTCTGTTTTTCTTCTTCTAACTTCTTCTCTTTTGTCAAAAGCCTGTAGTTGATGGCATTGCCAATGAACAACCAAATACTTGCCACAATCACAATCGATCCACAGACAATGTACATGTATTTATATTCTCCAGTTATATCCACTAACCAACCTGAAAGACAGAAACAATACAAAACCATACTTGAAAATATTCCAACTGTAGTTAGAAATAAAGTCCAGGTCCTTCCCACAGGTATTATCAATAAATGTCCTGCATTAAAAGTATTTTCAACACTATAAAAGTTGTCCTAGATTGGGCATTTTCACAGACAGATGTACAGTGGAACTGTAATACATTTTATATTAGTTAGATTGGCAGTTATTGCATTCATTATCTGTAGTAAAATAATTGAGACTAAGGAAGCAGAGTCTAATCAACAATAGTAGGTTGTATACTTTTCTATTCAGATCTGTCTTTTTTCCCCCTCCTTCTAATGTCTTTCTGTTGTTGTTTTGGAATCGATGTCTAGCACTCAGTGGGGCTGCTTGCAGACAAGAGGCTGGAAAGGTGTCTGCCTTCTCAGCTGCTATTACTATGTCCCATTGTGCAGCTGCTACTTGTGCTCCACTTATTCTGTCCCCAAAGACAGACTATTTCACATTGGTATGCAGACACCACTGTCATGAAAACTGAGTTTCAAACTCTGAAGCATGTTCCCAAACTTGTATGGTTAATGCTTACTTCCCCAGATAGATCATCAGCAGCAAAGATCAAATGTGGGACCTCTTTATCTTAACGCATGAGCTTCTACTGTCTGAGCAAAAGGAACTTGCTCTGTTAGTCAAGGTTGTATCAGACTCGTCAATCTCTAGTTGACCTTGCCACTACCAGAAGGGGAGTCCCACAATAAGCAAACATGACTTACATTCATAAGCCATTTGGATCAAAGAAAAATGTATTCTGACCACCTTTTCATAGAATCATAGAATCTCAGGGTTGGAAGGGACCTCAGGAGATCATCTAGTCCAACCCCCTGCTCAAAGTAGGACCAAACCCAACTAAATCATCCCAGCCAGGGCTTTGTCAAGCCTGACCTTAAAAACCTCTAAGGAAGGAGATTCCACCACCTCCCTAGGTAACCCATTCCAGTTCTTCACCACCCTACTAGTGAAAAAGTTTTTCCTAATGTCCAACCTAAACCTCCCCCTCTGCAACTTGACACCATTACTCCTTGTTCTGTCGTCTTCTACCACCGAGAACAGTCTAGATCCATCCTCTTTGGAACCCCCTTTCAGGTAGTTGAAAGCAGCTATCAAATCCCCTCTCATTCTTCTCTTCTGCAGGCTAAACAATCTCAGTTCCCTCAGCCTCTCCTCGTAAGTCATGTGCTCCAGCCACCCTAATCATTTTTGTTGCCCTCCGCTGGACTCTCTCCAATTTATCCACATCCTTCTTGTAGTGTGGGGCCCAAAACTGGACACAGTACTCCAAATGAGGCCTCACCAGTGCTGAATAGAGGGGAATGATCACATCCCTCAATCTGCTGGAAATGCCCCTACTTATACAACCCAAAATGCCATTAGCCTTCTTGGCAACAAGGGCACACTGTTGACTCATATTCAGCTTTTCGTCCACTGTAACCCCTAGGTCCCTTTCTGCAGAACTGCTGCCCAGCCATTCAGTCCCTAGTCTATAGCAGTGCATGGGATTCTTCCGTCCTAAGTGCAGGACTCTGCACTTGTCCTTGTTGAACCTCATCAGATTTCTTTTGGCCCAATCCTCTAATTTGTCTAGGTCCCTCTGTATCCTATCCCTACCCTCCAGCGTATCAACCACTCCTCCCAGTTTAGTGTCATCTGCAAACTTGCTAAGGGTGCAGTCCACACCATCCTCCAGATCGTTAATGAAGATATTGAACAAAACCGGCCCCAGCACCGACCCTTGGGGCACTCCACTTGATACCGGCTGCCAACTAGACATGGAACCATTGATCACTGCCCGTTGAGCCCGACCATCTAGCCAGTTTTCTATCCACCTTACCGTCCATTCATCCAGCCCAGACTTCTTTAACTTGCTAGCAAGAATACTGTGGGAGACTGTATCAAAGGCTTTGCTAAAGTCCAGAAATAGCACATCCACTGCTTTCCCCTCATCCACAGAGACGGTTATCTCATCATAGAAGGCAATTAGGTTAGTCAGGCCTGACTTGTCCTTGGTGAATCCATGCTGACTGTTCCTGATCACTTTCCCCTCCTTTAAGTGGTTCAGAATTGATTCCTTGAGGACCTGTCCCATGATTTTTCCAGGGACTGAGGTGAGACTGATTGGCCTGTAGTTCCCTGGATCTTCCTTCTTCCCTTTTTTAAAGATGGGCACTACATTAGCTTTTTTCCAGTCATCCGGGACCTCCCCCGATCGCCATGATTTTTCAAAGATAACGGCCAATGGCTCTGCAATCTCATCGGCCAACTCCTTTAGCACCCTCGGATGCAGCGCATCCGGCCCCATGGACTTGTGCTCGTCCAGCTTTTCTAAATAGTCCCGAACTACTTCTTTCTCCACAGAGAGCTGGTCACCTCCTCCCCATACCGTGCTGCAGAGTGCAGCTGTCTGGGAGCTGACCTTGTCTGTGAAGACAGAGGCAAAAAAAGCATTGAGTACACTAGCTTTCTCCACATCCTCTGCCACTAGGTTCCCTCCCTCATTCAGCAAGGGGCCCACACTTTCCTTGACTTTCTTCTTGTTGCTAACATACCTGAAGAAACCCTTCTTGTTACTCCTAACATCTCCGGCTAGCTGCAACTCCAAGCGTGATTTGGCCTTCCTAATTTCACTCCTGCATGCCTGAGCAATACTTTTATACTCCTCCCTGGTTATTTGTCCAATCTTCCACTTCTTGTAAGCTGTTTTTTTGTGGTTAAGATGAGCAAGGATTTCACTGTTAAGCCAAGCTGGTTGCCTGCCATATTTACTTTTCTTCCTACACATCGGGATGGTTTGTTCCTGCAACCTCAATAAGGATTCTTTAAAATACAGCCAGCTTTCCTTGACTTCTTTCCCCATCATGTTATTCTCCCAGGGGACCTTGCCCATCAGTTCCCTGAGGGAGTCGAAGTCTGCTTTTCTGAAGTCCAGGGTCTTTGTTCTACTGCTCTCCTTTCTTCCTTGTATCAGGATCCTGAACTCAACCATCTCATGGTCACTGCCTCCCAGGTTCCCATCCACTATTGCTTCCCTGTTTGTGAGCAGCAGGTCAAGAAGAGCTTTTCCCCTAGTTGGTTCCTCCAGCACTTGCACCAGGAAATTGTCCCCTACACTTTCCAGAAACTTCCTGGATTGTCTGTGCACTGCTGTATTGCTCTCCCAGCAGATATCAGGGTGATTAAAGTCACCCATGAGAACCAGGGCCTGTGATCTAGCAACTTCTGTTAGTTGCTGGAAGAAAGCCTCGTCCACCTCATCCCCCTGGTCTGGTGGTCTGTAGCAGACTCCCACCACGACATCACCCTTGTTGTTCATACTTCTAAATTTAATCCGGAGATTCTCAGGTTTTTCTGCAGTTTCATACTGGAGCTCTGAGCAGTCATACTGCTCTCTTACATACAACGCAACTCCCCCACCTTTTCTGCCCTGCCTATCCTTCCTGAACAGTTTATATCCATCCATGACAGTACTCCAATCATGTGAGTTATCCCACCAAGTCTCTGTTATTCCAATTACATCATAATTCCTTGACTGTGCCAGGACTTCTAGTTCTCCCTGCTTGTTCCCCAGGCTTCTTGCATTTGTGTATAGGCATGTAAGATAACTCACTGATCGTCCTGGTGTCCCAGTATGGGGCTGGAGCCCTCCCCTCTTGCATTCACATTTTCACATTGAGTCATTCTTGTAATTCTGTTGCATTTTCTAAACTCTAAATTAAAAGACAGGCTCCCAATACAGCAAAGCACATAAACACATACTTAATTTAAGCACGTGTAGTCTTATTGAAGTCAATGGGATGAATCACATCATTTAAATATGTGCTTAAATGCTTTGCTATATTGGGGCCATAATACTGACCTACCAACTAGACCTGGTCAAAACTTGGAATTACTGTTCTCTGGGAAACTCCAACATTTAAAAACAAATTTTCCAAATCAGAATAAAGTTGAAAAATTTCCAATATCCTGCTAAATTAAATTTCGGGAGGGAGGGGGGCGTATTGATTAATCTATATATTTATAATTTTTGTATATTTTAAAATTATGTTTTAATAATTTTATAATATAACGATAGAAAACAATTGAATATATATAATTTCAAAACAAAAAAATGTTTCATTCTGATAAGGTAAAAATGTTTGACTTTATCAAAATGCTTCATTTAATTTTTTTCCATTGGAAAAGTGTTCCATGTGAAATTTGTTGACCTGCTTGAATATTAAATTTAAATACATTTTTAAAGCATTTAAAAACAGTAATATTTTATCTAATGCAATAAAACCTTTGAAGATAATGCACAGTGGTTACCCTTTATAAAGTTAGTAGTTTTACCTTAAATAAATAGAAATGTTTACCTCAGTATTGGCAGTATTCCCTATGCTTACTACTTAGGAATAATAAAATAATATATATATTGAGATACTAATAATATAATACTATAAAATATTAATATATTGTTGCAACTGAGGTAGATAATCCAGGCAATTTGCTAGTTTTTAATGGTGCCAGTCTCAAAGAATTATTACCAAAAATTAACTTAATGTTCATGCATGAGATCATCATTATACTTTAAGAGACCTGAACAGATCAAAACTGGAATATGAGCTTTTCAATGTATTCAAGTAGAGAAATTAACAAAGGTGATCTGATTATATCCAAAATGTATCACTTTAAAAAAAATCCACATAACAAATATGAGAAAAATAAATAGATGTATATTTTATCACTGCATTAATATTAGATTTAATATTAATATAGGTTTCAATGTTTCAGGCGACTGGATTTTATTAGTCATAGACACAGTCCCTCCACTAGGTGGCATTCCAAGTGTCTGTGTTAGAGGAATCTATTGTGTTCCAACATCTATGAAGATAAGATGAGATCAGATTCATTTGGAATGATTTGTATAACTGTTAAATATTAATTTCAATAAAATAAAGTGTATACATTATAATCAGCTGGCATCATTTAAATTTTCATTAACAAATAAGTTCAACAGATGTTATTTTAGTACAAATTATGGCCTGGATCATGCAAACGTTTATCTATATAACTTTACCCACATGAATAGACCCATTGACTTCAATGGGAGTACTCCTGAGTGTAGTATTGAGCTGTGTGTGTAAGAGTTTGCAGTACTTGGAGCTACATTTATAATTCATATCTATAAAATCTAATATTGTTTAGTTCAAAAGTATATATTTGTATATATTTAGTTTAAATTAATATTTGGTCAGGGATTTTACAGTTGGATTTTGGGCACCTAATTCCCTAAAACTTTTTTGAAAATCCCAGCTCTTTTATCAGAATTCTGGAGGTGATCAGTATATGAAAATTAACTAACACTGTCTTTTCATAATGAGGGACAATGTTCTGCTTATGCGCTGAGGGCCAACATCTATCAGAGCCCTCTTGTGCATGCACTTTACTTAGCCATGTTGTGAGAATCAGTCTGATTTCAATAACCTCCCTTGTGCTTGGGATTAAAGCAGTAAGGTAGTAAAGTAGCATGTGGGGAGCTTTAACATGACAATTTATATATGTATCATTTTATTTTTAAGCAGCCACTAGTTTGGCAGCCATTGGTTAGGGAAATTAGAAACCATTTTGTGAGGTGGCACCTACAGAAGTAGCTTCTTTGCTATGGGGAATAAAGTGGAGTCCCATGAATGTAGCCAATTTGAGAGAGAGGGAGCTGTGCTGACCAGGAAGTAGTGGAAGCACCACTACGGAAGAGATGCTCTCAGCACTGCTAACTGCCTAGTAAGGCACATGAAAAATAAGACTGGGTGGCTAGCACTGAGAGCAAATACCATCTTACCATATCTTATCTATGTATGTATCTCTACCTATATAGCGACATACATAGCCATGATGACTATACACCATATACACACAGGCAATACAAATCTGCATATAAATCTAAATCTGTGATATGCCAAAAAAAAAAGTAATGTTACAAAAGTAAATTCAAAAGAACAAGTGGTGAAAACATGATGGTTCTTGAGGCAACATTAACTAACATGCGCACGTCTAATATTTTAGATAAATATAAATAATAACTTAAATATTCACAGCCAGCCCAGTGATATTGGAAAGGAGAATAAAAAGGAATCCTTACCTCCTAGAGGGGGGCCTAGGAGAACAGGGCAGCACTCCACAATTGTGACAAGTCCCACAGCACTGGAAAACCGGGCAGCACCAACGAGATCCATCAACGACTCAAAAAGGATACTGCTAACCATTCCAAAAGCAAATCCAAAAAGTACAGCATATACCACCAGGCCTGTATAGTCCTCTGCCAGTGGGCACATGATATGACAGATGCCATTGTACAAGACAGCAAAACTAAAGAAGTACTGGATTTTTGGCCGGATGTATTTGGAGTTTGCTACAAGTCCCATTGAAGGCCTCGCAAACATGTCTACAAAAGCTAGAATAGAGAGCAAAAAAGCAGCAGAATATTCATCAATTCCCTTGTGTTTGGCATAAGGAGCCAAGAATACTATTGGGGCAAAGAAGCCAATAAACATAATAACATTTCCTGACAAATAAACCAGAAACCCTCTGTGTTTAAAGAGGGACAGATCTAAGTATTTATTCACAGTTTGCCAGAATGACTTCTTTTTGTTATTCATGTGTAAGGCTGAATCTCCTGCTCCCTTCTCGACATCTTTTTTCACAGGAGGGACTGGTTTTGGTCCAACAGGTCTCATAAGTGACCCAGCCACACAGCAGTTCAAAAGAAGTCCTCCCAGAATGAGAAAGCTTCCTTTCCATCCAAATGCATTAAAGAGGAATTGATTAAGAGGTGCCATTGTGCTTAGAAACACTGGACTTCCAGCCATGGCCAGTCCATTAGCAATGGGCCGCTTCTTATAGAAATACTTGCCAATCATAGTCAAAGCAGGCTGCAAGTTGAAGGCTAAGCCAAGACCTAGACAACAAAAGAGCAGAGAGTTATTGCATGTAATACATTGAAAACCCTTCACGATAAGCAGACAAAATCATTCAAAAAAGTTAAAATGCCATTCAGAAATTCCCAATGAAGATAAAACGCTATCAGCACTGGAAAATGAAATGTGTTTCCACACATTTTAATGTCATCACTATGTCACACTCGAGTTCTGTCATTTCCTTGTATTAGATTGCAATAAAAGTAGATACTCATAGTAATGTTTGAGCAATTATATAGACAATGGAGTGACAGAGGAACAATGGTATCAAGACCTTGAATACACCATTTTTGTATTTTACTAAGCTGCAACACAGTTCTTTCCTGGTTCATTTCACAAAAGTTATTAAATGTCACCTCATCTACAAAAGAGAGCACAATATATTTAGAAGTATAAATCTACTGGCTTTTATCCCTCTATCCCTTTTAAAGGTTGAACATGTATCCAAAGTAAGATGTAAAATGATTAATAAATAAAGATTTTGCAGGAAATCCAGCCCCACATCCACAGCTGTGGAGGTCCTGGTAGGGGAATTGCACTGGGTGGGAAAGGGTCTCTGTGGAGATGCACAGCCCCAGCTCCCTGCACAGCAGAGCACAGCGGTGAGGCAGAGTTGGGCCAGATGTGCAGTCAGAGGATCCACCTGTGGTCCTCCTCCTTGGGTGGGGATACACTAGAGCCACAGAGTTTTAGTAGCAATGCACCCGCTATGTAGTCTCTGAGGAAGGATTCCTTCTCTCCTCTCCCATGGGCAAACGTAGTGCCTAGCTCACTCCTTGGTCTAGGGAATGGGTTCCTGCATTTGGCTCTTAAAAAGTAGAGACGTGAGGTCTTAAACAAAACAAAACAAACAAGAAACCCACCACAGTTAGTAAGAAAGGGTTTCTTTCAAAATGATTAACTTCTACTCAAGTCAATTACAGATAAACATAAGCTTTGATGTAGTGACAGAATAAGATCTTATTTGTGTATTCCATGCTTCTATATGACCTCTAATCTCACCTTCTTTCTTTATTCAAAAGAGATGATTTAAAAAAAATAGAATCCCTTTGGTAGTGAGGTAATTTAATCTAGTGGCCTTATTATCACTTTAATTCCCACCCTTTGATCAGTTCTAGAGCTTTGGGGATTTAGCATTTGTTTTCAGACAGGAATATTTTTATTCTGGGGACAGCTGGACCCTGCCCAGCATACTATTTTGCTCGATATGGATATATATATATATTGTGAGCCTACAGAAGCTTAGTATTAGAGTTTGCATATCTAGTAGACCTGTACTCATCTCTGCTGTTTTATTCAAAATTGAAGGCTAAAAAAAAATCAATGCAAAATCCAATACAAAGGACTCTAATAAGTGCTGTCATGAGTCAATCAATTCCTGTATTGTAATTATAGTGCAGTACAGTATGGCAAATACATAGGGCATTTTTTGAATAAAATAGTCAGAATGAAATATCCCAAGCAGTAATTTAATATCCTAAAAATCCATTTAAATGAGTACAGTTTAGGATAGCTAAAATTAACTGGACTAGTTACCATTTTTGAACAGTTACTTACCTCCAACAATTCCTACACATATGTAAAGCTCCAGGACACTATTGCAGAAAGAGGAAGCAATCATTCCAAATGAACACAATACACCTCCTGCCATCATCACTGGCCGGCAACCATATTTGTTCACCAAGATACTGCTTATGGGACCTAATGGTAGGAAAAAGAGAAATTATCCATCATGCCATCATAAATATATTTGCAGTTGAGTGTTTTCAGTGACTAAAAGTACCTCCCTGTGAACTTGACAACACAAGAACTTACATACTAGAAGTCCAAGGGACTACTCACCCTTCCTGGGAGTATCCTGTGGTCATAGAAGTGGATCAAAGGATGTAAGACATGAGTGCAGCAAGCTTGTTAATTACAGTTCTCAAAGAACCAACAATGGGCCCAGTCAATATAAGTTTTGGGTATGCAAGAAATGGAGGATTAGGCCCACTGTCTGCAGTCTAGTTCAGAATTTCAAATGGAAGGAAGTTGTCTAATCAAAACTACAGTTAACAGAGCAGAAGAGATCTCTAAGTGAGTCAGATTACAACATCTTTTGATAGGATGAAAGCTCTTTCTGAACTCCCTATAACTGCTGCTGTTGACTAGGGCAACATACTTATGTCAATGGGACTACTCACTTGCTTAAAGTGTTGAAGTGGAGCATAAACAACTGACAGCTGAGATCTATTTTCCTTGTCCAGATCTGAATGAGAGTGATAATGGACAATTTCATTCTGTTCTGTAGTCTGAGTCTTCTGAAGTATGCTTGGTATAATGGCCTAGAAACTTTGAAAATATGGCTACAAACTTGGTTTTTAGTTTCAAATGAAATTAATTCCAGTGTAATTTTGTCCCTCCCAAACAAAGAACCAGCATGTAATCTGTCATGATGTGCACTGTATGTTCTTTAAAGGCCCACAGGAATAGATGGTGTGTGGCATATCAAGATCAGGGGTGGGTCCAGGCACCAGCGCTCCAAGCGCGTGCGTGGGGCGGCAAGCCGCGGGGGGCGCTCTGCCGGTCACTGCTAGGGTGGCAGGCAGGGTGCTTTCGGCGGCATGCCTGCGGAGGGTCCGCTGGTCCCGCATCGGGATGTCCACCGAAGCTGCGGGACCAGCGGACCCTCCGTGCTTGGGGCGGCAAAATGCCTAGAGCCACCCCTGATCAAGATTAAGAAGCTGTCAGAGCTGCTTTAGGAAGCTTGCGCTACACCTGATTGTACTACATGTGGCCCTAACCAACATTAACAGCTTTACTTTTGTAAGCACTATATTCACTCCATTTAAAGAACATAGTTGGGGGGTGTTAGATTTAGAACTGGTGATAAAAAAGACCAGATATAAAGTGAAATGTCAAGCATTACATTTGGTTTTACTGAAAATCATTCTGGTTCCTACTGTGTATTGGCTCCAGTACAAATTTCCCATAATAAACACCTAAAGAAATATACATCAGCATTTTCATTGGCAACACAAATTAAGTTCAACAAAATTGGAGATATGCATTGTTTGCAATATGTCTTAGTTTGGGTCCAAATGTTTGATCTATCTTAAAACTGATACTATTAGTGATGAGTTACATGCAAAAGTCTTAGGCCCATACCATGCCATCAACATTGTAAACATGTCTCAATTGAATCTGATGGAAGCAGGTTGACCAGATAGCAAGTGAGAAAAATCGGACAGAGGTGGGGGTAATAGGCACCTATATAAGACAAAGCCCCAAATATTGGGACTGTGTCTATAAAATCGGGACATCTGGTCACCCTAGATCAGTGGTTTTCAAACTTTTTTTCTGCAGACCCAATTGCAGAAAATTGTTGATGCCCGTGACCCAATGGAGCTGGAGCAGAGGGGTTTGGGGTGTGAGAGGGGCTCAGGGTTGGGGCAGAGGGTTGGGGTGCAGGGGTGAGGACTGCAGGGTGGGGCCAGGAATGAGGGGCTCAGGGTGAGAAAGGGAGCACTGGCCTAGGGTAGGGGGTTGGGGTACATGACGGAGTCAGGGCTCTGGGCTGAGGGTTCAGGTTCTGGAGTGGGGCTGGGGATGAGGGCTTTGGGGTGTAGGAAGGGGTTCCAGGTTGGTGGGGTTCAGGCCTGGGGCAAAGGGTTGGGGTGTGGGAGGGGGTCAGGGCTCTGGGCTGGGGGTTCAGGTTCTGGGGTGGGGCTGGGGATCAGGGGTTTGGGGTGCAGGAAGGGGATCCAGGTTTGGAGGGGCTCAGGGCTGGGATAAGGGATTGGGGTGCAGGGTTAGGGCATGGACTTACCTCCGGCGGCTCCCGGCCAGTGGAGCAGCCAGGGTGCAGAGGCAGGTTTCCTGCCTGTCCTGGAACTGCGGACCGCGCTGCATCCCGGAAGCGGCCAGCAATGAGTCCCACTCCTAGGCGGAGGTGCAGGCCTGCAGGCACCGCCCTGCCAGCTCCCATTGGCCGGATGCTTGGATGGTGGCAGCATGTGGGGCCCCATGGCCCCCCTGCCTAGAAGCCAGACCCACTGCTGACTACTTCTGGGGCACAAGCAGCAAAGAGTCCTGTGGCACCTTATAGACTAACAGAAGGTGCCACAGGACTCTTTGTTGCTTTTACAGATCCAGATTAACACGGCTACCCCTCTGATTCTGAGGCACAGTGTAGTGTCGGAAAAGGTAGGCACTAGCCTGCCTTAGCTGGGCAGCACTGCCAACAGGACTTTTAACATCCTTGTTGGCAGTGCTGACCAGAGCAAGGCGATCCAGGGCCTGACATGCTGCGACCCAGTACTGGGTCACAACCCACAGATTGAAAAACACTGCCCCAGATGGAAGTTCAGTTTAAAAATCAATGGCATGATACAGTCCTTAAGCACACTGAAGTCTAGATACTTTCCAAAGGTTTCCAGCACAGTTTTCAAGAGATTTGGATGATGGGCCTTCTCTTGAGATATTCAATACTTTTCATTTCTGGTCAGGTGAGAAATACTTTGGGAACAGTTTCCTATGTGATAGACTGGCATGTCTTCTTTCAGCACTAACCATAAAATGAATTACTGAGAAGCATGGAATTGAGAAATCAAACTCCAAGCTTTGACCAGATACATCTTGCATTGTGACCTGAAGCTTACTGAATTTTTGCTCTCATGAACCATGATCTAACCATGAATGCTCCTATAGAGAACACCCTTTTGCCAGTCTTGGGATGTACAACTCCAGGAAAGAACCATTGTGGCATTCTGTACCTCAAAGCAGCACCCTGAAACCCCCATATTCACCACTGTCATGTAATTATGATATGTTTTATACAAAGTATGCCTTGTGAGGTATCATCTTAAAAGTCTTGATCTGTTGAACATTAATATCATGTTGGATTGTATGTGCTATCATTGAATGTGAAGTTTTATGAAGTTTTGCTATGTGTGTGTTACTGAAATATGTTGTGAGGTTGGGAACACCTACAACCAGCCTTTCAGGTACTACAGTGGAGTAGCCAGACATGCTGATGGCCTATTAAAGGGGAATTCACTTGCCCAAAGGCCATCCCAGAAGACTTTTCAGAAAGAGCATGTAGACAATGGAGGCTGCTTGAACAATGGGGGTGGACCTCCACGTCACAAGCATAGATCGTTCCAGCAAGCTGGAAGAAACTATAAAGAGGGGAAGTGACATCATGACTTGGCCTCACTCCCCCACAACTCAACCCCTGGAAACACATCTGGAGGACAAAGACTTTGAACTGGGGACAGGTGGTTCCAGGCTGAAGCAGAGTTCTAGCCTATGTATCAAAGATCTGTGACCTGTTATACCATCTATCAGAGTGAGACACTGCTTGATTCAAATCCTGTTCAGTTTATAGAACTCAGATTGTGAATGTACTTTTATTTATTAGGTAACCAACTTTGACTTCTATGCTTACTACTTATAATCGCTAAAAATCTACCTTTCTGTAGTTAATAAATCTGTTTTCCATTTTACCTAAAACAGTGTGTTTTGATTGAAGCGGTTGGGCAATATCAGCTCAGGTTACAAAGGCGAGTGTGTGTCCTCTCCATACTGACTGGGTAATAAACTTACACTGGTCAGGCTGCTAACAAGGACAATATTGTATATTCCAAGGGTGCTAGGTTGGGGAACTGTGAGGAATTGGCTGGAGCCTCTCTATTGTTGGTGGCTAGGAGAAGCATTCATGTAACTCAGTTGGGTGTTGAGGTCTATGTCAGTGCAGTACCTGCCAGAGGTTTGTCACTTGTCACAGCATCACAGTGTGAGAGGGATACCCCAAGTTGGTGAGACAGAGGGCTCAGCAGTCCCACACTTCAAGCTGCACCTCAGGAACCCCATCACAACCATCATGCTAGGAGAGAGTGGGAGAGGTGAGCACTCAGAGAGCTGGGTCCCAAGCCATTTAAAGCTCATACATTATAAACAACACCTTGAGCTGCATGTAGAGGTATACAAGATTATGGAATACTGGAGTTATGGACTTAAAGCAATTTGGATCTCTCCTCATGAGAGGAAGAAGAATCAGGAATAGGGGATGGATTCGAAGAGCCATGGAAGAATGGATGGGGAGAGGATAAGGAAAGGATTGGGGGTACACATACTGCAGTTTTGAGCATTAGAAGGATATGGGGACCGCACCCAAAAGAAGTTTCAGTACAATATGTAATTAAATTGTTGACTCACATTTATTAATCCGCACACCAAAAAGGCACTTAGGCACCACTGCTGACTATTTAAAAGCACAACCAAACATGAAGACAAAACCTGAATAGCCTTCATCATACACCACAGAAACTAATTAAAGAAAATAATTAGGCAAATATCCCCCACCCTCCCTAAAAATGACCCTTAAAACAACATTCTTCATCCCAGAAGTCCCACAACAAAAAGTGTCCTGAAGATGAACATACTGGGGCTTTTTTTTTCAGAATGGGAAAGTCCTGCCAGCATCTCCCTGGAAATTCTAGCTCAAGCATCTTTACTGGCATGGGCTGCAGGTATAAGCTTCTCCTTGGGGAGGCTAGCCCCATACCCTGCTTCATCCAGTTGAGGCCATGCCTTCCAGCCAAGGCCACACCCCTGCTTGCTGCTCTCAGCCCCCCACACCCCCCATAGCAGAGAGCTTAGTTGGAGCCACAGGAGGGGGGGTGAGAGCTTGGTCTCAGCTGGGGTTGAACTCTCAGCCTCAGCTGGGATCATGAAGGAGCTCTCAGCCCTGGCTGGAGATCTGAGGCTGGAGCCCCTCCCCCACTCTGTCCTTCCACCTGCGCCCCCCTCCAAGGCCACACCCCATTCTATCCTTTCCTCAGTGGCCCTGCCCCATTACACCCCCACGCTGCCTCTTCCACCTCGAGGCCCCACTCCCTACTTGCTCTTCTCCCTCCCCATCCCCCCTCAGTGGCCCTGAGACCAGAAAAAAGCTGTGCCCCCATGCTGGCCCCGGGGCCATGACAGGGGGAGATTTTTTCTGGGGGCTCCAAATCCGCCACTACCCTCCTCCTCCTGGTGGCACAAGGTTTGGGAAGGCTTAGCCTCCCACAGCCTTCATTACGTGCCGCTCATGTCTACTGGCCTTAAATTATGGCAGTAATGAATGGGGAAATAAATATCTCATAAGTAGAGAGACAAGGTACTCAGAACATCACTTTCCTAGATCTGAAGAAGAACTCTATGTGACTCAAAAGCTTGTCTCTCTCTCATCAACAGAAGTTAGTTCAATCAAAGATATTACCTCACCCACTTTGTCTCTCTAATATCCTGGGACCAACATGGCTACAACTACACTGCATACAACAATGGTAGATATTGTAAGCAGGCAGGTCCCAGGCTATTTAGCACTTTTTAGGTCAAAGCCAATACTGGCTTAAACTCCAACTAGAAGGCAACCAGTGCAGATCCCAGAGCACCATTGATCTATTTGAGATCCCATGGTTTTGGGTGGGTGGTAGGTGAGGACGAAAGGGAAGAATTGGAGGCACCTATGCTCTGCAGGGTCATAGAGTCTAATGTTGTTTTAAGTACAACTCTGAAATCAATTTGCTGACTTTCAAACTTCTTTTTAGCTACAACATTCTATTAAAGTTTTTCCTGTAAGTTATTGACATGTATTTACCGCCTTAACTCCAGTTTAATTTTGTTTTCTGGGAATATTCAAGTACTTCAGTTTAAAATACAAACACGTGGGGAATATTAATTGTCATATAAACCATAATGTTGGGTTAAGCCACTGAATGAGGAAACTCCATATATTTCCCAGATTCCATCAGACCTGATAAGTGGATTAAACATTTTCTGCTGATGTCTTTGCATATACTTTGGTTTTTAGAGTCTCATAAAATACCACATATTCATCAGTATATATGGATTTACAAATCTGCATAAATTCTAGTTGTGCGCATGTAATCAGGCCTTTCATGAGCAAGCACAAATGAGATTTTACATTTAACTGCAACTAAAATAATTTAAGTAATGTTCACATCCGAGCATGTATCTATATCCTGCTGCACATTCTTCTTTTGAATATAAAGCAAATTTCAGCCATTCAACTTCAAGAAACAAATCAGTTGCAAAATCATGCTATCAGCTAATACATATATATTTTTACAAAACAAGTAAAAATAAATTCTGATTCAATATGCAGACTTCTTGACTCTTAAATGGGAAAATTATTTACTTTCTATTTCTATCCTTGCCTGGATTTTCACTTGATTCTTCTCTGGCTGGCAGGGTGGGCAGACTTTTCAAGGGAAGAAGGGAACAATTCTCACCTGTGTATGTGTCAAACTGGATAAGAGGGTTACAGAGAGATGGTCTGGGAGAGGGTCAGGGAGCTGTACAGAGGCAGCTTTTGGCAGCTGAGGACTCTTTTCCATCCCCTCCCCCTCACGTGCCTCACTGAAAGGTAGATTCAGCTCTACATGCAGGGGAGGTCTGGCTCCATAGCTCAGATATTAGTGGGCTCATCTGGTGGTCTTGTTTGTATGTATGAGACCAGTGAGTTAACATGTAAGAGGACTGATGCAAGCTGGTTCTTAAGGTGCATGTACACTCAGCTACTATGCTGTCCTTTTCACCAGCCCTGGTGACTAGATGCTTTCTGAGGTAGCCAGTCTGCAGGCAGGTGCAAACCTTAGGCAAAATGCTGTTTTTAGTAAAACTGACAAAGATGCTGAGATAGGTCAAAACTCTTCTTCTTCATGGGGACTGATTTGATCAACAGAGGAATTAACAATACCATACAATTCTGCTAAAGCCTTCTCTTTATGCTTGGTCACTACTAGACTTCTGACCTCAGGACTGCTTAGCCCAGATATCTGCTATCCAGAGAGCCATTTATACTTCTGTTTTATCTCAGATTGGAGTGGACCAGGTTCTTCTCAAAGGTTTGTGGGTTTTTTCCAGGCTCTGACCTATTGCAACACTGTCATACTTAAGGGTGGGGAAAGGGAGGAGTTTTCCCAAAGTCCATGGCTGGGAAAGTCACAGTCCCAAGCAAAATGTTGTAAAAAGGAGCCATAGACCCAGCTCCACCATAAAGCTTTAGCTTCCACTCCTCCTGCTGCATCTTGAGGGAAGACAGTTCATCCCTTGAGACGGTAAACATACAGCGTCTAAAGGGAATAATTCATAACAAACGTGCCAGTTGGTGAAGTCTGCTCCCTTGGCCTCCCAAAGATACTTAAGGATGCTCTTGGATGTTTCTAATAGTTCTTCTTGCTTTTCTCTTTAAAAAGTCTCACTATTATGGGAGCCCCCAGAGGTATATAACAAATAAGAAAAAAATGGTTTCCAACTTCCGTCTACTCCACTCTTCTCTAGATTTGCCCTTTCCAGAAATCATGGAAATGGAAGAGTGAAAATGTTGATGAAAAATGGAAATATTTTTGCTAGATTTTTTGAGCAAAATTTCTCCCGTTCTCAATATAAAGTTATCCTTCCTAGCAGTCTAAAACTCTCAACAAATTCCTCAGATCACACAGAGGAAACATCACAAAAACATCCTGCTTGACTAAACTGAGAGGAACATTGGTCACAGTAGATGACCAGCTTGATAATAAAAGTCTAGAAGTTTTATCAAAGCAAGATGAACTATTCAGCAGATTATCAGGAGATGGCAACAGCTGAAGCCTTATCAAAAACTCTGGATTTTTATCTGGAGCTTTTTTCTTAAACTGTCACCAGTGGGAACACTAAAGCTGGATGTATTAGCCAGCTCTCAAAATCAGCACTCTGAAATTCTTCATAATCCCATGCATTCTCTATCCTGTGACCATGCCCAATTCCCGTGTGGCTTATTTTATACCCTCTTTTCAGTTGCTTTTCCTCTTATGCATTTCTCATCTTCTAGGCCTGATTCTCTGTAGCCTTGCAGCTTAATTAATCATTTACACTAATGCTACCAAAAAGCATGGAAACATTTTGCATCCACTTTGCACTTATGTAAATGACTACAAAAGGCACAGGGCAATAAAGTTTCAGGCCTATTGCCTTCTCAGTATGTAAATTACACGTATCTTACACATCACAGGATGTCAGGTTGATGCAAATGGCACTACTTTAATCTTTTTTTTCACTAACGTACACCCAAAGTGTAATCTACATCACTGGATAAGTCACTGATTAATTTGTATTTTACAGGTGCTTTAGTATTTGTTTAATGCATTTGGCTATATATAAAGTACCTTTATACATAGGAAGGGTAACCTAAACTTGTGGCATGATAAACTCTTTGACCCTTATTTGAAGGCTCTTAAATATATAAGGATGAACATCACCTCTGTACAAAGCCTATGTGCCACTTAAGTCACACTTAGGTTCTATTTTGAGTGTATACATGAGATTTTACTGTTCAATACACCTTGTGCTGGCCCCTCTGCACAGTGGTAAATTTAAACCTATTGGGCAGACCCTCAGCTGGTGTAAATCATCATAACTCCAGTGCAGTCAGTTTATACCAACTGAAGATTTGGCCAGAGGTGAACAACAGGACTCTGATGTAGAAATAGAATAGATTATTGTTCCCTTTAAATAAAAAAGGTACTAGTAATGCATGTTGTTCTTTTCCTCTCACTTGCAAATTTCTCTTTTCAATCACCATTTTAATCTTCCCTCTTGTGCTAAGCGATGATGCTGTATATGAGCAGCAGTTAAAAAAGACTACACATGACTGAATAATAAGGTGTAAAAAGCAGATGTTTGAAGGAATGACCTTTTTACCTTCTTAAAAAATACTAACTGTGCTAATACAATCTTAAAAGAACTTGAACAGTAAAATATTCTATTGTTAAAAATCGTAACATGATATTTCTGCTGAACTGAATGTTTAGGACTCATTTTATATGTTTAATACACACACTCACACACTTACCAGTCCTGATCTTTTATCATCCCTAAAAGGAATACACAGTTCATGAATGATCTAACTCTGAAGACAATGAAACAACTTTCTATTGAAGGTTTCTAAGAGTTCAAAGGATGCAAACCAGATAATATTTCAATTTCATAATACCTAGATATTACCATTTCATAATACCTAGAGGTAATGGTAGTGGTAGATCAGCTTTAAGGCCACAGAATAGAATAAAGGAAGATTTATTTGGCATAAAATCTATATCCTGCAGTGCTCTCAGGTAGAATAATATTTATGAGTCCAACTGTATTAGGTATACTCCATTAATTTATAAGAAGAAGAGAATCTAGGACACTATAATCCCTGCTTTCTTCTCTCTGTTCCATCATTTTTTGTATAAGAACAAATATATTTCCCTTAGACAGATTTCCCACAAACAGGTAACACTAATTCTGATAGAAGAAAAATGTTTTGTAACTCAGCTTAACTTAACTGGATGATAGCTAATCAGACTTCAAAGACGATAACACCAGCTGGTACAGGTATCAAGCTGCCACCAATGACCTTCAGTTCTACACAGAGGTCATCTTCAAATCTTTCCTATGTATATGCTTGCTGCAGAAGTGACATTTATTTTAATAAGTAAATACATTTGTTTTTAGCTATCTTCTCAATACTTACTTCTTACTAGTTTGACTTCTGATTGATATATTTTTTGGTGGAACTAAAACCCTTTCATCCTCATATTGTGTTTAGTGTACCGCCCACTTGTGCTTTGAATTTTCTTCTGTCTTGACATCTATATTGAACTACACTAGAGGTTGCTTAATATAATGATAGCATTTAAAACATATGTTAACAATGAATACTTCATACATCATACTTGATCCCTTTGAAAGCATGCATTTGAAACAAGTCAATTTGAACAATGTGACACTTTTGTACATAACATAAAATTCATGAAAGAAATTGAAAATAAGCACAATAGTTTTATTTAGCTTGCAGTAATATACTGTTATAGATGGTAGCCTGCCAAGTCAGATGATATAAACACAACTACAAGATTGGCCATATGGTTGGAAAAGTCAGTGTAGCTCTTTTCTGTCTGGATTTAGACTTATTTCTGTTTTCTACCAGACTGGAAATGTCTGAGGAACTCTACAATCTTAAAAAAAAAAAATCACACCCACTAATGTTAACTAGTATTTTACCACCTACAAAACTTATTCACATGTGATGAGTTGATTTGTTTGGACAAAGGGCCCTAGGTTAGTTTGCTAAAACAAAACCTTACTTTTCCCTTTATAAGCTACGTGCTCAACAACAAATGCTTTTTTTCTAATTTCCTGATACTGCTTGCAAAATGGCTTCTGTGGCATCAGATAAAATGTAAAATTTTTAGTCTGATCACATTTAAAACTTTTTCAAATCCTTGGACAATGCTTTAAAATCTATTTTATTTTTGGTAGATCTAAATGGGACTGATGGGCTTTGTGAGGTGATACGATTTCTATTTCCAAAGGCTTTTGATCACTTCTGTAGGGTTAGGGGGAGGGGTAGGACTGGGGGGCAACACAGCATGGAGGAAGGGAACCCAAAAAAGTATACATGAGATTTAAAACTTGTCACAATTTGCAGTATGTCTATCTACATATTCTCCCTCCCTTCAAAAAAAAAAGGGTAATGTTGATTTAAGGTTGCTAAACTGCATAGCTCATTAGCACAAAGCATGGAAAAAGCAGTTAAGTCTTTCAATATCCCAGCTGCACTTCATGCATCAGTTCCTCATCTTAAGCTAAGCTACCACACTTTCATCACCCATAGCCCACATACCTCTCTCTTCACCCTGACCAACTTTTGAACTCTAACTATGTTTACTGGTTATTCGTTCATGAGTTCTGTTGATTAATTATAGGGTTGGTTTGCTTTCATAGAATCATAGGGTTGGAGGGGACCTCAGGAGAGCATCTAGTCCAATCCCCTGCTCAAAGCAGGACTAATGCCCAAATTGCCCCCTTAAGGATTGAACTCACAACACTGGGTTTAACAGGCCAATGCTCAAACCACTGAGCTATCCCATGTATTACACTGTACATACTTCTTTTTATTTATAATAATAACAGTAATGCAATTATTATTATATTTTACTGCAGTAGCTCCTAGGTGCCCCAATCACAGAGCAGAACCCCAATACACTAGACACGAGGATGTGGTTGCTAGTGGTTGTAGCAGATAGCAGGCCAAGTGGTTAGAACAGGCATCAGTAGCCAGGAATGAGAGCCCAGGGTCTGAGCTGGAGTCAGAGGCCAGGTGCCATAGCCAATGGTGAGAGCCAAAGTCAGGAACCACAGCCAAGGGTCAGAGCTGGGTTACCTGGAGTAAGGCAAGGCAGGGGCAAAGCTGGGTCTAAGGAAGACGCAGGGCTGGAGCAAGGCTGCATGCAGGGCAAGGTCTAGGCTGGAGCAAGGTGGGAGCAATGCAGAAGCAGGGCTTGGAACAAGACAAACACAGGTAAGAATCATAAACTGCAGATGTATGTGATGAGCAGCCAGAGAACTGCTGTTGGGCTTAAAAGCAAGCCTGGTAGCTTCTTCAGCCAATCAGGAGAGGTGATCCATCAGGCAGTTTGACTGATGTGGTTTAGCTGTGCTCATTAGACTGTAAGGAGATAGCAGGAGCAGCTGCAGGGCCTTGTTCCTAACAGTACCCCCTCCCTTTGAGAGTGCCTCGCAGGCACCCCCAGGCATGGCTCTGAGGGTAGTTTCTGGGAGAAGCTCACAGCAGACTTGGGGTGTGGATGTGTTCTACTGGTTCCCAGAACCATTTGTAAGGGCTGTAACCCTCCCAGTCCACCAAGCATTGGAGTTGTCCCCTAACACATTGGGAATCAAGGCTTTGTTTCATTATGCACTCATCCTACCCCTGGATTGTTACACATGGAGGCAGAAGGCTGGAATGGTGCAGGAAGGGGTTTTGGTATATGGGTTTAGGAGGGAGACATCAAATACGGAATGAATCTTCAGAGACTTGGGTAATTGTCATTTGAACATTACAGATTGATCCATGCCTTACTCTAGAAAGCACCCAGACATCGGTGGTCCAGCTTGGCCAAGGGATGAGTCGATTTAAAATTGCAGGTGGACAAGGTTGGGAGTGGCCTGGCATTCCTGGTCAGTGTGATGTTTATATACTTCCTTAGTTATTTGTAATTGCTCCCTGAGCTTTTGGCAGAGATGGATAGCTACATCTGCGACAACGGGTACTGGGAACTTCATGAAAACATCCAAATGAAAGTCATGATGAAACCCCTAGTGTACAAAAAGGGGTTTTCCTGGGTGAAGGCATTATATATATGCACGCTTGGCATATGGAAGCAGAGACAACGAGTCGTCCTGATCATAATTCAAGAAGCAGTGAAGGTATCACTCAAGAATTTGGTTGACCTGCTCCATCTATCCAATGGTGTGTGGATAGTAGGTGGATCAGAGGAGGGCTCAATCCCCAGAAGCCTTAGAAATTCCCACCAGAACTGAAAAAAACATATTGAAACCATGATCTAACATGATGACCGATGGTAATCCATGGAGACAAAAGATGTTCTCCAGAAAGAGGCAAATTTTTTCAGGGGTGATAGGGATGGCAAGACAGGAAGCAATGGGAGGCTTCTTTGTTAAGAGATCAACCACAACTAAGATCACTGTATGCATCTGGGAATGCGGCAGCTCCACAATGAAGTCATAGGATATGGTAGCCGATAGCTGAGATGGAATGGCCACAGCCTGGAGAAAGCTGAGTAGTTCTGGAGACAGTTTGTCCAGATGCAAAGATCACAGGATTTTATGTAGTTCTTGATGTATGTGTGCAAGCGTGGCCACCAGAAACTCCTTGCAAGTAGATTCCAGGTCTTGAGATGGCCAAAGTGCCCCACAAGGGACATGTCATGAGATAACTTCAGAATTTGAAGTTTTAGTGATGTAGATATGGCCCTGGTGGTAGAGATCTCCATCTTGGAACTTGAAATTGTGGGCAGGCAAGGCACCAGCATTACCCAGGGTCCGGCGGATCTGAGCAGTGAAGGTCAACAAGGTCGCTGGTCAACAAGGAGTAAATTGACAAGAGTAGACTGTTGTCTACTGTGCCATAAATAAAACTGACTGCCTTGAAAATTGTGGAAGGAGTCTTCCCACCATGTTTCCAGTACTCATCCTTATGGGACAGGGCATCAGCGTTCCTATTTCTTGCTCTTGAGTAATAGGTGACTATGAAGTCAAATCAGGCAAAAAGAGGGACCAGTGGACCTGATGTCTGGCCATTCAGAGGTACTCCAGGTTCTTGTGATCTGTGAGAACTTGGATGGGAAACATGGCTCCCTACAGATGATGACGCCATTACTCGAGTGCTGCCTTGTTGGCTAAGAGCGCCTTGTCCCATTTATCATAATTCTTTTCTGCTGGGGCTAGCTTGCAAGATTGAAAGGCACAGTGGTGAAGTCGACCATTAGGATCTGTTGGCTGGGACAGCACTGCACTTAATGTGAAACTAGATCTGTTGGCTTCCTCCATAAATTGATTTGCAGGATCTGGGTGGACCAGGATGGGTGTTGTGATGAAGTTCTATTTTAGCCAACTGATGGCAGTTTGAGCTTCGGAGGACCAGGTAAACTGGACTTCCTTTCACAGAAGTGCAGTCAGAGAGGCTATTAGACTTGAAAACCCCTCAATGAACTGCCTGTATAAGTTAATGAAGTCTAAGAATTGATGTGCCCTGAGGATGTTCTTTGGCACAGACTAGTTGGATATGGCTGCAACCTTGCATGAGACCATGGTTAGCTTGTTGGGATAATATAGCTAATGAATTATATCATATCCTGGTAAAACTCACAATTTTTGGGCTTCACTCATAGATGGTGTTAGTGAAGTCTTTCTGACACTGCATATGTGGTGATCGTGAAGAGCCTGATAATCAAAAAAGATGCAGATGTTATCGAGATAAATGCCTACATAGCAGTCTAGCACATCCCTGAAAATATCATTCATGAAGTGCTGGAAAGTCACTGGGCCGAAAGGTATGATCAAATATTCAAAGCATCTGTGCTGTGCGCACTCATCTTCTTTTCCAATCTGAACCAAGCTATAGACCCTGCAAAGGTCCAGTGCAGTAAAAACCTAAGTGCAGTGGAGTCTTTCAAAGAGTTCATTAAGGAGAGGGAGGGGATATCCATTTTTAATTGTAACCCTGTTTAACACCTGATGGTCAACACAAGGCCTTAGAGAGCCATCCTTTTTCTTTACACAGAAAATCAGAACCCCATGGAAAGATTAATAAACTCTTTTGTAGGTTTTCCTGGAGGTAGTCATGGAGACCTTGCAGTTCGGTGAGTAGATGTAGCTGAAAGGGGCTTCTGCACCATGTTGGAGGTCAATGGGACAGTTGTAACTGTGATGGGGTGGCAGATGTTTGCATTTATTTTTGAGACACACAGCAACAAAGTCCTTGTATTTTGGAGGTTGCATAGAGGCAGTGGAAGGGGCCATGGAGGGTGCCGAGATTCCCTGTGGATTAACCTGCTCAGACTCGAATCTTGGGGAAGGCAAACCAAACTATAGAAGGCTCCTGGTCTGTGGTCCCCATAGTCAGGTTTCAGGAGACAAAATAGTTGCTTGCCCACCAATAAATGCATGAGTCGTGGGTGGTGAGCCAGGGAATGACAAGAACTGGAAAGGGTGGTGCTCAGATAAGGTCTAACTGAAGGGTTTCTCAATGACCTTCAAGGGTAACAACTTTGATGGGGATGGTCTGGTGAGTAACTGGGCCTGACAAAAGGAGCAAGGTGTCAATAGACTCTACCAAGTCTGAAGAGTTCTTGCATTGGGTGGGGATCGTATGTACTGCACACAGTCCAAGTCCAAGAAGTTACTGGTAGCATATGAATGCCTCAAGGCTGACCTCGGACATGGTGGGGTGCCAGATTTGCAGGGGAAATCAGAGGTGTGTCAGGTCCAAACTTAGTTGTTCCCAAGGTACCAGCAGACAGATACTGATGTTGGGTGCTGAAGAGAGGGAGAGAGTGCTACTCTAGCTCAGACCCTCTATCGGGGCTGGAGACTTGGCATTTCCCTACTGGGAAGCAAATTGGATCTTGGCAGGGCAACTTGATGCGATGTGTCTTGGTTCCCCACAGTATAGTCATAGACCCAATGCCCAGTGCTGATAGATGACCTGTGCTCCACATACTGGGGGAGGGAGCACAATCTAAAGAGGAGGACACCTGATGCCCCACATGCCTCCTTTGCCTATGACCCCCCCCAACCCTGTGCCCACTCTGAGGCCCCCACACTCTCCCTGCCCCATGTTACCTGAGGGGGGGGTCTCTGTGCTTCTCTACCTGCACCTCTTTCCTCCTCCCGCCCACATTCGGCCACTCTCCCTGGCAGCAGGATGGGGAGCGGGACAGAGCTGCTTCTCCAGCATCCCTGCCGCAACACCTGAAGGGCAGTTCTACGCTCACTATTCAGATCACTGATGCTCACAGTCAGGGTTTTAAATAAAGTTCTCAAGCTAGCCCAGGAGTGGGCTTGCTTTCACTGGGAGCCGGATCCAAACCAGACCCTCCCTCCCCAGTCAGCAGGCTGATAGTCCCATTCTGGATTGGTCTGTGGGGAATGACTGCAGGTGTCCAAGAAACTGATTTAGAAACCCTCAAAATTTATCGTGATCGCTGTTAAATGTGTCAGGCAGGGGAATCTTTGGCTTGCGGGCACCAGGAGTCAGAGTTCGAGATGGTGCTGCCTGTCCTTGCAATGCTGCATTCTGCACCTCCAAGCAGTTGCCTGGACCAGCAGGGTCTGTAATGCACTCAGTGTCTGTGGCAGGAAAATAGTGCGGTGGAGAATGTTCTTTTTGGGGGGTTTTGGATGCTCAAAGTGTCAAGAGCAGGATGTGGGCAGTTGTGCTTAGTAACTGGAACAGGCATCAGGCCCAGTTGTTATAGCAGGCACTGGCAGCCAGGAATCAGAGCCAGAACCAGAGGCCATGTGTCAGAGCCAAGGATCAGAGCCAGATTCAGGTGCTTGGAGCTGGAACCCATGGTCAGAACCAGAGCTCAGAAGTCAGACACCAGAGCCAAGGGTCAGAACCAAAGTCAGAGATCATGAATCAGAGTCATGAGTCAGAACCAGTTTACCTGGAGTGAGGCAATGCAGGGGCAAGGCTAGGTCCAAGGCAGAAGCAGGTGCCAGATGTTGAAATGGATCCTTAATGGTGCACAGCTGGGCAGATTGTTACCAGTACCAGTGAAAATTTGGAAACAATATGCTTAATGCATAGTCATTTATTTGAGAAAGAATCACACAAGCAGTAAAGTTACATAATACACATCTCCCTAATAAATCCCAAGCATAAACCCTCAGTAACTATGATGGTCTTACACAATATCCTGATTGACAAACAAAGCAGGTACAGCTACCAGTCCTAGATGGGGACTTCTTTTCTTCTCTTTTTTCCCCTCGCAGGTACTTGGTCTATCAAATGTCCCCTGAAGCGTGGTCTTGGTTACCCTGAGGTCTTCTGGTCTTTTGACCCATGCCAGCCTCTACCAAGCCCGCTGATCACATGATTTTGTGTCTTCTATACTTTGGTGAGCTGTCCCCTGGCTGATATATTCCAAAGTTCGATGTTGAAACATACATGCAGATCGAGCCTTTATTAACCATTCAAGTGCAATTTCAGACTTTCCAGTAAATTTCCACATCATCTATCTAATGCTAAGAGAATCCTGCTCCCAGAATCCTCTAGCAAATTCAGACGTACCAAGCCATACCAAACTCATGCTTACCACACTTATTCATATCAGCTACAGTAATTCATAATAATTCAGCACCGTCCCAACTCCGGACAGGGTCCAGGCTGGAGCAAGGTGGCACAACGCAAAAGCAGGGCTTGGCGCAAGATGAGCACAGGAAAGAAGCATAACTGCAGGCATATGTGTTGTGCAGCCAGAAAATTGCTGCCACTGCTGAGCTTAAGAGCAAGCCTGCTACCTTCTTCAGCCAATCAGGCAGGGAGATCTGTCAGGCTAATTAGGTTGTCAGGAGACTGAGCAGGCATATCTGCATGGCTTTATTCCTGACAGTGCTGTACAAATACATAATCAAAAGACTGCCTCTTCCCCTAAGTGTTAACTGCATCTGGGTTTGTACTGGTGTAGGTAAATTAGAAAGGTATTATGTCAGATTGCAAATGGTAGCTGTGTGATGCTTTTTGGCAATGTTTATAAAAAAGCTATACAAATGGGTGAGCTATATTGCTAATGATTGCTTCATATATGATATTTTTATATCAAAATTACAGGATGGAAATCTGCATATTTGTGTTCACTGGGGAAGTAGCAATGTGGTCAGTTAAGACTGCTGGTTGGTTCAGAACTAGGCTGAAATTTGTGGGCTATGGGTTATATTTAGGTAGAAAAGCTTTGCTGGATGTCTTAATTGCTGTTTTCTTGTTTGCCATGATGTAGATTTGTGTGCGATGCACTCTGGAAACCTTAACTTAAAGTTAATGCAGTTTTATACATGCACACACACATACACAGAAGAAGTTGTGAGTCCAGCCAAATATTTTTTTTAAACTGTGGGAATTTTGCTGTCCCAGTTTTTAAGAAGCATATATCCATGTTGATTGTTATTTATATGGATAGCTATCAATGATATTTATTATCCCTTGTATGCCCTTCTGTGGAGCTTTTTTCTTACAACAAGGTAGCACAGTGAATTCACAAAACAGAAATATTAATTAATACAGTTTGTAACATTTCTTTGTAAAGCAGCAGGAGAAAACTGTATCAATTGTAGTCAAAAATAGGCCCAATTCTGAGAGGAGCTGAATACTCTCATCTCCCATGTAAGGGTTATACAGCCTCAGAATCAGTTAGCTTTAGTTCCACAGACTTCAAAGGAGAAGTTCTGCTTAAAAACTGATGGCACAATAGTTTTTCAGGTCACATTTGCAATGAGTTAAGCAAGATCCTGCATACATTTGAGCACTTGCTTAACTTTACTTGTATGCAGGGCCGGTGCCACCATTTAGGCGACCTAGGAGGTCGCCGAGGGTGCTAGGATTTGGGGGGCAGTATTTACTTTGGCAGCAACTGTGGTGGCCGGATCTTTGGCCGCCCCGGTAGCTGCCGGCATTTAGGCAGAGGGAGCTGGGGCAGGGGAGCGCGGGGAGGGATGCCTGCAGCAAGTAAGGGGGGGGGCGGCACGCAGGGGAACTCCCCGCCCCAGCTAACCCCTGGCCCGCCTCCTCCCCGAGCACGCCGTGGCTGCTTCACTTCTCCCACCTCCCAGGCTTGCGGTGCCTAAGCTGATTGGCGCCGCAAGCCTGGGAGGCGGGAAAAGTGAAGCAGCGACGGCGTGCTCGGGGAGGAGGTGGAGCAGGGGTGAGCTGCCACAGGGGGGGTGCCTCAAGGCGGAGGGGGGGAGCTGCCGCAGGGTGGGCTCGGGGACAGGGGAGCGCGCAAGGTGGAAGTTTCGCCTGGGGCGCAAAACATCCTTGCACCGGCCCTGCTCTTATGAGTATTTCCATTGATTTAAATAAGACTACTCACATGAGTAAAGACATACACATGATAAATGTGTGCAGGTTCTAATCCTTAGAGTGGGGGAAAATAGGTAGTAATGAGATGAAGCCAAAATATCTATGAAAGAGATCTATATAAATCGATATACTGCAACACAGGGCACATATTTTTCACAAAGGGTCCTTCATGCTATTGAAATGAAGAGGGCTAGAAACAGAATCAGCACATGATATGTAAATTGAAAATACTCTTCTCAGAAAACCATAACATTTGGAAAACCAGCAGCTTGTAATTTAAGTGGTAAATGTGTCACTGTGAACATTAGCAAATTCACTGGCAAATGCAAGGTGCTTTGCGGAATTAATAAATGTTTCCATCAGAGGAAAAGACAGACTGAACTTTTCCTGCTTAGCATTTAACAGTGATTAATTCAATTCCCTTGGGGCTCATGTGCTTCCATGAATCTAAACTTAACATAGTTTTTTTCATCTCTAAAATTTTCAAAGATCTCATCTAAACATTATTTCTAGTGACCTGAACAAGGAACCGCTGGCACAAAAGTTTGCTCCTTCCTCAAATGAGAAACCAAACTGGAACCACTAACTCGCTAATCTAAAATTAAAAGCAGCAAAGAGTCCTGTGACACCTTATAGACTAACAGAAGTTTTGGACCATGAGCTTTCGTGGGTGAATACCCACTTCGTCGGATGCATGCATGCATTCACCCACGAAAGCTCATGCTCCAAAACTTCTGTTAGTCTATAAGGTGTCACAGGACTCTTTGCTGCTTTTACAGATCCAGACTAACATGGCTACTCCTCTGATACTAAAATTAAAAATACAGGACTGTTATTTTAATGATAAACCTCATTAAATATATACTATTTTTAGGCTTCACAGGAGATTTCAGGAGGCATGACTCTAAGTTTAGCAATGCCCCAAGTAAAACACTTAACAGTCCTCCTGCTGAGGCCCACTTCTTTGAAATATTATCTCTTAATGTCAGTGGATGTTTCTTTTTCTTTCTATGTGGAAGGTTGCAGGTGAAAGACTGAGTACTGTTTGGCAATATCTTTCCTTGTGCAGTTGTGCTGATAGGAGTATTGTTCTTTTGAAAAGATTAACATGGACCCTATCTAATTTGTCCACTTCCATGGAACTAAGAAAAATTGTTATTAACCTCATATTAAAGATTAGGCATATTAAGTAATCCAGTGCCACTGCTCCTAGCAATATTGTACTTATCTATAGCTAGCCAGTATTTATAGTAGTTCTTCTGTCCTCAGAATAATCTTACTAGAAAACAGCTATGCACAGACTAAGACTATGCATTCACACTTTGCTTAAATGCATATTACTAAGAAAATAATCTTCTCGATTTTAAACAATTTGCTGACACACATTCTCTGTAATGCCAAAGACTTTAGTATAAGTCTTCATATTTGTTATGCTGATATTAAGAGCCATTGTCCTCATGTGACAGTGGAGCTCCCAGTGATATCAATAAAAACATAAGAACTTAAGAATAGCCATATTGTTTTAGATCAATGGTCCATCTAGCCAAGTATCCTGTCTTCCAACAGTGGCTGGTGCTAGATGCTGGAGACGGAGTGACCAGAACAGGGCAATTTATTAAGTGATCCAGCCCTGTCATCCAGTCCCAGCTTCTAGCAATAAGAGGTTTAGGGACACTCAGAGCATGGGATTGCATTCTTGACTGCCGTGGGTAATAGCTACTGATGGACCTATCCTCCATGAACTTATCTAATTCTTTTTTGAATCAGTTATGATTTTGGCCATCACAACAATCCATGGTAATGAATTCTACAGGTTGACTGAATCGTGTGAAGTACTTCCTCTTGTTTGTTTTAAACCTGTTGCCTATTCATTTCATTACATGATCCCTGGTTCTTGTGTTATGTGAAAGGGTAAATAACACTTCCTTATTTACTTTCTCCACCCCATTCATGATTTTTAGTCCTCTGTTATATCCCGCAATAGTATTATATTTTCCTCAGTAGGATCTGAATACCAATTTTTAAAGGATGTCTTTTTGCCTCTAACTGCCTCTTTTATTCTGCTATTTAACCATGGTGGCATTTTTTGGTCCTTTTACTATTTATTTTATTTTATTTTATTTGGGGGTATACATTTAATTTGAGCCTCTATTATGGTGTTTTTTAAGTTTCCATGCAGCTTGCAGGAAGTTCACTCTTGTAACTGATCCTTTTAATTTCCATTTAACTAGACTCCTCCTTTTTGTGTACTTCTCCTTTTTGAAGTTAAGAGCTACTGTTGTGGGTTTCTTTGGTATCTTCCCCACTACCAGGATGTTAAATTTAAGTACATTATGGTAGCTATTACTGATTGGTTCAACTATATTCACCTATTGTGTTCCACTTAGGACTGAATCAAGAATTGCTTCTCCCCTTGTTGATTCCAGGACTAGCTGCTCCAAGAAGCACTTATTAATGGTGTCTAAAAATTTTATCTCTGCATCCTGTCCTCCTATCCCATATAGCCAGTCAAAATGGGGATATTTGACAACCCTCTTTATTACTGGGTTTTCTTTTCTGTTTCTCCAATTTCCCCGAGCATCCCAAGATGACTGTCACCATCTTGATCAGGTGTTTGGTAGTATATTCCTACCGCTATACTCTTATTATTCAAGCATGGAATCTCTATCCATAGAGATTAGGCGGTATTGTTTGATTTATTTAAGATTTTTATTATATTTGATTCTATGCTTTCTTTCATAGTCTTCTTCCCCCACCAGCAAGACCTACTCTGTCATTCCTATGTATTTTGTACCCTGGCATTACTGTTTCCCACGGGTTATCATAATTCCACCATGTTTCTGTGATGCCTATTCTATCAATATCCTCAGTTAATACCAGGCACTCAAGTTCACCCATCAATATTTAGACTTCTTGCATTTATATACAAGCACTTATAAAATGTGTCAATATTTAGTTGTCTGCCTTCATGTGATGTAATTGAATGCAACTCTTTTTCATTTGACAGTTTCACTTCAGTTCCTACCCGTACTTTATCAACTTCTATCATCTCCTCTTTGCTAAGACATAGAATATACTATGGAGATAGTGTTCTAGGATCATGGACAGTGTATGGTCTTACAAACAAAAGGAATTGCCGGTCACACTCACTCTTATCTTTCAATCTCTAGAGTAGCTAGTCTGTAATCTCTAGAGTAGCTAGACTTCAAAATGCATGACAAATGGCCAGAATGTGCAATACCTGGCTTTTGCTATGCATCATGCCATGCTTGACAGATGATAATCACCTTTAACTATAAAACCTGTTTTTAAAGATGAAAAGTGCTCCATATGCAAATCAAATTGCAAAACCTGTCATTATTTTTGTTTTGCCTGTTAAAAGGCATAGTGGGGTGATATCTCTTCTTTCTTGTTTCAGGTTTGTTTTGAAGAGGCAGAGAATATGATACTAAAAAAATGAAAATAAAGAGCTCAGAGGCTTATTCTGCAAACATTTTGTCTCCTAGTTTGGGATTTCTGATCCTGCACCACTGAAATCAAAGGGAGTAGTGCCATTAACTTCAGGGAGTGAAAGATCAGCCCCTTAGGAGATGTCTATGCAGCAGGTGGAGGTGTGATTCACAACCCAGGTAGACATACACACACTAGCTCTGCTCAAGCTAGCACCTAAAAATGGCAGCACAGCCACAGCACACAGCCACGTGAAAACAATCCCACCTGATTCCCTGGATACATACTGAGGCGGCTAGCCTGTGCCACTGTGGCCACACTGCTATTTTTAGATGCTAGCTCAAGCAGAACTACAGCACATACATCTACTTGTATTAGGAATGCATTCCCAGCTGCTGTCTAAGACAGACCCTTAGCCCTGGTCTACACTGGTCTACACGAGAATAGAGTAGCTGAAGTTGACATATTTAGGTCTAGTTACCGTGGCGTGTGCAGGGCGCTGATTTGATTGCTACTGCTCCCCCTTCGACTCCGCTTGCGCCTCTCACGGCCATAGAGTACTGGAGTCGACGGGAGAGCACTCGGGGATCAATTTTATCATGTCTACACTAGACGCAATAAATCAATCCCCAATAGATCGACCACTAGATGTACCCTTAGAGTCCTAGATATCTTCCTCCTTAGCCATTCTTCCCTCTTTGCTATTTCAATATTATTTCTTAGCAATGCTAGATATAAAGAAAAGAGTGATTAAAATTATAATAATTCTCTTTATTATAGTAAACTGAAATTCTGATTGTTGAAGTAACATATCTTTTATTCTTAAGCTTAGATCTGTCTGAATTTTGGAAAAAACAGTGTTTGCAACCGTTTGTTTGAATTCTGAATGAGCTCCCTGTCTGCCTGTGTTCCATTTTATTAGCTATTGTCAAATGTTTCTATGCAGAGGTTTTTTATTCACATGTTTGGGGAATGACTACTCTTCATACAATACTTGTATACACTTGCTCACATGCATGTAAATGTGAACAAGAGAATTAGCTATTTCTTATTCCCTGTTTGTTATTCTCTGCTCATCATTCATTACTTCTTATTCTGTTTAAAAATCTTTGGTCATCCTGTCAGGGAGCAGAAATAATACTTTGTTATTTAGGTGAACAATCACATATCTGAGATAGCAAGTAGTCAAAGTGAACTGTTTATGAAGATTCCATACATACTATTTGGCAAATATTTATAAATACCAAACGTATTACCTGAAACTAGGATAAGTTCACTAGCAATTTTCAAATAGAAAGGACTTAATTTGTCAGCTAATGTATTCATTATGAAGTAAACCAGCTCCAGTTAATATTGCCATTTGAATTTTTTTGACTGATGCAAATTTCCCATCATATTAGTTGTCTTATAATATTTCTTGTTTGCCTCTTGCCTCACCCTAGTATCTATTTATTTTTTCTATAAAAGAATTTCATTCTACCCAATTAGAAATGATTTCTTACATACGCACACACATATATGTATATGTGTATATATATATATACATATATATGACAATCTGTAATTTCAAAGAATTATAAAAGATAAATTGTAAGTGACTCCCTTCATCACTGTTGTATCTCCCTGCATTGGCACAGGATGACATTACGTGGAAGGGCATTACAGGCACTCCCTGGCTCCATTTAAAAGGTGTGGCAGCTTGTCCAGAGGAAGGCAGCATATGCCATAAGCTTTGGCATAAAGTCCTTAAATAGCTAAATAATAACCAACTCAGAATCTGACAATCTGTGTCCCTAAACAAACAAACAAACAAAAAAAAAACCATAAATCTGCTGCAGCTCTTAAATCCAGGACCCAATCTGGACCTGGGTTCTGGGTTACTCTAGGGAGCTCCTCTTCTATCCAAGTCCCACTCCACACTACCCTCAGAACAATCAGGCAAGCCTTTTTAACTGACCTACTGGCTTCTTATCGGTTTGTTTCACTTCCTGGCCCTTCTAAGGCCTCTGGAGGACTAGATTTTGCTGATAGCCTGGCCTGAGAGGGTTTTCCTTAAGCAGGAGTGTCAGGGCACTGATGTCTCCAGCAGGGGTCGGAAAGACCAGACAGACCCTGCCATATACATGTTCCTTATTTATATATCTTGCTCACTAATTTATTTTCATCCTTCCTTCCTTCCTTCCTTCTCGATCATGCAAACACTTAACTTGGTGCCATGGGAAGTCCCATTATCTCCATTGGCATCACATCACTTGTGTAAAGTTAGGCTTGAACATATGTGTTTGGAGGTTTGGAGCTTTAAACTCTCTCCTTCTATTTCCCATTACCCTAAGGGCTGCCTTTAATGCTTCTCTACTCAGGGTTTCCTCAGAAGGAGCAACATAGCAAAACTAATCCAATCGTCAAAGCTCAACACTGCAGTGCTTTCTTGGGTCACTGCTATGAACAGGCGCAGCAGGGGCAGAGAGGCAATGTTCCATTGCATGTGGGGATGCACTCCATACAGACCAACCCCCAACATGGAAGATTACTCTTCTGCTGCCCTTCCACGTAATGTCATCCTACAAGCCCCTCTAGAAGGTGTGGATCACATTCATTTCATTGTGCTGCTCCTATTGCTGTTGTGGAAAAGAGCTGTGTGTAGGAGCAACACAAGTGTAATTCTGATTTTAAAAATAATACATTAATTCATGGGAAAAACTGAATTCTCAAGATTGCCTGCACAATTAAACCCCTCAGTTAAAGCTGGAGACCTGTGCCAATTAATATCAAGGGCTTTCAAGTGTCCTCTTGCTCATGCCAAATATTTCAAACTGAGTAAGACATGGATGCCAGGTACCATAGACTGAGGGAGTCTGAGCCTCCCCAAGCAATCTGGCATGGTCTCGCCCACGCTCCACCCCCAGGAGTGCCTGTGAGTTCCCGCTCTTTCATGGCCCAGGCTGGTGCTGGGCTGGGGTTGGATGGCCTGCCACCAGGACTTGGGGATGCTAGGGCGGGTATCTGCCTGGTGCTTCAGTTGGGGGCACTGCGGTGGCACCGCCTGCCCGGTGCTCTGTGGTTGGGGTTGGGGGTGCTCGCACTCTGGGTTGGGGTCAGGGGCGCTGTGGACGCACTGCCTGCTCTGCACTCTGAGACTGGGGGCCCTGTGCTCTGGGGCTGGGGTGGGGCTCTAGAGGGTAGAGGGGGAGGAGCAGGGCCTTGGGCAGAAGGGGAAGGGGAAGGAGCTAGCCTCCCCCACTGCTGGTTCACCCACTGCACATGGAGTAAGAATTAAATATACCCCTGAAGTTCACTGACTACAGGGACAGAGCCCAAGAGAGGAACAACACAAGCCAGACAACTAGGTAGAAAATGTGAAAAGAGCTAAATCAAAAACACTAGAGGATTCACTGACACGAGAGTCAAGGGATCATGTGATGTGTATAATTGTGCCTCCAACCAATGCTTCATCCTGCATTTGTTGTTGCTTTCTTTCCAGTTAATCAGCTGAGATTTTAAGACTGTCTGCAGTTCCTTTTTGGAGACTGATAGCTTTGTCTATATGCGTGGGACATCTAAATATCGACATTCAAATTGGAGTGGTGAATATTTGCTCTGTTAACTTAATATACTTATCCCTAGATTATTCCCAACTCTGTTTTTGGTATTTCATCCATATTCAACATTGAAGCCCAATGTACACTTTCTGAACAACTTCACCACCAAAAGGATACGGGAATTTTTTCCATTGTTATCACGACACTGGTGTGTATGCAGAGATACTCACTAGTACCATTCATTAGGTCAACAGACTGGGAACAAATGCAAGTCAGTTCTGGATATCATACACTGGTTATGTTCCTATATGGCCTGTAAATTATACATTTGATTTAAAAACTATAGAATCATAGGAGTGGAAGGAACGTTGAGAGGTCATCTAGTCCAGTAACCTTCACTCATGGCAGGACTAAGTATTAGACCATCCCTGACAGGTGTCTGTCTAACCTGCTCTTAAAAATCTCCATAGATGGAGATTCCACAACCTCCCTAGGCAATTTATTCCAGTGCTTAACTACCCTGACAGTTAGGAAGTTTTCCTAATGTCTAACCTAAACTGCCCTTGCTGCAAATCCTATGTTTCTTCCTCTTCTTTGTAACAACTTTTTAAGCACTTGAATACTGTTATCATGTCCTTTCTCAGTCTTCTCTTCTCCAATGTTTTCAGTCTTCCCTCATAGGTCATGTTTTCTAGACCATTAATAATTTTTGTTGCTCTTCTTTGGACTTCTTCCAATTTTTCCACATCTTTCCTGAACTGGACACGATACTCCAGCTGAGGCCTAATCAGCACAGAGCAGAGCAGAAGAATTATTTCTTGTGTCTTGCTTGCAACACTTCTGCTACTACATCCCAGAATTATGTTTGCTGGTTTTGCAAGAGTGTTACACTGTTGACTCTATTTAGCTTGTGACTCCACCAATCCCTTTCTGCAGTACTCCTTCCCATTTTGTATGTGTGCAAGTGATTGTTCCTTCTTCAGTGGAGTACTTTGTATTTGTCCTCATTGAATTTCATCCTGTTTACTTTAGATCATTTATCTAGTTTGTCCAAGTCATTTTAATAACAAATAAACATCTATTAATATTATTATAAAATAAACATCTATGGATATTATTTACTGAACAGTATGCTTCACTGTTCTTATCCCTTTATCATAATACAAATAGTTGTGTCTAATTGGAAAGACAATTTCCACTACAGTAACTTCTCACTTAACGTTGTAGTTATGTTCCTGAAAAATGTGACTTTAAGTGAAACGATTTTAAGCAAATCCAATTTTCCCATAAGAATTAATGTAAATGAGAGGGTTAGATTCCAGGGAAATTTTTTTCACCAGACAAAAGACTATATTATATATATACACACACACACACACACACACACACACACAGTATAAGTTTTAAACAAACAATTTAATACTGGTACACAGTGATGATGATTGTGAAGCTTGGTTGAAGTGGAGGAGTCAGAGGGTGGGATATTTCCCTTACTGCTAAATGTTGAACTAGCAATTGGCTGAGCCCTCAAGGGTTAACTCTCTCACTCTGCAAGGCAGCAGGTATGGAGGGAGATATGCGCATTTCCCTTAAGTACACTGCCTTGTTAATTAGGTCAGCTTGCTGAGACTGCAGCCCTGGTGTGTCCCCCCTGCTCTATGGAAGATGGGGTAAGCGGGGTGCAGGAGCAAGGGGACACCCTGACATTAGCCCTCCTCTTCCTTCCCTCCCTCCCCCGGCACAGCAAGCAGGAGTCTCGGGGAGCAGCTCCAAGGCAGAGGGCAGGAGCAGCACATGGCAGTGGGGGGAAGGACACAGCTGAACTGCAGGCAGCTGCTGCACAGGGAACTTAGGGGAGCGGGGAGTTGCTAGGGGGAGCTGATAGGGGGCTGCCAGTCCACACTGGTTCCAAGCCTCCACCAGCTAGCTGCAAGGGGCTGCTCTTCCTGCAAGCCGTAGACAAAGCAGGCGGCTGCCAAACAATGTTAGAAGGGAGCAGTACACAACTTTAAATGAGCATGTTCCCTAACTGATCAGCAACGTAACAACGAAACGACGTTAACCAGGATGACTTTAAGTGAGGAGTTACTGTACTTGAATAAACCATTAAATAGCACTGCTGTCAGGATAAATCTAACTAACTAAAAACTAATCAATGTCAAACAGCCTCAATACTGGCAGCTAAAGTGTGAAGTGAGTCAGGGAACAATGGTAATGAAAAACTGTTAATCTGTGAGGACCTCTGTCTGTACAATGAAGATGGCACCCTTTAAATTGCATAAAAACAAGATGCATGTTAAAATAAATGTTGGCTATAAGATTAATTGACTAACACTGCTATGTTTAGTATTTAGAGATGGGTGCTGAAATACTGTAACTGTTAGCAGTGAATCACAGATTTGCCTCATTATTACAGAAAAGGTGCATAAAACTGTACATATGGTGATACAATGCCTAAATCTAAATAGCACACTTGGCAATTACAGTGTGAGCTTTTTAGAAGTTGTAGATGGTGCGAAATACTCTAACTAGCAAATGATCTTCTGGTGTGTCTCCTTTCAAACCTTCTAATATGAATGTAACTGGTTCATAGTAGATTACAAGATGTTCCCAACTAGATTATTTTAGTTTTTACTTGTCTGAGGATAGAATTATTGGACTACTAGAATGCAAAATTGATGCCTACATTTGTATACTTCTATTTGTGAAGTTAAAAAAACAATGATTTAGAAAAAGAAGAAGAAAACTATCAGTAAGATCAAAATAAAGGGTCAGTGCCAGCTCCACTGAACTCAACAGAGCTATACCAATTTGCAAAAGCTGAGCATCTGGCCTATAGTCTTTGTACATACACACACTAGTTTACAAATGCCAGGACACTCTCAGCAGTGCAAACAGAGTAGACTATATGTGTTTGTTTCCACCCCCATGATTTTAAGCATGGAAATTCAGGCTAGTATATCAATGTGATTATGCCAGCATGATAGCTTGTGTTGTTCCTTGTGAACACTTAATAAATGGGCAGGCTGACAAGACCATAAAACCACAAATAAGTTCTGCTATCAAACAACCCTAAGAATCTTTGTTTTTTCAGGCAAGTTAAAAATGAGACCTATGGGGATTGACAGGGTCCCTTTAATAATAGGATGACATCTAAAGGTTACACTGTTTATTTTTCTTTATGGATCAAAAAGACTTGAAGCAATATAACTGTTAAATACTTAAAAACACAGGAGATTTAAGATTGAAAGGAGCCAGAAGCCCTATACCGGTTCATCCTCCTGAGTTGGCAGTAGTAATAACAACACTTAACACTTATGTGGTGCATTGAATCTTAACATGCTTGAAATATATTTATTACACCTAGAACAGCTTCCCTCTTTCTGTTATCCAAGTGGTCTCACTGTCCTCCTTGAATTCCTTTTCAAAACTTATTTATTTCATATAACTCTGCACCACTAACCTCTACTCCAGGTCAGAGCTGAGCAAAACATGAGGAGGTTCCATTTTGCAGGATTCAGAATGGAATACTTCCCCATTCTTTCATGAAAATTTCAAGAGTATTTTACACTGAATTTTTTTATCAAAATCATTTAAAACAATCATTCACCACAAGTCACACTTTCTTACTGAACTAGGTTTTGGGAAAACAGAAACTTAGTTCTGCTCTCTTGCTCCTCTTATTGTCTTCCTGCTCTTCTCTCCCCTTTTCTGTTCTCTCTCTATCTATATGCTGCAGTAATAAGAGATGTGATCAAATATTCTGTGGAGGCCTGATGATAATATTCCCTCCAGGAAAGGGCAATATTAGTGAGGACAGACAGACAGACACAGAAGCCTAGCACATTATTAGGTGCATAGTATCTTTCAATATTTTCCATATTCCATTTCCTTCCATATGTAAATCTGTGCAAAATATCTGACATGAAATATTAAAAAGTAAATATGTGCAGTTTGTTATGATCTTGGTTATCCTTCTAAACTTTAATCTGCCTTTAATCAAGGAAGACTCAATAAGAAAGTGTGCATATTGGTGAACCCACTACTGCCGACTCTTGCAGTTTTACTGAAAGTCTCACATTATCTGGTGTTTACATGAGGATCTCAGCTTTCATTTAAAAAAAAACAAGTAAGTATCTAACAATCATGGTTGTGGAGAAAAACTTGAAAACATGTACCTGGGTGTACCCCAAAAGGTTTAAAATAACCTCCATTCTTTATTTATTATTATTATTATTTATTAATTTCATTATATTAAAGGCAGTCTATGATTTCTGGGGGCCTGACTCATGATTTTTTAATGCTAAGGACTGGCAGTACTTTGAATGTCATTGCTCCTATCTAACTATATGACTAGTCACACAACACTGGTTATACACCCACATAGAGCTGATTGAATAATTTATTTTTGGTTCAGTGGCTTAAAAAATGTCAGTACACTTCAAACTGAAACTGAATTATTTTGTTTGTCATCAGTGAAACAAACACAACAACAAATGTGTTTGAATCAAACAAAACATTTCAAATGTTGATTTGAAATGACATTTTGAAACAACAAAATTCAACAACAGTTAAAATCTGAAGCTGAAGACCTGAAGAAGAGTTCTTTGTAAGCTTAAAAACTTGTCTCTCAGACCAGCAGAAGTTGGTCCAATAAAAGATGTCACCTCACCCACCTTATCTCTCTTGTAATTCAAATCAACATTTTGTTTTGAAAAATGTTGATTTTAAACATTTTATTTTTAAAATTTAATTTAAAAATGATGAAATTATTTGTTTTGAAAAAGTCAAAATAAAACAGAAAATTTTGAACATTTAGACATTTCCAATTTTTTTTAATTCAGCTGGAAACTATTTGCCAAATATTGCCTGAATTTTCAGTCCCTCAATAAATGAATTTTTGGTGAATTTACTATCAGTGGAAAAATTTCACTACTCCCAAAGTCCTGTTGCAGCATGCACTAGGCCAGGGGTTGGCAACCTTTGGCACGCGCCTCACCAGAGTAAGCACCCTGGCGGGGTGGGACAGTTTGTTTACCTGCCGTGTCCGCAGGTTTGGGTGATTGCAGCTCCCACTGGCCGTGGCTCGCAGTCCCAGACAAATGGGGGCTGCGGGAAGCGGCACGGGCTGAGGTATGTGCTGGCCACCACTTCCCACCGCCCCCATTGGCCTGGGACAGTGAACCATGGCCAGTGGAAGCCGCGATCGCCCAAACCTGTGGACGCGGCAGGTAAACAAACTGGCCTGGCCCTCCAGGGTGCTTAACCTGGTGAACCATGTGCCAAAGGTTGCCGACCCTTGCACTAGTCTTAATGTTAAACCAGGGCTGGATTCTCAGTGGGTGAGGTCTTTTAGATTGTTCTAAAGTCCTATCCAATTGATAGAACAATTTTTATAGTGAGGATGCTGAGTGCCATTGAACCAAACTGTAAACCCTGTATATGATGGAAACCACTTCAAGCCAAGGGGTGCAGCTAAACCCCCAGCACCGCTAATTCCAGCATGTATGGGCCTAACCATGTATGTGGAGAGGATGTTTCCAGGAGGCCATTACATTGTGTTTCCATGAAAATGCAACTTTGCCTTTGGAATTTTTAAGTCAGCATTTTGTCGGTTATGCACATTTCCTAGATTTCGGCAAAAATGTCAGTGGAGCTTTTCATGATGTGATTTCCAGCTTCGAGCTGGATTTGTTGGGGGTTGTCACGTGGCTGAACTCACATAGTGTTTCTTATCTGGATTAGCTGAATTTATTCATTGCCCATGTGCTGCAGAGCCAACAGAAGCCATTTTGACTTTTTTTTCTGTGAGGAAAATGTGTTGTCCTTGATAAAAAAAATATTACCATAAAGTGGCCAAATAGGGAGGGTTAGAGTTATGAAAAGTGAAGAGGAAAAGCCTGAAACTGATGCACTTGAAGAGGAAGAGACAGTGAAGGTGACAGGGCAAGAGAGACAGCCAAAAAATGGTATGTTTAGCACCTGAGTTTTGCATGGACTAGAAGGGCAGTGATAATCTGTGGTGTGTTTTCCCCCCAAATAGCAATGGAGCATACAGAACCATACTCAGGCTCTTCTGAATATTAACAAAAATATATAGATGAAATTTGCTCATGTGAGTAGGGAAACAAGTTAACTTTGCTGGAAAGAATTATTGACCAACAGGGGTCCTGGAACAATTTTTATAGTGGGGATGCTGAGAGCCATTGAACCAAACTGTAAACCCTCTATATAATGGAAACAACTTCAAGCCAGGGAGTGCTGCAGCACCCCCCACACCCCTAGTTCCAACACCTATGGTGACCAAGTGCCATCTTACTGCGGTTAGTGGCAGAATTTATTTGGCCTTTGAAACATATTTTCTTAACTGGCATCAAGAAATAACACACCACTGGCAGAAACCTTATTCTCCTTGAGCTAATGTAAAGTAGCTTACTTCTAATGATTGCAATGCATCACAAGTTCAAAATAAATTAATGGACATTAAACCACAGGCTTCTCATGATTTATATTACAAACGCTGCCTAGACATCATACATTACCAAAACCACCTTTCATTGGAGGAATTATGTTGATATTCTTCAGCCAGAACACATTAAAATGATCCAGTGAAATATACCAGCTTCTGCAAGAATTTAGAATGTGTGCTTGTAATGAGAACATTATTTAGGTTTACTAGCAAATGAATGATTTTCTTCCTTTAGGAAGAACTATGATTCTCTAGTATGAATTAATATGTCTCAATGAGGAATGACTAGACAGTAACCTGGCTGATCTAACTGATGTATGTACCTGAACAGTTTGCCACTTAAATTTTTATAGCATGTAGCTGCAGGTTTGTATTTTGCCATTTTCCTTTAATCCTCGATAAACTCTGCTTTCTCAGTGGTCACAGGGCCTGAATCTCCACTGTCTTGCACTTGAGTCATTATTTACAGCTGTGAAAAGTGAATGTACAAAGTTACTAATCAGAATGGCAGTGATGTACATCTTTGCGTACACTTTGTACTTGTGTAAATGATGATGCAAGATGCAAACCTGGAGAATCTAGCCCACACATTGTGGATTTACTTATTTAGTGGGACAAAGTACTCTCCTGTATAGTTAATTAGCAGGCAAAAGTTTTGTGGCATTCAGACTGAGTTTCAAGGAACAAGACAGAAAGCCATGATTTCAGAACACTATTTCAGAACTCTTTTAAAAGAATTGTGTTTAATGACTACTGTTCTGCTGGTGCCTAAACTCCTCTGCACAGTGGTCACAGCTGCCATAAAGGCTACTGAAACCTTGACTCTTTATTAGCGTCTAAGAAATGGCTCTGCTGTAACTTTGCAGCCCTACAGGGTAAAAATTTTAATTTCTCTGTCCCTTGAACAGCCAACTTACTCAGAAAAACTGAGGAAAACAGAGGAAACTGTTTTGCCATCTAACTATTGTGAATTATATGGCCCCCATCACTGTATTATTTGAGTATTTAGCAATATTTAAATATATGTATTAGAGGTGAGTGAATTTTGGATTTTTTGTCCTGCAGGAATTCTGACATTTCAAAATTTGTTTTCATCCTAAATTAGATGAAAAGTTGAAATTTCAAAATTATTGATGGAATGAAATTTAAAAAAAAAAATTTTGTTTTAACATGTTGATTTGAAATGAAACATTCTGACATTTCCAAAATCAATGTTTCATTTTGGTTTGTTGAAATTATTTGAAATGTTTTGTTTCAATTTCCATTTCCATATTGTCTTATGGTAGTTGTAGTTCGGAAGCCTGATGCTCGCAGTTTCTCTAAAGAGGCTCCCTAGCAGGACTACAGCAGTCATAAAGCAACCAGACTCATATGACCCCCATGATACACAACACATCTCAGTCAAAGGGAAATCCCTTCGTTGTATTATAGGAGTCCTCCAAGGAGCCCAGTCCATAGGAGAGAATTGGGTTTTGAACTACAACTCCTACAAGGCAATGAATGCCTGATAGGGAAATGCAATTTAATGTTGAAACAACTCATGATGAAGCATTTCATGTCATGTCAACAAACTAAAATGTTTTCATTTGGGGTTGAACAACCTGAAATGAAATGTTTTATTTGGATTTACCTGACAGAAAACCAATATTTTTAGCAAAATCAATTTTTTTTTAAATTTGTGGAAACTGAATTTTTTGTTGAAAAATCACTGTGTCAGAAAATTCTTTACCAGTTCTAGTATTTATTCTTACAACCCCGGCAAAGTTTTACCCTGTTTTACACAGGACACAGAGAGTGATGTGCCTAAAGCTATATGCCCACCTCCACATTTATCTCTATTCTGGAATCAGCACTCTCCCTGATTCGTGAGAGGAGAAGCTGGGTCCTATAAAGTAGTGAACACAGTTTTGGTGTTTTTGATGAGGAGATAGTTGATATTCCTTGGCTGGTGAAAATTCATTAAAATCAATGGAGTTATACCAATGTACAACTTAACAGCTTCTAAATAAGATGTGAACCAAATTCTGTGTTCAGACACATGCACAAGTCCCACTGACTTCACAAAGAGTTTATAATGGCTCAAGTGATGGATAAAAATGCTAATTAGGGCTGATCAAAAATTCAAAACTCTTTCACCACATTTTTTTTTTTTGCTGGAAGTGTCTGCTTTCCTTGAAAAAAATTATTTTGTTTTCATTGGAGAACCCAACAATTTTCTGCTGGACACTGAATGTTTCTGGATTTGTCTTGATTTTATAGGGACAGTCCCAATTTTGGGGTCTTTTTCCTTATATAAGCTCCTATTATCACCCACCCCATCCTGATTTTTCACATTTGCTGTCTAAATGCTCCTCTGAAAAATTCTATAACAAAACATGTTTTCATCAAAAATTTTGCAGAAGCCCTTTACCCCCACCTGCTCTAATATTGTTTTGCCTTTTTCTTTGAGTCATGTACTTTTAGATCACTACTAGCCTTGGTTTATCACACCAGATTACTGTCCCAGCTCAGCACATGACTAGAATAATTCACTACAGTCAAGAGGCCTGATTCTCCTCTAACTTGCACCACTTTTGCACAGTGTGGCTCCAGGGAGTCAATAGAGTTACTTTTGTCTCTACACCTATGTAAGGAAGAAGAGAATCGGACTCACATTTCTTAAAGCTGAGCTGTAGAGTGTCCTCCAATTCCAATTGTATATCTCCAGGGCACTTTTTTAAAGACCTCAGACTCAAAGGTTAGAAGTAACATGGACTCCTGGCAATAGTTAATCAGATAAGCATTTCTTTATTGAACTATAATGTTAAGAAGTAAGTTTGCAATAAATTCTATAGAGGGAGACTTTTATATTTAACTAAAGATCCTTAAATACTGCTCTCTCTTTTTTTAAGTAACAGTTCTGAAGTTTCCTGGTTTTTATTAAGAAGGTGGGTGTGACCCTAAGGGCACCACAATGCCAGCTGGCACGCTGTTGTCATGATATAGACCCAAAAGATGGGATGTAATAGATCATTGGAAAACTAATAACTCACTGATTATTAATATTCTTGCATGATGTATGTGTGATAAACCCACAAAGCACTTTTTAGATATGCACTGCAAATATGTTCTTAAAATGTATTTCATAAGCAGTGCCTAAGCCACACCTCTTCCAGACAAAGGAATGTGGTTTCATCTGCTTGAATGTATCTCCTATGTAAATTAAGCAAGGGATGACCAAAGCCAAAGAAAATCATGTTTATATGCAAAGTAAATAAAGCCATCAGAAGAGCAAATGGGGAAAAATGACTTCTTAATAATCTTGACAGACGACAGAACCTGCAGCTCTAGGTAACCTTCCTGTCTCCTGAAGCAAGGTCATAGACCTTTGGGAAATATAAGCAAGGACAGAAACCATTCTAGCATCCATCACTCAAAGGATTAAAGGGGCCAGAATTCTTGAAATCAGAGAATGGTGGGCCTTTCATGCAAGGGGGCTGAAGTCTCTGGAAACTGGATATATATGAGAAACCTGCTTAGACAAAGATTGTAACTTTTGAAAATTGTTTTCGTGTCAGAAGCATACTTCTATTTTTGTTTATTTATAACCCTTTCTATCTTTATTCCTTATGCTTGGTATCACTTAAACCTATGACTTTTTGTTTAGTAAACTTGTTTTACTTTTACTATAAACTAATTCAGTGTTTTGATTAAAATAGAGTGTTTGTTAACCTCACTCAAGGTAATGAGCTGCTGGGTCCTGTTCCTTTAAGGGAGCAGTGAACTTAATAACTTCTGTAAGTGTTCAGCAAGAGGGCTGGACACTACAGCACAGATGGTTTGGGGGAAATTCAGGACTTGGAGGGTGTTGGGGTCACTTTGAAAAAAGGACCAGGGCTGTGGAAGCCAGGGTGTGACCTGCATGCTTGTATATGGTCTATTGGTATCAGAATTGTGAGCCGCAGCTAGGGTGCCCAGATAGCAAGTGTGAAAAATTGGGAAACTTTTTTTTCAGGGTGGGAGAAGTATAGTTGCGTATATAAGACAAAATTCCTCATATCAGGATGTTGGGTCATGCTAGCCGCAGCAGCAGCATAGCCTTTAAGGCACCCAGAGTTGCAGGGCAGGCGGTGACATAGTGCCTTATTGGCCGAGGCTGAACTCCAATGCATGCAGAGCAGGATTTTTCTCTTCCTTCTAAATCATAATGATAAAATGTGTTGTTTTATAACACAGTGCTGAAAGAAAAAGGCAATGGCGAGCAATCCCATTAGATAATGTAAAGATTTAAAATTGTAAAGTATGTTTTACGTGGAAAAGATCATTTCCTTTCAAGACTTAAGACCCACATAAATGGGAGCAAAATAAGAAGCAGAGATAAGTTTAGCAGCAATAGGTTTCATACTGAAAAGCTTAGGCAAGTGGTTATCTAAAGAAGAAGTTCAATCTTTGCTCAAATACTGTACATCTTAGCGGTTAATTCTCTCTATTTTATTTATTTATATTTTGCTTTGGAGAGAGGTGATTAATACTTTATATATAATTTCATGTTACTTCATTAAACAAGTGGGAGTAAGTAACAATTAAGGATTGGATTTCAAGAGTGCCTAAGGGAAGTAGGCCACTGAAGCTAAACTGGTTTAAGACCCTGATCCTGAAGACACTAAGGGCTGGTCTACACTACACAGTTAGATCAACATAAAGCAGCTTTATGTCAGTGTCAGTGTCTACACTACAGCCTTCCTCCGGGAGATGTCAGTGCCCTACTACCCCATCATAATAAATCCAGCTCCATGAGAGGCATAAGGCTTATGTCGGTGTAGTTAGGCCGACACAGTGTCTGTGTAGACACTGCATCCCTTACATCAGCTGTTGGCTGTCTTGTCAATGTCATGGCTCCTGCAGTGAAATTGACAAGAAAGCTGGGAAGCTGGACCCCGCTCCCAGCTGTGAGCCAGGGGAGAATGGACTCTGCTCCCAGCTAGAAGCCAGGGCAAGAAGCCCAGGCAGCCAATGATCCCAGCTGGGAGCCAGGATGAAAAACGCGGGTGGCCAGACCCTGCTCTCAGCTGGGAGCCTGCGTTAGACTCCACTCCCTTGGGGCAAGAAGCCCAGAGCAGCTTCCCCTGCTCCCCAAGGGGAATGGGAAATGGATTGTGCTGCTGTAAACTTATAGGCGCAGACATAGTCTGTATCAAAGCAATTTAAGGCACCAATTTTAATCATGATTTAAATCAGCAAGCAGGAAACCTTGATTTAAATTATCAATTTTAATTGTGTTTTGCATTTGTACTTTTTATTTTCTAAAGAAAGATTGTTTCTTTACCTGGTAACCATTAAAACATATTGATTTGCAATTAAATATAGCCTTTAAACTAAATTAGGTGCTTCTTTTTGTTAAAGAAGGAGAATATTGTATATTCACATATGTTTATCTGTGGAATTGTATAGCTTAACTTACATTTATTCAGGTTCTTAATGTTTACATTCTTTATTATGCAGAAAATGGTGAACAATATATCTCTTATTTACTAGATGATGACTAATCTTTTATTTATAATTTGTGTAAAGCTCTATTTTGATGGAAATTAAAATATAATTTAAAAATATTAAAATGACTGCCTCACACCTTAAGTGGGGACGGGCCATTGTCCGGCTTGCTTGGGGAAAGGGGTATAGTGCTTTACAGTTGGGGGGTAAGAGAGAGACACAGAAGCTGCTTCAAACATATAGATTGTCAGTGTTGCGACGATAACATCTCCCAGGGACTGGAAGGACTGTGGAGTTGATAAAGGGTGAGCCCAGCAGGAGAAGCCCCCATTTCCCCAGACCACATGGAGCAGCACCCACCCTCTCTGACCTGGGAAGTGGCAAAATGTCAGGTTAGTCAGGACCTGCTGTGAGCATTTTACAAACCGCTCCTTTCTTGGGTTGCTGGGAAGGAATTTTTCCCTCACTACCAGATTGACCAAGATGGAGTCGGGGGGGAGCGAGAGGGGCAGTTTCATCTTCCTCACGGCAGGTTCAAGGGGGCTTCCTTATGGTGAGTGTTCATTATGTAAATATGGGATTGATGTCCAATGCAGGTACTCCATAGGGAAGACATACAGTGATCAGATAAATAGCTTGGTAAAGCAGGGCCACCCAGAGGAGGGGGGGGGGCAAGTGGGGCAATTTGCCCCAGGCCCCGCAGGGGCCCCCATGAGATTTTTTCAGGGGCCCTGGAGCAGGGTCCTTCATTTGCTCTGGGGGCCCCGGAAAACTCTTGTGGGGCCCGGGCCCCCAGAGCTTCTTCCGCTCCGGGACTTCGGCGGCTGTTCGGCGGCAGGGGGCCCTTCTGCTCCGGGACCCACTGCCGAAGTGCCCCGAAGACCCATGGCAGGGGGTCCTTCCACCCTGGGACCTGCTGCCGAAGTGCCCCGAAGACCCACGGCAGAGGGTTCTTCCGCCCCGGGACCCGCCACCGAAGTGCCGGGTCTTCAGTGGCAATTCGTCAAAGAGGGGCTCCCGCCACTGAAGACCCCAGGCTCCCTGAATCCTCTGGGCAGCCCTGGACATAGTGACCAGAAACAATCAATTTCCTTCACTAACTACAGATACTACTTCCTTTGTTTAGTAAATGAGTTAATTTTAAATACACAAGTATGGTTAAACTTTTTGTCTTATATACTCAGAACATTTAAAGTAGTTTTATTTAATTGAAAATGTAAAAAAAATAGCATTGTCTGGCTATACTGAAAGGATAGGAGACAGTGGATATGGTTTAATCAGGCTGCAACTTTATTATTAGATGTCTGGGACTACCTGGTGGATAAAAGTGTACAGTGCATGTAGCTCCACGATCATTTCAATATCAACCTGGGGGCTTCCGCCAGCATCCCCTTCTTCTATTCTGATCCCCAGCCAACCCATTGCTAGGACTTTACCATCCCCACCACTCAAATGAGGGTTAAGGTGGGCTATAAAGGAAGGGAGGGTTAGCTGCCGGCCATGCCAGTCATAGGTGCCCCACCCCCATCCTGCTCTTTTAACAAACACTTCCTTTAAGTCCTTTACCACAGGGCCACCCAGAGGATTCAGAGGGCCTGGGGTCTTTCGCAGGGGGTCCCAGGGTGGAAGGACCCCCCCACCGCGGGTCTTCGGGGCACTTCAGTGGCGGGTCCCAGAACAGAAGGACCCCCTGCTGCCGAATTGCCACTGAAGACCTGGAGGAGAGGAAGCTCCAGGGGCCCGGGCCCTGTGAGAGTTTTCCGTGGTCCCCGGAGTGAATGAAGGACCCCGCTCCAGGGGCCCCGAAAAAATCTCATGGGGGCCCCTGCGGGGCCCGGAGCCTGGGGTAAATTGTCCCACTTGTCCCCCCTCTGGGCAGCCCTGACTATGTCCTTCAAGATTTCAGAACTAGAGGACCTCATCTTCTCACATCTAGTTTTTATTCATAGATTCTTGTTTTTTTTCCAGTTCCCAATTGGTTTCTTATAATTCAGTTAACTAGACATTGAACTAAACTACACTGTTAAGATGAAATGAAGAAAATATTCTCTTTATAACTCAGAAGAGGCTATTGCTGTCTAAAGCTGGTTTAGCACTTTAACAAGCTCTGGTTCCAGGCACAGCTGGTGACTTCCACCAGTTCAGTGGTTTGACCTTAAACTTGGTTGTTGCAGCTATAGCAGTGTTGTTGTAGCTGTGTTGGTCCCAGGATATTAGAGAGACAGGGTCAGTGAGGTAATATCTTTTACTGGATCAACTTCCATTGGTGAAAGAGACAAACTCTTCTTTAGCTCTAGGACAGGGAAAACTTGGTGGCAAACATGTACAACTTAAAATATTTTTTTATTTAATTTAAATTATTTTAATATATTATAAGAAGTTTAGGCCTTAGCATGGGTTGTGAATTTCAAAATTAACTTTAAATAGTTTTTTTTAAAAAAACTAAACCCATATTTAATTTAAATATAAAAATCCAATTTCAACAAACAAAAACATCTAATTTATTTTTTTCAATTTGATTTTTATTCACCCAGCACTAAATTAATATCCCAGAATGCATAGGTTTAAATTTGACTATCACCTGCAGATTCATCAAACATAGCACACAGCCACAGACTTCCTATCAATACAGCATTTATATCCCAGTTCTTTTCTTTTACTGCTCTTTGCTGGGCAGAGGTCCAGAAAACAAACAAGGACTTTAGTCTCACCCTAATAAAAGTGTTTGGTCTGTTCTACCTTTAAAACTGTATGCAGCTCATTCACATCTCCAGCATAGAAATTATGGTGTCTTTATTCCCTTCTAGGCTGTCTGGTTTCTGCAAAGGGATTCTCTAACATCTCCACAAATAGCATCTCTTTGTAGCAATTAGGGAATTAAATCATAGCACCTGTGAAAATCAGAAGAATTTTAATTAGATGTGTAAACATCAGTTTAGGTGCTTATCATTAGGCATTCACATTTGAAAAATGTGGCTGCAGGGATTAATTGTGTCATTTAGGCACAGACCAACTGAAGGAGTAGTTCAGAGCAAAACCACCCTGGGAAAAGTTCAGGGAGGATTCTACCTCCAGGAGACAAAATTCTTCTTTGATTTTCCCTACACCTGGGGAGGGCACACCCACAACTACACCCCTTCAAGCTTGTTCTCTCAGTTGTGCCAATCCTGCCCAGCAGGCCATTGCAAAAAGGCTGTGCCACTTTCTCCCTAATCATTTAGGGTAATGTGTGCCCCTGGGAAAACAGGGAGCAATCTCTGTGCTCCCCTGTTCTCAGAGACTATGGTGTCTGGCTCCTATGCAGACTGTGAAAGGTAAGGAAATTCATTATGCCTTCCTCTATTGTTCACATGCTTAAGGGCCAAACGCATTCTAGCATACAGGGTGGAGATAAAATCCAATTCAAATTAGTATTTCCACAGAGGTTAAAAGCTTAGTCTTATAAAAGAAGAAAATGCTCACTCAATCCATCTCTGTTTTTGGAAAGTCAAAGAAGGCATCACAAAGAATGGCACCACAACTGGTCTCACAATTGATAAAGCTGTGGCATTGACCAAGAAACATTGTGAAATGATATTCAGGATACAAAATGTAGATCAAATACCATATGGGCTTATTGTTTAGCACACCAGAAGCTCTGCCTGCTAACAATGTGTGCAGAACTTCACAGTGAGAAAAATTGGTCTTGTAGATAAAGTACTAGACCAGGGCCAGGTCTACGCTTGGAAAGCTTTACCAGCATAGCTGTTCTCATATGCTGTAACAGCAAAGTGCTCTTAGGGTAGATACAGTTTATACTACCAAAATTGCACTTGTGCTGGTATAGCTTATTCCAGCTCCCCAACCAAAATAAGCTATACCGGTAAAAGTACAGTTTTACCAGTATAACAGCCTCTATCCAAGGGGCTTTTTCCAACACATCTATGTCAGTCACAGATCACATCTCATCATACCCCCAACTGAGGTAGCTATGCTGACAAAACTTTGTGACTCAGGAGATTTGGGTTAAACCACTGTTCTACCACAGATTTCCTGTGGCACCTTGGGCACCCCATTTAATCTCTTTGTGTCTCAGTTCCCTATCTGTAAAATGGATATAATAATACTTCCTTTCTACCCCACTGTCTGTCTTGACGTACTTAGACTGTAAGGTCTTTGGGGATGGAACTGTCTTTTAGTGTACAGCACCTAGCTCAATGAGGCCCTGATATCAATTGGAGTGTCTATTGGTAGTGTAATATAAATCATCATAATAGCAGGAACTTAAAGAGAACAATTACATTGTAAATTTTGTAAAATCAATTCATTTGATTATAATCACTTCAAAGTTTTATACAGATTGCTCGCAGAAGTTATCAAGAGGGAAACTGTTGCAAGGGGTGTTAGAATTAAGCGAAGAAATGAACATTTTTGTTTGCAACAAAGTTGTTTAGTTTAATCACATTCTTTGATCTGTTGTCAAAGCTAGTATAGCTAGAAGAAATATTTCCTCCTCTGAATAAACTTAGTGAAAAGATGTAGTGAAACTGCTTCACTGGTTTTTGACATTGGGAAAAAAATAGTTTGTCAAAACTTGGGGGGGGAGAAAAACAGACTGGCCATGTTCTCTGTTACTCCTGAAATTCTGAGAGGAGAAAAAAATGCACAATTTCCTTTTAAATAAGCAGTTATAATTGATTGTTTGCCAAAGGTGAATTTAAAATTGACAGAGTATTAAACAAATGACACAAGAAGGTTTTGATTGAAAAGAGAAACCTTTTGCAGTAGATATTGCATGTGATCTCCTCACAGAGCTTGAAAACTAGTTAATTAAATTAACTGATACACTAGCCTCAGAAAGAAGGTCAACACTGTCTCATTGTTTGTATTTTGGAGTTCCCTCAGGATCAGTACCCATCTCTCGCTAATAAGTCCATGATCTATTTCTTTCCACTATCAACCATATATATTTATGAACTACAGTAGGATTCTTCTGAACAATAACAGCTATTTAATTCTGACTTGGAAATATCTCACAAATGAGTCTCCATTCAACTCTGTTCCACTGGAATACACTTCAAAAATAAACAGGGAAATATTTCTTTCTGATTCCAAAACAATGGAATAGTTATGCTTTATAATAGGTACATTGTAAAACATTAAGTTTATTATTTCATTTAGTGTGGTAATATGATTACAATAGTATACACAGCAGGACTAGATAGACTTTTCCTTCCCCATGGTACTTTCTTGAGTGTCTGCCTAAGTATCTCAGGATTCCATATGTGCTACACCATTGTTTCTTGACCTTTTGAATCCCATGACACACTTATCATAAGTATAAGCATCGTATGATCCTTGATATGATGAACTATGTGGGAACGAATCCAATATTACTAGTACACACAAAGTAAGCATGCTTTACAAGTTGAATGCACATATCAAAGGACAAAATTGGTCCCTTGATATCTATCTTAAACAAACCAAAGGTTTTAGTCCCTCAGAGACTGTACTTTATGGTGTATTCTATTTATTATTGTTTTTTCAGTGACTCGTTACTCAGAAAAACTTGGGACAGGAATAAAGAATCTTTATTTTTGGATAGAAACACTGGTAGTATTAGCGCTTCGCTGATATAAGTGCCCAGCTTAAAAAAAAATGATAAAGCAAGTAAAACTGATTAGAGATTAAAATAGTTGCCCTGCTGAATGATAAGTAAAATCATTCATGTTACATGGATGTATGTAAATGTGAGGGATTTGAATAAGTCATGCCATGTAAAGAATTTAACCTGAAAAGATATTTTATGGTATACACTATATTGTCATTTATCACAATTTTGGGGGTGTGGACAAGGTTGGGGAGATAGTTTTGTGACATTTGAATGTTTCTAAAGCAATTATGTAGAATTATGGTAAACATTATAACACAAGACAAAATCAGATGGTATTTCTCTCCATAGCAGCATATTCCTAACAGGGAAGCTCAGGTGACCCCAGGGAGAAATTATTATTATTGAATCCGAGCCCAACATGAAGACTGACAAGAAAGGAAAAATCGTAGACTGATCTCATCCACATGTTTAGAGTAGTCTGAAAACAGAAACATTAAAAAAGTCACAGGTTAAGGTCTTTTTTGCATCTTTCTTCCTGCATCCAGTTAAATAAGTGTCTTCTGTGCATTAGGTAAACTTGAGGATTTAGGAGGAGGATTGCTATGACAGTACTTAGAAAACTGCCCTACAGAATACACCCTCAATCTTATAAGCAAAGTCTTGGAAGCGGCATAGGAAGAAGAGGTTATACTAGCCTATGAAGGATTTCTCAGGCTTCTTTAACATGCAAGTCTTTTTTTAAATTAAGCTACTGTAAATTTATACTATTTTTGTTACTCTTGAAACTTCTTTTCTTGTATTTGTCTCAGTTTCTTAATGAGATTCACAATTCTCTGTTCTTGTGCCATCTCATTATGACTCCCTTTCCTTTATCTGCAGTCTCATATTAACTTGACATAGATGTTGTACATATATTTTAAACTAAATGTGAACTATTCCCTCATGCCCATGAGGCATTTGGAAAGTTGATACTTTCTGTTTTCAATGACACTTTAAATTAGGTTATTAAAATTCAACACTTTGCATATTCTGGTGGGGAATATAGGTTTGTCCCTCACAACAAGGGATATAGGTCAGGAAAGGAAAGTTTCTCAATCACCTTCTTCACATTCACTCAGATTTGTGTGCCAACCTCTGTAAAAATCAGGAAAAACCTCTTCGTACTTCAACAGAAAAATCACGGGGGCGTAGTGCTAGTGTAAAAGTTAAAAATGCAGCCATCTGTTGTTTGTGTTACATAGATTTTGCAAACTGTCATTTCCATAGAGCATGCCATTTCATCTTCACAGCAATATCACTGAAACACCCACTGAGGTAAAATTGCAAATATTTTGAACATACCATATGAAAAGTTATTTTCCCAATTAATATTTGACAAAGACACTATGAGCACTTGTCTGTAGGTTATATTTGAATTGTCATCTGAACAAACCCTTTCAGAATTTGATGATATATAAAAATAAGTAACCAAAAACATACATAACTTAAGACATGGGGAAAAGAGAGACGAGAAAAGTGAACTACTATACTTTTTGTCCACTGTCAGAGTCTATCTAGTGTGAAATAGTCACAATTATTACTTGTTTCTATAGCATCTTTCATCCAGAAGGATCACAAAGTTCTTTTTAAATGATCTATTTAGAAAAATTACTTCACTTAGAATGAAGTGAATCCTTCTCTCCTTGAACTATGGTAACTCTTCAGGGGATTCAGTCCTGCTAAATGATGATCCCTCAACTCCCTTGAAGAGAAGTTGAGACAATGGGAGTTAAGAGCACTTAGCACCACTCTGGTTTGGGCTAGGACACCATGATCTATTGCCATTCCTTTCTATCATGCTTGTGGGTCTTTAATTTTAAGTACTGCCAGTACCTGTGGGAATGGGGGTGGAAGAATATTTAATTAATAAAGATGTGATACCATTTTGTTACCCTCAATAGGGTCTGTTTTCTTGATAAAAGTTATCAAATAATGGAAGGGGAATTTGAAGTTGTACATAGAAATGGCCATAATTTTATTTATTTATTTTTCTATTACAACCATAAAATACCAAAACACTTTTCTTTGAGAGAAATGTTTCATTCTGCTGTGCTGAACCCCAAATAGTCATTATTGGGCCACCATGGAACTTATCACTGAAAAAAACAGTAGCAAAGCAGAATCTAATAGCAAAAACAAATATTATTTCCCAAGGAAAATTAACACATAGGGTCAGACATGTCTGGGGTCTATTGAGCTGTCCCATGGAACTGGCTTCATAGTTGTCACGAAGGGCCCTATCAAACTTCTGTTGCTGGCAATGAAAATCTTTCCATTGACTTTAATGGGAAGTGGATTGAACCCTAAGAAGGCAACCATTTGGAGGAAACTTTCTGTTTTACTGCAGCCACTTTTTGGCAGTTAATGCTGTGCAGAGTAAAAAGTGAATTTATGAAATAAATAGCAAAGTTTAATCTATGTATCTATAGTTATATAAATATTAAAGTAGGTAGGTAGATAGAAATAAATTGCATTATAGCCACTGACACACAAACCCCACAACATCCTGTGTCTTGGCCTCCAGTAAAATAAGTTTGGTGGTCTCAATCTCAGTCCCTTGTGATCAGGAGTCCATCACAAAACCATCACCTTTAATTTAACACAATTGACAGTTTCTGCTCAAGAGAGGCAGAAGAATGAGTTGCCATGGTGACTGAACTACTGCTCCTCTCCAGAGAGGATGATTCAGACTGCACAGGCTGAACAATATGGGGAGCTCTCACTGCCACTGGCTGCCCATTGTCCATGTACCATGATGATCACACAGAAGACATTGTTTTCAGGGTTAGCAATTTAATCAACTTGAACCAACAGAAAATAACTATCTAACTAAAAAGAAACACAATATATGTGCTCATTGTTAAAAGCACACAAGTGTGCATTATATTGGATTGAGAGGGGGAAAAGGGTTTCATATTGATTTAATTTATACTATTTGCTACCTTGGCTTAGTGCTCTCCTAATGGGGTGAACACTGTGCTTGACCTATTTGCTGGAATTCACCAGGACTCTAGGAGACCATATGGATTGCCAGATGGTCTGCTACAATGTAATGCCATTTATTCTAAGTATGAAGTAAGTGATAAACATAATTAACATTCTTTTAGCTCCTTACTGGATGCCTTTTATTAGTTTCATTTTTTTTCAAACATTGAAAGTTAAGTTAATATCTTGTTACTGAGACACAGATGCCATCTAATTACTGCAAGAGGCTGCAGCCTCTAAAGCAAAGAACCTCTGAATAGATTCTAACTTACTCAATGACCCCACTGAGATGATTAGTAGGTTGAATGCTAAGCCATAATGAGTGTCAGATCTTAAGATTTTTTTCGGGTTACCTCAATTAGCAGTATGATGAACAAAGTGTACCAGTAACATTTTAGATACACCTATTGCACTTCATAGTAAACAATGCAGCTTGTACCTCCTGCTTATTTCAGAGTACAATACATCAAATGCTAGAATGCAAACATAGCCATATCCAGAGAGGAAAAACAATAGAATGATTTCCATCTCAAATGTTTTTCTTAGGGCTTGTCTATTTCATATTCTGCCAGTAATTGTCTAAATGGCTTATTTTTTAGGAAACAGTTATACAGTAGCTGTGGCTTCAAAGAAAGTTTATGTTGGGCAGGGTTGCCCAGTGTTAGTATTGTAATACTTTACACAGTGTTCTTGTACTGATGTTATTTACATTGACTGAGGTATATGTTGATTAGTCTAGATTGAATGGGAAATTAGCAGGTTGTTGGCCACTGGATTTAAAGAAATACTAAATAAAAAAAATAGGTAATATCACAAACAAACTCTTTCTGCTTTGTGGTCTCCTAAAATGAGCTCTCCCATTGTTGAATACTATATCATTAGCATTTGTACTGCTAATAATTAAGGGCCAAACTGAGATTATATGGATGGTTGTGTAAATTAAACATTAATCCCAGGCAACAAAACACTTAGTTAAGATTGCAGGACAAATTTGCCTTTACAAAACTTTGCAGTGATCAGAGAGGCATGTTACAAACAGTAAGACAGACCCCATGCCCTGAGGAGGCCCAGCATAGAAGGGACAGCTAAGAGGAAAGGGAAGCAAAAATGGCTTTAAGACACTTTCGCGCCTCCCAGATTCTGCACAGAGCAGGGGCTAATATAGGAGCCTCCAGCACTGCCCAGAATAGGCATGGTACAAAGGATTATACTCCATCTCCTGTCCAAGCACTGCCCCTGAACATCCCAGGACGGAGGCTCTGAGATCTACATCTGTAAGGAAAAGGACTAGAAGCTTACTTTGTTAAAAATGAAAGTGTATGTCTCCGGCAATCACTTTTTAAATGTATAGGGCCTGATATTACCATACAGTATTACTATTCAGGTGTCACTTCTGAGAAATATGTGGGTGCTCTTTAATAATTATGAATACTATATCTTAATCTGCCACTGGCCTGTTTTCAGGACAAATACATTTTGACTAAGTGTTTCCCCATAGAGAACCATCTGGAACATTCCAGACACAAAGGAGGAGATGTCTTATGATAGTCTCCTATCAGCTTCCACTGTCATTAAATGACAATGCCACAATTACTGGCCCTGATAACCCTGAGCTAGTCCCCTGGACAGCCTACAACACTAGTTTGATTGCGGGGCTGGGCAAGTCTACTAACACTTAAAGAAGCCTCCAAAAGAAACAAGGCAGGGTTTTAAAACACATTCTCCAGGGTGTGGAGAGAGATACTCAGAACGACCAGCAGAGGTGTCTGAAGAAGCAAAGCTTGCCTTGGTTGCCATTATGGGATGGTAGTACTTTAGGTAAGATAGACACGTATATAAGTTTTATTTTTAGTCCTTTTTTTCCTAATACGTAATTACCTTTTCTAACCTTAAATACAGTTATTCGTTTTGTTTTCAAGAACATGGTGTCTTGGAATATTTATTCACTGGGCATTTCAGTCTCTAAGGGAGGAAACCCAGTAGGACTTGCAGGGTGATAAGCAGCTGGTATACATTGGGAGTACTCTGGATCTTGGTTTAAGACTGGAATAATCATGAGATTCCATCCGAAACAGGGAAGGGCAAGCGTTCTAACACCTCAGGGAAAGTGCCCTCAGAGAGACCACAGGGGGGACAGAGGGGCAGCTAGCCTCATAAACTTGATAATAATATTATCAGAATTTTCTAAATTTAAGTTCAGTCAACTAATATTTGGTACTGGGAACTCTTTGAGGCCCTGAGCATCATTGGCAGGTGAGAACACTCAGCACCCCACTGTAGTGCTCAGCACCTTGCAATATTGAACCCTACATTTGAACTAGATAAACCAACGTATCAGGTCGACTAAATTTTATTGCCCTCCTTTATGTGTATGTTTTTTAGTGTGAGTGAATGAGTGACTGATTTTTTTGGACGTTTTTTTGCCTACAAAGTGACAAAGTTGGAAGTCTTTTGGAAGAATCTTTTGTCCAATTACAGATCAAATATAGTAAAACAACTTTATCTTGGTTCCAGACCTAACCCTGACTGATATTATTTTTTAGATTTAAGAAAGGATCAGGGGTTGGTGAAATAATTGGGTTCATGATGGAAACATAGATGCAACCTTAACAATGGAGTAGCTACAGCTATGCCATGATAAGTCAGGGTATGGTGAGCGAGTGTGCAAGCAGGCAACAGGAATTAACTTTACATTATTTAAGACTACACAAAACCTTAAAGAGCTATATCATTTGTTAGTTTCTCAAATGCCTTACCTCCTGCATACATAACAGCCAACATAATCGATGATATCCAAGCTATTTCACTATATGATGTGTGGAAGATCTCCTGAATTTCCTTGAAGAACACTGTGATGGCTTTTGGGAATGCATAGGAAAATCCAATGGAGATAAAAGCCCCAAAGACCACAACCCAGCCCCATCCTCCATCTGGGGGTGCGTATTGTGGTGCTGTTGTTGCTGGCGGCATTGTCAGGCTTTGTCTGATTTCAAGCTAGGCTGTAAATGAAAAGTAGAAACAATGTTTCAAATAACATCCTTTTTGCTTTAGCACACTGAATTTAACAAATACATATTATTGATAATAATGATAACGGGTTATAAACCATAATCACAATAGAGAACAAACTCCCAGATTGTACCAGAAGGCTTGGGATGATATAGCATGAATACTTGCCTTTAAAACCATGTCTACCCTAAAGGGAGAGAGGGAATTAATTGGCTATAGTTATTCAGAGAATCGCATTAAGTACCTTGTTACTGTTACAGATCATTGCTCCCAATCACTGACGTTATATTTAGCAATTAATCACTTATAGAAAAGTGACATTTTGGGCCAGATTCTCAGCTGGTGGGAACTGACATAGCTCCAGTGTCTTAAAGAGTTGTCTTTTTAATTCAAACACAAGTCTCAAAATATAAAGTAAAGCTTGATTTCACCCTTATAGTAAATGATGGTTAAAAAAAATGCAATCCACTGTGACTAAATGCCATTTCAATAACATCTGCTCAAAGTCTACAAGTCTTTGGGAAATAATACAAAGTAACAAATTGCCAAAAAATGTTTTTATTAAACTGAATGCTGTTTGAAATCTTTCACTTTTACTATATGAAAATGTTTTTTTAAAGTTTCAAATCAGATTTAAATTCTCTGTGTATCCATCATAAGAGTTTTAAAAAGTTATGATTTTATGATGTATTTGTTAGCATACTTTGATGTACACTGTAACTTATAAGAATACAGTTCTTTCAGCTGCACATTACAGAACTTGACTGTAATACTTTGCTTTTCTTACATACACAGAATTCCTACTGATGTTAGAGTGAGATCTGAACATGTATAGGTAGCAGATTCTTAAAGTCAATAACTGCTGTGAGGATATGAGAGCAGAGTTTTTTACGAAGAGAATAAAATGTCTCTCAAACTTTTAACAACTAATAATTTTCTATTGTAGAAAGCTTCAAAAGTCAAATCTTACAGATATACCACTTCATGTTCCTCTTATGGGAGGGATAATAAGTGCAACCAGCAAACACTATGGAGCCCAAGAATTAATGGGAAAATCAAATCAACCCCTGTTGAACCCTATCTAATTAAGGTTTATACTTTGCTCATCCGTATCTGAACACCAAGACAATCCACATACTGCTTAGAAATCAACTAGTGTCAGTGGACAACATGTTGGATAGAGTGTCTGCTGCCCAGTCCTGCTATCCTCCCACCATGGCATCTCCCAACTCTAAAAACATGGAGCACCAGTCATTCATTGTTTACGTCTATGCATTTCCAGAACATTTAGAGAGCATGCAATAAAGCTTTCACCCTCCACTTCTGTTCCTTTTTGGGCATTTCAGCTCTGTTTTAAGCTTAAGTGATCACCTCTATACCATCAACCAAAGTTACGGACCCAGAATTATGTGTAGGTTTCCATTATGCATACTTTTGCCAGTGGATCTCCATGTGATTTTTTTCCATGCCACTTAAAGAATGCTCAGATTTCTCATAGCAAATTGTATCAGTAGTGGCAGTGATATGATTACCTTTAGCAAAATGTAAAAAAATGAACTGTGTTAGCTTAAATTAATCTCTCTGGAGTGTGCTTTGAGTACTCTCATAGTAAAGTGCATCTAACAAGGCATACAATATATGTTAGAAAACAAGCATAGGGTTGTCTTTAAGATTATCTATTACCAGCCTAGTCCATACATAAAGTCACTGCACTCCAAGATTCTCCAAGATGATTGTAAACATCACCTCCGTAATAACAGACCTCTATGGGCTAAATCAAATAAAAATACTTTTGGCTCCTATGCAAAGTTGGAAAAGCCCAAATAATTTGGCTTTTGCATCACATCAGACATGCCTGGTTTTGTCAGGAATAGGTATCTGTCGCAGACATACAGCACATAATAGATATAAAGTACAAGACATGACCTTGGACCTTATTCTGATTTCACTTATCCTGTTTTACTTTCCTGTGACTCCACTAAGTTACACTGGGGTGAGAGGAGAATCAGGTCCTTTATCTGAAAGAAATAAAGGGTATGTCTACACGATGAAATTAGGTTGATTTAATACGTCAATTTTTTTAGAAATTGATTTCATACAGTCGATTGTGTGTGTTCCCACTTAACACCATTAAGTCGGCGGAGTGCATCCACAGTACCAAGGCTAGCGTCAACTTTCGAAGCGTTGCACTGTGGATAGCTATCCTACAGTTCCCGCAGTCTCCACACACCCCCATTAGAATTCTGGGTTAAGCTCCCAATGCCTGATGGGGCAAAAACATTGTCGTAGGTGATTCTGGGTACATGTCATCAGCCCCTCCGCCCCCCATGAAAGCAATGGCAAAAAATCTTTTCTCGCCATTTTTCCTGGGTTACCCGTGCAGACGACATACCACGGCAAGCATGGAGCCCGCTCAGCTCACTGTCACCATACATCTCTTGGGTGCTGCTGGCAGATGTGGTACTGCAATGCTACACAGCGGCAGCTCCTTGCCCTTGCAAGTTAGCAAAGATAGTTAGCAGCCGTATTGTACTATTTGCTGCTGTCTCCTGGTTCCTCCTGGCCAGCCTTGGTGAGGTGGTCGGGGGCGCATGGGCAGACATGGATGCTCCTGGCCAGTCTTGGTGAGGTCAGTCAGGGGCACCTGGACATAAATGGGAGTGACTCCAGGTCATTCCCTTCTTTAAGTTTTGTCTAATGGAGATTCAGTCCTGCCTGGAATATCAGGCAAGCCTACCAAAGAACCAGAGTGGCAAACGGCCACTCCGGGTCAGAGCTCCAGACATCCCGCTTCTATGATGAGCTGCATGTCATTCTAGGGGGTGCCCCTACAACTACCCCACCACTGGGCTTCCCTCCTTCCCCACCCCTCCCAGGTTACCTTGGCAGTTATCCCCCCATTTGTGTGATGAATTAATAAAGAATGCATGAATCTGAAACAATGACTTTATTGTCTCTGCAAGCGAAGATCAAAGGGGGGAGGGGAAGGGGAGGGCGGTTGGCTTACAGGGAAGTTGAGTGAACCAAGGGGGCGGGTTTTCATCAAGGAGAAACAAACAGAACTTTCACACCATAGCCTGGCCAGTCATGAAACTGGTTTTCAAAGCTTCTCTGATGCGCAGCGCTTCCTGCTGCGCTCTTCTAACCGCCCTAGTGTCTGGCTGCCCTTAATCATTTTGTCTTTTAGAATGGAGTTCTGATAGCACGGATTTGTCTCCCCATACAGCGATCAGATCCAGTACCTCCCATTTGGTCCATGCTGGAGCTCTTTTGCGATTCTGGGACTCCATGCTCACCTGTGCTGTGATGAGCTTTGCATGGTCACCTGTACTGATCAGCTCACCACGGTGGCCAAATAGGAAATGAAATTCAAAAGTTCGCGGGTCTTTTCCTGTCTACCTGGCCAGTGCATCTGAGTTGAGAGTTCTGTCCAGATTGGTCACAATGGAGCACTCTGGGATAGCTCCCAGAGGCCAATTGCGTCCACACTACCCCAAATTTGACCCAGCAGGGTCGATTTCAGCGCTAATCCCCTCATCGGGGAGAAGTACAGAAATTGATTTTAAGAGCCCTTTAAGTCAACAAAAATGGCTTTTTCATGTGGACGGATGCAGGCTTAAATTGATCTAATGCTGCTAAATTCGACTTAAACTCTACTGTAGACCAGGGCAAAGAATCTGGACAATGGGGACAAAGAGTTTTTTCTGACTGCATAGATTGCTAGCTGATGTTTAATTTCAGCAAAGTACTTAAGCCCATGATTAAGTCCCTTGCTGAATCAGGGTCTGAAATGCTAAAACTAAAAAAAAAACATTTCCCCTGGCCATCCAAAAGACATGCTGATTTATTAATTCCGCTTCTAAGCATTCAGAAAACAAACTCAATTTAGCATGAAATACACTATTTCATTCCTATAGGTGCCAGCTGAGGGTATACTACAGGGTAATTGAAGAGATTCCTACCTGCTACTGATCACAATTTCCTAGTTCTGCTGACAAACTTTTTGGACACATCCTACAAATACACATTTAAAAAATTTAGACATGAATCTATTTTCCTATATTTCATCAGTTTGAACTGAAGATATTTCAGATTCATGTATCAAAATTTTAACCCCATTAAAATTATACCAATGCAGTCTATACAACATCAGCTTTTAAGTCCATAATGTAACATAGTTTAAAGTGCTAATAAACTGAGTAAGTCCTCCATTTTATTTATATATATATAATATACACACACCTGTTTAAAAATCACTACAATCACATCACTGAGGAAAAAGTTGAACAAATATAGTTTTTGAACCCTACAAAAACATAAACCCCCAGGAAATTCACCCCTTGCATAGGCTTTTCCACCAGGTGCTGGGCTGGCTCTGCTTGTTCTTTGCCCTCATGGGCCAGGACCTGATTATGCTAAGCACAATTATCTAGATTTCACTTTGCTTACTGGAATCTAATTTCTGGCCACTAAGAAAATCAACTGGGTAAATGTTCAGTCCATCTCTGTGGATGGTTCAGTGTCAAAGGTTAGTACCAGTGAATGCCACTGAAAGAAAGAAAGAAAAAGAAAATATTGCAGTAACGAGGTCAGACTAAGGCCAATATCTAGAGATAAATAATAAATCTTGATATCATGCCCCGCGGCTTTTGGTCAGCCATGACCAACATGTTCAGATTGTTCTTCTCCCAGTACTTTATTAATATTCTGCAGTTGCCCACTGCCCAAATGAACCATCAAGAGCTTGTCAAGAAATAGTCTGAAAAGGTTTGTCTTTCTCAGATTTACAGAACCTCTACTTTTAGGTGAGTTGCAGTTTTGCTTTTGTGTGTATCTAACAGTAAATGTTTTTAGGTTTGGGAGGTTTTTTTTAAACCAAAGTAGGCTTGCAACTTCTTTGTGCTTGATTACGTAGCCATTCATCTGTGATGGAAAGAACTTGGGACATGAAAAATCTGCCTTTAAGGTAAAATAACATTAATTCTTGGTATGTGTCCAGTGCTTTCCAAACCTGTAGGATGAGCCAAGGATAACAAAGGGCTTTGCAAAAATGTGTGCATTAAGCTTCACAGTACCTCGTGAAACCGTTGAACATTATTATCCCTTTTACAGATGGGGAAACTAATGTACAGAGAGGTTAAACAACTTGCCCAAGTCTCACAATAAATCAGTGGCAGAGTAGGGATAAGGATCAGTGTCTAAGTGAAGTATGTGGTAAGGGTGTAGTTTTCATAAGTACCTAGATAATTTAGGAACCCAAATCCCATTGATTTGTACAGGGGTCTGCCGGCATGGATTAAATTGTAGAATTGGGGCCCAAGTCAAAAAGAAATTTGAGGTTTAGTGATTTGAATAATCTATATGATATACCTTAATCCCAAACTCATTCATCACTAGGCATGTCTACTAAATTTAAAATCAATGGTTTGCTGGTCACACCAGTTCAGAAGAATGGACTACACAGGAATTACACTTTCTTCAATACAGAGGAAAATTGTCTTGTTTAAACACTGCAGAAATTACAGTTTTCTAATATTTTTATAAACTGTTATTTACTGGGCTTTGGGTAATTTTTTGTTATGGCAGGAGTCACCAGATGGGATAGTCAGGCATACTTGTGCACGTTCTTTTTATTACCCCGTGAACACTGTTCAGTCTTTGAAGAAATGTTGTAATGCAAGCAGCAGGAGAATTTGTACTCTGTCTTAATCTTTATAAATACAGCCAATTCTAGGGGCAGAGTTACTTACTGGGCATTGCAGTGTGTTTTGGCAAAGATTCCTTAAAGAAGATAAGTGTTTGTGTAACCCACACACCTTCCGGGAGTAGTGTTCTGTCCAATCTAGTGGCACCGAGATCACTTAGAGAGAGAGATAAAATTAGTCTGCTCTACAGCTTTAGCTAGCAGCCAGTTGGCTTCTCGCTCATGCACTAAGCTCGAAAGGCCCCAGGTTCAGTCCTGCCCAACAGCTGGGGTTTGTCAGCATTGCAAGTGGCAGCTATTCTGGGATTTCAACTGGGAAGTCTCTGAAACTCAGGATATGCTTCCTCAGCTAGGGGAAGTATGTGACCCACAAACAGGGGTGAAAGTGGGCCAGTACAGCATACTAGTAAGAAGCTGTACGCAGCTGACGTTAAAGTGCTGCCATGGCAAAGAACCCTCCTTAAAGTGCTGCAGCAGCACTTTAATGTCACTGCCCCTTTTGCCTCCCACCCCGGTTGGTGGCCCTGCTGATAGGGACTCTGTGGCAGGGTTACTGATGGGGTGGGGGAGGGGCAGCTGCCCTGAGGTCAGCAATTTAAATCGCTGCCGGAGCGGGCCAGGCAGCGCAGATGGGCTGGCTGGGGGAGGCTGACCCCTAGCCCCGCCCCTTCTGCCTGAGGCCCTGCCCCTTCTGCCCGAGGCCCAGAGCTGGGCCCCCATACCAGTAAATGTTTAATATTACTTTCACCCCTGCCCACATACCTCCTGGGTGTGGTGTTCTGTCCCATCTAGTGGCACCGAGACCACTTAGAGAGATAAAATGAGTCTAAAATGAGTTGGCTTCTAACTCATGCAGTAGAGTCTCCTGCACTAAACTCCGGAAGTCCCAGTGTCGATCCTGCCTGCCGATGACCAGGATCTGTCAGCATTACACTTACATACAGTTTGACCACTTCTTTTTAAGGACTAAGGTATATAATGTAAATAAAACAAGTTACACTAAAAAAAATACCCAGACTTTGCTTAAACGATTTTCCCTCCAATGGGGAAACGAATTTGCAAGGTACCAAATTATGGCTGACTGTATTATGCCCTTTTCATAAGGATGAAGTGTTCTACTAAAGGTGCTTTAAATACAGAAATATACTTTGTTGAAGAAGATCAAGGAAGTAATATAAAGAGAGAATGACTGTACACATATTAATTAAACAGGCACCCATCCCACACTGTGAACACCTATAGGCAATTTATTTTATGCAATAAATATGGTAATAGACTGCTCACTCTGGTGCAATAACTATACAAATATGCCCCAGCAGGCTTTGTAGTTAAATAAGACTCCCCCCATCCACTCAAAGCAGATATAATAATAAAGCTTCTCTGCTCTGCAGCCCACCCCCTCCACAAATGAGTGCAAGAAAGATGAGCTATGTCTCATGCCTAGAGTGTTAATAAAGTCAAGCTTTAGAAGACCAATGTGGGGGGGACAAGTTCCGAAGCCAAAAAAAATTCTGCTTAAAGAGCTTGTCAGTTTGATGCTGGGATGTGCTGATGCTGAGTCCCAGCACACACTGAATATAAGGGAAGAACCTAGTTTAGTGAGCTAAACAATGATAATTTCAGATGTAAATCCACATGTCACTGGAAATATTTGGATGAATGCACTTAGGGTGATATTCACCCATGTTCAGGCAACCAGCACAAGGCCTAGGTATCATTTAAATCCTATTCCCCATTTAAGACTTCAAAAAAGGATTTATGTGAATGCCAACCTTTACACTTGCCTTATGCATGTGGGTGAACCCAGAGAGCATGACTCAAATACCACTTACATCAGTGTAAGGCCCTGGTTCAACAAAGCACTTACTCACATATTTAACTTTAAGCATGTGCTTAAGTCCATCCTCTGACATGTCATTCCATATTCTCTATGAAAATATGCTTATGATATGAATATGACATAACTGAGATACGCTTTATGCAAGATGGCTCATGTGAGATATCATTGGAAAGTTTATGATTTACTGAATGTGATTATCCAATTTATATACCTGTATCATTTCTGTATCTGAAGTAGGAATATTGACTATGTATCTGTATTTCAACTATGTTACTTTGGGTGACATCCATGACTAACACTTCAGGTACAACAATGGAAAAGCCAGACAGGGCAGATGGCCCATCAATGAGGACAATAGACTGAAAAGCTTGGCCTTCCTGTGGACGCTCCATACTGTCACTGGCTCATAGTCGCTGTGATCCTACAGAGTCAGATGGTCTTGTCATCTGATACTAAAACATTATCTGGGACTTCTTGTAACTTTCCACTGTAAGGGAAGGGGGTGCAAGTTTGGGAAACAAAGGATTCCCACCTCATGTAAATCCTATTTAAGGGTGGGGAGGAAGGCAACAGGACTCCTCCTCTCCATGGCTGTCTGCCCAAGAAGAAATTCTGCAAAAGCCATCTGAAGGGAAGGCCGGGGGGAATCCAGTCTAAGACAGGGGTCCAGTCTGAAATGGAATATAACTGGAACTTTGAACCACAGAAACTTTGCAACTTGCCTGCAACAATATCTAGGGTGAGAAATACTATTTGTAACCAATTTCTTTAGCAAAACTGGCTTAATTTGCGTGTTTGATTTCATTTGCTTAGTAATCTGCTTTGTTTCTTTTACCACTTAAAATTTGCCTTTTATAGTTAATAAAATTGGTTCTATTTATTATTAAACTCAGTTTCTGTAATTTCTAACTGGGGGTGGGGGCAAGAAGTGTGCACACCTCTCTCCACATTGAGGGAGGGGACAAATTTTGTAATATATCTTTGGGTCTGCACTCAGCAGGAGGTGGACATCTGAGTGCTGGAGCAAGTCCTTAAACTGAGTCTTCCCAGAGCTGATCTGCAGCTGGGTGTGGCACTGCCTGTGTGTGTGTGTTAGAGGAGGCTTTAATAGCCTGGCACAGCAAGACAGGTAAAAGGGGGCCCATGATGGCAGAACAGGTAGACTCAGTGGTATCTCAGCACATCAGGTGGCTTCCCAAGGGGTCCACCCCATCACACATCCCTTTTCAGCAAATCATATAAGCAAGTGCTTATGTGCTTAGTAGGACTGAGGCCAAATCTGAAGCAGCTATATAGAAATCAGTATTGTTATACCAGTGTAAGTAGGATGGCCAAGTATCTGGTTTTTGATCAGAATATCAGGTTGAAAAGGGACCCTGGCAGTTCCGGTTAGCACTGCTGACCAGGCCATTAAAAGTCCAGTTGGTGGCGCAGAAGAGCTAATGCAGGCTCCCTGCCTGCCCTAGCTCCATGCATCTCCTGGAAGCGGTGGCATGTTTCTCTGGCTCCTAGGTGCAGGGGTGGCCAGGGAGGTTCCGTGCACTGCTCCCGCCTCGAGCGCAGGCTCTGCAGCTTCCATTGGTCGGGAACTGCGGCCAATGGGAGCTGCAGGGGCGGTGCCTAAGGGAGAGAGCATGTGTGGAGCCCCCTGTCTGCCCCTGTGCTTAGGGGCCACAGGAACATACTGGCTGTTTCCAGGAGCCACATGAGGTAAGTGCTTCCCGGAGACCACACACCGTACCCCCCTCCCACACTCCAACCCCCTGTTCCAGCCTGAGCCCCTTCCTGCACCCCAAACCCCTCATCCCCAGACCCACCCCAGAGCCCACCCACCCCCAGCCAGAGCCCTCACTCCTCCCTGCAGCCCAACCCCTGCCCCAGCCCAGAGCCCTCTCCCATACTCCAAACCCCTCAGCCCAACCCCCCCCCAGCCCAGAGCCCCTTCCTGCACTCCAAACCCCTCATCCCCAGCCCCACACCAGAGCCCGCACCCCAGCCAGAGCCCTCACCCCCATACACACCCAACCCCCCTGTCCCAACCCCAAACCCCCTCCTGCACCCCAAACCCCTCATCCCTGGCACCATCCCAGAGCCCGTACCCCTAGCTGGAGCCCTCAGCCCCATCCTCTGCACCCCAATTCCCTGCCCCAGCCTGGAGCCCCCTCCCACACCCTGAAACCCTCATTTCTAGCCCTACCCCAGAGCCCACACCCCAAACACCTGCCCCAATCTGGTGAAAATGAGCGAGTGAGTGAGAGTGGGGGAGAGTGAGTGGTGGAAGGAGGGGGGATGGAGTGAGTTGGGACGGGGCCTCAGAGAAGGGGTGGGGTATCAGGGAAGGGGTGAGGCAGGGGCAGGGCAAGGGTGCTTGGTTTTGTGTGATTAGAAAGTTGGCAACACTGTGTAAGTGAGATCAAATTCTGGCCACAAAACTCAACTTTGTAAGTGACTTTAAGCTTTATTGAAATGTCCATATTCGTTTGGCAGCTACACCACAGTAAGTGACCCAAAGTTTCACCTCAGCTTATACTTGGGGAGATTCTTTAGGTCAGTCTCAGTCTCCTTTTTAGCTGTTTCATGGTTCTGTTAGGACTGATAACAATACCATAACACATCTTCTGGGACATTATATCAGCATATTTTGAAATTCTGTGACATGCCAGCAAAGAGTAGCACTGGAATGACTGTATGAGCATGAGGAGATCTTAGGTGAAATCCTGGCAGCATCAAAGAAAATGGGAGTTTTGCCATTGACTTCAGTGTGGCCAGGATTTCACCCATAATATCAAATTAAATTAAGAAGTGGACACAAGGGTCTCTGAACAAAGAAAAATGGAGGAAAAGTAAACCAGTGACCAACAATTAAGCAAGAAGGTTAGAAATTAAAGACACATTACTTCACTTAGTCAGTCTAATAGAATAATTTATTTATCTTTCCTCAACTAATTTAATTATTTTTCCTTGCATTTTGTTTTTACTTTTCTTCACCACACATCCAACAATGAAATGGTGCCATGTTGATTCAGTATTTGTGTTGAAGAGCTATCAGAGACACTTTCAAAAACTGTGTATCACTCATATTCATGGTTAGACTCAGCAGATTTGTGGTCACACACATTTAGCTGATTCACAAGAAGATATCAGTCTCTCTGTTAGAAGATCTCAATGACTTTCAGTCAGTGTCAGACAACTGAAATCTGTAATTGTTGTTTACAATGAATTAGAAAATTCTCAAGTATTAGACACTTCATCAAATAGATCAAATTTGGAAAATCATCTCTTTTGTTAATATACAAATGTAAAAGCTACACCAACCTTATAATATTATATTGCATTCAGGATTGGGGCTGTATTGTGCTAAGTGCAGTACAAACATCTATGAAGACATGGTGCTTGCAGGAATTCCATTTGAATTACCTCAAGAAAGTCATTCTGTAGCCTTAAACATGCAACACCACAACCAAGTCCGAGCGCATATATCTAAATGAAATGTAACTGGTTAAATTTGAAGAAATAATCAGTTTTGGCAATAAAAGTGATCAAGTCTGGTGACAGCCCTTTGCTAAAATTAATCGCTCTACTGGTTCTTCTGTTAAGTTTAACTTTTCCCTCTGAAATCTCTCTAGGCTTTGGAAAAATTCAAACCAGCCAGCCTTTCCACAACACTTGCTTTAATAAGAACAGCGAACGCACATTTTGCCGTTCAAACTGGAGGCTGTGTGCACTGCAAGGATACTGATCCACTTAGTCTGTTTTTAACCATTCCTGCCATCCCTTAAATTCTATCATTACTCCTGAGCCATTATCTATAATTGTTACTAGCAGCTTGACATCTCAACTGTAAGAGTCTCTAGAACCCACTGTTTGTACCTAACATTTTAACACTTCACAGACCAGTTCAGCATCTGTAACAATGGCCAGTTGCATACAATTATTTTTGTATGCACTTGGATTTGGGAGGATGAGAGGATGTTTCCATGGCATTTCAACATTATATAATAGGTAGAGCTAAGGTTTCAAAGCAGTGTTGGAGTTACCTACACAGCTCTGGTACATTGCTTGAAACATTTATTACATGATCTCTTGAAAGAAATAGATTGACTTTGTATGATCAGTAGTAACAGATGATCATTTCAATACCATTCTCCTAATATTAAGGACTGAGAAAAACTATGGATAATAACAAAAACTACTCTATTCTTTGACAGCGCTATTGGATAAAACTTTCCTGAACCACAACATTCATGTTTCAAACTTCATGATTCTTACATAAATCCATGATTTTGAAATTGGTAATATTTATTTTCTATTAAAAAGTATTAATATCTATCTATCCATTTAATATTTGTGCTTATGAAGAAGCAAGAGAATCTGATTCTAGTTATACTAGTGGATATCTCAAAAAAAATCATTACAGCTATTCTATACTTACACCAACATAACTGAGATTAGAATCCAGCCCATTGTCTCTTTTGTTTTCTTATCAAAAACTGATGATTGAACAAACTTCCTGTGCATTAACCTACCAAAGGCCTAGATCCTCACCTGAAGGCATCAGTCTCTGAATTAAGAAAGCCTTTTTTCTTCCCACTCATTTACTAATACTCTAATAATAGACACTAATGTGTAATATCTAAGTTTCAGTGACAACTCATCATATTGTGTAATAAGATGTAAATTGAGACAGAATCGCTCTCTTAGGACATCTGATTGGACTCAAATTATAGTCTGAGGCTGAAAACCAGCTCCAAAGTATAGAACCTTACACAGTGGTCACCTTCAAACCTTTCTACCAGTTTGAAAGTTGTTGTTCATTTCCTGTACTTATAGTAGTAGAAACCAGTAGAAATGGTAAGAACTTCTAAAGTGGTAGAAACTTTCTAAGTGTGCCCTGGAAAAACCCATTGAATTATTTACCTTACAATAAAAGGAATTGACATTAATGCTAGATTACACAGAAGAGAAGGCAAGTAGTAAAGGTTTAAAGAAACAGGAAAAAAACTTGTATAGAAACTTACAAAAGGGGAAACTAGGCTTGAAAAATAAATTACTTGGGAGTTACTTAAACTAAGGTGGGAGAAAGCCCTTCAGTCATATGTGTTCAGTCTGAAAAAATTCAAATGACATTGATCAGAAGAGAAAAAATTTCTGGATTGTGTATATTTTGTAAGATCAGAAAAATGTAAGAGAGTGAGCCCATTTATTGATATGAAAACTAGAATTAAAATGACATAGATAATTTGAGCTGAAAAATCAAACCAATATAAATCTATCAAGAGAGGACAAATATGTTGTTCCCTTTACCAGTAAAGGTTACATTATGAACTACTGAATTCAAAACACATTGAGATCATCTGAGAATTACAATACTATATTATTACAGTAAATAGAATGGGTATTTCAAACATATGTCTTGACTTGATATTAGTGGAGGTAGGAAATATTGCTTACATTAAAAAAGGATAAGAGAACTGAACTGATGTGGCCTCAGAATCATAAAAAAAATATTAAAACTCAAACACATTTCATTACAGGAGTGGGAGATGTTTGACTCAAACGGAATGTTTTCTCAAGATAAAGGCCAGTTAATATAATATCTGCTTATGACATGTTGCCATTTTTTTTTTAATCTTCTGCCTGGCCATTGTGAAGTCTGCCAACCATGTAACACCATGGTGGACTTGCTGTTTATGTCCAGCCCATTTAATTTTTAATCTCTGTCATGTCTGTACTTATGTTTCAATATTTCTTAACTGAGTTATATAATGGTAAAGAACTGACTTCATTTGCATGGTGTGTTACCTGGAACTGGTAGCTGAATAAAAGAACATTTAAGTATATGCAAAAATGTTTGTTTTTCTATTTGAACCATGACAATAAAAGAATTCACTTGAAGTATGCACCAAAACTAACATAAATTGGGGCAATGACAAGGCTTTAGCATAAACAAATACAAGGAAGGAAGAATGTATGATTGTGTTTGAGTTCCATAGGAGGAGGGAGGATGTTTAATTACAAACTTACTATGTACTTTGTCCAAGTGTTAATGAGCTGACGCAGTGATATATATACAAACTAACTTTAAAGGACAAGATGGTTTAATCAAATGCTAATGTGTATTTTGCCACCCATTGTAAAAAACTGGACCTGGAGAGATCAAAAACTTCCCTTTTCTTTAATGGAGGAAGTTAGTACTAACACAGGACACATCCTCCTATGAGCATATCACATTGCTATATCTCTCACAGTCATGGAGAGGCCTGACATTTCTACAATGGTACAGACAAGATAATCTTTGGATGTTCTGTAACAAAGTTTAGAGCCTACGTAAAGATTCTTATCAGGTTATTTATGTAGGCACATATCAATTTACATTCCTTTTCTACTTTTTCTTTTTTTTTTTCTGTAATTTGCTATAGCCTCATGGGATGCGGAGGAAAGTGATGCAGAGAAAGTCTACATGCCATGCTACGGTTGTGGTGTTCCTCTAAAGCAGTGCCACTGAATAGCTGAGGAGCCCAAGAAGGTCCAGACCAACCCACTAAAGTATACAAAAGGAATGTTACATAATTCCAGAGTGGGACCCTCCCAGGCCAACTCACATGCACTGAACACAATAAATGTTTAGGGTATGGTGGAGAATCTGGGCTTTAACCCCAAATCTTAAGGAAACATGCCTTTAAATTATTTACTTCCCTGAATCCCCATTTTCACCCCTCAAGAGATATTTCTACCAGGCCTGGCACTATTCAGTGATCAACCTCCAATGCCCAAATTCCACAATAAAAACAAAGAAACAAAAATATGCATTAGTTCAGGGGTCCCCAACGTGATGCCTTCAAGTGCCAGGGCACCCACCGGGGCATCTAAGTGCGCCCACCTACTGGCTGGCGGACGAGCATCCTTCAAAATGCTGCCGAAATTTGGTGGCATTTCGGCGGCGCTGCCTCTGGATGACGCTGCTTGTCAGCGGCATTTCAGCGGATGCTCGTCCGCCACCACGGTCCTCTGTGGCTCATCATCTGGTGCCCGTCAGACGAAAAAGGTTGGGGACCACTGCATTAGTTCAAGGTATCTTTCTATATTTCTCCATCATCAGAGGAAAAGCTTTAGACTCCAGATTATTTTTCTGTCAAGTGTGATAACATATAACAGGTGTCGGCAACCTCTGGCACGCAGCTCGCCAGGGTAAGCACCTTGGCAGGCTGGGCCAGTTTGTTTACCTGCCACATTGGCAGGTTCGGCGGACCGCGGCTCCCACTGGCCGTGGTTCGCCGTCCCAGGCCAAAGGGGGCGGCGGGAAGCAGCGTGGGTGAGAGATGTGCTGGCTGCGGCTTCCCGCCACCCCCATTGGCCTGGGATGGCTTACCCTGGAGAGCCGCATGCCAGAGGTTGCCGACCCCTGACATATAACAAAACAAGTGTTTTCCATCATTACTAGAAAATATAGATCAAAACAATTCAAATCACAAAAATCCAATATAATATCTGTAATGGGAAATGAAATACATTTTGCTTTTTTCTATATAGTAAGCTTGGCAGGGACAGAAATATAAAGACACTCATAGTATTTCTATGATACCAATTAGCAAAAGGACACAGTAAAAATATTTGCACAGGAAACTAGGTAAATCATGTTTACCTGGAAGCTTAATAAATCAAGAGTAAACTCTGTTGAATGTAGGACATTGAGAACATCAATCTGAACAATGACTCTCCTGTCAGTTTCAGGATAGAAGTTTAATCAATTCAGTAGCAAAAAATCATGAGTCATGCTTTTCTCAAGTGACATATAGATACATATAGAGAGTAGACTGCTGTCATAGAGTCTTTATAATTCCTATTGAAGGTCAGCTTATACATAAAAACAAGATTTTATCAGAATGTTTTTATACATGACATTTTGCATAATATTTTAAAACATGCAAAATACATTATACATGTATATATCTTGTGTGTATGAACTAGATAGACAGAAAGGCTGCAATAGAGGTTTATAATAGAAGATCTTTTGCATTTGCAAGTACCTGACAATGCAATGCAATACAATGCTGGAATCACACTTTGAGAGCATCATTTTCCACTAAAGGTCACTCTTTCATTCCACAAAACAATAATAGATTTCTACATATACAAAAATCTCAGCTCTAGAATATGTATGTATTATAATCTTTATAAATATATATTTGCCTTAAACATGCTGAAGGCTTAAACCATAATCCTGTAATGAGTGTGCATGGACTTCTGCTTCCACACTCAGCCCAACTGATCTCCATGGGACTCAGTGTGGGGGGATCTGTCTATGAGCACTCATGGCTCATGGACTGAACTCTTAGTAACATCTCCTAACAGGTCCAGGTGACTTTCTCAGTCAATAGTACAGCTCCAGCTGAAATAGCAGCAACCATCTTGGATAGTAGAATGTAAGTGAACATCTCTTCCATTTCCAGTTTCTGCCACTCACACACATTTTTAAATTTCATGTTTACTCAGAATGCTGCTGAGTACCCATCTTGGTCTTCCTGGAGGAAGTTTACAAATATTTTAATTTCTTTTATTTTTGCATTATTTTTCTTTTCTCTTGATATTTTGCTTCCTATAGCCTGAGTAACTTAAAAAAAAAGAAGCAGCAGAAAAGCACCACATCATCGAAGTCAGATGCGGAAAAGGGCTACTAAGTCACCACTCAATCTCCCAGCTAGTGTAGGATTCTTCCCTAGAGCACATTCATTAGTAGTTGGCCATGTTCTAGGACCCTACAGTGAGTTACAGGGCAACTCTACTGGCTCATGGCAGAAGCAGACCCAGTGGTTTTCATTAGTGAGCCAGACCAGGTTGTATTCCAGTTCAGGAGCCTAAAAGATTTTGTATGTCTCTCAGAATCACAAGAGACTTGAGTAGTTCCCAGAAGACCTCCTCTCTTGTCCCTTAGTCCATGCTGACTAAAAGAGATACACAAAACCATTTACACTCTTGGATTGGAGCTAATGAGTCTCCCCTGTTTTGGCAGATGAAGATGAAATTTTTGTCTAGTGAAAAACTTTGATATGTTAAACTGAACTGGTCACGTGACTGGTGATTAAAGACATGTGTGATGCAACAGAAGGGCTGCTGATTCTGACCATTTATGTTTTGTAACTTACTGTGTATTTAAATGTATGTCAAGAACACCCACAGCCTTGGATAGGTACCAATGTGTTCTAAAAGAAATTCCACACCCAACTGAAATAAATGAATAATTCCATGCAGGGTGCTAGAACTAGACATCTTATCACACACCGTTACATTGTCTAATAGCAGAGATATTCCTGGAAACATTTGATGGGCGACCACTGCTCACTATGCAAACACGATCATTTTATATGTCTATGTACTGTGAGTCTGATTTGAATCTTCCACGTATTGTGTATTTAAAGTACACAAACAGCTGGGCTATTTTTACTCTGAATTCAAGTTTGAGAATATTTTCCTATTATGAACAATGATAGAATTAAGTGAGGAGAATTGTGATCATGGGGTTGTTTTGCCTAGGTCAGTGAAATTTAAAGAGAGAGATGAGTTGGCAAATTTGTGTGTGAGTGAATGAGAGTGTGACTGAAGGAAACACAAGAGTGAATGAAATGATGGGACATGTAGTGCAAGATAGTGTGCAGAAATAGAAGGCTAGAAATCAGTATGAACAGAGACAAACTAGTTCAACGTTTGTCATGAGGAAAAGTATAATTATGTACATTATGGATAGGCTTGTGACTAGTCTCTATATAGTTGTGCAAGGTAAGGGGATATGCAGGATGCCTGTACTAAGCCTTCCCATTTATGAGTCTGCTGAGATGAGGGTAAAGGGAGAAAGTGTGGAGGGAGTCTTTGTACCCACCCAGTTCTCCTGCAAAGGAGATGGGCCATTAGTGCTGTTGTCCTCTCCAAGGCATAACAGAGATGTGGCCATGATCAAACTCCCTTGCACAACAGGAAGTGGTTGCAAGGCTGCCGTGTGTTGAAGTCAATGCTACATTTGTCATCCAGTATACCTCTGGAGGCATTATTTTGCAGTATTCAATTGGCTGCAGTCTCCACCTGTTATGCATCTGAACTATTGCTGTGAGCTTTTAAAGTGTGGCATACACTTACAGTATAATTCATGTTATCACCTGTAATAATTACCTATATTACCTGTAATTACACTGAACTAATATTGTTGAATCTTCCACTGAGTCAAGGAAAACTTCTTACTCTCTATCCTAAGCAGGGTTCCCAGATAAATAATTTCGTAGACTATTTTTACATGTATTTTTGTCTACTTTTATACTTGGCTTTTGTCTACAGCTTCTACCCTCCAGATATCCACAGTAAGAGCTTTCCTAATCTGACTTTTTTATGACCAAAACTACGATGGGTAAACAAAAAACCAACAGTCACATAATCAAAATGGCACATCTTTTCAACATTTAGTTCTGTAAGATTGGGGCGGGGGAAATCAATTAAAGTAAAACATGCAACTCCTTTGAGGCATGTGGGATAAAGCTAAGTGCAAGACAAAGCTGATCACCCAAAATTTTGATAAGCTCAAGATGAAAACTAACAGGTTTGCTCACAACTTTAGGTTGTAGTATGTAGATCTCAGCTACTTTGCCATGCCACTTCATAATTAAGTATCTCTAAAACTACAATAAAAGATCTCATTATGAAGATCTTTGATGATGTAAGGTAGGGAAGTTCTATTTTACACAGCTGGATAAATGAGGCACAGAGAGATTATGGGAGGTGGCTCTTATAAACAAGAACTATCAGCATAACCCATTGCTGTGGGCTGTTAAATTCCAGTTGGATAACCTAGCCATAGAAGGCTAAGTTGACTATTACAAGAGTCTTCAGTAATCCAATCAAACATTTTCAGTCACTCACTACAAGTTACTCCAGAGCAGCTGCACCACCCCCCAAGCCTGCCTCCAGCCCTGTCCTCTGCTGTACAGACCCGGACAGGAGACGCAGGCATGCAGCTGTGTCGAAGGGTTGGGGGTGGGTCTGGGGGTGGTACAGCCGCACTGGAGGAGCTGCATGTTCTTCTTCTTTCACTTCTGCAGCTCCCGGGAGAGCCTTGTGGTTCAGGGCTCTCCCAGAAACCGCAGTGGCAAAAGGAGAAGAACATGGGGCCACCGGGTCCAGAGCCGGCTTTAGGCCTATTCCACCAATTCCCCCGAATCAGGCCCCGCGCCTAAGAGGGCCCTGTGCTCAGTGAGAATCCCTTCCCTGGCTAGAGGCGCCCTTCTAATTTTTACTCACCTGGCGGTGCTCTGGGTCTTCAGCGGCACTTCGGCAGCGGGTCCTTCAGTGCCGCCGAAGACCTGGAGCGAGTGAAGGACCTGCCGCCAAAGACTTGGCGCACCAGCCGGTGAGTACAAGCCCTGTGTGTTTTTTAACATGTTATTTTAATTTTTTTAGTCATCCCTGCCGGGGCCCCATCGAAACTGTTCGAATTGGGCCCCGCACTTCCTAAAGCCGGCCCAGCGGGTAGCCCCTCGCCCGCAGCTCCTGTGGTGCAGCTGTACCTCCACCAGCCCTGTCCTCCAGCTGGGCTGCTGTACAGTCCCTGGACAGGAGATTTGGGCACGCAGATGCATCAAAGGGCTGGGGACAGTACAGTTGCGACGGAGAAGCTGCCGGTGTGGGGCTGCCGGGCAGTCCCACGTTCTGCTTCTACTGTGTCTTTTCAGTACACCATACCAGCTATAAATAGCTTACTGGTATTGCGTACTGGATCATACCGCCTTACTGCACCACTGATCTTATCTGCATTAATAGCATCTCCAAGGTTCATTATACTAGACATATTGCTTAATATAGTTAATCAAGAATTGCTTGACTTCCTAAAAAAGCATAACAGACATGTAATTATCTGCTGATTAACATGATTCAAAAGGAAAATATGTTTATGTTCTATTAGAAGAAAAATTACCTTTAATCACTCTTGAAAACCAAAGAAACCGGAGTAGGCCTTGAGACTCTTCGTATGACTAACATTCATGTAATATGGAAAGAATCTTGCAAAACGATAAATATGCCCTAGAAATAGCAGCGTTGTTTACTTGGACTAGACAGTCTGATTGTACTTGTGCTTCCTCCATAATTAGACAGGAAAATGATAAATTATAGTTAAATAGCCCAGATACACAACATATCTAAAAGCTTTCATAACAGAGATATTTGCACATCATCTCTATGAAGACCTTTAATTTGTCTATAAGCACAGCAAAGCATCTATTGATTTGCTCTAACTGACCATGCATACTTGCTCTAATGAGAAACTGTTCTTCCATATGCTACCATGTAACAGCAAAATCATTAACTGCCAATAAAGCACTTGAAATGGAGTGCCTTCTTTAAACAAAAGATAAGAAAAAATGGCTTTATGGCAGCTTTGCACCACAGGGACCCTACTACAACCACAGATGAGGACTTTATTAACAGTCAGAAAGAAATATATATTTCATCCAAACAAAACAATCTTAAAGAAGATGGTGGCTTTACTTTTATTATCTTAAAGTTTTCATTCAAATATTTTCTTTTATGGGACACTGCTAAGTAGGTAATATCAATTAATAGATTAACTGACAATGGATTTTTTGCTATTTCTTGATAATTATGCTGTTTAAATAGTTGAGTAAAAAAAAGCATATAGCACTGCTGAAGTATGTGTCTAAATTTCCGGTTGAGATCCCCAGTGCCTGATGGGGCAAAATCAGGACCCTGCTCAGCTCCATACCGCAATCGTGGATGTTTTACACCTAGTGATGAGGACGTGGACACAGAATTATTCAAACATTGAACGCCGATTTTGGGCCCGGAAAAAAGCACTGACTGGGGGGACCGCATTGTGACACCAGACAGCTACCGGTCAGTCGGAATCAATTTGGAGTTGGAAAATCTACTGTGGGGGCTGCTGTGATGCAAGTAAAAGCGATGGCTTTGCTGCAATGGGATTCCCTAAACTGGGGGGCGAGATGATGGAACCCATATCCCTATGGGATGGCCAGGAGGGTTTCTGATGCTCGCGTATTCAGAAAGCACTACTCTGTTTAAACGGCTGCAGCAAGGGACTTACTTCAGACCAGAAAAAAAAGTTTGGGGGGTTTGAAATGCCTGTCGCTAGCTTACTTATGCAAATAAAGTCACTCATTTAAAAAAGCATTATTTTTTTTTTTTTTTTATAAAGAAGGAGAGAAGGGTGTGTGCTGGGAGAGGAGAGGAGAGGATGGATGAAGCCTGGGTGAGGAGGCTAAGGAACATGTGAGGGGGGGTGGTGGTACAGGGCTGCAGCGGCTCCATGTCAGTTTGATCACGCAGCAGCCCCCAGAGTTTGCCCGCCACGCCTGATCTCCTCCTGCCCACACCTGATTTTTCCTCGGTCTTCCTGCCCCCGCCTCTCTCTCATCCTCCTGTCCCTCCTCCCCTCCTCTCCCCCATCCTCCTGTCCTCACCACTGGCCTGCCTCTCCTGTGATTTTCCCTCCACGCCCTCCACTCAGCAGATGAGCTTCATTCATTCCATTGAACAATGGTTATACTCTTTCACAGTGAAAGCACTATTCACCTTACATAGCACATGTGGGTTACAGATCTCACAGACACAGGTCAGGCATCAGGATCAGCTTGCATGCGGCCATGGTGGCCACTGGTGCAGGAAAGTGTTTTTAAGCTGCTGCATTCACGAACCAGTAGAAAAAATGCCACCCCCCCCTTAAATTCCTGATTTTTTTTTAGGTTATCCTGACGATATCACTTTGCTTGAGATAACAGGACAAGAGAAAGAGATAGCTCTTGAATGCCAGCAGTCTGATTACTTGCTACATGCATGGCATGGTAAAGTGTCCTACCACGTGGCAACAAGAACAAGCCGCCCCCCCCAGAACCTCAAAGGCATCCCAAGTCCTCAGGGCAAATCAATCATTAAAAAGGCTTGCTAAAAAAACACTGTGCTATCTCTGCAATAGTTGCTTGCGAGGGCTGGAGCACTGCGAGGTCTTCCTCTTCTTCTCTCTTTCTCTTCCCCTGCTGCATAATCCAGAGACATGGCAGAGATTAACCCCCCCACCTCACAGTCACTAAGGTACATCTATGACCTTGTTACCTGAGCACCTCACCATCATTAACGTATTAATGATGTAAGGTAGGAAAGCTCTATTTTATACAGCTGGATAAATGAAGCACATAGAGATAATGTAATTTGGCTGAGGTCACACTGGAAGCCTGTAGCAGAACAAAGAACTGAACACAGATCTATCAAATCCTAGATCTCCACCCTAATCACAAGCCCATCCTTTCTCTCACACATGTATGTTTCTATATGAAACTGATCAATGTATCACTAATGTGTACGTGTATCATTTTTCTCTTTTCACAGTCTTTTTCAAGTATTTTCCATTGTGTGTATGTTTTGAGATTCCTAATGAAATAATAATATTGATTTGAGCTCTGTGTTAATGTTGCTGTATTGTGATGAAATATGCATTTATTTGTGTTTGATACAAATACTGTGTCTATGTTTATCCTACTGCACATTTATGAGATCCTTAACTATGCTGCCTGTCAGGGGCCCATATCCAAGATGTTACGGAGGAATTGTCAAGGATCATCCGGCCCTCTGACTATTACTCCATGCTACTCATCCATGTGGGCACTAATGCTACTGCAAGATATGACCCTCAGCAGATCAGAAGTGACTACAGAGCTTTGGTTGTAAGGGTGAGGGAGTTGGGAGCACAGATGGTGTTCTCTTCAGCCCTTCCAGTCAAGGGTAGAGGCCTCGGCGGAGACAGATGCATCCTGGAGGTGAATGCCTGGTTGTGAGGATGGTGTCGCCAGGAGGGCTTTGGCTTCCATGACCACAGGATGCTGTTCCAGGAAAAAGGACTGCTAAATGGAGATGGGGTCCACCTATCAGGGAAGGGGAAGAGCACATTTGGCTACAGACTTCCTAACCTAGTGAGGAGGGCTTTAAACTAGGTTCGACAGGGGATGGTGACCAAAGCCCACAGGTAAGTCAAAAACATGGAGACCTGGGAGAAGGGTCAGAATTTGGGGGAGCATGGGCTGTTATAGCAGAAATAAGGGAGAGACAAGACAGAACTGGGAGGTGGGGAGGAAATCAAATCAGTATCTTAGATGACTGTTTACTAATGTGAGAAGTATGGGGAATAAGCAGGAAGAACTCAAAATGCTAGGAAATAAACACAACTATGACATAGTTGGCATCACGGAGATTTGGTGGATAATACGCATGAGTGGAATATTGGTATAGAAGGATACAGCTTGCTCAGGAAGGACAGGCAGGGAAAAGGGGAAGAGGTGTTGCCTTATATATTAAAAATGTATACACTTGGACTGAGGTTGAGATAGAAATAAGAGACAGCCTTGTTGACAGTCCCTGGGTAAGGATAAAAGGGGTAAAAAACAAGGGGGATGTCATGGTAGGGGTCTACTACAGGCCAGCAAACCAGGAAGAAGAGGTGGATGAGGCTTTTTTTAAACAACTAACAAAATCATCCAAAGCACAGGACTTGGTGGTGATGGGAGACTTCAACTACCCAGACATCTGTTGGGAAAATAACACAGCAGGGCACAGATTATCCAACAAGCTCTTGGAATGTATTGGAGACATTTTCTTTTAATTTCAGAATGTGGAGAAAGCTACCAGGGGGGAGGCTATTTTAGATTTGATTTTGACGAATAGGGAGGAACTGGTTGAGAATTTGAAAGTGGAAGGCAGCTTGGATGAAAGTGATCATGAAATGGTAGAGTTCACGATTCTAAGGAATGATAGGAGGGAGAACATCACAATGAAGACAATGGATTTCAAGAAGGCAGATTTTAGCAAACTTGGAGTTGGTAGGTAAAATCCCATGGGAAGCAAGTCTAAGGGGAAAACAATTGAAGACAGTTGGCAATTTTTCAAAGAGACATTATTAAGGGCACAAGAGTAAACTATCCCACTGTGTAGGAAAGATAGGAAGTATGGCAGGAGACCACTATGGCTTAACCAGGAGATCTTCAATGATCTAAAACTCAAAAAATAGTCATACAAAAAGTGGAAACTCGGTCAAATTACAAAGGATGAATATAAACAAATACCACAAGTATGTAGGGACAAAATTAGAAAGGCCAAGGCACAAAATGAGAACAAACTAGCTAGAGACATAAAAGGAAACAAGAAAACATTCTACAACTACATTAGAAGCAAGAGAAAGACCAAAGACAGAGTAGGCCCATTACTCAATAGGGGCGGGGGGAAGACAATAACAGAATATGTGGAAATGGCAGATGTGCTTAATGACTTCTTTGTTTTGGTTTTCACCAAGAAGGTTGGTGGCGATTGGACATCTAACATAGTGAATGCAGTGAAAATGAGGTAGGATCAGAGTCTAAAATAGGGAAAGAACAAGTCAAAAATTACTTAGACAAGTTAGATGTCTTCAAATCACCAGGGCCTGATTAAATGCATCCTAGAATACTCAAGGAGCTGACTGAGGAGATATCTGACCCATTAGCAATTATCTTTGAAAAGTCATGGAAGACAGGAGACATTCCAGAAGACTGGGAAAGGGCAAATATAGTGCCCATCTATAAAAAGAGAAATAAGGACAACCCAGGGAATTACAGACCAGTCAGCTTAACTTCTGTACACAGAAAGAGAATGGAGCAAATAATTAAGCAATCAATTTGCAAACACCTAGAAGATAATAAGGTGATAAATAACAGTCAGCATGGATTTGTCAAGAACAAATCATGTCAAACCAACCTAATAGCTTTCTTTGACAGGGTAACAAACCTTGTGCAAGGGGGGAAGTAGTAGATGTGGTATGTATAAGATGTGGTATGTATAAGGTATGTATAAGATACTGTCTCGCATGACCTTCTCATAAACAAACTAGGGAAATACAACCTAGATGGAGCTACTATAAGGTGAGTGCATAACTGATTGGAAAATCGTTCCCAGAGAGTCGTTATCACTGGTTCACAGTCATGCTGGAAGGGCATAACAAGTGGGGTTCCACAGAGATCGGTTCTGGGTCCAGTTCTATTCAATATCTTCATCAATGACTTAGATCAGGGATCGTCAACCTTTAGGCACAAGCAGCAAAGAGTCCTGTGGCACCTTATAGACTAAAACGTATTGGGGCATGAGCTTTCATGGGTATGCATGCATCTGACAAAGTGGGTATTCACCCACGAAAGCTCATGCTCCAATATGTCTGTTAGTCCAGGGGTCCCCAACCCCCGGGCCGCAGACCGGTACCGGTCCGCGGCCTGTTAGGAACCGGGCTGCGAACCGACCCCTAGCACATCAAGTGGCGTGTCTCTGGCGGGGCCCCAAGAGCCCCGCCCCCTCAAAGCCACGTGGTGAGGGGGCGGGGCTGTGAGCTCCGGGCTGAGCTCAGCTGCCTCTGCTCGGCCTGGAGCTCACAGCCCCGCCCCCTCACCACGCAGCTCTGAGCGGGACGGAGCTCAGGCCCCGCCGGAGGCACGCTGCAGCTGTCGGGCGAGGCGCTGAGGCTCCGGGTGAGGAGGGAGCCGGGGGTAAGAGACTGGGGCCAGCGGGGTTGGCTAAAGGGCAGGGAGTCCTGGGGACAGTCAGGGCACAGAGAGGGGGTGGAGGTTGGGGCGGTCAGGGGCAGGGAATGGGTGGGTTGGATTGTGGGTGTTCGGGGGGTCTGTCAGGACTCAGCGGGGATAGGGGTTGGGGCAGTCAGGGGACAGGGAGCAGGGGTGGGGGTCTCTGGGGGATGGTGAGGGGACAAGGAGCAGGATGGGTCGGGGATTCTGAGGGGGGCGGGCAGTCGGGGGGGCAGGAAGTGGGTGGGGGTCGGATAGGGGGCAGGGCTCCCACTAATTCTGCATTATGGTCAGTTGTATATTTCATTATATATTACAATAATAATAGAAATAAAAGTACAAAAATAAATGTAATGCGCTTGAATCGTCCCAAAACCATCCCACAGGTCCGCGGAAATTTTTTTTTCTACGAAACTGGTCCCTGGTGCCAAAAAGGTTGGGGACCGCTGTGTTAGTCTATAAGGTGCCAAAGGACTCTGTGCTGCTTTTACAGATCCAGACTAACACAGCTACCCCTCTGATACTTGACAACCTTTGGCAAGCGGCCCATCAGGGATATCTGCTGATGGGTCAGAACAGTTTGTTTACCTGCAGTGTCCGCAGGTTCAGCCAATCGCAGCTCCCACTGGCCGCGGTTCACCGTTCCAGGCCAATGGGGGCTGCAGGAAGTGGCACGGGCCGAGGGATGTGCTGGCCGCCACTTTCCGCAGCCTCCATTGGCCTGGAATGGTGAACCGCGGCCAGTGGGAGCTGAGATTGGATGAACCTGTGGACGCTGCAATTAAGCAAGCCAGCAGATTTCCCTGATGAGCTGTGTGCCAAAGGTAGCCAATTCCTGACTTAGATAATGGCATAGAGAGTACACTTATAAAGTTTGCAGATGATACCAAGATGGGAGGGGTTGCAAGTGCTCTGGAGGATAGGATTAAAATTCAAAATGATCTGGACAAACTGGAGAAATGGTCTGAAGTAAATTAGATGAAATTCAGTAAGGACAAATGCAAAGTACTCAAAGTGCTCACATACTATAAACATGGGGGTCATATGGTCATGGATGACAGTGAGCTGGCTGAAGCTCACCCCATATGAGATTGAGGTGATGGTGGAGTGGTGGGGCAAGCGGTCTGAGGAAATGATGGTGGTGATATCAGCCTCTTTGATTGAGAGTGTGTTTGCCATCAGTTACTAGGTTTCAAACTTAGGGGTCATCTAGACTGCTCACTAGTCTCCAGTGGAATTCAAGGTGTTGGTTATGACCTATATAGCCCTAAGGGACCAGGGATTGCTTTATGTGAGGGATTGCCTCTCTTCCTGTGCCATACTGCCACAGTTACAGTCAGCAGGAATTATCAAGATGGATCCTCCTTGTTATAAAAGAGAGGAAGTGGCTGGCAGGGCATTCTGTGTGAGAGCTCTGAAACCCTGGAATTTGCTCCCCCCCTCTGGAATAGCCCAAATGTGGTGACCTTGCAGGCATGCTCCAAAAAGAAACTTGAGATGGGTTCTGGAGAGTGCTGAAGGTATGTATCCCATATTGATGAACAGGTGTAAAGGAGCTTCTGTAGTTGGCTGTCTGGCTGAAGTCCTGTTGAATTGATTGTTTTAATTCTGTTGAGATTTAAGTATGATATTAATATAGTGTTAGTGTCCTGTGGGTAGGCATCTTTAGAGTTATTATTTAAATCTAAATAAATAAAAGTCCATAGATTATTGAGTTTATTGTAATCATCTAGCAACATTAACTAGGTTTTTTAAACAAAGTTTTGGGATCATTTTGATTGTTTCTGTATTCCCCAGGGCTGTTTTTGTCAGTATCTATTACCTAGGTAAATGAAGATAAAGTTATTTGATATGTTATGAATAGGGAATTACCCTATCTTTAAATTAAAGGGATGAGCTGAGTTGACCAAACTAATAATGGCTATACAACAAAATCCATATTCCTCTCGCTATTTGGAAATTGTAGAAAGAATCTGTCACTGAAAATGCAGTCTACAAGGAAAATATCACCCCAGCATTTTTAAAGGGTCATGAAAAGCTCTCGAAGAGAATGCATTTTATATAAGTACCAACTCTGGTATCTTTGTTTTGGCCACTGAAATAAATCACTGATGAGGGGGGCTATTGTGGAATATATTCTCTATTGGCTTTTTTCTTTTCTCTATCAGTTTTCAGTGATGGAGAATTGTGTCTAGTTTTTCAATAGAAAATCCTTAAACATTTTATTATTTCTGCCCTTGAAAATTGCGTCTTGCACAAGCCAATGTCAAAATCTATCTAATCCATCTGCATTTTTAAAGTGCTTATCACTCTTGTACTGTATAAAGATTAAAAAGCGACAGTAAGGCTGCCTGGGTATAGTCAGTAAAATCTATTTATGTTTTGAGTGTTGTGATATAATGGGGTTTCATTGGGCTGGTAAAGAGACACAAGAAAGCCTAGGCACTACACAAAACTTTCCAATAGTTATTTTGAAGGCTCCATTTGAAAAGAAGTATTTAGTTTATTCAGTGTCTTCAGAACAAATTCAATATGACTTGAACCTAGAAATAAGAAGACATCAAAACATAGTTGCTTTATGCTGGGGACTCAAAAACTGAGACTAAAAAACTGAGCTCCTATTTTTGAAAGTTTAGGCCATAGTGTCCAAGACTTCTCTCACTAAAGTAAATGGCAGAAAACTCCCACTGAAATCAGTTGGAACAGGATTGAACCTAAAACTATCCAAAGGAAATCAAATTAATAACTTGGTTTAATTGTAATTTATTGTCTTCGTTTTTGGTCCAGCACACAAGTTTTCAAGATGTATGTACGTGGAAATTTCAAAGGGGGAACAACAACAAGCCATTTTGAGCTACAGAATGAGACAAACACTAGGCACAGTCAACATTTCAGATCATGAGAATTTTTAATGATCTAGCTCATAAATGATTAAAGCAAATTCTTAAGGCTTTGCAAAAATATTCTCCCGTGTCTTCAAAATAAATCTGACAATTTCCTGGCTAATTAAATTTTCCAAACCAAAGTGGAGGGCAGCCTAGTAGCAACCTTGATAATGGGAAGCAATCACCTCTGTAAAATTCATCCCACTGTATTTCCCTAATGGAAGTCAACAGATGAGCTTTCCATTATAGTCTGAAGGTCAACAAATTAGGTATTCAAGAGACCAACACAGAAAGCAGATTCCAATGCCAAGGGCCTTGTACCAAGAATGCCCTGCATCTAGTCCCCCAAAGTTCCAGTCCAAGATACAGACGTAGCTCAGCTGATTTTAAGTGCTGCAAACGACCAGAAATGGAGAGGTGGACTGTGATTCAGCCAGGGCTCAGGACCCAAATTAGGTGTGGCTTTACACATGAAATCAAAGCCAGTGACATATCTGGAGAAGTAGTATTGTGTTTTACATTGCCTAGCAGAGATAAACAACAAAAAGCATTCTGCACAAGCCCAATTAATGTCTGTCTGTATTTTGCAGTATGTATATATGCCTGTTAAATAGAAAGAGGAAGAGGAAGTGAATTAGGCCTATTTTTAGTGTTAAAGCAGAATTTGTTCATAATGAAAAAATCAGAATAGTTGCAACAGACAATACAGGAAAGCAATACATTTATTTCACTGATACATCAGAATGCTGTGTGCATAAATATTTCTTGAAGCTTTGATTGCATTTTGTCATTCACTCAGTCCACTGAACTTGTCAGACACTTCTTATTTAAAAGGTGTCCTTCATGTTTCCAATATTTTAATATCTATGCTAGCTCTCTCAAGGATACGGTAGCTGGAGGACTTGATTGAGGATTCAGATAAAATATCTGATATCATAGTAGAACAAGGTCACCTTTGTATTCTTGTGACCAGAGCCTTGGTTCACCCTCATTGACCCTGCATGCACGTATGTTCTGTGTTAAATCAAGCAAGGGTAGGGGAAGGAGAGTTGTTTATGCAAGAAAGTCTAGGCTGATTCATGTTAAACCATGTACACTTGTTACAAAATAGGCAATCAACTTTCACCTCTCTGATTTTTACTTCTCACTTAGTTTATGGCTTCTTTGGCTTTTGTTGGTTGTTCGCTTTTGTTCACTCAGAGAAAGCCTAATTCTATATTTTTTACAGAAATCAGTGAGGCCAGGGTAGGCTTCTTTGTTAGTGTACAATATATAGCATTCAGAAAACTAAAAAAAATTCATAACTAGTCCTCAGCATGATAATAATAATCTGTGACAAGCAATCAGAAATCCTTGAAAACTTTAACAGTTCCACAGGAAACGTTCTGAGTCTTTCAAGGAATAATAGATAGTGTTATTCATTTTTTCATGAAGCTGAAAAGGTAGGGGGAAGACTCAAATGCTATTTTGAAATTTGCTGAAAATAGATGTTTTGTCTATATATTTCAGGAAGAAACTTTTGACCTGTTCAGATTGGGTGCAGCCTATTGAGCCTGATCCAATGCCCATTGAAATCAATGGAAGTACTTTCATTAACTTTAGTGAGAGTCGGAAAGGTCCAATAGAATATGCAGTTGCAAGTATGGAACTGTAGTATAAAATAGTCTTTTTTATTCTATTATTTTTTAAAGCTCTGTATGGATATAGATGGGGTCATCCCTCAGTTCTTCCAATCTCCATTCTCTCCTCAAACTAAGCCGTGCAGAGTGCAAAATGTTTCTGGAAAAGAATTGGAGCATATACCAATTTTCAACTGTGAAATCATCCAACAAATTTTGGAAAGGGCAATAAATAGTTCTGGGACAAACTGCTGGGTTTTATTTTATAGCTCTTCATCAATAAAGAATTGCTCAGAAATTTCACCTTAGAAGCAGAGTTTTTATTCTCTTGTAGGGTTATGATTCTTGAAAACTTTTACATCATTTAAATTCCCTTTCACAGCCTCCCAAACCTTTAACTTCTTGTCTGGGTATTCAGTACACACCAAGAGCTATGGTTCCCTCATTGCTACAGTGAGATTCACTGTTTCCTGCAAAATATGCAGTCTTATGGGCTTGGTCCCACACAAGTTTCCCCTTACTATAAATATAACTAGAAAGTAAGATCATTGTAGATACTATAGGGATCAGAAACAATGCAGAAAACTGAGCAGCCAAAAGGGCTTTTATCTTATAGCAACAGCTCACCTTCTGGATCAAATTACTTAGGAGGGGCAAAAAAGCTATTTATATATAGCACTTAAGGGGCTGCATAATCTCCCCCAAACTTTATTTCCCCTCTCTAATTTAAATAGTCCAGGTTCCAAAGGTAGAAAAATCAAGGGTTCTTGATTGCTGACAAACTATACAAAACTATTCATAGATCTTCTTAGTTGAAGTTACAAGCAGCTAGATTTTTAGCATGACTCACAGGCCCAAAATTATATGAAATGTTAATGATAGCATGACAATAATGGAGGAAGATGTGGTGGATGGAGGTAGGTGAATTAATAACTGCTTAGACAATGGATGGAGGAAACGGAATATTAAAAAAACATAATGGATAAATTTTCAAAACTTAGCCTTTATTTGGGCACACTACATTTCATTCCCAGTTTTTGAGTAATATCATAAAAATAAAGAGGAGAATTGGTCTAGAAAGGAAGAATGATCTTGTTGTTTAAACCAGGACTCACAGGCCATGATTTTCAAAACTGATTACTGATATTTCAAAATTCTGTTTTTGTGAAATCAACTTGAAACAACTTAAAGGAGCTTATTTTCAGAAAATGTTGGGCATCTATGCTCTGACTCTAAGCTGCTCTGCATTCATTTTGCATATGTGCAGATGACATCATAAGGTGGAGGAAAATGAAGCATCAGGCCTTATGTGAGCAAGACAGTGAACAAAAACTGAACATACAAAGTTGCACACACAGAAATGGAGACTGGATTAAAAACCTTTTGAAAATGTGGCACTTGGAGTTTAAGTCTCCATCTATTTATATTGGAAGCACAGACCAGAACAGAGACACTCTTATTTTATGTTTGTACAGCTCCCAGCACCTTGGACTCCTGATTCTAACTGTGGCCCTTGGGTGTTGCCGTGGTATAAATAATAAATAACATCTTGTGCTACTGAGTAACATTTTGAAGATAAACCAATTCAAACTATTTGTAGTCTTAATTGTTGAGGCTGGAGGCTTTCATTTGGTAGTTATAAATTAACACAGAATTAACAAAGCAGCAATGGAAGCATTCTTTCACAGATATTTCAAAACCTAGTGGTACTGTACAGTTTTATTCTTGGAATGTGTTACATTTGTTTCTTAATTAAAATTTAAAATTTTTAGGTACCACTAAAAATGCAAAACATTTTTATTCCCTTAATGATTCTTTCTAACCTGTGAATAAATGAATATCCAAATACCTGAAGAAAAATTTGCTTTTACAAAGGTATTTAAAGAAAGTGCTAGATGTGCCAACAGTGATACAGAACAATATCTGATCACTGACAATAATCAGTTGGCTCAGCCTAGAGAAATGAAGAAAACAAAACCTTAAATATTTAGCACTTATAAATCTTCCAAGTCTATGGGTCCGGTCCAGTTCCCATTGAAGCCAAAGGAAAAATTCCATTGACTTAAACTGGAGCAGGAGCAGATTTTTTGTTAATAACATCAACAATGATGTCAAGAAAAGGTTTAATATTTTTACAGAGAAATATATCAGAGCTCAATCAGTGTTACAAACTACATAAATATGCACCCAAACTATTTGATAGCCAGCATAATGAATTCTATTTTACAATTTGAAGATTTTTCCTTTAAGCTCAAATTTCCAGCTTTGGAGGAATTTCTGAAAACTCCTGTAATGTTTCGTACATATTGCATAACATGTTTTGAAAGATGTCCCAGCAACAAAGATATTACTAAACTACAGTGACAAACATTAGAAATTAAGCCAAAAAGAATTTTAAAAACATCTACACCCTCATTTTAATTTATTTTCCATTGTAAATAATCCCATACCTTACACAATTAGTTCCTCCCATAATCAAACTGCAAAGCACTTTGCTACTACTTAAAATTAATGACTAATAGTCCACAAAGCCAACAAGGAAGTAAATTTATGCCAGCCAAGTAACAGGCTGAACCACTCTCAGCCAGTTACATCCGGATAAATTAAGCTTGTCATGTGATACGATGTCAAAGCTAACGTATAATTTTCCTACTTCCATTCGGGTGGTATGCATGTGACAAATACAACTTGAAGTTTCCAACAACAGATGTTGTTATAGCAACTGAATAGGGCACTCAAAGATACTGTGTGAAAGTCACAGATGACAAAAGTTATAAGGAAATTGTTTCACCGAACTTTAACTCTTGCGTCTATTGGAGTTTAGTAAAATGACTTCTAGTACAGTTTCTGAAACTGCCTGGGAACATTAAAACTCCTACTGTAAAGTAAATACAATAAATGTAAATTTTCAGTCAGTGGGAAGGTGTCAGAAAAGGAGGCTAGCGCTTTAATACAGGTTTTCAAAAACAAGGTTTGGACTAGAATGGAATATAGACCTTATTCTTATCTCATATTATTGTAATTCCATTGTCTTCAGTGGAGTTCCTCCTGTTTTACAGTGATATAAGAGTGATTGGAAGATGTACAAAGATTTTAGGATTGGTGGGAGGGAGGCAAAGGTGGATGTCTCCTGAAATTTCCATGAAGCAAAGATATTTTCATGTCTGGAGCTGTGTTCCTTCTAATTTTTCCCACACATGTGTGGAATGAAGTTTGTTATGTGCATCAATATGCAAGTGATGTGTGACATATCACCTTCCTATTGGTTCACATAACAAAATTCATCTGGGGTGGGAGCAGGGCTGAGGGGTTTGAAGTGTGGGAGGGTGCAGGAGTGTGAGGTCTCTGGCTGGGATGCGGGCTGTGGGGTGGGGCTGGGGGGTTTGGGGTGCACGAGGGTGCTCCGGGGCTACAGGAGGGAGAGAGGACTCCCCAAACTCTTTCTCCCCACAGCAGCACCTGGGCTGGGGGGAGGGGAGCCTCTCTCCATTCTGGCAGCTCCAGGGCTGGGGCTGCAGGATAGGTGCCCCTCCCCTGGTCACAGGAGGTTGGGGGCTGGGACCAGGGAAGGGGTGTTCCTCTCTCAGCCGTGGCAGGTCAGGTTCCCTGAGCACCTGCGTGGTGCTAAATAGGCTGCTGTGCAGCCACGCAGCTTACAGGGAACTTAGGTCTGGAGCCATATATGTGTTTAAATAAGTACAGTGGTTTTAGTTTTGAATGTGAAGGAGCATGTGCTCGTGGGAGAGGGAGAAATGAAGAAAATAATAAAGGAATGTTGGAAGGCATAGAAGTTTAACATGCTGAACTCAGCAAAGAAATTCTGGGAGAACAGAAGGAGTTAAAAACAATAAGAACCTTAGAAAGTAATATGAAAAGAAGTTAACAAAATATTTTTGTTACAAAAAATGAAAATGGATGGTCAGAACTTTAGATTCTTCAAGCTGCTGAGCATTCCTATGACACGAGTGGCCTCAACTTCATCTGTCAGAGAAGTTGGCATCCTTTTATCTGTGAGAGACAGTGGAAATTGCAGCCTATGATGTAGATGGTTTGCAATGTCTCATGTGACTAAATAGTCCAATCTGAGATTTGCATGACCCTTGGCAGTTGTAAATGTATGTATCATAAAACCCTCTCAAGAGGTGCACAATTACTTTTGTAGTATCATATACTCCACTCTCACACTTTTAACCCCATTGTAGTTCATGGAGTTACACCACTGTAAAATTGGTGTGAGAGCAGAATCAGGGCCCTTGTGTTTAATGCCTGCAATAAGGCATGCTGGCTGCTTAAGACAGGCTCCTAGCCCAGGAAAGCTCTATTCCCAGTTCAACCCAGAACAAAGGCATTCTGGAGGTTGTAGTTTCCAAAGGGACCCTGAAAATCATAGGCAATAGCCAGGAATTCTGGAAAAAAAGAGATAGGAATATAATTAAACTCTGTGCCCAGATAAGTAATAAGAGACAAGGGAGGGAGGAAGGCCTCATGTAGACATCTCTGCTAAGAGTGGCAGAGGCTCTGTTTCTCTCTAGTACTATGATCTGGAAAGAGGGCCTAAAAAGACAGCCAGGTGGCTGGGTAAAATACACTGAGAGGGAGGGATTTCATTTTGGCTAGAAAGCCTGAAAAGGCCAATTCCGAGAGGAGAATTAAAGGATTGTAGCAGAGTCAACGGAATTAGCTCTAGGGGAAGAGAAGTTGGGGAGAGCTGGTGGTCTCACCATTGTAGTTTGTGCTTGTGAGCTCCATTCTGATTCTGAGGGCCACTAGGGGATGTTGGTGTGGTATTTTGGATGGGTGGAAGATTTCAGTGAGGGATGTGACCCAGAGAGAGAGAGAGAGAGAGAATGAGTGGATGAGATGCAGTTATACCTGGAGAAGGAGGAAAACTGATAGGCTTTTGATGGGGGGCTGTTGCCCAGAGATAAGACAGGGTAAAAGTTTTAGATTTTTGTTACCCTGGAAGAGGAAACTCTTGGTGTAGCTGAAAAACTAAATTAGCCTACTAAGAGTGGGAAACTGAGGCATACCTATTGTTTTTTTTATCATGGAAGGGTTGCAATGCCTTTCAGGGATTTCTCTTTCTTTCTTTAACCTTAGCCCTCCTACAGAGAAGGTACCAAACTGGCACTCCATATTGTAGGTTGCAGTGCAAATTAACCCTTCTCTTTAGATCCAATTTTGTGAATTGACTGATGGGACCATAGTAGAAAGAGAGAGCCTGAGGCCGAGGCCTGGTGTAAGGCCTCAGGCCTGAACTAAAGTCAAGCCCTACTGACATAAAGCAAAGTTAGCAAAAGTCAGGCCAAGTCAGGCCCTACCCTGTTACAAAGCAGATTCCTGCCTGCAGGATCACTGTCCAATACATGAACTTGGCAAGAATAGGGCTGGTGTTGCAAAAACACACACATGTTCCTAAGAAGTACTAAGCACAGGACACTCGTGCACACACATTCCAGAAAGGTTCAAATCACACTCCCCAAAGATAAGGAGAACAGACTGACCCCTCCTAAAGACAAGGTCAGGATGACAGTGTGATGGATAGAGATGTTTTGATGAAACCAACATGTACAATGTAATGGGTGGTACAAACCATGTCAGGGGGCAGTAATTAACTACGTCAGCGGGGCAATATGTAACTTGTATATAAATATAAAGTGGTGTCTGAGAGGGAGTGTCTTTGGCCAGCCTTAGAGGTCAGTGGCTGATCCACTGACTGAGCTGTGTCCCTTGTTATGAGCATACATCTGCTAGTGTAACTGCAGACACTGATCCGGGGAGCTAGGACCATGCTTCGTCAGCAATAAACCTGGCCTGGTGCCTTCGCTGAAAACCAAGTCTGTCGATTTATTGGGCAGGCTGATTGAGGTCTGCTGTATCCACCATCTGCACAGAGCTCGAATGGCACACTGAGAAAACACACACACACAGCCAAACATCTGACCACAGGGACAGTTGTGTTGACATAGGAAACTTCATCTCTCTCCTTGAGACTGTACTTGTTTGTGACATCTATGATACTCACAGCAAAGAGGGCTTTGCCTCTGTAATTTCCTCTCAAACCCATGCATTCCACTATGCACTACAGACCACTGTGACTGCTAGCAAAGTTCAGCATTCCAACTGACCAGTTTGATTGCCCAGTGATAGCACTATGTTCCTCAGTTTATATCCACTTCTTGAATTGCTGTAACTTTTATTACGAGGCTAATTACATTTTCCTACATTAACGTCTCAGACTGACTGCTTTTTCAGTCTGCTTAACCAGCTGAGCCTAAAGTTATGTACACTGCTTGCCATTTTCATCACATGCTGCTATTGCACAAGTAGTTCAGCCAGACTATGAAGCCAGATGTTAGCATGCTGATGATTTAAATCACCCATGCCAAGTTAGAAATGAATAACATGAGATCATTGTGGATAAATATACTACTTACAAAGAAACAAAATATAATGCATTTCACGTGAGAGGTAAAACACATCCTACAAGGCTTTTTTCATATACTGCAACCCTTCATCAAGGATCAGAGGTGAGATATTAAGTAATATAATGTTAAATGCTATGAGAGTTTAGTTATGCTAAAAGACATAATATACAGCATTTGATCAACTGATTGGTTGTTACAAATGAATTTTAGAATAATATCTGGGCTATTTATTTTACTCATTGCAGAAATTCCTTATCGAGAAAGCTACATTTATGTTTTATTATTATTCCCATATTGAAAAAAATCTAAATTAAACTGGAATTAAGATTAAGGTTGAGTATGTATCAATTATTTCATGGTAAAAACATTTAAGAGATAATGTAATTATCCCTAAAACAGGTTTGACAGCTCCAGGAAATTCAAAGTTGAAGATAACCTTAATTGAAATTCAAATCTATTAAGATAAGGAAATGCACGTAAGGCACCCAGACACCTTTAACTCCATCCTGTATTGATGCTGTGAAATGATAGTACAATTATTATTAGTGCATAATCGTGTTTGTAGTCCCAGAGTAGATTAAAATAATTTGTAAAGACTCTTTAAAAAAAAATAAAAAAATTCCTCCTTATTTTGTCACTACATGTATTTGTATCAGGCTGGTGTGCAGCTGCATAACAATAAAAATTGTTTGTCCCTGAGACCATATTTACTCTTAAGATTCAAAAAGACATCAGTTTGTCCTCATCAAACAGATCTTTCAAGACACCTGCTTTCAGGGGTGGATATTAAGGCTCTCTGGGGATTTGGATGTATCCACGCTGCTCCACAATTCTCAGGTGAGATATTTCCACCTCTCCACCAGTTTAGACAAGATATCTAAACTTAGACAGTCCAATCCCATGTAGCCAAGCCTATCATGAACAGATTGGTCCTCGTTCTCTTAGAGTGAGCCAGTACTGGCCTCATCAAGCTTCTCTCTGCCCAGCCAGCATCAGAGAGTTTTAGAAAACTGACTTGTGTTTGTGGGAATTCTTGCCTCCCACTTTCATGGTGTGTGCCCTCCCCCATGCTGTAATAATCAGCTGTCATCTTCATTCTAGACATTTTCTCAGTCCTTCCTTCCTACAATATGTCATAGCATCACTGACACACACCAGGACAGCATAGCTATCCTTTCTAATTCCCACCTCCCACCCCCCTGAAACACTTTCCCTTTGGTAATGTAACATAACATTGTGACAGGGCATGAGGGCCATTAGGGGACCTCATGACTCCATAGTAATTCTTCTGTTCTGGCTTGCCTAGTTCCTCCTCTGGATTCTCCCCTCATGCCTCTTGCCCTCAGGTTACAATATGATCTAACATCGTATATGCATCTACTTGAGAACATAAGAACAGCCATGCTGGGTCAGACCAATAATCTATCTAGCTCAGTATCCTGTCTTCCAACAGTGGCCAATGCCAGGTGCTTCAGAGGGAATGAACAGACGATGTAATCATCAAGCGATTCATCCCCAATCAACCATTCCCAACTTCTGTCAAGCTTCTTCTCCACTGAGTTTTAATTTTGGTCTCTTGGAAGCACAAGACCAGCCAGCAGCAATTATTCATGAGAGGTACCTCCTACTGTTGCTTCTCTGTTCTGCTATGACTCACTACTTGTTGCTGTGTCCCACTGATCCTTGTACTCACTCCAAATGCTGGCCTGAATTCTAATGGTGCATGTTATGTCCTCCCTACATGCTTTGCCCAGTAAAGGCAAACAGTAAATCAGATATGAAAACTAAGCTCAGAAATGTGGGATGAATGCTCTCAGTATCCAGGCAGTAACATGAACTGTTTACAATTATTATTATTATTCTGTGAACTCCTCTTATCCAGAAAGCATCATTCTCTGACTTTGCAAATACCTGTGGTTTTGTGGCAACCCAGGGCACTGTTGATGTCACAGAATGATGCATTCTTGAATATTTTAACAAAACTAGAAGTCTCAGAGAGAAACAAATTAGCAATGAAACTAGAATACTAACTGATTCAGAGCTGCACTCATGTATTCCTGTTAAATTCTGTTAAAAAGCTTAAAGGGATGCATTAAGTATATCAGTATTGTTCCTATTATAACATTTCCTGGGTCAAGTCTTAACGAAAGGATATTCACCTACATTTTTTACTCTACACTGATAAGTCTGTACTTTCCCCAACACTTGTAAGTCTGTAGTTTTCCCACTGAAATTATCATGGTTTTGGCAAAGATGCCATTTAACATAATCAATTTTGTGTAAATTTTAAATATAATAATGAACCTTCTGGCTCAATACTGGGTACCCTTGCTCGTTTGGAATGACCCAAAGGAAAAGCATTGGGTTATTATAAATCATTCTAGGATGGGTATGACTCAGGCTAGCATCTAGCCAGCAGAAAGAACTGCATGATCCAGAGTTACGGGGAAGAGCAAATAAAGGCACTATAAGGATTTTGGAGCAGGCACTGTGTCCAGAACAGCATATGGACCTACTGTGTAGCAATGTGGCAGGGAAGGATCCTCAGTGTGACAGTCAGAAGATGGCTAGCACACCAGAGACTGAAGAAGACTAGGCCTGTGAGACCGAAGGCCTAGGACTCTATCTCCTGACAGAGAGGTGCACATAATAAAGCTACTTGGATCTTAGACCCAGGGAACTCTGAGAGGTTAGCTTGTACTCCTTATTTGTATGTCCTCTAGTCTACATCTACACTACAAACCACTTGCAGCAGAACAGAGTGTATATGTAGCTACACTCTGCAGTGAAAAGCAGGCTGGGCCCACCTTATTGTGGGTAGCTACAGATATCAGTGAAAGACCCTGACAGAAGGGTGGTAGCGGGGAATGGTTTCAACAGCTCCCTGCTGCCAGAGTCTTTCACTGCAGCAAGAAAAGGCTCTGGCTCAGCCCTTCCCTGCTTCCTCCCTCCTGCCAGAGCCTTTTTCCCACTGCCTTTTCCCCATTTTTGGTTCTCCCTGCTGTGAGGAAAGGCTCCAGCAATGGGGGGCTGACAGAGCCTTTTCCCACAGCTGGAGTCTTTTACTGTGGCAGGGAAGGGCTCCAGCAGCAGAAAGCTGCTTTCCCCACTGCCTTCCTTGCTGCTAGAGGGGAAATGTGCCAGCACCAGGAAGCTGCTGGGGTCTTTCCTCCCTGCCAGAGCCTTTTCCTGTGGTAGGGGTAGGCTCCAGCAGTAGGGAACTGATGGAGCCTTTCCTTGCTACCGACTCCTCCAGAGTGTGCATGTGAGTTCATATCCACACCCTTCAGGCACGTCTTTACTCTATTTGTCTCCTAAGCCATATCTTACTGGCTACACTGCTAATTATACCCATGCTAGGGGGGCTATGTGGTTATGTCAGTGTAGACATACTTATTGTGGTGTAGTTTGGATATTATCTACTTTCCATTTCCAGCTAATGTGTGAGAATCCTACCTAATAACTTTGCTTCCTTTCTTTCCTGTCAACTGTAGTAAAGATTCCTCTTTTACTTTATAATAGGACTCCACCAATGGACAGAGTCTGCGGAGCCCAGTGCTTGGCATGCCCGTAGTGCTTGTCACCAGCCTGTGGTGCACAGAGCACCCTAACAAATAACTAGAAGCAATTGTGTACCACAGCAGTCAAAATGACATCCTGCAGTGGGCTCAGCAGAGGACCCTCTGCTCCCATTTTATTACTATGACTTTTATTATTTATACAGATGTCTTACAGACAAATGAAAACCACAGCCCCTGCCCTGAAGAATTTACAATCTCATGAACACTATCTTGAATTTACAATCAAATGACCTAAAGATAATGTACAGCAGAGAAAAGGTGCAGGTGAGGGAGCTTCTAGGTTTGCATTAAATATTACTGGGGGGAGGAATAGCTCAGTGGTTTGCACATTGGCCTGCTAAATCCAGGGTAGTGAGTTCAATCCTTGAGGGGGGCCATCTGGGGCAAAAATCAGTACTTGGTCCTGCTAGTAGATGTAGGGGACTAGACTCACTAACCTTTCAAGGTCCCTTCCAGTTCTAGGAGATAGGATATCTCCATTAATTTATGTGCTCCCTTGTGTTTACAGTGAATATATGTATCATGCTAGTTACACTTTTATTCATAGTTTTTTATATATGTTGTTTTTATTAACTTGATGCAGGAGCATCAGTCTGCACTGTGAAGACGAGAGAACTGAAAGAAGTAATATTTCAGAAGGAACTTGTAAATGGAAAGCATAGTTGCACAGTGTGCAGGATGACATGTAGAGGGCAGTGCAGGAAAAAGTGCAGAGGAACTTGTATTAAAAGGATGTAAAGCAAGCATAAAAGGAAATTGAACAGAACTGGAAGACAGCAGGGCTTGAGGGGGTGACATGGTAGAAAAAAAAAGAGCTCAGATATAAATAGGGTCAGAGATCCATAGACATATGAAGGAGTTCACTTGTGATGTAGGAAGAGAAGACCCAGTGAAAAAGGTAGTGTTTGGAGTGGGGGAGGGGGTGCAGAGAAACAATTAGTGAATGAGTAGATGATAAGGTTAGCAGTGGCAATTTTCAGAGACAAGAGGATGCAAGGTGAGAGTCAAGCAGGTCAAAGAATAAGAGGTTGAAGCAGTATAGGCAGGAGATTACGAGGTAACAGACAAAAGTATTTGCATGAGGGACAGAATTATTTAAAAAAAAATGTATATTTGTATATGTAAATCAGGCATACACGCAGCTGCTTGATTTGGATGCACAAATCTAGGATGTGCAGGGCAGGCTGAGGAGTTCTCTTTTCATAATGTTGAGCTTGAACTGTCAAACAAACATCCAGGAATTGATATCTTAGAGCTTTAAAACTGGAAGAGGAGGAAAGGCCAAGATAAAGATGTTGATTTGGGAGTCATCAGTGCACATATGGTATATGTAGATAAACTACTCTTATAAGCACTAGACTGATACCAAGGGTGGATAAAAATCACTCAGGAAAAAGATGTAATATTAAGAATAAGGGGCTAAGTACAGAAATAGAGGCACACTGGTGGAGTGGGAGGGAGAAGAAACCAACAAAGGAGACACTAAAGGATTCATTAGAGAGTTCTCAGAAAGAGAACCAAGATAGAGTGGTTTCAGAGTAGCAGCCATGTTAGTCTGTGTGAAAGTAGAATGAATTATATTGTAAAAATAAGAATGGATTAAAGAAATGTTGTATGTACCTTTAAGCAGAAATAAGAAATGTTGAAATACAGGTGCCAGGAAAAGAAACATTAGGCATAAACAATGGTGCTAATGGCGAAACATTAACAGAAGATGGGTAATAGTTAAGTAAGGAAATAAGATATGCATGCCTAGCCCAGGTAAACTTATCTGATTCTGCTTCCTTTGTTATCTTGTTAAGTTCTCACCCTTTTATCTGTATAAATAAGATAGTTTGTGTCTTGCATGGTACTCACATTATCTGAATGTTATTGGCAGAGCGCTGCACTAATAAAAACAGAGTGGTCTGACAAATTGTGAGTCTTGATTCTAACTTTGACATCTGTATCCGCAAAAAAAACAGGAGTACTTGTGGCACCTTAAAGACTAACAAATTTATTTAAGCATAAGCTTTCGTGAGCTACAGCAAGATAGAGTGGTTGACTATGTAAAAGAGCAGCGTGATTGAGGAAGTTAAAGATCATCCAGCTGGTAGGAATGGAAGGGAGCAAAGAAGAAAAAAATAGGGCTTTAAAAACTCAAAGTGGGGGAAGCAGCACTCCCACAACATACTCCTCCCCTTCTTGAAAGCATTCACAAGCCTCTGGACTGCAACTTCACAGGTTCAAGACTTTGTGGCTTAGTTAATAGTGGTGGTGGAGCAAGTAAACAGTAATGTATCCCAAGGGTGTAGTGGATATCTGCATTAGAGCTAATGTTGCTTTGTGCAACACATACTTTTGCTCCATATTTGCACCCCCTTTTTTTCACACAGCTGGAACCTGAACGCCACAGCCCATGCCTTCTCCTTAATCCTCAAACCTTTGCCCCTGAGGGAGTAGACATTTTCTGGGCTTTCTGTTCATCTTCAATAGGTTTAGCTGTAGAAAGCTATAGTACGGCTATGACGCTCCCCATGGGGACTCAGGCTGTCAGATATCTCCCCACAACTCCTTAGTGTGAAGCAGCCTTGTCTGTGCCTGGTGTGGATCAGCTGCTTGATTACACCAGCCTCTGGCAACACAAGCACTGCCTTCCAGGCCTCACTCTCTCTGTACAGATAGCAATAGGCACACGCCATCCCCTGAGTCCTCCAAGCATTCCCTTTCATGTCCAGCCCCTTATCCACTGAACACTCACTGAATGACTGAGACATCAATGTGATGCAACCATGAAAAAGGTTAATGCATTCCTAGGTTGCATCAGGCGAATTATTTCAGGTAGAGACAGGGAAGTGTTAGTACTGTTATACAAGGCTCTGGTGAGACCTCATCTGAAATACTGTGTGCAGTTCTGGTATCATACGTTTAAGAAAGATGAATTCAAACTGGAGCAGGTGCAGAGAAGGGCTACTAGGATGATCCAAGGAACAGAAAATCTACCTTATGAGAGAAGACAAAGAGCTTGGCTTGTTAAGCCTAACCAAAAGAAGGCTGAGGGGAGATATGATTGCTCTCTATAAATACATCAGAGGGATAAATACCAGGAAGGGAGAGGAGTTATTTAAGTTAAGCACCAATGTGAACACAAGACCAAATGGATATGAAGTGGCTATCAATGAATTTAGCCACCAAATTAGCGGAAGGTTTCTAACCATCAGAGGAGTGAAGTTCTGGAACAGCCTTCTAAGAGGAGCAGTGGGGGCAAAAAACCTAACTGGCTTCAAGACTAAGCTTGATAAGTTTATGGAGGGGATGGTATGATGGGACTGCCTAGGATGACATGTGGCCCGTCGGTGACCGTCAGGAGCAAAAATCTCCAACAGCTGGAGATGGGACACTAGATGGGGAGGGCTCTGAGTTACTACAGAGAATTCTTTCCCAGGTATCTGCCTGGTGGGTCTTGTTCACATGCTTAGGATTTAACTGATCGCCATATTTGAGGTCAGGAAGAAATTTTTCCCCAGGTCAGATTGGCAGACTCTGGGGGGCTTTCACCTTCCTCTGCAGCATGGGACACAAGTCACTTGCAGGTTTAAACTAATGTAAATTATGAATTCTCTGTAACTTGAAGTCTTTAAACCATGATTTGAGGACTTCAGTAACTCTGCCAGAGATTAGAGGTCTATTTAAGGAATGTGTGGGTGGGGTTCTGTGGTCTGCAATGTGCAGGAGGTTAGACTAGATGATCACGATGGTACCTTCTGACCTTAAAGTCCATGAGTCCATGAATTACCACATCTGCTGTTCCCAAAGGAACAGTACATACCAGCTTGTAAGATTCAGTTCAGGACCACCACCTTGCTTAACACTACAGCTTTAAGAAATATTTATGGTGAAAACAAGAATAAATTTATCATAAAAAATTTCAAGATTCAAGTTAGAGTGAATAAGACTATTGGAAATAAGTGGTTACATGCTCTCTTGTCTAAAATAAGTTCTCTCTCACCCAAAGTTCTCTTCACTGTTTTTAGCGAAGCCTGGCTCAGACCCCTTTTTCATGATGCAAACTTGCTGTCCTTTTGCTTCCTCAGTGAAGGGTGCCTTCTTCTTTGACCTCCCTCAACTATAGTCAAACAAACCTTTGAAGTGCTCCTACCAGACAGCATTCCCTTCCCCCTGCTGTTCTTCTCTTCCTGTTAGATCTTTCTGAAGTCCCCACAATCCTTCATTTACATTCAGTTTAGACTGTTGATAGGAATCCCGTTGTAAATGAGACAATACTCTATTTACATGTCAACAGGTAGATGAATGAACCAATCTTGTATGACAGAAATCCTGTTTTTCACCTTTGGTGGTGATCAATACCTACAGACTTTTAAGACCATATTTTCAGTGTACATACATAATCATAGAATCATAGAATATCAAGGTTGGAAGAGACCTCAGGAGGTCATCTACTCCAACCCCCTGCTCAAAGCCAGACCAATCCCCAACTAAATCATCCCAGCCAGGGCTTTGTGAAGCCTGACCTTAAAAACCTCTAAGGAAGGAGATTCCACCATCTACCTAGGTAACCCATTCCAGTATTTCACCAACCTCCTAGTGAAAACGTTTTTCCTAATATCCAACCTAAACTTCCCCCTAGTGAAAAAGTTTTTCCTAATAGCCTACCTAAACTTCCCCCACTGCAACTTGAGACCATTACTCCTTGTTCTGTCATCTGCTATCACTGAGAACAGTCTAGATCCATCCTCTTTGGAACTCTCTTTCAGGTAGTTGAAAGCAGCTATCAAATCTCCCCTCATACTTCTCTTCTGAAGACTAAATAATTCCAGTTCCCTCAGCCTCGCCTCATAAGTCATGTGCTCCAGCCCTCTAATCATTTTTGTTGCCCTCCACTGGACTCTTTCCAATTTTTCCACATCCTTCTTGTAGGGTGGGGCCCAAAACTGGACACAGTACTCCAAATGAGCCCTCACCAATGCTGAATAGAGGGTAATGATCACGTCCCTTGATCTGCTGGCAATGCTCCTACTTATAGAGCCCAAAATGCTGTTAGCCTTCTTAGCAACAAGGGCACACTGTTGCCTCATATCCAGCTTTTCGTCCACTGTAACCCCTAGTTCCTTTTCTGCAGAACTGCTGCCTAGCCGCTCAGTCCCTAGTCTATAGCAGTGCATGGGATTCTTCTGTCCTAAGTGAAGGACTCTGCACTTGTCCTTGTTGAACTGCATCAGATTTCTTTTTGCCCAATCCTCCAATTTGTCTCCTTTCATAGTATTTGTACATACATTTTACAATTATGTTGATGACCAGTGTGACACCAGCTTTTATTTAAGACCTCACATGACCTTCTTTGGTGAACCAGAAGGCACATACCAGAATCAAGAGATTTTTGGAGCCACTCTACACCCCTTTGTCAGTTGGCATTAAGAGGTTCTTGGGTCACAATGACCTTTCATACTCTTGCACCTGTGTTAGAGGTCCTCAACATTTTATTTTTAATATGATACAAAATTAACTAGCTAATAAAAGAGAAATTATTTATTATTCCCAAATATGAAAGATTAAGTAATACGTATTTTCTTGACTTAAGACAACTGTAAACTTAATCAAATGTAAAATATTTCTATACGCTGTATATTGTAAAATGATAGTTAATAGATAAAAAGATAAAAAATAAAAAGTGGTCAAATAAGAAATACTATTTTTTAAAAAATCCACCCCATTATTAACTACACTGAATAAAAATGAGCTAGCTATGGGCAATCAGGCTGGGAGCAAAGTTCTTCCGTGACTCAATGCTTCTAGATATAATAATGGCTCAGTATAGTGTCCTCCTGATCTTCAGCATGTGTTTAAGTGCTTTGCTGGATCACAGCCAGACTGCTCAGCACCTTATCAGATGGGACTCTAGGGGTGCAATATGACTGGGTTGAAGATTGCATCCTCCCTTTGTTCTCCTGTGTACAGACCAGCCACATTGTGGCTGGTGAACACTGTTTTTGATACAAGCAATGCCTGTCTCCCCAAAAGAAGCAAGGCGGTGGTACAGCTGGCCAGTGACAAAAGGAAACATATGCTGTTCCCTCTCCCAGGATGGAAGAGCTGCTGCAGCAGCATATGCTGCCCAGGAGGAATTCTAAGTCAATGCAGCCCCTCCAGTGGGGCCTGGCCCCTGGCTTTAAGCCACAAACTAGTCCTAGAGTTATAAATGCTTTGTAAGTAGATTACCTGTTCCTTAAATAGATCTGTTGCCTATAGTTTAGATCAGTTTGTGCAGGAAATTAACTAGCCAGTTCTTGAAATGCCTTTCTGTTTTAGTAGTAGGGGAAGGAATGCCTGTTGACAGTACACCATAATGCTTCTTGGTTTTATGAACAGAACCTGATACAGCTGCTGATAGCTTCTCTCAAACTTCTTGCCCTTGAAGGAGAAAGTACTTTGCATTTATAATCACATGATAAAATGCAAAAAGGCCTCCATTACAATACCACTGAGGGTATTGCTCTTTATTATTCTACATTTCTGTCACAGTGGCTTTCACCATCAATTGACTTCTGAAAAGGCAAAGCTATTTCAAATTTAAAGGTTTATTATTAGGAGAAATTGGCAATAAATAGTATTTCCACTATAACTGAAATATATGCCTTTTGTGACAGACCCAGACCAGTACAGGAGTCTGGTAGAAGGCAAGTATACTGGCCACTGAATGAACAATTTTCTGTTCCCTGAGTGACCAGAGCAGGGGCTGCCCTAGAGCAATCAGGAACCTGCTAGAGCCAATTAAGACAGGCAAGCTAATCAAGACACCTGGAGCCAATTAAGACCTTTCTAGACTCAATTATGGCAGGCAGGAATCAGGACACCTGGTTTAAAAAGGACCTCCCCCATCAGTTAGTAGGGTGTGTGTGTGTGTGTGTAAGTAAAAGGAGCAGGGAGTGAGAAGGTGTCCTGCTGGAGGAGTGAAGAGTTCAAGCGTGATCAGGCTTCAGGAGGAAGATCCCGCAGTGAGGATAAAGAAAGTGCTGGGGAAGGCCATGGGGAAGTAGCCCAGGGAGTTGTAGCTGTCATGCAGCTGATACAGGGAACATTGTAGACAGCTGCTATCCACAGGGCCCTGGGATGGAACCCGATGTAGAGGGTGGGCCCGGGTTCCCCTCATCCCAACTCCTGATCGGACACAGGAGGAGTTGACCTGGTCTGTGAGAAACACCAGAAGGGAAGGTGTAAATTGGAAAGGGATCTGGCCTGTCCCTGACCCACTAGGTGGGACACAAAGACTGTGGGGATTGCTCTCCGTTTCCCCCATGCTGGCCAGTGATGAGGTTAGCTGAGTGGACAGCAGGTTTGAGCCACTAGCAAAAGTGGCCAAATTGAGGGCTGCCGTGAATCTCTGCGGTAAGCAAATCTGCCTATAAGCGCAGGACTCACCAAGGCAGAGGAGGAACTTTGTCACACATTCCATTTTTAATTAAAGGAATAATTACATTAACAGGGTTTCTGTTTCATAGATATATAGCATGCTCTTTGTTTTATTCCTAATCCATTGCTCTTAATAGTGTTGAAAGGCATAAACGGATAGTAAACAAGCTCTTATTGTGTGTCTGTTATCCACGTGCAAGAATTTCATGCCATAGTGGCTAGTTTGTTGCCTAAAAGATATAGGACATATTTTTCATAAACAACTAACCATCCCTGTCCATGTTATGGCCTCAGTCCTGTACTTCTGCACCCAAAACTCCTGTTGCTGTTAAGCATCCCATTAAAAGTTTTAATGAAAATATTGACAAATGCTTACCCACATAGAAACTATTCTGTGCCAGTGTAGGCCTGACCTTGCATTCTTTGTGCACTCAACCTTCCCACCCCACTCACTCCAAAAAACTATTTGCACTGTAACTCCCTAATTAAAGGGATGCTGTCTGGTCAAATTTGACCCACAATTTACTACACCTCTACCCAATAAAATGCTGTCCTCGGGAGCCAAAAAATCTTACCGTGTTATAGGTGAAACCGCGTTATATTGAACTTGCTTTGATCCACTGGAGTGCGCAGTCTCACCCTCCCCGGAGTGCTGCTTTACCGCATTATATCCGAATTTGTGTTATATTGGGGCGCGATATATCGGGGTAGAGGTGTATTGAAAATGGACCTTTACAAAACAAAAAAAACTAGGAGAAATGATGCCTGGCACTTTCTTCCATAATGGAAATGTTTTAAAATAAACTATTAAAGATCTATTCCCCTGTGGTATTTTCCACCCAACTTTGTAAAAAAAAAAAATTGTATAAAACTTATGTGATCTGACAGAGCTCTCATTTGTTCACTCCACAGCCTGCTATAAGGGGCTTCTGTTCTCTTGGGCTTTCTCAGGGTGCCTTGACACATCTTGGGGTGGCTAGTTGCAGGCTGTTAATTTTTGCTGGGTTCTTATTTGTCAAGTTGGCAGTTTGTGAAATTAATGGGCTATATTGTGAAATGCTTTTCAACAGAAAAATCTTTTGTCTTGATAATAGTTACAGCTGCTCAATTTTTTTACAAGATATTTTGAAAAAAATTGTTTTCATTTCCTTTGAAAATTTTCCCCTATTTTTTAAAGTAAATCTAAACAAAGTTTTTGTAAATGAAATATTTTGAAAAAAAAATCATTTTGAATTTTTAGGGTTTTTTTCCCCTCTCACCATTATTCCTTTCTTCCATTTTCCACTGGAAAAGTGAGGGAAAAGGCTATATATTTTTTTCAAGTTGGGTTTTACTTTTTTCACACTTTTGCAGTGGAAAAAAAATTAAAACGATGCAAAAGTGTCTTTTCCTTAATTTCACTTTTTACAATATTTTCCAGTGGGGAAAGTTAAGAAGGGAAAACAAGCAAACAAAAAACAGTTTTGTAACCTTACTATTTACATCCCCCATCCCTCTTTAACTTTTTACCAGCCCATACATTTATTTTAGTTTTGCACAGAAACTTGGAATTTTGATTGCTGCTTTTAAAACATCTAATTAAATTCAATAATACATGAGAACCAAAAAGTAACACTGATTTGAAAATGCCTCTAAATAAAAATGAAACTGACCAATTCATTTTGATTGTCCAAGCAGAGAGAAACAAGTAAATTAAACTTTTCCGTACCCCCCAGTTCTCATTATTAGAGTGTTTGAGCCCAGTCCTGGGGTCCTTACTCAGCCCTGGTCCATACTACGAACTTATGTTGGTATAAGTACATCACTCAAAGGAAAATCCACACCACTGAGTGATGCAGTTATAACCACCAAACTCCCAGTATAGACACTGCTATGTCGATGGGAGGGCTTCTCCTGTCAACATAGCTACTGTCTCTCAGGAAGGTGGAGAACTTATGCCAATGGAAGAAACTTTCCATCAACATAGTGTCTTCATTAAATGCTAAGCGTCACAGCTGCACCACTGCAGCATTGCAAGTGTAGACAAGTCCTCAGACAAACTCTGACTTCAATAGTAATTTTACTTGAAAAGGACTGGAAGAGTCAGACCCTATATTTAAAACAAAGATATTCAAATGACACCATCATAAGACCTAATCACATCAGCCACGCCATCAAGGGATCGTTCACCTGCACATCTACCAATGTGATATGTGCCGTCATGTGCCAGCAATGCCCCTCTGCCATGTACATTGGCCAAACCGGACAGTCTCTATGCAAAAGAATAAATGGACACAAATCTGACATCAGGAATCATAACATTCAAAAACCAGTAGAAGAACATTTCAACCTCTCAGGTGACTCAGTAACAGACTTAAAGGTGGCAATTTTGCAACAGAAAAGCTTCAAAAACAGACTCCAACAAGAAACTACTGAACTAGAATTAATTTGCAAACTAGATACCATTAACTTGGGGTTGAATAGAGACTGGGAGTGGCTGGGTCATTACACAAATTGAATCTATTTCCCCATGTTAAGTATCTTCACACCTTCTTGTCAACTGTCTGGAATGGGTCATCTTGATTATCACTAAAGTTTTTTTTCTCCTGCTGATAATCTTAATTAATCAGCTTCTTAGAGTTGGTATGGCAACTTCCACCTTTTCATGTTCTCTCTCTCTATATATATCTTCTTACTACATGGTCCATTCTATGCATCAGATGAAGTGAGCTGTAGCCCACAAAAGCTTATGCTCAAATAAATTTGTTAGTCTCTAAGGCCTTGGCTACACTTGCAAATTTGCAGCGCTACAGCAGGGTGTGTACGTTATTCCCCACAGGGAGGTGGAGTACAGACAGCGCTGGGAGAGCTCTCTCCCAGCGCTGGCGCTTTGACTACACTTAGCGCTTCAAAGCGCTGCCGTGGCAGCGCTTTGAAGTGCAAGTGTAGCCAAAGCCTAAGATGCCACAAGTACTCTGTACCATAGGGTTTTTTGGCAATGTAGACATGTCCTATAATATATATACCAGGGTTTCTCAAACAGGGGTCGCCGCTTGTGTAGGGAAAGCCCCTGGTGGGCCCGGCTGGTGTGTTTACCTGCCCCGTCCGCAGGTCCGGCCGATCGCGGCTCCCACTGGCCATGGATCGCTTCTCCGGGCCAATGGGAGCTGCTGGAAGCAGCGGCCAGTAAGTCCCTCAGCCCGCACCACCTCTAGCAGCTCCCATTGGCGTACACAAGTGGCGACCCATTTGAGAAATCCTGATCTATACTATACCAGTCAATGTAGTATTTGAGTACTGTATGCCAAATATAATTATGAAGTTAAAAGGGGATTACAAAGTGGATTGAACAGAAAATACTACTGAGTTTTAAGTTGCAATATTCTCAGTGTCACTTTGGAGCTGTGCAAAAAACAACAACAACAACAACAAAAACAAAGCTGCAACTGAATAGTGCTGTAATTTTACAGTATACTTGTAGCCATGTCAGTCCCAGAATATTTTAGAGACCAGGTGGGAGAGGTAACATCTCTTTTTGGACCAACTCCTGTTGGAGACACAGACAAATTGTCTAGCCACACCCCATTGCTCTTCAGGTCAAATGCAAGGTGGAACAGATTGTTTAGCATAAGCAGTTGGCACATATTGTAAGGGACCATGAAAGGTAGAATAGCCCATTAACACCTTTGCAGTCATAGGACAAGGAGGGGGAGGTTAGTGGGTTACAGAGAGTTGTAATAAGCAATAAATTCAGTCTCTCTGTTCAGGTTTCAGAGTTGTAGCCGTGTTAGTCTGTATCAGCAAAAACAATGAGGAGTCCTTGTGGAACCTTAGAGACTAACAAATTTATTTGGGCATAAGCTTTCATGAGCTAAAACCCACTTCATCGGATACATGGAGTAAAAAATACACTAAGCAGTATAAATATTACAGCACATGAAAAGATGGGAGTTGCCTTACCAAGTCGGGGGTCAGTGCTAACATAGGGTGACCAGACGTCCCAATATTATCGGGACAGTCCTGATTTTAACACATTTGTCCTGTGTCCCAACCGCACATTGGCCGGGCCGCCCTTTGTCCCGATATCGGGGACTGTTCACCATCACCGCCAAAGTCCAAGGGCTGGCATGGCAGCGCTTCCTGGGGCAGCTCCCGGCGGCATGCCTGCCTGCCAGCAGGAGCCTCCAGTGCTGGCGGCCCCTAGGCACAGAGGTGGAGAGGGTCTCTGCATGCTGCACTGTCTCCCTCCTGCCCAATCAGAGCTGCGGGGGTGGGGCTTGCAGGCACCGGCAGTGGACAGAGAGCCCTCTGCCTCCAATTGACCCAATCCTAGGAGCCAGAGGGACCTGCTGGATGCTTCCCAGGAGCCACCACAGGTAAGCACTGCTGGGACACCCCACCTTGCCCCCCAGCAGGTCCCTCTGGCTCTCAGGGTCGGGGCCCCATGTGCAGCACAGAGCACCGGAGAGCGCTGCCCCAGGCTCCTGCCATCCCGGGAAGCGCAGCAAGCCAGCATGGCTGTGAGCTGGGGGAGAAGCCTGCCTTGAAGTGGCGGCGCAGCGCCACTGGTGGAGCTGCCGCCACCTGGCTCCGGGCGGCTGGAGGGGGCCCTGGCATCACCCTGCCCGGCAGACCGCGTAGCTCTGCTCCTCACTCACCATGCACACAGCTCCCTGCGGTGCACGGGCTCCGTTCAGTGCTGGGCGCTGCGCATGCAGCAGCGAGGTAAATAGCTCCCCAGCCCCCACCATGCCGCCCCCCTGCCCGGGCCACTGTCCGCCAACAGCCATGACCCAACGAGGGCATTTGGCTGGGGATTGCAGCCTGCAGTGGCCAGAGGCGGAGAGGGCACCAAGGGGTCTGCGGCACAGAGCAGGGGCGGGTGGTGCCTTGATGTGGGGCAATTTCCTATGTGCCCCCCCAACTATCTCTCCCAGCAGGAGTGGGGGTGGTTATAAAGCCAGGCGGGAGAGTCATTGGCCACTCTGGGTGAGTCTGCACCACAGTTTAAGCGCAGGGTTAGTGGGACTTGAGTCAGCTGAGCTGTGTTAGGGAGCCCTGGGCTTAGGGTGACATAAGGTCCCAATATTAGAGGCTTTGTCTTATATAGGAGAGGGATAGCTCAGTGGTTTGAGCATTAGCCTGTTAAACCCAGGGGGCCATCTAGGGAACTGGGGTTTAAACAAACAAACAAAAAAACTGTCTGGGGATTTGTCCTGCTTTGAGCAGGGGGTTGGATTAGATGATCTCCTGAGGTCCCTTCCAACCCTGATATTCTATGATTCCCCTCCTCCACCCTGAAAAAAAAGTGTCCTGATTTTTACACTTGCTGTCTGGTCATCTTAGTGCTAATGAGGCCAATTCGATTAAGGTGGAAGTGGCCTATTCTCAACAGTTGACAAGAAGGGGTGAATATCAAGACAGGGGAAATTATTTTTGTAGTGCTAACAAAGCCAATGCAATCAAGGTGGACATCAGCCATTTCCAGCAGTTGACAAGAAGGTGTGAGTTTCAGCAGAGGGAAAATTACTTTTTGTAGTGACCCATCCACTTCCAGTCTTTATTCAGGCCTGATTTGATGGTGTCCAGTCTTCAAATTAATTCCAGATCTGCAGTTTCTCATTGAAGTCAGTTTTTGAAGTTCTTTTGTTGAAGAATTGCCACTTTTAAGTCTGTTATTGAGTGTCCAGGGAGACTGAAGTGTTCTCTCTGTTCAGTCCATGATTGTTTCTAGCAGAGTAAAGAATTTAAGTTCCTAGGCTCAACTTTTGAATGTGAGGGTTTCCTTTGAGGACCTATTAATCCTCTTTTAACTTCATAATTATATTTTGCATGTTCACACCCTTGGCTAACTTCATAGTAGTTTATGCTGGCATCCTGCAGTGTAAACCCTGGCATAGGCTATATCTACACTATGCAGCTTTTAGTGACACGGCTGTGCCACTACAGCTGTGCCACTAAAAGGCACACAGTGTAGCTGCTGTTTATTGGCACTGACAAAAAACTTCCACCCCCAAAGAGTGGCATTAGCGTTGTCAGCAGGAGAGCACTCCTACCGACAAAGCGCTGTTCACACCAGCGCTTGTCGTCGACAAAACTTTTGTCTTTTGGGGGCATGTGTTTGTTTTAACCTCTGAATGACAAAAATTATGTCTTTCACTTGCCCATGGAGACAAAGTCATAGATCCATTAGGGGAAGAGGTTATAGCCGGGGGCTCCTACTGTGTGCTGGGCTCCAGTTTCTAGTTCTGGCCTGGTTGGGGAAGGACAGGACTTCCTCTTCCCCTGCAGGGGCCACTCCTCTGGCCAGGTCAGACCCACCTCTGGGAACCAACACTAGCTGCAAGAAACTCCATGGCTGCGCTGCCTTCAGAGCCCAGCTCAACTCAGCTCTGAAGGCAGAACTCCCACCAAAGGCAGCACAGAAGTAAAGGTGGCAACCCTGTGACCCCCGTGCAATAGCTTTGTGACCCCTCCTCCCTCTTTTGGGTCTGGATATGGTTACAACCCCATGAAACTTCAGATGTAAACATCTGAAACCATGAAATTTACTATTTTTAAAATCCTATGAGTTGAAATTGACCAAAATGGATCGTGATTTTGGTAGAGTCCTAGTTACAGTAGTCAAGTACTACATTGATGGACATGACATATTCATAGTAGATAACATCTTTTTTTTTTTTTAATAAAAGGCTTGAGTCTGCAGTCCTTTTTTTTATCCTGTGCAGAGGCCTTAATGGGCCACTCTTCTTTGAATTGTCCCTTAGAATATGTGCTAACTACTTATGTTACTCTCTTCCACCTTGCATTTTGCTGTGATGCTGTGATGTTCCTTTCCTATCCTGAGGAAGAGCTCTGTGTAGCTCAAAAGCTTGTGTCTCTCACCAACAGAAGTTAGTCCAATAATAGATATTATATCAACCACCTTATCTCTCTAGTGCTGTAATTAACCCAGCTTCTAAGTGCCCCTGCAATTCTCTCTCTCTCTCTCTCTCTCTCTCTCTCTCCCTCCTCTTTTTTTTTTAAAGGAAGGGGCATATTCTCCTACTAACTTTACTCCTGATTCTGTCTGTGATTATAAAAAAACAAACAAACAAACAAAAAAAAACAGTGTGAGTGTGGTTGGCGTTGTCAGCGATGTTACTATGTGTCACCATATACTAATGGAAAATCTCAAGATAAATGTTATAAAGCAATGTTTAAACATCACACTATTATTATTTTATAATCTCTGTAACTCCCTAGTACACTCTCTCCTCCTTCTCCCTCTTTCCTGCTCTGTGCTTCCTGCTAAGTGGATTGGGCATGGTGTTTCTTTTGTCCCTGGCATTTAGGAGGGAGATGGAAATGTTTTTTCTAGCTCTTCACTTCTTCCACATCCTAGCTGTTTGAGGGGACAGGAAGGTATCCTGGAAACTCAGTGTGGCACTCCAGAAGTAGCTTTGCATGAGATCAGTTAAAACAAGAGGCAGGGCCGGCTCCAGACCCCAGCGCACCAAGCATGTGCTTGGGGCGGCATGCTGCGGGGGGTGCTCTGCCTGTCACCGGGAGGGCGGCAGGCGGCTCCAATGGACCTCCCACAGGCGTGCCTGCGGAGGGTCCGCTGGTCCTGCGGCTTCAGTGGAGCATCCGCAGGCATGCCTGCGGGAGGTCCACCGGAGCCGCGGGACCAGCGGACCCTCCGCAGGCACGTCTGCAGGAGGTCCACTGGAGCCGCGGGACCAGCGACCGCCAGAGCGCCCCCCGTGGCATGCCGCCGTGCTTGGGGCGGCGAAATTCCTAGAGCCGCCCCTGACAAGAGGAATACTAATCAGCCATAGACTTTATTAAGGTTTCAGCACCCTGAAAAACTGTTGATGTCTCAGAGTCACTCCTCAATGTAGATTTTGCAGGGAGTTTTGGTCATCTCCAACATGACTCATCTTTTTGCTGTCTTCCTCCAGGCCTGTGGGTATGGCGTTGCCTATCCTCAGTGTGGAAAGGCACATAACTCCATCCCAAAGTATGAATGATATTGTGGTCCAGGCCATTGGTGAGAACTAGTGCTGGTCAAAAAACAAGGAGGTTTTTCTGCAATTTTCCCCTCCCACTCTCAAAAAAATTGTATTTTTTTCATAAGAAAAAGTTCAAAATGTGATATATTTGACCAGGGCTAGTGAGAATATCCATACTTTGAAACCACCAATGACATTTTTCCGGAGGGGTGCACAAGTAGCTGCAGCCAGTAATCATGTCTGAATGGAGACGCTCACATATCAGTAGGAAGTATGAGGTATGATCATATTGGTCCAGATGTACTCAGAGAGCTCCAAGGAGCTCTGTGAGTGAAATTTGAAAGGCAGCTTTGTTTCCATGATTAAGTCTTCCTTTCCTGCCCCTCCTTCCGGGTGGAGCTTTGAGGTTAATCATTTCTTCTCTCTACTCTCCCTTGCTGCCTATAGCACTTGTGATTCCCCTATGAATCTAGGTCTACATTGCCTTACAGGACCCAGGAGGACAAAGGCTGTTCCTTGTGCTCCCAGTGCCCTTGCTTATGGATACTGAGATCGCTAGCCATGTCATTCCAGAGCCTCTGTCTAGCAGGGAGGGGTTTTTCACAAGTGCCTAACTCACTTAGGACACAAGTCCCACACCAAGTCAATGTAGATACTTTTGAAAATCTTGACCTATTGCCCTTTTTCATCATGCCTCACTTGCTCTGCTGGGCATTGCACAATGAGGGCCATTTTCACATCTCATGCAAATACACCTGCATGTACTGAGAATGCAGAGGCCAACCTGGAGTCTACACTTGACCTAACAAAAGCACAGCAGACATTTCAAGAAGGGATAGGAAGAGCCTTAAAACTCGTCCTAGTTCATGGATTATCTAACTCAGGGGTTCTCAAACTGTGGGTTGGGTCCCCAAAGTGGGTTGCAACCCCATTTTAATGGGGTCACTAAGGCTGGTGTTAGACTTGCTGAGGCCCAGGGCCGAAGCCCTAGTCCAAGCACCACCGCCTGGGGCTGAAGTTGAAGCCTGAGCCCCACCACCCAGGGCTACGGTTACATGCCCCCTGCCCAGGGCAGAAGCCCTTGGGCTTCAGCTTTGGCTCCCGCACCTGGGGCAGCGGGGCTCGGGCGGGCTTGGTCTTTGGTCCCCCCTCCTGGGGTTGTGTAGTAATTTTTGTTGTCAGAAGGGGGTCATGGTGCAATGAAGTTTGAGAACCGCTGAGCTAAGCCTTCCAAAATTAAGGATCTAGGCCCGGATCCCCAATTAAACCTGAGGCATCAAGTGTGTCAATATGATCCCACACCACAAGTGTTCGTTTTCAGCCTGGCACTCTGCAGTATGTACAGAACACCAGCTATTTAAACTTTTCATTTATTAACATACTTTTACAATCTGTTAGTGTGCTACAATCACCATAGCATGAGGCATTAAAATCTTCATTACGTGCCATTGGTTCTGCCATGGGTATCACAGCAAAAACTTTATTTAAGCAGCCTTAATGGCAGCTGCTCAGAAACAAAGCAGTTTCTGATTTAAACTTGTGTCAATCACACAGAAAAAACTTTCCTATCCATCCTGCCCCTCCCCCCAAAAAATTCTAAATTAAATCAGTGATTCTCAGTACAGAAGCAATAAGGAGGATCAATAAAAAAAGTGTAATGCAAGTTTCACAACACTATAATTAACTGTCTTACTTTTGCATAGTGTTCTGATAGCCACTGAAGTTACCTATATTTTGAGTTTTATATTTTAATACATTTACAGCTAGCTCCTCAGCTGGCGTAATTCAGCACAATTCTGTTGACTTCAAAGGAGCTGTGTTATACTACCTGTGGAGCTGGCTCTTAGGCCCTAATCCTGCTCTATGGAAGTCAATGGGAGATTCATGGCTTTCTGTCTCTAAACTGTTATAATATGGATTTCACAAAGACAACCCTAACAATCATCAGTTTAACTTCATGAAAAACTCAGTCAACATTTTGCCTTAAATTGTGTGTAAACAGCTATTTGAAAATTACTGGTGCATTGGCTATTAGCAAAAAAAAATAAATTACTTTTTTACATAATGAATAAAAAGTTGAAAACTGCTGTCAGACATGCTTCACTCAAAACCAGACTATTAATTTTAAAATGCCTGGAGCAAAAACTAGTGGCGAGAGACAATTTCATTAAAACAGACTCTCATATTGTTTGCTTTGAAGAAACCTCTAGTCTCTTATTTTTAAAAAGTTTTAACATTGCAAAATGAACTGAATGTGTAAATGCTCAATGTTGCTCAGTGTCCTGCATTTCGCTCGCTGTTTCTGTTTTACTGTGTTCTATATTCTGTTTTATGCCAGAGGGATGTTATTATTGCTGTCTTCCCAAAGCCCTCATAAAAATAAAGATGCTTATCTCAAGAGCCCATCCCAGTAAGACCTTTTAAGTGAATATATTAAAATGATTGTTTCCAGTGTAGGTCCAATAAAAGATATTACCTCACCCATCTTGTCTCTTTAAAATGATTGCACACTTTGAGAATGTACAGAGTTGATCTTCTTTGGCATCCTGGATTCTGGTCTTCCCTTCCCTACACTTTCACAAAAATCATCTACTTTGCCTGCTGATTCGACCATGTCCAAATCCTTTTACTGGCCCTTCTTATCTTTTCCACAGAAGATGAAAGCTCACTCCTGCCTCTGTAACTTATTTCATATGTCCACTAATACTGAAGCCCCTTTCCTGACCATATCTGCAGTGCTATTTCCCCCTTTTTTTTTTTTAGTTCCTCTTCACAAGACTCATCTTTGATAAACAGTTTCTCTTCACAGAAGTATTAACAAAACATACAAAGAAAAGTGTCTGAACAAGGAAATTACAAGATGTGTGACTGCCACCACTCAACCATGCTATTTTTTGTTATAACTCTTTCGGACAGGATCTTTGTTTTCATACTTGTCTTTACAGTGGCATTATATAAAGATCCGAATTATATAAAGATTCTTGCATCCGAAGAAGTGGGTATTCACCCACGAAAGCTCATGCTGCAAAACGTCTGTTAGTCTATAAGGTGCCACAGGATTCTTTGTTGCTATTATATAAAGAAATAATCATAATACTTTAGCATCACACATTACACAATATTCTGTATAACACTGGCTTAGCTTGCATGGATCTATGTAGTAGTTTGAAACTATCTTATCATTAAGCAAAGGTAAAAGAAAATACAAAGTGATACATTACCTGGAAGAGGGCTGCTGTCCAAGCTAATAATCTAGTCTTGATACTTACAGGGTCTTCAGATAGACTGAGCATTTAAAGACTCTTTGTAGTCCTGATTGGTTTATGACCACACTTGATGTTTTTATTGTTTATTTCGAGCAACCAATAGCCAAAGGAACAGGCATCTCAAATTACATCTTCAGATGTATGAAGTTATGATGCTTTTGTCTCGATGCTATTTCATAAGAGGGAAAATTATACAGTAAAACTGGTGTTCTTCCCTAACATTTATACAAGTCCACCTAGGATCTCTCATAAAGCTTCTTCATGTACTATAGAGGAATTTTCTGATTGTCACCATATATCTTAGAATTTATGAAAATCTACCTTTTATAAATTCTTCATGTTGCATGAACAGCAATTGTTTTAAAAATATGTGGAAAAAATTCAGACAAGAATCCAATATGAATGCCCACATTTAGGGGCAACTAGGGTTTTCAGTCTATTAATAATGTTAATTGGAGTTTCACATGCAGAGCTCATGGGTCTTTTATGTCACTTAAGAAGTACAATGAGTGAAAATTATCACTACTTATTATTTCAGTTGACAGATCAAACAAACACTAAAGTTAACTATGCGGTAAATATCACATGCATACTCTTGAAAACATGAAATAGATATTCATAAAACAACAACGTTACAAAAAATGTAATTTTATCTGATGTACACAAAATGATCCAGCAATTAACTATAAATATGGATTTATATTTCACAGATTTCTTTAGTCAGATTAATTCACAGACATACTAAAATTTCACATTAGGTTTTATAGTATAATTAGAACATTATATGTGTTAATAACCACTATTATCTGCTGCATTAATTAAAAAGATATCTTTCCACATGTATCTTACAGATTTTGCTTTAGAGCTGCATGGTTTTTGTTTTATTTTATTTTTATTTCCAAAACCTCTCGGTTTTGAAGAAGGGTGAAATCTAATCATTTTGACTATATGTGGCAAAATGAATGAATGCATAAGAGGCAAAAATCTACCTAAAACAAGTTACAACTTTTCACCCTTTAGCCCCATGTAAAAATGCATTCACTATTTTTGCACATAAGGATTTCCCTTTTTGATTGAAAAAAATACCACAATTTTTCTGTGAAAAACAGAAAAATAAAAAAAGATTAAATGGTTTTTAATGTCATAAGATCAGTGAAAATATTGTTTTCCACAGTCCTCTATGTGCAGTTTGACTCAGCATACAATAAAAATGACTCAGTGCTGAAAGAGTTGACATTGCATGTCTAAATGACATGGAAAACAAATTCTGTAGCCTCAGGTACAGAAATAAATTGAAACCTAAACTTGCCCTAAATAATCACTGTACAACTGATATTAATACCTCCAAAGTTTCACACCATCAACTACTTTGATTTGTGAATTTCGCCAGTGTCTGAAACAGATTTTATAAGAAAACTTCCCATTTTGCTCTGCCCAGCACTTTTTGAAAGTTCACAGGGTAAGAAGCAATTCTCACTATGAATTAAATCTATCTGAAAATAACAATTAGTTACAATCGGCATTTCTAAGCCTGGTGGTTATCTTGCTAAAACACTGAAATTTGTTATGGGACTAGTATGTGCAAACCCAATATAAGAGTTTGTTTAAATAAATAAATGTTTTTTTCCTCCTGTTTAAGACTCGTTTAATAATGAGAAAATATAATCATTTAATTAATCTCTGTGATGTCTGAAAGTTTAATTTGTATCTGACCAGGTTCCTTTAGGAGGGATGAAGTGTACTGGAAGATAAAGGGGGATAGTGATAGGTAAGCCTCAGTTACTAAAGAAATAGAAAGGACCTGGTAGAAGGGTGTTCAATTCTCTACTGAACACCACAGCAGGAGGGGATTATGTTTGCTGACATAAGTACATAAGAAAGAGGGCAGAGAGGCGGTAAACATAAAACACAGAGGGGTGGTAAACACAAGTTGTTGAACTCTGACACAGCAGGAACAATAGCCTATTTCCTTTTTTTTGGTCAGAAATAGGAAACAGACTATTGTTCCTGCTGGATGCTCTGTTACAGTTCAACAACTTCGTTTATCTCTGTGTACGTCCTTTTTCTTATATATTTGTGTCAGCAAACATAATCCCCTCCTGCTGTGGCCTTCAGTAGAGGGTTACACTTCCTTTCACAGGATTCCTACTTGCTGTCTTTTTTTTTTTTTTTTTTTTGTCTGGCGGGTAGAAGGAGCAGGGGGAGAGAAATGAGGGAGTAGCTACAGGCACCACCCTTGAGGGAAGATAGAAGGAAGATCTGCAGGCCTCCTCTGAAGGAAGAGAGCAACCTCACGATAAGATCACCAAGAACAAGACTAGGAAAGAGGAGGTCAGTCACTGGAAGAGCGGGTACTGAGAGGGACAGACAGTTAGAGAAGTCATTAGTGGGAGACAGACAGAGACTCTAGAACAGTGGGTCTTAAACTTTTTTACTGGCAACCCTTTTCACATCGCAAGCCTCTGGGTGCGCCCCCCTAATAAATTAAACACCCTTTTTAATATATTTAACACCATTATAAATGCTGGAGGCAAGCGGGGTTTGGAGTGGAGGTTGACAGCTCGTGATCCCCCCCCATGTTCTCAAACTGGGGGTCCTGACCCCCAGTTTGAGTCACCCCTGCTCTAGAAAAAAGTGGAGGTGGTATCCAGGAAATCACGAGAAATCTTTAAATACATTTCCAGTAAATATTCAGACTTTCAGAAACTCAGCTGAACCTCCCAACCAGATGAGGTTCACTTCTCACTATTATCTGTTCCATACAATTCACAATTTATTCATAGATACTATTAATTTTCAGACTATGGTGCTCATAACTGACATATTTCCTTTCATCTTATTTTCCCATATCATATCCTTCTGTCACAATCCAGCTATGTCACTAATAAGATCACTAATCATCATAATACATTATAGCAGGAGTGGCAGCAACCACTATACTTAATGCCGTATAATAATTTATGTTCTCACTACCTGCTTTTGGACACTCACAATTTTCTTTTGGGCTGATAAAACAGAAAACAAGCCTGAAAATTAAGATTTATTTATTTATTTATTTTAAGTTTAAGCAGAATCAGTATAGCCATTTTGGTGTGAGAAGAGAGTGAATATTTTCTACAATGAACATATTCTTATGATTTTCTTTGAAACAAACCCACAGTCACATTGGCATGGTCTTGAAAGCTGAAATTTGACATAGGAATAGCATTCTCGTGTGCTGCAGAGAAAATTGATTTCAATTTGACCGAGTTATGAGCCTTTGAAAATCACATGCAGCACAGTACATTGTGTTCAGGATTTTGTTTTGCTATGCTTGCTCAGGAAGTCTGCAATATGTATATCTGTCCAGCTAATTTTACCTATGTCATGGAAAGTACATAGATGGTGTGTATATAGGCTGGGTCCTGCTTTCTATGAATATGGTAGCCATCTAGCTTTACTAATGCAAGTAATCTTGAAAATTGAAGTTTATGTACTCTTTTGTGTTTACCAATTTTGACTTGTCTGGTTAACCAACAATAGTGCAAATTTAAAATTTTAGACATGTAAATACAATTCAAAATTCACACTGTTTGCTTGCTATATAAGTCATTCAAGCGGGCAACTATCAGACCCTTGAAGAATAACCAGTGCCTTATGTACTGGCATTTACATGGACTATTCACAATGAACTGCTCACAACTGACTCGCAGTAGAAGAATTATTAGGTGAAGACACATTTTTAACAACAAATTCAAGAATCCCTTTGTTTATTCATTCTCAGAAAAAGAGGCAAAATTCATCAAATAAAATGTTCATTATGAATTATTTTACCAGTTTGAACATTTAGGACTGACGATTTGTTGGCTTAGATAACAGCAGAGTCTTTGTCTACACTAGCACTTCTCTTGGCAAAACTTTTGTCGGTCAGGGGTGTGATTGACACAAATTTCACCGACAAATGCGCTGGTGTGGACAGTGCTCTGTTGGTAGGAGATGTTCTCCCACTGACAATGCTACCGCCACTCATTGGGGGTGGTCTAATTATGCCAATGGGAGAGCCGCTGGCATAGAGCAGCAACACGGGAGACCTTACAGCAGGGTAGCTGCAGCAATATAGCTGTGCCACTGTAAGTCTGTACTGTAGACATAGCCTGAGATGCCAGAAACAAATAACAAGATCTGACAGGGGGTGAGACATCATTCAACAACAACATGTTCGACTGTGTTGTATATGAGGAAAATTCAAGTCTGAAAATTAAACAATATGTCATATTTCCCAGTGTTGTGTGCCCTGGTGCTTATGCATTGTGGTGTGTTCCATGGGGGTGCAAAGGAGCAGCATAAAGAACCTTGTATGGCCCATATAAAAACCAGACAGAATTACAGCACCTGGGTCCTGAAGAGGCAAAGAGAGTTCCTTCATCTGCACAGTGCCCCCAAAGGAACAGGAAAGAATGGGGAAGCTGCTGGGCAATAACTCTGACACCCTGATTCTCCAGCCAGCCAGACTGGCAAACCACATGGGAGGGGTAAGCCCGCAGACAGGGGAATTAGTGGGTGCACAATCTAAGGAGATTTCTCATGACTCCCTGCAATTGATTCCTTGGTACTCCATGACTGTACCCAAACCAGCTGCCAATGTTTCTGCTCCCCCAACCAACAATGTACCACCATTTCCCCACAAATCCCCAGAATCAACCCCACCTCTGCTTCAGCCTCTGCCACTGGTACTCCTGTCACCCACGTTCCTCTGTTCACTTTTGTCTCACAATCTCACCCACCCTGAGATGCTGGCTGCCTCATCTCCCCCTACTATAACTGTCCTCATCCAGCCAGTGCCTTAACAGCACAGCACCACACAAAGTCCATGTTAAACAGAGACTCCTGTACAACTGAATGTGAAGCCCTAATCACCACATGACTCCATGGCAGATGACTCCGCTACAGAGTCAGTCTTCCCAATTTTTCATATATCAACGAATTTTTCTCTTTTAAAGTTATCCAGATTCCCCAGAGCCCAAATTTAAACAAACACAAACTGTACAGTACTGTACTTTCTTAGTCATTTTGAGATGACTACATAGCTGTAACTCTATTAGGGCAGAGTTAAAGGTGTGGTTGTTATCTGAATGTAAGCCAATGCCTCAACTGAGAAGGGAAGCCATAAAACTCAACATGTCTAACATTTTCTAAACAGTGTAATTTTTGCAAAGTAGCATACACTCAGGCTATTGATATGTGTCTACAACTTTTCTAGTCTATTCAGTCCTTTTTGGATTCTTTTACCACCACCATTATAACAAAGATCTTTCATTTCACTTTAAGTGTGTGTGTGTGTGTGTGTGTGTGTGTGTGTGCGTGTGTGTGTGTGTGTGTGTGTAAATATCCTTCCAAGCTCAAAATTCAGATTTTGTATTTGAATACAATTCTGAGTATGAATGTGTTCACTGGACATGACTGCATATTAGAAAGGAAAGGGTGTTTGCTATGGAGGCAAGGAGACGATGAGCGCGTTTGGACCCTATGACAAAGTGTACCAACCCCACACTGGTGAGGTGAGGGTTAAAGAGTTGCTCTGGACACAGGAAGTGACAACCCCTTGTTCCTGCTGGGCACGCTCCCAATGGAGAGAGGATTCAAAATGGAGCAACTCAGCTCAAGCTGGGCTGACTAAGCAGGAGAGAAGGTGGGTGCTGCAGCCTTCTGCAGAGGAGCCGCTGAGGCTTCCAAGAGCTGGGACTAGGCCTCACAGTCAAGCTGCTGCAGACCCTTCAGCCATGGATGCCAAACTGCCACAGAAAGAGGGAAACCATTCAGACAGTGGCCTCAAAGAACTCCAGGGGGGACCTCAAGACAGGCCAGTGATACCAGAAGATGAGCTAAAGCTGGGACAGGAAGTAGAACAGACAGCAGAGGTAGGGATGCCCATCTCCTATGCTGTGCAATTTGAATTATTGTTTCTTTGAGCCCTGGGTTGGAACTTGGTGGAACAGGCCCTTCCCCTGGCCACTAGGTGACACAGCTGCTGAATCCTGCTGCTAGGCTAACGCAGCCAATGACTCTTGCTACTGGGTGACACAGTCCAGAGTATAGCCCATAGATCAGCAGTTCTCAACTGGGGGTCTGCGGCCCCCTGGGGGTCCACGAGCCCTTTCAAGGAGGCTTTGGGGACCTGTGGCTGAAGCCCTAATGCTTGGCGCCTCCCGCAGGGCTGAAACCGGGAGGCACAGGACTGAAGCCCTGATCCCCAGGGGTTCACCAAGGGAGGTGGTGGAATCTCCATCCTTACAGGTTTTTACAGCCTGGCTTGACAAAGCCCTGGCTGGGATGATTTAGTTGGTCCTGCTTTGAGCAGGAAGTTGGACTAGATGATCTCCTAGGTCTCTTCCAAACCTAATCTTCTATGATTCTATGAAGCCCTGATCCCCAGCGTCAGCGCCCCTGTGGGGCTGAAGCTGGGAAGCGTGGGGCTGAAACCCTGATCCCCGACCCCCCTTCCTGGGCTGAACCCCGATCCCCAGTGCCCCCCACAGGGATGAAGCTGGGAGGTGTGGGGCTGAATCCCGGAGCCCCGAGCCCTGGTGCTCCCTGTGGGGCAGAAGCCCTGAGCCCATGGGCAGAGCTGGGGACATGGAGGGCATTGACTCCCACCCCCGAAACTGCAGCAAAAGATCACGGCACTCCCAGGGGCAGCGCCACACCTGCCCCACCCCATCTCCTCTCCCTGCCCCCTGGCCAGGTCAAAGGCAGGAAACCAGAGCTGGGTAGTGCGGGGCAGCTGCTACTCTGGTTGGCGCCATGGAGCAGGCAGCAGCAGTGTTCCTTTTTCTCCTGCTGGCACTCCAGGTTGAAGCTGCTCCTCAGCTCCCAGCCCCCTTTGCTCCCGCAGAGGCAGTCATAAGAGCCCCCTGGGTGGGGAGACCCGGTTCCATGGCTGGCAGACCCCTCCAGGAACAGGGACTGCAGGGGAGTCCTGCCAGCATACAGCCCCTAATACCCTCTCCCTACACCCTGAGCTATGACCTCTGTGCATCCTGATCTATCCCCTGCATGCACAGCCCCTAGCCACCCTTGTCCCTGAACCCACAGCCACCCTCTGTGTGGACACAGCCCCAGCTACCCCCTCCCTGCAAGTTCAGCTACCCCCCTTGCCCGCACACAACCCCTAGCTACCACCCTCTCTGAACCCTCAGGTACCCGGTGTCTGCACACAGCCTCAGGTACCCCTCCCTGCATCCTAAGCTGTTTTCAAACTTTTTGAGCTAAGACCCCCACCTTTGAGTTATAATTTTCTAGGGTTACCATGCATCTGTATTTTCCTGGATGTGTCCAGCTTTTTAGTTCTCAAATCGCTGTCTGGGAGGAATTTTTAAATATCTAAAAACTTCTGTGAAAATACGGACATATGGTAACCCTAAGTCCCAAGTCCCGGGGCTGGCGGCACTTCCTGGGGCAGCTCCCAGTGCCCACCCACCAGTAGGAGCCTGCAGTGTGGGCAGCCTCTAGGCACAGAGGTGGAGGGGGTCTCCGCGTGCTGCACAGGCTCCCTCCTGCCCAATCAGAGCTGCGGGGGTGAGGCTTGCAGGCACCAGCAGCGGGCAGAGAGCCCTCTGTCCCCCCCGGACCCGACCCAACCCTAGGAGCCAGAGAGACCTGTTGGATGCTTCCCAGGAGCTGCCCCAAGTAAGCACTGCTGGGACTCCCCACCTTGCCCCCCGGCAGGTCCCTCTGGCTCTTAGGGTCAGGTCAGGTTGGGTCGAGTTGGGGGGGGGGCAGAGGGCTCTCGGTGCACTGCCAGCACCTGCAAGCCCCACTCCACAGCTCCGGCAGCTCCCATTGGCACTTTTCCCAGCCAATGGGAGCCACAGAGCTCGCGCTTGTAGAGGGCGTAGCACATGGAGAACCCTCGGCTGCCTCTGATCCTAGGAGCAAGAGGGACCTGCAGCAGGAGGGGTGAGTAGGCGAGCAGAGTGGAGTGAAGAGCTGAGCAGTGAGCAACAGGGGTTGAGTAGGTGAGGGGGGGAGTGTGAAAAGGCCAGTGGTGGGCAGCGGGGGTTGAAGAGGCGAGTGGCAAGGGAGCCAGCGGCAGGTAGATGGGCAGGGGTGAGGAGTCAAGCGGCGAGCCAGCGGCAGGCGCGGGTTCTCGGGGTGGGCATGGGGGTTTCTGGCAGGGGAGTGAGGAGGTGAGGGGCAGGTGGGAGGAGGTATGTGGTGGGTGGGGGGCTAAGGAGGGACACAGCAAGCCAGCGGCGGGCCAGGGGGTGAGGAGGGTTGCGGTGGTGGGGCGCAGCGGAGAGGGGGCGGGACCTGGGACAGAGTGGGAGTGGAGCGTGGGAGGAGTGGGGGTGGACTGTGGGCAGGGCTGACACCCTATGCCCAAGGCCCCTGCCCTGAGGACCTCGCCCCACCCCCACTGGGCCCTGGACTTTGTATAGCATGTTGAGGCGGGGGGGCCTCAGAGAGAAAAAGGTTGAGAACCCCTGAACTAGATGACGGTACCACTGGCCTTGGACTCAAAACCTCCTTTGACTGGCACCGTGAAGTGTGGGTGGTAGAGGGAGGTGAATTGAGATTTTGAGATTGGGTGGGATGTTAACACTGCCTTTCCTGGCAACCTCCTTGACTGTTAATGGCTGTGTTGTTCTGAAATTTACTTCAGCATCCTTGTGGTTGTGGGCGGCAGTCTCAGTTTTTTCCAGACAAGTTTGGATTTGATTAAGGTAGATAGTAAAAAAAAAAAATGTAGATGGACACTACACTAAGAGCTCAGGTTTCATTTTGATATGTTTGAAACATACATGTCTAGTGATGCTGCAGAATATTTGGAAATTGAAATAGTGACTTTGTTTATAGACAGATGCCTGATTCACCCCATAGTCATAAAGAGGTAGAGTGCAATTTCTATCCATTGTGCCTACAATGGAAGCTGTACTGGAAAAGCACCCACTCCCAGAGAACTATAGTTGGCTGTAGGTTCCACCAGGAGAGGGCAGCTTTATTTTGGTGTCAGGGATCCATAGAACCCTAATGACATGCCTGAATGCAGCCAGGCCAACACCTTTTCTTCCTGGCCCAGCTTCTCCTAATTTCTTGAGTGTGCCAGTTTCTTCCAAGCCACCCAGTGGAAAAATGGTTTTAGGCAGCTTGAGCTACTGACTCATAGTAAGGTTATGACCATAGCCTTCAGGGTGGCAGAAGTCAGAAAGTCAATAAATGTGATGCTGGATTGACCCAAAGTAAGAAGCAAATCCACCTTAGACCCATGTAAAATAAATGTCCTGTCTTCACTTTCAAGGCTCTGTACCATTTAGTTCCTTCCCTTCTCTCTTCTTGTATCACTTCTGCTTGGGGTGTATGGGGTTGTCAGGGAGGGGTAGTACCTCTGATAGGGGAGCAGTCGTACTCCTAGGAGTAGCTCATCCACTTTGGTCCCCACTTGACACCCAGCTCTCACCTGTGGCTCCAAGTAGCTGTCAGCATGCGACAGCGGCCACACCCCGGAAACCATCTCGACTGGCAGGCTAAACCAGGTGAGGGTAGCCGATGAGTCTAAGACCCTCGGTGAGTTAGGGCCTGTCTACCCATTGCATGCGGAGGCTGGATCCGGCTGACTGAGGAAACCTGGTTCAATGGTCAGGAAGGCGGTGACAGCAAGCGTTGTGGAACGCTCAAGAGCACGACAAGACACATAGGCGTCCTGGTCATCCACTGCGCCCTGCCCTATCTCCAGCAGTCTCGACTCTTGTCCTGCCACTGGATACAGATAGGAACTGGGAAGAGAGAGTGAGGTTGATGTTGCGCAACTCTCCCTCACTTTAATCCAATTCACGCGCAAGTCTCGACATCATATCATATCATATCATATCAAGTCCTGTGGCGATGGGCGAGCGATGAAGCAGCAGGTGTGGATACACTGGGAGCTGTAGCCGCAGACCTGCACACAGGCGGCTCAGGTATAATGGTCGTTCCTCACTGACCGAAGCAGCGGTGGAGCTCGGCATCTTCTTGAGCGACTGAGCAGCCCTATTCAGGATTGCACTGCTCACCTCCGTAGAACGAGGAGGGGGCTAGAAAAGGTGCCCTAAACATTGCCTGCTTCACCTTACCCTGGCCAGCATACCGCGGCTGGCGGGGATCCCATAAAAGTGGTCGAACAAAAACAAAACTTAGAGTGACACCGATCACCATTGGCACATGGAATGTGCGCACGCTACTGGATAACATCACGGCAGACAGACCAGAGAGAAGAACAGCACTTGTCGCCAGAGAGCTCGCACCCTACAACATTGACATTGCAGCCCTTAGCGAAACTCGCCTTGCTAATGAAGGACAGCTGTCTGAGTCAGGCGGAGGCTATACATTCTTCTGGAGTGGCCGCAGCGGTGATGAGCGTCGCGAATCTGGAGTTGGCTTCGCCATCAAGAATCATCTTGTTCGGAAACTTGCCAGTCCCCCCAAGGGTGTGAATGATCGTCTCATGACAATGCAGCTTCCGCTTCAAAATGGAAAACAAGCTACTTTGATCAGTGCATACGCTCCCACAATGACCAACCCCCCCTCTCAGGGGAACCCCCACCACCACACTAGGATGTGAAAGATAAATTCTACGAAGAACTAGATGTTCTGCTATCATCAGTTCACCGCACAGACAAGCTGATCCTGCTTGGCGATTTTAATGCAAGAGTCGGATGCGATGCCGCAGCCTGGGAAGGAGTCATCGGGAAAAATGGAGTGGGAAAGTGTAACAGCAATGGTCTGTTACTGCTGGAAACTTGTACAGCACATGACCTTCTGATCACCAATACGGTCTTCCTCCTCCCTACCCGTAACAGGACTTCGTGGATGCATCCCCGTTCCAAGCACTGGCATCTGATTGACTATGTCATCATCAGGAGAAGGGACAGACAGGATGTCAGGGTTACAAAAGCTATGTGTGGCGCTGACTGCTGGACAGATCACAGGCTCATAGTATCTAAAATGAAGCTCCGTATCATGCCGAAGAGACGACCACAAGGCTGTAAGGCTCTCAAAAGGATCAACGTGTCGAAGCTGAAGAACAGCCGCATCACTGAAAATCTAGCAGAAGACCTAGAGAACGAGCTTGCTGATCTTCGTATTGAGAATGATGCTGAGAGAGACTGGGAGCGATTCCACAACACTGTCCATACAGCTGCATCGAAGGTATTGGGGCCCTCCACACGCAGGCGGCAAGACTGGTTTGATGAAAATGATGCAGAAATCCAGGCCTTACTTGCTGCGAAGCACCGCCTGCATCGCGCATATCAGAACAATCCATCCTCAGCGGCAAAGAAGACTACCTTTATCAACACTCGCAGAACAGTACAGAACCGACTGCGCAAAATGCGGGACTTGTGGCTGAGCGCCAAAGCAGATGAAATACAGGCGTACGCGGACAGGAACGACTATAAGCAGTTCTATGAAGCCCTCAACACGCTCTATGGTCCACAGGCTTCTGGGAGCTTTCCCCTCCTGAACTCTGATGGCACTGTGCTCCTTACAGAGAAGACGCAGATTCTCCAGAGATGGGCTGAACATTTTGAAGCAGTTCTCAACTGCCCCTCAGTCATCAATGATGAGGCCATCGACAAGATGCCCCAGGTTGCAGTCAATGACTCCATGGATGCTTCACCAGAAGAGGACGAAGTGAAGAAAGCCATCAACCAGCTGTCAAGTGGCAAATCCCCAGGGTCAGATACCATACCAGCAGAGGTGTACAAAGTCGGTGGACCAGTACTGCTACGGAAACTCACTGAGCTGTTTCAGTCCTTCTGGAAGCAGGGATCCATTCCACAGGAATTTAGAGACGCGTCCATCGTGTACCTCTAAAAGAGGAAGGGCAATCGCCAGGTATGCGACAATCACCGTGGAATCTCGCTGCTCTCTACAGCGGGGAAAGTTCTTGCATGGGGTTTTGTTGAACCGACTGATCACTCACCTGGAACAGGGTTTACTGACAGAATCACAGTGCGGCTTCCGCAAGGGGCGTGGGACTATTGACATGATCTTCGCTGCGCGTCAGCTACAGGAGAAATGTCAAGAGCAGAACCGTGAACTCTACACAACTTTTGTGGACCTCACGAAAGCGTTCGACTCTGTCAGTCGCCAGGGCCTGTGGAGGATCATGTCGAAATTCGGCTGTCCAGACCGATTCATACAAATGGTACGTCAATTTCATCACGGTATGATGGCTCGTGTCCTGGATAATGGTGAAACATCTGAGGCCTTTCCAGTCACCAACGGCGTCAAGCAAGGGTGTGTTTTAGCACCCACTTTGTTTAGCATGATATTCTCTGCCACTCTGACTGATGCCTTTCAACACTGCACTGAAGGAGTAGGCCTGAAGTACAGAACCGATGGGAAACTATTCAATCTGAGGCGACTGCGTGCCATCACCAAGGTGAAGGAAACTGTACTTCGAGACTTTCTCTTTGTCGATGATTGTGCTCTGAATGCTAGTACAGAGCCAGAAATGCAAGCCAGTATGGACAAGTTTTCATCTGCAGGCAACAGCTTCGGCCTCACCGTTAACATCAAGAAGACTGAGGTCATGCACCAGCCACTCCCCACACTCTGTACTCAGAACCGTCCATCACTGCAAATGGACAGAGACTTCAGGCAGTGGACCACTTCACGTACCTGGGCAGTACCCTTTCTCGAGCAGTGCCAATCGATGAAGAAGTAAAGTGCAGAATTGCTAAAGCCAGCTCTGCATTTGGCCGATTGCGCTCCAACGTCTGGGAACGTCGAGGGATCAGCCTACCAACAAGGCTGAAGGTCTACCGAGCAGTGGTGCTTCCAACTCTGCTGTACGCCTGCGAGACGTGGACTGTCTATCGGAGTCATGCACGAAGGCTCAATCACTTCCACACTTCCTGTCTGCGAAAGCTTCTAAAAATCAGATGGCAGGACAAAGTGCCCGATACTGAAGTCCTTATCAGAGCCAGTCTGCCGTCCGTTCACACACTGCTGATGAGAGCCCAGACCAGATGGGCTGGACATGTTGTGAGAATGTCAGACGAGCGCATTCCTAAACAGCTCTTCTACGGAGAACTCGCCCAGGGAAAGCGCTCCCATGGAGGACAAAAGAAGCGGTTCAAGGACACGCTGAAGACCTCTCTGAAGTCCTTTGAGATTAACACTGCCACATGGGAAACCCTCGCACTGAACCGTCCAGCATGGCGCAGCCTCATTCACACAGGCAGTAATACCTCTGAGGCGAGGCGTACTGCTGAGGCTGAAAGAAAGCGTGAGCTGCACAAGTCCAGAGCTGCCCGCACATCATCGACAGTGCCATCACATGTCTGCCCAACGTGTGACAGGACGTTCCATGCCCAAATCGGACTGATCAGTCATCTTTGGACGCACAGAGTCCGGTCATCGAAAGAATGAGTTGTTGAGGTCTTCATCGACAACGATGGACGAACATCATCACTTCTGCTTACTCCCAATGAAAATGTCAATACTACACTTGGAACAACACTAACCTGGAACAAAGAATCACCAATCCCTTGAAGTAAACAAAATTACAAACATATTTTAACAAGTCCCTCTCTCTTTAGGTCAAGCAACAGTTCTTCGGGGCTATTTCTTGGCAGGAAAATACACAGTCTGTTTTTCTCCCCAGAACCATCAAAATAAACAGTTAAAGTAGGTGAGGAAATAAGCAGGGGGATTCCCTTATGATAGGGTCAAAGGAGCAGTTTGGGGTCACCCTTGGTCCAGAGTTTAACCAAATACAAAAAATGTTCCCTTCTCTGTAGGATTCAGCTAAACAATTCAGGTCCATCCTTTCGGGAAAACAAACATGAAGAGTCCCCTTCCCAGGGGGGTGACAGAAATAAATACACACAGTTAATGAAGCTAGTAGGGATCAATTAAACAATTCAAATTCTCCTCTGTAGTAGTGGCAATCACTAAAAGACCAACAATCTCAGCCACATGGCTCCAGAAAACACAGTCCTCTCTGCTTAGACTGGAAGAATAATCACCTCCTTGCTTGCAGGAGCCCTTAACTCTTATGGGACAGGTATTACTACTGAGCCCCAGCTGAAGAACCATCCTTCAAAGTCTGACATTAGATATGGTCACTGTGAGGAGTGGAAGGCAGAGAATCTCTTTGCTCATCCCATACTGAAGGGATTTAACCTCTTTAGCGTCCTACAAGGCATACACACATCCCATCACACTCCCACTCACTCTTCATTTCCTTCACCCAAGTCTCTATTTCTCATCTTCATGCTTGCTCCATGCTGCCCCCTATGTGCGGAACACCTCCCTTACCTTGTACATCATGGCCCAAATCCTTTCCAATGTACAAAGCCTGACTACATTAACTTTGCACAGGGATGTTCCACAGGAACCAAAGGGTATCCTTCCATCTACTGGAAATATTCCACTACTATTACTGTATCCCGTGTACTTTAATAGCATCCTATTTGGGGGATGGTAGTGGCCAGTAGATCTGATTACTCCAGCCTCTTCATGCCCCAAACCTCTCTGGGCTACTGTGGACAGACCACACAGACAGGGCACGGCTCTGTGCAAAAAGAGATTGCAGACCTACTGCACTGACGCTTTGTGGCATTCCCTAGACCCCACCATGATTGCTTACAATGCCTTTTAGGTAAGACGAGAAGAACACAACAACTATCCTCTCCTTATTCAAATATTTCATTAAAACAAACAAAACTTCTTATGTGAAAACATTCAATGGTAGTCCATCAGTGGGGGGTCAGAGAAAGAAAGGAACAATAAAAATACCGGCACTGCTTCAAGACTGGACTCCAGTCTTTGGATATCTAATTTGTAATGTGTCTAAACTGTACTGTATGTTCAGTTTCTAGAGTTAATCTTTCAGCTCAAGTGGCACAGAACTGTGCTTTGAAGCTTGACGGATGGGGTTCATCCCCTCTGGGACACTACTTACAAATACAGTACATACATTCTATAAAACAGTATATAATTGCATAATTATAGAATGACTACTCATAATTTACTAGTGTAGTAATATTCCAAGGCAACCTAAGTCACTAGTAGCACACAGGAAATGCTTCAGAGTAGCAGCCGTGTTAGTCTGTATCCGCAAAAAGAACAGGAGTACTTGTGGCACCTTAGAGACTAACAAATTTATTTCAGCATGAGCTTTCGTGAGCTACAGCTCACTTCTTCGGATGCATAGAATGGAACACACAGACAGGAGATATTTATACATACAGAGAACATGAAAAGGAAATGTGTAGTTATATGGTTTGTACAAAACCAGGGCTGGTTCCTTGGAAATGAGGTGAGAGTGAAAATAATAATTTTAAACCTCTTTTTTGCCTCTTTTTTAAAAATTGTATTTGTGGATTCAAGCTTTCAAAATGTTTAAAAATATAATGTATTGTGTGTTCTGGGTATGTTATGTGGCCTTTTATTGAAATTATACCTCTAATAGCCTTTTTAAATCACCCATCACTTTTATTATCCTTTTTTCTTTCTATCTACAACTCTCCCATTCTCTTGTGTTATCTTAATCTGCTCTCACTTTTGTGAGAGCTAGTTTCCCACCCCCACAATCCTGTCTTCCCTCAATCTGTTCTCTTCTCTCCCCTTTACATTCTTTGTTTCCCTCTCCACACTCTGTATTTTCTGCTTTCCTTCTCTTCATCCTACACTCACATATTCAAAGTGTCGAGAGAGCATTTAAGTGATATCCTTGATGCTGGAGCACAGAAAGAATGAGGAAAAAGAAATCAAACCAACTAGGATATAATTGTTCACTGTTGACTGCACTGTTTGTTGGCACTTAAGAGACTTCAGTTCTTTTTAGAGTCACTTTGCCTACTCCTCCACAATAATAAGCATAGTAATAGTAAATAATGATAGCACTCATATCTTTATTTTATCTGATGACCTCAAAGCTCTTTACAAAGGTGAGTAGCTATTATACACCCCATTGTGTAGATAGGAAACTCTAGTATGGAAAGGTTAAATGATTTGCCCAAAGTCACATAGTGAATCAACACAGCCAGGGATAAAACCCAGGTCTTCTGACTTTTAGTCCAGCACCCCATTTACTAGACCAATGTATACTGCCCCTACATTTGCCATTTTTTAAATGTTCTTAGGATACAATGAGCAACGTATAAATATGGACATACAACTGTAGTTATAATATTGCAATGGATTAGCTAGTAAGTATACATCACAGTCCCCTAGCAGATGAAATCAGATCTTCTGAGGTGCATGTTATAGACTAGGGCTGTCAATTAATTGCAGTTAACTCAAGCAATTAACTCAAAACAAATTAACTTGATTTTAAAAATTAACTGTGATTAATCGCAGTTTTAATCACACTGTTAAACAATAATACAATGCCAATAGAAATTTATTATAAATATTTTTTATGTTTTTCTACATTATCAAATATATTGATTTCAATTACAATACAAAATTCTAAGTGTTCACTGCTCACTTTATCTTGTTATTTTTTATTACAAACATTTACACTGTTAAAAAGATAAACAAAAGAAATAGTATTTTTCAATTCACCTCACACAAGTACTGTAGTGCAATCTCTTTTTCATCAAAGTGCAACTTACAAATGTAGATTTTTTTTTTGTTACACAACTGCACTCAAAAACAAAACAATGTAAAACTTGAGAACATACAAGTTTTGATCCTTTTGTAGCTCTTAGCAGTCTGCCTGGGACTTAACTATCTTGAGAAATTTTGAATCATCTGCAGATTTTGCCACCTCACTGTTTACCCCCTTTTCACCACTCATTTATGAATAAATTGAATAGGACTGGTCCCAGTACAGACTCCTGGGGGACACCACTCTTTACCTCTCTCCATTCTGAAAACTGACATTTATTCCTACCCTTTGTTTCCTATCTTTTAACCAGTTACCAATCCACGAGAGGACCTTCCCTCTTATTCTATGACTGCTTACTTTACTAAGAACCTTTGGTGAGGGACCTTGTCAATAGCTTTCTGAAAATCTAAGTACACTATGTCCAGTGGACTCCCTTGACCACATGCTTGTTGACCCCCTCAAAGAATTCTAGTAGATTGGTGAGACATGATTTCTCTTTACAAGAAGCATGTTGACTCTTCCCCAACAAATTATGTTCATCTATGTGTCTGACAATTTTGTTCTTAACTATAGTTTCAACCCAGTTTACCTGGTACTGAAGTCAGGCTTACCGACCTGTAATTGCCAGGATCACTTCTGGAACCCTTTTTAAAATTGGTGTTACATTAGCTGTCCTGCAGTCATTTGGTACAGAAATGGATTTAAATGATAGGTTACAGACTACAGTTAGAAGACTTTCACTGCAGATTTGACAAAACACAAAGAAGATACCAATGTGAGATTTCTAAAGATATCTACAACACTCAACCTAAGGTTTAAGAATCTGAAGTGCCTTCCAGAATCTGAAAGGGCTGAGGTATAGAGTATGCTTTCAGAAGTCTTAAAAAAGCAACACTCTGATGGGGAAACTGCAGAACCCAAACCACCAAAAAAGAAAATCAACCTTCTGCTGATGGCATCTGACACAGATGATGAAAATGAACATGCATCAGTCTGCACTGTTTTGGATCGCTATCGAGCAGAACCTGTCATCAGCATGGATGCATGTCCTCTGGAATGGTGTTGAAGCATGAATGGACATAAGAATCTTTAGTGCATCAGGCAAATAAATATCTTGCCACAACGGCTACAACAGTGCTATGTGAATGCCTGTTCTCACTTTCAGGTGATATTGTAAACAAGAAGTGGGCAGCATTATTTCCTGCAAATGTAAATGAACTTGTTTGTCTGAGTGACTGGCTGAACAAGAAATAGGACTGAGTGGACTTGGAGGCTCTAAAATTTTACATTATTTTATTTTTGAATGCAGTTTTTTTGTACATAATTTTACATTTGTAAGTTCAACTTTCAGGATAAAGAGATTGAACTACAATACTGGTATTAGGTGAAATGAAAAATACAATTTCCTTTGTTTTTTACAGTGCAAACATTTGTAATAAAAAATCAATATAAAGTGAGCACTGTATCCTTTGTATTCTGTGTTGTAATTGAAATGTAGAAGACATCCAAAAATATTTTAAAATAGTATTCTATTATTGTTTAATGGTGCAATTAATCACACAATTAATCACAATTAATTTTTAATCGCACAATTAGTCGTGATTTTTTAATCAATTGACAGCCCTATTTTTTACCAAATACTATTTTCAAGATTTTTTTAAACATTATAATAATAACTGACTGAAAGCTTCAAGTTGGAATAACGCTTTTTTAAATCACAAGGATAATTGAGGGTAAGGATTAGAGTTGCACATAGAATGGATGTTTTATGGTTTGGGGACTGACACCCCCCCCTCCCAACCAAAAAAAAATCTAGTTTGATTCACCAAAATCATTTTCCTTTTTTTACTTTTTTGTTGAAGAACTTTAAACAATTTCACTTTGAATGGACTGAAACATTTCAAGTTGATTCTAAATAGAATTTTTGGGGGGGAGGGGTTTGATTCATTTTGAGTCAACCAAAATGTTTTAGCCAACTCAGCACAATTTTTTAAAAGATTTTCATTTTGATTTAGCAGTTTTCAGGTGTTTTTCATGCTTTTGTGTGATTTAAAAAAAACTGGCAATTTTTTAATTCAAAATGTCATTTTAAAATGAAATGTGTCAAAATGAAAAAACTGAAACAATGTTTTGATAAAAAAAACATTTTTTCTTGGCTGAAATTCTTTGTTGAATTCAACTCAATTTTACAAATAGCTTTGGATCACAGGAAACGTATTTGTTGATGAAAAAGCTATTCAGCATAAAATTTTTGCCCAGATGTAGTTGGGATCCTGAAACTTGATTCACATAGGTGGATTCCTGTGTGTGCACAAAGCCCCATTGCAGTCAAACATGCCTATGGACCAATTACAGGATCTAGACCTTAGTAATTTTTATAGTTCCTTTTTACATAGCATTCCTATAACTCAATATATTTTCAAGTTCTAGGACAAATATACATTGTATAACTAGAGACGTCTTTTATTTTTTCAAATTGCATTAAGTTTGAGACTCATATTATTCACTTGTTCATTATTTTTTCTCTTATGCATATTAAAATGGTATCGGTATTAGCATCATAACTGATTGATGTTTTACAAAATAGCAAAGCCAAGGGCTGAAGAACAACTTTGTGATGGAATGACTCATGATTCATCAATAAGCACAACCTTGCAATGGCATACAAGTAGCTAATGTAGCTACCTACACAATAAAATAAGATAAAGCTGAAAACAACTAAAAAGCATATTATTGAAAAATTGATCTTCTATTCTACATTAGCTAACCTGAAAAGATTAAGGTCTAGGAAATCCTGCAAGTAAAACTCACCCAGCCTTCCACTTTGTCTTTTACCTTTCACCCTCTGATGTTTGTCATCCCTCTTTTAAGATTACATTTCCTCTTTAGCCTAACTGTAACCCCCGAAGTCTATGATAAGAAAACAGAAGGGGGGTGGAAGGAACACAGATACTGGATATTCTGGTAGAGCAACATTTTTATGATAAAGGAAATGACTTCTCACTGGGGGCAGTCCTGAGAACTATTGCTTTTATTGTGGAAAACAGACAAGATAAAATCACTAAGATAAAAGCTCAATACTAAATGAAATAAACTACCACTAACTCCTCATAAAGTTATTACTCCATACTAAATTACACACTTAAGAGAAATGTCTAATAGAAAAAGGCATCCTCAACTCTCTTCTGATGAAACTGATACTTATCAGTTTTTATCCCTCAAAGTTAATTTATAAATTCATTTTAATGGTTAGAAAAACTGAATATATTCAGCATTCTTTATCAAAAAGAATATCAGAAATCTTCAATATTAAAGAACTTTAATATGCAATCTAGAACTAAAGGAGGGGAAGAAGGTTCTCTTTTTTAAAAAATTATGTATCTTAATATTCTCAAATATAACTAACTTAAACATAAACCATTTTTCCTTTCTTTATTGGCCCTCTCTTGTAATTTCTTTTTACTTTTTCTATCTGTCCAAAATATTTGCCTTTAAGCATGACCTTCATATGATTCAACTCTCTTTAGACCTGGGCTGGTATGTTGCTAGGCTTATCTGGTGTGCTGTTGAGTTTACAGCCCCACTCCTGCAAAGGAAGCTGTATGCACCTATTTCATTACTATTTGATAAGTAACGTGAGCTACAGCAATGCAAAGAATTACTATCGAGACCAGTGAAACATATATGGAAGTCTCCACAAGCCAGTGACCTCAGTTTGTTCAGATGTTTTAACCACACAGGCTTTCAAGAATTATCTCAGTAAGATTCCTACTTCACCAATGGGCACGTGATGCACTCTGCATGTCTGAACTGTCTCTGCCTTAGCTGTGAAAACTCAGGGGGACTCATTCCTATGTTGATATTGTGCCTGGGTCAGAGGCGATAATGTGCCTTCTAGATACTAGGACCACCAGGGAACAGTTAAACCTAGCATGGGTTAGCGGCGGGCAGCTTCTTGGCCTGCTCTAAACTTGTGCTTCAACTGTAACAATATATGGGCCATTCCAGCAGCCAAAAATAGCTGAGGCATGGCAGTGCCTCACTGATGCCCCATTTCCAGGGCACCCTGCAACTGAATGGGGGTGGTAGTGCAGGGCTCAGGAAGCCCTTTAAATTGGAAACGTTCCCTGAAGGAACTTTAGGACTACTTTGCACCCGTTAAACCTGGAAGTATGCTGAAGTATATGAGGTAGCTGCAGTAACAAAATGAACTCCCTCGTGTCTCCTGCCGTGACACCGTTGGATCAATAAATATCAACCACCATAACCAACCCCAGAATGATTGTAGTAGTAATCAGAGCAATAAATACATAGAGCGGCAGTGTCGGGAGACTTATTCTGGCCGAATTTCCCCACAGCTCAGAGAGGGCTGCGGGGACACGATCTCTAGTTCCTTCAGCCCCACCTCTCACACTAAGAAGTTAATCGGGTCTTTTTTTAGAAGTTCCCACGTTTCCCTCTGGAGCGCTCCCCTGTGTGCAAGTGCCTCTGTGCAGTGTGAGCTGGAGTCGGGCAGTCTCCGGGCGGGAGGCAGCACAGCCACCCCCGGGGAGCCCTTGCCAGGCTTACGCTGAGCGAACTCGTCCCTGCAGGGCTGCGTTCCACGCGGCCGCAGCTGCCCCCGAACCACCGAGCTGGGCGATGCCAGGCGGCCGAGCCCACCTCCCCTCCCAGGCGGCTGCGGTTCCCGTCCTCAGCCTCCATTCCCCTCCAGCTGCCTTCCGCCGCCTCCGCGTCGCTTCCTGTTGGCCACCGCAGGGGGGGGGGAAGCAGCAGCAGCAGCCGCACTCGCTGAGCATCGCCAGCCGCCGGCCCCGGCCCAGCCCCGCCTGGCAGCTGCACCCCGCGGCTCTGTCGCTGAAGGGCGCTGACAACGGGACGGGCGACGCCAGCCCAGCGCTGGCCCGTGGTCTGCCCAGCAGCACGCCCAGCTGCGGCAGCTCCAGCGCGGGGGGAGGAGAAAGGGGCCGGGCTGTGGGATGAGAGGGCGAAGGCGGCCCGCGGGGATGCTACCGCCGCCGCCTCCTGCTGCAGCGCAGACACAAAGGCGCGCTCACCTCCTCTCCCCCCCCCTCCCCGCCCCTAGCGACCCCCAGTAACCGGCAGTCCCGGGAATGGCCCCCCCTCGTGGGCAGAGAAACATCCCCCGAGGGCTGGAGCAGTCCCGCCTGCCGCGCGCCACGGTGCGGGGCAGCGCAGCGGGGGCGGCTTCCGCGCTTCTCTCCGCCGCTCAGGAGACCGGGGCGGGGATGCCAAGGGCCGCCGCTCTTTGTGTGCCTGCGGCAGCGGCCAGGAGCGAGGCTCCGGTGGTCTGGGGGGACCTGCAGCTCCCAAACGATCCAAGAGCTGCAGCAGCTGTCGTGGTGCCGTGTGTGTGTGTGTGTGTGTGTGTGTGTGTGTGATTGAGGCTGTCACGTGCTAGGGTACCCGCCCCTTGCCCACAGCCCAAGGGCAACAGCAATTGTAGTGTGTGTGTGTGTTTGTGTGTGTGTGAGAGAGAGAGACTAAGGCAGTGCTGGGGTACCCGCCCCTTGCCCACAGCCCAAGGGCAGCCGCAATTGTGGGGGTGGGTGTGTGTGTGTGTGAGACTAAGGCTGTGCTGGGGTACCCGCCCCTTGCCCACAGCCCAAGGGCAGCCGCAATTGTGGGGGAGGGGGTGTGTGTGTGAGACTAAGGCTGTGCTGGGGTACCCGCCCCTTGCCCACAGCCCAAGGGCAGCAGCTCATGTGCGGGGTGTGTGTCAGTGGCAATGAGCGAGGCTGCTGGGGCATCCTCTCCTCACACACAAGCCAATGGCAGCCGCTGTTCGTGCGGGGTGTGTGTCAGCAAGTGAGACCACTGGGCCGCCTGCATCCCACACACGCTGCAACGGCGGCAGCAGCAGCTCGAGTGTGTGTCTGCGAGCGACCCCCTGCGCAGCGCGCTGCCTGCCCGCTACCCACACGCGGGGGGCAGCAGCTGGTACACACTATGGGCACGAACACTAGCCCTGGTGCCAGCCCCCTTCGCTCCCCGGGCCCTCCCGGGCAGGGGCCACGATAAGCGGCCTCCTCCTCCTCCTCCCTCCTGAGGGGTCGGTTACGTTACCTGGTCTCTAGCTTGGGCTGGGTGGGCTGGATCTAATCCCGCCGCCGACGCCGGCTCCTCTCACTGCCACTGGGTGAGTGGATTTATTTATTTATTTATTCCCCATGACGTGTCCCCAGCACCAGCAGCAGCAGCAGCAGCAGGAGGAGGGAGCCTTGTGTTTGTCTGGGCAGGCGGCTGCCCCAGCTGCTCCCAGACCTGCTGCCGCTCGCGGCCCGCGGTACAAGGCGCCGGTTTCCTGGGGAATGGTGACAAAGGGGCAGCCGCTGCGGCGACTATAGCAGCAGCCAGGTGGCTGGGCGGAGGCTGCTGCCGGAGCCGCCTCCTGGGCTACCCAACCGGGCTCCTGACCCTGCCTGATGGGGGGGGGGGGGGCGCCGAGGAGACCGAGAAGGGGGGTGGGAGCAGGTGTCAGACCAGAGGGGCAGTAGCTGGAGGGGAGCAGGTGTCAGACCAGAGGGGCAGTAGCTGGAGGGGAGCAGGTGTCAGACCAGAGGGGCAGTAGTGGGACGGAAGCAGGTGTCAGATCAGAGGGGCAGTAGTCGCAGGGGAGCGGGTGTCAGACCAGAGGGGCAGTAGTGGGGATGGGAGCGCGTGTCAAACCAGAGGGGCAGTAGCTGGAGGGGAGCAGGTGTCAGACCAGAGGGGCAGTAGTGGGATGGGAGCGCATGTCAGACCAGCGGGGCAGTAGCTGAAGGGGAGCAGGTGTCAGACCAGAGGGGCAGTAGTGGGGATGGGAGCAGGTGTCAGACCAGAGGGGCAGTAGTGGGGATGGGAGCGGGTGTCAGACCAGAGGGGCAGTAGTGGGATGGGAGCGGGTGTCAGACCAGAGGGGCAGTAGCGGGATGGGAGCGGGTGTCAGACCAGAGGGGCAGTAGTGGGGATGGGAGCGGGTGTCAGACCACAGAGGCAGTAGTGGGATGGGAGCAGGTGACAGACCAGAGTGGCAGTAGTGGGGATGGGAGCGCGTGTCAAACCAGAAGGGCAGTAGTGGTATGGGAGCGGGTGTCAGACCAGAGGGGCAGTAGCGGGATGGGAGCGGGTGTCAGACCAGAGGGGCAGTAGTGGGGAAGGGAGCGGGTGTCAGACCAGAGGGGCAGTAGCGGGATGGGAGCGGGTGTCAGACCAGAGGGGCAGTAGTGGGGATGGGAGCGGGTGTCAGACCAGAGGGGCAGTAGTGGGAGAGGAGCGGGTGTCGGGCCAGAAGGGTAGTAGTTTGGGGCAGCCTCCTCAATTTCCTAGATTCCCAGACCCAACAAGGCCTCCAAGATCAATTGACCTATGCACTCCTCTACATGGGCAAGAGCTCCCCCCGCCCCACACTCACATACAGAACAGGAATAGGCAAACTTTTTGTCCTGAGGGCCACATCAGGGAATAGAAATTGTATGGAGGGCCATGAATGCTCACATGGGGTGCAGGAGTGGGTGAGGGCTCTTGTTGGGGTTGTAGGCTCTGGGGTGGGGCTGGGGATGAGAGGTTTGGGGTGTAGAAGAGTGGTCCGTGCTGGGATCGAGGGGTTTAGAGAGCAGGAGGGGGATGAGGGCTGGGGCACAGGGAGAGGCTTAGGGGTGTCCAAGCGGCACTTACCTCAAATGGCTCCTGGAAGCAGTGGCATGTCCCTTCTCCAGCTCTTATGGGTGGAGTGGCCCCAACTCTCAGAGCGGGACCATGCCGCGGCTTACGGGAGCTGCATGGTGTGGCCTCCAACCCGGCACCCCAGCTGGAGCGCCAGAGTGGGGCTGACCCGCTTGTTGCAGCCCCCAACCCAGTGCCCCAGCAGGAGCTTGCAGGCTGGCTTAAAAAAAATAATATATATATATGGAGATATACCTATCTTATAGAGCTAGAAGGGACCCCAAAAGGTCATTCAGTCCAGCCCCCTACCTTCACTAGCAGGACCAAATACTGATTTTGCCCCAGATCCCTAAGTGGTCCTCTCAAGGATTGAGCTTACAGTATTGAGGTTAACAGGTCAATGCTCAAACCACTGAGCTATCCCTCTTCCTATAATTTGCCCTCCTCTGCTCTACAAGATAAGCTGAGACCCCCAACCCTCCAGGAAGCCTGGACCAAATAATTGTATGATGTGGTTTGTTTTTGGTTTTTTTTTTAAGGTGGAGAAGGAGAGGACAAGGGCACTTGGCCCATCAAGACCTGTCAAGTGTGACACCTTTCACATGACACTCATGCTTTTGGCAGGCAAAGTGTCAAACTCTCCCAGCCCTTATTATTACACGCCTGACACTTCCCAGTACATGATCCAGTTTTCAGCTGCTCATATCTTTGCAGCACTATAACCTTTAGGGCTGAAATTTTCCATGCCTGGTGTCTGCGTCAGGCTGAACTATTTTGGAGAGTTTGGAAGCTAAAATGGTTCAGCTGTTTCTGAGAATGAGGTTACAGAAAAAATCATTATTTTACCCATGCTAAAAATAAATTCTGATGACCTTTTCCTTGAAGAACTTTACCATCTGCATACTTTGGGCCAGGACTTAGAAATTTGGCAGTGTGATGCCCTTTTTGATAGTGATGTGCCTTGTGCCATCATTGTGAAAATCAGCCCAAATCTGGCCAAGTTATAAACTTCACTAAAAAAAATCTCAAGTTCACACATGTTCAGTAGATGTTTGTTAGAGTGGCAGCTAAATTTTCTGAAGATTCCATCCTTAAGACATGAATCTCATGGAAAAAATAAAATGTGATCATGTAATCAAAGACTGCATCATAATACAGATGCACAAGAGGGCCAAATTAAGGTTCCCTGAGCAATCTTGATTCTAGCATTTCCTAACTTTGTGTAAGACTTTGCAATCTTAATGTATTTTTATTGTAATTTTAAACTAAAAGATAAATTTCAAATGTCCTTTATATGGGGGAAATTTGCACTGGGCTGGGAGCCAGAAGGTTTGGTCTCAACAACTGAATACTGGTAATATTTCTGTAAAGCTCACAGGTCTTATTATTGACCTCACATCTTCGGCTCCGGAGGCAGAAACTATCATTCCCCCATTTTATACATAAGAAAACAGAGGTTATACAAGGTCTGGTAGACCTGGATCTTAACACAGCTAGGAAGAGAACCCAGGTCTCTAACATTATAGCCTCAAGTCCCTTCCACTCAGCCTTTCAAAATAAATGTGCCAAAATGATGAGCTTAGTTATTCTGCTTCTAAACCGCTAGACCACACTCTGCTCCAAGAGGCAGGAACAGAACCAAGGATCATACCCACCATTTCACAGCTATCTTACAAATAAGAACATAAGAATGGCCATACTCAGTCAGATTAATGGTCCATCTAGCTCAGTATCCTGTCTTCCAACAGTGGCCAATGCCAGATGCATCAAAGGAATTAACAGAACAGGGCAATTATCAAGTGATTCATCCCCTTTTTTCCATTCCCAGCATCTTGCAGTCAGAGGCTTAGGACACCCAGAACATGGGTTTGTATCCTTGACTATCTTGGCTAATAGCCTATCCTCCATAAACTTATCTAATTCTTTTTTTGAACCCAGTTATAGTTCTCGCCTTCACAACATCCCTGGCAACGAGTTCCACAGGTTGACTGTATGTTTTGTGAAGAAGTACTTTCTTATGTTTGTTTTAAACCTGCTGCTTGTTGATTTAATTGGATGACCCCTGGTTCCTGTGTTATGTGAAGGGGTAAATAACACTTTCATAATCTCTTTCTCCACACCATTCATGATTTTGTAGACCTCTATCATATCCTTCCCTTAGTCTTTTCCAAGATGAAAAGACCCCGTCTTTTAAATCTCTCCTCATATAGAAGCTGTTCCATACCCGTCATCATTTTTCTTGCCCTTTTCTGTACCTTTTCTATTACTAATATATCTTTTTTGAGATGGGGTAACCAGAACTGCACCAGTATTGTGGGCATAGACTCTCTAGACTTTAAGGTCAGAAGGGACCATTATGATCATCTAGTCTGACCTCCTGCACAGTGCAGGCCACAGAATCTCACCCACCCACTCCTGTAACAAACCCCTAACCTATGTCTGAGTTACTGAAGTCCTCAAATTGTGGTTTGAAGACCTCAAGCTGCAGAGAATCCTCCAGCAAGTGACCCTTGCCCCATGCTGCAGAGAAAGGCGAAAAAACTCCAGGGCCTCTGCCAATCTGCCCTGAAGGAAAATTCCTTTCCAACCCCAAATATGGCGATCAGTTAAACTCTGAGCATGTGGACAAGACTCACCAGCCAGCACCCAGGAAAGAATTCTCTGTAGTAACTCAGATCCCACACCATCTAACATCCCATCACAGACCACTGGGCATACTTACCTGCTGATAATCAAAGATCAGTTGCCAAATTAATTTCCAAAATTAGGCTATCGCATCATACCATCCCCTTCATAAACTTATCAAGCTTAGTCTTAAAGCCAGTTATGTCTTTTGCCCCCACTACTCCCCTTGGAAGGCTGTTCCAGAATTTCACTCCTCTAATGGTTAGAAACTTTCATCTAATTTCAAGTCTAAACTTCCTAGTGTCCAGTTTATATCCATTTGTTCTTGTGTCCACATTGGTACTAAGCATAAATAATTCCTCTCCCTCCCTAATATTTATCCCTCTGATATATTTATAAAGAGCAATCATATCCCCCCTCAACCTTCTTTTGGTTAGGCTAAACAAGCCAAGCTCTTTGAGTCTCCTTTCATAAGACAGGTTTTCCATTCCTCGGATCATCCTAGTAGCCCTTCTCTGTACCTGTTCCAGTTTGAATTCATCCTTCTTAAACATGGGAGACTAGAACTGCACACAGTATTCCAGATGAGGTCTCACCAGTGCCTTGTATAATGGTACTAACACCTCCTTATCTTTGCTGGAAATACCTCGCCTGATGCATCCTAAAACTGCATTAGCTTTCTTAATGGCCGTATGACATTGGCGGCTCATAGTCATCCTGTGATCAACCAATACTCTGAGGTCCTTCTCCTCCTCTGTTAATTCCAACTGATGTGTCCCCAATTTATAACTAAAATTCTTATTACTCCCTAAATGCATGACCTTGCACTTTTCACTATTAAATTTCATCCTATTACTATTACTCCAGTTTACAAGGTCATCCAGATCCTCCTGTATGATATCCTGGTCCTTCTCTGTGTTAGCAATACCTACCAGCTTTGTGTCATCCGCAAACTTTATTAGCACATTCCCATTTTTTGTGCCAAGGTCAGTAATAAAAAGATTAAATAAGACTGGTCCCAAAACTGATCCATGAGGAACTCCACTAGTAACCTCCTTTCAGCCTGACAATTCACCTTTCATTACAACAAGTTGTAGTCTCCCCTTTAACCAATTCTTTATCAACCTTTCAATTTTCATATCAATCCCCATCTTTTCCAATTTAATTAATAATTCCCCATGTGGAACCGTATCAAATGCCTTATTGAAATCGAGGTAAATTAGATCCACTGCGTTTCCTTTGTCTAAAAAATCTGTTACCTTCTCAAAGAAGGAGATCAGGTTGTTTTGTAAAACCATGTTCTATTTTGTCCCAGTTACCATTGACCTCAATGTCCTTAACTACTTTCTCCTTCAAAAATTTTTCCAAGACCTTACATACTACAGATGTCAAACTAACAGGTCTATAGTTACTCAGATCACTTTTTTTCCCTTTCTTAAAAATAGGAACTATGTTAGCAATTCTCCAGTTGTACGGTAAATCCCCTGAGTTTACTGATTCATTAAAAATTCTTGCTAATGGGCTTACAATTTGATGTGCCAGTTCCTTTAATATTCTTGGATGAAGATTATCTGGGCCCTCCAATTTTGTTCCATTAAGCTGTTCAAGTTTGGCTTCTACCTCGGATGTGGTAATATCTACCTCCATATCCTCCTTCCCATTTGTCATCCTGCCATTATCCCCAAGATCCTCATTAGCCTCATTAAAAACTGAGGCAAAGTATTTGTTTAGATATTGGGCCATGCCTAGGTTATCCTTAACCTCCATTCCATCCTCACTGTTTAGCGGTCCCACTTCTTCTTTCTTTGTTTTTTTCTTATCTCTATGGCTATAGAACCTATTACTATTGGTTTTAATTCCCTTTGCAAGGTCCAACTCGGCATGGCTTTTTTCATAGATTCATAGATTCAAAGACTCTAGGACTGGAAGGGACCTCGAGAGGTCATCGAGTCCAGTCCCCTGCCCTCATGGCAGGACCAAATACTGTCTAGACCATCCCTGATAGACATTTATCTAACCTACTCTTAAATATCTCCAGAGATGGAAATTCCACAACCTCTCTAGGCAATTTATTCCAGTGTTTAACCACCCTGACAGTTAGGAACTTTTTCCTAATGTCCAACCTAAATCTCCCTTGCTGCAGTTTAAGCCCATTGCTTCTTGTTCTATCATTAGAGGCTAAGGTGAACAAGTTTTCTCCCTCCTTCTGATGACACCCTTTTAGATACCTGAAAACTGCTATCATGTCCCCTCTGAGTCTTCTCTTTTCCAAACTAAACAAACCCAATTCTTTCAGCCTTCCTTCGTAGGTCATGTTCTCAAGACCTTTAATCATTCTTGTTGCTCTTCTCTGGACCCTCTCCAATTTCTCCACATCTTTCTTGAAATGCAGTGCCCAGAGCTGGACACAATACTCCAGTTGAGGCCTAACCAGCGCAGAGTAGAGAGGAAGAATGACTTCTCGTGTCTTGCTCACAACACACCTGTTAATGCATCCCAGAATCACGTTTGCTTTTTTTGCAACAGCATCACACTGTTGACTCATATTTAGCTTGTGGTCCACTATAACCCCTAGATCCCTTTCTGCCGTACTCCTTCCTAGACAGTCTCTTCCCATTCTGTATGTGTGAAACTTATTGTTCCTTCCTAAGTGGAGCACTTTGCATTTGTCTTTATTAAACTTCATCCGGTTTACCTCAGACCATTTCTCCAATTTGTCCAGATCATTTTGAATTATTATCCTGTCCTCCAAAGCAGTTGCAATCCCTCCCAGTTTGGTATCTTCTGCAAACTTAATAAGCGTACTTTCTATGCCAACATCTAAGTCGTTGATGAAGATATTGAACAGAGCCGGTCCCAAAACAGACCGCTGTGGAACCCCACTTGTTATACCTTTCCAGCAGGATTGGGAACCATTAATAACTACTCTCTGAGTACGGTTATCCAGCCAGTTATGCACTCACCTTATGGTAGCCCCATCTAAATTGTATTTGCCTAGTTTATCGATAAGAATATCATGCGAGACTGTATCAAATGCCTTACTAAAGTCTAGGTATACCACATCCACCACTTCTCCCTTATCCACAAGACTCATTATCCTATCAAAGAAAGCTATCAGATTGGTTTGACATGATTTGTTCTTTACAAATCCATGCTGGCTATTTCCTATCACCTTACTACCTTCGAAGTGTTTGCAGATGATTTCCTTAATTACTTGCTCCATTATCTTCTCTGGCACAGAAGTTAAACTAACTGGTCTGTAGTTTCCTGTTTTTATTTCCCTTTTTATAGATGGGCACTATATTTGCCCTTTTCCAGTCTTCTGGAATCTCTCCCATCTCCCATGATTTTCCAAAGATAATAGCTAGAGGCTCAGATACCTCCTCTATTAGCTCCTTGAGTATTCTAGGATGCATTTTATCAGGCCCTGGTGACTTGCAGGCATCTAACTTTTCTAAGTGATTTTTAACTTGTTCTTTTTTTATTTTATCTTCTAAACCTAACCCCATAAGCATTCACTATGTTAGGCATTCCTTCAGACTTCTCAGTGAAGACAGAAACAAAGAAGTCATTAAGCATCTCTGCCATTTCCAAGTTTCCTGTTACTGTTTCTCCCTCCTCACTGAGCAGTGGGCCTACCCTGTCCTTGGTCTTCCTCTTGCTTCTAATGTATTGATAAAAAGTCTTCTTGTTTCCCTTTATTCCCATAGCTAGTTTGAGCTCATTTTGTGCCTTTGCCTTTCTAATCTTGCCCCTGCATTCCTGTGTTGTTTGCCTATATTCATCCTTTGTAATCTGACCTAGTTTCCATTTTTTATATGACTCCTTTTTATTTTTTAGATCATGCAAGATCTCGTGGTTAAGCCAAGGTGGTATTTTGCCACATTTTCTATCTTTCCTACCCAGCAGAATAGCTTGCTTTTGGGCCCTTAATAGTGTCCCTTTGAAAAACTGCCAACTCTCCTCAGTTGTTTTTCCCGTCAGTCTTGATTCCCATGGGACCTTACCTATCAGCTCTCTGAGCTTACCAAAATCCGCCTTCCTGAAATCCATTGTCTCTATTTTGCTGTACTCCCTTCTACCCTTCCTTAGAATTGCAAACTCTATGATTTCATGATCACTTTCACCCAAGCTGCCTTCTATTTTCAAATTCTCAATGAGTTCCTCCCTATTTGTTAAAATCAAGTATAGAACAGCTTCCCCCAGTAGCTTTTTCAACCTTCTGAAATAAAAAGTTGTCTGCAATGCAGTCCAAAAACTTATTGGATAGTCTGTGCCCCGCGGTGTTATTTTCCCAACATATATCTGGATAGTTGAAGTCCCCCATCACCACCAAGTCTTGGGCTTTGGATGATTTTGTTAGTTGTTTATAAAAAGCCTCATTCACCTCTTCCACCTGGTTAGGTGGCCTGTAGTAGACTTCTAGCATGACATCACCCTTGTTTTTTACCCCTTTTAGCCTAACCCAGAGACTCTCAACACTTCCGTCTCCTATGTCCATCTCCACCTCAGTCCAAGTGTGTACATTTCTAATATATAAGGCAACACCTCCTCCCTTTTTCCCCTGTCTATCCTTCCTGAGCAAGCTGTACCCATCCACACCAACATTCCAATCATGTGTATTATCCCACCAAGTTTCAGTGATGCCAACAATGTCATAGTTGTATTTATTTATTAGAACTTCCAGTTCTTCCTGCTTATTACCCATACTTCTCGCATTTGTATATAGGCATCTAAGATACTGGTTTGATCTTGCCTCCCAGTTTTGCCCTGACCCTCCTTTCTCTCTGCCATTATAGCCCACGCTCCCTCTTGTTTCCGACCCATCTCCCAGGTCTCCATGTTCCTCACTTACCTGTGGGCTTTGCTCACCTGTCCCCGTCGAACCTAGTTTAAAGCCCTCCTCACTAGGTTAGCCAGTCTGTGTGCAAATAGGGTCTTTCCCCTCCTCGAAAGGTGAACACCATCTCTGCCTAGCAGTTGTTCCTCGAATAGCATCCCGTGGTTGAGGAAGCCAAAGCCCTCCTGGCGACACCATCTTCGCAGCCAGGCATTCACCTCCATGATGCATCTGTCTCTGCCCGGGCCCCTACCTTTGACAGGAAGAATTGAAGAGAATACCACCCGTGCTCCAAACTCCTTCACCCGTACTCCCAGAGCCCTGTAGTCACTCTTGATCCGCTCAGTGTCACATCTCACAGTATCATTTGTGCCCACATGGATGAGTAGCATGGGGTAGTAGTCAGAGGGCTGGATAATCCTCGACAATGCCTCTGTAACATCTCGGATACGGGCCCCCGGCAGGCAGCATACCTCCCGAGATGAAATGTCAGGGCGACAGATGGGCGCCTCCGTCCCCCTCAGCAGAGAGTCTCTGACCACCACTACTCTACATTTCCTATTCGCAGTGGTGGCAGCAGACCTCCCAGCTTTAGGGGTCCGAGGCTTCTCCTTGTTTACTGTAGGGGGTGATTCCTTCTCTCTTGTATCAAGAAGAGCATAACGGTTACCTTTCTCACTTTTTTTTGGCCTTTCTCACTTTATCCCTACATGTTCTGACCTCAATAAGGTAGCTTTCCTTGCTAATCCCGCCCAAGCATATGCCCCACCCCAAGCACTATCTCAGGGGAGGCTCTAGTAGCTTTCTTTCCCAGTGTGATTTTTGCCCAGACAGACTCTGTCTCATCCATTCCATCACTTCTTATTTCTTTACAGTTATACAATGCTACTCCAGCACCTTTGCCTTTATTTCTGTCTTTCCTAAACAGCACATATCCTTCAATACCTGTACTCCAGTCATGACTACTATTCCACCATGTTTCTGTTATCCCTGTAATACCGGTTTCACTTCCTGCACCAGTAGCTCTAGTTCCTCCATTTTGTTACCTAGGCTTCTCGCATTAGTGTACAAACATCTTAATTTTTGCCGTTTGGTTTCACTGACATTCTTTACCCAGTTAGGCACAGACATTCTACCACCAGTATCACCAATTAGACTGGTATCTATACTACCCTTCCTCCTTATGTCCATTCTCCTGCCCACAGCTGCATCCTCTCTTAGTTTGTTTTCTTCTCTCTCAATGTTGAATTCCGGCGTGGAGATTACCTGGACATCTCCCAACTATCTCCCCAAAATTGCTAGTTTAAAGCTCTCTTAATCAGTTGTGCCAGCCTCCATCCTAGAAGTCTATTTCCCTCCTTACTCAGGTGAAGTCTGTCCCGAGAGAACAGTCCTCTGTCCATGAATGCTTCCCAGTGGCCGTACATCCCAAAGCCCTCCTTATAACACCACTGCCTGAGCCATCTGTTGATCACCATAATCTTCTCACACCTTTGTCGCCCTTCTCTAGGAACAGGCAGAATCCCACTGAAGATCACCTGAGCCTCGATTTCCTTAAGCATCTTCCCCAGTCTGGCATAGTCTCCCTTGATATGTTCCAGCATACCATCCATTTGTATTAGTGGCATATTTACTATCTCATTTTTTTATCCCATTCCTAATGGTTCCTAACATTGTTAGTTTTTTGACTGCTGCTGCCCATTGAGCAGATGCTTTCAGAGAACTATTCACAATTACTCCAAGATCTCCTTCTTGAGTGGTAATAGTTTATTTAGACCCCATCATTTTGTCTGTATAGTTGAGCTTAGGATTTCTAATATCATTACTTTGCATGTATCAACACTGAATTTTATCTGCCATCTTGTTGCACAGTCACCCAGTTTTGTGAGATCCCTTTGTTACTTTTTGCGGTTTGCTTTGGCTTTAACTATCTTGAGTAATTTTGTATCATCTGCAGACTTTGCCACCTCAATGTGTACCCCTTTTTGCAGATCATGTATGAATATGTTGAACAGTACTGATTCCAGTACAGATCCCTGCAGGACACTGCTATTTACTTCTCTCCATTCTGAAAACTGACCATTTATACCTTCCCTTGTTTTCTGTCTTTTAAGCAGTTATTGATTCTTGGGAGGACATTTCCTCTTATACCATGACTGTTTACTTTGCTTAAGAGCCTTTGGTGAGGGACGTTGTTAAAGGCTTTCTGAAAGTCCAAGTACACTGTGATGGGTTCCCCCAGGGTGCCACTTGGAACTGGGGTATCACTGAGCCTACCTGACCCACCAGCCTGGACCCTTTCACTCTACTGCTGAGGCAAGCTGGCCAAGCCCTCCCTCAGGCTTTAGACTTCACTTAACCAGCACACATACAGGTAAGGGACACACCCATCTGCAGCTTTATACACAAAATGCTGAGGTCAGCTAGAGAACTGCCCAGTTCTCAAGTGCACACCCAAAATTATACCGTCTTGTGCTGCACAGAGAACTGTACAGCATAAACTCATGAAATTCACCCTCTTCCTCAATGTGGAGAGAGATATGCAACCGCTTTTACCCCCCCCAGTTATGAATTCTACATACTGGGTTTTAGGTAAAACAAAAACAAGTTTATTAACTACAAAAGATAGATTTACATGATTATAAGGAATAGCAAATAGATCAAAGCATATTACCCAGCAAATAAAACATAATCTAAGATTAATATACTAAAGAAATTGGTTACAAGTGGCTAATTCTCACCCTAACTGATGTTTTAGGCAGATTGCAGAGACTTGCTTGCAGTTTAAAATTCCAGATATTCCTTTCACAAGCCAGACACTCTCTAGCTTGGGCTCAGCCCTTTCCCCCAGCTCAGTTCTTTTGCTTCTTGGGTGTTTCCAGCAGCCTTCTTTCTTGGGTGGAGAGTTAATGAAAAATGAACCATGATGATGTCATTCTTCTGCCTTAAATAGGCTTTGCATATGTGTGGAATCCTTTGTCTCCCAGTTTGATTCCCACCCCCAGTCAGGGGAAGAACACTAATATTATTATGGAGTCTAGTACCAGGTGACTTGGTCACATGTCCCTGCAGCCATAACTCAGAGGCTGTTTGTAGCGTTCTCAGGAAAGCTTCCCCAGTGGGAGATTAGCATCTTCTAAGACCTATTGTTCTCTGTAAGGTCCATTGACTTGTTTCCAGCTAGCCACCTAGACTGATTGCATTCTGTCTAGTGGGCATTCCCCGTGTGTAAACACAATTTGTAGTACAGATACATAGTCAATATTCTTAACTTGAGATGCAGAAATGATACATGCATACAAGTAGGATAATCATATTCAGTAAATCATAACCTTTCCAATTATATCTCACATGCCTTATCTTGCACATACGCTATATCCACTGGATCACCCTTGACCACCATGTCCTCAAAGAATTCTAATAGGTTGGCGAGGCATGATTTTCCTTTGCAAAAACCTTATTGACTCTTCAACATATCATTTTCATCTATGTATCTGATAATTCTGTTCTAGTTTCCAACAGTTTGCTTAGTACTGAAGTTAGGCTTGACGGCCTGTAATTGCCAGGATCGCCTTTTGAGCCTTTTAAAAATATTGGTGTCACATTAGGTATTCTCCAGTCATTTGGTATAGTTATATAACTATTGGCAAAGCATGTGTTGTGTTGCTCTCTATAGATTGGTCGACACAGAGGATAACAGCCTAGCTCTGCTACTGGTTTCTCCTTTAGTTCAAGTAGAGTAAATTTGTGCTGAGGATCTTAAGACCCTTGGTTCAAACCTTACTGACCATCTTGTAGGGAAACAATTGTATATAAGTAAAGGCTGTGTTAGGTGGTCAGCCTGGCTCCTCGACTTGCCTACCCGGTGATCCTGGGGTGGGACTGGCCAGGCTTCCCAGAAGTCCTCAGCTCCAATGCTGACAAGAGGCCCACAACTACCCCAGTACTGGAAGGGAGCCTCCCTGAGACCCAATCAGAGTGGGACAAGGTACCAGACCTCAACAGACCAGAAGAAGAGCCCAAGGACTCCCCTCCAGAAGCTGCTGCTGAACCCCTGCTTCATACTGACTTTTGTCGTGACCAAATGGCAGATCCCTCCCTCAGTCACACTTATGAGCAACTAGCCATGGCCGATGGGGCTGAATTGACCCACACTGGGAAAAGCAGTGGCCACACTTCGAACTGTGACTGAACTGGCTCTATTGGGTAGAACGGGACTCGCGCACTGGAGAACCCCAGAGCCAACTACTCATGCCTTGTTGTCACTGGCAGGCAGAAATGAAACTCGCCCATGACATCCCTGCTGCTGGCCTCTTGGGCCACGAGAAGACTCTAGCCTGGATACTGACATGCTTCTTCTGGCCCGGCATGCATCAGGAAGTAAGGAGCTATTGTAACTCCTGCCCAGACTGCCAGCTAACCGCACCCCTGTGGACATCCATGGTTCCCATGCCCATAGTCAAAACACCCTTCGAATGCATGGTCATGGACCTGGTGGGGCCCCTCCCGAAAAGCACCATGGGATTTCAGTATGTGTTGGTCCTAGTAGATTATGCTATCCATTTCCCAGAGTCAGTACCACTGTGGAGCATCACCACCCGAACCATTGCAGGCGAGCTCGTGAAGGTCTTTGCTCTTGTAGGCCTGCCCTGGGAGATCCTCACAGACCAGGGCACCAACTTTACCTCCCAAGTGCTGCGGCAGGTGTGTAGACTCCTGGGGATCACACCTCTATCTACTGTCCACAAACCGACGGTTTGGTTGAACGGTTTAACTGTACTCTAAAAGACATGTTGCACAAATTCCCCCCAGAAGAACTACACCAATGGGACCAGCTACTGGTCCTGGTGATCCGGGAGGTGCCCCAGCTTCTACGAAGTTTTCCCCTTTTGAGTTGTTGTATGGCCGCTGCCCACGGGGATTGCTTGACCTGATGTGTGAAAACTGGGAACAAGCTCCTTCACCAACCTGGGACCTCTTGAAGTATGTCCTCCAGCTCCAGGAATGCCTCATTCAGGCAGGGGCGCTTGCGCAGGAAAACTTAAGGGTCGCCCAGGAGCCTCAAGAACGAACCTGTAACCGAGACATGCAGAGCTGCGACTTTAAACCTGGGGACCGGTCCTGCTTCTCCTGCCCTCGAGTGAGTCCAAGCTACTAGCCTGCTGGCAGGGACCCTACGAGGTGGTCCGGAAGGTGGGAACGTCACCTATGAGGTTAAGCAACCGGACCAACCTAAGAAAACCCAGCAGTACCATGTCAACCTCCTGAAGCCCTGGCGGGAGCGCAAGGGCTTATTAATTAACCCTTACCTGCTGAAGCCAGAACTGGGCCCCCATGCCGCCCTAACCCAAGACACCGGGAGGGCCCAGCTCGCGGAGACCCTCCCGGACAAACAGTGCAAGCAAGCTCAGTGCCTCCTGCAGGCATTTCCGCGAACCTTCACCAGCCAACTGGGTTACACAACCCTGGTTTATCATACCATTCAGACAGAACCTGGGGTAGTGATCCAAGAAACGACTAGGCCCTTGCCGCACCACATACGGCAGATCGTCGAGGAAGAGGTACAAGCCATGCTAGAGATAGGCGTAATTGAACCCTCACAGAGTGAATGGCATAGTCCGATAGTGCTAGTACCCAAGCCCGATGGGACACAGCGCTTCTGCATTGACTTCTGACACGTCAACGCCATTTCCAAATTTGATGCATATCCTATGCTGCGTGTAGATGAGCTGCTTGGCTGGTTAGGGGAGGCTCGTTTCCTCACCACACTTGACCTCAGCAAGGGCTACTGACAGATCCCCCTTGACCCTGCTTTGAGGGAGAAGACCATGTTTGCCACCCCAACAGGTCTGTACCAATTCACCCGGATGCCCTTCGGCCTCCATGGGGCCCTAGCCACATTTCTGCGGCTGATGGACCGTGTCCTCCAACCCCATCGAGACTATGCAGCTTCCTACCTGGACAATGTGGTCATCTACAGCCTCCACTGGGAGGATCATTTGGTACGGGTAGTGGCAGTCCTGAGATCCCTGCAGGCCACAGGGTTGACAGCTCACCCAAAAAATGCCCTATTGGATGGCAAGAGACTACTTATCAGGGCAACACCATAGGGAACAGACAAGTGAAGCCCCTTGTGGGAAAAGTCCAGGCCCTGGCAGCCTGCCCGCTACCCACCACAAAGTGTTAGGTGCAACAGTTCTTGGGCCTCGCTGGCTATTATCTGTGTTTCATTCCCCATTTTGCATCTGTCGCTGCTCCTCTGACGGGCCTTTTAACCAAGGACAGCCCTCGATGTGTGGTTTGGACCCCGGAATGCAAAGACACTTTTCAGGAACTCAAAAAGAGTCTCTGCCGTGAACCAGTCCTCTAACAGCCCAAGTTTCAACTGGGACTTCATCCTCCAGACGGATGCCTTGGAGGTAGGACCGGGCACCGTCCTGTCCCAAGAGATAGATGGGGAAGACCATCCAGTTTTATATATCAGCCGGAAATTGTTTCCGTGGGAGAAGAACTATACGGTGGTGGAGAAGGAGGCCCTGGCAGTGAAATGGGCTTGTGATGCCCTACGTTACTACCTTCTTGGAGCCCCGTTCACCCTAGTTACTGACCATGCCCTGCTTCATGAAAGACAATAATATGAGAATACAGCGGTAGTACCTGGCACACCAGCTCTATGCCTTTACAGTTCGCCATAGGGCAGGCAAGGACCACGCTAATGCTGATTTCCTGTCCTGCCTGGGAGGTATGGAAGAGTCTGGCCCCGACGAGTGGGAGCCAGACATAAGTGCGGGGGGGGGGGGGCTGTAGCGAGGCGGTTTAGGGATTAATAACAAGAATTTTAGTTATAAATTGGGGACACATCAGTTGGAAGTAACAGAGGAGGAAAAGGACCTCGGAGTATTGGTTGATCATAGGATGACTATGAGCCGTCAATGTGATGTAGCCATTAAAAAAGCTAATGCGGTTTTAGGATGCATCAGGAGAGGTATTTCCAGCAAAGATAAGGAGGTGTTAGTACCATTATACAAGGCACTGGTGAGACCTCATCTGGAATACTGTGTGCAGTTCTGGTCTCCCATGTTTAAGAAGGATGAATTCAAACTGGAACAGGCTACAAAGATGATCCGAGGAATGGAAAACCTGTCTTATGAAAGGAGACTCAAAGAGCTTGGCTTGTTTAGCCTAACCAAAAGAAGGTTGAGGGAGGATATGATTGCTCTTTATAAATATATCAGAGGGATAAATATTAGGGAGGGAGAGGAATTATCTAAGCTTAGTACCAATGTGGACACAAGAACAAATGGATATAAACTGGACACTAGGAAGTTTAGACTTGAAATTAGACGAAGGTTTCTAACCATTAGAGGAGTGAAATTCTGGAACAGCCTTCCAAGGGGAGTAGTGGGGGCAAAAGACATATTTGGCTTTAAGACAAAGCTTGATAAGTTTATGGAGGGTATGGTTTGATTGAATAGCCTAATTTTGGAAATTAATTTGGCAATTGATCTTTGATTATCAGCAGGTAAGTATGCCCAGTGGTCTGTAATGGGATGTTAGATGGGATGGGATCTGAGTTACTACAGAGAATTCTTTCCTGGGTGCTGGCTGGTGAGTCTTGTCCACATGCTCAGGGTTTAACTGATCGCCATATTTGGGGTCGGGAAGGAATTTTCCTCCAGGGCAGATTGGCAGAGGCCCTGGAGGTTTTTCGCCTTCCTCTGCAGCATGGGGCAAGGGTCACTTGCGGGAGGATTCTCTTCAGCTTGAGGTCTTCAAACCGCAATTTGAGGACTTCAGTAACTCAGACATAGGTTAGGGGTTTGTTACAGGAGTGGGTGGGTGAGATTCTGTGGCCTGCATTGTGCAGGAGGTCAGACTAGATGATCATAATGGTCCCTTCTGACCTTAATGTCTATGAGTCTATGAGGGCCTGAGCTACTGATTGTTTGTTGGCCCGCCCTGACCCAAGGCCTGGGCTTGGTACTATTGAACTGTTTGCCCCGCACTGCCCGAGGGCCTGAGCTACTGACGGTTTGCCGCACAGCCAAGCTAATTCCCTGACACACCTGACCCACATAGCGAGGTGGTCTGGCTCCCTGCCTCCCCAGAGTGGGACGAGCCCCGGTTGAACCTCCCTACACATGTATAAATGGAGTAACGGTAAAGGAATAGGGAACGTACCATGGTTGAGGATGGGTAGATATTCTGTTTTGTGGCTAATGAGTGAGAAAGGAGGAGATTTTTTTTTAAATGAGTGGGTTTCTGGGAAACATTTAGATTTATTTTACAACTGGTATTAATATCATTAAACACAAGATATTGTGATACAGGAGGGCCAGGGAGCAGGGGGAGAGTGGTAGAGGGGAAGTACATAAGCCCTAGGCTAATTAAGGTGTGGTTCCCTGAAGACTCGGGAGGGTTGTTACAGGTTAATTGGAGCACCTGTAGTCAATTAAGGCCCTGTTAGCAACCTAATAAAACCCCCTGCTTCAGGCAGTGAGGGGAGAGGGAGGAAGGAGAGAGGACTGGAGCTTGGAGGTGTGCTGTGAGACTTGAAAGATCAGAAAACCGGAGTAAGGGAGACCCTGCCGCAGCAGGGGAGGGAGACTCCCTGCCCCAGCGTCTAAGGACTGAAGGTACCCCACCCAAGGGGGAAGAGGTTAAGGACCCACAGGGGTTGAGAGGAGCTGGGACTCAGAGTGAGGAGCAAACCTAGACCGCTCCCCTGCTTTCCCCCTTTACCACCTTCCTGGGCCACTAGTGGGGCCCTTGGTGCCCCAAGAGCAGGGGCAAGAGGTGGCATCTTAGCCACCCATCAAGAAAAGCGCAGGACCCACCATACTACATCGGCCATCTTGTCACAATATGTACACTAGAAACCTGAAAGATGTGACCTTTTATTGTATCCTCATCCTCCCATCTCCATTTTCCTTTTATTTCTTTGTTACTATCCACTGCTTTGAATTGTGTCCTTAGATTGCAAGTTCTTCTGGGTCGGGACTATTTAATCAGGTGTACAATACCTAACACAATGGGTCCTCATTCCAGATTCAGGCACTGCTGTTATGTTAGGAAGTCTTCTGGAAAATCCTGAGACATCCTGGAATTCTAGCAAAGATTGTTAATTTGATAAAAGCGTTATATGATGAGACTGTGTGCTGCTTCAGGACAGAGAGTGGAAACCTGGAATGGTTTAAGATTGTCACTGGTGTAAGGCATGGTTGCATGCTATCCCCACTTCTTTTCTTCATTGTCATTAACTTTGTGATGAGAAGAGCCATGGCTGAAGACATTGGTATTGTTTGGGCAAAATATAAGCTGCGAGACCTAGACTTTGCAGATAGTCATACTGGTTACCAGCTTGGGTGGAACGAAAAGACTCTTTATAAGCATACAAGCAGAAGCTGCTAAAGTGGAATTTTGCATCAGTATCCGGAAGAGTAAGATCATGGAGGTATGAGAGAATGTCAACAGTGGCAGATGTGAGATTGATCGAGAAGAGTACGAAAGAGTTGATGATTTTATCTTTGAAGTACAATGTCTGCTAATGGCCAGCTCACAAAGTGAAAGCCAGGATCAGAAAAGCCAGTGAAGCATTTTCCTGTTTGTCAAACATCTGGAAAAGTAAGAAGATACATCTATACCCTAAAATGAGATTAAACAACACTATTATCTTCCCAACACTATACCTCAGAAATGTGGCAGATAGTGGAAGTCCATAACAGGAAGATGATGCATTTCACCAGCTTTATTTAAGAAATATCTTGGGTATTTATGGGTCAGCAGCCTGTGAATCCAACAATCAGAAAGAGATGGCTACCCCAAGGCAGATGCCACATGGTGGGAAAAGAAGGTGTACAGGACAAAGAATTACTTATTGCAAGGTGATTGAAAAGGATGCTGTTGTCATGGACATGACTTATGATGGAATCAAACACCTAATTCTGGACAGACAAGAGTGGGAAAAATGGGTTACCTCTAGATTCTAAGTCTAAGTAAGTGTACCTTATATAAAGAGTCACTTTTAGTCATGTGATATTTGCTTTTCTTTCTGGAAGAGGCTGAGTACCTCAGAGTCTATTTATGACAATAGCCAATACTCCTGGTGCTCCTAAGTTGACTGGGTGTGTGGGGTTTGGAGAGGGGAATTGGAAATACACTCTAAAAACAGTAAAAAAAACTAGGAAGAAATGCCAACCCAAAAGAACATAATGAACAGGAAAAAATAAGCAATGATTGGTGGGAATGAGGGGAAAGAAAATTACACGTGAGGCCAGGGGCCAATTATCTCAGATACAAGCATGCCACCCCATTGATGTCAATGGGATTGCAATTATGTACATAAGGGCAGAAGCTGGCACTATACCTTTCATAAAGGAGCCATCCTGTTTCCAGCTACACTGCACAGGTGGCATAACAAGCAGTGTCAGCTGTTTTCCATAGAAAAACTACCCAAACACACTATATTCCCCTAATGAAGTCATAGGCAGTGTAGAACCAGAGCCAGCTCCTATAAAACATAAGACACATAATCTTTTCCAGTGAAGCACTGACTTGGCATGCCGTGCTGTGCATTTAGATGTAATGGAATTGAACTGGATAATGGAATAAAGAAAAAGCAAAGTCATTAATTATAAAAAATTCATTTCCCTTGTTTTATTTCCTCTAGTGTTTGTATTTTTCCTGTCTGGAAAAAAATGCTCCTAACAGTTTTAGATTTGGAGCAAAGTATCAATTATAAACCTGTATAATTTGTATGGGTTTCAAGAGGCTGGCAGAAACTATTTGACCTCAAATCGTAAGGGTGAACAGGGAGAGGTTGGCCTGTGCACAGGATAAAAGAGTTTCTTTGCTTTGGATTTTTAATTATAATTTAACACCCCCACAAAACCTCTGGGATCTGCAGCCCATTAGTTGAAAAACACTGTATTAAAGTATTGTTGCATGGGACTTCTTGTTTGTGTTGGTACACTTGAAAGAATAAACTGTATTCTGTACCTTGTGATTTTCAGGAAGAATACAGTGTAACTTCTAACTGCCATTCCATAGAAGCATCTGTTTCATTGTATTATTTGTTACATCTATGTACAGTAGCATGATAAGGACATCAGAAGGTTGACTGTTAAGCATCTTCCATCTGAGTGTAAGCAGTTGCTGCAGGAATCTGACACTGAGTGTTATGATGGAAAACATTGGAAATGCCAGTTTTCACAGGAGAAAAAAACCTAAGGTCCTCACCACTTATGGGCATTAAGGTCCTGTGATTTTTTTTGTAAGTGTAAGCAGGGACTGAATGAACTTTCCCCTAACATCTAGTGATGAGCTGAGGAAAATACTTCAGGAGCAGACTGTGTTTGCATAGGCATGCCTGCTCTTCCTAGGTGTACGGCATGATGACACTCCTTTACCAAAATAATCACTTCTGTGTAATGTTGGCTTACAGATCACTTCAGTATTGACTGCAGGGGGAATGCAATGTTGTTTTGCTTACTGTATGAGTAAAGGGCAGCAGAACTGTACTTAGCCTACCCTGATTGAGGGGATCATTCTAAACTGAACCTCATCCACTAAGCAGGGAGTAGGTATGCCAAAGCCTGGTGGAGATGGGAGGGGAGCGTGGATGGTGTCTAAAGACCATTTGACTGTCCCCTTACTGGTGTTTAAAGACAGATCTGATTAGACTCAACTGACAGTCACACTTTCTGTTCAGTGATTACCAGAGGTAATTCACTGACAAGCAGCTCTAGGGGCTATGCCTTAGACCTGGTGTAGGGACCAGAAGTGAAACAAAAGGAAATGCAGAGGTTGTACTGGCAGTGAGGTTTCCTGCTACCCAGTTAAATCATTGTACTGTTAAGAGGATGCCCTAAAACCTGGCCCTTGTTGCTGCCAACTCCACCTGGCAGAAGGGTTACATAAGTATTATGATAATTAGTCCCAAGGGCCTAGTTAAATCTCATCCTAGGTGAATCTAGTTTGTTTAGTTAAATTCATCCTGCAGTTTCATTTGACTACAACATTCTTTGCTTCCACTTCTAAACTGTAATGCTGTGTTCTACATGTCTCTATTCAGATGGACTGGGCCTGCTCTTTAACCCTCGATTGGCTGCATTTATGGTTGTTTGTAATTCTTGCCTACATTATTCAGAAGCATATACCCTTATCTCAGTTACCCTAGATTTACATCTGTCACATAGTTTGTAAAGCAAATTTATCATGTTGGAAAGATATGTAGATATCTTTCCAACATGATAAATACACACATACATTCATATGAGACACACATACATTCATATGAGACACTTTATTTACTAAAGGACTGCATACTTCATTGGTTATGTAAGTCAAACTGGGAGGAGCTGGAATGCAGTCTCTACTCCTGTACATGTAGCATTTTTCAGGACACTGCCAGTAAATCTAAATTTTTATTGAGATGTCATCTAAGCAACTCCTCTTCTTCTCTTTGTTCTTTTATCAGCAGTTTCTTCTTAAAAGTGCCCATTTGGTGCTCCAGAGGAATCTCTCTGTTTGTAACACCAAATGGACAATCATTTAGATTAACTAAAACAGCTTTCACTGGGCGAAGTTAAATGCAAATCTGAGTCTCCCTCTGACCAAGTCAGGCTTTTACAAGGAGCCAAGCTAGCGATGGATCCCCAGGACTGTCCTTGTGCTACCAGTGGCACATGTGGTTGTACTGGCTGTTGCAAATGCAAACATTGTAGATGTGTATCTTTCAAAAAAAGCTGCTGCTCCTGTTGCCCAGCTGGATGCAATAATTGTGCCAAGGGCTGTGTCTGCAAAGAGCCAGCATCCAAGAAATGCAGCTGCTGTCACTGAAATGGACATCTTCTGTGCTCCTGTGAATATTTGTATGTAAAAAAGCAGTGTTTCTACACTGATGATTGTTGTACAACTATGAATGTGAGGAATGAAAATAAAGGCTTTACTTGAGAAAAAAAATCACTCCTACTCAGCCAGTGTAACTCCAGATCTGAAGTAGCCACCCACTCCAGGCTTGAAATCCAACATACATCCCTAATTCTGTCAAAGCACCTCTGTGCTGCACTTCAGTTTCATTTGCTGTCTCATTTCAACCAATAGGATTGAGGTATGCAAATCAATTGGAGGCTAAAAGTGCTACTTAGGGTATGTCTACACTACCCACTGGATCAATCTATTGGGGATCGATTTATCGCGTCTAGTGTAGACACCATAAAATCGATCCCCAATCACTCTGCCGTCGACTCTGGAACTCCACCGTGGCGAGAGGTGGAAGTGGAGTTGACGGGAGTGGCAGCGGTTGACTCACCACCATCCTCACAGCCAGGTAAATCGACCTAAGATACACCGACCTCAGCTACGCTATTCACGTAGCTGAAGTTGCATATCTTAGGTTGACTCTCCTCCTCCCCCCAGTGTAGACCTAGCCTTAGTTTAGTTACCGCTGATGTCACAATGTCACTTTGTCTGCAGCATGAAATGAGCAGTGTGTAGAAGTCAGGCTTTTACAATGTTTTGGTTTTCTAATTGTCACCTAAATCAAGAGGAGCTCTTCCCATTGATGCCCAGAACATTGCCTTAAAGTTTGGAATTGATCGGACACAGTCTTCAAATGTTATGTTATAGACCAGAGGTAGGCAACCTATGGCACGGGTGCCGAAGGCGGCACGCAAGCTGATTTTCAGTGGCACTCACACTGCCCAGGTCCTGGCCACCAGTCCGGGGGGCTCTGCATTTTAATTTAATTTTAAATTAAGCTTCTTAAACATTTAAAAAAACCTTATTTTCTTTACATAGAACAATAGTTTAGTTATGTATCATAGACTTTTAGAAAGAGACCTTCTAAAAATGTTAAAATGTATTACTGGCACGCAGAACCTTAAATCAGAGTGAATAAATGAAGACTCGGCACAGCACTTCTGAAAGGTTGCCAACCCCTGTTATAGACAGAGAAATGCCACTGAGTTGGGTGGTAGGCATCACTTGACACAGACAATTATGTTAAAGGTGTTCTGAGCGATTGATATACTGAAAGATCTCATTCCCTGGGTTATCCAGGTATACAGTGGCCTAGGAGCCAAAGTGTTAGAGCCAAATTCCACCCTCAGTTACAACTAAAAAATGTACTTAAGTCACTGGATTTGCACTGCCATATTATTTGGTATTTAGTTCAATCCATTGCTGTAATTTTGAATATATATGAAACTATGTTTCATATATATAGCTGTGTTTCAACCTCTTGGTTAGGTTCAAAACTCAGCTTTAAATATAGAGCTGCAATTGGTGCCTCCACTCAGTGTGTGTGTTAGTGTATTAGACTGGCCAAATTCATTTTACTATCTAATTGACAGATAATATCAATGTTTATTTTTAAGCATTTTTTTAAATTATCTCTTTAAATTTTCACAGTTGTGGAAAATTATGGGAGGGGTCAGACAATCACTAGTTATTGACAATAGACATTGAGATTTTAAAAAGTTAAAGCTTTATAACCTTTAAATCACAAATTGTCAAAAATCATATGTCAAAATGTTGAAATATCCTTAGTTCCCAAGGAGCATTTTTCTTACTTTGATTATCTGTAAATTTTGAGACGCATCAATGAAAATATTTTGTTGGTTGGTGCTTGGTGAAATCTACATTTACAAATAAAAATATAGTCCTTCCAAACCTAATTATAGATTAATAGTCCCATAGCTTTCAATTTAGCTGGGAATCATTGATCATACTTGAGAAAGATGTCTTGTAGGTGTATCAAGACTAAATGAATGTAGGTTTGGGATTAAAAGATTCTAAGACAAGTAATGGGGATCCCTGTAGAATAAATTTCTCAGAACAGGTAAACACAGCAGAAGTCAGGCCCACGGTGAACTTTTATGTGCATTTTTATTGCTGACTGTATAGGTTACACTGATGAGCCAGAATTTGAATACTATTGTGAAATCTCTAAACAAATCCTATTTTAAGTAAAAATGAAAGCAGTGTTTTATTTTTGTTTTATGCCATGGTATTTGGTACCAGAAAGTAGTGTCTGATACATGAATGGGTCTGAATCGTGACTCTGTAGGTAAATATTGCCCTGTTTAAAATAAAATAAATAAAACCACACAGAAGGGGAAATTACTCAAAAATTACTGTCAAACAAGATAGATTTCATCTTATGTCATCAAATCCACATGAAAAGTAACCGGTGGGAGTGATTTTATTTAGGTCAGTGCTCTATATAAGGAACAGGAAATGGTTATTCCAGACTCTACACAAACACGTTTTTACAGCTCTTGGGGGTACAGAACACAGCATACTGCTTGTAACCACAGTAATAGACTTAAATGTGAAAAAGAAATGTTTCCTGCTTCACAAAGAATTTGAGGCAGCTGCCAGTTATCAGCTGAAGCAAGTAGACCATCAATAGAAGTATGGAAGATAAATAGAAAAGCAATCTAGACATAGTAAACCTCCTTCAGGTAGGTCACTCAGGTAGGTCACTGATCAACTCAATCCCACAACTCTGTCACATCTACTGCTGAAAGGACAGCAATAGTTTTACTGTTCATGCCTGTCAGCTCTAGAATGATATTCAACATACTGTTGGAAATGCTATTTGACATATTCAATTACAAAAATCACTAACACAGTAAAGTGAAGAAGGATCATACCCATAAATGTCATCTGACAAAAATCTCAATCACAATGACCCCACACTCAATTACAATTGATTGAATATGAAACAATACACAACTCAAGTCATACAAGTTCTATTATATGCATATTGTTAGTACGGCAATCACAAAAGAGTATTCATGTCACAGAAGAGTCACTGATGCTGATCCTCAGGAGCACATGATATCAGCTGTTCTTGGTGTAACTCCCATTCTTCTTCAGAGGGTTGTGTATAACTTCATTTTTTTTTCCAGTAAGAGCCTCAGAAGCAAGAGGTTTTCCCTGATGATTAGAAGAATCTGATGGTATTAACTATACAGTTGAAACAGTAATACAACATATATTTATATTCAAATCACCATTCAAATCTCTGACTATGAAGTGCACTGATCTGACAAATGCATTCTTAACAACTGAATCATTGATAAATAATCTTGCTGGATTATCAGATGACATGACTGAGTTGTAGGGAAATAAAGTTAGGAGAGTTCTTGTGAGAGTGAGTACCAAAGAAAAGTCTGTAAATGGCTCCCTTCCAATAAAGAAGAGCTAGAATGAATCCACTGTCATCTGTCTTTATTTTGTTAATCCACTCAGGTGGACACCAAAAACTGGCTGAAGGTACTGAGATGTGAACACTTAATGGCAGAATTCTTTGGAGATGAACAAAAAATAAAAGACTATTGCCCAATTTGTTTGAAAGTGATTTTAAAAATCTATGTGTACAATAAAAAAAGTTATGAATCATCCTGTAGATTTATGCTGAAGAATAATAATGAGACACATCAGATGAATATATTTTAAATGTTAACCAGTGTTATTGTCTTGTTGTTTAGAGGAAGAAAACTTTACCAAAAATAGCATTGTGTCTTATATCAGACACAATACAAATTAACAATTATGTAAGAGTATCTGGTGTGTAAAAAGACTTCATATCCTTTAATTACTTCCATATGTAGTTCCAAGGAGGATGGCATGTATAAAAAGTAACCCATTTACATACTCCAAATTGGGGAAAGTCCTAGTTGCTTACTGCCTATTGCTTTAAATGTAGCTTTAATATATCACTGAACAATAAATAGTATGATTATGTACATTCATAGTTTCAAATATTGACTAAAGATGTTTTATCCTAGACTTCTTATTGCATGACCAGTTTAAATAAGCAAATGCCAAAAAATCAGACTTAACATGAAAGAAGAAACCTTAATTTTTGAATATGCTGATATTTTGGGGGCTGATACTCTTTTCATATACACAAATCTAACTATTGGCACAATCTACACCAGTCTGAATTAGGTCTTTTTATTATAACTTCCCAGTCTTAATGCTGTGGAACTGTAGGTTTACGTCATGGCTCTGTATTCCATGACATCCCCAATTCCCATTGATTTCAAAGGTCATTTTGATTGATGTAGGAGCATTCCCTTAACCCGCTTGCCAGTTTCACTTGAGTGTGTGTGTGTGTGGGGGGGGGGGGGGTCAGGAGGAAAAAAACAATTGAAAAGAAAGGAAAGAGAAAGAGGCAAAAATATAAACAAATTTTATCCCTGTGAAGTTCTAGGACATACAGGTACATTTTTTATAGAGTAAACCGCTAATCTAGCAAAGTACTATTTGCAAGCAAGATTTTAACACATGGGCAGTTTTTGCTGTAACTAGTACAGAAAGCATGCTAATTATCCTAGCCTTTTTTATACAGAAAAAGGTTTTTTGTTGTTTTTTTTAATTTGTCAGCATTCCAGCTGACTTTTTTCTCCACTCAAAATATAAGTGAAAATTTCCAGCCATGGAAATTGTCTGCTCTAAAAGTGATTTTTTTTTGTCAAAGCTACAAAGAGTAGTGATTGTTTTGTAATTTTAACCATTATAAGCCACTTTAATGGTGAATCAAGATTACATAGGTAACAGGTAAACATGAGAAAGTGGCATCCTCTAGAATTTTTTTTATTATTTTCAAAATGATACTCTGCATTTATACTCTGCTTAGAGTTGTAACAATATGTTTATACAAATTGTTGAAATACTTTATGATTAAACAGAGACCAAAACTACTCAAGAAGTAAAATCAAAGGCCTCTCTCCCTGGGCTATGTTGCTGTAATTGACATCAGCTGAGACACTTGAGCAGGGTGTCTCAGTTTAATAAGCAAGGGAGCTGCTGGCAGGGTGTTCTCTGAACTTTGGATCTCTTATTAGGGCTGGCCAGAACACAGAATATCTGTTCCATGGAAAATTCCAAACTTTCAACAACAAAAAGTTGCTCATTGGAACAAAATCTTGTGATTTTTAAGTTTCCTGCAGAATGGGGATGTGGGTGGGGGTGTTCCCAATTTTTTTGGTTTTGAAAAATTGAAGACACATTCCATTTAGACTTTTTCAAACAAAAAATTGATGAGACTCCCCAAGTTTCCCAGAGCTCTGGCTGCCCACCTGGTGGGCTATGCAGCAGCCCGGAGCCTGTAAACCCTGACAGTCCCAGCTTGAGCCTGTGCTGCCGGGCTCCCAGCTGCATAGCAGGAAGTGTGGAAACCCCAAGAGCCCTAGTGCTCATAGGGCTTCCAGGGTCACAGGTCAGAGGCATCCTGTCAAGCAGGAGAGCTTTCAGAAAACTTGCCTAGGTCCACTGGACAATCCAGTAAAACTGATACTGTCCCGGAAAAGATTTCAACAAATCACCACTTTCTGACAGAAAAACATTCAGTCAAATTGTCTGACTGCCTTTCTCTTTCATCCCTCTCTGACTTGGTCTCTTGACATCTGAACACACTGTAAAGCTCATCTATCAGTCTAATCTTTTGGGGAAGGGACAACTGTGCTGCCAGTATGGATTTGTGTTTATTTTCAGCTTGGTCATTTTTTCCTAGAGTGAAATTATTGGATCTGTAATTAATAAGAATTATATGTATTTTAAATGGTCAGATGTGCCTCTATCCTAGGGGAAGACCCTTTCCATTTTTGTTTTTTTAAAGAAATCAAAGTAGATAAATAATGTCAGTGCAAGATATTAGGGTGAAACACTTATGACTCCATATCAAGCATCTTCCCTTTTTATTCCTCCTGACAACAACAAAACCTTTAACAAAGGAGTGTTTGCACATACACTAATCCAAACTCCTAATTAAGGTGAGCAAATTATTCTTTTGATGCGCCCAATATCCTTGACTCATCAAGGTAACAACTGGGAATAATAAATCAACTCTTGAATTCAAAGTAACTTGGAATAAATGGTAATTAGGAGATCTGGCATAAACAATCATTCTTCAAAGGGAACGTTTAAATTTGTTATTCACTGCATTCAAAGTACAAGAATACATAAAACGAATCATAGGGGGAGGTACTGTACATCTTGCCTCCATGTGTTTATTTAAAATCATGATTTTCCCCAAAAGTCACCAGGTGATAATCACAATTTCTCCCCTCATAAAATAGTGGGCCAAACCTTCAGCTGGTGTAAACTGGTGTAGCTTCTTTGAAATTTGGCCTATTTGGCTCATTATATTTTGCACACTTCAAACAAACAGTCTCAACCTTAAATGAGTTTGTTTTCCTTAACGGTGAGGTCAAGAACATGGGTTTTTCTTGTAATTCAAAAGTCACTTGAGTTTGTAAAAGAGATTTAAGATATAGCAAAATGTTTAAGCTTTTCCTGAAGAAGAACCCCCCAGAAGGTGAACTCTGGAGAAGAAATCTCTGTAAAGTTCTTCCTTATGGAGTTTCCCTACATTGTTCCATTGTGAGACATACCAGGGGTGGAGTTTAACCTCCCTTGTGGGGCAAGTGGCAGGCTACCCACCCAAACCCATTGCTTTCCAAGGGATATGCAGCAGGGCAGTGCATGTGCTTTGAAGTCCTGTGCCTCTACAGGTGCTCTGGTGTCTGGCATGCTTCTGCCCCACTGCACCCTCCCTAATCCTTAGCAACATGGCTTTAGTGAACCTGTGCTACCAGGAACATGCCATGGCCACAGCAGCTGCCAGGAGTCCTGGGGTGTGCTTTGTGAAGAACCTTCTCCCATGAAGATCTGTGGGGCTAGGGATGATGTCCATCTGCCCAGTCCAAGGCTCACCCAATCTTCTGCTTTCCTAGAGTTAATCCCAGACAGACCTAAGGCTTGCCCTCTGCAACACCCAGCATGATGAGGTGCTACAAGCAGTAAAACAGTTCATAATCCAGGACTGGCCACATTGCAAGGAGCAAATTGCACAGGTGGTTACCCCCTACTACCAGAAGAGTGATTAACTGCATGTGTGCAAGATGGGATTTGTTTAAAGATGACTGAGCAGCAGTCCCAGCAGATTTAAAAACTCATGAAATCCACCCCTCCCTTAATGTGGAGAAAGATATGCATAGCTCCTCCCGCCCCCAGTTATGAATTGCACAAACTGGGTTTTATAAAACAAAACAAGTTTATTAACTACAAAGGATAGATTTTAAGTGATTATAAGGGAAAGCAAACAGATCAAAGCAGATTACTGAGCAAATAAAACAAACAGGCAAACTAAGCTTAATACACTAAAGAAACTGGCTACAAATAGTAATTCCTTACCCTAAATGTTGTTTTAAGCAGGTTACAGAATTTCTTTGTGGACAGGTAGCTCTTGCTTGCAGCTTAAAACTCCAGGTATATCCTTCACGGGCTAGACACCATTCCTAGTCCGGGTTCAGTACTCCCCCTCTTTCCCCTTTGTTCCTTAGATTTTTCCAACAGTTATCCTGGGTGGGGAGTCAATGAAGAATGAACCAAGATTAACTCACTCCCCAGCTTTAAATAGGATTTGCATATGGTGGGAATCCTTTGTTTCCCAGTTTGACCACAGTCCCTCTTGGTGGAAAAACACTACAAGTCCAGGATGGTGTCCAGTACCAGGTGACATGATCACCTGATTCTGCTTTGTCAGAGCAGGATCCCAGGAAACTTCTCAAGAAGAAGAGAGATTAGCATCTTCAAAGTCCTATATTCCTTCCTAATGGCCCATCCAGGCTGATTGCCTACTGTCTGGTGGGCATTCCCCAGGTGCAAACACTTTAGTAATTGATATATGGTCAATATGCCTAACTTCAGATACAGAAATGATACATGCATACAAATAGGATAATCATATTCAGTAAATCATAACCTTTCCAATGATATCTCATATGACCCATCTTGCCTAAAATACGCCTTATTTTTGCTAGTTATGCTATAGTCATATAATAACAATATTTCCATGCAGAATATAGGTTGTAGCATCACAGTAGCAACCTGCATGAAACTTGGAGGGAAGAATACAGATTGCAGGAGGGAAGAATTTGGAGGAAGGATCAGGGAGCCAGTCTTGTGAGCACATGACCGGAATGCTATCTGCAGTTGCAGCATCTCTGTAAATAGTTTCCATAATGAAGAGCCAGTTTCATTTAGAAATCTGGCGTCCTTTCATAGTATTCCTGTTATACATGAAACAGTAAGGGCAGTGCTGCAAAGGCATCTCATCCCGCCTTCTACACAGAAAGACCACCCTAACACTAACAGAACTATCATACCAAATATTTTTAAAACAGAAAGCATTATTCTCCACTTGATACTCACATGTAATACACACATCAGTGTTAATGGGAGTTTTCCGTGCATATTAAGATCATAAGACCAATAGTCCATCTAGCCCAGTATCTTGTCTCTGCAAGTGGCCAGTACCAGAGCTCCGGGGGCGTGTACAGACAGAGCAGTTGGAGGTATACACCCATGTCTTCCCCTCTTGGCTTCTGGCAGTCACAGGTTAAGGTTGTCCCTTTAGGATTTGCTCTTAAGATAAAGGAATACATCATCAATCATGGGAACTGTTCATATCAAATTTAAAATGTGCTGTAAAGTAACTATAAAGCCATAATGGGAGCATCCCTAACTGGAGAATTGCTGTTGCTTAACTGAAATCCTTAGATAATTTGTATGTTTCTTTCTCACTTCTTTTTAAATAAGAGCCAGGGTTTTTTAGAGCAACATTGTTAAATAGGAATTCTCATAACTAAAGTCCTTAAAGAAACTTTGGCTTTTGAAATGCGCTAAGTATAATATATTATCTTTCTAATAAAATTGTTTACCCACTATCCTCTTACACTGAAAACCATTGTGACTGTAAAAAATTAAGTGCTTGATTCAGCAAGGATCTCCACCATTCAAAGGGGTTTCTTGATAGCATCCATAATGTGCTAAGTATGGTATCATCATATAGGAAGACACTGTACCTGCTCCGAAGAGCAATTAAAAAGACAATTAAACAGATAAAGGTTGAGGGATGAAGTATACAAAGGTCTCTTGAGAGAGTCTATTCCTACAAGATATCCTGCCCAATTTGGTAGGCAGGAGAGTCAGACAGTTTAGATTAGTTATGGATAAATAGATTAACTTTTGGGTGCCCATCAAAATACATCCTCTGAATCCTTTAATTTTTTCCTTTATGGAAAAGTGCTAAAGAAATACACCAGGATGAAACCAATAGGGTTCTATAGATGTTACCATAAAACCTATTTCCTGCTAAGTTTTAAATCATCCTGTAGAACTATATAATTTTCTATTAAGTCCTACCGGATGATTCTAAATAATATATGTCACAGACAGGTCCTTGGCAGAGTGCCCCCTTCAGGAACTACATGGGAAGCACCAGCATGCAGATCCAATTGCCCCCCAATTCCAGTCTAGCAGGGCTGGTGCTCGACCTCCAGCCAAGGCCTTTTGGTCCCAGATGAAATGAACAAAACAGTCCAGTCAGCAAATGAGGTTAAATTAAAGCACGAAGGAAAAGAAAGAAAACCTATAAGTGGTTTCAATTAGGATATTGGCCACTCTTATTTCAGAGGTCCTTGGAAGTATCACATTCCACTCCAGTGTCCAGGATAAGTCTCAGTTTCTTTATCTTTAGTCCAGGGGGTCTGTGTTCTCCTTTCTGTGAGGACAGGGGCTCTGTTGGCTGCCTGATCTCTCTCTGGGAGCTGGGGAGCTCCACAATTTGTTCCCTTCCCAAGGTTGTCCTGTCTGAGTGAAGTTTCCTCCTTTTAACTCCTCCTCCAGTCCTGGCATGATTTGCAGGAATGGAGGAGTAGGGCCACTGCAGTCCAAAACTTAATTACTTAATTCCTGCCATGCTGGTCCTTCCATGCTGTATATCCTGTCACAACATAATTTATCATTTTCTGCTAAGTTCAATGGGAGTTTCCCTCCGAACTGGTTTAGCAATAAGATGCACAGAAAGCTGCATGCTTTGGAAGAAGTCAGTGAATTAAAATCAGACCATTATGCCCTATCTCCCATTAACCTGCAAAGAGATCTACAAATTTTTGTAATCATGTATATGGGTTTTCAATAAATCAGCAAGGTCATAAAAAGAATTGCAGGAGCATCTTACAATCTTTGCAGTTAGACTGACCAATCTTTTGGGTACAGCTTCATCAGGACTCTAATCCTCTAAACACCTACATCTTCAAAAATCTAAGGTAAATGAGTATTACAGAGTTATGTTTCCAGATAGATAATTTTTCTAAGAAATAACACATGATGCTGTTTAACAATCTTTGCACTGAAAAAAAAAATAGTATATTTGGTTATATCCCTCTCTCCCCATTCTTCATCTTTTAATCATTGATCCCATACTGTGTACACCAGCCCCTGGCAAGTGTCAAGTAGTGTGCTTTGTGCACCATAAGCTCAGAGAAAATTCACTAGGCACTTCAAGCCCTAAGTCAGGTATGCTACAATGTTGTTGGGTCCCATTCAGCATTCCACAAACTGCCTTCAATGTCACTCTCCTGCCAGGGCCTCCCACACGTCCCCCTCTGGGACTCACTCATCAATCAGCCTCCCAGCAGTCTAGAACCTTCCCCATCTTGCTGTCCTATTCTGGGCAGAACAGGAGGGAGAAGAGCAGCCGAATCACTCATTGAAGATTTATCACACTGCCCTCTATTGACCTTTGATTACCATAGGAGCATAGGCCCACATTAGACATCGGTAAAATATAGTTTTAAATTGAGTTTGGATGTTAGCATGAAAGATAGGCCCAAAACATGTGACCCAAAAAGTATGAGAAAGAATAGTCATTTGTGTTAAACTTGTAGCAATCCTTGAAATACCAGTGTTATCATATTTAAGGATTGGTCTGAGATAATAGAAATAAAGAAGACATAATTAATTGGGTACCATGATGGGAAGATATCTCCTGATCCTGATCCTGTTCTGAGAATTTGGCCAGTACTTATAACTGTGTTATTGCTAGGCTATAGGGCAGAGGTAGGCAACCTATGGCACGCATGCAAAAGGTGGCATGCAAGCTGATTTTCAGTGGCACTCACACTGCCTGGGTCCTAGCCACAAGTCTTGGGGGGGCTCTGCATTTTAATTTAATTTTAAATGAAGCTTCTTAAACATTTTAAAAACCTTATTTACTTTACATACAACAATAGATTAGTTATATATTATAGACTTATAGAAAGAGACCTTCTAAAAATGTTAAAATGTATTACTGGCACACGAAACCTTAAATTAAAGGGAATAAATGAAGACTCGGCACAGCACTTCTGAAAGGTTGCCGACCCCTGATATAGAGCATAAGTGTGTAGGTACTTATATTTTTATTTGGATGTAAACACCGCCAAGTGACCTTTGGATTAATAAAGGAATGCTTTGTGGAAACTGAATCATGGTAAACCTTAGCAAACTTATTAGGGAACTTATTTCCAATAACTACTCAACCCATTCAGCACAATATGTAACTTGTCCCCTAAATGCAAGTCATACAGGGTAGGGGACATGCTTATCTTAGTGTTTGTACAGTACCTAGCACAATGGTGCCTCAGTCCTGACTGATGCCTCCGTAATATGGTAATATGAATATAAAATAATAGAAATTGGCTTGAAACAAATAAAAAAGAGACATATACAGTAAGTTAGATGAGAAGTTAAGAATTGCCATACTTGTGGCCTATCTAATGCAGTCTCTGACACTGAACAATGACAGGCAGTCAGAAGAAGGTATAGTCCCCACTATTCTTATAAAATCCCTAATTATGACATGGGGAAATTTATCCTGATACTACCTGCTGAGCAATATGTGCCCCAAAACATAAGGACTAGTCCTTAAAAATTACTATTCTAGTTAATGTTCTGTAACAGCAAATTATATTTTTATCCATGCACAAGTGTACTCAGGGCTAAATCCTGCTCTGTGAGTGTGAAGAACCCAATAGACAGCAAAACCAGTGAGGATTCAGTATACTGGGTGATGAACAGGAGGGAGTGTGTGATAGACTAGACTCACTGCTGATGCTCCCTCTAATGACTAGATGTGGTGTAGCAGCCTCTCCTCCACTGGCACTGTCTGCCGACAGCTCCTTGAGCTCTGTGGTGGTCTACTTCTTCTCATGACTGAGCCCTACGGCCAGGTGACATTAGTCTTACCCCTTCTAGGGAAAAGAAAGAGTCAAATAAACTAAACTCAAATAAACATAATTCCTCAACCCCTTCCTGGGCTCGGCAGGGTAGCTCTCCTGCTCTTGTGCATAGCAACACCTACCAGGGCTCCAAATTCAACACTCCCCCCCTCCCCCTTGTGTCAGACTGTTTCCTAACCACCTTTTCTAGTGGACCGGTAGGAGAATCCGAGCCCCCCCACACCTCCAGGTTCCAGTCCAGGGACCTCGTGGCAAACAACTAACATCTGCTCCTTCAGACACCTTGGTGTTTCCCTAGGCTTATTGTACTTCTACTTCTCTCTAGGTCTTTCTTCCACATTCTAGCACCAGAGAGGCAGAGAAGACTTCTCCTTCTCTCTCTCTGACAACCTCTTTTTTATCCAGGCTTCCTCTCTTTATGTTCACCCCAGCTCCTCCTGCAGCTGGGCTTCATCTGCAGTTAGGCCTGACATCTGCGGGTGCAGTCAGGTGTTCTTTTTGCTGTCTGTCTCGTTATCTCTTTCATTACCTGTACAGACCCCATCACAGAGTGTAAGAAGAGGATACAATGCAGACATCTTGCATCCCCCACATAGCTCTGTGGATCTCTGATCATAGCAGCAGGGGTGTTTTGTGGGTTTGGGCAAGCTGTGGGAGAGTGAATGGGGGCCTGGCTATTATATTCACAAATTCCTTGTGGCAGAGGTGATGGCTGCAGTTACCACAGAGATTATTGTACACACTGAAGCATGGCCTTGATATTCTAGGGGAGGATTCTTTTCTGCATAGTGCATCCCTGTGCCAAGACTGTTTAATCAGGCTTGGCACAAGTAAGAAGATGTGGTACTCAACTATTTTCTGCTTTGACAGGGAACACATTTTCTTCCTCCTAAATATTAAAACAATAGTTTCTGTTTCTTACAACTTTCATCAAATGCTTAGCTAACCAGAGTTAGCTCTAATTGCTTTGCATGATGTGTTGGCTTTTGCCACATATCACATAACAGCGAAGTTCATGTGCATCTTATTTACTCAAATTGTCAATTCTCTGGTTCTTTGAATGGCAATTTTTTTGCACTAATGCAATTGCATCTGCTGAGTAATTTTTCATATCACAACAAATGTACAGTGAAAGTAATATTTGTTAAACAAGATCAACCTGCAATCTTTTAGCACTGGTACAGATCACTTAAGCAATGTCTAATAAAATCTGGCATGATTTTCAAAGCAGGCTAAATAGAATTTTACATAACCTGAGCTCTGTTAATTTCTATTCATTTCCCAATGGGAATTCTTAAAGGAAAGCTCTAATGATGCCAGTAATGCAGGCACTTTTATTGAAAAACATCCCAGCCAAAAACACTTTGAGTTTGATTTTCTGTTAGTCAACAGGATTCATGCCTGTACTAGTTCTATATAATAAATTATGTGTCTTCATAAGCCAAGTGTACGCCCTGTGGCCTGATACCTCTTTGGTTGTGTAGAGGGTGGAGTTTTGCTGAAGTTTTTTCCAAAGGTTTGCTGCTGGTGGTGGTTTATATAAATAAAGTCAAAGACACCCAGAATAGCAAATGAGTACCTTTTTACTGTTAACAATCCCAAGTAAATCAAATTCTAAGAGCACTTGTGACAAATTTCAATATTAAAAAAGAAATATAGATCCCAGTTCACAATGTTCTTAAACACATAAGTAATCCCAGTTAAATCAGTTGGAATACACATGCTTAATTGAAGGCACATGATTAAGTACCTCAGTGAATCAGGACCTAATAGTTTAGACTGATCTACCATCCTTGATACATGCCACAACTGTGCCTACTTATTACAACAAGTTGAATCTATGTCATTTTGTCTGACAAAGTTGTTAAATCATTGGAGTTTAAGGGTGGAACTAATTTCTTTGTGGCCCAGATGAAACAACAGATGGAATTTTGGATATAAAAATTAAATTGAACACAGACACAGAAATTCAGGAAAAGGAAGAAAGTTATTTAGTAAAGGGCACTCACATAGTACAAACTCTAAAACATGACCATATAAACCAGGAAAACATAGAAGTGCTGCAATCATTTCCTGAGGGTCTCTCCCAGACTCCCATCCAGACTAATGGATTTAGGGGGCTTCATTTGCTCCATTTTTATTAAAGATTTTGTTTACTTCTGACAGGGATTACCTATTACTTCAGAGCCCCCATTGTATGATTTACAATAGGTTATATTCCCATCACATGGCAGGGATTAGTATTCACTCCCTCTAGTGACTACTGTTACACAAATCACCCCAAAGAACGTAGGGAGGAGTTGGGACTACATACCCCGTTGTGTTGAGGTCTGTATCATGAGTTGGAGCCTTGCTGAAATAAGAGTGGGTAAAAAACAGCAAGAGGTCATTTTAACCTATAAAATGTGTTACAGAAACTTGTTTTTGAAAGAAAGTACAGAATTGAATCAAATAAATGATGCAAACTACATTTGTTTAAAAAAACTACTGATTGTGGATTTCAAGGCTCAGAGTGAAGCCATAGAATTGTGTTATTAATAAACTAAGATTTTGTTAAAATGAAAGGAAGTGCATATGTAGAACCACTAGATGTTTATTCTGATTGGTTCATTTTGATACAACAGAGTTGCCACCTCCTTTGAACATGCTTTTCAGGGGAGCTGTTGGACAACTTATTTTGGAGTCATTACATTGCATGTTGTTAGTAGCAGGGATCATTAACCAGTATCACTATCCTGGCATCATCTGGAACCCAGAGAGTCATTACTGGGAGTCTCTTTTTCCTGAACCTAAAAGATGTTCTAACCCAACTAGACAAGGAGAGGGAATCAGACAACAGCAGGTCAGTTCCAGGATCAGGGAGAGGGGAAAGGTGGTTTAAAACCTTTGCTTCTTCTACTCTCATCTTCTCCAAGCTATTAAGTCTTTAAATTTTAGTCCTTTTCACTTCCTATAAGTGCCTGTGGAGTGGAATTTAATAGGACAGTAACAATGGGAGGAGATCAAGGCAGAAGCAGGACTCAGAAGTAGAAAGAGAACCACAGAGGAGTGAAGACAGAAGTGAAACTATGGTAAGAACTACAGCATGAGGGAGGGAGTAAAGAGGAGTCTAAAATAGGGCTTTCACAATATAATGAAGGTTGCAGCCTTACCAATGGTGACTTGACCATGCTCCTGTAATATAGTTGTGGAGATTAAAAAAAAAAAGCAGCTGTTAATACCGTGAATAGCATCTTGTTCAGGCCTTTATTTTTGATAGCACATGAATAGAATAATGAATTCTGAGCACAGTAGAACAGCATATTAAATTAATATGTATATATATTTAGGTTTGTAGTTTTTAAGACAAATATATATTTTGGCAACAGAACTGACAAATATATGTGTACATATAAACATATAATTTGTCGGGTCTGTTGCCAAACATATATTTGTCTTAAAAATTACAAAAATAAATGTCACCCTATTTTTATTAATTATACTTCACTTCTTGTAACAACAATTGCATACTAACCTCTGTAAAGCACAATAAAATTGGAATATCAAACTATATATGCCTAGTGAAAATATAAATCCTGGAAGGATGACAATTTAATTATTTCTTATTGACTTGCTGGGATTTTAAAATTTGCACATTATTTTGGAATGCAGTTCTTGGAAAGAGTTACAGAAACATATTGTCATTCTCTTGTATATCATTGGCTAGAAAATTATTGTAGAAAGTTAGTTAGTGGTGACAGATACCAGAATTTTCAAATGACAAAACATAAAAAGTAACAGGAGATAGTGTAGGGTAATATCAAAAGAAAAAAAAACATTATTTTGTATTAAATAAAATATAGTTCAATATTGAAATAGTATTCAGGAAAGGAATAGCAGTTACCCCTCAAAAATGTGTATTGGATATTTAAGTAATTTTCGCACTATGACTTTTGCAAGAAACACTCCCTTTTGTTGATTTTGTGGTTACAGGAAGCAAAACAGGCTTCCTAGTGGAAAGCATCGCAATATATATAAATATGTATATATATACACACATACTCTGTACTGTCAGAGTGCTTTTCTTTAGTTCAAACCCAGCTCCCTTTGACGTACCTAAATGGATGTTCAAATCTTTTTAAAAAACATTGGGGGTAATTCCCACTGTCCTGTCCAGCATTACCTGCTGCAGTAAAACCAAATTTAAGCAAGGATCCATCTTTCAAAGGGATCCATCTGCACTGATTCCCATTGGCTTCAGTGGGACTGTGTAGGTTTAAGAATCTGAGCAGGCAGATCATGTTGTATGCAGTGTATTTCCCCTTGAACTCTGTTATAAGTGTTTTAGGTGTAAGGTGCTCTACCAAGTAATGGCCTGATATGGAAAGGTGCTGATCAGGCCCTTTAGTATCCATC